>NW_023425355.1:131694441-132961270 GCF_014108415.1 Molossus molossus | reverse complement strand
AAGAAAGTAAAGTTGTAATGCATTCCTTTAGAGAAAAGAAAAGTTGTAATGGAATTCTTTTATGTACTTATAAACATTAATGGACAAAGAGTTTGTTTAATAAAGAAATAGTGTTTTCAACTATCCTTGTTGCTTCTTAGTCATCATGGGCAAATTGGGAATCTAGAGGGGTGGTCTGGTACCAGTTTCATCCATTAAGAGATAGGAGATTGTCCAAAGAGACACAGAAACAGTGCTGCTGTGTGTCCATCCCCCCTCCCCGACTATTGTTTGGAGAGAGAGTTAGTGAGGGTGCAAGCATCTAGGTAATCCTGGTGGACTTTCATTCTGACTGCTGGGGAAAGCTGAATTTAGGAAGTGGTAATGGTGACTAATCAGTGGGTATGGAGTATTTTGTGGAATTGTGTTGGGACTAGCACCTTGGTGGGGGGTGGGGGGGTGGAGTTATAGCTGTATTCCAAAATTAGTTACATTAGAGTAAATTTTACTAGGTCAAAGAATTAGTGTTTTGTCTTGAATTTTGTTTTGTAAATAAAGCTATGAAAGCAATACAAGAAAACACAAGTATCTTCTATAATCTTGAACTGGGAAAGGCTTAATGCAAAGGAGCAATTTGACCACACCAAAATTTAAAATGTCTATGTAGACAAGACTTTAAACCAAGCCAAACAACACCCTGGAGGAAAAAATTAAAATACCTCTTACAAAAGACCAAATTCCTCAATACATACATTCCAAATATAATATATACAAATTAGTAAAGCAAAACAAAAAGCAACAGAGTCAAAAAATGTAAATAAGGCCCACAGTGTGGCTCAGTGGATTGAACTTTATTGCATGGACTGAGAGGTCCTGGTTCAATTCCTGCTTAGGGCACATGCCCAGGTTTCCGGCTTGATCCCAGAATGGGGGGCATGCAGGAGGTGTCTGATCGATGTTTCTCTCTCACTTCGATGTTTCTCTCTCTCTTTCCCTTCCTCTCTAAAAAAATCAATAAAGACATATAAAATGTAAACAGGACCCTGGCTGATGTAGCTCAGTAGATGGAGCATTGGCCTGAGGACTGAAGGATCTTGGGTTCGATTCTCCATCAAGGGCATGTACCTGGGTTGCAGGTTTGATCCTTGGCCCAGTCAGGGGCTCATGTGGGAGGCATCTAATCAAAGTGTCTCTCTGACATAAATGATTCTCTTTCTCTCTCTCCCCGCCCCCTCCTTCCTTCCCTTCCACTCTCTAAAAACCAGTGGAAAAATTATCCTCAGGTAAGAATTAACAACAACAAAAAAAGTAAACAGGCAATATATAGAAATAGTTCTCAGACAAAGGAAATCGCCTTTTAATAAACATGAAAAATTTATAGGCTCACACATAATTAAAGAGATAGAAATGAACACAAAGAGATTTTACATTTCACCTAGCAGATGTCAAGGTCTGAAATTATGATAGCATTCATTGTTTTTTTGAACATTTGGAAACATGCCAGTTATGAGAACATACATTAATGCAAACTCATTGGAGGTCCATTTTTTTTTTTTAATCCTCACCCGAGGGCATTTTTTTATTTTTTTGTTCAGATAGAATGGGAGGGAGAAAGAGAGAAACATCGACATGAACGGGACACATCGAGTGGTTGCCACCCACACGACCCAACCAGGGCCGGGGACAAACTGAGGTATGTGCCCTTAGCAACTGAGGTATGTGCCCTTAGCGGGAACTGAACCCGAGTCTCTCTGGACCACAGGCCGATGCTCTAATCACTGAGCAAAACTGGCCAGGGCTGGAGGTCCATTTTAATGCACATATTTTTTGACCCAACAATTTTATTTCTGTGTAATTTTACATACCCTCACAAATGTATATTTATTTAGATGTACAATAATATGAGCAAAGCTGTAGCAGCATTATATGAAGAGGTTTAAACAGTCTAAGTGATCATTAGTAGGGAACCTTATAAGTCAATATGTTAAAAAAAAAAATGAGGCCCAGCTGGTGTGACTCAGTGGATTGAATGTCATCCCATAGACTGAGAGGTCCGTCCCTCTTTGATTCCCAGTCAGCGTACATGCCCAGGTTGCGGGCACGATCCCTAGTGAGGGGCATGTAGGAGGCAGCCAATCAATGTTTCTCGCATTAATGTTTCTATCTCTCTCCCTTCTTCTCTTTCTTAAAAAAAAATCAATAAAGCCCTGCCAGTTTGGCTCAGCGGTTAGAGCCTCAGCAAGAGGACCAATGAGTTGTGGGTTCGATTCCAGTCAAGGGCACGTATCTCGGTTGCAGTTTGTCCCTGGCCCTGGTCAGGGTCGTGCAGGAGGCAACCAGTCAATGTGTCTCTCTCACTTCAATATTTTTCTCTCTCTGCCTCCCTCCCACTCTAAACAAAAATGGAAAAATATCCTCAGGTGAGGATTTAAAAAAAAAATCAATAAAACACATTTTTTAAAAATGGGGCCATGGCCCATGTGGCTTAGTGATTAGAATATCAGCATGCACACTGAAGGGTTGTGGTTTCGATTCCTGGTCAAGGGCACATACTTGGGTTTCAGGTTTGGTCCCAACCCTGATCCAGGTGCATACGGGAGGCAACCAATTGATGTGTCTCTCTCACATCAGTGTTTCTGTCTGTGTCCCCCTCCCTCCCTTCTACAATGGAAAAAATATCCTCAGGTAGGATTAACAATTTTTTTTTTTAATGGGTTACTCTGTAGTGGATATAAGAAATGGGATCACTATGAATGTGCAGATAAGTGAAAAGTCCAAAATAAATGAAAAAGCAAAATATAATTTCTGATAATTTGATATCTTTGGTGTTTTTAAAAGAACTGTATATGTGCCCTGGCCCACAGACCAATGGGTTGCGGGTTCGATTCCAGTCAAGGGCACGTACCTCAGTTGCAATTCGTCCCCGGCCCACCCATATGTCCTGGACTAGACTTGCTGTGGATATTTTTGGAATTTAATACCTTAAAGCACTAAAGGGGGGCATCTTACAATGTGAATATGGTATGTGGAACATGTATTAGGTATCTGGCTACTGTAATAGCTAAAAATAGCAGGCTTAAACTCTCATAAAACATTCCAAATATAAGTAGCTCAGCTCTGATACGATAATTCTATGATTTGGGGGACTGAGGCCTTTTCTCTCTTGTTAGCTCTACTGTTCCCAACATGCAGCTTTTATGCTATGGGCTCAGGTTTAGCTCCCTCATATAGCTACATTCCAGCCAGTAGGACAGGGATATTCTCATCATTTCAACTCACATCTTCTTGTTCAAAACAGTCATATGACCATACTCAACTTCCTGAGAGTCTGGGAAATGTCTTTAGGTTACATTTATATCATTATAAAACATTGGTTCTCACCCACTGATGCTATCACCTTCCTGGAAATGTTTGGAATGTGTCGGGTAGGAGATATTCTTTGATTGTCTGACAGGAGAACAGTAATGGTGTTTAATGGATGGAGCCAGGAATGCTAAGTATTTTGTAATGCAAAGGACAGACTTGCACAACTAAGAATCATAATACTCAGAGTGCTGGTAGTACCCTGACCCTGCCCTGTGACAGAAGCTAGTAGAAAAAGGGAAAGATAGGTATGGAGGGAGGGTTAAGTGGTGTGCTAGTGTATGTTTAACACCTGGCTCTGAAGGAGAGGGTGGGAAGCTCTGATAAGTAGCATTTGCTGGTTTGTCTTGTGAATATGTGGTACCACTGTGGCCAATTTCAGAGTGCCAACTGGAGTCCCTGAAAGAGGAATTGGGAAGGGATGCACACAGTTGGCTGTGGCAAATTGGTAGGAGCAGGCTCCAGCACACCACTGGGTTCACCTAACCATCTCTGTATATGTGATGGAGGTGATTATAACCTGTGACAGGATGTTAGCTACATACTCTATTTGGCCCACCAATAATATTCTTCATTCTTTTTTTTATCCTCACCTGAGGATATTCCTGTTTCTATCATCAGATAAAGTGAGAGAGAGAGAGAAACATCAATGTGATAAAGACACATCAACTGGCCACCTCCCACACAACCCTGACCAGAGCCGGAGATGAACCGCAACCGAGGTATGTGCCCTTGACCAGAATCGAACCCACGACTCATTGGTCTGCGGGCTGACGCTCTAACCACTGAACCAAACCGGCCAGGGCAATAGTTTAATTCTTAAAACAATCTCTTTTTCCAAATTCCGTTTGGATTTCCATACTCCAGTTCAGGCAAGAATGTTCATTCCATCTTAGCTTTTATTTGAATAGTTCTGACATTCCTTTCAAAGATCACGAGTATGTTTACATTAATAATGTGTATATTTTCTGAAAAGAAGACACAGCAAACAGAAGATGTTAATCCTATTTGTGGTACGCGCGCGCACACACACACACACACACACACACCCCACAGATAGACTCAACATTAATATATATGTGTCAGGTATATATAACAGAATATAGATTTTATTGGTGTTCATATTTGCATGTGGACGTCCTAATGTGGTATTAACATGCTTATTTTACATTTCAATATGTGAAATAGAAGAGGTATCTAACTGAACATCTGTCTGCTGTACTGATAAGGAGATCTGTGTGCCTCACAGCTTCTTCTGGTTACTTTACTAATTTGTCAGAATGCCCAGGTGTTATGGAGGTCCAAATACCTATGTCACTCCTGCCCCTGGTTAAGCTTATTCCTTTTTTTCTCTTTTCAGGTATCTGGCATAATTTCGTCCTTGCACTCCTGGGTATTTTAGCTCTTGTCCTCCTCCCTGTGATTCTCTTGCCCTTTTACTACACTGGAGTTGGGGTACTTATCACAGAAGTTGCTGAGGTAAATGTATTACTTGGGCATTCTTTCACCAGATTTTGTGATGTAACACTTAGCATTTTATGTCAGGAACTTTTATTCAAGTTCTCCTCATAGACAGAATGCTCAGTTCCTACTGAAGAAATTATTGCCAATCCTTTCAAATCGAACAAATAGTTTTGTGAAACACATTGATTTTTTAAAAAATACTAAAAATTGTTTCTGTTCTGAGTTACAAAGCTAGAATAAAGATTGTTTACCTGTAATTTGTTAATAAAATGCATCATTAACCTTTACTGTTTATTTTTATAACTTTGTTTTGAGTCAAATGTCTTTTTACTTTTGAATCTAAGCTAGCTAGCCAGAACATTTCATGAGAGCTTAGGTCTTCAACTCTGTATTTCATTCCCTTAGTCAATGACTACTACTGAGATAGCATCAAGTCTTCTAGTCAGACTTGGGGAAGAGAAAAAATACCTTTGTGAGCAATTGACTCACACATTCATTATGCTGACAGTATTGTCTGCATATTTGGGACTGTGTATAGATAAGGACTTTTCTTACAATTTTGTCCACTGGGGATATAGGAAAATGAAGGCGTTCTAATGACTACTTACACAGAAAATTTTAATTAGCCGTTTACAAAAAAAAACAACCTATCGTTATAATCTTAATAGTTGCCCTGGCCAGTTTGGCTCAGCGGTTGGAGCGTCGGCCTGCGGTCCAGGGAGACCCGGGTTCGGTTCCCGCTAAGGGCATATACCTCAGTTGCAGTTTGTCCCAGGCCCTGGTTGGGTCGTGTGGGTGGCAACCACTCGATGTGTCCCTTTCACGTCAATGTTTCTTTCTCTCTCTCTCCCTCCCACTCTATCTGAACAAAATATCAAAAAATGTCCTTGGGTGAGGACTAAAAAAAAATAAAAAAATAATAATCTTAATAGTTGGCAAGTGGGTTTTTGTTTTTTCATTTGCAAAAAAATCAAAATCTTAGTGAAGTAGGAAAAATAATTATAATTATTGGGTTTTGTTTTAATTTTGTAGGATTCTACATCTTGGATTCAAAGCTGGATTATTTTGTATATAATTCAAAATAGTCTACTTAATCAATTTAGTGTCATTAATGGTTATTTGCTCAGGTTAATAATCATAGCTCTTCACACATTACCTGATTTGCTTTTGCCCTCTTCCCAAGGACTCACCTGCAGTTGGACCCAGAGGTCTTTTTGTGGGAGACCTTGTTACCCATCTACAGGATTGTCCCGTTACTAATGTACAAGATTGGAATGAATGTCTAGATACCATCGCCTATGAACCCCAAATTGGTTACTGCATAAGTGCATCAACTTTACAGCAGTTAAGCTTCCCAGTTAGAGGTGGGTATATTTCCCTCAGTATAATATAATGCTGCAAGCAGCAGTTACTTGCCATTCACCAATCTTAAATTATGTCTATAGATTAATTTTGTTCTAATATCTTTGAAACAAATCAGAAAAGTAATAATAGGCCCAAACTAGTAAATATTCTTGGTGAATCAGATACTAATATGTATATTTCTTTTATTATATATTATTATTGAACCTCTAATTTCATATCATATTTGAGTTTCAGGACTCTAAAATCTAATTATTTCTTCATTTAAACCAAAACCAAAACCTTGTATGTTCTGTGTGGTGGCGGGAGGGTGCTGCTGAAGGGACCAGCTGCTGGGGCAAGAAAGCTCCAGCTCCAGCCACCTCCTCTCAACACTGCTCAGGGCTGCTGGACCCAGCCATGCTGCTGCTGCTGCTGCTATTTGGCCATGGCAGCAGCAGGTGCTGGGACACCAGGGCCCAGGATCCAGGTGTGACAGCGGTGATGGCAGCAGCAGCAGCAGCAGCAGTGGACAAGCCTACAGTGGGGTGGGGCAGGACCCGCAGCCAAGTACCTGTACACGGCTGATGTGTTCATTCACAGGATCAAGAATGCTGTGTACTTGTTATGTTCTTTGTGCCCTGATTTGGGCACTGCTAACTGCTGCAGCCTAATTGGAGCAACCTGGGAGACAACTACAACAGCATGGATGATACCGAAGTCCACATGGCTAAAGTGGACTGCACAGCCAACTCAGAGGTGTACTCTGCCCAGGGGGTGCAAGGATATACCACCTTGACGTTTTTCAAGCCTGGCCAAGAAGCTGTGAAGTACCAAGGCCCCTGCCACTTCCAGACACTGGAAAACTGTTCACTGCAGATGCTAAATGAGGAGCCTGCCATACCAGAGCCAGAAGTAGAACTACCCGGAGCCCCTGAGCTCAAGCAGAGGCTGTATGAGCTTTCGACGAGCAACTTTGAGCTGCACTACACACAAGGTGACCACTTTATCAAGTTCTTCGCTCCATGGTGTGGGCACTGCAAAGCTCTGGCTCTGACCTGGGAGCAGCTGGCTCTGGGTCTTAAACATTCCAAAACTGTTAAGATTGGCAAGGTTGACTATACACAGCACTATGAACTCTATTCAGGAAACTGGGTTCTTAACTTTTCTACTCATCTCTGATTCTGGGATGGTAAAAAGATTGACTGGTGCAAGGGAAAGTAGTATCTGGACCCACTGAGAGATATGTGGCATTGCAGCTCCAGTGTGTGGACAGGGGTGCCCCAGAGACCGGCCAGCCCTCAGAGGTCCAGTTGCTAGCTGCCCAGCCTGAGGCCAACAAGGGCACTGTGTTGACACTCACTGAAAATAACTTACATGACACCATTGCAGAAGGAATAACCTTCATCAAGTTTTATGTTCCATGGTGTGGTCATAAAAATCTGTCTCCTACTTTGAAAGAACTCTCTAAAAACGAATTCCCTGGTTTGACAGAGGTCAAGATTACTGAAATGGACTGTACTGCTGAGCGGAATACAGAGGTGGGCAAATGTAGGTTTACATTTGTGAATATGTGAAACACAGTTTATTCTATTATCATTTATTAAATATTGTATTATTTTCCATATGAACAACTAAACCTACTTTTGCCATTCCTGTATTTGCAGCAAGTGTTCAGTAGGAGCCTATTCCACATTGTTGCTTTTCCACAGAGGAAAAAAGTCAGTGAGCACAGTGGAGTTGGAGTCAGAGACCTTACACTTTGTTTTGCAACAGGCAAAAGACGAACTATAAAAATGCAGGTGCAAGTCACCTATTCTGCCTGGCCTCCTGGATCCAGTGTGAAGGAGCTAAATCATGCAGATATTGCTGAGTTTCAAGTGGTAGTTATTCAGAAAGTTGAATGTACTTATGTTATCTTCTTGGTGTTTTTTAAGCCGACACACTCTACAGAGTCCCTTTTTTTTCTTTTTTTTTGAGCAAAACTAAGTCAAATTTACTGGTCTTAAATGCAAAGGTAAAAACAAACAAAAAAACACACATAAAAAAAAGAAAAGAGCCCTGGCCAGTTTTGCTCAGTGGTTAGAGCGCCGGCCTGTGGTCCAGAGAGACCCGGGTTCAGTTCCCGCTAAGGGCACGTACCTCGGTTGCAGTTTGTCCCCAGCCCTGGTTGGTCATGCGGGTGACGGCCACTCGATGTGTCCCTTTCACGTCGATGTTTCTCTCTCTCTCTCTCTCTTCCTCTCTCTCCCTCCCACTCTACCTGAACAAAAAAAAAAAAATGGAGAAATGTCCTCAGGTGAGGATAAAAAGAAAAGAAAATTAACAGAACAGAAAACCCAAAATGTCAAAGCAATATGAAGAGAAGTTTGAGGGTTAATCTTTAAAACTACAAATCAAAGGGTTTTTCTGTTAATAGATAATTGGCAAGAAGGAAGTACTTTTCTGCTGAGTGTTCATATGAAAGCAAAGTTTCAAAACAAAATCTGACTGAAATAGAAAACAGTCTAGAACTCATGAGAAGGGATGCAAGAAATACAATGCTCAAATGTCTATGTGTTATTTAAAATCTAAATTTTTAATGACTGGTTTGGCTCAGCAGTTGGAGCATTGGCCTAGACCAGAGAGTCCCAGGTTCGGTTCCCACCAGTGGCACATACCAAAAAAATAAAATAAAATAGAGCTATCTTGCAGATCCCCAATAGGGGGCATGCAGGAGGTAGCCAATTGATATTTCTCTCTCTCATCAATATTTCTATCTCTCTCTTCCTTCCTCTCTCGCTAAAAAATCAATAAAAACATATTTTTTTTAAAAAAGAGCTATCTTGCACATTTGAGCTAGGTTAAATGCTTTTGGAAACTGGAGAAATGACTGTAAACAACAGTATCTGATGTGTGGGGTGCTGTGCATGCAATGTGTGGGAGGAAATTAGAATGTCAGAGGAGCAGCCCATCTTCAGGCATGCCTGGGGCTTAGATCAGATTCAGGAATATATGGAGTTTCCCTGAAACTCTTTGGTCCATTCCTATTGATATCTGGGCATAGGAAACATTGTGTCCTCTGGAGGGCCTGGCCCAGGATGTGGCCCCCCTCCTCAGTGGTGGCCCTCAGCCACTGCCAGGACCACTCGGCAGAACCCAGGACTAAATGAGCAGGAAGTGGCAATAGGACCTGCTTAGGGAAGCAATTTCATGTCAACCAAAGCAGAAATCGCTTAAAATGTTGAAGCAGTTAAGAAAATGCACACTCAGCATCTAACATCTTTAGTTTAAAAACAGAAAATAAAAGGTCATTTCTTTTTATTTATTTTTTATCCAGTTTGTGGAGATACTGAATAAAATGGGTGTTAGACAATCTTAGAAGTGGTTAGTCAATGCAGTCTACCTAGATTTCTGTTTAATATTTAATATATATGTATTTTATTTTTACTATTTTTTAATTTAATATATATATTTTAAAGGAAATAACTTAAGAAACTCCAAGTTGGTCTAACATTGTGGGATTTCTAACATTTGAACATGTTGATTGCATCTCAGAGTATAAAAACCTTTTAATTCTCATTTAGACTAAGACAAGCATTTGTGAAAATTGGCACAAAATGACTTGTACACTAACAAAAAAATGTCAATTTCACTCTGAATTATCTATTCCATACCAAAAAAAGCATGAGCCCTGGCCGGTTTGGCTCAGCGATTAGAGTGTCGGCCTGTGGACTGGAGAGTCCCAGGTTCAGTTCCCGCTAAGGGCACGTACCTCGGTTGCAGTTTGTCCCTGGTCCCAGTTGGGGTCTTGTGGGTGGCAGCCACTCGATGTGTCTCTCTCACATCGATGTTTCTCTCTCTTCCTCCCTCTCTCCCTCCTGCTCTATCTGAAGATGGATGCAAAAATGTACTCGGGTGAGGATTAAAAAAAAAAAAACAAAAAACATGAGCAACTTATTTGTGGGACTTGGTTTGAAGGAAACCTGTAAGATTTTGTCCCCCAGGCCGTAGCCACCGTGCAGACTTGCTATGGCCATCGCAGCTTCTTCATAATTTGTCATGGTCACAAAACCAAAGCCTTTGCACTTGTTAATGTTGAAGTCGTGAATCACTTTCACATTGTTGACCGCACCAAAGTGACCAAATATCTGCCAGAGGATTCCCTCATCGGCATCTTGACCAAGATTGTAGATGAAGATGCACCAGCTCAAAGACATATTGCCTGGGACATTGACACCAGAAAGCCCACTCATGTGATCTACACCAATAGGAGAGAACCTGAATCTCTGCACCTGCTGATGCACAGGGCCTCTGAACTAGCTATATGGTAAGTGGTACAGCTGGGAGAGCAACGCCACGTTTTTGTTCTGGTTGGGATTGGCTGCGAACTTCACTGTAATGGGCTCAGAGGAACCTGGGGGTTTATGACCATTGAAACTAGTAATTGCCTCTTCTGCCTCCAACCATTTGTCAAACCAGATAAACGCAACCCCTCTGTACAAACCTGTCGTCTGGTCCACAAGGACCCGAGAGTTGATGATTTACCCGAATCAAGTATTGACCTTCCTCTGATCTGAAGGTCACATTGACTTCTTAATAATGTGGTTGGTTTGTAGCTTGGAGCAGATTTAAAAACAAAAACCCCATACCTCTGGAAGATATCTTCACGACCACTCCTGGATGTTGTTTCTGTTAATACTTCTCTCATCTCGAGAGGTTTGCCATAGTGAAAGCAGTGATACTTTTAACATGTGCCTTGGTAAGATAATGCTGATACCATAAATCTTATGTGTGTGTTGATATTTGTCAAATCAGTTAATACTATTCAAGGGATACTCCTATTTGTTTCTCATGGGTGAAGAATTTCATTAGTCAAGTTAATAAGAAGTCAAGGTCCATGTGAAGATTTTTAAGATTTAAAATTTATGTTTAAGTCCATGTTTAAGATTTGATGTCTCCCATGGAAAATGTGGGCATGGAAAGTTCCACAAGGCTTGTCCTGACTATTCTATTAACCCATTGAAAGGTTCTGGTTATGTCTGCCACCTGGGGCAAGAGGACTAGAGAACTTTTTCCGGGTCCAGGTACTGGAGACATGGGGAACCTTGCAGCCCCTCTACAGGGCCCTATCTGGAAGCAGTTTCAGTTCTGCTCCCAGGTAGTCCTTTCAGAGGCTCACTGTACATCGTCTGCCTTCATGGAAAGTTGACCTTCTGCTCTATGCAGAGTGAGATTAACTTGACCTAAAAACCAAAGAACGAAGTAGGCAAAGCTAAGTCAGAGCTAAAATAGGCCGTGCTACCATCACGGTTATTCAACATTTTTACTATCACCCTTGAAAATAAGCAACAATAGGCCTAGGCTCCTTTAGGATAACTACACATGTTCTTTGCCATCAATTTGTTTATACTAGGATACATACTTTCTAAATAAACTCTTTAACGAAAAAAAAAACTTGGTTTAAGTCAGCATTCAAGCTCAACCATAACCAATTAACTAAATTCCAGTAATTAAATATCCCTGTGCTGTATAGACAATGTCATGTCCAAAGCTATTTGGGGTAGTTATTGTGTATGGCAGGCATCCAAAGGAAGTAATCTTGGCTTCTGAAAATATCCCCTGAAGTCAGATCTGTTGTTCCATTTAGCATGTGGGAGGGTGAAGCAAGTTGATTCTCATAAGCTGCCAAATTTATTTTGAGTTATTTCAGCTCTGAAAAGTCAGTTAACTAACTCTTTATATAAATTTATGGGGTCCCAAATTATTGAAAATGTAGGAAAATACAAATGATGCTCACAAACTATATCTTTAAGTCAACAAATGTCCTAAATAGTTTTCCACATTTACTGGGGTTAGGAAATATGATTAATAATGAAGAATAACTTTGCCAAAGTGCTGGGTGCAACAATGGCAAAGTAATAAGAACTGATTTCTAAAGTTTTTTTAAACGTAATTTTGCATGTAGAACCCATTTTTAAGAACCTTTTTATTGTAAAAAAATTTCAAACATATAAAATTCAAGAGAGTATAATAAATGAACTAATGCATCCTTTTCCCAGCTTCAGCAATTATCAACATTTTGCCAATTTTTTTCATCCAATCATCTCACTTTTGGGAGTATTTAAAGTATGTCCCAGGCATCCTTTCATTTCATCCATAAACTTCAGCATTTCTTTAACAGATGGTGACTTTTTAAATATGAGCACAGTACTATTATCACATCTAGCGATATTAACAATCATTCCTAATATCTAGTTGGCTTTTCTGTTGTTTTTTTCCCCTGTTTTCTTAAAGTTGGGTGGTTTCAGCTGGATGGTATGTCGTTTAAGTCTCTTTTAACTTGTAACAATTCTTTCTGGCCTTTTTTTTTTTTAATATCATTTGTTTGTTGAAAAAAACTGAGTCATTTGTTTTGTTGGATTTCCCATATTATGCATTTTTCTGGTTATATCTTATACTCATGATGTCATTAATATGTTCAGACCCCCCCAAAAAAAATTTCCTCTAAATAATGATTAGTTCTAGAGATTTGATTATATGCAGGATCCACAGTGGGGGGTGGGTACAAAAATACTCCTAGGTAGTACTCAGTACTTCCTGTTGTATCCTGTTAGGAGGCAAAGAGTGTCTGCTTGTCTCCCTTGTGGTGATGTTGATTGTTCAGTAGGCTAACCTGATTCTTTAAGGTTGAAATATTTGTAAATGTTTCCTATTCTCAAGAGCCACTTATCATCTTTCAAAACTTTTTAGTTGCCAGAAGGTTGGTATATAACCCACAATGCGTTCTTCTCTAAGAGAAATAATCCATTATTTTATACTTCATAAGTACTTTATCATTTTCCTCTAGTTTCTATAAATTTGGTATACTCTGTATTGAATTACAAAAGCCAAAATGATGTAGTAATCAAATAAAGTTCTCTCCCATAGGATTCTTTTATTTAGGATATCTGCATTTCAAATGCTTATGGTTTTGTCCTTTTCCTGTCAGATGGAAATGCAAATTTCCTTGAAATGCTCTGAAACTCTTTCCTTATTAATTTTTTGAGCATGTCACTCTTATGAGTCATGTACTATATTCTTGAGATATTTCTTTTAAAACTTAAAGCAGACATTACTCTTCCACACTAATAAAAATTCAATCCCAAAATAATAATGCTTCAATATTGATTTCATCTCCTCAGAGTGACTGCATTACGTGATACATGTTGATTTTACATTATAATTATATCTGATAAACCTGTACCTCTATTTAACCATTTTTAAATTGAGTATATGTACTTAGCTGGTTTATAGGAATCTGAATGACTGTAAATGTAAAGTACATACTGGATTAATTTTAATTGCAGACTTAACAACCAGTGCTATGGACATTTAAGAAAGCTATGAATTGAGCCCTGGCTGGTTTGGCTCAGCAGTTAGAGTGTTGGCCTGCGGTCCGGAGAGACCCGGGTTCAGTTCCCGCTAAGGGCACGTACTTCGGTTGCAGTTTGTCCCCGGCCCTGGTTGGGTTGTGCAGGTGGCAACCATTTGATATGTCCCTTTCATGTCAATGTTTCTCTCTCTCTCCCTCCCACTCTGTCTGAACAAAAAATGGAAAAATGTCCTCGGGTGAGGATTAAAAAAAAAAAAAAGAAAGCTATGACTTGATAGTATTTTACACGTATCTAGGTACCTTTATTCTCTTTCATTATGAGTGGAGGGGAATGATAGAGCCAAATATGGTAATAAAAAGTGGCCAATAATCCAAAAGTGATTCATGTTCAAGTTAGAATGTAATTCAGTATACATAATTAAAATTCTAGGAATGTGTACCACTTCGAAACAAAGCCACCTTGGAAAGATGTGACTCTGAGTGCTCATAAGCTGTACCAACCAATCATTTCTAGCCCATTATTTCATACCCCGACTCTCCCTGATATATTATTAAAATTGTAAAGATATTCCCTAAGATATTGACTAATCAAGGTATTAAGCAGACTATATGTTCTTAAAATATTAACGTATTTCTGACAAACTAGAAAAATGTGGTTAATCTATTTGAAATGACTGTATATTTTATTAAATTTTGGGGATCTTTTTTTTTTCTATTGTTAATCCTTTCCTGTTTTATTTTTATTTAGTTTTTAAAAACATTTCTTATTAATTTATTTTTGTTACAGATGTTTCTCCTTTTTTCCCCCATTGACACCCTCCTTTTGATTCCCCCTACCCATCCCCAGCATTGTTGTCTATGTCCGTGGTTATGCGTACATGCATATAAGTTCTGTGGTTTATCTCTTCTCTTTCCTCCCCCCTGATCCCCTCTTCTGAGGTTTGTCAGTCTGAACCCTACTTCTGTGTCACTGAATCTATTTTGTTCATCAGTGTGTTTTGTTCATTATCCTTTTTTATTTTAATTTTTTTTATTATTATTACTATTTTCATCCTCACCTGAGGATATTTTTCTATTTATCTTCAGATAGAGTGGGAGGGACAGAGGGAGAGAAAGAGAAACACCGATGTGAGAGAGACACATTGATTGGTTGCCATCTCCAAGACCCGGACCAGGGCCCAGGACGAACCACAACCGAGGTATGTACCCTTCACCGGAATCAAACCCATGACTCATTGGTCCTCGGGCTGACACTCTAACCGCTGAGCCAAACTGGCCAGGGCTCTTTTTTTTATTTTTAAACATTAACCTACTAAACTATAAATGTCACCAACAGAGCCAAGGCTGTTTAATTCTACCTCTGCCCTTGATGCGTGGGGCAGACCTAAGGAGCTTATTCCATGCACTCCTTGGAAACTAAATGGCCTTGCCAGGAAGCCTGAAAAAAGACACTGGGTGAGGGCTTGCACCTGTAATAGATCTCTGGTCTATTTCCAATCGGAACAGAAAACAAAAAGTTTTCCCCTTTCACGTTCAGGCCTTTGCTTTTAAGATTGCTAGGTGTTCATATGCCGCTTAGTGACAAGAACTAGTCTGGTTCTTTTGGGGAACTGTTTTCCTCTCTTTAGTTTGAGGGGACACACTTCATATATGCATAAAGCAAAATTCCTTGTTTTTTCTTTTCTGAAAGCATTATTTTAAGAAAGACTATACTCAGCAAGTCCAACATTTAAGCTATATTTTAAGGAGAATGATAATGAATACTGAAGGGAACTGTTCCCTAAAATAAAGCTGTGAACTCAGACTCAGGCATTCCCCTTGAATAGCCTTTATTCCTGTTCATAAGAGGTGAGGGTATGTGCTCATAACTACCTGGCAACAGGAATGTTATTCTGTCTTACGTACCTTTAACCAAAGTGAGAAAAGACCATTGCCAACCCAGTTTAAGAAAATAAAAGGAACCCTGGTCGGTTTGTCTCAGCCGTTAGAGCGTCGGCCTGCGGTCCAGAGAGACCCGGGTTCGGTTCCCGCTAAGGGCACGTACCTCGGTTGCAATTTGTCTCTGGCCCTGGTTGGTCATGCAAGAGGCAGCCGCTCGATGTGTCCCTTTCACATCAATGTTTCTTTCTCTCTCTCTCTCTCTCTCTCTCTCTCTCTCTCTCTCTCTCTCTCCCTCTCTCCCTTCCTCCCTCCCTCCCACTCTATCTGAACAAAAATGGAAAAATGTCCTCGGGAGAGGATAAAAAAAAAAAAAAAGAAAGGAAAACTAAAGGAATCTTTTCCATATATTTTGAATACCCAGATTGTTTTTATGCCCAAATCTTCTGTAATGTTTGGGGGGGGGGTCTGTTTTCCCATTGTGAACATCAAGTAATAATCCAAAGATTTTTTGCTATCCTAAGTTGAAGAGAGAGAGAGAGAGTGTGTGTGTAATAATTTTTAAGCTTCTTGTCAGTAGGTGATGCCGGTATACAGTCTACTGTAGAACTAAGGATAAATAGGCTTGCCTCTCCTGTGTTGGAGCTCTACTACAGTTGTATGTTTAATGAGCTAGGTTAAGAAAATTTTTCAGTTCATTTTAGTGATAGAGAAAGTAGTAGGAACTATCAACTATAGATTTTAAAAGTCTCTTTCCAGCCTTATTCCAAAATCACCTCTGGTCTAGACATACCTTTGAAGACTAGGCAGTTTCTATGACTATCTCAGTGCCCATCTTAGGGTATATTCAAAATAGGCTGGTTCTCTTGCCCTGGCAAGTTTGGCTCAGTAGTTAGAGTATCGGCCTGAGGAATGAGGGTCGTGGGTTTGATTACTGGTCAAGGGCATGTACCTGGGTTGCAGGTCTGATCCTCAGCCCCCGTTGAGGTCATGCAGGAAGCAACCAATGTGTCCCTCACATCAATGCTTCTCTCTCTCCCTCTCCTCCCTCTCCCTCTCCCTTTCCCTCCTCTTCCCCCTCCCTCCCTTCTACTTCATCTAAAATCAATGGAAAAATGTCCTTGGGTGAGGATTAATTAAAATAATATATATATAGCCCTGGACAGTTTGGCTCAGCATTTAGAGCGTCAGCCTGCGGTCCAGAGAGACCATGGCGTGGTTGCCACTAAGGGCGCATACGTGGGTTGCAGTTTGTCCCCGGCCCTGTGCGGGTGGCAGCCAGTTGATATGTCCCTTTCACATCGATGTTTCTCTCTCTCTCTCTCTCTCTCTCTCTTCCTCTCTCTCCCTCCCACTCTGAACAAAAAATGGAAAAATGTCCTCGGGTGAGGATAAATATATATATATATATATATATATATATATATATATATATATATGTATATATATATATATGTATATATATATGTATATATATGTATATATATTTTATATATATATATGTGTGTGTGTGTGTGTATGCAGGTTCTCCCTATAGTGGAATTATGAAACTGATCTGGTCTTAAATTTTCTTGTTTCCCAGACTAGGGAGATTTAAGGGACAATTCTAATCTTTAAGGCAAGTTAAATTGAACCCACGGATACCGCTGGGACCTTCTGTTGCAGTCTTGAATTCTTAAACAGCAGAATTGGATTGGTCTCTCATGATTAATAGAAGTACCTTAATGTGAAAATTTTCTATGGCATCTCCATCTTATAAGTTAAGAATAGAGTCACAAAAATTGGTTCATCAACTTGTTCTTTAATGTGACCCAATAGAAAAGATTCTAAAATGAAATATTTTTTAGACCCACAACTTTTTTTTAAATATGTTTTTATTGCTTTTTTAGAGAGAGAGGAAGGGAGAGAGAAAAAAGCATTGATGTGAGAAACATCGATCAGCTGCCTCCTGCATGCCCCCTACTGGGGATCGAGCCTGAAACCCGGGCATGTGCCCTGACTAGGAATTGAACTGGAACCTCTCATTCCATGGGACTATGCTCAATCCCGAGCCACACCAGCTGGGCTAGACCCACAACTTTTTAAAAATTGATAAACAGAAATATCAAGTTTACTTCTCACATGTTAACAAAATATTTAACTTTTTATTGGAAAATTCTGCATGTCAGGAGATACTTAATCTTGTCAGAACAGCCACAACCATAGATTTATGTTTTGGTTGGAATTTTCACCATAGGAAGAGGCCATTACCCAGAGGTTGAAAATTGGTGGTAGCCTAGAGACCAAATCCAGCCTTGGCAGATGTATTTGGTTTGGCGTGCACTGTGTTTTTAAAATTTTTAAGTGGCTGTTAATATTTAAAATTCAGTAGGATTCACATGAAGGTCCAGATTTCTGATTTCTCTTGGAATGAAATGGAATATAGGCCCCAAGTTGAGTGGCCTGGCTGCTAACCTCTTAGAAAGGGATTTTTTTTTCTTTATTGATTTTAGAGAGAGAGGAAGGGAGAGGAGAAGAAGAGAGAGATAGAAACAAACATCGATGAGAGAGAACATCAATTGGCTGCCTCCTGCATGCCCCCCACTGGGGATCGGGCCCACAACCTGGGTATGTGCCCTGACCAGGAATTGAACCAGCAACCTCTTGGTGCATGGGTCGACGCTCAACCACTGAGCCACACCGGCCGGGTGAGAACATTATTTAAATGTTCAATGCATATTGAGTTATCTACCTTCTATAAGATACTGAGAAACCTTTTCCTCGAGGAGCTTCTAGGGAAAGAAACACCATGCCTGTGTTCTTATAGCACAAGGTTAAATGTAAATAATGACCAGAAATATTGGGAGTTGTGGAAGCAATAGCAGTCAGTCATGACTGAAAAGATGAGGGCAAAATTCACAGCAGCAGCCCTTGAGTTGATCCTCAACAGTGAATTTAATTTCAGTAGGCCAAGGTAGAAATGAACCGTGGTGCCTTAAGACTAGAAGGTGCTCAAGGACCTGCTAGTAATTTGGTTCAGCAAGAGAATAGTATGAAATAAGGTGTTAAAAAATGAAAGCCTAAGTTTTAGGTTATGAAATTTAGACTTTATTTGGGAGCAGTGCAGAGTCTTTGGAAATGTTGGATTAGAGGAGTCACATTCAGTATGTAGGGCAGGTTTACACATGCCAGCTAGATGATAAGTAAACAAGACTCATGAGGACTTTGTTCAGATGGGTAAGGTGAGAAGGAATTAAAGTCTGCACTCAAGTGGGAGCAGATAAGGAGAAAAATGATGAGGAAGGTAAATATTGCTGGGACTTGGCAACTGACCAAAGAGAACGCTGAGGATGTTAGCCTAGATTGATTTTTTAGTTTAATTCTAAACAACTTTTTACCTTATACTTTATCATTGGGCTGAGGAGTGGTTGTAGGCAAAGGTTTGTCAGTGTCATTGTATACTCACAGTTTGCTTTCATATTTAAATATGGTTTGTCACCCAAAACGTAAGTATATATTAAGTTATGATAGGAAAACAAAACTACCCATGCAGCCAACCATTGCATAGGGGAAATTAATGCACTGGTTAGATTGCTTTACCAAACCCCATGTTGCCTAAGTGGGGGATACTCATTTAAATTATTGGGTACCCTGGGTAAAACTAGAGCTGTTTTGTTCTTTACTTTGTGTTTGCTGTGGAGAGAGAGCAATGGTGGCTAGGGGGAGATCCAGTGTAGCCAATATAAGATGTCTTCCTTAAATAACCTAGTTTCAAAAAAAAAAAGCTATTTAAAAACAAACACAAACCTTTGGCTGCAATAAAATCATGTTGCATATCAACTAATATTTGCGTGCCAGTGTTCCTGAAGACACTCTTATAATATAAATTTTTTTTTTAATATTTGGTACTGAAAAATGTACTTTTCTTTGTAGTACTATAGTAACTTTGTTCTTGAGTCTGTCTTTCTCAGCCCATCTGATTATGGTAGTATGAATATAAGATTCTAAATTTAATTAGTCCTTGCCATACATCAATTTATGCTTTACAAGTTTGATGTACTGAATGCAGGAAATATTCCATAATAAATGGCAAACATTTTTTGTGCCACCTGCATCAGTGATTTAGCTTCCTTAATTCTGCCCCAGATATCAGTGAAGCAGTCTACCATAGAACTTTTTAAAAAATTTAATAGTGGGAATAAACAGTTGTTTCTGTTATCTTCCAAAAATGGTAACTGGATTATTGGTGTGCAGGCAAATGTGTGCACATCTGTGGGGTCAAATTGGGCTGCCCTGGTGCTGGAAAGCCCCAAGGTAAGCCTCAAGGTGAGATAGGTATTTGATACAATAGTGATTTCCATAGGGATGAGACTCTCTTGGGCATCCTTTGGCCCACTCTGTTTGCTAACCCCGCAGTGGAGGAGCTCAGTACTGATATTGGATCAGTGGCATTAGGACAGCTAACAGTGGCTCATGAAATATTTGTGCTTGACCAGCTGGAGTTATTGCAAAGCCCACTGAGACTCTGGAACTCCAGGTTTATAAGTGGGTAAGTTTATGTGAAGACAGCTAACCTAGGGTAAGTGCTGCTTCTTGATATCAACTTGGACATATATATTTTTATAATGTAAAATTAAACTACAGTGAGTAGCCGTTAAGCTGAGCTCTGAATTATCCAGTCGTTTATGAATTCATATGCATTTTACTGTTTTTGTCTTGAAAGCAAATGTTTTATTACAAATGTAATTCTGTATAACATATTCTAATAAACTATTTCTCTTTAGCATACAAACGGCTAGATGGTTCGATCGAATGTTGTAACAACCAAAGCCTCACAGATGTGTGCTTTTCCTACAGAAATAATTTTAATAAGCGTTTGGTAAGTTGTCCCTGAAGCTGTCTTGCTTATCTGACATAGTTATAGTAACATAAGCAGATAGAGCAAAAATGGAATCTGTGAAAACTCCCTTTTGCTTTGTATCATTTTGTTAAAATTTTTACATTTCATGTGTCACATTTCATCTGAGAATCTTTAAAAATTTATAGTGGTAATATATTATTTGAAGAAAGTAGAATATTTGGATGTAATTTATAGTAGGTGCACATAAGTGGCATTTCTTTTACATGAACTTATTTCCTAATATGCTAGGTGACATGAAAAATATTGGAGGACTGTAACTTGGTTTTTTTCTTTTAATAAATCACTTTAGTATTGACTAATTAATATTGTATTCATAGCATACATGCCTACCTGCCCGGAAAGCAGTTGAAGCCACCCAAGTTTGTAGAACCAATAAAGATTGCAAGAAAAGCTCAAGTTCAAGTTTCTGCATAATACCTTCTTTGGAAACTCACACTCGCTTAATAAAAGTGAAACACCCACCTCAAATTGATATGTTGTACGTAGGACATCCACTACACCTGCACTACACAGGTGAGTATTTTGGTGGTAGACTCTCAAAAAATCATTAAGATGGCATATATTCTCAGTGGTAGAAACTCAGTACAAATCCTTGTATTACTTTTATTTGTTATAAATTTGGTCACTTTTCAAAGTCTTGTTAAATTGTTCTTTTTTTTTTTAAAGTAAGGCGAGCCCTGGCCAGTTTTGCTCAGTGGTTGGAGCGTCAGCCTGCGGTCCAGAGAGACCCAGGTTCGGTTCCTGCTGAGGGCATGTGCTTTGGTTGCAGTTTGTCCCCGGCCCTGGTTGGGTTATGTAGGTGGCGGCCACTCGATGTGTCCTTTTCACGTCGATGTTTCTCTCTCTCTCTCCCTCCCACTCTATCTGAATAAAAAATGGAAAAGTGTCCTCGGGTGAGGATATAAAAAGTAAGGTGAAAGATTTATACGATCTGAAGAGAAACCAGAGTATCTCTTGTTCTTATTTTTAATTTAAAAAATGTTTCAGTTACAGTTGACGTACAATATATTAGTTTTAGGTGTGCTAATTCATTCTTAAGCATTAAATAAAATTTAGGCAGTAGGAAAATAATCTGAATTTATTAAAAGCAATATGGAGCTGAATCCCATATCTGCCTTTGGAGAGGAATACATTTTTCCTTCTCCGCCATTTAGCCCAAGTCACAGACCTGGTCTCTCAAATATTCTGTGGAAGTTTATTAAATTTATCCAAGCTCTCAAAACAGTGGCAAGAACAGTATACCCCACAGAATGCCAGGAACCATAGGAATATGATGATAAAGTAATTTACGCATGACACATGAATTTGATGTGAACATACTTTAAAACTGGGCCAGCATAATTATTTGAAGAGTATATAGCTTCTCCATATGGCTGAAGATAATATAGTCTAACTCATTATGTTGTATAAACTTTTTTATATTCATTTTTTAAATAACTTACTGAAATATAATTCACATACCACACAATTCACACTTTTAAAGTATACAATTCAGTAGTTTTTAATCTATTTGGAGTTGCGCAATCATCATCAAAATCTAGTTGAAGAATATTTTCACCTCAAAGAGGAACCCCATTCCTATTAAGCAATCACTCCTCATTTCTCTCCAACACCCTCCAGCCTTTGGTAACCACTAATCTACATTCTGTTTCTATAAATTTGCCTGTTCTTCACATTTCACATAAATTGAATATTTTTGTGACTAGCTTCTTTCACTTAGCATATTTTCAAGGTTCATTCACGTTGTGGCCTATTCCAGTACATCATTTTTATGGCCAAATAATATTCCATTGTATGGACATAGCACATTTTCTTATTCATTGATGGACATGTGGGTTTTGTGTTATTCTTTTTTTTAAAATTTTTTTTCTTTATTGATTTACAGGCAATATTTTATTTTATTTTATTATTAATTTAATTATTTATTTTTGTTACAGATGTTTCTCCTTTTTCCCCCACTGATGCCCCCCACCCTGTTCCCACCTTCATTGTCCATGTCCATTGTTCATGCATATATGCATATAAGTTCTGTGGTTTATCTCTCCCCCCACCCCCTATTTAGGGGATTGTCAGTCCATACCCCACTTCCACGTCTCTGGGACTACCCCGTTCCTCAGACTGTTATGTTCATTATATTCCACAAATAAGTGAGATCATGTGATATTTGTCTTTCTCTGCTTGGCTTGTTTCACTTAGGATAATACTTTCCAGGTCCCTCCAGGTCGTCTCAAAGGATAAGAGATCTTTCTTTCTTACAGCTGCATAGTACTTCATTGTGTATATGTAACACGGCTTTTTTATCCATTTGTCTACTGATGGACATTTAGGCTGTTTCCAGATTCTTTATTGATTTTAGAGAGAGGAAGGGAGAGAGAGAGAGACAGGAATATCGATGAGAGGGAACATCGATTGGCCGCCTCCCGCATGCCCCCCACTGGGGATTTGGCCCACAACCTGGCCATGTTCCCTGACTGGGAATCAAACCAGCGACCTCCTGGTGCATGGGTTGATATCAGCTCAACCACTGAGCCACACTTGCCGGGCTTATATTATTCTTTATAAGGCTCTCATTGCTTTATAGTTATATCCTGAGATACAACCTGGATCATTCTTAATTTTGAGTTTAACACTAAGTGACTCTAGAGTACAAATATTAAATACATCCTTAACAAATAAAGAAAGGTCCCCTTTAAGGGTAATTCAGAAGTGTGTACTGTGGGTTCTACTTAATTACCAAAAAGTTTTTTAATATTTTGAACAAAAACGGGATTGTGGAATTAACAGAGTGGAAGAGTCCTTAAAAATTCTCTACTCTTAATCCTTGTTTTAGCAATGAAGAAAATAACTGAGACCAGAATGGTTAAGTAGCATAATAGTTGTAGTGAATGTGATTTTTAAGGTTATACCTCTTTGAAAAGGTAAGAACTCTTGTATTTATAGCCTCTGTATTTGGTAGTCATATTTGGTATGTAGTCACTTTTATCTTATTCTCACCTCAAAATATAAGTACACGCTGGGACATAAATTTCTGTATTCCATTATTTGTATTAGATGATCTTAGAATAATTGTTTTTAATTGTGGGGCATAGCCTGTCTCATATGTTTGGGAAGGGCTTTCTCAACCAATTTAAAAGGACAGCCCAATTTTTTACTATATGGTATAATTCATAGTGCTGTTGTTTATATGAATAATGTGCATTATTTCTTTCTTCTTTTTTTAGTGAGCATCACCAGTTTTATCCCACGTTTTAATTTTCTAAGCATAGATCTGCCTGTGGTTGTGGAGACATTTGTCAAGTATCCTTTCTAGTGCGAAAATGTTTTAAAAGTGTGTTATTTGGAACTTGATCTGTCTTACCTTGAATAGAGCATGCATAGACCTTACAAATATCAGTTAATTACTAACAACTAAAATAAAAGACTTTAAGTTGAAAAAGAGCAGATTGTATCTAGGCAGGAAGAAGTCAGGAGAGAGATTGATCAGGAAGGGAGAAAGGTTGAGGATACGGAAGGAAGGGACCCAGAATACAAACTGAGAGTTGAATTATAAAGCATGAAAACTTCAGTTACTAGTAAGGTGATGAATTCTGCCTCTTCTGAGCTTGTTAGCTCTGAGCAAATGGAGGGATGCGTAAGGAGAGCAAACTGGTTTGTACTGCTGAAATAGCAATTCAGAAGGACAAGATCTCTTGTGTTCTTTAGCATATTATGTTTGCGTATACAAGATGAAAAATGTTTTAAATTTATTATGTTGAATTTGAATAAACAACAGTTTGAGCGGTTTCTTTTTTGCCACTTTTAAATCTTTTTATTTCCTTGATTTGGGAAAAAAATGAAGTGGAAAACAAGTGAGCAGTTACCAAAAAAATGTGTACAATCAAGATTGTATCTTATAGATTGCAGCTTTGTCTCAGAGATTTACACTATAATCTTATACATGATAGTAAAATGGAGTTATATTTACACTAGAACCTTATACATGATGGTAAAATAGTGTTCAAGGAGCTAAAATCTTTGCTTCTTAATATTAGGTAATACTTTATAAGAAACAAAAATGTTTTTCTTTTATTTCTTATTCCTTCCAAATGCCTTTCCTTATTGTGTCATTAAAAAATTAAATAGACTTAACATTTCTATGAGTTCATTATAGATTACCTTGGTTTACAAATGGCCTTTATTTTTCTACTCAAGGTTTTTGAACTTTGAAATAATATATCATTTATTTTAAATAGCACAAATCTGAGAAGGAATGGCCTGTACTGGTGGATAGAGATTCAATGAAAGAAAGGAAGTCACCTGTAATCTTGAATTGAGTCCTAGTAAAATATCTTCTTCTGGCTCCCAGAAATGTGGTTTCCACTCAGACCTCACAGTTGGCTCCTTAACTGATTTTAACCAGGTACCTGATTTCTCTCTCAGGAGCTCTGGCTATTGTTAATGCAGTGCCCTGCTTTGCTTTGGATGGACAGTGGATTTTAAACTCTTTCCTGGATGCTACTCTTACCTCGGTGATTGGAGACAATGATGTGAAAGATCTGATAGGATTTTTCATCTTGCTTGGTGGCAGTGTACTTTTGGCTGCCAATGTGACCCTGGGACTCTGGATGGTTACAGCACGGTAATACTTGCGATCATCTGACAGAACCTCTGAGTTACAATATGCATTACTGAAAACCATTACTCGGTATGAAATATAAATATAAAATTACATTTTAGCCAACAACTTTTAAGCTCCTCCTGAAGCTCCTCCTGTATCCCGAGTATCCAAACTCTGGGATGGGGATAAACAGAAGAAATGCAAGGTCTAGTCCTTGACTACATTCTAGTTTCAAAGACTGAACTCACAAACTGCAGATGTTTGTGGAACAATTTCTCAACAAGTGCAGATTCTTGTTAAACCGTTTTGTGTGACTACATATCGTGTCGTAATTGTTTAAAGGAGAACAGAATTAGATAAAAATCGATTGGTGGAAACTTCTTGCAAAAGCATCGTTAGTCCAAAGATTTGAAGGAGACCAGACTTTGGCCAAGTGGAAGGGTGAGCATTTTCTTGGCCTGTATCTCTTGTCCTTTGTCTTGTTTGAAAAGTTTTAAAATTGAATGGTATGTTATTTTGTGTGTCCTCTGATAGCTGAGATCTGATTGTAATTAATAAAATTTTATGAAAGAATCTGCTGACACAAAAGGGAAACTCTTTGTCAAACAATGCCAAATAAGTGAACAAAGTAGGAAGTAGGGCCTACAATACCTTGAAACAGGTTTTGCCCCACAAGAGTTACCTCTATGGTAATGTGTCCCCATTCCCTCAAAGCAGCACTTAGCCTTGACGTGTTTCAAATGAGCTGCAGGAAGTGTCTCCCACTTGAAGCATGTGAGCTGAGGCAGTTAGGGTTGAACCTCAGAAGTGAACTAGGTCTTTCAACAGATCACAAGACACATCATAGGACCTCTGCAGTCCTGGTTACCACTCTACAGAGTTGTGAAGCTTGGAACCCTTCCAGGGTCGACATTTTCTTTTATGCTGCTGGGGCTATCTGGGTTCTAGCTCCTGGGTTCATGTCTTTAAGAAGCAACTGCCTTAAGCTCTGAGCTATGCTCTGTCCTCACCAGCAGCTCCCTGTTTCTCTGTGTTAGGCAATAGAACATGTAGTCCTAGCTTTCCTTCTTTCTCCTAAGCTACCTCACTGGGTCCACAGAATGCTTGGTAGTACAGTGAGAATGGCTACACGTGAGGGCAAACGTGGATTTGCCAGAGCCTGAGAACTAACTCTTGTGCCCGAAAAAGCCCCACCTACTTCGAGGTTTTTTGTACTCCAAGATGCAGCTTTGGGAGAGTTGGAAAGGCAGCAGGCTACTGTGGTTTTAGAAGTGTATGGACATGCTTTACTTTGATGACAAATACGTCCTCTCATACACTCAGGAACACTAACAGTCATGTATCCAACTTCTTCACTAAGTGAGGTATTCCACGGGATTCACTTTTTCACATCATTGAGTTGTTATTTAGGCAACTAAAAGTCTTTAGATTACATTACACATATGCCTGCCTTCTTAAACAAATTATGTATTGAGTATGATTTTAACATTTAATTAATGACTCAAGGTCATCAGTTATTAGCACTACTAAAACCATACAAATTATTGGTTTATCCCAGGAAAGGCATTTGTTCTGTTTGTAAGCAGACAGTCATTCAGGGTTAAAGTGTATCAGCAGACCTGTTCAGGTAGAACTTAGGGAATACTATGAAATACTTGCATAATTAATTTGATTACAATGAACTAAGCAGTTTACTAATGAAAATGTATATGTGCAGGTCAGTTTTTTAAAAACGGAGAAAAATTTAATAGAAGAAATCCTTCCGATTATTTTTTTTTTTTCTGGGTGGAAAAAAAAATCCCAACCACATCATTTTCTTGTAGTTTTTAAACACTTTGGTCTGTTGCTCCATAGGGTCAGGATTTGGGAACCACTATATTGGGTATTAAGCAGATCAGTCCCATTTGTATACAAGTGGCCTCATCATATAAGAAAGGAAAGAAATGTTACCTGTTCTGTCTTCAGCTTGATTGTGAGCACTTCTAGAGCAAGGACCATGTCATACTCCTCTTTGCATCCCTGACCCAGTGCATGAGACATCATGAATACTTAATAAATGTGGTTGAATGGATGACGATTAGTGTTATTTATGGATTAGGAAAGCATGTATCTATTTAAGCTATAAAACTATTGAATATTTACTGTAAATATATGTTACCATAAAAAAAAAAAAAAAAAAAAACTCGGAAGGTCTGCGTGTCCCTGGTAGATTATCATCTTCATTAAAACCCTTTTGATTTCTATAGAGCAATTAGAAAAATGAATTATTTTGAGGATTTGAAGAAATTGTTTTTTCTGTGTTGTCACTTTGTTCAACGAAATTTTATTTTCAGTGTTCCTACTCTGCATTGTTTACATTTTTGAGGATTTAAAAAATCACCTACAATCTGTAAAGAATGTATATATTCTTTTCAGCATCTCAGTTTGAAAAGACATGCAGTTAAACTTGACCTTTAGATAATCACTCTTGTAGGTCATTCTCTGTTCCTACCAGTAAATTGTAAACATGTATGTCATGGATATGTGGCTCTCAGTCATCAGTTTGTCCTATGGTATTTATTAAATGTCCATAAACTAATGGTGCACAGAGATTTTTTTCTCTAAATCTTTTCACTGTGCTGTAATTCATTCTTAGGATTTAACTTGAAGATAACCATAGTTGCTGGCATTTGATGTTTAGCAATAAAAGAATAAATGTGTACCAGCACTCTATGTTTTATTATCATCTGTGTGTTGTCTTAAAATATTTGTATTCTTTTCTACCAAAATTGTTTTCTTTACATACAGTTATTATTATTTTTTGATAGAGGAAGGGGCAGAGAGAGAGAGAGAGAAACATTCATCGTTAGCCTCCTATACTCACCCAACCTGGAATCAATCCCACCACCTTTTGGTGCCCTGGGCAATGCTCCAACCAACTGTCCCACACTGGCCAGGGCTGATCTTAGTTGTTTTTAAATTCTGGATTCTAAAAGCAGCCTTCAGGCCCTGGCCGGTTTGGCTCAGCGGTTGGAGCATCGGCCTGCGGTCCAGAGAGACCCGGGTTCGGTTCCCGCTAAGGGCACGTACCTCGGTTGCAGTTTGTCCCCGGCCCTGGTTGGTCATGCAGGTGGCAGCCACTCGATGTGTCCCTTCACATTGATGTTTCTGTCTCTCTCTCTCTTCCTCTCTCTCCCTCCTGCTCTATCTGAACAAGAAATGGAAAAATGTCCTCGGGTGAGGATAAAAAAATAAATAAATAAAATAAAAGCAGCCTTCAGTTTTTACTCAAGCCATCTGTATGTGAAAGTTGTTGCAGGCCATAGAAAGAGATTTTTTAAATAGAATTCCTGTGCTCTCGCTACTGTTTTGGATATGGCCTGTTTATGGATTAAGAAAGAGAACTACTATCATGTTTCCTTTCACTAGTGTCTGACAGAAGTATTCTTTAAGTTAGTCTATGTTTTTAGGAATTCGTAAAAGAAAAAATGTTTCAATTACAACATTTTGTGTTTTGTTTTGTTTTTTAACTTTTGACCTTGTGCTTCCTCCCTTGTCCACAGAACCTACCTCTCTCCCACACATACACACGCACATAGACAGGCACATGCATGAACAGACACATTCTCTTTCTGGGTTACTAAGGGCCACATAAAATAGACTGGAAATTTAGCCCAATTCCTGATTGACTAGCCTCATTCCACTCCTCCTTGCCTCTGATCCCATTTTACTATAGTTAAAAGCCTTAAGACTAGAAGACTGATTATCAAACCACCTTTTTTATTAGCAGCTTTATTGAGATAAAATTAAATACCATAATGTTCACCTGTTTAAAGTATGCAATTCAGTGTAAACCATTTTTATTTCAATGACTAATCAAACAGTAGTATACATATGTTTTAGTATAATTGAACCTTTCATTGAACATGTGATGAAAGACTGGGAAGAAAAATGTGTCTGTGATATCACAACTATTTCAACTTTAAAGTGGTTTTCAGGACATTTTTTGATATGTTGTTCAGATAGAGTGGGAGGGGGAGAGAGAGAGAAAGAGAGAAACATCAATGTGAAAGGGACACATCGAGTGGCTGCCACCCACACGACCCAATCAGGGTCGGGGACAAACTGCAACCGAGATACGTGCCCTTACCGGGAACCGAACCCGGGTCTCTCCAGACCGCAGGCCAACGCTCTAACCGCTGAGCAAAACCGGCCAGGGCAAGGATTATCATTAATTTTTTTTTTTTTTATCCTCACCCGAGGATATTTTTCCACTTTTTGTACAGATAGAGTGTGAGGGAGAGAGAGGAAGGGAGAGAGAGAGAGAGAGAAACATCGACGTGAAGAGACACACCGAGTGGCTGCCACCCACACGACCAACCAGGGCCGGGGACAAACTGCAACCAAGTACGTGCCCTTAGCGGGAACCGAACCCGGGTCTCTCCGGACTGCAGGCCGACGCTCTAACCGCTGAGCCAAACCGGCCAGGGCGGATTATCATTAATTTTTAAGGTGAAGCATGTGATATACTTTCTTTAAGACAATAAGCCTTTTTAATCAGTGCATTTGCAAGCTACTCGTACTGTTTAGGCCATACTTATTTGAATAATCCATTGTATATTTAATTATCAGACCATGACAAATGAATTCAATGATAGGAAAGCCTCTATTTCAGAACCTAGTGCTACAATAGCTTATACTTCGGGTAGAGGTAGAAAAAAATATGGCAAAAAAAAGTTGTAATTCTAATTACCAAGCAGGTTATATTATTTGTGTGATTTAACTTCCCATTAAAGAGAGAGAAAAATGCACCCTGGCCAGTTTGGTTCAGTGGTAGAGCATCAGCCCACAGACCAGAGAGACCCGGGTTCGGTTCCCACTAAGGGCACGTACCTCAGTTGCAATTTGTCCCTGGCCCCGGTTGGGGTTGTGTGGGTGGCAACCAGACTCTCTGACATCGATGTTTCTCTCTCTTCCTCTCTCTCTCCCTCCCAGTCTATCTGAAGATGAATGCAAAAATGTCCTCGGGTGAGGATTAAATAAGAGAGAGAGAGAAACGCACTTATATCTTGGTTTTATTTAGCTAAAGATCTTCAATAATTGTCCCTGCTTATTAACTTTCTAAGATTTTCCTACTGAAGTGTTCCTGACTCTGTAGAGGAGGGAAAACCCAGAAGGAGCTACAAGAAGAACTCTGTAATTGGCTCTCCATCCTATAAAATAGAAGTCTCACTTTATTTTAAATTCATGTGAAGTTTTCATTCCATTAATCAGGCTTCAGAAAGCCAGTTCTTTTAGATTTATGAAAGTCTAATGTGTAAAATAATTAGATGCTAAGAATATTAAGATTTTTTGTGTGTCTAAAACACATTGGTAGAAAGTAGTTTATAACATGGTCTGTAGACTAATGACAGTCTATGATGTTTTTGATTATTGTTGAAATAAGAAAAATAAAGCTAATGTAGCCCTGGCCATTTTGGCTCAGCGGTTAGAGCGTCGGCCTGTGGTCCGGAGAGACCCGGGTTCGGTTCCCGCTAAGGGCACGTACCTCGGTTGTAGTTTGTCCCCGGCCCTGGTTGGTCGTGCGGGTGGCAGCCACTCGGTGTGTCCCTTCACGTTGATGTTTCTCTCTCTCTCTCCCTTCCTCTCTCTCCCTCCCATTCTATCTGTACAAAAAATGGAAAAATATCCTCGGGTGAGGATAAAAAAGAAAAAGCTAATGTAGATTGTCTCTAATTACAAAATTTTTAAAAATGTATATGTGTCGTTATAAGGTTGCCTAATGCCTTTTATCAAAGAGCTCTCTGTTTGGAATGCAGAAAGACTTACTTAATTTCACTTAACTGACACTCCTCAGCATATTTTCATATTTCCTCACACACTTACCTCCACCTAACTTATCTGACTTCCATGTTCTGACAAATCTCTTGGGTGCAAAATGGAATTTATTTTTAATTTGCATTTCTCAGATTATTAAAGTTGCACATCCATATACTTATTTAGCCACTTGGATTTTTATTCTGCCAATATGCTTATTAATATCCTTTGCCTGGTTTTCCATTGAATGTTTTAAATTTTTCTTATTGATCCCATAGGGATTTCTTGTATATCCTACTTTAGGGATTGACAAACTACAGCCTGCAGGTCAAATCCTGCTCACCACCTATTTTTGTAAATAAGGTTTTATTGGAACACAGTCACATTCATTCATCTGTGTATGTCTGTAGCTGTTTTCATGCTACAACAGCAGAGTTGAGCATTGCAGCAGAGACAATATAGTATACAAAACCTAAAATATTTACTAATTTTCTGTTTATAGAGCAACCCATATTCTAAATATCTATCTCTTGTCCATTTTACATGTTGCAAGTAATTTTCCAATCTGTCACCCATCTCTAAATATTATTTATGAAGTCCTTTGTTGAACAAGGATATTTCATTTGATGCAGTCAACTCCATTAACTTCTTGATTCATGGTTTGTGTTTTATGGGTCTTACTAAAAAAGTCCTACCTTGTCCCAAGATCATAATAAGGGTCTACTCTTTCTTCTATGTACTTTAGAGTTACACTTTCAGAATGAGATCTTTAATTTCTAGAATACAAGGTGGGGCAAAGTAGGTTTACAGTTGTTTGTATTGAAAAATAATACAATAAATAATAATACAAGAATAAATTCTGTTTCACATACTCACAACTGTAAACCTACTTTTACCCCACCCTGTATATGGTGGGAGGCAGGAAATCCAGGTTTACTTTTTGTATAGTGTAAATGATCTTTAAAATAGACATAAATATTTTCTTTTATAAGATTGGTAAACAAAAGTTTACATAAACTTCTTTATGTGGTGTGGTGCCTGGCATTCTCCAGTTATTATGTACTTAAATTACATATTTTCAAATTGCAGAATAATGACAAAAATTTGCCCTGACATGTCAGTCTGCACTGGTGTTAGATCTTGCCTCCTTTTGGTATGCCTTCTTGGCTTCCAGTACCTTCAGGCTGGTTTTGGTTGTCCAGAGTATCTCCCAGGCCTTGACCCTTTTAAACATTTCTCCCCCCAATCAAAATGTACCTAAAATCGGCCCTGGCCGGTTTGGTTCAGTGGTTAGAGCATCGGCCTGCGGACCAGAGAGTCCCGGGTTCAGTTCCTGCTAAGAGCATGTACCTCCATTGCACTTTGTCCCCAGCCCTGGTTGGGATCGTGTGGATGGCAACCACTAGATGTGTCTCTCACGTTGATGTTTCTCTCTCTCCCTCCCACTCTATCTGAATATAAATGCAAAAATGTCCTCTGGTGAGGATAAAAAAAAAATGTACCTAAAATCGTAATATTGAAGATGTTGGCTAAGGATTTTATTCAAAATAACTTGTGTTCTTGGGTGTTTTCATTATAGTAACAGGCATTTAAATCTGGTCTGACCCAAACAGTATCTTAAAATGAGGTACTATGGCCCTGGCCAGTTTGGCTCAGCAGTTAGAGTGTTGGCCCGTGGACCAGAGAGTTGAGGGTTTGATTTCCGGTCAAGAGCATGTACCTAGGTTGCAGGTTCAGTCCCCAGCCCTGGTCAAGGTTGTGCAGGAGGCAACCAATCGGTGTGTGTGTGTGTGTGTGTCTCCCTCTCTCCCTTCCTCCCTACTTCCCTGCCTCCCTCCCTTCCACTCTATCTAAAAAAAAAAAAAAAAAATCAATGGAAAAATAACCTCAGGTGAGGATTAACAACAACAAAAAAAAGGCACTATGACAAACCAGTATAGGAGAGAATTTAGGATAGGATATTGTATTTCAAAATAAGCTTTTTAAAAAACAATTTTTCCTTTATTGATTTTTTTAGAGAGAGAGGAAGAGAGATGGAAACATCGATGAGAGAGAACATTGATTGGCTGCCTCCTGCATGCCCCCCACAGGAGATCAGGCCCACAACTTGGGCATGTGCTCTGACCGGGAATCAAACCAATGACCTCTTGGCGCATGGGTTGACACTCAGCCACTGAGCCACACCAGCCATACCAAAATAAGCTTTTTTAACATGTTTATTTTAATTTGCTTTTTAAAAAAATAATCCTCACCCGAGGTTATTTTTCTATTTATCTTCAGACAGAATGGGAGGGGGGAGAGTGACAGAGAGATCGATGTGAGAGAGACACATCGATTGGTTGCCTCCTGCTCGACCCCGACCAGGGCCGGGGACCAAACCACAGCGGAGGTATGTGCCCTTGACTGGAATTGAACCCGCAACTCTTTGGTCTGCAGGCCAATGCTCTGTAACTGCTGAGCCAAACCAGCCAGGGCTTAATTTGCATTTTTTAGTTAGAAAACAGGCTAAACTTTTTTTTAATGTGCATTCTTTTGTAGCATTTTTTTATCAGCATCCTTTGCCCTTTCTTCCCTGCTGTAATAATCACCTTTTACTTTTTATCGTCCAAGACTCATATTTTTACGAGTTTGCAAACATATCTAACCATATCATAGCTTCTTTTACAGGTCTCTGACTTACATGCTTTAGTCCTAACATTCTTTTCTTCCCTTTCAACCACTTTGTTTCCATCTTTAATGGCTTCTAATGTTATTTCTAGGTTTTAGGAATTCCACTTTGCAATTCATAGCATGTTAACTTCTCCAGTTCAGGGTACTCCTTTTCTGTTATACTTAGGAAAAAGAGGTTGATAATGAGGAGTTTGCTTGGGGAGTATAGAATTGGAACAGAAGGAGATAGATAATATAATTTCTTGGCCTTTATAGAAAAAACATTCTTACTAGAAAAGAAATGCACTTTTATTATAGAAAACATGTTAAATCAAAGCAAATTTTAGATAAACTGGTATGCTGCTTTTTAAACTTGACAACAGCCCTGGCCGGTTTGGCTCAGCAGTTAGAGCGTCGGCCTGCAGACCAGATAGACCCAGGTTCGGTTCCCGCTAAGGGCATGTACCTAGGTTGCAGTTTGTCCCCGGCCCTGGTTGGGATCATGTGGGTGGCAACCACTCGATGTGTCTCTCCCACATCGGTTTCTCTCTCTCTCTTCCCCATTCTCTCCCTCTCACTCTATCTGAAGATAAATGGAAAAAAAAAACTTGACTACATATTACAAGCATTTTAAAATGTTATTAATATTCTAGTGTTATTTTAATGGCTATATAATATCGCAGTGTTAAATACGCCATATTTTAATCAACCCCTATTATTTCAAATATTGCAATATTATAAACAAAGCTATAAGGACCATTTATAACTAAATCTTTTTGCATGTCTATGATTTTTTAATAATTCTAGAAACTCTTGGGATAATCGTAAAAGGAAAATTGCTATCTTGAAATGTGAACATTTTGTGTATACATATTGCCTCATTGCACCAATTTTTTCTGGTAATTGGATATGTAAAAATGGCATCTCATGTTAATTTACAAAAGGTCGAACATTTTTAAATATATTGGCCATTGTCTTATTTTTGTTTATTCCCATCCTTTGCCCATTTATCGTGGGAGTGATTAGTGTCTTCCTACTACTTTTTATCATATGCTCTGCTCTACTATTTGCTTTGTTACATGTGAATATATTAAAACTTTATTTAAATATAATGCTTATTTAATGTTTTTATATATCATGATCTGTCAAACTTTGCCTTGTGTTTGCCTTTGGTGCTAGGTTTTGAAAGTCTCGAGATTTTATAAATATTCACAAACAACTTTATGATAATTTTATTATTTCATTTTCAGACATTCAGATCTTTCATCTGCAGTGTATTTTGGAGATGTGGGAGCACAGTAGGGCTATAACCTTGTGTTTTGTTATCCCCAAATGATTAAACAGTCATGATATTTCATACCAGCCAGGAAAAGGCCTAAATTTACATCCTTTGGAGAGAATAGATATAATAAGTAACATTTCTCTCATTTAATGAATCATCCTTATTTAGATGAGGTACTATTATTTTATTTCTCAGTTCAGTAATACAGTGAATTGAGAATATATTTCATGTATGTTGTTTTGTTAATCCTCTCACCTGAGGATATTTTTTCCATTGATTTTATTATTTTTTTTAGATAGAGGGGAAGGGACAGAGAGAGAAACAGTACGAGAGAGAAACATCGGTGCAAGAGAGACACATTGATTGGCTGCCTCCCGCACGACCCCAACCCCGAGCCGGGCTGAGGATTGAACTTGCAACCTAGGTATGTGCCCTTGACCGGGAATTGAATCTACGACCCTTCAGTGCGCGGGCTAGCGCTCTAACCACTGTACATACTGTCCAGGGCTACCTCATGTATTTTAGTTGAATAGAGTACTTAAATTATTTTTTTCTTTACAGTATTTTTATTTTTATATAATTGAAATAGGGTTTATCATTCCTAAACAATATAGATTAGCAATCTGGAGATTATTCTTCATATATATCTTTATCTAAAGGTACTGTTTTCAGCAGCTTCTTAATGGAAATATTCTTTGTTCTTAGAGTTTCAAGCTTTAATTCTTCTCTCTGTGCAGTGTTTAATATTTGTCTTTAAAGGTTTTAAAAAAGGTGTCTTTGGAATAGATGTCCTGATTTTAACATATCTTCATCTCTTTTAGTTATATAATGATTAAGTGTGGAACACTACATTCCTTAATTACTTGTTTAAATATATGCATTAATTTTTTACTAATAATTTAAAGTCATGAAAATAAGAGGTAATGAGGATACTATAAATTTGTATTTTGTTTCTTGTAAAATTTTAACAACTTTTTCTATTCATAATAAATGATCAGTTTCAAAGAAATTGGTTGAGCGTGCTTTTTTTTCCCCCATTTAAAATGCTTTTCCTCTGAGATCATTGTAGTTGGTTTTTAAACTTGCCAAATTCTAGAGTACTACTGTTGTAAATAGACTACTCAAAGTGATGCTTATTGGATTAAAAGGTTCCATTGTCTTGCTCATCCCCATTCTACAGTCCCTGGAACTGATACATATATTCTTTCATTCATTTAAGGAATATTTCTTGCACATCTATGTTCTGGGCACCATTCTGGACTCTGAGGATACAGTAGTAAGACAATTTTTATCTTTTGTATTTTGTAAGAAAAAATACCATTTATTTATAAAACAATAAATATACACTGAGTACTACTAAGTGTTACAGGCATGGAGTGGCAAAAGATTAAGCTAAGGTTACCAGAGGCCAAGTCTTAGAAATGTGTTCAAGAGAGTGTGGATGTCAGCCTAATTACAAATAGGAAGTCACTGGAAGTTTCAAGCAAGAGAGGGCCACAGTCAGATTTGTGTTCAGGTAGATTACCTTGGCTAAGGATAAACATGGATTAATTAGAGGGAAGCAAATCTGGAGGCAATGACATTGGTTCGGAGACTATTTCAGTTATGTTGGCAAGAGATGATAGGATGGTGGCAGTAGAGATCAAAAGAGAGTAGAGGAAAACCTCAAAAGTAGAGTCCACTGTACTTGATGGTTACATGTAGTTTAGGTTCAGGAAAGAGTCAAGAAGATCATGTTTCTGGCTTGCACAATTAAATGATGGCAGTGCCATTAACAGAAGACATCAGAAAAGGAGCAGTTCAATTTGAAACTCTTGAGTTTGAATGCCTGGGAAGATTTCAAGTGGGCCATTGGATGTATAGGACTGGAACTTAGGAGAAATTAGTTGGCAATATCATGTATGAGCTGATGCACCCCAAATATGTAATTGAACTAATGGAAGTGGATAGATAGTCCAGGGAGAATGTAGAAGAATTAAAAAGAAAGAGAAGGTGTCCTAGAATAACGTTCTCAGGAACACCAGCATTTAGGTAAAAAATGCAAGGAAGAAGAAACAGAAGGCAGCTTCAGAAAATTAAGAAAATCTTAAGAGTGTATCTTGCTACCTACCTATTCAAGGGCCCATTTATCTTTCCAAAAAGTTGTTTGTTTTTTCATAAGTCCCTTCTTTCCCACCTTCTAAGAAGTCATTTGTTTTCCTATAATAGCCCCATATCTCTCCCATCCCTTATTAAGATAGTAGATAAGCCCCAAATTCTAACACCCTCCTTGAGTCACATTTCTTTCTGAACTTCTGCCTATGTATGTAATCACATCTGTTTTTTCTCTTGCTAATCTGTCTCTTATTAGTTTAGTTTGCAGGCCACAAATCATTAAGTCAAGAGAGTAGAGGAAACATTTTTTTCTCTCAGAGTAAAGACGCATAATGTTTGAAACTTAGATGGTTCAGAAAGAGAATAAAGCAAATACGGCAAAATGATAACAATTGTTGAGTCTTTGTACTCTTCTATTTCCGATTTCAACATCATTTTATTTTACTACTTGCTATGAGTAGAAGAATGAGGAATTTGAAAAACAGCTGCTTTTTGGATTTAGGAAAATTATATTTCCGTGTGTTTATTTCTTTTTTTAAATTTTTTTCTTTATTGATTTATTTATATTTTTAATTTTTTCTTTATTGATTCTAGAGAGAGAGGAAGGGAGAGGGAGAGAGACAGAAACATCAATGAGAGAGAACATTGATTGGCCGCTTCCTGCACACTGCCCTCTGGGGATCAGGCCCACAAACTGGGCATGTGCCTTGACCAGGAATGGAACGGGCATCCTCTTGGTACATGGGTTGACGCTCAACCACTGAGTCACACCGGCGGGGCTCTGTGTGTTAATTTCATCTTTGCAAGGATAATACCTTCAAACCTGTGCTATGTAAACTGAGATAAGCACACAGTAGGCATTCAATGTTATTCCCCAATGTGGTATTAACATGCTTATTTTACATTTTATTAAAGCTTCCCTCATTACCTCCACAATACAAACTTATTTTGTATTTCACCATACACTTAGCTGTTTTTTTTCATACATTACCTCTGATTTCTCCCTATAGCCTAAAATCAATCATTTTCTCGACCTTATAGGTTAGGACATTTAAGGAAGTTAAATGGCTTGGCTGAGATCACACAGTCAGTAGTAATGCAAGGATGAGAACTCAGGTTCTTTTAGCCCAAGTCTTGTGTTTTTTATGTTACACCATCATTTGATGTTTTTCCTCAAGTGTTTTTTTTTTTTTTTTATCCTCACCTGAGGACATTTTTGCATTTATCTTCAGATAGAGCAGGAGGGAGAGAGGGAGAAAGAGAGAGAGAAACATCGACGTGAAAGGGACACATCGAGTGGCTGCCACCCGCACGACCAACCAGGGCCAGGGACAAACTGCAACCGAAGTACGTGCCCTTACAGGAACCGAACCCAGGTCCCTCCGGACCACAGGCCAACGCTCTAACCTCTGAGCCAAACCGGCCAGGGCTGATTTTTTTTAAATCATGGTAAACTACACATAAAATTTACTATTTTAGTCATTTAAGTGTACAAAATTAGGACATTAAGTACATTCACATTGTTGTGCTACCCTCACCATCATTCCTCTCCAGAACACTTCATCTTTCAAACTGAAACTATATCCATTAAAGGATAACTCCCTTTCCCCCACACCCCCAGCCCCTGACAACCATCATTCTACTTTCTGTCTCTATGAGTCTCACTACTCTAGGCACCTCATATAAGCGGAAGCATACAGTTTTTGTTTTTTTGTACTGTACTATTTAACTTAGCGTAATGTTTTCAAGGTTTATCCTTATAGCATGTGTCCTAGTTAAATTTTATAAACATTGCCCATGATATTCATCTATGACCTCATATGTCTGATTTCCTTTCCTGATTTATAAACTCCTTGGGGGCCATGCTCAGAATATCTAGTTCCTAACAGTATTCAGTGAGTTCTCTTGTTGATGAATATGGGGCCACTCTAAAGTCAAAAATGATCCCTTCTTATACTTGTACATTCCAATCTCACTTCTGTTCTCAGTTATTGGAGACCAGGAGATGGATGACCATAATTGCTCTTTTTACTATTGCAATGGGAGCCAGACATAACTTGTTTCCACAGGTTGCAAGCATGGCAGGCACGAGAATTTTAGGCATGTAGAGTTAGCTCCCCACTCACTGTATAAAATGTATGTGCAGTATTCTTTAAAGAGAGAAAGTGGTCTTGTGTTTTAGTGAGAGTTTGGCCATTTTTTTCCTCCTCTGAGAAAAATGAAAGTGACTCATCACATTATGGTAAGAATGAACTTTTCAGATGATTGCTCATCAGTCATTGGTGTCATCTGAGTGCACTGGAAATGCATTTGCCTTGTCATGCTGTTTGATTATTACATATTTCATGTGAACATTAAAGGATAAAAAGAGGAGAAATTGAATGAGGAATATTTGGGGTCTGGATTTTAGCTCTGCCCCCACTTTGACTTCCAGAAGGTGAAGACTTTAAGTCCCTTCTCACTAGCATGCCCAGGCCTCCACCTCTATGAAGCAGGAGAGCTTCAAGGACAAACCTGGCTTTGGAGCCCAGTAGGGAACGTGGCCAAGTCAGGAGCAGTCCCGGGAAATTCAAAGTTCTTCCTTTCCTTGTCTGGCAAGAGCTGCTGCTGGACTACATGCCACCATTCCCACTCCTGAAGCAGAATATTCAATAACTGCTTGAAAAGCAGAGGTCACCTCTCCCGGGAAGAAAGGCTAGGCTTCAACTGGCCTAAGTCTACCTCAAGCAACGTGAGGGACTCACTGAAGTGTTTCTGAGCCAGGACCTCTAGCACGCTTTGGAGAGTAGTGGTATAAAAAAATTGAATGCAATCTGAACACAGCAATCCCTGTGGAGATAAAGCAACACACAGGATTTCAAAAGATTACCCTTACTAAAGAGAAATCAAGCCGGCTTTTATTTTAGCACACAATTTATAACCTTAACATACTTGTGGTTTTATGTAGTATAAAATGTTTCTCATACTGAATTGGGTTTCTTGAAGCTCATTTTATTATATTTTATTATTTGTTTAATCATCACCTGAGGACATGCTTAGAGAGAGGATGGGGAAGAGAGAAAGAGAGAAACATCAATCAATTGCCTTCTGTACGTGCCCTGACCTGGAATCGAATCGTCAACCTTTCAGTGCACAAGGTGATGCTTAACCAGCTGAGCCACTCGGGCTGGGCATGGGGCTCACTTTAAATTTTTGAATCAAAACAGGCAATATAGAGAAGAGGCAGCTATTTAGAATGTTCTTAGAATGTTAGAATGTCACAGGTTTTTAGACTGAGGAGCATTCTCCTAAAATATGAACTGGCATACCTTTTGGCTACCTACCAAAAGCCATTCCTCTCTCTCTTTTCCCTTCCAGCAGGCTCTGCTCCCATAACAGAGGCTAAAAATGTCAGATCCTCTCTCTCCCACCCTCCTTGTAGGTAGAGCTGGCCATGTGCCCAGATCTGGTCAATGAGCCTTTCAGCAGCACTTCTTCTAGAAAGATTTTTCCATCCTAATGAAAGCAAGCTATTCAAGTACTTTCTTTCCCGCCTCTTCCTTCCTGTCATTTCATAGGCTCTGGGCTGTGGAGGCCTTATCACGGCATTAAGCAGTAGACAAAGGTAAATGTGCTGAAGCTGACAACATATAGGGATGGAAAAAGTCTGGCTCACCAATGACACTGGTTAGCCTGGGATGACCACCCACCTCTCAACTTCTTGTTAGGTTAAGACCACATAACTCCATTTTTAGTCGGATGTTGTTATTCACAGTTGAAAGCATCTTAACTGATCTATGGAGATTTTTAAATACAGTCCAGGAGAAAACTATTTTATGCCTGATATTTACTAATTTTCCATCAGATATTTGGAGGGCATGTTACTGAGCATAAGCATATGAGAAAATCCTCATAACAATGGAATAACTGGAAGCTCCAGGATTGCCCTAGTGACATCTCGGGTATTTCAGTGTTGGAAAGAGTTGTTCATTGTGTACAAAGAAAGACACATTACGCCTAGCCAGTGTGGCTCAGTGGTTGAGCGTCAACCCATGCGCCAAGAGGTCACCGGTTCGATTCCCAGTCAGAACACATGCCCAGGTTGTGGGCCTGATCCCCAGTGGGGGACATGCAGGAGGTGACCAATCGATGTTTCTCTGTCATATCGATGTTTCTCTCTCTCTCTCTCTCTCTCTCTCTCTCTCTCTCTCTCTCTCTCTCCCCCTCTCTCTCTCTAAAATCAGTAAAGAAAAAAAAAGAAAGAAATGCCCATTACAACAGTGAAATAGATTTTGGGGGGAAATTATGGCTAAATTTATTGACACAATTATTAGAATACAATCCGAAAATAATTGGTTAAAATTTTAAGGGCAAGGATAAGACTGCCAATTTTTATTAGTCAAGGTTTTTCTTAAGGATTCTAATTCAAGTGTGGCATTTATTCTGATTTTAACGAGAGCTTTAAATTGTCCTATTTGAAATACCATGTAAATCTTCCAGATTGAAAGTAGAATTCATAAGCAAAGCAGCTTTGAAATTTTTTTTTTTTTGTAATACCCTAGAAAACCCAGATATCTGACCTTGTACTTTACTTAAAAAGAAACGAAAAATCCATTTGGTGATAAAATATAGTTAGTCACAAGTAACTATATAATGAATAAATCCATTTTCCTAGAAAACTATCTTCATTAAAATTTTAGATTTACTGTAATTTATATGGAACTCACACATTTGGTTTATAGATTTGGGACACTATACTTAACAATTGATGTCCATTTTACTTTCCCTCTTTACTGAGATAAGGCACTTCTCAAAGTGTTTCAATTTTATTGAAAAATAAAATTAATATGAAACTATCTATTAAAGGATGTTAGTGTTCCATCTTTTCCATCTGTCATTCATTTAGGCATGACCAGAGCTTATTAAATAGAATTAAATATAATATGTGTACCACACCAGTGGTTCTCAACTGGGATGATTATATCCCCCAGGGGACATTTGGCAATGTCTGGAGACATTTGTGATGGCCACAACTGGAGAGGGTTTGGGGTGCCAATGACATATAGTAAGTAGAGGCTAAGAGTGCTACTACTGCCCTGGCTGGTTTGGCTTAGTGGTTAGAGTGTCGGCCTGTGGTCTAGAGAGACCCGGGTTCGGTTCCCGCTAAGGGCACGTACCTTGGTTGCAATTTGTTCCCTGCCCTGATTGGGTTGTGTGGGTGGCAGCCACTCGATGTGTCCCTTTCACGTCGATGTTTTTCTCTCTCTCCCCTTCCCACTCTATCTGAACAAAAAATGAAAAAAATATCCTCGAGTGAGGATAAAAAAAAAGGATGCTACTACTCATCCCAGAATGCACAGGGCAGCTCCCCAAAACAAAGAACAAGCCAGTGCAAAATGTCAGTTGTGCCAGGGTTGAGAAAGTGATCTACACCAAGCACCTTGATGTTTAAAATATAACACAAACTGACTCTTTATTCATTAGAATTCATAGAAAGAATAGATCATTATCATTTTCAAGACATCTCAACAGTTTCTTAGAAACTGAAAAATATTAGGTTGAAGTCTATGTTGTATGTATTGTTTGTTTTGTATTGGAAATTCCTTCTTTTGATGTTATAACATATTCTTCCATGCAAAGATAGAACTTAGATGGAGCCTTCCTTCCTGGAACTCCCTCTTTTTAAAAATATGGTTGTTTATCTGGTCTGTTTGGAAGTGAAAGAGTTCAAAACATGCCTCCCCAAGATGTGCCACTGTGACATGTGAATTAGTTTGACCTGAAGGGAATCAAGACCTTCTGGTCTCAAGAGAAACTATTATCTCTCCCTTAAAGAATTTAAAGTGGGGCTTTACACATAATAAGTGTTATAATCAGAAATAACATTTTATGACCTATCTATAGGGCAGGGCAAACTTCTAATTAGTGAACATCTGGTTCTCTTATCATCCTGATACCAACCTTCCTCCCCTTTGAAGCCTCCAGGCACCTTACCTCATCCTTAGCTCAGAATGTCTATATATATACTTCATTTTCTCTTTCTGTCTCAGAACCTCTCATGTATGTGGGGTTCTCTATAGATACATATGTAATTAAATTTGGTCATTTTCTGTTGATAATCTGTCTCATGTCTATTTTATTTTTAGACCAGCCATTTTAGAATGGTAGAGGACAATTTGTTCCTATCCCAGTGGTGAATCTGAAGTTTATCAACATTGCAAAGAGTTTTCCCCAAGGCATGGACTATAGGTGTGAGTTTGGTATAAAGTATATGGCTATAAGAAAGTCACTTTAAAAACTTTTCTGGCCCTGGCCAGTTTGGCTCAGCAGTTAGAGCATCAGCCTGCGGTCCAAAAAGACCTGGGTTTGGTTCCCGCTAAGGGCATGTACCTCGGTTGCAGTTTGTCCCCGGCCCTGGATGGGTCGTGCGGGTGTTAGCCACTCGATGTGTCCCTTTCATGTTGATGTTTCTCTCTCTTCCTCTCTCTCCCTCCCACTCTGAACAAAAAATGGAATAATGTCCTCGGGTGAGGATAAAAAAATTTAAAAAAACTGTTCTGTACCTCAATGTTTCCCTGTCTGTAGAATAGACACTTACCTTGCATGTACAGATAATGTCAAAACATTTCACTTGGAAAGAAAGTTAGCATCTAAATCTAAGCTAGAAAGCAAAGAACACCATGTTCATGGTAACTTTTCTTTTATTTGTAATTTAAATATCTTTTCTTTTTAGTTGAGAGTTGGCAAAACTTTTTTATGTCTTTGAAAGTCAGACCTGGAAAACAGAGAAATAAATTTGTGTTCTTTTTGAAGATCTCTAAGGAAGATTATTCTGCAGTCCATGAGGCTGTTCTAATATAGCCTATAATTGTCATGATAAGACATGACACATTGCAATATAAATTGATATAACTAGTTTGGAAAGCAATTTAACAGTATTTATCAACTAACCTCAAAAATGTCCATGGCCTTTGAGGCAGTAATTCCTTTTCTGGGAATTTATCCAAATGCAATCATCCTACATATATATTAGGATTTCTACAAAGAGATGATCCTAAAAGTGTTTTACCCCATTGAATAACTGGAAATTACCTAACTGTCCAATGACCAAAATAGTGGAATGGATAGATTGAACTAACTTGACTCAACTTTATGTCCACAATATTAAAAATTGTTTTTACAGAACACATGATAACATGGGAAATTATTTCTGTTAAAAAATAAAACAGAATATGAAACTTTGTTCACTGCATGGTTATTATAGTATAAGAAAAGAAATCAAGCAAAATCTTATAAAGTGGTATAATCAAAGCTGTTTACCCAGAAATTTCACATCTAAGAGATAATCCTTGAGAAATGATTGACTAGAAGGAAATTAATCACCATGCAAAAAAGTAGAAACAACCTGAGTGTTTTTTAGTAAAAAAGTGAAAACCCCTCAAATGTCCAACAACTCAAATATAAGGGATTCATAAAATTAATTATGGCACGTCTATATGATAGAAAAATGAGCAGCCAATAAAATTATGTATAAACATGTTTATTGACTTGACAACATGTTCACAAATATGCCTATTAAGTGAAATGCAGGTTAAAAAGAGTTCACCCAGCCCAGCTGGTGTGGCTCAGTGGTTGAACATCAACCCATGCACCAAGAGTCACCAGTTCATTTCCCGGTCAGGGCACATGCCCAGGTTGTGGGTCTGATCCCCAGTGTGAGTCATGCAGGTGGCAGCCAATTGATGTTCTCTCTCATCGATGTTTCTATTTCTCTCTCCCTCTCCCTTCCTCTCTCTCTAAAATCAATAAAGAAAAAAAAATAAAAAAGAAAATCAACTTTGACTGATGAATGGCCCCTCCACTCTGGGAAGCACCTGCCTGTCCTTTCTTTCCTGGGACAATAAGCTTGGTGACTCTGTTGGAGGCTACCAGGAAATAGGATGTAAAGAATAGAATCAGAATGCATTGGTTTAATTCTTGTAAAATGTGTTCCCCAGAGAGGTGAAATTGGATGAACTTAAGTAATGACGTTCATTTTCTTTGGTGTCTTGTGAGATACATGTTTTTTCTTCATAGAGACACAGTGTAATTTTCAAAACACAACCCTAATGAAAATATAGAATGAGTACATGTCACAGGTTTTATGCATTAATGAGGGAACCAGTAGGATGGTAAATCTGGTACAAATGAGAATTCAAAAGACAGAAATTTATATGTTCATGAAGGGAAAACATGCTGAAATAAGTTTGCTAAATTAGAAGCAAAATAGGGCAAAAAAAAAAAAAACAAACAAACATAACCTCTGGGGTTATCACTTTCCTTGTACAGAATTCTTCTGCATCTCCACTGGACAAAAATCTACAAGTTAACATGCCTGAGCCTGAATCAAGCAACAGGCCATTCCCCTAGAGAACTAATAATCCTTAGGTGGTCCTGTTAAAGGCCTTTAAATAAAGCTTGGTCCAACATTGAAAGAACAAGCAGTCATCCTTTTGCCTTTTATTATTATTATTATTATTATTATTATTATTGAAAGTATTACAGATGTCCCTCTTTTTTTCCCATTGACCCCCTCCTTCCCGCTCCCACCTCCCTCCTGCCTTCCCCAGCCTAGTGTCCATGTAGATTGGTTGTGCATATATGCATGTAAGTTCTTTGGTTTATCTCTTCCCACCCCTCCCACCCTCCATCCCTCTGTTTTTGAGTGTTGGGTCTAATTTTTCTTAACATAGTCAAACATTGCATATATCCCACCCACCTTAACAGACATAAAGCCCAGGCTGGTGAGAGGTGATGGAATAAAGAGCCATGAATGAATTTATAAAGAGCCCAAGGAAATAAAAGAGGAGAAGGTTGAAGCAAGTACAGGTTTCTGCCTTAGAATGGGTATCTTTAAAAACCTAAAATTGTGATGTTGTTCCAAACCCACAGATTTCAGAGATATTTTATTACTCACTAATTACCCATTCCTTAGAATCATAATCTAGATAGATTTAATTAGGCCTAAATGATTCCATGACTAAAGCAAATTAATCTGGTTAAATGAAACCATAGAAGTATGCGATAATTATTTTTCAATCGTCATAGGTTACGTAGGTTACCATAACCCATGAAATGTATACTAGCCTATTTGGTTACTGAAGTGACAAACATTATTTCATCGATAAGGCATAGTCTGAGTTGGTTTAAATTTAAGGAATTTGGCACAGATTACATGTAAAGCACTTTCCAAATGACAGTAGTTTCCAAAACAGATCTACTTTTTTAAAATCTTGTAACAGCTCATTTGTAATACCATCCTCCCTATTCAGATGTTTTTTTGAAGTATCCTCCTGGTTAGAGAGAAATAAAAGAAAACGAATATTATAAAGGAACAAAGCCTGCTCTGACGAGCAGTTTCCCCATGGAATTTCACTTTCTGTGTAGAGAGTAAGATCATCTGATTAAAAAGCTCAAATTTTCTGAACCTTTCTATTGAAGTCTATGCTGTGTAACATGAGCATGTTTCCATATTAAGGTTATTCAGCTGTGGAAAACACCAGAACTCACACAAAGCTTTTCCTTTAAAAGTTGAAGAAATCTAAGACTGCATGATTGTTGCAGAATGAGAAATCTAAAGGTGTTGCCCACAGACTGCTTGGCTCTGTTTATTTTTCCCCCTGCAAGAAAGCAAAGACAAACATTTGGGAAAGCATTGTAACTCAAAAGCATGACCAAAGCTAAGAAATTTAAGTAACCGTGTCACAGAAACATGGGAACATAGATTCTGTTGGCTAATCCAAATAGATAATTAATCATGTTCCTGACAGTGTGGAATGCAGATTAGCCAGCTATTTGCAGAGACTTTAGCAGGCAGGCCAAATTTTTTGAATACTGGAATCTGGAGTGGCTTGAGTAGTTGTTAAGGCAGTGATTCTGAAACCTACAGATTTCTTAGACCAGTAAAATTTCAAAATAATGTTGAAGACTAACATAGTATTAACATCTTTATTTTGCCAAATAATAATATTGGGGGGTGAGGCTTACTATTTATAATTGACAACATTTTATAAAAGATTTCAGTTTCACAGATTCTTTTTTTGAGACTAGTTCATAACTGGCTTTGCCAGTGGATTTGGGGTCAAGATATCTTTAGGTAACCTAACTTCTTTATTGAGCCTTTCATTAGTGACTAACAGGAACATGAAGTACCTGCCATCCATGGCTGATCCAAATGAATACTACTCCTGAGACAGGTGAATGTGACAGGATTAGACTTCAGCTTTAGATAGGGGTTTGGTTCGTTAGGATGATCTTGTTTTAAGGAGGGTTTTTTGTTTGTTTGTTTGTTTTTTGTTTTTCAAAAGGAGAGGAGACAGGAGATTTAAATGTTGATCAAATTCTGACTGAGGCATTTGTTCTGCTTTCATCTGCCCTACCTGACCTTTAAACAAGAATTAAATTGAATCCCCTTAAAACCTATTGCTAAGAGTTCGGCCGAGGTTCTGGGGCAAATTCTCTCAAACTTAACTCTATAATTCATAGGTTGAGAACCTATCAAAAGTGCATATTTCTGGGTTTTAGTGCCATAGGTTCTGAATGAAGTCTGAGATGGCAGCCCTGAATCTCAATTTTTAACATGTATGACATGTGATTTTGATGCACATGGTCCATGAACCTAATCTTGAGAAACATTGTGAGCCAGGTTGCTGGAATCCCAGATATGCAGCCATCTGCCTGCCCTGTGGGGGAAGGGCTCACCAAAGGAACAAAGGCCTCTGACAGCATGTCTGTCCAGGAAAAAGCCCCCTCTCCAGCCCTCATCCCCAGGCCAAACAGCTCAGTTCTTCCCTGTATGTCTCTGGCAACCCTCAAACTCCTTCCCTCCGAGCTCAGAGGGAGCAAGTCTAAGTAAGTCCGTGCGCTGGCCCTTTAAGAGGAGCTGCCAGGAGCTCCAGCCGCCTCAGCCTCAGCCTCAGTTCCTGCTGCTGTTTCCAGCCAGAAGTGATGGGGACTCCTCTTCCTGGAACTGGAACCTTGAGATGGGGGCCTGGTGTGGAACGGGGACCCTCACTCCTCAGGGAGGACCTTCCAAGCCGAGGTGTCCTCCTGATTTTTATCCGCCACATGTGGGTGTGGGACCAGCCTGTCTCGCCACCGGCCCTCGCACCTCCAGTCTGGATGTGGCTGCTGCTTTAATTTCGTAGTTGTAGGACTTCCATTCAGCTCGATTTCAGGCGGTTCTGAATGATGGTTGTGTTGTTTAGTTGTAATTTTGATGTGGTTGTGGGAGGAGGCGATACCACGTTTACCTACACTGCATCTTGACCGGAAGTTTCCATTGTTATTTTAAGCTACTAAATTCTGTGGTGGTTTATCATGCAGCAATGGATAACCCAGACACCATGACATCACATCACAAAGCAGATGATATCAGTTTGTCCCATTATCAGTGATGAAAAGTTGGATCAGCTGCCAAGGTCTTGTCTACCAGGTCACTCCATTATAATGAATAAGTAATCTGGGGGGTGTCCCATCTTCTTTCTTTAGTAACTCTTGCTACATAAACTTAAGCCCAACATGGGAACAATGATGGAGGGACCTCCTGCTTCATAGTTACATTTTCTCTGTGGAAGTACCTGCCTTAATGCCACAGGAATACAGAGAGAAGGTGAGCACCTATTAACTTATTACCCAGTGGGTCGGCTCCACAGATGGCAGAGAAACTGCAAATACAGCTGTGATAAAAAAAACACTTCTATTTGCAGTATAAAAAAAATCTGTGCCTAAAACAAAATGCTACAAACTGGGTAGGTTTGCCAACTTGTGATTCTGATCCTCAAATCACGAGATCTTGAGAAAGAAAAAAGCAAAGAGCAGTCTGTTTATTTTAAGCTTTTCATATGAAGATCAGGTGCCCACTGAGAAAGAATTCTATTAAGGACACTGCTTCTCTCTTTCACAGTAATGCAATTATTTCATAATTAGGGCACATGTCCTACTATATAAAACTAGCCAGGTTTATGTTGTCTTCTTGGTTCCATGTCTTTTAAATTCTGCTTTTAAATATTATTATTTCATCATTTTCAAACAATGAAATCATGGTCTTCCTTTCTTTTTTTAAATTTTTTTCTTTATTTATTTTTAGAGAGAGAGGAAAGGAGAGGGAGGGAGACATAGAAACATCGATGACAGAGAACATGGATTGGCTACCTCCTGCATGCCCCCCACGGGAGACCCGGCCCACAACCTGGGCATGTGCCCTGACCGGGAATTGAACCAGTGACCTCTTGGTGCATGGGTTGACACTCAACCGCTGAGCCACACCGGCTGGGCTCATGGTCCTCTTATAGCCCAAACTTATAGGGTGGATGCCACATAGTAGGGGCTGAGTGTATACATGCATGAAAAAATGAATACATGGAATTTCCATTCTTTCATTCATTCTTCATAGATTTATATTATGCCCATTCTCCTGTCATATTCCAGGACTTATCCTAGGCATTGAGCCACAGATGTTAATACAACAGCCCCAGCTTCAAGGGCTCACAGGCTAGAGGGGAAAGAGAGAAGGATAAACAATTAATTCTAAAACTTGGGGTAGGGGGCAGGCACTTATAGAAATATGTGCTGGGTTTGTTGTCCTCATCGTTGTATATATAAGGCATTGTCAGTGTTTTTGCAGTTTTATAACTTTATTTGACAATCAGAAGTTAGTTCTCATCCGTATTAACTGTTTGTAGACTTTTGAAAGTGGTGACGGATACACAGGTAACCAACGAATGGAGCTTGTTTGGTGAATCTTCATCCTTATTACATTTTCTGGACAACCGCACCTGGATAAGGTATGGGACATTCCTCATTCCTTTCACCCAGATAGCTTTGTTGAGCTTGGTATAAATGCACACATCTGGAGTTCCCATCTCCTTCACAGCCAATTTCCGGATCTCTTTGAGTGCCTGGACCTGGGTGGGGGTGGGGAGGAATACTTCTTGAAACCCACTCCATGGATGTGCTTGTGAATGTTGATGGTGCATTCTCTGGTCACTACGTTGTTGAAGGCAGAGGAGCCCTTTTTCTCACCACCCTTCTTTGAGGGAGCAATTATGCCAGGCCCAGGTTGGAAATAAAAAGGCATTGTTCGTTTAGTCACAATTTAGGCATAACAAAATATTATTCATAGGAAAGTGCAAAAAAAGAAAAGCACACCATCTCATTAATCAACGGAAATAACACAGCATAGTTATAGAAATGATTATTTCAGAAAAATATATATATACTATTTCAGGTAGAGGGCTCCAGTCTTGTATATGTGTGTATGTATGTATGTATGTATTTAATCCTCACCCGAGGACATTTTTGCATTTATCTTCAGATAGAGCGGGAGGGAGAGAGGGAGGAAGAAAGAGAGAGAAACATCGATGTGAAAGAGACACATCAAGTGGCTGCCACTCGCATGCCCCAACCAGGGCCAGGGACAAACTGCAACCGAGGTCCATGCCCTTCGCGGGAACTGAACCCGGGACTCTCTGGCCCAGGGGCCAACACTCTAACCATTGAGCAAAACTGGCCAGGGCAATTTATTAATGTCATCACCATCATCATTATTTTTTAAAGGTAGTACTTGCATTAGGTGACAAGTACCTGGGACTACCAGTGTCGCTAAACTGTTTCCGAGCAGTGCAGTGGGTTTTATAGAGCAGAGGAAGGGGAGGTGACAAAGGCCTCATGATGTTAACCTGAGTTAAAATTATAAAATACTTTATGAGAGTTTTCTTAGTACAAACTGTAGTTTTTAAAAATAAAGACAGTCAAGTAATGGAAATTATTTAACAATCATGCCTAAGTCCACCCATAGGTAATGGGGAACATCTTTGTTTATCTCCTTCCTATTTTTCTAGAACATATATACTTATAAATATATGAAAATAGGACCAATCTATATATTTTCTTTTTTTTAAATTTAATTTTAATTTTTTATTGTTGAAGTATTACAGATGTCCCCCTTTTTTCCCCATTGACCCCTTCCTTCCTGCTCCCACCCACCTCCTGCCTTCTTCCCCAGCCTAGTGTCCGTGTCCATTGGTGGTGCATATATGCATATAAGCTCTTTGGTTTATCTCTTCCTCTTCCCATCCCTCCCACTCCCCATCCCTCTGAGGTTTGTTAGTCTGTTTGCTACTTCCATGACTCTGGATCCCTTTTGGTCGACAGCTTGTTTTGTTCATTATGTTCCACAAATAAGTGAGATCATGTGGTACTTGTCTTTCTCTGACTGGCTTATTTCACCTAGCATAATACTCTCCAGGTTCCTCCATGTCGTCTCAAAGGATAAGAGATCTTTTTTTCTTACAGCTGCATAGTACTCCATTGTGTAAATGTACCACAGCTTTTTTAGCCATTTGTCTACTGATGGACACTTGTGTTGTTTCCAGATCTTAGCTATTGTAAATTTTATTTTGTGACCTGCTTTTTCTCACTTAACAGTACTTTGTAAATATATCTACATCATCAAATGTTCTCTTATAATATCAAATTTAAGGGCAGCACTACATGGAAAGAGAGAAAGTTGGGATGTAGTTGCTGACTAAGCTACAAAGTTAGATACAAATGCAACTATTAGTGTTATCATTTTTCAGGTAAAAATCATTTGCATTTCTCCTGGACCAAAAAAAAAAAATCACTCAATCTTATCAAGTTCACATGTAAGTGTGTAACTTCATAGTCTGGAGCCTAATTAATAGTAATTAGTAAATTAAAGTTAAATTTCTCTAGACCTGCACTATCCAATGTGGCAGCCACTAGCCACATGTGACTACTGAACATTTGAAAGGCTAATGTGACTGAGTAACTGAACTTTTATTTTTTTTAAATTTTACTCCAGTATCATACATATACTCATTATCTCTCTAGTTAGTGTCAATGGACTGAGGCAATTCAAATTTTTCTATATACTAATTTAACATTAAAATGTGTTTATTTGAACATTTTATAAAGACAACACCATTTACTGTCATACCTATATAAATTATAACTGGTAACTAAATAAAAATACTTCTTATACTTTAAATTAAAATATAATTAATTTTTTAAATAAAAATAAGTATGGACTATTTTCTCAATTTAAATAGAAGGCATACTACTGAGACAGAATTGATACTAAACCAGATGAGGAAAAAAAGCAAAGGCATTGGGACCCGGCCAGTTTGGCTCAGCAGTAGAGCGTCGGTCTGCAGTCCAGAGAGACCAGGGTTCAGTTCCCGCTAGGGGAATGTACCTTGGTTGCAGTTTGTCCCTGCCCTGGTTGGGACATGTGGGTGGCGGCCACTCAATGTGTCCCTTTCATGTCCATGTCTCTCTCTCTCTCTCTCTTTCTCTCTCTCCCTCCTGCTCTGTCTTAACAAAAAATGAAAAAAAAAATGTCCTCGGGTAAGGATTAAAAAAAAAAAAAAAAAGCAAAGGCATTGGAAGAAGCATGTTGTAAATTTCATGTAATTTCCCGCAGCAGACCAAAACAAAAAAAAAACCTTTTGGTAAAAATCATTTAAAGGTGATAAAGTGAACAATATTAAGGAACATTTTCAGCAAATACAGAATGAATTTGATTAAAACAGTAAAGAAAAAAAATCAGTAAAGTTAGTTGCCTGCATTCAATATTGAATGTCCGATTAAAATTGTTTTTAAAATGATAAGCTCTCAACTTGTAACTTTGGCCAGCTTTAAAATGACTTGAACCCTGGCTGATGTGGCTTGTCAAATATTTATTAATTTAAAAAAATGGTAGTGTGATTTACATGTTTTCTCATGGATATCACACTGCATATGAACACGATAAATTTGAAGCTCCATGGAAAGGAAGAGTTTATTTATGATTTAGTTAGACAGGTATAAGAGTTTATGTTGAAATCGAAACTTTGCATGGTTTAAATCAATAGTAACAATTTAATGTATTTTTCTAACATGAAACAATATGCAGAAGATTATAATTGACAGCATTAGGTAAATTGGCTGTAAAAATTGTAAGGAAACTTTGAAGAATGCTTTGTTTATATTGATAAATCTAGAATTGCTTCTCAAATAACACAGTAATACCTTTGAATTTAACATTAAGAATACTGAGTTGACACATATCAGTGAATTTACTTAACTTGTGCAGTGGTGGTTTTGAAACTGACATGTTTTGCTTGAAAGTGAAATTGATTCTTCTAAAAACTAAATCAGTTTTGTCAGTGTGGATGTAAATATTTAAAGGAAAATGATTTTTGGTACTCAATTCAGTTATGGGAAATTTTTAGGTATGTTAAAACAATTTGGATATATAAACTTACTTTTTTTTCAACTGTAAATTTTATGGAATCTAAATACAGGTTAAATACTTTTCATTAAAATGTAGCATCCAAAGATGTACTGTAAGGTAAATAAATACTGAATTTAAAAGACTTAGGATAAAAAAGAGAAACTAAAATATCTCATTAATAATTTTTTTTTTACATATTGAAAGGATAATACTTTGACTATATTGGGTAAAATGATATACATTATTAACATCAATTTCTCCATTTTGTTTTTACTTTTTAAAATGTGGCTAGAAAATTTTAAATTGTGTATGTGGCTCTACTGGACAGCACTGCTCTGCATCAGGTAACATAGGAGTACTTATTGGAGAATATTCCAGCAGGACATTGAAAGAGCATGGAATAATCCTTTTATTATTTGATAAGTAATCTTAATTTTAATTTTGGATGATTTTGTTAACATTAATGGGTCGTGAAAGACCATGATGTGTTTGAGCCTTGCAATAACTTGTCAAGTTTAGAGCCTGTGTCTTTGGAGGAATAATAGGAAGTGAGTGAGAAAAATAAGGCTAAGGTCAGATTGTGAAAAGTGTGTATGCCATACGTAGCATTTGAACTTCATTCTGTAAGCAATTGGCAGCCACTGAAGAGTTGTAGCAGGGGCGTTATTATATCATTAGAACTGTGTTCTGGAAAGATAAGTATTGAAGCCTGTGGGACATGAATTGCAGTTATTACTGTGGAGGATAGAATGAATAAAGGCCCAAATTTAGGTAATGGAATATAGGGGGTTGCGGAAATGACCAAATGGATTTAAGAAAGATTTGGTGAGGAGGCAAACCCTGACTTGATCCAGGGTTAAGAGTTTGCAGGACAAAGGACAAGGGCTTGATGGGTTGAGGACATGATGACCAACTATGTGGAGAGAATAGAAGAACATAAATGAGGAGAATGATAAAGTGAGGAGGAAATAGAGTGGTCCTTGGATTGAAGGTCTGTATATGATCAAAGAACGGGCACTGCACACATATTCTGAGTGGCCCATGACTTTTACATAAAGTTGCCTCCTCCCTCAGCCCTGCCCCAAATATCCAGAATTCCTGGAGCTGAGGAGTTCAACGACCTGAGATAGGAGGTTGGCCAAATCTCCCACAGAAAAACCAAAATTCCACCTGGGATGAGGCAGACATTACATTCAGGAGTCAAAGTTGTCAGTGAAGGTGAACTGCGACCTGGAGGCCTGGTAGTGAGTGACGGGGCTGGATAATGCATTGACCTCGGGTTTTTTTGTTTTGTTTTGTTTTGTTTTTATTAAGCCTGTGAACAAGGAGCTGAAAGTATCAAAAAGGCTACCATCCTGTTTTCCTCAACACTGCACTTTAAAAGGCTGACTGTTTCCTTGAAATCAGGTTTGCCTGTTACCAAGACATTTAAACATGTCTTAGATTTTGCTGTGTCATATACACTTCAGTAGCACGGCTTTCCTTCCTACATTCTTATGTTTTCTATACATTCACTGTTTTTGATAACTTTTCATTTTCATTTCTTTCTTTTTTTATTAATTAATTTATTTTTGTTACAGAAGTTTCTCCTTTTCCCCCCATTGACACCCTCCTTCCCCATCCTACCCCTCTCACAGTATTGTTGTCTATGTCTATTGGTTGTGCATATATGGGTATAAGTTCTTTGATTTATCTCTTCCCTCCCCCCACCCTCATTTCATTTTAATTTGAAATGACACACAGAAAAGTTGCAAAAAGCATACAAGGAACTCTTGTACACCCCTGACCCAGATTCAACTATCGTTAACATTTTGCCTTTTGTTTTGTTAGTCTCTCTCTCTCTTGAAACTTACACATGCATATATAATTTCCCCCAAAACATGGATTAGTTAGAGACATTACATCCCTTCACCCAAAATGCTTCAGGGTGTAATTCCTAAGAACAAGGACATTCTGTCACGTAATCACAGTACACTGACCAAAGTCAGGAACTTTAAAGTTGCTACAAATCTGTTGTTTAATACACAGTCTTTGTTCCACTGTTGTTGATTGTCCCCATAATATCTTTTATGGTTATTTTTTTCCTGGTCCAGGATCCAATCCAGAATCATACATTATGATTTAGTTGTAAAATCTCCTTAGTTACTCGGTTTTTCTTTGTATTTCTTGACCTTTTTTAAGAATATAGGCCATTCATTTTGTGGAAGGTCCTTTAGTTTGAGTTTGTCTGATGTTTCTTTTTTTTTTTTTTTTTTTATCCTCACCCGAGGACATTTTTCCATTTTTTGTTCAGATAGTGCAGGAGGGAGAGAGAGGAAGAGAGAGAGAGAAACATCGATGTGAAGGGACACATCGAGTGGCTGCCACCTACCCACATGACCAACCAGGGCCGGGGACAAACTGCAACCGAGGTACGTGCCTTTAGCGGGAACCGAACCTGGGTCTCTCAGTACCGCAGGCCGACGTTCCAACTGCTGAGCCAAACTGGCCAGGGCTGTCTGATGTTTCTTAATGATTAGGTTCAATTTGTGCATTTTGGGCAAGAAAGCCACAGGAGGGATGTTAGGTCCTTCTCAGTACATCATAGCAGGAGGCACATGACTGGAGATCTTACAATGGTACAGCAATGGAATGTTCTTTAATTTTATTTTTCCCATTTGGCAGGCATCTTGAATTGCAGTACAATTTTCTTTTTTACACAGCATGTTAATGAGAAGTTTCTGAATTATTTTTGATTAAGTGCATATAGCCAAAGTGCAATAACCTGGTGTTTTTAAGGAAGCAAGTTTAAAATAGCATACATCCATTTTTACTTACGGAGTTTTCATGTCAATAGGTATACTCAGATTGAAACAAAATCTATTATCTATTTCAGACAAAAATGAGAAAACTATGTATTTGTAAATAATCTGAAAAAATACAATTTAAGATTATTAAAGGACAAACTTCCTGATGTAATGAACATATTTTTATTATTTTTTGAAGATCTAATTGGCTTGCCCTGGCTGGTTTCTCAGTGGTTAGAGCGTCGGCCTGCAGACCAGAGAGACCCGGGTTCAGTTCCCACTAAGGGCACGTACCTCGGTTGCAGTTTGTCCCCGGCCCTGGTTGGGTCGTGCAGGTGGCAGCCAGTCAATGTGTCTCTCTCACATCGATGTTTCTCTCTCTCTCTCTTCCCCCCTCTCTCCCTCCCACTCTGTCTGAAGATAAATGCAAAAATGTCCTCGGGGGAGGATTAAAGAAAAAAAAGATCTAATTGGCTTTATTAAGTGAATTATAAATCAGTCAGCATTTCATCTAGCAATGAGAAGTGTGCTCCCTGGTGAACATATGTTGAAAATATCAATATTAATATATCCTTAAAGTGTAAGACTCTTTTTTTTTTTTTTTTTTTTTTTAATCCTCACCCGAGGATATTTTTCCTTTTTTTTTTTTTTGTACAGATAGAATGGGAGGGAGACAGAGGAAGGGAGAGAGAGAGAGAAACATCGATGTGAAGGGACACATCGAGTGGCTGCCACCCGCACGACCAACCAGGGCCGGGGACAAACTGCAACCGAAGTACGTGCCCTTAGCGGGAACCGAACCCGGGTCTCTCCGGACCGCAGGCCGACGCTCTAACCGCTGAGCCAAACTAGTCAGGGCAAAGTGTAAGACTCTTATGATCAACATGATGATATGCCAGGCAATCTACTCTAAAACCAGAAGAAACTTAATAGGGAGGACTGAATTATCATTTGCTGTGTGAATCTTAGCAGTAACTGCTGCATAACGATTTTAGGCAGATTCTCAGAGACTGAAAGACAGAAGTCATGGGACTGGTTGTGCCAAGAGGAAGAATCTGAAAACTGAGCCAAAGGAGAATTTAAAATAAGAACTGTGTCAACATGCATAAATTCATTTGCTTTGAAGAAGCTGCAATGAGATCCAGGAACAGGAAAAAAATATATTGTTTTGCCTTTGCATGACAAAATGTAATCTCTTTTTCTCCTACCCTTTCCTTAAAACAATAATTGTCTGCATGTAGGATGAGTGTATTTTAAGTGAGCCATTCAGGGCTTTTTTAATGTTCTCATGTCCAGTACTGAGCGATAATATGATAGATTAGAAATTCTCCTGACTTTGGAGTCAGACTGACCCATGCTTCAAGCCCTGCTCTGCCAGAGACTGGCCTCAGTCTCTATGTCTTTAAACGGAATGAACTCGGCTGGGTTGGGAGGACTAGAAATGACATATATAAAGAACTCTCAGTACTTTATAAATACTGTGGCTCATAGTGGACATCCCATAATGGAAGTGGGGTGTAAGGACAATGTAGTTTAAAGAAAAGAGCCCTGGCTTGGGAACTGGGGCATTGTGGTCCAGGTCCCTGAGCCTTCATTTCACTAATGAACACCTGGTCTTGGAATGTTCCTTCAAACTTTCTGGATTTTAGTCCTGTGGAAGGAGTGTTGGCTGGAGAGAAACACAGGTCAAATTCGAGGGACACTAGCACACTGCCACTAATGCAAGGTGGAAAGTTCTTCACTGCACAGCTGACCAATGTGCTGTGGGTACAGAGGTGAGCAAGCCAAGGAGCGATCAAGTCTGCCAGGTCTGGTTGGCACTTGAGCTGGGCCTCGAATGCTCACATGTGGGTCTTTCCACTGGAGAAAGGAGGTGTTTCAGGTGAGGACAGAGACCCAGGGGTGAAAGGTGTGGTCCTGCCACTTACTGCAAAGTGGTGGCTCACATCCAATCCCACTACAATCAGCTTCTGGGACTATTTCTGACTGTTGAATTGTACCAAATACATTTTAAGACAGCTGGATCCTCTGTGCGCTTCGGTAATCTTTTAGCTCTGCTGTAGGGAAATGGTCACTGAAGTGGGGGTTGCCCTCTAAACCCCCAAGTACTCACCATTTGGACTGGGGCAAAGAAAACTACTAAACATCAGTCTTAACTCATCAATAATAACTAATTCTTTTAGGGGGCATTCTGCGTACCAGGCACTGTTTTAAGTACTAATTAACTTATGTTAATCTATTTAAACTTCAGGACGGTTGTGTGAAAGTGGTGCTGTTATGATGCCTCCTTCACAGATGAAGAAATTTAGAAATATTAGATTATTTGCCAAAGGTTACTGGCAAAAAAAAAAATTAATCAAGATAAGGATACAGGCTGGCCAACAAAAAGGCCCTGATCCTAACCATTCTGTGAAAAGCCACTCTAGAGACTACAGAAGAAAGGAATCAATCTTATGGAAAAATACATATTTAACTAGCATGGACAGTTGAGAATTTTAGTCACATCTTCAAGTATTAGCTGTAGTAAATGCTGCATTCAGACAAGAAGCCAGGGCATTCCATTTTGGACTAAAAACCGCTCTGTTATTTGCTTTGGTAACACTTTTGATTGTGTCATTACTTGGGGCACTTAAGTTATGAATTGCAACAATTAAGTCTCCCTCCCCCATAATTCGCCATTCTTTGTTAGAAGTGAGAGGAAAAAAGGAAGTGGAGTGGGCTGGACAGCATTTCACATGGAGAAATTAGGGCTTTGTAAAGAGTTTCGAGTGGAGGTTCCCTTAAGAAAGGCTGGCCTATGCCCTGGCCAGTTTGGCTCAGCGGTTAGAGTGTCAGCCTGCGGTCCAGAGAGGCCCAGGTTCGGTTCCCGCTAAGGGCGCGTACCTTGGTTGCAGTTTGTCCCCTCAGCCACTCGAAGTGTCCCTTTCACGTCGATGTTTCTCTCTCTCTTCCTCTCTCTCCCTCCCTCCCTGTCTGAACAAAAAGTGGAAAAATGTCCTTGGATGATGATAAAAGGCTGGCCGAAATATAAATAAATAAATAAATAAATAAATAGAAAGAAAGGCTGGCCTGGTGTGTCTTCTCTGGGCTGAGTGATGGAGCCTCAGATTTCCAATCTTCCCTCTATGTTAGACTTTCTCAAACTGGAGGAACCCTCTGGAGGGATGTGCACACATTTCAGGGCACTGAGAGTCTGTGGGGTGAGGAGAGTGTCTGCAGGGTAATGGCAGAAACTGACTTGTCATCCTTTTGTGTTCTACATGCTAGTTCTAAAAAGGCCAGCAGGGACACAAATGAGGATTATGACTGGCATATCATAATGGGGTGCTGGCTTGAAATGGCTTAAGGAAAGCCTTTTTTTGTCATTTACTTTTCTAAATAAGCCTCCAGAAAGTTCTAACAATAAACTCTTAAGGACCTTCGGAATGGGCTGAAGATTGCCTGGTACCCTGGGGATCAGGAATATGAGTCGAATAATGGGGAACAGAGAGGGAAGTCACATGGATTGGTGGTCATCCTCATCTCCCTTCCCCCACACCTGACCTCAGAGAACTTGGTCTCTCTTGGGGTCCTTTGGGATGTCGAGCATAATATTCCATTCTTCAAGTAATTGACAAAGACACAGATATTGAGGGCCTACAGTGTGCCAGGCAAGGTGCCAAGCACTGGGAGAAAAAGTGTGACTGAAGGAGCTTAGTGCTTAGAGTAGGATGTGCCTTAATAATAGTATCAACATTCTCATCATTGTAGCTACCTCCCATTTGTCAAATATGTGTCATATTTCAGATACTGCCCTCTGTGCTTATCATATATTTATTTATTTAATCCTCACAACAGCTCTATGAGGTGGGTACTGTAATTAGCTTCATTTTACAGGAGCGGGGCACAGAGAGGTTGCTGAATCTGTCCACTGTCACCCAGCTAGTAAAAAGTGAGGTTGGGTCCGGCCAGGGTGGCTCAATGGTTGAGTATCGACCCATGCACCAAAAGGTTGCTGGTTCGATTCCTGGTGAGGGCACATGCCCAGGTTGTGGGCCCACTCCCCAGTGGGGGGCATGCAGGAGGTGGCCAATTGATGTTCTCGCTCATCGATGTTTCTATCTCTCTCTTCCTCTCCCTTCCTCTCTCTCTAAAAATCAGTAAAGAAAAAAATTTTTCTAAAAAAACCCCAAAAAAGTGGGGTAGGAATTCACCCCAGAAAGTGTTAGCTGAAAACAGGCAATAGCTCCAGAGGGGAGAGAGACACGACACCCTCTCCAAGGTCACACTCCCTGATGGGGAAGGGGTGCCTGCTGGTGGGAGGCAGCAGACTTACACACAATCAGAGGCAGTACCATGAAGGAGTGAAGAGCTCAACTCTGGACCACCTGCCTGGGTTCAAGTCCTGGCTCTACCAGTTTCTAGCTACCTAACCTCTTTTTACCTCAGTTGACTAATTGGTAAAATGGGAATAATTGCACCTACCACTTTGGGCTATTGTAAGGATTAAATAAATTAACATTTCAGGCTAAAGAATGCTTTTCTCTGGGAAAACCACAATCATGAGGCTGATTTCCCAACAGCCTTCAACCAATCTTTCTTTCTTTCTTTCTTTCTTTCTTTCTTTCTTTCTTTCTTTCTTTCTTTCTTTCTTTCTTTCTTTCAAACACCTCTCTTCAACTTCCTCCCATTAAACATTTATTTGAAATTTGTTCAGGTGGTGAAGTTCACTTAATAAAAAAATTCTGTACAGCTTTACCTTAAAAACTTGGTTTAGCTACATACTTTTTTTAAAATTGAGGTAAAAGTTACATAACATAGAATTAGCCACTTGACAGTGAAAAATTCACTGGCATTTAGTACATTTACAATGTTGGGCAACCGCCACCTGTATTTATTTCCAAGACATTTTCATTGCCCCCAAAGGAACCCCCATTCCCATCAAGCAGTTACTTCCCTTCTCTCCTCGCCAGCCAGTGGCAACCACTGACCCGATTTCTCTATGGATTTACCTATTCTGGGCATTTCAAATGGAATTATACAGGACTTGTCCTTTTATGACTGGCTTCTTTCACATAACATGTTTTCAAGGTACATCAGTGTTGTAACCTGGGTCAGAACTTCGTTCCTTTTATTTATTTATTTATTTTTATCCTCACCTGAGGACATTTTTCCATTTTTTGTTCAGATAGAGCGGGAGGGGGAGAGAGAGAGAGAGAGACATCGACGTGAAAGGGACACATCGAGTGGCTGCCACCTGCACGACCAACCAGGGCTGGGGACAAACTGTAATCGAGGTACATGCTCTTAGCGGGAACCAAACCCGGGTGTCTCTGGACCACAGGCTGATGCTCTAACCGCTGAGCCAAACTGGCAAGGGCACTTCATTCCTTTTTATGACTGAATAATATTCTGCTTATCCACTCACCTCTTAACAGGCATTTGGTTGTTTCCACCCTTTGACGATTGTATATAGTGCTGCTATAACATTCCTGTACAAGTTTTTGTTTGAACACCTGTTTTCCATTCTCCTAGGGAAATGGCTGGGTCATATGGTAAGTCTGTTTAACATTTTGAGGAACCTCCAAGCTGTTTCCCATAGTGGCTGTACCACTTTCCATTTCCACCAGCAGTGTATGGAGGGTTCCAATTTCTCCACATTCTCGCCTACACTTTTTTTTCTTGTTTTAACTATTTATTTATTTACTTATATTAGAGCCATCCTTGTGGATGTGGAGTTGTATCTATTGTGGTACACACTGCTTCTTGATTTGGCAGTGGCACTCTTGGCTTTACATTGGCATCTCCTGTGTGTGTGTGTGTGTGTGTGTGTGTGTGTGTGTGTGTGTTTAACAAGCCCAATGCTCAGGCTGGGTTTTTGAGCTGGGGCTCAAGCAGGAGTAGGTTTTAAAGCTCCCAGGTGATCCAGTGTGCAGCTAAGTTGAGAAACACTGTGCCAAGGATTCCAGGCCCCTCTCAGTTACACACTCTTTTTAACCAGAAATTTAATCGTGTTTAATTGGCTGGGTGAGGCCCACATTCATCTGCAAAATGGTGGGGGAGTCATCCAGATTTCTGTCAGCCATTCTAACCCTAATAACTAACGCCAGGTTTCTTAAGAAAGGAAGTGATATCATCACAGGTGCACACAGTGGGCAGGGAGGCGGAATGTCTCCAAGGGTCCCAAGTGGACTGGTGAAAAAGCAAAAAAACAAAACCCCCAAACAAACAAAAACAAAACAGTAAAACAAAAAGCACTGGCTTTGATGGCAGGTGCAGCTGCTAAGGGCTGCCAGCCCCTACCTCTCTTCACAGCAATGTTAGGGCAGCAGCACAATGACTGGCCTCTGGGATCTGACAGCCTGGGGAGGTGTCCAGTTAGCACTCCACTTCCCCATCACTGCCACCACCACCTTCTCCTTTTTAATGAAGGCCTCTTTTTCATTTTGACTTCCTTCTTCCCAGTTGGTAGTTACTGCTGCTAACTGGACAGGGCAGTGTGGCTGTTCCTCAGAGTTTATAAAACCTCTTTTGCAGTGGTTAGAGCATTGGCCAGTGCACCAAACGTCACTGGTTTAATTTCTGGTCAAGAGCAAGTATCTGGGTTGATGGTTTCATCCCAGACTCCATTAGGGGCACTTGTGGGAGGCAACACAATCAATGTGTTTCTCTCACATCGATGTTTCTCTCTCTGTGTCCTCTCTCTCTCTCTCTCTTCCCTTCCCCCTCTCTCTCTCTTCCTCCCTCTCTCCCTTCCACTCTCTCTAAAAATCAATGGAAAAAATATCATTCATTGAGGATTAAAAAACAACAACAAAACTCTGTTGCAGATGTTCAAGTTGGCCTGACTATGAATAAGCAGGCAGGTCCTTGTGAATGTGAGTTTTCAGTAACAGTAATACCTAGCACTAGCTAGCATTTTTGTCAAGAGGGTCACCTATGGTTTTTCACCTTAAGTGTTGGCTTCATCTTATTGTCACCATTGGCACTGCCTCTAGTCACTCACCCCCAGGAACACACCTGGAGTGGATCAAGCAGGTTTTCTCCTTGCAGCGAGGGGAACGCGCACCTTGGGGCACTGTGGGGCATCACAGCAAGAGGGAGTCAGGAAGCACCACATGTAGGATTGGGCCTGAATTAGGTGTTTTGGGGAGTGTTTAAGGAAGCCGAGCTCTGGACTGGGAGCAGGGGTAATTCCATGATTAGGTGTTTTAATAAATGTCATCTGGAAGCAGGGAAGACTAGACAGAGGCTGTGGTGGGTAAAGAAGCCGCAGTCCCTCATTAGCCAGGATTGGGGGATGTTTGGTGATGTTTGGTGATGTTTGTGGTTTGGATGAGGTTCACTTGTTCTCCATGTTCAGACATGATATGGAGTAGTCTTGTTTTTGTCTTGTCCCATCCTGGTCACAGGATGGCCTTGTCTGATGTTGATGTTCTGGGGAATTGCTTATGTTCAGCAGGAAAATGCCCGGCCTGCTCCAGGATGGCAGGGGATGCTTTTCCCTGTCTCAAGCCTCCCTTTTGGCTAAGAACACAAGAGGTCAGTCCAGAGGATATTAATCCACGATATCCACATTTTCACCATTGCCAAGATTTTGTTGATTAGGGGGTTGCTTCCAGAATGCAGGCTGTAGCTGGGTAAGTCTATCCTGCTTTTTTTTGTTGCAGGATTCTGGCAATTTCCAGAAACTCTAACACAAGCAATTCCCACAAACTAAGGATTATTTGTCCTGTAACAAGCCTTAAAGCCAGGGGCCTAGATTATAAAACCCAGGCAACGAGAACATGTTCCAGAATTGAAGTAGGTACTTGTAGCTCAGTTGGGGATTTAAAGAGGCCTCAAGCCCTTGGTTCCTGTCCCTGTCTTGTCTTCAACAGTTTTACCAGAATTGTGTCAGGGGAAGGTGACACATGTATTGAGAACATCCTTACAGTAACTCCTAAAGCTACCTCAACAACATTGGTTACATACCGAGGCACATTTATCTCTGATGTTCTGCACATCATGAGGCATTTTTGTTAAACTCCACTTTTGTTCTGGTTATCTGATTAGTTTGTAGCAAAGCAGCTCACAGATTTTCACCTCCGGTCTATTTTGCACGTTGCAGAAGCAAGGTGAGGTACCAGCACTGGCCTCTGCCTCCTGCACAACAGGACACAAGCTGCTGAGTAACCACGTAATTTACAGGCCCAATGCAAAACACAGACACAGGGCTCCTGGTTCACAAATTGTAAGAATTTTTTTAAAAATATTATTATTGATTTTTTTAGAGAGAGATAGAAACATCGATATGAGAGAGCTACATCAATCAGCTGCCCCTTACATGTCTCCCACTGGGGATCGAGCCAGCAATCTGGGCACGGGCCCTGACCAGGAATTGAACTGGGACCTCTCAGTTCATGGGAGGACGCTCAATTCACTGAGCCACACAGGCCAGGCACAAATTAGTATGAATTTTAAGTGCAGGCTCTTCTGAGCCCTTGACACTGTGACGCTGCACCAGATATATGCCCCAGAGGCCCACCCTGCTGCTGAGTGGGGAGAGCCACACTTAAGCTCTTTGGAACCCCACTGCCACTGCTATGTGGCCAAGAAGGACAACTTGCATTCCCAGCGACCTGAAGGAATGGCAAGAACTGGAAAATATCCCTGAAGGAAGCAGGAGCTGCAGTCTGAAGTATAGGGACTGAAAGCTGAGATTGCAGAGTAGCTATCAGGCAAATTGAGAACCTGGGAACCACAGAAGAAAGGAAAACATGCAGAGCAAACAGGTGGTCATGGGTGGGAAAAAATGAATGCAGGTGCCAAAAAGGGGATCCAGTTCTTAGCAAGATGATGTGTTGAAAAACACCAGTGAAGACAGTGCCCAATTCTTGTAGAAAGGTGAAAGACTCAGCAAAACAGCACTAGGGGCTGCATGCGGGAGAGATGAGTTTAATATCTAGGTTCTTCTGCTTTTCTGGAGGTATGCGACTTCACTTATCTAAAATTTGTTCAGCCAGTACAGCAATTCATGCAGAGCTTCCAAGTGCCAAGAGAGGCACAAAAGACTGATGGCATGGTGGCGGTATTTTTCCAGTGATATTGTCAGTGTAATAGAGGGCTTTAATGCACAGCCACTGATGTTCTTTCCTTTACCACATCTTGTTGAACAGCAGCCATAACCTCAAAGTCCAAGACAAGCGCAAGAGCAGAAAGGTTCACTGCCACGGATAGAGGAATCAATGATGGAGGCCCAGGTCTAGAATCTATAATTTCCCCGATCAACGTTAACAATGTTATCCCCTCACTTGCTTCTCCCCTATTCCCATTTTGCATGAAAATGTAGGTGACTTAAATGATCAAGAGCTTTCTATTCAGTCCTGAAATGCAAAGCGGACCCTTGCTAATAAGAATGGTAATCATATTTCTAATGGGTTTAACTGTAGCCTTTGAAGAGTTAAGAAAAAGGCGGCAGTACAGTACTTTAAGACTACAGGGTGGATCCTAGCATTTTATTTTCTTGACTTGGCCGGGAAATGAGGGGCCTGGGGTTGGGGGCTGGTCTGGGAGATGTACAGGGGTGGGCCCCCCGGAAGTCGTGCTGCACTGTTTAAACCTAAGGTGACCTAACGGATGGCGGGAGCGCCCGCCCGATCCTGGGCGCGGGGCGCGGCCATTGGTGACGCACGCCGGGGAGCACGGCGCCCACGTTACCACCATTGCATTAGCGAGGCCTCACCCCCTGCGCTCTAAGTTCGGGGCTGCGGGCGTCCGCGCTTCCTCCCTCCTGGAGGCGGGCCCGACCCCGCCCCTGCGCCCCGGGTGGCTCCCGGCGGTCCCTCCCACCTCCTACCCTCGGCCTCCCCGGCGCGGCGCAGTCCACGCCGGCCGCAGGCTGACTCGTCGCGCGGTCCCCCAGTTTCCCGCGGCCGCCTCCCCCAGGCATGGCCCAGGGCCTCTCCTCATTATGGCAGCAGCACGGCACAGCACGCTCGACTTCATGCTCGGCGCCAAAGGTGAGGACATGCGGCCACCACCTGCCCGGACGCCCCCGCCGCCCGCAGGGCTGGGGCCAGGCGAGGCGCACGCCGCGGGCCGAACAATGCGCGCTGCGGGACCATGTGCACCGGCGGCCGGGTGAGGCCGCGCTCCGGCTCGCGCTGCGCTCTGTCCCGGCCGCAGCGTGGGGCCTGGAGGGACCGCGCTGGGTATCCCCTCCCAGCCGAGCTGCCCTTTGGGACTCGGGTCGCCCACTAGCCCCCCAGGCGGGACACCCATGGGGCGGGGGTTCAGGGGCGGCGGCCGACTGAGGCGTGGACGGCGCGGGGCCACCCGCCTGACCTTTTCCTGTTTTCCAGGGCGGGTAAATCCGCCCCCCCCCCACCCCGGGATGGGGACTCCCCTCGCTGGGAGCCCGGGCTGGGGAAGGACCGCTCCGCGCTTGCAGAATTCTTAGGCGACTGCGTAGGAGATGGATTCCCCCGGAAAGAGACCGGGGACGGGAAAAGGAAACGATTATTATTGAGGGGGGGTTGGGGTCTGGGCGCGGGAGCCCGAATGCCCCGAATTCGGGAGGTTCCGAAGCCTGAGAGGCGACCAGAACAGAGGGCTGGGGAAGTCGAAACTGTGTGCGGGGAATTATGAGGGGGAGTGGTATTTCGCAGGCTTTTCTCTGGGTGCTTCTAACATGGAGGGGGAGGGGTAGAACTCTGGGTCTTGTTTTCTGATGGCTTTTAAATTTATGAGAGCTGTAGACTTGAATCTGCGCTTCCCATACGCCCCCCTTGGAGCATCTCATCCATATCCTGCTTTTTCAGTGTTTTCCTTGAATTGGATGGACCAGCCTTTTTTGTTACCATTGAAAACATTGGCTTTCTCAGTTTCTCTCCCCGTGTTTTGAACTTTTGAGTACTTACTTTGCATTTTCTCCCCCAAACTTAAAGGATCTCCAAAGGCATAAGACTTAATAAAATGACCGAGGGCTGGAGCACGGTCTGGGTTTTGAGTCCTGTCCTTCATGATTGGCTCTGCATGTGACTTTGGCCTTGTTTCTCAGCCTGAGTCGCTCATCTTCCCCCTGGTAAAAAAAAAAGGGGGGGGGGAGAACAGTGCAGACTTCATAGGGCTTTTAATATTAAGGGAGTTCCTGTAAAACACTACAGGGTTGTTAAGTAATCTTATTGTATTTGGGTGGTCGGGAAGTGCCTTGGAGGAAACAAAGCATATTTTAGTTCCCACATTTCTTAGGTGAAGATGTAGGGAAAGGAGACTTCTGGGAAGAATCTGGAGATAAATGGTGATTGGGGCTTGCAGCTGGTGGTATGAGATAGCTAAGGTTTTGTTTAATAATTACCCTACCAGCTAAAGCTGGTACTCAATTTAGAGGTGAAGAAAGTAAGTGAGGCTTGAGGAATAGTGGTTCAAGGTCACATAGCTGCTAAGAGGTGAGTCCAGGAAATGACCTTAATGGTAAGCACCTGTGAGCACTCACCTGTACTTAGCATGAATTTCTAGGCTTTAAGGAGGGTACCCTCTGGATGAGGCCCAAAGATTCTGGCACTTGACTCAGTTTGAGTGACCCTGCCTGAAGGCATAACAGCTTTCAGCTTAATTGAGTTGTGCCTGTTGAGATGATGGCTGCTTCTGTGTTTTGTTGTAACAGTGGGGGGAAACCTTCACATACTGTATGAAGAAAAAGTGAGAGAACTTGAACACTTTGGGCTGATACTTGCCAGAATGGGAGAGATCACCATGGATGTGCAGTTTGGAAGGGAGCAGGAGAAACTGGCAGGTTCAGAGTTGGCAAGGTGTGGGAGTGACATCTAAATAATTTAGTTGTGCAAGGAGAAAGTAAAGTAAAAAAGATCAAGGAGTATTACCAGCCATTTATTCTTAATTCCTAGCCTGTTAATCTTAAAGGTGAGAAAGTTTTGATGGCAAGGTGAAGAACATTCTAGAAAGAGGTAATACTTAGGAAGGGGATGTGTGTATGTATGAATGCATCTATGTTCGATCTTGAGTCCCTACAAGAGTGTTTTGGCAGTAAGAGAAGTCTGATTCTTATTGTATTCGCCTCATTTGATATGGGGTTAGTTATGTCATGCTCACTTGTTAGTAGGTATGCACACTTGTAAAATAAGACGATCTAGGCTCCTCTTAAGTTCTTTTGGTTTTCATTAAGGGGCACTTGGTGAGAGATCTACCTGTGAGGTCTCAAAAAACATTTATTTTAATTGATAATAATGAGTCAAAAAAAAAGAAAGAAAAAACTACTCTTGGCATGAGTATTGGATGTGACTCAAGGGTGAGTCAAAGGCCTGTGGAGCCTGAATTTATGTTCCTTTTCTGATTTGTCAGTAAATTTTCCTAATGCTGCAGTTTTGTGATGTGATTTTTATGGAATTAAGCTTGAAATATTTAGTTATGTTACTGGCATTCCAATAACTTGGTTACCAATGCAAGCCAACCAGTACACAGCAGCCACTGGGCCACTAAGGGCAGTTTTAAGTTGGGCCTGGTGCCAAGCCAGTTGAGTGTGCACCCTGTACCAAGAAGTCACCAGTTCGATTCCTGGTCAGGCACATGCCCAGGTTGTGGGCCTGATCCCCAGTGGAGGGCATGCAAAAAGTGTCCAATCGATGTTTCTGTCTCCCTCTGAAAATCAATAAAGAAAAAAAAAATGTTGGGCTTGGTGGTATCTGCCTGTTTGGTGTGCGGGCTGATGTGGTAACCCGGGAAATTTTAATGTTTGCAAGAAAAAAAAGAAAAAGTCTCATCTTTGACCGTCATGTAAGTGAAGTATTGAGTGAAGTATTGGACTCCGGGACTCTTTTTTTTTTCTTCTTTTTTAAATGTTTTTATTGATTTTTTTTTTTTTTTTGAAGAGAGTGATAGAAACATACATCTATTGGCCACCTCCTGCACGCCCCCTACTGGGGATCAAGCCCAAATCCCGGACACGTACCCTGATGGGGAATAGAACCCGGACCTCTCAGTCTATGGATTGACGCTCAATCCACTGAGCTACACCGGCCAGTCTGGACTCTGAGGACTCTTGAGCCCAGAAAACATTTTGATTTCGCAGCCTGAGGGGCTAGCAAGAATAAATATGTCCTGTGTTTGTATAGTTGAAGCATCTCTGGGCTGTTGCAGGGCACCTGGTTTGTTTCTAGTTGGATATGCTAGGCAGCAAGCTTGTGGGGTATACAGAGGTGGGTGAGGTACCCATGGCCTCTGCCTGCCCTTTTAGACCACAGTCTCTAGCTGGTCAGTTAGCCCTGGAAGGTCTAACAATTATTTTAATGTTTATCTTCCCTGAGGCTAGGAGCATCTTTGAAGGCAGATCTCCAGGGTCTGTATCCTGGAAACAGTTATGGAACATCATAGGTATTTGATAAGTGCTGGTTAAATGGACCTGATTGATGTTATGGTAAAAGTGGAAAGCTAGTTCAAGTCTACTAGGGGTACTGAGGATGGGTCCTGAGTGGGGAAATCTGACTGATGCTGCTATGTTTGTCTTTTGGACCACTGATCTATACTTTATATAGCAGGGAAAAAAGTGACAGTATCACTCAAATTAATGAATTAGTTTCATAATAAAAATGTTGTTTATGATAAATTAAGAACAGAAAGCTTAGGCTAGGGGTTCTTTTTTAAATCCTCACCTGAGGACATTTTTCCCTTTTTTTTTTTTTTTTTTGTTCAGATAGAATGGGAAGGAGAGAGAGGGAGGGAGGGAGAGAGAGAGAGAGAGAGAAAGAAACAAACATCGACGTGAAAGGGACACATCGAGTGGCTGCCTCCCACACAACCCAACCAGGGCCGGGGACAAACTGCAACCGAGGTACTACATGCCCTTAGCGGGAACCAAACCCCGGTCTCTCTGGAACGTAGGCTGACGCTCTAACTGCTGAACCAAACCGGCCAGGCCAGGGCTAGGCTAGGGATTCTTAACTTCTTGTGCCTTTGGCCCTCATCAGGGAAAACTGTGGAGATCTTCTCAGAGTAAGAATTTTTAAATATATAAAATAACCCAATTCTTTAAAATGCAGTTTTGAAATTAAAAAAAAAAATGTGGCATAGTAATATGTGCTTCTTTAGTAATACATTAAATAACATGATCTAGCAACAGGCCTCATAACTTCCATAATTTTGAAGCAGAGCGGAGAAAATCTGTATAAAAGCTGTGATGTGATAAGAAAAGCTGTGATTTTATTGGTGACAATGGCCAGATAAAGTTGATAATGTGTGTTTTTACAAATATAATGGAAGAGCCCTGGCCAGTTTGGCTCAGCAGTTGGAGCATTGGCCTGCGGACCAGAGAGTCCTGGGTTTGATACCCGCTAGGAGCACGTACCAAAAAAAAAAAACAAAAACCAAAAACAAACAAAAAAAAAACAAAACAAAAACACACACAAAAAAAACCAAATATAATTGAAGAAAATGCTAAATTTCAATTCATAAAAATAAGGATGTATATTTTGGAGCATTGGCCTGCGGACCAGAGAGTCCTGGATTTGGTTCCTGCTAGGAGCACGTACCAAAAAAAAAAACAAAAACAAAAAACAAAAACAAAACAAAATCACACACAAAAAACCAAATATAGTTGAAGAAAATGCTAAATTTCAATTCATAAAAATAAGGATGTATATTTTTTCCCATCCAAGTTCACAGAACCCCTTAATTGTATCCCTTGGCTGCTTGGGCGCCCATGGACTCTGAGGTTCAGACCCTGTAGGAGCTAGAAAGAGAACCGGACTGCCATTTCTGTATATTATTTTTTAGGAGGAGGTTTGCACTCAAGGCCAGAGCTATAAGCAGATGTCCCTTGTTGTTCCTCAAAACAACTCTTTGAAAATGTAAAAGCTGATATTTATTAAATGCCGCCTCGGCCCGGCATTGCTACATGTTACTTGATGTAATCCTCACAACAACCTTTGGGTAGGTCCAGTTATCTCCATTTTAAGATGAATCAATAGTTCCATTGACGTTTTCACCTTATTGGTTGGGTTGGTAGCTGGGATTCAAAGCCATGTTTATTTGATTCCAAAGCCTTTGCTAATTCAAAAACTGTGAAGCCTCTCAGTTAAGGTAGTGATTCTCAGTAGCCCTGTCTCCCTCGTCACCCACCCTCCAGGGACATTTGGTGGTATCTGGAGACATTTTTGGTTGTCACAACTGGGGAGATGCTGCTAGCATCTAGTAGACCAGGGATGCTGCTAAACATCCTACAGTGCACAGGACCCCCCCCCCTTCCCCAGCATTGGCAGCCCAAAATGTCAATAATGCTGGAGTAGAGAAACCCCAGTGTAAGTTCTAACTAGGCTGTTGCAGTAAATGGTATGACACACCATCAGCAATATTCCCCTGGTTATTTTTGAAAGTCTCCATTAGGCATGAACGGAGGATGGCTTCCTCCAAGGTTTGCGCTGGGGTTGGATAGGAGCAGATGGCCACCATTTCCTACCCAATTGAGCCTGTGGCTTCAGGTGACCCTCCCTGATTTCCTGTACCTTCAGCCAATCCACCAGGCTCCCCCTCTTCTGTGTATTTGTTTAGCTGCTTTCTGGAGGAAACATACCGTCTTGTTTTAAGTAGCTACAACTATAAGTTACAATGTTAACAATACAGTTGTTGTTTTTATCCTCACCCGAGGACATTTTTGCATCTACCCTCAGATAGAGTGGGAAGGAGAGAGGGAGGAAGAGAGAGACACATCGAGTAGTTGCCACCCACATAGCCACCGGGGCCAGGGACAAACAGCAACCGAGGTATGTACCCTTAGTGGGAACCGAACCCGGGACTCTCACGTCTGCGGGCCGAGGCTCTGACTGCTGAACCACACCGGTCAGGGCAACAATCCAGTTTTAAGTGCATCAGGTGTTTTTGTTGTTCAAGAGTAGAAAAAGGTGTTTTTGTTGTTCAAGAGTAGAAAAAGCTGTCCACTTACCCTGTTCGCATTATCATGAACCCTTGCCCACCATTGTGATAGACAACACACCCTTCCTCCCAATTTTAACAATGAAACCTGGGGAGTGATGACTGGGAATGGGAAAATGCCTGCTTGGGCCCCACTCTAGATTGACTGAATCGCGGTCTGGGAGGAGACAGAGAGTTCTTGGAATTTGCATTTTTAACCAGTTTTCTCCAAGTAATTCTGACACTGATTGTGATAATGATTATACAAAGATCCTCATTTAAAAACAGAAAAACTGCCTTGCCGATGTGGCTCAGTGCATTGAGCGTCGTCCCATGGACTGAGAGGTCCTGGTTCGATTCCTGGTCAGGGCACATGTCTGGGTTGTGGGCTCAATCCCCAGTAGGGTGTGTGCAGGAGGCAGCTGATCAATGTTTCTCTTTCACATAGATGTTTCCATCTCTTTCTCTCTCCCTTCCTGTCTAAAAAATCAATAAAAAAACATATTAAAAAAACAAAAACAACAAAAAAAGACACTTACCCGGTCGGTGTGATTTGGTTGGTTGGAGGGTGTCATCCTGTGCACCGAAATATGAAGAGTTGATTCCCGGTCAGGGCACATACCCAGGTTTTGGGTTTGATTCCTGGTCAGGGCACGTTTGGGAGGCAATCAGTGGATGTTTCTCTTTCTCTCTTTCCCTCCCTTCCTGTCTCTAAAATCGATACAAACAAAAAACCCTTTTGTATTAGAAGCCTTTGGAGCACCCACCAACCACCACCCCAATCAACAACTCTACACTCTTTTAAAATCCTTGGTCACCTTTTTCCTGGCTCCAGTTCTTGGCCATAATCTCCCTATTTGTGTCAATTTTGGGGAAGAGCTTTATCATCAGGAACTCAACAGATCATTTTCCCTTTACTCATTTAAAAACTCTCCTGAGTGCCCTCACTGTCCTCTGGATAAAGTCAAACTCCTTATCAGCATTTACAAGGTCCATTTCTACCCCATTCTCCTGATCCCTGAACACACACTTCAGTCTCATACTCCTTGTGTTTCCCAAGTAACCTGGACTCAGAATTGAACAGCTTCAGGAGATGCATTTTTTTTTTTTTTTACCTTTAGGTATTCTCTGGTACGTTAATTGTGTTTGAAAATACCTTGTGGACTGCTTGGGGGAGGTTCTCATTGGAGTCAGCTTTTATTTGGCATGCTCTTTGACTTTCTTGGGGTTTTTTAAAAACTCCTTTCCCCCAACTCTGCAATAGATTCTTTTTTTTTTTTATCCTCACCTGAGGATACTTTTTCCATTTATCTTTAGATAGAGTGGAAGGGAGAGAGAGGAGAGAGAAACCGATGCAAGAGAGACGCACCGAGTGGTTGCCTCCCACACAACCCCAACCAGGGCGAGGACAAACTGCAACCGAGGTATGTGTGCCCTTGACCGGAACCAAACCTGGGTCTCTTCAGACCTTGGGCTGTCACTCTAACCGCTGAGCCAAACTGGCCAGGGCTAGATTCTTTTTTTTTTTTTAAGTACGTTTTTATTGATTTCAGAGAGAGGAAGGGAGTGGGAGAGGGAGAGGGAAACATTGATTGGCTGCCTCCTGCACGGCCCCTACTTGGGATCAAGCTGCAAACTGGACATGTTCTCTGATGGGGAATCAACCTGTAACCTCTTGGTGCATGGGACGATGCTCAAACAGGTGCTCAATCAAGTGAGCTACACTGGCCGGGGCTGTAATAGATTCTTTTATTTTTTTAAAGAGACATGTCGACCGGTTGCCTCCCGCACAACCCTGACCAGGGCCAGGGACTGGACCACAACTGAGGTACATGCCCTTGACCAGAATTGAACCCGTGACTCCTTGGTTTGTGGGCCAACATTCTAACCGCTGAGTCAAACCAGCTAGGGCTGCAATAGATTCTTAATTACACTCATCATGCTCTATTTGACTCTGGGCTGAATAATTGCACATTGCTGGGAGTTCATTTTGTGGGCTTGCCATTAAAAAATTGTATAGGCTCTGGCTGCGTAGTTCAGTGGGTTAGAGCGTCATCCTGATACTCCGAGATTGTGGATTTGATCCCTGGTCAGGGCACATAAAAGAATCAACCAATGAATGAGTAAATAAGTGGAACAACAAATCTCAATCTCTCTCTCTCTCTCTCTCTCCAACCAGTATTTATTTGTTTTTAAATAAACCATGATTGTTTTTTAGAATGTAGTTTCAAAATTATACCCATTTCTTGAAACCTGCATAGGTTGAGTATGGTAAAATTGGTTTGTGCTAGTTCTTACTTGTTAGTTCTCTGTTGTTTTACATGGAGGGGATCACAGCTCTTTAAGAATAGACTCCACAACCCAGGCATTAGGAATGATCCCTACCCCAGCTAACAAGCGAGAGGTACTTTTTCAAGTAATCTGAAGCCTTGCATATGATGTTTTTGAAGGAGAGCAGTTTTCCAATTCAATGACCAACCGTAGACAATTTGTCTTGTGGGATTTTTTGCGGGGTGGGGTGGGGTGTATTTTGCAGTGGAGGAGTTATCAATTTGGAATCTTTTTTGCATCCCCTTAATTGTATCATGAAATTGGCTGTGTTTGAATGGACACTCACAGGCTTTTGCTGCCTTCCTGGGAGACAGACTAAAGTGCTGTGGTCTCTCATAGCTTTGAAAAATTAGAGCTTCTGATGTCAGACATGATACCTGGGTAAGGCTTTATGATTTCAATCGAGACCACCATGATTATACTAACCCTTGGTAGGTAAGGATTAGTTAGAAAGTTACTGAATTGTGGTTGGGCATCTGTTTAAAAATGTGTTTAATAAACCTATTATTGAGTTTAGTTTTTGGAGTCATGGATCTTCCGGGCATTTTAATCCACCATTTCACTGCAGTTGTAACCCAAGCCTGCTGGTGTGCCCTGTGGCTCCAACCACCATTTCATGGTAGTTTTAATTACAGGCTCAGTTCTTTTGAGAAGTTGGGAAACAACCTCAATTGAATCTGCAAACCAAGTATGTAAACCATTACACAAATGCTCTTTTAAACTCTTACAACTAGGCACTTTTCCAGACCCCAGAAAAACCAACTCTGGGGCCCTAAATTGTGGTGGGCCTGGGTTTCATTAAACTGATACTGTCATCTATGTTCCGGAAGGAGCCACTGAGCTGGTGCATAGTTGTGATCAAATGCATTTATGTGCTAAGCCCCAAACTCAAAAGGAGCTGGTAAGAGCTGGCAGCAGGTAGCATGTTCTAGATTCCTGAGCTGACTTGACCCTCCAGGTAGTTTCATTTGCACCTTAATTTCTCTCTTTGCATGAAGGCACTAATGATAGCAAAATCCCACACACTGTGTTGTTGGGTAGGATGTCCACTAAAATGTTTGGAAGTGTGTCAGATGATACATAGAATACGTAACACTAATTGCAGTACTTAGGGCTGAGTACTTTGAAATTGTGCCAGTGGATAAAGATGCTCAGTTATAAAGAGGTGTGGATTTAATGTACTGAAATATAAGGAAAGTTCTGCTGGCAAAGGAAGAGGCAGAAAATAATGGGTAGGCGTGTGATTTGAAGGTTGGGCTACTTATATAAAGGGCCTCTTTGAGTTAGTAAAGCAGAATTTTGAACACACTTTGATTTTTAAAATATTACTTCCGTGGATTTGTGTTGCGTGGTTTCATTTTCCTGGAATGGAAATTTCTGCAGTGAGAATCCTGACCAATTTCTAGAATATTGTTATATTTTACTAAATTGTCTATTCTGAAGGACTGCAGATCATAGTGGTTAAGCCAGACTAATAGGCTAAGGGGCCTTCTGAATTTCGCGAGGTGAATATAGAATGTATCTCAAAGTTGGTTCAACATGGAACTCTTTTTCTTAGAGTGGTTTTCAGGACCAATGCCTTGGATCATGCTTTGGGACAGTAATGGTGCAGGTTTTAGAAATAGTGTTATACTGAATATTTTATCTATATAATACTGCAGCTGGTTTATATGGCCGCACTGGTTTGGGGGTTCTGAAGAAGTGGGTCATGGGTGTGCTTGTCTGAGTGTTTGATATTCCAAAGTGGGGTTAGTCTAGGTTGGAAAGAGAAAAAAGCTTACCATCAGCTGATATCCTTTGGTATAAAGTGCAAGAATATGATAGGACTTTTTTAAAGCATTTTGTGAGTGTTAAATTGTTAGTGGATTTCCTGTGTGGTTTTTTTTTTTTTTTCCTCTTTGAATGAATATCTCGCAATTTACTTGAAGAAACTGCAGAAGCTGTTCAAGTAATGGTTTATGTATTTGTCTTTTTCCCCATTTATCTTCAGATAAAGTAGGAGGGAGGGAGGGAGGGAGAGAGAGAGAGATAGAGAGATAGAGATAGAAAGATAGAGAGAGGTGCCAATGTGAGAGAGACACATCGACTGATTGCCTCCCACATAACCCCGACCAGGGCCAGGACCGAACCACAGTCCAAGTACATGCCCTTGACTGGAATTGAACCCATGACTCTTTGGTCAGTGGGCTGAAGTTCTAACCGCTGAGCCAAACTTGGCAGGGCTGCATTTGTCTTTTTTACATAAATGTTTTCCTTTAAAAGCTATTTGCTCATTTTAGACTGCGCATAGGGTGTAGGGAAATACGAAGAAAGGGGGAAGTCAGATCTGGAATCCTGTCAACAGTAGATAACCACTGTTGATGTTTTGATGTATGAGACCAATGGCTTATTCTTATTGTATATATAACTAAGGAAGGCAACACAATATCTTGATTAAAAGCATTAGATTTTGGAGTGTGACTGCTTGAGTTTGAATCCTGGTTGTACTACTACTAACTGTGTGACCTTGGGCACATTCTTGACCTCTCTGCCTTATTGGGCTGGCTACACTTCAGTTAACAGTGTTGAATAACAGCAAGGAAAGTGGCCATCCCTGCCTCATAACCATTCAGTCTGTTACCGTTAACTATGATGCTAGTTGTAGGTTTTATGTTGATGCTCTTTATCAAGTTGTGGAAGTTCCTCTCTATTTCTATTTTTCTGTGACTTTTTATTTTGAATGGATGTTGAATGTCAAATACTTTTCTTGCATCAGTTAACATCATGTGATTTTTCTTCTATAGCCTATTAATATGCTGTATTACATTGATTTTTTTTGGTAAATATTGAACCAGCCTTGCATACCTGGAATAAATCCTGTGTGGTATATAATCATAATCATAATAATTTTTCATTCTTTTTTTTTTGTATTTTTACATTTAAAATTAAATTTATTTTTTTCACCACCATTTATCTCCTCTGTGCCCTCTTCCACCTCCACCCTGCCCTCCCCCCAGTCACCACACTGTTATCCATGTCCATGAGTTCTCTCTTTTCCCTTTTTTGCTCAATCCCGCCACCCCCCAATACCCCTCCCCCTACCAGAGCTCTCTGCCTGCTCTCTATCTCTGAGTCTGTTTCTATAATAATTTTTTTTTATATATTGTGGAATTTTTACTTGTTAAGGATTTCAAGGATTTACCCAGGATTTGTTAAAGATTTTTGAGTTTATGCCCTGGCCGGTTTGGCTCAGTGGTTAGAGCGTCAGCCTGCAGTCTGGAGAGACCCGGGTTCGGTTCCCGCTAAGGGCATGTACCTCGGTTGCAGTTTGTCCCTGGCCCTGGTTGGTCGTGCGGGTGGCAGCCACTCAATGTGTCCCTTTCATGTCGATGTTTCTCTCTCTCTCTCTCCCTCCCACTCTGTCTGAACAAAAACAAAAAAAAAGATTTTTGAGTTTATACTCATGACAGATATTGGCCTGGTCTATAGGTTTCTGTTTGGACTGTTTGTGGTTTTGTGTTAGGATAATGGCTTCATTAAGATGAATTGGGAGGAGTTCTCGCCCTTTCTATTTTCTGAAGAGATTGGGTAGAATGGGTGTTAATTTTTCTTTTAAATATTTGATAGAATTCTCTAGTGAAACTATCTGACCTCAAGATCTTTTTTTTTCTTTTAGTTTTAAAAATTACACATTCGGTTTCCTTAATACTTATAGGGCTGTTCAGATTATTTATTTCATATTGATGAATTGATGAATTGGCTCATTTCCTTGTCAAATTTATTTGTGTAGAGTTGTTTGTAGGATTCCCTTATTAGCTTTCTGGTGTTTGTAGTGAAATCTCTTATTTATTCCTAATATTGGTAATTGTGTCTTCACTTTGTCGATTTTTTAAAAATGTTTTTTCTTTATTGATTTTTTTTAGAGAGAGGAAGGGAGAGGGAGAGAGAGATAGAAACATCGATAAGAGAGAATATTGATTGGCCGCCTGCTGCATGCTCCCCATTGGGGATTTGGCCCACAACCTGGGCATGTGCCCTGACTGGGAATCAAACCGGTGACCTCTTGGTGCATGGTTTGATTCTCAACCACTGAGCCACACCAGCCTGGCTCTCTGGCCTAGTTTAGTATGACCTCCAGCTGAGAATAATGTTTGCATTTATACAGGGTGGTAAAACACACATATTTGTGACAGACACCTGATTTGGCCTGCAAAGTCTGACATCTTTTCTATGTGGCCTTTTACAGAGCAAGTTTGCCCACTGTTGTCTTTACTGAAGTAAGTCCAGTGGCTTACTTCAGAGCCACCTGGAAAAATTTGCCAGTACAGATTCCCAGGCTCCGCACTTGGCCTTTTCCTCATCTGGAATCCATCATCACACATGCCCCTCTCTGTGTCTGGGAATGTTGACTTATGTCCTTTGTCTTTCATCTCTGTGCTTTTCTGTAGTCACACTTCATTTCCAGTGCCTTCTAGGTGCTGAGTACTCTCCTTGGAGGTCCATTCTGAAGGGGGCACACCTGAATGTCTTCACTGAGTCTGCCCTGGTCAAAGTCAGAAGGAGGGAAAGTGCTGGGGCCACCTCGGGAACAACTCTGATATAAAGGTGATTTCTGACATCACAAAGTCCAAACTTTTTTTTTTTATCTCTGGAAGTGCTATTTTCTATTTACAGTCTGGCATAGAAACCTGGGCAAGAACCATAGAATTGTTTATGGAAACACAAATGGAAATAGGTCTGACCTGTAAAGGATTCTACCCACCTAAAGTTAGTGGGAAGAGAGCTGGATATTCCTGATACTGATTAAGTGCTCCGGGATAAGAAAAGTGGTAATTCCACAGTTACTACTTTGGGGAAAAAAATCTCCTGAGTTGAGCTGAAGGAAACCATTACTGTCCGACCTCAGGCCACCTGGAACTTGTTCTCATCTCTCTGCTTTGTGACATGAGGGCAAGGGGGAAATGGCAGGTGACAGCAGGGGACCCCTTTTGCACCTATGGTGGACTGCGGATGGCAGTTTTGAACTAAAGATAAGGGCTGGTCATTTTCTTCTCCTGGTTCAGGTACCTTAAGTCTTCTCCCATCTTCTAACCTCGAATCCTACGAGCCCCCTCTTGCCACCTGGCATGTCCCTTTTATGACGCTGCTGGGCCTGCTTTTGTTTCAATCCTGTTGGATGGAGTGTAGTCCCCAGAGAGGGTTCTATATGGTTTTGACCTCTTCTTTGTCCCCTGCCTTGGTGATCTTCCTCTTTTCTCTTCCATAGCTCTGGCCCGAGTTTACTCCTTCCTCATCTCTGAAAATACATTCCTTGAGCCCATGGAGTCTGAGCACGCATTATGTTGCCCAAATGATTCATTCTGGGAGAGGTCAGGTGGCCTGGTGTTTAGCATCTGATAATCACAAACTAAGTATTACCCACCCCCCCTCCGCCCCATGAAAGCCAGGGTTTTGCATTATCTCTCCTTTCTGTGCCTTATTTTATAACTCTTGGTTAGCCTCTCACAGGGGCTAAGTAAGAATGGGCGGACCATAGAGTTTGAGCCACTTGGCAATGACATGGAGGTGCTACCCTCTCTGTGCCAATTGAGGCTTCTGGGGGAAACAGGTGTAGCAGGACAAAGAAGGTACAATATTGTATTAGTGTTTGGGTTCCAAACTAAAGACAGATTAGGATTGTGTCTCATAAATTATATTTTTATAAACCCTCCTTTAATTTTGTAACGAGATTGACTCCTGGAGGACCTGGGTTGGTGTTATTTTATTAATCTTCACCTGAGGATATTTTTTTCAATTGATTTTTTTTTTTTTTTTTTTTGTGAGAAAGTGGAAGGGCAGGAGAGAGACAGAGAGAGAGAGTGAGAGATGAGATGTGAGAGAGACACATTGATTAGCTGCCTCCTGCACATGCCCTTACCAGGGTCAGGGGTGGAATGTGCAACCGAGGTATGTGCTCTTGATGGGGAATCAAACCAGCAACCCGTCCTGGCTGGTTTAGCTCAGTGGTTAGAGCATTGGCTTGCGGTCCAGAGAAACCCGGGTTCAGTTCCCACTAAGGGCACGTACCTCAGTTGTAGTTTGTCCCTGGCCCTGGTTGGGTTGTGTGGGTGGCAACCACTCGATGTGTCCCTTTCATGTCGATGTTTCTCTCTCTCCCTCCCTCCCTCCCTCTCCCCCCCTCCCTCCCTCTCCCCCCCCCACTCTGTCTGAACAAAAAAATGGAAAAAATGTCCTCAAGTGAGGGGAAAAAAACAACCCAGCACCCCTTTAGTGTGGGCCAACGCTCTAACCATTGAACCATACCGGCCAGGGCAGGATTGGTGTTATTTTAAAGTAGGATGAGGCTCCTGCTCATTTTCCAGTAGGTGTTGTGGGTGATAGAAATGCCCTTTTAACTACCCTCCTGCAGTGGGAAGGCCTGGCAATGAAATAATTAGCATGTTTATAATATGCCAAATGTACTGGAATGTGAGTTTTACGAAGTAGTCATTGTGGCTGGTACTGTAAACAGTCCCATATGGTTTTCCTTAATGCACATTTGCCTAAAAAGAACTTGATTACTTCTGTGTTGTGTTGTATGACTCCCAATCTAATTTCAGTAGGTCTTTTTCTTTATGTCTGTAGTTCATTTTTCCTGGTTAGGTGCTCTTCTCTGTGAACATCAGAAACTGCTCTGAAAATAACCCCTCCAAATTGTTTGTCATTGTCCCTTTCTGTATTTTGCAGCCCTACCTCGCCTTTGTAATTTTAATTTATTTTTGAGATATAAATGACATTTAACATTATATCAGCTTCAGGTGTACAACGTGATTTGATATTTGTATATACTGTGAAATGATGGCCACAGTTATCATTGTTTTCTTGTGATGAGAACTTTTAACACCCACCCTCCCAGCAACTTTCATTAGTATTAGTATACTTTCAATACTATAGTATAGTATTATTAACTATAGTCACCACTCTGGCATCGCTGCTGTGATTGAGCTGAGGCACTGAGGTTGGCTGCAGGTGCACTTTAATGGCAAGAAAGCCACCTCTAGCACCTGGGAAAGTCAGTGCCCACACACAGCAGCCACTCAGACACTTGCTATTTGGAGATGGGTGGTGACTGGTGGGGATGGGTAGGAAGACCAGCTCTTTATTGTTTTTCTTTTCCTCACCCAAGGATATTCTTTTCTCCATTTATCTTCAGATAGAGTGGGAGGGAGGGAGAGGGCGAGAAAGGGGGAGAGAGAGAGAAACATTGACATGAGAGGGACCCATTGACTTGCCGCCTCTGGCACAACCCCAACCAGGGCTGGGACGAACTACAACCGGGGTACATGCCCTTGGCTGGAAATGAACCCGTGACTCATTGGTCTGCAGGCCGACATTCTACAGCTGAGCCAAACTGGCCAGGGCAGGAAGACTATGCCTTTAAACCCCTCTAACCTAGTGCCTGGGCCTGGCTTATGGTTGATTGAAGGGGAGAAACCCACTTCTGGGACTTTTTGTTGCTTTGATCACTTCACAGTAACCAAGAATCTAATATAAGTTCAGCTAGTGTATTTGGGTTTTGGGGGAGCATCTTTATTGAGATATGACTCAAATGTCATACAGTCCCCCTATTTGAAGTATACATTTCCGTTATCTACAGTGCAGTCAACCCAATCCATGTATGGATTCAACCAACTGCAGATCTAAAATATTTGAAAAAAGTTACATTCTTGCTGACTGAACATGGGTAGACTTTTTTTTTTTTGAAATCATTCCCTAAACCAGCTATTTTTCAACCTTTTTTTATCTCATGGCACACATAAACTAATTACTAAAATTCTGCAGTACACCAAAACATGTGTTATATCTTTTGCCAATCTGCCAAAAAAAAAAAAAAGGTATGCTTTTGACTCATTTATGCCAGAAGGCTATTGTTGTGGCTGTTGTCGTTTTTTTTATTTGCTAAGCTAAGGGAAAAGAGGTCAAGTGCCTCTGACTAAATAGTCAGGTATGGCATGCTTTAAAAATTATTGTGGCACACGGGTTGAAAATTATTGCCCTAAACAATAAAATGTAACAACTATTTATATAGCATTTATATTAGGTATTATATGTAACCTAGAGATGAGTTAAAGCACATGGAAGGATATTCATAGGTTACATGCAAATGCTATACCATTTTATATAAGGGACTGGAGCATTCCTGAGTTTTGGTAACCATGCTGGATCCTGGCACCAATCCCCCTTAGGTACCAAGGGACCATTGTATTGTCAGAGTTTTGCAACCATCACAATGTTAGAATATTTTCATCACCACAGACAGAAACCTGTACCCCTTAGGCATCATCCCCATTCCTCCCAGCCCTGGCACCCACTAATTTGCTTTTTGTATTTAGGGATTTGCCTTTTCTGGCTGTCATATAAATGGAATTATACAGTATGTGGTCCTTTGTGACTGGCTTCTTGGACTCAGCAACATGTCTTCAAGGGCCATCCATGTTGTAGTGTGTGTCAGTGCTGTGTTTCCTCTATGGCTGAACAATAGTTCAAGTTATGGATTTGCTTATCCACTTATAACATTTTGGGCAATTGGGGTATTTGCACTTTTTGGTTATGATGAATCATGCTCTGAACATTCCTGTTGGCTTGGGTTTTGTATGAGGCGATTAATCATCTTGCTGCTGTTACATAAAGAACTGGTTGTGGGAATATAAGACCAAGCTGTACAACTAAGACAGGCCTGAGGACACCACCCGCTTGAGCTTCATTTTAATCCCTGGAAATTCATTAGGTCTCTGAATGTGTGAGAAGTCTCCTGATGAACAAAGACGAGGTTAAAATTTAAAAATTATAACAGTCTTAATGTCATTTTAAATTTAAGGGTTAAGCTCTTTTGTGAAGTATGAAGACTGTTTCTGTATATCACTTGATTTCAGTGATCTGGGCTTGCTGTTGGTCAACATTCATGTTTCTGGTTACACCTATCATTTCCTAAAGGAGTACAAAAGATGTTCTGTAAGCCTTAGGCAGTTGTGAGCAAGCTGCTTGGGCGTGATGGAGCCCAGGATGAATGCTGTGCTCTTCTGTTAGTCACAGAGGGGTTAAGCCAGGGGTGGTGGTAACCCTGGAACAGACTTTTGTCTTAACTGGATATAGTGGACATACAGTGCATTTTAGTGTACAGTTCTTGGAGTTTTGACCGATGCAGTGGTCGTATAACTACTGCCCCACTGTCAAGATAGGACCTCTGAGCAGATTTTTAAAGCAGATACTTGAATGACTTCAAAGTGTATTGGAATCCAGAGGCCTATCAAGAAAACCAGAAAACCGATTTATGTGGGAAGGGGAAGTGCATAGCCCAACCCTGGCTTTTAGGTGCTATGACATCAGAGTCTCATGTTTTGAGGAAAGGATACCTGCACGAATACTTCGTCTTGCAGTGAATTGCTGAAGTAGGTGAGAGGGAGTGGAGGTGGGGGGGGGTGGGCCTTGCCACAGACTTACAGGGGAAGCATGGGTAGGGGAGGCAGATGAGGGAGTGGAGAATCAGGTAGGAGGGCACAGGGCTCTAGAAACATCAGGGTCTGGGGAGTAGGAGATGAGCTGAGAAGAGGCTGGGCTTTGGGCCTCACAACTTGGGCATGGTACAGTGATGGGATAATTAACCACCCTTTGGAACTTAAATGGCTTGAACTGTTGTGGGAGAGAAACCTAGGAAACAAAGAAATAGGGTGGGGGGCTTGATGGTGGAATTTCTAGTCCACATAATTAAAGATAAGTTTGGCAAGAATAGAAATCCATCTTCTAATTTCATAAACTGGTTGAGTGTGTGTGTGTGAGAGAGAGAGAGCGCGCGAGAGAGTGCGAGAGAGCGCAGAAAGGAACGTGGACACAAATTCCCTACTCCAATCCCCTAATTTTGCAGGTGAGGCTAGTGTAGCTTTGGCCCACCAGGCTGGTGTGGTCCAATTGCCCTGTAGAAGGAGTGGCATCCAGTATGACAGAGACTCGGGATTGGGTACCTTAAAAAAAAACTCCGCACACTGTTTGTCCCAAATTGTCTCAGTTAAACTTTCTTTAAAATTTTTATTTATTGGTTTTAGAGAGAGGGAGAGGGAGGGAGGTAGATTTGTTGTTCCACTTAGTTATATATTCATTGGTAGAATTTTGTATGTGCCATAACCGGGTATATAGGGATGTATAGGGCTGACACTAACCAACTGAGCTGCCTGGCCGAGGCTTAGTTTGAAGTTGGAGGAGTGTGTGAAGTTGAAAAAGACTTTAAGGTGCAAGTCAAGGTCATTGGTGGAAAGAGTCAAGAGTTTTTCTAGATTGTTTATTTCCCGAGGGCAGCCTCTAATGGAATCCACTTTGTTAAGGGGTTACAGTATTTTAGCCTCTTAAAGCTGCAGAAGTGGGGGATACTGTATACTGAAACATGCTTTACTACCTTTTTGCCAGGGTTCCTGGTGTCTTAGGTTTTTATTCAACAAGAATCTTTCAACTTGGGCTACTAATGTTGGGTGGGTAGAGCTAATCTTAATTTACTGCCGTCTGATAAGTCAGTGATGAAATGGCAGTACCAGATCGAGAGGGAGAGGGAATGAACACTAGTGCCAGGTTCCTTAGAGGACGGTGGGGTGAGCAGTTGGGAAGGAGGCAGGTTCCAGCCGGATATACAAATTTGGGATTTGGACATCTGGTGGTGATGGTCAGGGGCAGAAGACTGAGGTTCATTTTCTAAGACAGGCATATAAATGGATCTCTGGGAGAAATGAGGAAGGGAGATGAAACCTGGCCATTCCTCCTGCCTCCCCCACTCCCAACTTGATTCCTTTTAAGTTATTGCTGAATAAACACACACAAAGTGGGCAATGATCTGGAAATGGGGGCACTGAGTTTTCCAGTGGACAAAGGACACGTTTGCCCTGGGACAGGCCGGAAGGCTTTGAGTAATACACTAGTTACTACACATCATTCTTGCCTGGCCAGTGTTTTCTAAGAACTTTTGCCAAACAGTATTTTATTAGCTTAGTTTGGATTACTATGTCTACTTGAAAGAGACGCTGTTATATCTATTTTAGCATTTTAATCTTTTTTTTCTTTGTTGATTTTAGAGAGAGAGAGGAAGTGAGAGGGAGAGGGAGATAGAAACAGCGACGAGAGAGAACCTCGATTGGCCGCCTCCTGCATGCCCCCCACTGGGGACTGGGTCCACAACCTGGGCATGTGCCCTGACCGGGAATCGAAACGGCGACCTCTTGGTGCATGGGTCGAGGCTCAACCACTGAGCAACACTGCCCGGGCTGAATCTACTTTCAACTTTTCTATTCTGTAGGCATTTATGACATTGTTATCTTGTGTTCTCAGAGTTGGGTATGCTCTGACCCCAGGCTCATTTTCACTTGTGTGTAGAGCATCTAGTAGTTTTCAAGGGATTCTGTCCCTGGGCAATTGGAGTATGGGGCCTTTTTCTTTCATAAGGGGGAAACTACTCACATTTAGTAGGTATGGCTAGGTTTACCAAAGTCCTGTGAGACCCAGGACGGTCGTTTAAACTATATTGTCAACCTCAGTTGTGGAACCCTGATAGAGCCAAGTGCATTTTGCTTGGTTATGTTATATGTTCCTTACTAGAGAGGCATGAAGGTTGAAATAATCTTTTTTGACTTGAGTGTAATTAGTTTGGAGATCATGGAGATTTCTTTTTCTTTTTTGTATCTAGTGGTTTAGATCAGTAGTTCTCAACTGTGGCTTCATATTGGAATTTTCCAGGGATCTTTAAAAATACTGGCGCCTGGGTCCCACACCCAGATTTTTATTTAATTGGTCTAGGATGTGGAATCAAACATTTGAAAACTCCCCCAGTGATTTTAATGCACAACCAGGAATGAAAACCACTGGTCTAGATGTTCTAGAAACTCTACAAAGTGGAGCTCATGTCGTTGGCTTTCTCTTTTCATTTTAGAACCATGACACTGGAAAAAGAGATGCTGGATACTTGTTTCAGCTCTGGCTCCCCTTTCTGTAGTCTTCTCCAAGGACTGGGAGCCTTTTGGGTGACAGGGGAGTTCCCCAGGTCAGGAATAAGGTGACTATGAAGTGAAATAGACAGTGGGAAAATGGCATGGTCTTCGTGTCAGTGGCAGGGCTGGCACACTCAGTGTCCATGGGGACTAGGAGGTGGTGACAGTGAGAAATAACATTCAGACCTGGCATATTTCTACTGAACTGGAGAGTAAACCTACAGTAGAGGAATTAGTAATACATCAAATTGGATTTGCTTGGTATTGTGTTTTTCTTCCGTTTGAAATGTGGCGGGATGTCCTCCATTAGCCCATGTGGTGCCTTTGCTAACTGTGCCAGTTAGAAAAAGGAACTGGTCACCATGCTGGGCTTGGCCAGCAGTCCAGGGCTTTGTGTGTATATCACACAAAGACAACCCCATTCTCTGGCCCAAGGCACAGAGTTTGCCCCAGCTCAGCCTGTGGGCTGGGGTACTCATTCACTGCACAGCTTGGCCAGTGACACATAGGGTGGCCCTGCCTGGATTGTCCTCTTCACCAGCCTGGGGGTTTCTGTTCTGTTTTGTAATGTGCCAACAAAACCCAGTCTTGAGGCCATTTACCAGGAGTGATGACTTGTTTTGTATACTTTCAAAACAGAAAACATCTGTTCTAGCCAAGGAGGATTGAATAATTACATAGTGGCTTTCCTCCCCTTTAGGGTAAGTACCACTGGGGTATGTGGACTTGGGTGTGCTGGCACACTTGTCTTTACCACTCTGCCTTTCTGTCACTTCCATGGTGGCCTGACCTCACCAGGCTTCCGTGACAAACACAAACTGAACAAGATCAGTTCTTTTCATCAAGTTTGAAATCAGAGTTTTTTAGGAGGGGGAGTTCAGTTCTGGGTCTATAATTCAGGCCTCCCCTTTTAATTTCCTGAACCCAATTTCAGAGTAGCAAAGCCAGCTAGATCCTTTTCTGCTAAATGAGTTTCCCAAAGGCACAGTTTTGCTGGGAATGAGCAAGACTTGAATGAGACACAAAGTCACTGCTCGTGTTGGTCAGTGCTTGTGTTCCCATGGGGGGTGGTGTGGATTCTGCTCCAGTAGTCTCTCCCCAACATGGAGTTTTTTCCTAGAAGTGGCCTCAGTTTAGTTTGGTTATCTGGAGGGCCACCCTGATACTTTCTGGACCTGCCCAGGTCCACTGCTCTCCCTCCTGTGGCCTGCTGGACACTACCTTCTCATACAGAGGAACCCCCTTCCTTGTGGGTGAACTGCTGTTGCTGTTTTAATGCAGGTTGGGTTTGAAGTCCCTTTGCCTTCTCAACTTCTTCCTCTCCAAAATTGCTGGTACCACACAGATCTCTGGGCTGTGTCCCTCTAGTCCCACCTACTCCTGTTTTGGGGTTTGGTGGTATACTATGTCATCTAGTTTTGTTGTAAATGGTGTCTGTGAATTTGGGTTGTGGTACCCTGATTGCTCTGTATTTGGGGGTTCAGAGGATTACAGAGTCACTAGTTCACTGCCATTTTTGCTACTCCTTTTGTTCTTGTTTAAGTTAAGTTGAACAGAGGAATTTCGGTGGGTGTATTTGTCTGCTAGGGGCTGCTGTAATCCGGTATTAAAAATAGATGGTTTAAAATGGAAACTTACTTCAGACTCCCAGGTCTGGAGGCCGGAAGTCTGAAAACAAAAGTATAGGCAGGGCCACGCCCCCTCTGAAGGCCCTGGGGAAGAGTCCTTGCTTGCTCCTCCAACTCCAGATGTTCTTGTCTTGTGCATCACTCCAATCTCTGCCTTCACATCACCTGTGCTTTCTCCCTGTGTCTTCTCTTCTGTCTCTTACAAGGACACTTGTCATTGGATTTAGGACCCACCTGGATAATCCAAGATGATTTCATCTTTAGATCCTTAAGTTAATCGTGTTCTATTATGTTACCTGGTAATCTATGTAGTCTCTCCTTGCAGGGTTGAGAATCTTTATAGCTGAGTGACTCTGGCTACTCTTTGTTCAGGTATTCTCATAAAGTTCAGTCGTCCAACTGGCTTTCCTTCTGAACATGATTCATCTGACCATCTTGCCTTTTCTCCCCTCTAGCTGACAGTGAGACCATCCTAAAAGGCCTCCAGTCCATCTTCCAGGAACAGGGGATGACCGAGTCGGTGCATACTTGGCAGGACCACGGCTATTTAGCGACCTACATAAACAAAAATGGCAGGTGAGATGGCCTTGAGTGCTCCTCTTCACTTTGGAGAACTGCAGGAGTGGGGGAGGAGGTGCAAAAGGCAGTGGGGGTGGGAGGATGGGGTGGGGTGGTGGTGTCCAGGGATTTTTTTTCCTTCTTTGACAACTTTTAGAAGGAGACTAGAATTCAGTGCTTCTTGGCCTTAGCTGCCCTGTAGCATCGCCTGGTTGTACTTCTTCCAAATCCCATTCTCAGACACTGCCCCCAGAGATTGAGGCCACTAAGCATCGGTATTTCTCCAGAGCCCTGAAGGTGATTCTACTGTGTGGCCCAGAACCCCTGGGCAGCATAAGCAGTGTGAACTCGTAGGCAGTGATCTGGACTTGGTTAAAACAAGTTCCTGGGCCCCTGTCCAGGAGTTTCTGATGTGGTAGGTCTGGGGCAGCACCCCATATAGCATATCCAGCAAGCTCCCAGGGGATGCTGATGCTGCTGGTGGGTTGACCCCACTGTGAGTAGCAGTATTATAAGTGATCACCCATTAATGCAGACCATCAGCAAATGCAGGATGAGAATATCTACAAGTATAGCTTGATAGGAAGCTGAGGAGAACCAAGAGTTCAAGTTTGTTTCCTTAACACTTGTAGATTATCTAGACATTATGTAATCGAAGTATAGATGAAAGTGATGTGTTCTGAGAACAGGAAAAGAAACCTAAATTAATAAATGACTGGTAATATAAGATGCCAGTGCGTTTGAGCTTTTGTATTTTCCTAACTCTAGGTTTGTACTGGTTTAGGATGCTATTAAGATTCTTAGTAATTTATTTATTTTTTTTATCCTCACTCGAGGACATTTTTGCCTTCATCTTCAGATAGAATGAGAGGGAGAGAGGGAAGAAGAGAGAGAGAGAAACATCGATGTGAGAGAGACACATCAAGTGGCTGCCACCCACACGACCCAACCAGGGCTGGGGACAAACTGCAACCGAGGTATGTGCCCTTAGCGGGAACCGAACCCGGATCTCTCTGGTCCGCGGGCCAACACTCTAACCCAGTAGTTCTCAACCTTCCTAATGCCACGACCCTTTAATACAGTTCCTCATGTTGTATATAGGTGTATCTGCATGTGGGCGGACCTGCCTGGAGACAGATAGAGGGGTGGTGTCTCGGTTCCTAAGACCATCGGAAATATGTGTTTTCTGATGGTCTTAGGCGACCCACAAAGGGGTCACGACCCACAGGTTGAGAACCGCAGCTAACTGCTGAGCCAAACCGGCCAGGGCTGCACTATTAATTTAAAAAGGTGAACTCCTGTTTTTTTTTGGTTTTTTTTTTTATCCTCACCCGAGGACATTTTTGCATTTATCTTCAGATAGAGTGGGAGGGAGAGAGGGAGGAAGAGAGGGACACATCGACTGGTTGCTGCCCACACGACCCCAACCGGGGCCAGGGACAAACTGCAATCGAGGTACATGCCCTTAGTGGGAACTGAATTTGGGACTCTGGTCCACAGGCCAACACTCTAACTGCTGAGCCAAACTGGCCAGGGCACTCCTGGGTATTTATTTATTTATTTATTTATTTATTTATTATCCTCATCTGAGGACATTCTTGCATTTTTCTTCAGACAGAGTGGGAGGGAGAGAGAGAGAAACATTGACGTGAGAGAGACACACTGAGCGGTCGCCACCCACACAACCCCAACTGAGGTATGTGCCTTTAGCAGGAACCGAACCCGGGACTCTCTGGACCGCAGGCCGATGCTCTAACCATTGAGCCAAACCGGCTAGGACACTCCTGGGTATTTTTGATGGCTTTCATTCCATTCCCCCGATGGGTACAAAGTCCTGGAATTCCACATGCCTTCATTAATGGTCCACATTGCTCTCCCTTGTTTTTCCATTAAAAGACCACCCCCACAGTCTTACAGAGGCCCAGAAAACAATGATGTGAGATGAGGGAAACTTACTTTTGAGGCTATCTCCCCTTCCTTTATTCTCTTTGCAAGTCTACTTGGTCCAACCCCATGGCGGTACTTGGCATTCCCTCTCCTGATGCATTTTAGGGACATCTCCCTCCATCCCTGCCCAAGCCCAGATTTGTATTTCTAACTAGGTAGTAAACATCCATATATGTGTTTAGCAGGTACCTCAGATGTATCTAAAGTTATTTTGTCCTCAAGGGTGATCCAAAATTGATACCACCACCTAACCTCCTTCTGCTCTCCAGTTGCTGCCGATTCTCCTGAAAGCAGTGGTCTGAGCTGTCCCTGGGCCCTCCAGCTCCTGCAGGCTTACATTCAGCCCTTCTCTGCCTCGGCCCTCCTTCCCCACCCTCTCTGCCACTATCTCTCACTGTCCTTGCTGCGGTCCATCCTTTGGGGACCACAGTAAATCAGACCTTGACATTCTGCCACCTCAGTGAGCTCCTCCTGCACTCCAGGTGAAGCATCTCTGACCATCTCCTAGGGCCTTTGCTGCCTGGCCCCACCACCCTCTCTAATGTGGTTCTTGAAGCTTCTACCCCAGACACCAATTCCAGCCATCCAGAGGGCTCAGCATTCTTCCTGGAAGAGAGTGTTTGAGTGACAAGAGCTGTTTAGAAATTGCTTTTATAAACAGAAAAAAATAAAAATAAGCATGCTTAGTTTAAACTCATTTTCTCCTTTGGTCTTCTTATTTCACTTGGTCAGCTGGGACCCATTCCCATGGTCCCTGACCCATGGTACCTGTCCCCATGGTGCCTGTCCTGAAACCTCACTTTTGCCACCCTCGCACCTGATCGGGGGAAGCACTGCAGCTCTACACCCTACTTATGGTTAATGGCCCCTTGGCCATGCCGAGGGCCTGGTCCTCAGCCACCTTTTCACCTGTTCTCCACATTCCCCCCTGGTAATTTATCCTTTTTATTTCTGGTTTTAATCCCGTGAGATTGGTACTTGACACCCTGCCTTGCAGCTGTGTTCTCCTGGTTCTCTGGCAGAGGACTCTGCTAGAACCACCCAGGTGGTTAAGGGGACGCTTTCCTTTGTGCTGCTGGTGGTGGTGGAGGGGGAGGGAAAGATGATCAGCTTATTCAGATGTAAATGAGTGTGTGGTGTCCTGGACTTGAACTTGATTTTGAGGCTAGCTAAGGGGTGAAGGTGAAAATTAACTAGTTGCATTTATTTTTACACCCAGGCACACTACGTACCTGTATTCTCTGAACAGAATTCATCTTCCAATTTAGTATATTTCAAATATTTCTTTAACCATGACTTATAGTAAGAAGTAACTTTTTTTTAATTTTTAAGATTTATTGATTTTTTAGAGAGGAGTGGAGAGGGGGAGAGAGAGACATAGAAACATTGATGACAGAGAAACATCGATCAACTGCCTCCTGCATGCCCCCTATCAGGGATTGAACCCGAGATCTGGGCATGTGTCCTGACCCGGAATTGAACCTGCAACCCTTCGGTGCACAGGATGACACCCAATCAACTGAGCTACACTGGCCAGGGCAGTAAGAAGTAACTTTATATCGTCACACACACACCTATGTATATACAATACAAATACACAGTATAATTGGAAAAAATAAAGCTTCCTCAAATAATTAACTCTTATTGCATGTGATACTCTCATATTTTTATTTTATAAAAAGTTCTGATCAGCCCAGCCAGTGTGGCTCAGTGGATTGAGTATGTCTCATGGACTGACAGGTCCTGATTCGATTCCTGGTCAGGGTACCTGCCTGGGTTTCAGGCTCAATCCCGAGCCAATTGATGTTTCTCTCTTAGATCAATGTTTCTATCTTTCTCCCTTCCTTTCTCTCTCTTAAAAAAAAATCAATAAAAACATTTTTTAAAAAAGTATTGATCAGATCTATTAAATTAGTGGTCAGAAAGATTTTTCTGTAAGGAGCCATATAAGTTGTCTGTCACACATTCCCCTTTTATTAAAAAAAGCTCTTTAAAATGTACAAACCATTTTTAGAGTGCAGAGTTTTCAAAACATGCTGTGGGCCGCACCTGACTTGCAGGCTGGAGGTAGTGCAGTGACCCTGGACTCAGTGAATTTAATTACCACTTGCCTGCAGTCAGGAAAACCCAGCTGTTTATTTTTTAATTGAATTTATTGGAATGATGATGTTCATTTGCAAAACCACACAGGTTTTAAGTGTACAATTCAACAAAACATCATCTGCACACTGCGTCATGTGCCCATTGCCCCAAGCAAAGTCTTTTTCCATCCCCATTTGCCCTCTGCCTCTATTCCCCCCCTCTCCCTCCCCCATTTCCTTCTAGCCATCACCACACTGTTGTCTGTGTCTTTGTGTTATGTATATATGTTTTTTGGTTCTGTTTTGAGTTCTGAAGGTTAATGGGAAGAACACAGTTGGCCCCTCCCCACCCCACCCGCCGTCCCAGTGGTCAATAAACCTGGCTGAATCACCTGCTGGGCAAGCTTCTTAATATATCAGTTTCGCAGAACTTCCTACTGAATGATTTTCTGGGCCCAATAATCTGGTTTGAAAACCTTAGCATTTGGTGACTCTCTCTAAATCTTTCCTGAATGATTAGTGGCTTCCCTGCCCTTAGGCAGGGAAGTGGCTCTAAAAAGAAAGGTTAAATATTTAATTTAGGGGGAAAGAAGAGAAGTGGTCTTTTTTTTTAATTGGGTTGGCATCTTTTTTTGTTTTTTGTTTTTTTTCCTTTTGAAATCCATGATACAATTCCTAACCTTAAAATTATGCTTTCCTTTGTAGCTTTGCCAATCTGCGAATTTATCCACATGGATTGGTGTTGCTGGACCTTCAGAGTTACGACGGTGATGCGGAAGGCAAAGAAGTTGACAGTGTCGGTTTTTCACTGTTATTTATTCGACTATTTGAGGATTCACAAAACCAGCTCTGTTTAATAATGTTAAAATTATTTCACTTACTTGCTGACTTCCCAGTGAGCTGTGGGTGTTCTTCCCTTCACAATAAGTGGTTTTAGAAGAGAAGTCTTTGTTCCTCAGTTGTTTTTAGGAACCTGGCTGCCATCTTTCCCTTAAGTGCTAGATGACGATTTTACTTTCCACTGCAGGGAATGGAATGTAAAGTTTTAGTGAAGATGTTATATCTGCATTACCCTTGAGCTTTCCCCTTTCCCATCATTTTCTCGGTAACTTAGACTGAGGTTAGGTCAGCACCTCGAGGGCTGGTTCTGGAGGCTGCTGTGGGGATGGCGGAGGGCAGGTGTATTTGGGTACCTGCCAGTTCACACAGCTCTGTCAACATGGCCTCCACCTCCTGGCCTGTAATTTAGCTGTTCTACTCTGCCTATTCTAGAAGCCCATTGATTTCTTTTCCTTTTAATTGTAGCTTTTGAACAAAGTAGAAGAAAGAATGAAAGAATTGAGTCAGGACAGTAGCGGGCGGGTGAAGCGGTAAGTTTACTCCTGAATGTCCTGTTATGTTTGATAAGTGATAACATAATCAGAATGGTGGTGCTGTCCCTGAGTTGTGTCTTCTGAAGCTGTGGCAAAAATCAAAGTCAGCTTCTACGTCTGGCAACAAGGTAGACTGAGCTAGTGGGCCCCTCACACTGAAACAAGACAAGATGTGTGAGAACCACACACATGGACTGAGAGAGGGACATGCTGGATGAAATGAGACAAAGGCAGAAAGGAGATGTGGAGTGGTTCCCAGGAGCTGGGAACTCTGGAAAGCAGAGCCGGGTGAGGCTGCCACCTCCGCCAAAGGGGAGCTAGAAAACTCTTCCCCCTTTCTGTCCAGTAAAGAGAAAGGTCACCTGTCTCTGCTCAGAGTTCTGGGCTCCAGAGTAGAATTAAGCAGTTAAGAGATTTATGACAGGATGGGGTGATAGAAAATTTGCTTCAAAGTTTGCAAGTCAGAAGACTTTGCAAGGTACTAAGGATCAAGAGGTCACCCACCTTGAGCAACCACAGGTAGGCTCTCTTCAAGCGGTAATGAAGACAGTTAAGCTTTCCCTGCCCAGGAGTATAGCCACTATGCCACTTGTCACTGTTTAAAATTATGCGAGTAAAAATAAACAGTTCAGTTCTTCAGTCTCACTACCTTCATGTCAGTAGCTAATGGCTAATGACTGCCATATCAAACAGCACAGAGGTATTTGCCAGTGGTGTCAGGTGTTAAAAGCTTTGCTAGAAGTACAAGTGTCAACATTTGTTGGAAGGGATAGAGTCTGGTAGGTCCTGGGAATTAAGAATGGGAATTATGCCTGGCCGACGTGGCTCAGTGGTTGAGCACCAACCCATGCACCAAGAGTCTGCCAGTTTAACTCTCAGTCAGGACACATGCCCAGGTTGTGGGACAAATCCCCAGTTGGGGGGCATGTGGGAGGTGGCCAATCGATGTTCTCTCTCATCGATGTTTCTATCTCTCTCTCCCTGTCCCTTCTTCCCTCTCTAAAATAAATAAAGAAAACAATTTTTTTTTTCTCAAAAAAAAAAAAAGAATGGGAATTAATGAATTCACAGCAAGTAATTCTCAGCAATTTGCTCTTGCCTGCCTGGGTGGCTCCTTATTAGGCCTTCAAAAGTTGGGAGGCTTGTCCCTTGCTCATAAAGGCAAACACATAGATCACATAGATGCCGAGACTCGGACGTTACGAAGGCCACACCATCACTGATGGAAGCATCTGGAATACAGATTTCTCTAGTTCATGGCCCTTTCCAAAAGAGGGAATTCTTATTGGCAAGAGCTAGGATGTTTGTGTACTTAATGACTCAGCATACTAAGTTTGACCAGTCCATAGGAAAGCCCCAAGGCCACGTACCAGAACTAGAAAGGTGTTTAATTTCTCTGGTGGGCAGAGAGCAGGAACCTGTAAGTGAAAAGAACATGACAGTGCGGAAATTGCCCACTTTTTGTATTTCTGTCAGAGCACTCAGATTTATGTACCTCGCCCAAGTTCTGTTTATGTGTTCTCAGCCCCTTCCCCGTCCTGAAAAAACACATCCACACCCACGCTCCTTTCTGGACTTTCCATCTTTTCCTGCTTCTGAGAGTTTTCCTTGTCTACACCCATTTGAACTGAATGGGTTCCCACTGTATTGTAAAATGTCTAAACTTGGAGATGATGAATTGGCCAACTTCAAAATGCCTCTGAGTTTTATTGGTCTGATTTTTATCAGAGTTAATTCTGGGAAGGAGGAAACAGATGGAATGCATTTATGGGCCTCAGCATTTATGAGAAGTCTGGTTCATTTGTGTCTTTCTGGTATGGGAGTTTCTAAAGGGACAGTGAAGTTAGGCGTTAGATGTTCAGTTCAAAAAGCAGACCTTGTTTTTGCTTGTCACTGTTTTTACATCTTTTTATAAAATCAGGGTGGAGGAGGTGAGAAGTGGTTGGAAATACTTTGTTATAGGCCCTTTGTTGTTGACTTCAAAAGGACAAGGATGGTGCCACTTTTCTCTCCCAGGAATGGCATTGTTAGAGAGTCAGTCATTAACAAATAACTCAATAACATCTGAATTTATTACTCCCTGGGGGCCCATGAAGTAAATGTGAATTCTCATCTAAGAAGCCATGGGATTTCTTAGAAAATGTATTTTTGTATTTTACTTTTCAAAACAAAAGGAACAGGAAAACAGGCTCACATCAGTTTTGTTGAAAATTCTTGCAATTTATACACTGCACCTGAGGCCCAGGGCATATTCTGCCTGACTTTCTACCATCCAGTTTTAGTTTTCACCTTTTTTTTTCAGTCCTCACCTTTTATCTTCAGACAGAGTGGGAGGGAGGAAGAGAGAGAGAGAGAGAGAGAGAGAGAGAGAGAGAGAGAGAGAGAGAGAGAGAGAGAGAGAAACATCGATGTGAGAGAGACATCTATTGGTTGCCTCCCGCATGACCTCAATCAGGGCCAGGGACGAACCGCAACTGAGGCACATGCCCTTGGCCGGAATCAAACCTGGGACTCTTTGGTTCACAGGCCGACACTAACTGTTGAGCCAAACAGGCCAGGGCCAGTTTTGATTTTCAGCAATGATGGTTGAAATGAGAGTTGTGTGGGGTTTCAGAAGATCCTCCGTAGCCCGACACAGGGAGATAGATGCATATTCTGGTAGGATGAGTGCTTCGTCAAGGTAAAGCCTTCCCCATCCTGTTGGAGATCCTTGTTATTTCTTTGCCAGTCTTTACAAACCACTGTGTTGCAATTGAGGAAAGAGTTGAACCTTAGTCAAGGTACTGTTGACACAACTGAGATTGGGCATTGTTTATTTTCAGTGCGTTTGTGCATAGTTCAGTAAAAGCCTATGGCTGGCTGGCTATCAACCAGGAGGTAGGTTTCTGCCCTGAAAGCTGGGACTTGATATTTGTCACTTTTCTACCTCACTCCACTCCCCACCATCAGCCAGGGGTGGAAGAGGCATCCCCCAAGTCCTGCTTGCCTGCTCTTGGAATAGGGGGAAGGTGTCCTGATTGGGGCTCCACATTTTACAAGAAAAACCTCTGGTTGGCCTAATATACCAACAGCTGAATTTGTTTACCTGAAAGATGGATTGGTTAAATGAGGAGCTGGTAGCATAAAATGAGAGTTTATGGGAACCTGCTTTGTAAATCTTAGTGTTTTTTTTTAAAGACGTTAGTATATTTCCCCACAGGAAGCCTCATTAACTTTCTAACAGGTCCAGATTGGGCTTTGGGAAGCAAGTGAGCAGGGAAGGGAAAGAAACTCATCAGAGCAAGTCAGAGGTCGTGTCTCCCAGCATTTAAGGTGTCTGTGGCTATTTAGCTCTGGATCACCACTGTGTCCGAGAGCATATGACTTGGAGATGGGATGTGCCATGTGTGTAACGAGTTCTCACTTTGTTTGTGTTATGGTTATATTTGCCAAGTCCCTTTTCCAGGTCTGCTTTTCCCTGTCATTTAGTGTCCTCTGCTGGTAGTTTCTAGTACATTCACCCTATCTAGAATACTGACTACTTCCCGAAGAATGGAGTCAGAAAATCATCAGTTTGCAGCCACTCTAGTAATAATCGGTTCAGGCAACAATCTTTTAGATGCCAAAGCCACTGGTGAAGGCTTGTTGGAAGGTCAGGACCTTCACCCAGTTTTGGAGGAACACCCCACAGCTTGCTTAAGCATTTCAAAGGGAAAGGAAGGTACCTTTGCACGTGAAGAGATCTGGTGCCATCTACTTCAACCAAGTGGTCATACTTAGCATCACCAATGATAGGACAAGCACACATTTCATGTCCTTGATGTGATGCCTGTATGATATATGTCAAACTGAATCTAATGAAGATCATCAGGCAAACCCACCTGAGGGATTTTCTGCAGAGCACCTGGTCTGGACTTTTCCAAGATGTCAATGTCATGAAACACACGAGGAAATAAAAAACTATGTTAAGTGAGGGGGAAAAACCCCAGCAAAATACAGTGTATGATCCTTCACTCAAAAGCAGAACAACTATAAAGGACATTATTGGTACAATTGTAAACACTTGGATATGGATTCTGAACTATATAATGGTATTACGTCTATGTGTACTTTGCAGGAATGTCAAAATGGCCATGTGGTTATGCAGGCAGTCTTAAGAGATCCCTGCTAAAGTATTTTAAAGGTAAAGCATGATATCTGCAGTGGCCATTTTCTGCTTCAACTTTTTATTAGGAAAATTTAAATCATGACAGGAAGCTTTTAATTTTTTTTTCTTTATTGATTTTAGAGAGAGGAAGGGAGAGGGTGACACAGATTGAAAAATCGATGAGAGAGAACATTGATTGGCCGCCTCCTGCATGCCCCCACTGAGGATTGGGCCCACAACCTGGGCATGTGCCCTGACCAGGAATTGAACCGGTGACCTCTTGGTGCATGGGTCGATACTCAACCACTGAGCCACACCGGCTGAGCATACCAGGAAGGTTTTTAAAAAGTAAAGTCCTGTGTACAGCAGTTGTTGAGATTTGGTGGTGGTCATGTTGGTTAAACCTAAAAGGCCAAACATTACTTTTTTGGGTACTAGTCAGGAGTTGGCCTGGGGTCACGTGGCATTGCTTCTGCACACTCTTGCTCCCAAGTACAATTTTAAGGCAGGGTCACCATAAGCAGCCTTCTTACAAGACTCATTCCTGTTTCCCTTTTTTTTTTTTCCAGATTACCACCCATAGTTCGAGGAGGGGCCATTGACAGGTACTGGCCCACTGCTGATGGCCGCCTGGTTGAGTACGACATAGATGAAGTGGTGTATGATGAAGATTCACCTTACCAGAACATTAAAATTCTGCACTCAAAGCAATTTGGAAATATTCTCATCCTGAGTGGGGATGTTAGTAAGTATTCCAGCCCTACCCTAATTGCATTACAAAGTGACAGTGTGTTGGCTTATGTGATTTTCCTGACAGATAGCACTGTTGTAGATTTTCCCAAGTTTGTCCTTGGCACTGCTGTTTTTTGAAATGAACATTTCTGTTGTATTAACCTGTGGGTTGTCTGAGCCTTCATGTTTTATAGCAGAGCCAGGAAAACTTTGTCTTGAGGTTCCTTTTTCTTAATTTCTTAGTGATCAGCATTTGGGTTGTATTTCAAAAAGTATATAATTGATTATTTACAAAAGTCTTTTTGTTATGGAAAACCTCACATCTAAGTAGACAAAATAGTGTGATGACCCAAATATACTCACCGTTGGGTGTCAATAGTTATCGACTCCTGGCCAGTCTTGTTTCCCCTAAACCCCAGTCCACTTTCTCCCGTGTGTGTGTGTGGTAATTGATTTTTTCTTTTAGAGAGAAAAACATTGATGTGAGAGAAACACATTGATTGGCCACCTCCTGCACGCCCCCTGCTGGGGATCGAGCCTGCAACCTGGGCATGTGCCTTGACTGGGAATGGAACCAGGACCTCTTAGTCCATGGGACGGCACTCAAACCACTGAGCAAAACCGGCAGGGCTCTCATATTTTGAAGCAACTCTCAGATGTATTATTTCATCTGGAAAGACATAATTGCTCTTAATTATTCACATCAGTAATTCCTTAAGACTGAGTTTTCTTCTGAGTGACTAATATATACATGTATGTCACCTATGTGTGTGATCTCTTGTATTGAGGTTGACGAAAACTCCACAACCCCGCAAAAAAAAAAAAAAAAAAATACGTTTGCACATTGTTGGCAGTTTTTAAAGATTGAAAGTGAAACATCTTCTGCTAGAATCCAGCCATTCCCAGTGTTGTGAGTCAGGTGGTGTGCGGGTTCAGTTAGAGTCACCATTTTGGGTCTGTTTCCTCCCTAGATCTGGCAGAGAGTGATTTGGCGTATACCCGGGCCATCATGGGCAGTGGCAAAGAAGATTACACTGGCAAAGATGTGCTGATTCTGGGAGGCGGAGATGGGGGCATTTTATGTGAAATAGTCAAACTGAAACCAAAGATGGTCACTATGGTAGAGATATCCTTTGTTGTATGAAATCAAGTTCAATGGCTACTTTTGTTTTCTTCCTTCCTCTTTTCTTATGATTCCACTTAATGTTATTGAGTTAACTGTGTGATAGATAAAGAATGCCTTGAACAGGCATTTCAATTTAGTACCAGTAGCCTTTTTATGTGGCCACCAACAAAGAAGCAGAGACAATCTAGTTGCAAATTAAAGAGCGAGTGACTTCAGTACCATGTCTACTGCTCAGCAGTTGCTGAAATAGCTTCTTTATGAGAAGAAAAATATGCAGTTCCTGTTGTGTGCCCTTGGTGCAAAAATAAATTAATCTTACTCATCTTTTTAAACTTGTGATACCCAAATTAATGTTATAAAATTTTGTTTGTCCTAACCCTTTTTAAAAAAATTATTATATTTCAGAATTCTTTGATATGTTTAAATTCAGGGCAAATTTCTCCTTAACCTGTTCTGAACATTGACCAAATGGTGACTGATGGATGTAAAAAATACATATGAAAAACATGTAGTGATGTCTTAGACAATCTTAAAGGAGACTGCTATCAGGTAATTGTTTTCCAGATATTTTTAAATGAACACATAATATAGTTGATCAGAACTGTGCCTTCCTAAAACAACTTGAAGTATAATTGGTTATGAAGATAAAAATTTCTCTCTACCCTTCTAGTTCTTGGCTGAGGCTCCTGTAATAACAGAAAGATTAACAAGAGAGAAACAGGTGTTTATTAGCACGCATACCTCATGTGTAGGTGGGAGATACCCAGAGAACAGTGAGTAACAAAGAGGTAGCTCTAGAATTTAGCCTTAAATATTATCTTAATAGGGAAAGGGGATGCAGGTGTTTCAGGGGAACGGAAAGGACTTTTAGGAAAGAAGGATGGGCCCTTTGAAGAATAGACAGGAGGCATGCTAGTTTGTGACAAAGTTGGTCTGGGTCCACGTAATGTCAATCTTCTCTCCTGTGATAAGAGGTGATCTTCCCTGGTTGAATCCTCCGGGGAGGGGACTGTATGACAGTTGAGTTTCTTTTGGAGGATCTGTCTAGGCAGATAAAAGGAGTTCAGAGAAGCCTCTCTCTATATTTGCTGTTTTTTAAGTGCCTACAGCTCAAAATGGTCAATATGCCCATGTGGCACATTTTTGAAAAATATTTGTTCTTTATTGATTTTAGAGAGGGGAGGGAAGAGAGAAACATAGATGAGAGAGAACATTGATTGGCTGCCTCCTGCATGCCCCCTGCTGGGGATTGGGCCCACAACCTGGGCATGTGCCCTGACCGGGAATCAAACCAGTGACCTCTTGGTGCATGGGTCAATGCTCAATCACTGAGCCACACTGGCCTAGCTATTTTTTTTTTAAATCCTCACTTGAGGATGTTTTTTGGTTATCTTCAGATAGAGTGGGAGGGACAGAGAGAGAGAGAGAGAGAGGGAGGGAGACATTGATGTGAGAGAGACACAACAATTGGTTGCCTCCTGCATGACCCTGACCAGGGCCGGGGACCCAACTGCAACTGAGGTATGTGCTGGAATCGAACCTGAGTCTCTTTGGTCCTCAGGTCAATGCTTTGACCATTAAGCCAAACTGACCAGGGCTAATGTGGCATATTTTGAGGTGACATGTTCTGCTCCCCTTCTTTCTCTTTGTGAGTTATATGCAGATTTATATTTATGACGTGTACTTATAATAAGAAAGAACTCTATAATCTGTTAATTCAATAACATCCATTCATTCTTTTATAAAAGATGCCATGTACCTTTTTATGACCTTGCAACCACCAACTTTGACTCTCTACCCAGGATAATCTCTCTGTGTCTTGGTCTTTCAGAGGGAATTTACTAAGCAAACCGGTTTCTGTCCTAAATTCTACTGTGCTTACAAGTTCACCAATCATTACAGTTTGTAGGGTACATTTTTATTGTATTTTAAGATGCATGTGTTTGGTGTCCATATCTACAGTACTTGTTAGAACAAGATAACCAAGCAAATACTTATTTTGTTTGAACAGAATTTTGTGTATCTCCAGATGCATAGACAATTTAGGTAAGAGCTTCAGTTGATATGTAAATTACTCACCCCTGCCCTAAAGTGTGTGTATCCAAATTTGATTTTACAGTACACGCATGTTAATTTTTTAAGTTGAGAGAGGCATTCTACATTAAAATGCAGTTGTGACTGTTTCGTCGGCAAAAGGAAAAGATGTATCTTTCACACTATTTCAAAGTTTAAAAGGAGGGGGGATTAGGTTCTTCAGAGCATGACAGATTTTTTTTCACAATGAGCTAAAAGCTACCTTTGTTTACAAAAAATGTTTGCATTATTAACCAGACCCTCAGTCTCGGGTGTTTTAACATTTAATGCTCACATCTGTACCAAGTGGGTATTATTTCTATTTTATGGATGAAGAAGGTTATGCTTAGAGTTTAAAGGACATTTATTCAAGGTTATAGGGTAACTATAGAGGAGAGATTCAGATTCCTAGTTCCTTATATAACTTCCTTATATGGATTAAGAAAAAATACATAAACAAAATCCCAACGCAAATCTACAGTACTTTGATGTTGTGCACTGTTATAATTAAAGGCCACATATAAGTGGGAAGATTTACTAATGGCCCTGGAAAAAAAACCTCTCCACTTGAGTGTCCATCTGAGAGCACAGCACCAAACGCAGAAGGTGACATACATAGTTGGACATTTTAGGGAAGGGAAAAGTAGTCTTTTACTCGAAATAGCTGGGCTCTTGAGGAAGTTGGTTGCCTGAACACATCCTTTTTCCCCAGTCCTTCTGTCTGGAAAAGAACAACCACCAGGGGGAGCCTGGAAGATTCTTGTGAGGCCCAGAGTTTTTTTGTTTGTTTGTTTGTTTGTTTTCCCAGCTCTTGAGGGGTGGGGGTTTCTGGTTTCCCAGGCAGCAGCAGACAAACCCCTTAGGCATTAACATTATACTACCACTGACAAATCACCAGGTCTTTTTAACTTTATCGTTTGAAAACCAGATAACTACTCTGTTAACCTTTTTTAGAAAATAGAAAATATAGCAAAGCACTCTCTTAAAATCATTAAAAAGGAGTACAAAAAGAATACTAAAAGTCGACTTCTGCATATGTAGAAGGTTTCCAAGTAAAATAGTAAATCTGGTCCTTTATTTAAAGAATGATATATATATATATATATTTTTTTTTATCCTCACCCGAGGACATTTTTTTGCATTTTTTTGTTCAGACAGAGAGGGAGGGAGAGAGAGTAAGAGAGAGAGAGAGAGAAACATCGATGTGAAGGGACACATCGAGTGGTTGCCACCCGCACGACCAACCAGGGCCGGGGACAAACTGCAACCGAGGTACATGCCCTTAGCGGGAACCGAACCCGGGTCTCTCTGTACCGCAGGCCAACGCTCTAACTGCTGAGCCAAACTGACCAGGGCTAAAGAATGATATATTATGTACAAGAAAGTTTTAGTTAATAATGTAAAAATATGAGTCTTAAGAAATCAACCTAATTTATTATATGAATGATTTAAAGGAGGAAATAATTGATATTAACAGATGATAAAGCATTTGGGAATATTTAGTCATTCTTAATGAAAACTATTTACATAAAAAAATTTGTAAAACAAGGGAAACTACCTAAACATAATAGAAACTATCAAAAACCTAAAGATAATATATTAAATGGTACTGATGCAAGAAATGTCCAAACCTGTAGAGAATTTTATTTTTTTATGTTTTTTATTGATTTATTTAGAGAGAGAAACATCGATCGGCTGCCTCCTGCACGCCCCCTACTGGGTATTGAGCCAGCAACCCAGGCATGTGCACTGACCAGGAATCGAAGTGGGACTTCTCAGTCCATAGGACAACGCTCAACCCACTGAGCCACACCGGCCCAGCCAAACCTGTAGAGAATTTTTATGAGTTTATTTGAGCCAAATTGATGACAGTTGTCAGGAAGCAAAATATCAGTGGATTGAGAAAATGCCCTGGACAATGGCAGTTTTGTACCTTATTTTATACATAACAATCAAAGGAGGCTTAAGTGGGTTACATGAAATCCATTGGCAACAGATTAGGGAGGTGGGAGATACAAAGTGGGGATAAGGGGTGGGAAATCTCTGAGATTGAATAAAAAGTAAAACATGCTTCTTTTTCATGAATAGATACAGGCTAGTTAACAACATGGTAACAACAATGAGGGCTTTTGTTATCTCTGCTCTGGTGCAGTGAGGGATCCAGAAAAAAAGGGGGGGGGTGACCCTGACATTCCAAAGGTATATTATTTTAGAAGCAAAAAGACAGTAGACAGCCTCAGTTGAGGTAAAGATTGACCTTTGCCGGGGAAGATACCATGCTAAGACATGACTACCCATCATGACTCCTTTTAGTTAGGAAGTTTTCATTTCAGACCATCCTATGTGATTACTTTGTGTCTCTGAGTTTGTAAGGCCGACATGCAGGCCTCCCCTAAGCTTGTCAGGTTTAGTATGTGGCCCCTTTTTTATCCACAATGGCAAAATACATAAGATATTTCCTCTGAACCCGGGAACAAGATGAGGGTGCCTATTACCTTGATTCAGCATTGTTTTTGAGGCATTACCTAATTCAGTAAGGTAGGAAAACGAAAAGAATATAAATATAGAAAGAAATTATTTGCAGATGCTTACAAGATCCAGGAAACTCATCTAGAAATCTAGCTGAATTAATGAGAATTTGGTAAAGTGATTGGATAAAGGCAGTCTAAAAAATTATTCTGTTAAGTTCAATGCTAAACAGTTTTAATGGAAATTGGGTGTGGGGAGGGTAGGTCAGAAATCCTATTCAGAGAAGTGACCAGTTGTTAAATACCTAGGAATAAGTTTAGCAAGAATCATGAGTATTGTGAGACTGATAAAAATTACATTAGGACGTATTGAAAGACAGCAACTGAAGTTTGAATCCGTGGAGAGACATTACATTTCTTGGAGGAAAATATCAGAACAATGTGTCTTCCTAATGATAAATAATTCTAATCAGAATCCCAAGGTAGTTTTTAGAATTAGACCAAATGAGCCCTGGCCAGTGTAGCTCAGTGGATAGAGCGTTGGCCTGCACACTGAAAGGTCACAGGTTCAATTCTATGTCAAGGGCATGTACCTGGGTTGCAGGTTTGATCCCCAGCCCTGGTCTTGGCACATGTGGGAGGCAGCCAATCCATGTGTCTCTGTCACATCAATGTTTCTCTCTCTCTCTCTCTTTCACTCTCTCCCTCCCCCTCTGAGCCTCTTCCCTACTCCCCCCTCCCTTCCACTCTCTAAAATTCAGTGGAAAAAATATCCTCGGGTGAGGATTAACAAAAAAAAAAAAAAAAAGAATTAGACCGAATGACTTTGAAGTTTATTTGTAACAATACATTTCTAAGAATAGCCAAGAAAAAAGTTTAAAATAATCATAATGAAGGAAGAGTTGCCCTCTTGTAATCAAATAGGAAGTATGATGTTGACACAGGAAGAGACAAATAAAGAGTAATGTCACAGAGACTTAAACATATATGGCTGATATGTGGCTTAAGTTGTGTTGACTCAGCTCAGAAGAATCAGGAGGCTTTGGCTAGAAATAAATGACAGAGATTTATTCAAGGGTATTAGGGTTTGCAAACCAGAAATTCAAGAAGGCAGTGCCAAAAATTTTCCAAAGCGGAAAGAAAAACTGAGAATTTTTATAGTAAAAAGTGCATTCTTAAGGAGAATTCAGTCCTGCATTCTTTGCCGATGAATTGGTCCAGGATGGTAAGCTTCAGATGTCCGGTGATCTGGACAATAGAACAATTTTTTCTCGAGGTCATTTAGATGGTCATCTGAAGGTTTGATGCATGTCCAGGCATTGATGCACAACCAGTAGTTGTGTATCCAGGCATTGACGCAGGACTGGGAAATTCAGAAGTTTTAGTTCTCAGGCTAGTTAAGGCAAGAATAGAATTATTTATTTTTGCCTCTGCCTGCTTTATTTTAATACTTTAACAGCTTGAACATAGCGACTCCGTTTTTATTTTTTATTTTTTTCGTTATTGTTTTTAGAGAAAGAGGGAGGGACAGAAATATTGATGAGAGAGAACATCGATTGGCTGCCTCCTGCATACCCTCCACTGGGGATCGGGCCCACAACTTGGGCATGTGCCCTGACCGGGAATCGAACTGATGACCTCATGGTGCATGAGTCGACGCTCAACCACTGAGCACACTGGCTGTGCAGAACTCCATTTTATTTATTCACTTTGTTTCTTCACTTCATTAATCATTTCACTTGGGAAAATGATATTTAGTTGATTGAATAAGTGATGCTGGCATAATAGGCTATCCATCTGCATGAGAATAAAGCTAACTAACTTTAGAAGCCATGGAAAAAATAATTGCAGATAATTTAAGCTCTAGATCTAAAAACTAATACATATAGGAAAATTTAGGAGGTAAGAAACCTTTTAAAGAAAGGACAAGAACCTCAGAATATGTAATGAATGACAACATAATGCCATAAACAAAGGCAGACTGAAAACAAGACTGCTAACAAACATGACAGAGAGGTAATCCCTTCAATAATACAAAGAGTCCCTACAACTTAAATTTAAAAATTAAGTAAAAATGGTATAAAGGGTATAAACTGGTACTTCTCAGAAGACAGAAATCAAATAACCTGTAAACTTAGGACAAGATGCTCTGCCCTGTTGGTGGCCCAGGACATTCATGTGAAAACATTAGCAAGGAACTTGACAGAAATATAAGAAGAGGGACAACAGCCAATACTGGGAAGGATGAAAGGAAACAGCTGCCCTCATGCATTACTGGTTGGAGTGGGAATTGCCATAAAAACTAAAATGCACATGGCTTTGTCAATCCAGTGGTTGAGCATCCACCCCACAGACAGAAAGGCATCTCTACGAGGAGGTTTATTACGGCGGTGTTTGTAGAGGCCAAGGCTTGAAGATAATATGTGTAGAACATTTTTAGTGGAATGATATAGTTTTCACAAACATCAGTATCTGGAATGGTGTTAGGTAAATATTTCCAAGTTCAGAACAATGTGTGTGGTCCTTGTTTTACAAAAGAAGAAGCACTTGTGTGTATTTGTGGGAGAGTGTTTATAAGAATCTGTATGAGCACAGAGAAAAAATCTGAGCATGTCGAATGGGATTGATAAGTAGATTGAAGGCAGCTGGGGTGTTAGTGCCTTCTATGTCTTTGCATGGTTGCCCTTGAATGATGAATTAAGTGAAACACATTATAAAACATTAGGATCGTAAGATTCGATTACTTTAAAAAATGTGACATTGAGGATATGTGTAAGAACATTCAGAGGAAAAAATCTGGAGTAGATTATTTTAGGGAATTGTGGCCAGCTTGATTTTTATTTACTTGTTATATGTATACATATATACATATATATTTTGCAACTAGAAAAATAAAAGACAAGGGGAATAACTCCTGTCTAGTTCAGGATGTTGCCTAGAACCAGATGAATCCCCAGCATATAGCTTCAGTACTTCAAAGATAAGGCAAACCCCAAACTTAGCTCCTAAATTTACTATCAAGCATCTGTATGAGAATTCCAGCTCTTAGCCACTATACTCCCCTCATTAATAACTCTGATTTGGGAGCTGATATTTATTACATGGCTTTATTACAGGTAGTACTTGGAAGTGATAGAGGAAATTGAAAACCCATAGGTTAAGAGTTTGGAGCAAGATGCAAAAATACATCAATAGACAGCCAAGTTATTCATTCAGTACTTGTGTAAAAGGAAAACTAAAAGTAGAAGAAAATAGATAGGAGAGGCAGTGTAGATTAGGGTGAAAAGCATAAACTTGGCTTTCAGATAGCTTGAGGAATACTTGGCTCTGTTTCTCAACTGGGTGCCTTTGGGCAACTTTTGTAACCTCACAAGTTTGTTTTCTCCATTTTGTGAAACAGATAATAATAGTACTTGTAGAGTTGTTGTTTAGATGAAATGAGAAAACACATAAGGCATGTAGTAAAAACACTGAATTTTAGCTTTTACAGGCATGGGTGGAAGTCATTTTTGTTCGTGTGGCAGGTGCTGTGGATGTCAGCCCCAGCTTGCATTTCCCCCCTTTCTCTACAAGTGTTTAGCTACGTCCACATGTGTTGGCTCATCCTCATGTATTCCTGTTTTTTTTCTGGAAGGTTCTAGTAGAGGACTGTATTCCAGTACTGAAGAGGTATGCCAAAAAAGGGAGAGGATTATGTGATTAATGATTTGACAACTTTTTCAATCTCCACATCTCCGGAAGAAGGTAGATTTTGTTTTGTTTTTAACCAAAATAATGTTCATAGGAATGTTTTTTGGCACCACGTGAGAATGAAAGGATCTTAGAGATTATCTAGTTAAATTCCTTCGTTTTTTTAAGGGTAGTTAAACTGAGGTCCACAGTGCAAAGATGGCTGTATTGGCTTTGGTTAAATCCTGTCCTGCTCCTAAATGAGCAAATTAACTGAGTCATTTGAAACAAACACGAAATAAAATGACTCATAATTACATCATTGAGACATTAACTTGTTTGATAATTTATTTGCATTGGATGATTTTTTTTGTTGTTCAGATAGAGTGGGAGTGGGAGAGAGGAAAAGAGACAGAGAGAGGAACGTTAACGTGAAAGGGACACATCGAGTGGCTGCCACCCGCACGACCCAACCAGGGCCAGGGACAAACTGCAACCTAGGTACATGCCACCCTTAGCGGGAACCAAACCTGGGTCTCTCAGGACCACAGGCCGACGCTCTAACCGCTGAGCCAAACCAGCCAGGGCTGCGTTGGATGATTTTTAACCTGTAATGGGGTAAACTGGTGACCTATCTAAACAACACCAGATGCCCTTCTCAAACCACACACTCGAAATCACTGCTGGGTTGGAGTTTCAGTGTCAATGATTTTTCTTTTTTTTTTTTTTTTTATCATCACCTGAGGATACTTTTCCATTTATCTTCAGATAGAATGGGAGGGAGGAAAAGAGAGAGAGAGACAAACACCAGTGTGAGAGAGAGACATCATATGGCTGCCTCCCGTACAACCCCAACCAGGGCCTGGGACAAACCACAACCGAGGTAGGTGCCCTTGGCCAGAATCCAACCCGAGACTCTTTGGTCCGTGGGCCGATGCTCTATCCGCTGAGTCAAACCAGCAAGGGCTTGATGATTTTTCTGGAACCTTGTCTTCCTGCTGAGTTTGCAGGCTGGTTCACTACCTGATGACCCTTGCAGTTTTTCTCTTGGGATGTTGCTACTATCCCCCTTACTTAACCTGTCGTCTTACAGATTCCAACCACCACCTTTGTGTTGAATCTTTGTGGGTGTTGTAAGAGCAGGATAAGTACATGCAGATTTGCGTTTGACCCACTTATGTATGTGCACATGTGTGCAAGACTTCCAGTTTATATATTCATAAATGACAATACATTTTTATTTATCAGTAAGCTCTCGAATATTGTATCTTAAGCATTTGGCTCTTTCTTCATTTAGTATTGATGTGTTTGACTTTAGGTGTTGTTTCTGATGCATGCAAACCCGTATTTATAAAACTGAAATTTGTTTAATATCCAGATTCCACATGGGAGTTTCTCAGACTGATTCTTGACCTCTCCATGAAAGTACTGAAACAGGATGGGAAATATTTTACACAGGTAGGCTACTTAATTGTTTTTCCCCCAAACACTCAATAAGCATCTTCTATTTTGAAATTGAAATGCATAGTCTTGAAATTTATGTCTATTAAAAATAGAACAGTGTAATTGGATTATGTTCTTTGACGCAGTAAGTTTGTAAATAGCCAGCCTGGCATCATTTGGGAATTAATTAGTTCTGTTATGTCCTGTTACCTTTAACTTTCCAGATTTATCAACCTTGGGCTTTGAGTGTAGTATGAGTTGCTGCCACAAGATGGAGACACAGATTGTGATTCTCCCCTTTATAGGAAATCTACAATGAAACCTGCTCAAACAAAGTCAGCTTATTGATGTAAAAGCATGCCAAATTCAGTGAGTTGGGGAATTTTCACAAGTGGAGTTAGGGAAAGAGTGTGACTGTTTTCGTTCCTTGAGAATATTTGCCTGGTACACTGCTTTCTTGGGGAATTGATATCTCAGTATGAAGGATTAATAAAAAACAAACAAACAAACAAAAAAATTTCAGCCCAGCCACTGTGACTCAGTGGATTTAGCGTCATCCCATGGACTGAGAGATCACCAGTTCAATTTCTGTTCAGGGCACATGCCTGAGTTTCGGGCTCAATCCGCAGTAGGGGGCGTGCAGGAGGCAGCCTATCGATGTTTCTCACATGGATGTTTCTCTCTCTCTCTCCCCCTTCCTCTCCAAAAAATCAGTAAAAACTTATTTAAAAAAGAACAGTTTCTTAACAGGTCACCACAGCCCATTCATTAAATATTAGTGATCTAGGCTTTGATAACTTGTCTTTGCCAACTGATTTTTTACGAAAAATCTCATGCCCAGGGCTGTGCCAGTTTCCAAGGATTGTCCAAAAGATGTATTACAACATGTTTCCTGTCCCAGTGTTCATTACAGTTGGAGACTCCAGGCGATCTCATTTTATCATACCCAGCATCACATGGTACATGTGGTGATTGAATGTGTGATGGCACATGTGACATTCCTGTAGACCAACGGTTCTCAACCTGTGGGTTGCGACCCCTTTGGGGGTTGAATGACCTTTTCACAGGGGTCGCCTAAGACCATCGGAAAATGCATATTTCTGATGGTGTTAGGAACCGAGACACTGCTCCTCTATCCGTCTCCAGGCGGATCTGCCCACATGCAGATATGCCCACATACAACATGAGGAACTGTATTAAAGTTCCTCATACACGCCCCCTACTGGGGATTGAGCCCGAAACTCAGGCATGTTCCCTGAACAGGAATTGAACCGGTGATCTCTCAGTTGCGGCATTAGGAAGGTTGAGAACCACTGCTACAGACAAAGAGGGTGGAGGGCCTTTGAAGAAGCAGTGGTCGAGTCCAGAGTGCAGGGTGGTTTGATTGTGGATGTACTGATGTAGTTGCCACAATGCAATATTTTTTAAACTGCCAGGTGATAAGCTCAGAAGACACCCTTGATTTACATCCACCTGCCTTCCCCAAGTGTGTCACTTAGAACTGGAGTAACGCTAATGATGGGATGAAAGTGTTTGGCCTGTTACTTGGTAATTGACAAATGTTCCTGCCTGAAATTGCTTGCATAGCAGTAGGGTGTTCATAATGTCACTAGTGTCACTGTGGCTGTTTGGAAATCCCCTTGTGGCTGTTTGGAAATCCCCTTGTCAGAGTGCCACAAAGCTGGAGAAGGCATCATGGAGTACCTGGGGTTAGGCTCTGGTTGATGGGGGAATTGGACTCTGAATCTGGGGAAGATTTACTTTCATAGGACTAGGAGGCAGATCCCAAGACTTGACCTCCCTCTCTGTTCTCTCCCCACTACCCATTAAAACTAGGTTATTTGATTATGTATGTGATATTCATGTAAATTACTACCACCAACACATCTCCATTCCTCCCTAATCTGTGCCCACCTTCTAGAAGTAACCTACTTTTAGTGTTTTTTTTTTAAATTCCTGTTCTTTATAGATGTTTCACATATGTGTGATGTAAAAAATCGTTGCATTGTTTAGTTTTGCTTGCTTTTGAACTTGATAAAAATGATGTCCTTAAGGATGTATACTTCTTTTTTTTTGTTTTTAATTTTTTTTCCTTTTATTGATTTTAGAGAGGGAGAGGGAGAGAGATAGAAACATTGATGAGAGATAACATTGATTGGCTGCCTCCTACATACCCCCCCCCACTGGGGATCAGGCCCACAACCTGAGCATGTGCCCCGACTGGGAATCAAACTGGAGACCTCCTGGTGCATGGGTCAACGCTCAACCACTGAGCCACACCTGCCGGGCAAGGGTGTATACTTCTTCACCTGCTTTTTACTTTGCAGAAGTGTAATACATGCAAATTGTTAAGTTTAAAAGATACAAGCAGTACAGAAATCTAAAGTGAAAAACCAAGTGTCACTTATCCACATCTAACATGGGCAAGGACAACTTTCTAAAATGGAAGCTACTGAATTGGGATTTACCCCTACTGCCCTATTGTTCCCTTTCTTTCATCCTTATTAAGTTTTTAATTCTTTGCTATTAGATTTTTGTTCTGCATTGCTCATGTGTCTTTCTTAAGAAATGAAAGAAAATGTATTCTATTTAAATACACAGGAAAGCAGAATGCATCACATTACTTTTTTGAGTAGGTCTCTATTTGTGGTGAGTTGTTTTCTTTTTTTAAACTGCTTTTTGACAGTGTTGGGGAAGAACAAATTGAAAGTATCCTATTTCCTTACCACATTCTCTGTAGAGGTCCTCCCATGTACCCTCTATCAAAAGAGCATGGTGTCAATTTTAGGATGGCAAGGGGAAACCATTGAACTGTGCACCTTAGTGTCATTTCCATTTTACAGCCTCCCCAGGGGTGATGTACTCTAAAAACAACCAGGCAGTGTTTTCTATTTGTGAGTCTTAAATTACACATGTGGTGTTTATATGCTCTCATACTGAACTTGATGTTGAAACCAAATTATATGCTGGCCAAGGGCACTTTGGCCAAATCCCACTGCAGGACCCTAGATGATGGGTTACTAAACTGGCTGGCACTGAAGGACGACGTCATGCTGAGCGAATGTGCTAAGTTAAAACCACCAAGGCCAGCTCTCAGAATAGTTCTGTCTACCCACTTGTCCATGGCTGGCTGGTTGGTTTGTTTTGAAAGGCCATCTTCAAAATTGCTTGCATCACAGGCTACCTTTATCTGTGAATAATTTTCCTCTTACATTGGACTTGGCTATTTTCAGGCAAAATGATAGTGAAGTTCTTTTGAAGAAATAGAATCAGCACATACAATACATTCATTAGCTCTCTGAATGCTAAGAACGTCAGTGGTTAAAAGAAAATAGGTGTGTCCAGCCAGTGTAGCTCACTGATTGAACGTCGACCCATGCACCAGGAGGTCGCCAGTTTGATTCCTGGTCAGGGCACATGCCCAGGTTGTGGGCCCGATCCCTAGTGGGGGGCATGCAGGAGGTGGCCAGTCGATGTTCTCTCTCATCATGTTTCTATCTCTGTCTCTCCTTTCCTCTCTCTCTAAAATCAATAAAGAAAAAGTATTTTTAAAAAAAATTGGTGGCATCAAATACTCATCTTATTTTCTAAATCTGCTATGAAAGCACTTGGGGGAAAATTGTGCTAAGATGATAGTCCCTGCCCTCAGCCTACTGAATGAAAATTTGTATTTTAGCAAGATCACCTATGATTCATATGTACATTAAAGATTGAGAACCATTGCATTGTGGTGCTGGTTCGCCCGAAGGCCCAAAATGGCATGATCCTGAAGGCCCACTTCCACAAGGACTGGCAGTGGTGTGTTATCAGTGGTTGCACCAGCCTGCAAGGAAGATCTGCAGACGCAAGGCCCAGCAAGCCAAAGCGTGCCCTTCATCCAAACTCATATGACCCATAGTGAGATGCCCCACAGTTAGCTATCACAGCAAAGCGTGAGCCAGCAGGAGCTTCAGGTTGGAGGAGTTAAGTGTGGCCAGCATCCATGAAAAAGATGGCCTGGACCATTGGGATCTCAGTGAATCTAAGGAAACAGGACAAGTCTGCTGAGTCCCTGCAGGCCAATGTGCAGCAACTGAAGGAGTACCACTCCAAGCTCGTACTCTTCCCCAGGAAGCCTTAGCCCCCAAGAAAGGAGGCAGTTCTGCTGAAAAACTCAAGTTGGCCACCCAGCTGACAGGACCAGTCATGCCCATATGAAATAGCTACAAGAAGGAGAAGGCCAGGGTCATCGCAGAGGAGGAGAAGAACTTCAAGGTGTTCTCCAGTCTTTGTATGCCACTCCAGTGCCTGGCTCTTTGGCATCTGGGCAAAAAGAGCTAAGGAAGCTGCAGGACAGGATATTGAAAAGAAAAAAATAAATAAAACGCTGTTGGCAGCTTGTGATTTTTTAAAAAAGGAGAAAAAAAAAGATTGAGAAGCAGTGCTGTAGAACCAGGCAGATTTGGTAGCTCTACTATGTCTCTCGGCCGGCATCTCTGATTCTCTCCACGCCCCCCTCCCCCCCATCATCACAGAGTGGCTGCTGCCACTCCAAATGTTACATCTAGGTTATAGGCTAGGGGAAAAAAAAGGTTGATGGGATGGGTCACTGTTTATCCTTGATTGCCCAGAATAAAAGGACTTTCCCATTAGTCCCCCAGCAGACATCTACTGTATCTCATTGACTACCCTGGTCTGCTGAGGAAGTAGATCAGTGGTAGCAAGAAAGGGAGAAAAGTTAGAATAATTAAGTCAAGAAAATGTTTGATAAGTAGTGAGACGGGGCAATATTTTTTGTGCATGTATCTTGAATAGACTTTTGTCCTCTTATGCCTTAAAGTCAGATTTGGGGGAAAATGTGGAGGGTATGAATATAGTTATGTGCCAGTATCTTAGACTCTTATGAGGGTCGTAGTTTAAACCATTGTGGACATCCAGAATATTATCTTTTTGATACATTATTATTCTCAATGCGGTGGTGACTACTGGGAAAACTTATTTTGAATGGGTTATGTGTATGAATCTTTGTTCTTGCATGATGTTGATACAATGGCTGTGTCACTAATGAGAAATTAGTCTCACTGTTTTCTATTGCTTCATATTCTAATCATTTGAAATGGCTTGGTAAATGAGGTACAGGGATAATGAACTAATGGATCTATAAATAGAACTCAGTGCAATTTGTAAAAGTACAGAAACCTTATCTCATTTTTAGAGATGGACTGTTATCTGAAGCTAGAATTATTTCCATTTATTAGCAACCTTCAAATATGTGGGACCTTCAGTGGACTCAAGTCTCCCATTGTTTGCTTTTCTCTCTTTGATTTAGGGGAACTGTGTCAATTTGACAGAAGCCCTGTCACTCTATGAAGAACAGCTCGGGCACCTGTATTGTCCTGTAGAATTCTCAAAGGAGATCGTCTGTGTCCCTTCATACTTGGAATTGTATCCTTTGATCATATCATTGTGTTGCCAGATCAGAACACCAGGTAAATCCCATGCCAGTTTCACATTTTAAATAACCAGCATTAGCTCTGTGGTATGTAAGGCCCTGGTTTTCAAGCTGCGCTGCACATTGTAATCCACTCGGAGCTCTAAAACAATACTGATTCCTGGGTCCCACCCTCAGATTCTGGGGTGTGGCCTGCCACAGTTCCCAGGTGGTTTTAATGTACAGGCACCACTGGTTCTCACAGGCGGTCCTCAGACCTGCAGCATCATCTGGGAACTGGTTAGACATGCAAATTCTTAAGCCCCACCCAGCCTGCTGCCCTATGAGGAAAGCCGGGGGTGGAGCTGGTGTCTAGCCTTAAGCAGCCCTCTAGGGGATGGATGTGCACAGTAAAGGCTTCAGAAGCCCCAGGCTAAAACACCACCCCAGCCCTTGCAGGCAAAAAGACTGAAGACATGCATAATACTTTTATATTAAGATTACCCTCCTTTAATATTAGTTTCTGCACTTCACTTGATTGCGATTTGCAGTGGAAATCAAGAGCTAAAAATAATGTGGCGGATCTCAAAGTTAACTTTAGTGTTCTCCATTAGTGCTACTTAGTAAAGTCAATCCAGAGAAATAAAAGAACCCAAGGAAAAACCAAAATGAGAGCATTTTCATTGGAAATGTATAATGTATTTCCACCTTCTAAAAGGCAGACTGTAGTCTGCAGACAAAGCTTCCTTTCTTAAGGTGGCAGAATTTCCTGTGATTGCTGCTGGCCTGCAATGAGACCCCTGCAAGGCTGGGCAGGGGCTGACAGAGAGGCGACCATAAATCCCTCCAGGGTTCTCCCTGGGATGAGTGGGTGTTCTGTGCACTTGGTGACCATGTTCTTCCTTGGCCTGTGGCAAGCTTTGTCCCCTACCAGCTCTCCACCTTCATCAGAGCATTTTTTACCATCAGGTCTGTGTTTATCGGTGGAAAGACTTTAGAAATTAGTTGATAACATTAAGAAAAAAGGGTCCCGCCTTCTGACTCCCCTCTGACTCTTTCCCTTCCTTCCACCTCTTTTTTTTCCTTCTCTTCCTCCCACCTTCTCCCCATCCCATTTTTCACCTCCCTCTTGTTTTTGTCTCTCCCTCTCACCTTTCCTTATGTCAATTTCCTAAAACATCTCAGAGATCTTGAAAGCAGTACTGTTACCTGAGACAATAAGTGTGTGCCTTTAGCCTTCACTCCGCTTGCTCCCTTCACCCCAATCTCACAGGTGGTCAATGTCCAGGCTGCAAAGCGGTTTATTTAAGAGGCCTTCATTCTCATTGCCACAGTGCTCTAAGTTAGCAATTTTCAACCGATGTGCTGCAAGAATTTTTAAAACCTTCAATATCTGACTATTTAGCCAGGGGCACTGACCTCTTTTCCCTTAGATTGTCAAATAAAAAAATGACAACAGCCAACACAACAATAGCCATCTGTTGTGAATGAATGAAAATTATACCTATTATTTTGTTCAGATTGGCAAAAAGTATAATACGTGTTTTGGTGTGCTGCAGAATTTTAGTAATTAGTTTATGTGTGCCATGAGATGAAACAGGTCAAAAATTGTTGCTCTAAGCTATGAAACCTTCATCCATCTTCCAATTTGTAGGCTGGCAAACAAAGTTTAAGTGATACCTGTTCTTTGAATTACCTGCTGTCATTCCTTGACTCCTTGTCCAGGTGGGTATTTTACACTGTTTGGAAGAAAACTAAACCTTGAAGATGAATATCCCCTAAACATGTGCGCTACAAATAGCCTTCCTGACCTTTCTATGCTGTATGTGCCATCAAAACGAGTCAGGCAATTGATTGTGAATTCCTTCAAGTTTTCTTTTTTTAATTATTATTTTTTAATTTAAAAAAGCAAATGGAAAATGTATATTTTGATGAACTAGGGTGTTATTTTTTGAAAGTCAGCTGAAGGATGATTAGATAGCATAGCAAAGGCTGCTAATTCACTGAACCTCTAGAATGTGATTTTTGCTACTTCTGTTGTTTTTCTTTCCTTTGTGGGCTGTTTTTGTTTTTATTTTGGTAGACTTTGAATTTGGTTGTTTGTAGGAATAAATGTCATTGTTTTGTTCTGGAGGAAAGTTCTTGATGGTGTTTCTTTCCCAAAAAAATGAATGGACTTACATGATTAAAATTTGGTGCTTATATGAAAGTTAAAAAAATGAATTAGTAATGCTTTGATTAAAATTACAAATGAGAAATTTTATGTGTCGGTTCTTTTATTTCCGTTAGGTCCCCTCTTTCTTACTTCTGACTGCACAGAACAAAGGTGTCCCCTGATCTTTTTTTAGCTCTTATATTACTCGGGTGTCATTTATCTCTTTACAATAGGATGGCCTTAGGGTCTTTCTTGAACAGTAGTAATGACTTCCATTTACCATTGTGGTAAATGATACACACAACCTATTACATTCACCAGTTCTTCATTATAAAATTGACCTGAGGATAGGAAAAGATTTGGCCTTACTATAAAGTTGAAAGTCAAAAGCTTATTTCTGTTCCTCCTCTTACTCATGTATTAGATGTGGGAGCAAAGATCATTTTGGATCACTGCTGCGAAGCTTTGAGATTTTTGGACACACAAATAGATGATAGTTTGTAGAGAGACCTGAAATAAGAGCAACTTAAACTCACCTAAGGAAGTGCTTGTAACTACCAGCTTGGTTGGTAGTATATTTGTGGGAAACAGCCCACATTACAGGTGAGGGTATATTGACTTGGATTGTTAGACATCACTGGATTATTCTGTTTTTTTTTTGTTTGTTTCTTTTTTTAATTTGTTTTTTAATCCTCACCCGATGATGTTTTTACATTAATCCTCAGATAAAGCTAGAGGGAGAGAGGGAGGAAGAGACAGAGAGAGAGAGAGAGAAACATCGATGTGAGAGAGTGACGCTGATTGGTTGCCACCTGCACAACCCCAATCTGGGCTGGGGACAAACTGCAACCGAGGTATGTGCCCTTGGCCGGAATCAAATCCGGTACTCTTTGGTCCAAATCCGGTACTCTTTGGTCCAAATCCGGTACTCTTTGGTCTACGGGCGATGCTCTTACTGCTGAGTCATACTGGCCAGGGCTGGAATTTTTTTTTTTTTTTTTTTTTTTATCCTCACCCGAGGACTTTTTTTTTTGTTGTTGTTCAGATAGAGTGGGAGGGAGAGAGAGGAAGAGAGAGAGAGAAACGTCGACGTGAAAGGGACACATCGAGTGTCTGCCACCCGCACGACCAACCAGGGCCGGGGACAAACTGCAACCGAGGTACGTGCCCTTAGCGGGAACCGAACCTGGGTCTCTCTGGACCGCAGGCCGACGCTCTAACCGCTGAGCCAAACTGGCTAGGGCTGGAATTTTTTTTTTAATGAAAGGTTTATGCTTATCAATGGAAAGAGTTTGTTTGTGGTGTCTTTGCAGTAAGCAAAGCATTAACGAAATATTTAGTGTCCCTTTTGAGATACAGTTAGTGACAACCCAGAATATTCTTCTAACAGGTAGTCTTTAAAAATGAGTGTATACCTGCTTTTTTTTTTTTCCCCCTTTCTTATTAGATTGGCATGAAGAAGAAACAATAACATAATAGGAGTTAAAATCATGTTGGAACTAGATTGGCTTTCAGGAAATATTTTTCTTGTGCACAAAAGTTAAAAATGGCATTGGTAGACATTAAGAATCCTATCCACCCTTCAAATGCTTCTATATTGCTTTACAAAGGCTCTGTAAATTGTAAAATTAAAAAATAATGGTGCTATTACTGTTAGAACTCTGTTCTGTGTTAATAGAATTGGATGTTTCCATTTCAGAAAAGAAACCAAGTTCATTTGGTATCTGGATATAGTGTTCACTAATATGTAGGCATGGACTTATGCTTGAATACTAGTTTGAGGCCAAGGCTGATCCAGTGATGAATCTGGTGACACAGGCCCCGCCAAGAGTGAGAGTTAGAAATGAGGTGGATCAGGTTGTGCCAGACCATGGTAGATGGATTCAGGGGAGAGTAAGGAATGTATGGGAGGAATAGAAATACATATTTTTATTTTGTGTAAATTCTGACTCTACCCATTTATTTGTATTGGAGAAAGGATGATACCTGATTGTTTTTGAACATTTTTATAATTGTTTCAAAAGAAAAGCATGCAGATTGTGAATTCTCATCATTAAAAACAACCTCTACTTTTGCTGCATTTTTAAGGAAATGTGATAAGATCTAAGCACCATCATTTCACTTAAATGACTATAGTGTTGTAGTCTCCTTTATAATCTAAAATCGAATATACTGTAGTATCATGTAGCCACATTTTTCCAAGACAAGACAGATATGGTTGTAGTTTAAGTTCTATCCAGCTCATCAGCAGGTATGAAAAGTTGGTTTATTAAAAGAGACAATGTTGTTTTCTCCTGAAAATGTGATTGGATATTTTTTAAATGTCATCAATGGTGATGTGACTGGGTGGAGAAAGGCTGGGTAGACTGTGCGTTTACTGGTCTGGAGCAAAGTTATAGCAATAAAAATGTGCTACTGTTTTCCACGTAGTTGAATAGTCCCCTCCCTGCTTGCATTAGCTGTTGCTGACATAAGAGTTTTCATTTGTCTCGATACATTTCATTCTTTTCCCATGACCTGTGGGACAGGGTGAAGGGAGTGTGTGAGTGATATTAGATACCATCGCCCTGTATTTGAGGTTCTAGAGTAATGCTGCTGAAAGTGAAGTCCTTCGATTGTTTACTTCCACTGAACTTTATTGTTCCTGACAAGGTCTTGTCTGTGAAGGAAGCAGTTCATTGATTGATACTGTGGCTCAAGTTCCTTATGTTGTATTAGAACAGCACTTCCCAGTTAGGCCTTTAGGCCGAATTATTTCACATGAGCTGCTGTGTGGCTTTGAGGAAACACTGCATTTCCTTCTATCACCCTGTTGCTGAGAGTCTTTTTGGACCAGATAATCATTTACATTGCTGTGCTTTGGGTTATTAAGCCATTTTCCTTTATATTATCTTGCTCAGCTTTAAAATAACTTTGTGAATTCAATGTTAATATCACAGAGTAGGCCAACAGTCAAAATTTAAAGTATTCCCCAGGTCCCATGGCTAGTAATCATTTGAATCTAAGTTCTAGCGTTGGGAATGTGCTCTCTGAAAGCTGACACCAGCGGTTCTTACTCTTTTTTTGTTCCTTGGACTGGCAGCCTGGTAAAACCTGTGAGCCCCTCCTCAAAAACATGTTTTTTTAAGACATGAAGAAATAATTACAAGGAAACAAATACCTTTTTTTTCAGGAATGTATGATTTAATATGCATGTTTTAATAACTTGTTACATGGCCAGATCTAGTGGTAGGTTGAATACTTTCCTTTGAAGTAGTAATGAGTACAAATGTTTATAAGATCTGCAGCAACTGATATGTAATAGCAAATCTGATTTCTTTTGATAAAGTCATAGGTACTGCTAACATTGACATGGTTTACCACCTATGTTTATGTTTAAAAGAAATGCAAAATTTCAGTTAGTGGTTAGTGAAAAAGAAGATAGAAATGTTTCCTCATCCAGGTTTAGGGACATACAGAATTCTCTCCATAGACCCCAGGTTTAGAAACCCTGACCTACAGTTTTTGCTTTCATTGTATTTAGGTGGTACAGAAGGGTAGCTGGGTTCTTTTCAGCCTGATGTCAGAACCTCAAATCAGTCCTGGCAGATCAGTTCTCCTCGGCCAGGACCATTTAAAATCTCAATTACCTGGTGTAGCCATTTCACCGATTTCTGCTTTCCTCATTATTTCAAAGATGAGAAATAGATCATGGGCAAAAAAAAAAAAATAATAATAATCCAGTGCTTTTGGATAGCTATTTGAGTACTCTTGGATGTGATTTCCCTGGGAAATCAGATGATAAATGTGACTGGACAGGTAAGGCTCATCTCCTGAACTGGGGTCCCAGAGACACCCTGGCCAGCTTATTGATGCAGATGGTGTCCCCGGACAGCATCCAACGACGTGGTGGTGGTAATTTCAGTGAGCGATTCCTTTATGATGAAGCATTAGGGAATAGGCCCCTCTACAACTTACACAGGAATGTAACAGAATAAATGAGGCAGGTGCTCTCCCAGGTAAAGCGAGCTGAATAAGTCTGGTCCATTTTTGACAGAAGCCCTCCAGTATCCGGAAAGGGATAGCCTAGAGACGAAAGCCCAGGATTGTTTATCTAATGCTTTGTGTGTGTAGTAGGCACTTAGGAGTTAAAGTGCACTGTAAAAGGCAGTTCTTAGAATTACATTTTCCAAGTGAGGCGTGGAGGAAACAGGCTGGTGTGAAAAATTATAGTATATATATAAAAGTGATCGACACCAAACGTCACTTTTATCTATGGTACTTCCAACGTTAACTATAAGCTGTGCTCTTTCTTTTCCCAGCCAGATTAAGACATGCTTCAATGTCTATCAGATACTATACTTATACAATCTAAAGCAGAACCATCCCTGTTTTCACTAGGAGAGAAATGAAAACTTAAGCTTATAAATATTTCACTACAGATTGCACTCCACTGTCAACTACGTCACTCTTGATTGCCTCTGCCCTTGGTGATGCCCCACCCATTGAGCAGAATTCTTGCACATGGCCTCCAGTTTGTTCCCTGCTAGCCTACAGAGGACTGTGTCTCGGGTTCCCATACCAGTCCATGCAGGCCAGGCAGCAAGGCTACTGATACTCTCTGCTTCAGGGCCATGATAGCAAGAGTCTCTGATCCTGGCTGCTTGTGCTTAGTTTGAGCCTGGCCCTTGGCTCCAACTGGGTAAATCAGGATGATTGTGCACTAAAATATTTAAGCGTAGTAATGAATTGTAAGCCATTGGAAAAAAATTGGAAGTCATGAGGGTGTATGGAAAACAAATATACAAATAAATAGGGGACACAAAATCAATAAGAGGCTTACCATAGAATGCTGATTACCAACTAGCTAAGGGGGAGGGACTGCTGGAGTTGAAAAATTAGTGTTATCACCGTGAAAACGGAATCAGGCAAGAATCATCCACGCCTGAAAAATCTTGGAAATTTTGACAGGGAGCATATTTACGTGGCTTTAAGTCTCCCACAGATTGCTTATGAGTTGTGTATCAGTTTCTTATTGCTGCTCAGACTTACTGCAAACAGTTCCTTAAAATAACACAAATTTATTCTTTTACGGTTCAGGAGGTCAGAAGTCTGAAATGAGCCTTGCGGGGCTCAAATTAAGTTTTCTCTGGGGCTGGTTCCTTCTGGAGGCTCTCAGGGAGAATCCGTTTCCTGCCTTTTTTTAGCTTCTAGATTGCCTGCATTCTTTGGCTCTTGCCCCCTTTCTTCAGTCTCAAAGCCAGCAGCATCGCATCTTCAAATCTCTCTGCATCTGCTGTCACATTGCTTTCTCTTTCTGACCCTTCTGCATCCCTGTTGGAAGGCCCTCTGGATGATCCACGATAATCTCCCCCAATTCAACCACAGCTGCAAAGTCCCTTTTGCGATATAAAGTAACATAGAAGGTTCTGGGATTACAGTGTGGTGTGGACATCCTTAGGGGGCCATTATTCAGCCTAGCACCCATTGCAAGAGAAAAAATAAAGTTACCAGGTGATCAGAATCAATAAAGAGCAGATGGATATCGTGACCCCGGCACTCTGAGAAGGGTCTATCATCACATACGCAGTATTGGGTGAGAATGCATTACCTGAATGTAATTGTGAGGAAACATTAGGACCCAAATGAAAAATGCTCTACTAAAAGCTGTCTTTACTTTCTTCCTTCCCTTCCTTCCTTGTTAATCCTCACTCGATATTTTTCCATTGATTTTTAGACAGAGTGCAAGGGAGGGAAGGGGGGAGAGCAAAAAAGATCCATGTGAGAAAGACACATCAATTGATTGCCTCCTGCATGACCCCGACAGGAGCTGGGGATTGAACCTGCAACCCTTCAGTCAGTGGGCTGACGCTCTAACCACTGAGCATCTGGCCAGGGCAAGGCCTGTAGTCTTTAAAAGTATTAATGTCAAAAAGACAAAAGGCTGGCTGTAGCCGGTTTGGCTCAGCGGTTAGAGCGGTGGTCTGTGGTCCAGAGAGACCTGGGTTCGGTTCCCACTAAGGGCACGGACCTCGGTTGCAGTTTGTCCCTGGCCCTGGTTGGGTCATGCGGGTGGCAGTCACTCAATGTGTCCCTTTCACATCGATATTTCTCTCTCCCTCCCTCCCACCCACTCTATCTGAACAAAAAATGGAAAAATGTCCTCGGGTGAGGATAGAAGAAGAAAAAAAAGACAAAAGGCTGGCCTGGTTGGTGTGGCTCATTGGTTGAATGTTGACCCATGCACCAAGAGGTCACCAGTTCATTCCCGGTCAGGGCACATGCCCAGGTTGTGGGCCTGATCCCCAGTGGGGGGCATGCAGGAGGTGGCCAATCAGTGTTCTCTCGCATCAATGTTTCTGTCTCTCCCTCTCCCTCTCAAATCAATAAAGGAAAGAAAAAAAAAGGCTGTGAAAGGTTTCCAGATTAAAGGATGCTGACGACTTGTGGCAACTAAATGTGATACCTGACCGTACCCTGGACCCTGTGTTGGAGGGAAAATGCTATAAAGGGCATTATCATATAAATTGATAAGTTGGAATAGGAATGGCAGTTTTGATCCAAGTATTGTATTAATATTAAATTTAATGAAGTTCTTAGCTTGAAATTACTTCCAAGTAAAACGTTAAACATTAAGAAAATTAAGGGAAGTTAATTTGTTATCCCAATAAATTCAGTACGAAGAAAGAGAAGAATAAGGGAGGCATGCTCTTGGCACACTTGGTTTCTTGTCTGTCCGAGAGACATGACAGTAAGTTTTTGGACACAGAATCAAAAACCTAACAGGAATAATAAGAGACCTGTGTAGCACCTTAAGATCTAGCACAGGAGACAGTAAAATGTGATGTTCATGAGGCAGCAGGAGTTCTAGTGGCTAAATCATGTCTTTGAGAGTTTCTGCCAGCCTGCTCCACACAGAGAAAACTGTTCCTGCTGGGGCTTCCGAAGGAGATCATGGAGGCTGGGGGAGTGGGCTCTGCCCAGGATGTCTGCTGCGGTACAAATACAGAGAGATGCCACCAAGAGTAAGAGGATGGCTATCAGTCTACACTTGGGTTCTTGTGGGTCCTGTTGGCTTAGAGACAAAAGGCCTTATGCAAAGATCTTGCTTTTTTTTTTTTTTTAATCCTTACCTGAGGATATTTTTTCCATTTATCTTCAGATAGAGTGGGAGGGAGGGAGAGAGAGAGAAAGAGAAACATTGATGTGAGACAGACACATCGACTGGTTGCCTCCCGCATGATCCTGACCAGGGCCAGGGACAAACCGCAACTGAGATACGTGCCCTTGACCGGAATCAAACTCCCGACTCTTCGGTCCCTGGGCCGATGCTCCAACCACTGTGCCTAACCGGCCAGGGCAAAGATCTTGCTTTTAAGACTCCACTGTTTCTTTGCTGTTAGATGTTTGCTCCTGAGCTTCTGCTAAGACACTGCAGGGCATGAGGGGTTTGTTTTGTTCCTTTACTCACATGGTATATGGCAGAAGAGGAATCGGGGGCGAGACTGGGTTGGAAGTGCCTCCCCCTTTTATACTTAAGGCAAAGATTTCTGTATTGTAATATTTTAAATTTGAAAACAGGATCATATTAAAAAGCTGTTCAATTAGTTTTATGAGAAAACTGGCTGAGGACTTTAAAAGGTTCAGCTGGAATGGTAGTTGCCCTGCTATTTAGAAATAAGGATAAAAGAAACTGGGACGGTGCTTCTCAAACGTGCATGTGTATAGGGATTGATTACCGGAGGACTTCTTAAAATAGTCTGATTCAGTAGGTCTGGGCCAGGGCCCAGGAGCCTGCATTTCTGGCCATCTAATCAGCTGACGTTGATGCTGCCAGTCTATGGACCATGCCTTGAGTAGTACTGAGCTACAGTGCTGGTAAGTGGGAAATCAGATGGGTTGTGTTGCAGAAAAATGCAGAAAGCTTATGCGTGGACCACTGCTGAATTGAAATGTCTGAAATACCAACTTAATGTTACAAGCGGCCTCAAAAGCAGTAGCTATTGCCCTAGTACAGTAATTGCTAAAATAAGTTCATGTTTGATTTCCAAGGGTTTGACATGTTCTCATGGATTTTGTTAAAAAGGCAATGGGATAAACCGTTAATCTGCAGCTCGATTTTTAACCTCCCAGTACTCCCCCAAAGGCTTTTATACCCTCAGCATTTGAAAGATGACAAAACTGGTGGCGGACGGAGGCCAATTAGTGGAGACTTTGAAGCAATGAGCAGTGTGGAAAATTTCAAGTCCTCCCTGCTATTCTGAAAGGCTATGGAGACCCTGCTCAATGTGCAGACATTGCCTTGACAGAACATTCTAAACACAAGGAGAAGGGATTATGCTTTTTATTCAACTAAACATGCAACTCACTGAAGCCTGGATTGTGCTTTGATTTCACGGGTTTGGGTAAGTTTGTCTATTTCTGTGGAGAGAAAAACCGGAACAAATTTTCAATTTGTGCTTGAATCTTTTTCAGATTTATTGAAAATACAAAGAATAATAAGGGGAAGGATTAGAGGTTACATGATTCATTTTTGACATTGCACTAGAACAGCTTTAGTAGCCCCTTTTGCTGCAGCCTCTGTAGAGGGTCATAGAAGACAATGACATACATTCAGAGCAATGTATAGAGGAAAGAACAGGCAGCCTCTTCAACAGAAAAAAAATCAGCAGAAAACACCAGCCCAGCCCTGGCCAGTTTGGCTCAGCGGTTAGAGCGTCAGCCTGCGGTCCGGAGAGACCCGGGTTCGGTTCCCGCTAAGGGCATGTACTTCGGCTGCAGTTTGTCCCCGGCCCTGGTTGGTCGTGCGGGTGGCAGCCACTCGATGTGTCCCTTCACGTTGATGTTTCTCTCTCTCTCTCTCCCTTCCTCTCTCTCCCTCCCACTCTATCTGTACAAAAGGTGGAAAAATACCCTCGGATGAGGACAAAAAAAAAAAAAAAAAGAAAACACCAGCCCAAAGCAACAGGGCACTTACCAGGGCTGCTGGAAATAGATGCATGAAGGAGTAAATAGAGACTTACTAAGGCGGAGGCTAACGTAAGCACACGTGTTTTAGTTAAGGGATGGGTAGGGCTAGAGGTGATTTACTACAAGTACTTTGTAAAACAGCAAACATTTGGAAGACAGCAAGACCTAATATTTATCCCTGCTACAGCTATGTAGAAAGATAAACTCTCAGATTTTCCATTAACCAAAAGGCCATCAGGTCTTTCCTGTCTTATTTCTCCCTTACCAGAAAGACATCTGGGATAGTTTTATGGTTGAATTGTGTGTGTCCCCCTTCCCCGAATGTTGAAGTCCTAACCCCCAGTACCTGTGAATGTGACCTTATTTGGAAATAGGGTCTTTGCAGGTGATCAAGTTAAGGAGAGGTCACTAGGCTGGGCCCTTATCCAGTATGACTGGTATTGTTATAAAAGGGGAAATTTGCCCGGCCGGTGTGGCTCAGTGGTTGAGCATTGACCCATGCACCAAGAGGTTGCTGGTTCAATTCCCGGTCAGGGCACATGCCCAGGTTATGGGCCTGATCCCCAGTGGGGGGCATGCAGGAGGTAGCCAGTCGATGTTCTTTCTCATTGAAGTTTCTAACCAAGAAACACATATAATGTGAATACACAGAGGGAACGCTATCCTACAAGCCAAGGAATGCCTGAGGAGAGAGGCCTGGAACAGATCCTCCCTCACAACCCTCAGAAGGAACCAACCCTGCTGACACCTTGATCTCAGACCTCTGGCCTCCAGAACTGTGAGATGATACATTTCCGTTGTTCAAAGCCACCCAGTTTGTGGTATTTTGTTGCAGCAGCCCCAGGAAACTAATACACATGGTCTTCAAAAATAGCAGATAAGAGGAGGGTTTATCCATGAGTTATTACTGCAATAATATTGCATAACAAGCAAACCTGAAATGTCAGTTGCTTAGATCAGTAAGTGTTCATTTCTCTCTCACACATCTATGGATTGGCTGGGGCTCAGCAGATGCAGGCTGGGCTCTGCTGGGCTTTGCTCCAAGCTGTGTGTTGGGTCTGTGCTTCACATGTCTCAACCTCCTTGGACCAGTGGCTACCAGAGACATGTTATGGTGACAGACGGGAGCACAGGAGAGCAAGCACAGTGGTGCAAGCACATTTCTAGCCTCTGCCTGTGTCATGTCTGTCGCTGTCCCATTGGCCAAAGCACGTTGCATAGCAAGGAAGTCTGTTCTGTCAGTGAGACCATAACCAGGATAGGAATGACAAGGGAGTGAAGAATTGGGAACAGTAATTCATTCTAACACATTTAACTTCAGAACTTAATGCAAAATTCAAGGAGTGCTTAATACCCCCTGTTCAGAATTCATGGTGTTTAAGGAAAGAAGAAAATGTCTTCCTCAGATATAGCAGCACAAATTGTCTATCTTGACTGTGACAAATGTGGGAAGACAGAATCTTAGAGCCCTGTATCACACTTGAAGAGAAGCAGTCAACAGATGGCCTCTTATTAGCAAAGCGATGGTGAAATCTTTGAAGGAAGTAACCAAAAGCACCAGCAGGTACCTTGTAAGTAAAATGGTACTGGCAATTGCATGGACACCCTACACTGGTATGAAATGCCAAAGTTCGTGGCTTCCTGGAAGGAACACTGTTCTGGAAACAGGAAAGGTGCCATTTGGTGAACTTATTCTCTTGGTAATTAGAGACCCTGAAGCACAAGACTGAAATGGAAGTCAAGAGTCACAAGGCAGCATTGTTCCTTCTGTCCTTGCCTATAGTAGCAAGATCAAGGCTGGCTTGAGAAACCATTTGAAATTTTCAGGCATAAAAGTCCATAGTGCTTCAAATGTACCTAGTGATGTTACACTTGACTCATCACATTCAGGGCAAGCAATGCCAACTCCTGCAAATACACCCATGAATCCCGAACTGGGGGCATTAAGCACATTACTGTGATTTTTTTGTTGTTGTTATGCACCAAAAAAGCTCCTTTAAAAATATCACTCCTTTAAAACATCACTGCATGTGAAGGGCTAATGAACAAAAGCTATCAGAAGTTAGAAGGTTACTCGGCAAAGTTTATCAGAGGTGACCTACAACTGCACCCTTTTTCTTATCTGCTACTCCCCACTACTTGGCTCCTGGCCTTAAATTTGCAATGTCTTTAGAAATGGCACCTCCTTTAGGCTCATTAAAAACAAAAAATCCCCAGCTCTTCTAGTGCCTTCCCATACATTTGCTTCTCTAGGCTTCAACTTTATTAGGTATTGCCAAATGGCTTCCCAAAGTAGTGTACCAGTTTACACACTATGATCAGGGCATGAGAACTGAAGTTGCTCCATTGCCAATGCTTTTTATAACACATAGGCATTGTTAGACTATACAATTTTTGCATCCCTGGAGGTGTGAAATGGTAATTTTTGTGGTTGAAATTTTCGTTCACTTGGCTACTAATGAGGTTGGGTACATTTTTATAAGTTTCTTGGCCAGCCAGTGTCCCTGTTTGGAAAAATGTCTGTCTTCTGTCCATTGGCTATTGAGCTTTTATTTTCTAATCGATCTATTATCTTCAGGATAATAATCCTGTGTTACTTATTTGTTACAAGTATCTACTCCCAGTCTGCCTTTATGAAATCTTTTTCAAGAGCATTTTGTTTTAATTACATTTTGTAACCATCAAGAGACTAGCTTTGGCTGTGCTTTGTCTTTTCATTTATTAATGGTATTTTGGGATGCACATGAGTTTTTTTGTTTTAATATGGTAAAATTTGTCAGTCTGTTTCCTGTATGGTTTGTATTTATTGTGTCTCATTTTAGAAACCTTTTCCTAGCCTAATTTTCTCTTAAATTAATATTTTTCATTATTTTAAACTTTTGATTTTCATAATTAGGTCTTTTATTTATCTAGCATGCCCTCTCACCCACCCCCCATTTGATAGGATATGAGGAAGGGTTTTGTTGTTGTTTTGTTTTTGGTTTGCTATGGGTTGTGAGGGAATTTTTTTCCATTGTGATCACCACTTGTCCCAATGCCCTTGATTAAACCGTCCATTCATTCCCCAATGATTTGAAATGCATTTGTTGTCCTACATTAAGTTATTCATTTATTCATAAGCCTTTTTCTGGGACCAGCAGTGTTTTTGCACTTGGAGAAGGTGATGGTTGGTGGGGCTGTGCCAAAAATGTACTTTAAAGAAGATGTACAGATGGCTACAGAATGCCAATGAATTATATTTTACCTTATAGTATTACAAAAAGGAAAAAAGATGTTGATCACAGTCTAGATGAAATTTTATTTCTGATGGGCCACTATATAATTTATTTTTAAACGTTAAATTTAAACATTTGAATTAACAGCTAAGTTATGTGGGACCAGTAACCAAGGGCTAAATAACTGCATTATAACAAATTGCTGAAGATTCTGTGAATCAAATGTTTTATTAAATATAGTAGTTATACCTACGATTGTTAAGTTTGTGGACAGAGCACTTCAGCATGTGAAATCCACCCCCCAAAAAGTTGTTTCTTGGGAACTATTCAAATGCTAGAAAATGTGTTAAGCCAGACCCCATGTACTACCTTAAAACGAAATATTACTTGTTTTTTTTTTTTAAAAATTAATGGCTAATAACATTATATAATTTTCAGTTATACAACACTGAAATTTGATATTTGTAAACACTATAGTGTGCTCACCACCAAAAATCTAGTTTCAGTCTGTCTCCATACATTTGACTTCCTTTACCCATTTTGCCTTCCTCCCCCATACCCGTTTCCCTCTGGTGACCACTAATCTATTGTTTGTAGCCATGAGTTTGTTTTTGTTTTGTTTGTTCATTTGTTTTTTCTTTTGTTTTGTATTCCATATATGAGTGAAATCATTCAGTTTTTGTCCTTTTCTCTCTCATTTCACTTAGCATAATAACCACAAGGTTCATCCATGTTGTCACAAGTGGCAATATTTCATCTTTTTTGTGGCTGAGTAGTATTCCACTGCATATAAATACCACATCTTCCTTATCCATTCATCTGTCAAAGGATACTCATGTTGTTTCTCTGTCTCAACTATTGTAAATAATGCTGCAGTGAGCGTAGGGGTACATATATCTTTTTAAATTCATGTTTTCATATTCTTTGGATAAATACCCAGAAGAGGAATTGCTGGCTCATATGATAGTTCTATTATTAATTTTTTAAAGAATTTCTACACTGTTTTCCTTATGGCTACACCAATTTATAATTCCATCAACAGTGTAAAGGGTTCCCTTTTCTCCAAATTCTCTCCAACACTTTTTATTTCTTGACTTTTTAATAATAGTTATTTTAATGAGTGCGAGGTGATATCTCATTGTGGTGTTGTTTTGCGTTTCCCTAGTAATTAGTGATGTTGAACATCTTTTCATGTGCTTGTTGGCCATGTGTATATCTTCCTTGGAAAAATCTCTATTCAGATCCTTTTCTCATTTAAAAAAAATGTTTTTAATTTACTGATTTTAGAGAAGAAGAAAGGGAGAGGGAGAGAGAGATAGAAACATCAATGAGAGAAAACACTGATATTGTCCGCCTCCTGCATGACCCCACTGGGGATTTGGCCCACAACCTGGGCATGTGTTCTGACCAGGAATTGAACTGGTAACCTCTTGGTGCATGGGTTGATGCTCAATCACTGAGCCACACTGGCCAGACCTCTGCTCATTTTTTAATAAGGTTGTTGTTGTTGTTGAGTTTTAAGATTTCTTTAAATATTTTGGATATTAATTCCTTGTTAGAAATAGCATTTGCTAATATCTTCTCACATTTGGTTGGTTGCCTTTTTGTTTTGTTGATGATTTCTTTTGTGGTACAAAAGCTTTTTAGTTTGATGTACTCCCATTTGTTTATTTGATTCTGATATTCTTTATGCCAGAGTAACTCAGTACCATGTAGTTCATGGCAACAAGGTGATCATTTATTTATTCAGTAATACTATGGGTATTTCCTATGTGTCAGGTTCTGGCAAGGGGACCTAATGAATCAAGATGGCTGAAAGCCCTCAAAAAGATCCCCCAATCTACTTGGGGAGACTAACTCATAAAATAGTCGGCTGGTTTCTCATGATCCAGCATGGTGTGCCCCATGGATACTTGAAACAATGCAAGTGACAATCTAAAATGGCCAAAAAGGGACAGATAAAGGCAAGAGAAAGTGTTTTGAAGCACTCGGATGGAAATTCTGATGGTTAAGTGGAAGATACAGTGAAGGGGTAGCTGTATATTTTCCAGGTTTCTTCTCTTTCTTTTTTTATTCATCATGTCACATAGAAATGTTTAAGGGAAACAGCAGGGAAGGGCTGCCAGGAACATAGCAATTTGGTTTACCAAGATCATTATATTTAGTACTTTAATGTCTAGCTTTTGAGGTGGGGGTGAGGGGTGTTGGATTTAAGAAAAAGTAAACAGTTGTTCTTAATTATACCATACCATGGCACTTGGTATGCCAGCTTCGAACAAAAATAATCCAGCCTTTTCACCATTACAGGAATGTCAGTAAATCAACAGAATTGATCATCTGAGTGGATATGATTGGGAGTTATTACAATTAAATAATGCCTTAGCCTTTGAGACGAGCAATAAACTCCATGTCGAATTCATGACTAATAATATGAGTGCGGCAGTCTATTGTGTAATGTACTATTTATTACCTACTTTTCTGTGTATGTAATGTATTACAGTTTTGAAATTCATATATCACCTGATGAATTTTATGTAATACCAACACAAAATATTCCTGGGATTCGACATGTTGAAAAATATCATCTCCTTAAACCAGCAGTTCTTAACCTCTGGGTGGCAACCCCTTTGGGGGTCGAACAACCCTTTCACAGGAGTCGCCTAAGATATAACAGTAGCAAAATTACAGTTATGAAGTAGTAACGAAAATAATTTTATGGTTGGGGGTCACAACATGAAGAACTATATTAAAGAGTCGGGACATTAGGAAGGTTGAGGACATTAGTAGTTATGAGCTTGCATAACTACTTTAAGAACACCCTACTGAGGTCTTTTTCCTTTCGCTTTAGCTGTCAAGGTCCTCAGTTGCAGTAAGTAGCTCATCCCCAATATCTGAGATCTGTATTTCTCTGCTTAAAAATTATTGTAGCCCTGACCAGTTTGGCTCAGCGGTTAGAGCGTCGGCCTGCGGTCCGGAGAGACCCGGGTTCGGTTCCCGCTAAGGGCACGTACTTCGGTTGCAGTTTGTCCCCGGCCCTGGTTGGTCGTGCGGGTGGCAGCCACTCGATGTGTCCCTTCACGTCGATGTTTCTCACTCTCTCTCCCTTTCTCTCTCTCCCTCCCACTCTATCTGTACAAAAAATGGAAAAAATATCCTCGGGTGAGGATAAAAAAATAAAAAATTATTGTAGTTTAAATCCATTTGGGTAGGTTTGATGTAAAAGGATTTAAATGATAAGCTGTGTGATGAGGAGTCCAGTTTTGCCCTTAGCCCTGGGTAAAAGGGGCCCTGCCCTGTCCTGGTTTCAGAAGGCTTCACTCTGGCTCTCCTCTGGATGTGCCCTTCCCCACGGTGTGAGGGGTCTGCAGTGCCCAGGGGATGTGCCTGCTTTCCCTTCTAGAATAATTTTTGAATTCCTGAGATTTAAAATTTCCTGCCCAAACTGCTCAGAGCCCACTTCTAGGGCCCAGGAATTGAACTGGCAAGAGTTCAATTCTCTTTCTCAGTTTGTTGTACCATCATTCTTATGGAAGACTTTGCTCAAGCTCCAGGGGCTGGGAAATGGTAAAGGTGCTGCTGCTGGTGGGGGTGTAAGCAGGGAGAAGGAGTGGGCTGAGGGTCCTGTGCTAATATGTTTTATTAAAAATAATTTAAAAAAAAATATGTTTTTATTGATTTTTTTAGAGAGAGAGGAAGGGAGAGAGAGAGATAGAAACATTCATGTGAGAGAGAAACATTGATTGGCTGCCTCCTGCACGCCCCTACTGGGCATCGAGCTCACAACCCAGGCATGTGTCTCAACTGGGAATTGAACCAGGGCCTCTCAGTCCATGGGATGTTGCTCAATCCACTGAGCCACACCAGCCAGGCCTAATTGTTTTTGCATAGAACTTCACAGAGTCTGAGAATTCTGAATTGGAACCTGGCCTTCCAGGTGGATATGAGGTATATTTCCAAGTTAGAAAGATAGACTGTATTTGATTTCATGTTTTTAGCCTGATTTACAGCTTTAAATGCTATGTGGATGGACCTCCATTTGTCCTCTGGTCTCAGACCCCACCATGTAGGAGTGGGCTTGAGGAACTATATTCTCTTTCTCTCTCTTTATATATATATATATATATATATATAGACAGTGAGTACTCATTAAGCTATGTTTGGAGGAATAATGACAAATACTATAGTGTGTTAAACAAGCTCTTTTTAGAGTAAACAGCTTTCAAATGCATCATGAAACAAAATAATCAGTTGAAATTTCAAAATCTTACAGTAAACAAGAAACATTGCCTATTCCTTAAGTAGACTTCAATGTATGAAAGAAGTTGGCCACCTAGCAGCTTGCTTGGTGTTCAGAGCTGAGACCACCGGAGCTCCCTGAGCAGTCTTCTCAGTCAATACGATGACCTGCGGATACAGAGACAGGTGACGGTGTCTGGTGGACCCTTGCTTTCACCTTGGAGTCAAGGCTGGCGTATCATTCAGACCTTGACATTTTAGCTCAGGCCATGGCAGCCAGTTCTGATTTTTCTCTCTTATTTGGGGATGGCTGGGAAGAAGGAAGAAGCCCCCTCCCCCAAATAATCTTAGTTCCCTTCCTCCGTTTGTAGAAGATGCCCTACTTAATGTCCATCCATCCTTTTATTTTTCTTTTATACTGAGTATTGTCTTGGCAGAAAGTTCTAGAGAATAGGGATGTGTCTTCATTTGATAAAAACCAGGCTCGGTGTACCCAGAGAACACTTGACATTAAGGAATCCACTGGTGAGTTATTATGGCAGAGGAGGTGCAAACAAGATTCCTCTAATTTTCTGTGTAAAGTAGGTATTAGCAGATTTGTCTCTTGGGTTGTGAGAGTGAAGATGTTAGATTCAACTCTCTCATATTATTGTTTTCAAATTCTAACAAGAAGGTATCCGAGGTGGGCACTGTGTTTTGGGTCTTAAAAAAAAAAAAAAGACTCCTCCGCCACTATCTTGAAATAAATTATTCCCTTCTTGCCCTTGATCATGTCTAGTAACTTCAGAAGAAGGGCCTGTTATCAGTCCTCCATCTCTATTCCTTTCTCTTCATTCTGTCTGCAAAATCATATTCTGAACCTAGGCTTTTCAGGCCCACTTCTGTCATTTCACTGGGATTCCAGCTGCACCCATCCTACAGTATTAAGTGCATTCTCTGTCATGTCCCAGGAGTGTAAATGTCCAAATCATGATTCCAGCCCTCAAGGGGCTCCAAGACAGGAGGAAACAGATAGGTGTATGTTCATACCTAACTGTTCTTACTGCCAATAGGAACCCAAACAAGTAGGATTGGAGGAGAACCATGGTCTGCAGTGAGGAGCAAGAGAAGGGACCAGAGAGGAGAGGACATTGTTATGGTTTTAATTTGCATTTTCTTAATGAATAATAAAGTTGAGCCCCTTTTCATAGGTTTATTGGTCACTTGGATAACGTCTTCTTGAAGTGTCTCTTCAAATCTTTGGTTCACTTTTTCTGTCTTTTCTTGTTGCTTTGTCCATGTTCTGGATATGAAAGACACCATTTTGACATACCTTCCAGGCAGAGAAAACCACCAGCAACACCTTTGGCAGAGTTAATTTGTGCATCTTGTGTTGGGGAAGAGTGGGAGTTGGTGCGACTTGAAGATAATGGACAAATGAAGCTTTGTGGTGGGGTAGACCACTCTGTAAAGTACATGATTTTCTAACCACTTTGTGTACATCTGAAACTAATATTGAATGTAAACTGTATTTGAAAAATTAAAAAATCCATTTGGATACAGGAAGATCTAAAAGACAGAAAAAAGATAATGGATGAGCAAGGGAGTGAGGCTGAGGTTCTGCAGGTAAACAAATGTAGGATTATGCTGATTCTTAAAATATTAAATAATTCTATGCCTCTTGGAAAGCAGCTGCTGCCTTGAGCCTTCAATGCCTCCTACTGCATTGGCCCTCTCCCCTCCCCTCCCCTCCAATCCCCTTTACAACCCTAACCTTTTCTTTCTTTTCCATTCCATTCTTTCTTCATCCCTTCCTCTCTCCCTCATTCAACAAACCTGCACTGAATACTTCCCATAGGCATAAACAGCCCTGAATAAGAATTAAAACAACAACAACAGGAGGTATCTATGGCTATGTCTATGGGTGATAAATACATATAAAATATTCAGAAGCACAGCAATAATCATGCCTAACATTTCTTCAGGCACCATTTTATTTATTTATTTATTATTTTAATCCTCAACCGAGGACATTTTTTTTTTGCATTTATCTTCAGATAGAGCCAGAGGGGGAGAGGGGGGAAGAGAGAGAGAGAAAAAAAAAACATCAGTGTGCTAGAGACACATCACTGATTGCCACCCACATGACCCCAACCGGGGCCGGGGACAAACTGCAACGGAGGTTCGTGCCCTTAGAGGGAACTATACCCAGGACTCTGGTCCACAGGCCGATGCTCTAACTGCTGAGCCAAACCGGCCAGGGCTCAGGCACCATTTTAAGCACTTCATCTTATAATAACTCTATAAAATAGACACTATTGTTATCTTTATCTGTCAGATGACAAAATTGAGACAGTGAGAGATGAAGCCATTTTCTCAGGGTCACTTAGAAGTAAGTAGCAGTGAGCTAAGAATCCAACCCAGGGAGTTCATCCTCGGAATCTATGCACTTAACCACTGACGCCACTGCGCCGTAGTGCCTGGCAGCATGGAAACATACATCAACCTGAATGTTGCCACTAAGACTTATAGAAGGGAGCTGGAGCTGTCATTGTTCAGGCAGGAAGGCAGAAACCACTCTAGTATTTCAAAGAGAGTGTGTTTGGTGCAGGGAATTGGTTGCAAAGGTATTGGAAGGGCAGAAGGAGCAAAAAGGGGATGATGTTACCCAGAGGTCAGTGACTATGGAAGGCTTCTATTGCTCTTCAGGCTGGAGCCACGAAAGGGGGAAAGGCACACTCTGAGTTCATAGCACACTCACCCCTGCGGTGGCTGCTGCTGAATGGGACCCTAGGAGTCACAATCCTGCTATTGCTACTGAAGTCTGTGGTCACTGGCAGCCATATGCCGTGCTGCTGTCATCTCTGACTCTACTCTTGCAGGAACCCACACTTGGCCTGCCAGAGCTACAGACGAAACCGGGAGCAGTAAAGTAAAACCAAAGCAGGCGAATGCCTCCTATGGACAGAATGGAAGAGAAACTCAGCTGGCGATGCAGTAGTTTGCCGATGTGACACTGAATGTGCTAGAAGGTCAGACTGGGGCTGAGAGCAAAAGCATATCCTACATGCTCAGTATTGCACAAGGAGATGTGGGTACAGGAAGAAAAACTTATTTCGTTGAATCTGAGATACAGCTGATTGTAAGGTGTACCATAGTACTATGTACCACTAAAACTGATGTGATAATTTAAATGTGATGTGGTAAATGTCTGCCCTCAATGTACCTGTAATTTTTTTAAAAATATGTTTTAATTGACTTTTTTAAAAATATCCTCACCCGAGGACATTTTTCCATTTTTTTGTTCAGATAGAGTGGGAGGGAGAGAAAGGAAGAGAGAGAGAGACATCGATGTGAAAGGGACATATCGAGTGGCTGCCACCCACATGACCCAACCAGGGCCAGGGACAAACTACAACCAAGATATGTGCCCTTAGTGGGGACCGAACCCTGGTCTCTCTGGACTGCAGGCTGACGCTCTAACTGCTGAGCCCAACCAGCCAGGGCTAATTGACTTTTTTAAGAGATAAATACTAAAGGAAGGGAGAGATAGAAACATCAATGTGAGATAAAAACATTGATCAACTGCCTCCTGCACGCCCCCTACTGGGGATCGAGCTTGCAACCGGGGCATGTGCCCTGACAGGGAATCAAACTGGGAATGGGGCGATGCTCAATCTACTGATCCACACTGATTGGGCAATGTACCTGTAATTTAATGGGACAAATTTCTATAGAGATTATCAGAATAGAATCTAAGTGGCCACCGAAAATAGTCAGAGTCCCCTGGTTAGTACCATGCCATACTGGTTTTTAAATATTTAGAATGTCATCCCCACTTTGACTACATAAGTTTAATATTTAGTTTTGATAGTTCTTCAGTTTACCTTGTTACATCATGAACAGATTCAATGGTTTCTTGAAGCCACGGGTGCTCAAAATGTGGTCCTTAGATCAGCAGCATTGGTGTCATGTGGAAGCTTGTTAGGAATGCAAACTTCAGATCATCCTAGACCTACTGAAGCAGACCCCAGAGGAATAGAGTCCAGCAATCTGTGTTTTAACCAGCTCCCCAGGACATTGTGGTGTCTGACCACTGACATTTGAGAACCATTTCTCTATATGCCGCTTGCTTTCATAAACATCTGAGCACACCATCCTTGAACAAATGGCTGTAATGAATCAAAGGCATAGACTTCTATAGGTTTAGTAGTCTAACTGAGGGGTCATGGTGGGTCTGATTAGTTTGAGGATGTAGCATGTAAGCACTAGTTGGATGAATAGGTATAACACTTTAAAAAGTCTTTCTGCAGTGGAATGCTTTGGAAAAGGTCTTATAGGTTTTGAAACTGTATTAATCATGATTTTTTTTTTTTTTATCCTCACCCGAGGATATTTTTCCATTTTTTTGTACAGATAGAGTGGGAAGGAGAGAGAGACAGAAACATCGACGTGAAGGGACACATCGAGTGGCTGCCACTCGCACGACCAACCAGGGCCGGGGACAAACTGCAACCGAAGTACATGCCCTTAGCGGGAACTGAATCAGGGTCTCTCCGGACCGCAGGCCGACGCTCTAACCGCTGAGCCAAACCGGCCAGGGCTTAATCATGATTTTTAATTTTCTATATTTTGTGATTTTTGACATTTTGGGGTCTTGTGGGCCCAGGGGCAGACTGCCCTCCCCAGAGATAGCTAATTCCTAGAGAGAGACTAAATGACTTGAAATGCCTTTGAAATGTAAACCAAACCCAGCCTGTGTGTCTCAGTGGATTGACGTCCTCCCATGGACTGAAAGATCCCTGTTTGATTCCTGGTCAGAGCATATGCCCAGGTTGCAGGCTCAATCCCCAGTAGGGAGCATGCAAGAGGCAGCCGATTGATATTTCTCTCTCACATCACTGTTTTTATCTCTCTCTCCAAAAAATCAATAAAAACATTAAAAAAAAAAAAGAAAGAAATGCAAACCAAGCAATCCCAAGTCCACATTCCTACCCACATCCTTTTATCAGGCTCCTGCAGGCCAGGTCACTATCCTCCTGCCCTACATCACCCCAGCGCCAGGCACTAGACAACTAGAAACCACTTCTATAGACCAGAGCCTGATGAAATTACTCAAACTATCCCATCCTGAACCTGCTCGGCTGCTTATCCTGCTTCACCCATTTCTTCCCTTGAAAACCTCAATACAGGCTTTTGTCCATGCTTTCCCCTGCTGACATCTGATTGACTCTGGTGCTTTTGCATGTGGCCCTGCATGGCATGTCCCTTCCTCTTGAAAACTGTGAGTAATAAACTCTTCTTTCAAAGGCTGTCTGAAGTGCTTACAACTCTTTTTGAATTTGTCTAGTAGGTCTTCCGGTTTTCTCATCCTCTGCCAGCTTCAGTGTCCTTATCTGTAACACATGGCAAAAGATTCCTAAATCATAGGACTGCTTGCTATAAGGACTAATGATAATATACATAAAGTGAGTGCACGCTGCATGGCCAAGGAGATGAGAATATCAAGGAAAAAATCCCCGTTTAGGCTCAGGAATAAACAAGAACAATACATGGATCAATATCCTTTCAAATTTATACGTTCTTCCTAACTTTCAAATCAGGAGATATTTTGTGTATTGCTTTTTTGTTCCCTAACTGAACCCCCCCATAGACACACACACTCCCTTCCATATTAAATGATGGCTGCTGTTCCTGTTAAGGAAATGAAACCTGATAATTAGTCTTTTCAACAAGAAAATTAGAGGAAGCATAGTTTATCGCTTTTCCTTGGCTCACGTGTCATTTTGACATGCTACACCTACCTTCACTAATTACCTGAGGTAGATAAGCAAATTTATCAAGTAACATGGCAGAGAGAAAAAGAGGTTGAAATTGGAAACCCCTCAGGCCTTAAGACAAATACCTGCTCTGCGACCTAGGGCAAATCACTTAATAGCTACAAACTTTAGTTTCCTCATCTGTAAAGAGAGATAGAACACTTAGCTAAGAAAGATGTTTAAAAAGATCAGATATAATGTGAGTAATGAGTCTCATTAGTGGAAGGCCTGAGACTTCAAGCCTCCCTAGTCTGAAGGACCTGCCAACAAATAGCAGAGCCTCGCCATGGCCCCCAGCTCTGAGTTTTCAGCATTTAGCTTTCCCCTCCCTCTCCTCTCTTCCCTCCCCCCCTCCTCCTTCCAGAGGATGAATGAATACATTTTTCAGGATTTGAATCATTTCCTTCTTTCTCACTGAAATTGTGGCCCACGTGGGATTTTACTGCCTGAAACAGAAGACCCCTCACATCCAAATAATGACCAGATGCACTCTTGTCTAGCTTAATGCTTCAATTGTCATCTTGGCCACTGAAGTTGCACTGAGGTTGCAGGATTTGGTTATTTCTGAATAAATCATCCTACCTGAGTCCCACAAGGAGAGACACGGAGGGCTAGGCAACACCTATCTCAGGTTGGGGCTTGACCTATCTGCAAGCTGCCCATTCTTGCAGGTCCTCCTTCTGGAAGTCTTCCCAATAAATCAACTGCTCAGGGATTCCTATTTCTCTGCATACGTACTGGCTTTTTAGTATTCTGTAACTAATTTGCTAAGGGTTTTGCATATTCTCATGACTGAGCCCAGTTTACCAGGCCAGAATTTCTTCGTCTTTCCTCACAGGGCCTTGCACAGGGCCAGGAAACTGAGAAATATTAAGAAACTTTTACTGATTCATTGATTGATTCCAGTTAAGGGATCAAGATAGTCCTGGAGGTTATTCTTGTTTTTTTTTAAATTAATCCTCACCTGAGGATATTTTTCCATTGATTTTTTTTAAGATAGAGTGGAAGGGATAGAGAAATATTGATGGAAGAGAGACACATCGATTGGTTGCTTCCCACACACACCCTGGCCAGGGCCAGGGATCAAACCTACAACCCAGGTAGTGCCCTTGAGCAGGAATCAAACCCAGGAGCCTTTGGTCTGCTGGCTAACTCTTTAACTGATGAGCCAAACCGGACAGGGCGGTCCTGGAGGTTTTTAATGGAAATAGTTGGGTGAGTGCAGGCCAGACTATAACAGACTTAACGTGCATCGTGTCTTCAGTTACTGATTTTCACAGCTCTTGAGAAATTATAAAACTTTTTGACAACCTCCCCTTTTTTATCCCAGGATAATGACTCTTTACTCAACAACACACTAAATGGTATGCTGTAATTTCAATACTGTATTTTCAAGAAAAGACACATTGACCAGGTTCCCTGACACAACAGCTTGTTTTTCGAAAACATTGAATGGAATGATTTCAAGAAGCAGGTCAAATGTGAATGAATTTTTTGTTTTGATTATGTGTGCCATGTAGGTGGGGTGAAGAGGCAGCATCTTCTACTACACGTTAGTCAAGGGGTCAGTAAACTTTTATGTAAAGACACAGAGCGTAACTATTCTAAACTTCCCAGGCCATAATGTATGTGTTGCAAAATAATTCAACTCTGACCTTGGAGCATCAAAGCAATAATAAACAATATGTAAACAAATGGGTGTGACTTTGTTTCAGTGTCACTTCATTTACAAAAACAGGCAGAGGGCCAGGTTTGGCCCATGTGCCCTAATATGCAGGCCCTTGCTTTCGTCTTTTGTGAGCACTCATTATTTCTCTGTTTTGGACTTCTTCTTTTTTGCCCTAAGGGGATCTTCTGTCTGTGCTACAACTTATTATTTTATTATTATTATTATTATGTTTTTAATCCTTTCTCAAGGATATTTTTTCATTTATTTTTAAACAGAGTAGGAGGGTAGGATGGAGGGAGGGAGAGAGAAACATCTATGTGAAAGAGACACATCAACTGGTTGTCTCCTGCACGACCCTGACAAGGGCTAGTGACGAACTGCAACCAAGGTACGTGCCCTTGACCGGAATCGAATCCGGGTCTCATTGGTCCGCAGGCAGACGTTCTAACCACTGAGCAACCGGCCAGGACTACAACTTTATTTTTAAGTGCAGTTTGATGCAAGATAATCATCATCTCTTAAAGGTTTGAAAATTAATGTGGAAAATGGCACAGAATGAAGAATGTACTTTATGATGAATAATTCACCTGCACATAATCTTTCCTCTACCAATTCCCACCCATTCTGAAGTCTTCCTTTATTCCTTTGGTGAGCAAAATAAACCTTCATTATATTCCATTATACAGACAAACTATTTCTTTTCAATATCTTGAAAGCCGCTGATTACTTTTATAGAGTTGTTTTCCTTGTTCAATTAATACATTTTTTCTGTCTGCATTTGCATATCTTACTTTGGGATGAAATGCACCGTAATTTTTCTATTACATTTTTTGAAAGTATTTTTTGTTTTATGGTTTTTCACTTAGCAGTTAAATGTTTGGGAATGAATTCATGCTGCTATGTGATGGATAGGTGCACTTCAGGAGAAGCCTCAGTTGCCCTCACCTGTCAGGAAATCACCAGTCTAAGGAGGGGAAAGGCTACTCCAGCTGGCATCCCATTGCCACCATTGCATGTCATTCTGGACCCAAAATGCGTGAGGAGATTTGGAAAATGTGTGTGGCGGTAATCCTCCACACGTCTCTCCATTTTCTGGTTTTCCTCTGTCACCTGAGGCCAATAGTTTTCCTATGCCACCTGCGGTCCATCCTGGGGTCCCAGTGTTCGCATCTGAAAACCAGGGATAAATATACCTTTGTTTCAAGTATATGGGTTTGCCTTGAGGTTAAAATGGGATATGAAAGTGCTATGTCCATGTGAAGTATCATTATCATTTGAGCATTTAGAAGGAATTAGGAGGCTGAAAACCCCCAGCCACTAGCATCTGAGGTTCCTGTAGCTCATTTTAAGAGCAAGTAGCTAGGGCTAACTTGGATGATTAACATTGCTCTTATTTCTCCCTTTGCTATTATGGGCAAGGAACTGTAGAGGCTGGAGCTGCAGCACTGAACTTGATGGACATGATTCTCGACCTCATGGAGCTCACATGTCTAAGAAGTATTATGAAGTCAAGTCAAAAAACTCTTGGGAAACCAAGCAGCGGTGTTCGAGTTTATTGTCTCCCAAAATCAAAGAATGAGTTCACAGACCAAGGGTTAGCTAAAGGAAAGCTTATTTGAAAGACAGACTCCCCACAGTGGGCAGGGACCTAAGTAGGTTGCCTGTGGAGCTCTGTTGTCTAGGGGTAGATATACACTTTGCTAGCCTCAGATTGGTCCTTTTAAGAGATTCTGCCTTAGCAACATCCATACATTTTATTTTTTTTAAACTTATCTTTATTGTTGAATGTATTACAGATGTCCCTCCTTTTTTCCCACTTTGACCCCCTCCTCCACACTCCCATGGAGCCTCCTGCCTTCCCCACACTATTGTCTGTGTCTATTGGTTATGCATATATGCATATAAGCTCTTTGGCTTCTGTCTTCCCACCCCACCTCTCCCCTTCCCTTTGAGGTTCCTCATTCTAACAATTTGTACTTCTTAATCCCTTCATCATTTTCACCCTTTCCCCAACCCCCCTCCCATCTGGCAAACAACAACAAGTTATCTGTATCTATGAGTCTATTTCTGTTCTGCTTGCTCATTTTGTTTATTGATTCAATTATTGATAGACATGTATTTATTGCCATTTTATTGTTCATATTTTTTATTCTTCTTCAAGAAAACCCATCAACATTTCATATTATACTGGTTTGGTGGTGATGAACTCCTTTAGATTTTTATTGTCTGGGAAACTCTTTATATGTCCATTGATTCTAAATGATAGCTTTGCAGGGTAGAATAATCTTGGTTGTAGGCTCTTATTTTTCATCACTTTGATTATTTATTGCCACTGCCTTCTGGCCTGCAAAGTTTCTTTTTTTATTTATTTATTTATTTTTTATCCTCACCCGAGGATATTTTTCCATTTTTTGTACAGATAGAGTGGGAGGGAGAGAGAGGAAGGGAGAGAGAGAGAGAAACATCGACGTGAAAGGGACACATCGAGTGGTTGCCACCCACACAACCAACCAGGGCCGGGGACAAACTGCAACCGAAATACGTGCCCTTAGCGGGAACCGAACCCGGGTCTCTCCGGACCGCAGGCCGACGCTCTAACTGCTGAGCCAAACTGGCCAGGGCCTGCAAAGTTTCTTTTGAGAAATCAGCTGACAGTCTTATGGGAGCCCCTTTGTAGGTAACTAACTGCTTTTCTCTTGCTGTTTTTAAGCTTCTCTCTTTTGCTTTAACCTTTTGCATTTATGTGTCTTGGTGTGAGCCTCTTTGGGTTCATCCTGTTTGGGACTCTCTGTGCTTCCTGGACTTGTATGTCTGTTTCCTTTACCAAGTTAGGGAAGTTTTCTGTCATTATTTTTTCAAATAGGTTTTCAATTTCTTGCTTTCTCTCTTCTACTGGCATTCACATGATGTGAATGTTGATATGCTTGAAGTTGTCTCAGAGGTTCCTTACATTGTCCTCAATTTTTAGATTCTTTTTGCCTCTCTGATTGGGTGTTATTTGCTTCCTTATATTCCAAATTGATGGTTTGTTTCTTGGCTTCACCTACTCTACCATTGATTCCCTGTAAATTACTCTTTATTTCAGTTAGTGCATCCTTCATTTCTGACTGGTCCTTTATTATGCTCTTGAGGTCCTCACTAAGTTCACTGAGTGTCCTTATAAGCAGTGTTTTGAACTCTGCATCTGTTAGATTGCTTATCTCCATTTCATTTAGTTCTTTTCCTGGAGTTTTGTTCTGTTCTTTCATTTGGGACATGTTTCTTTGTCTCCTCAAACTGTGTTTCTATGTATTAGGTACAGTTGCTATGTTTCCTAGTCTTCCTCGGGTGGCCTGTTGTAGTAACTGTCCTGTAGGTTTCAGTGGCACAGCCTCTCTGGTCACCCACTGGGCCCTCAAGGTGCACCCCTCGTGTGGACTTTACACCCTTCTGTTGTAATTGAGTCTTGATTGCTGTTGGCATGTCAATGGAAGGGCTTTACTCGGGTTGATCAGCTGCAAGGACTGGCTGTGCCCATTGACCACTGACCTCTGACTACCTTGGAGGACCAGCTGTGCAGGGGCCCAGCACACAGAGCAAGACTTACTTCAGCAAGGCTCTGGTACCCACTGAGTCCACTCCTTGAGTGTGTTGCTTGTGGAGGTGGTTGGGTGGTGGTGCTTTGATGTGGTCTGAAGCTGTCCACTGGGTGTGCTGGCTCTGGGGCAAGGTCAGCCACCGCCTGTGTTCTACCTGGGGCCACCCGGCATAAGCTACAAAGCTATGTGCAGATGGCTGTTTTTTGTGCTGGGCTTGGAGGTGCCCAGGCAAAGCTAAGCTGTGAACCGAGGCTGGCTGCTTCTAGTGGCAGGCCTGGGGCCACTTAGTGAAAGGTATGGGGGTCGCTGTGGCCAGAGATGCTGTTTGTTTGAGAGAATTTAGGAAAATCTGAAGCAGGATCCAACAGAGTCCAATCCTATGGTAAAACCATTGGAAACAGCTTGGGTGGGCCTGAAAGTTGGGTGGGGCAGGGCCTCAGTGAATCACCAGGGCAGGGCAAACAGTGTGAACCAGATTGCTGGAGCCCCATGGGCACCCGTCTGCTGCTCCAGGAAAGGCTCATCAAAGAACAACAGCCTCCACCAGCATGTCTGTCCAGGAGAAAGTTGTCTCTCCAGCCCTTGCCCTGATGCCAAACAACTTAGTTCTTCCCTGTATGTCTCTGGTGCCTTTCAATCGAATCTGCCTCCCCAGTGCTGGAGCTCAGACGGAGCAAGTCCAAGTAAGTCCGTGTGCGGGCCCTTTAAGAGGAGTTGCCTGGGGCTCCAGAAGCCTCAGCCTCCCTGAGCCTCAGTTCCTCCCGGTTTTTCCAGCCAGAAGTTATGGGGATTCTCTTCCTGGCACTGGAACCCTGAGCTGGGCGCCTGGTGTGGGATGGGGACCCCTTGCTCCTCAGGGAGGACCTTCCCAGCCGAGGTGTCCTCCTGATTTTTATCCGCCACACGTGGGTGTGGGACCAGCCCGTCCGCCTCCTTCCAGTTTCCATGTGGCTTCTTTAATTTCATAGTTGTAGGGCTTCCATTCAGCTCGATTTCAGGCGGTTCTAAACGATGGTTGTTCTGCAGTTTAGTTGTAATTTTGATGTGGTTGTGGGAGGAGGCGAGAACCACATTTACCTACGCTGCCATCTTGACCGGATGTACATTTTATTTTATTTTCAGTTTTTGTTTTTGTTTTTTTTGAGAGAGGAAGGGAGAGGGAGAGAGAGATAGAAACACCGATGAGAGAGAACATCGATCGGCCACCTCCTGCATGCCCCAACTGGGGATTTGGCCCACAACCTGGGCATGTGCCCTGATCGGCAATCGAACTGGCAAACCTCTTGGGGCATGGGTCGACGCTCAACCACGGAGCCATACAGGCCGGGCAGCAACATCCATACATTTAAAGCTTGTGTTTCCCATCTGACTGGGTTCAGCCCTAGATCAAGATCATGTATAAGGGCCTTAGTGGCTTCCCTTTTTATGATAATTTCAATTTCTCCCAGATTATTAGTGAGGAGGAGGGGAAACACCCTCGGAGCAACCCTATGCTTGCCAGTCATTCAGCAATCTTGTTGCCTTGCTCCCACAAAGCAGTAGGTATATTAATTGAAATAGGTCAGAATGGCCAGCATTATATTCTTGAACAGTAAATAAAATTTCTTGCAAACCCAGAAAAAAGAACTATACAGTTAATCCCTGTTCCCTTTTTGCCTGAAACCAGCCTTCTGATTTTTTTTTTATGTAATTGACCTGTGCTCCTTCCAGGAGCTTCTATTTTGAATTTCTATAAATGGGGGCTGGGAGTGTCAGGCCTTAGGAACACAATCTCCCTGTTAATTTTAGTTTTATTTTGAGATATGTAGAGTCAGAATAAACCTTCAGACATGCTGTGTACTGGTTGCCTGCTTGTGTGCTGAGATCCAAACCATCTCAAACTTCCCTGGTGTCTCAGCCTTCCCATCCCATGGTCCTGTTTCTCACTGCCTAACCTGCCTCTGTCTCCTCACTAGGAGCCAAAGGCTTGCTAGGTTGTGTTATAGAATAACAACCAAAACAATATCAACAGCCAATGAGCTCATAACTACAGCATACTTTGATGTCATAATTTGGACAAGGCTTATGCTCTTCTGACTTTAAGGCAACATGAACTGAACAGAAGATAAGGTAGGATGTGTAATGAAATAAGTCTAAAACCTTGGGAGAATCCCACGAAAGGGTCTAAAACCTGATTAGGATCACCCAGAGCAGACCATGAACATGGGGCCATGTTATACTGGGCCCATCAGTGTCTGCTGAGCTTTAGTGTGACCTCTAGGCCCATAGGCACAAGTTTTGGTGAGAAAAGTGCTCCATTGGTGTCTAAATGTATCTGAATCCTCCACTCCCCACCCCCACTATCCTATGACCTCCAATAAATGTTGTAAATTAATGATATCTATAGACAGGGGTGAGAAAAAGTAGGTTAATAATAATAATAAATAATATAATACAATAATTAATAAATAAATAATAACACAAGAATAAATTCTGTTTCATATACTCACAATTGTTAAGCTACTTTTGCCCACCCCTGTAATCAGATCATAAAATGTATATCATTTCAATAGCTTTGGAATATTGATTGTCCTTTCCCATGAAGAAAGCAGATTTTCATGACTTAAAACATTAGTATGATCAAAGAAATCAAAGCCCCAGTCATTAATAATCTTTCCAGTGAAACCAGTTGCTGAGGAATCTGCTGAAATGAGTGCTTTTATATAAACAACAACAATAAAACATAGTAACCAATCAATGGATGCCTCCGTGCGACTAGAAGAAAAATACACAGGGGACACTTTTCATCAAACCATGCAAAGAAAAAAATATTTTACCATATTTTTCGTGGTTACTAAGATGCTTCATTTGAAAACTTACCTGTCTTTTGTACAATTCTTAGCACTACACAAAGGATGTGCTTTTTCTTCCTCCTTAAAAAAAGTTCCTGCCCAAACCATCAGCCTTTGTAGGTTGTCTTAATTGCTACTTTGCACTGCACTGGACTATGACTCTGATTTTTGGCACATGCTGTCATACACAAAGTTCCTAAAATAAAATGCTCCAGGATATCCCAGGAACTCTTAGAAGGCTTTAAAAAGGGACTTGCTCACTGAAAGAATATCTTTGATGAAGACAATTCAGGCAAGCAGAATGATTATTGCAAAAAGAACTACATGATTCGTTGCAATCTTGAAGTGGGTCCGGAGAATCCTTGCCACCTCACTTATCATGGTCAGGGGGAGTTTGACGAGAATCCAGTTTTGATAAAGACAATTGTTTTTTCCTCCCCAAGTGACTATACATTTAAATAGCTAAAACATCTGTTCAGCAACATAGTAAAACATGTACACCCGGAACGCCTGAGAGAAGAGCCTGCCAAACAATCGGTTGAGAGGGACTTTGCTGGGGGGAGCGCACCAAGATAAAGCAACCACTGTTTGTTTTGTCTGGTCAGGGGGAAAGCCGAGGCAACCAATATTTTGGGTTTCTTTTACTTCATTTGTGAAGAACTATTTGAGAAGGGGTGGTGAGGAGATATTTCCTGATAGGACTTTTTAAAGCTGTCCATTAGTAGAAGAGCAAGAGGACTTTGGATGTCAACACCTAACAAACTCTTGAGACTAGCCAACAAACCACAAACAGCGACTCTCTTCTTGCGTGGCCTCCACATCCCTCCCGATGGAAGCAGAAACGGGGAGCAGCATGGAGACTGGGAAATCAGCCAACAGAGGCACTCGAATTGCCCTGGTGGTGTTCATCGGTAGCACCCTGGTGCTGGGTACCATCCTCTTTCTAGGTAAGTGGGGCACTGGAGGCCAGGGCGAATACAGTGACATTTCTTTGTGCTTTATTCTGTCAGATCTTGTCAGGATGCAGGTGGAGGGCTGTTTGCTTGTGTTGGTAGGTGGTGCATCCTTAGTTTCTATTAAACATGCAAATAGAGGAAGCCTTTTCTTTATGAGGCTAAATAAATAAATACACGCAAGTACTCAGTGCCTAGTCCAGAGGGCAAAGTGGGTATAAAGTGGCTTCGAGTGGCTGGAGGATTCGGTTGCATGGGGCAAACATTGTTTTTATGCATTACATTTAGCAGAATGAGTGTTTATCAATTCATAGTCAGATACTTTCATTTATTTTGTGAGGAAAGAATTACACTGTGATCAAAATCATGCTGGAATTTCCTTCCATTTGATTTTTGTCAATGTTTGTCTGAATGAATCATACGATTTAACTCACAAAATACAAATTAGTTTTTATAAATGCACTTTTAATGGTATTCTTCAATTCCTTTCCAGTCCAGTGACTCTGGTGGGATAACATTTTAACTCTGCCTTTTTATTAGATTTAATAATTAATAAGAAGGAAAACAGGTTTTTTTCTAAGGTTTGAAAGGTATTGGGATTCAATTATTTTAATAACTCTTGGTGAGAATAAGGTACCCAGGGAAAATATATGATGATAAAAACATATTCCTATAAAAAAGAATGAAATACCTTGGAAAGATTATAGGCATTTGAACCCTTGACTATCAGCCTTTGTATTTTTCTCATATAGTCCATACTATTTCATTAGCTCAAAAGTTGTATAGGATCAAGCCCTCTACTTAGGAGATTCTAGGTGCAGTTTGAAATGTAACATGCCTGGAAACATTCTTTGGCACATACAGGATGCAGGAGGCCATGTTTATCTTGGCAGGGGAAAAGTAGTAATTAAACTTTAAAAGAGTTAGGGTTGTGTGGTTGAAAACTCTGCTAAAATGAGCAAACCATCTTTCCATGTTTTCTGTGGCTGAAAATTTAGGGAATTAGATGGGTTTATTGCTTTCTGGTACAGTTAAACCTCCTACTCCTGCAACCAAATTTGTGGCTCTCAAAAACTGTTATGAGATTTCTTGGCACTTGGGTTTTAGGCAAGTGTCCTATCCTGAAATTCAAAACTGGAGGAAAAATGATATGGGCATGCCAAGGAACTACATACCATGTGGGAAATGACCACAAAGTTAGACTATTGGTGTTTTGAAAACACTCCCAACTTAAAAATGCAAATGATGATTGTTTATGTAAAAATATGTATTATTTTTAATGATGTTACTGCCTCTTGAAAAAAATTTGAAATTCCATTGTTATGATTACATTCTGAGGCTGTAGCATATTAGTTGGAGTATTGTTGATAGCAGCAAAATCTTTGTTCTTTGAGAGAACATGATTCTTTGGAATCAGCTCTAAAGTTTTTAGAGCACAGTAAAATTCACCAAGCCAGGCAATGCTATTATGGGTAAGGAGGTCTGCATATAGAGAAAAAAAAACTTTCCAGTGTGTCTAATAATCTGGTTCTCACTGTGAATCTGGTTCTCACTGCATATAGAGAAAAAAAAAAAACTTTCCAGTGTGTCTAATAATCTGGTTCTCACTGTGAATCTGAGATCTGCTCCTACTGAAGTGGATGAAAATAGCCAAATCTGAGCATCAGAAGACCTTCCAGTCTACCTGATGCATGATCTCTATAGTTCTGAGAAGCAAAAGTATAGAGTAATTTAAAACAATAGTGTGTGCGTGTGTGTGTGTGTGTGTGTGTATGTTTATAAAGGTGGCAGTGGATAACTGAGGTCTTGCAGATAGGTGAATGAGATTTGGGGGGTGGGGAATGTTTGTGAAAGGCTAATCAGTTCTGAGCAATGATAAGAAGGTTTCATTACTGACCTTTGTAATTATGAAGGTTTCTACACTTGACCTGAACTCAGAATTGATTAAATAAATAAATAAATAGATAAATAGATAAATAAATAAATAAATAAATAAATAAATAAATAAATAAATAAATAAATAAATAAAAGGAGCTCTCATGATGTTAGAGAGTAAGGGTGTGGACATTCTACACCTTCACTACTCAAAGTGGGGTCCATGGACCAGCAGCATCAGCATCACTCGAAAGCCTGTGCTCCACCCACCCCAGACCTACTGATTCAGAATCTAAATTTTCACAAATTAAAGTGTGAGAAGCACCCTGGCCAGTTTGGCTCAGCAGTTAGAACGTTGGCCTGCGGGCCAGAGAGTCCCAGGTTCGGTTCCTGCTAAGGGCACATACTTCGGTTGCAGTTTGTCCCTGGCCCGGTTGGGGTCCTGTGGGTGGCAACCAGTCCATGTGTCTCTCTCACGGCCGATGTTTCTCTCTCTCTCTTCCTCCCTCCCTCCCTCCCTCCTGCTCTATCTGAAGATAAATGCAAAAAGGTCCTCGGGTGAGGATAAAAAAAATATATAAAGTTTGAGAAGCATTGCTTTGGGTGACCACATCCACTTGGATGTATACATTTGGAGACGTTGCTTTAAAATATATTTACACTTTTGTCAAATGTCTCTGCATTATTTCAGACTCCTTCTGTTCCCACCCCCTACCCTTTTCATGACCTAGCTCCCCAGGCTCTGCCCCCTACCTCCACCCTGCACCCAGCAAAATCCTTGTCTGAAAATCTCCTGGGACCTGCCAGGCAATGCTCTTTGTGACAATATTCTGGTTGAAGTGCCCTCCTCTTCAAGGTGCTTCCGGGTTGACTTTGTGGTTTATTCTTCTGCCTGTTCGAGTTCAGTCACAAGCCTGCAGTTTCTAGCATTTCTCCTTACCTCTTTGTATTTTAGGCTCTGGAGTAACCTCTTTCCTAAACCTTAGTCCTACTATAGTAAGAGGGATTGCTACTGACCTTGGGGTGGTCTCAGAGAACTTATAGTACTAGGATTTAAGACGTAAGGTATAATGATACACCTAAAACCAGTTCTTTATACTTTTTATTCTTTTTTCTTTATATTTTCCTTAATGTTATTGGTGTAATTTTTAAAATAATTTAATTAGTTAATTATTTAGTAATAGATGTCTCTCCTTTTTTCCCCTTCCTCCCTGATCCTGCTCCTCTTCACCGAATTGTTGTCTGTGTCCATTGGTTACGCATATATGCATATTCATTCTTTGGTTTATCTCTTCCCACCCTCCCACACCCCCTCCCTCTGAGGTTTATCAGTCTGTTCCCTACTTCCATGTCTCTGGATCTATTTTGTTCATCAGCTTAATCATTTTAAACTGTCCTTTCTTCTCCTCCCCCTCCCCCATCCCCTTCCTCCCCCTTCCCCTCCCCCTCCTCCCCACAATCTGGTCCTTAAATGCAATGATGAGCAAACTTTGCTTTGTAAAGGGCCAGATAGTAAATATTTTCAGCTTTCTGGGCCATACTGTCGTTGTTGCAAATACTGGATTCTGTTGTGGCACAAATACAGCCATGGACAATATGTATACCAATCGGCATGGCTATATTCTTGTATAATATTGACTTTGAAATTTGAAGTTCAGATCATTTTTACATGTGACAAAATATTATTCTGTTTTTAAATGATTTTTACCAATCATTGAAAAATGTAAAAGCCATTCTTAGCTCGTGGGCATACAGAAACAGGCAGTGGAGTGGACGTACTGAGCCCACAGGCTGTAGATTGCTGACCCTCACTATGTTCACTCTCACGCTCTCCATCTGTGGGTGACTCCACTGTACTTTGAGGTCATTTCTGTGGGTTATAGAGAAATCTAAAATGAGAAACCAAACTGCTCTTTAAGTTTTTTACAAGCTCCTAATCAGGAAAAACTAACATTTTCATTTTTTGTATGGAGAATATTTTCTTTGTTGCCTCTAGTTCATTCATGTACACCTTCACATTATCTGGGCTTATTCACCCTTAGTTATTTGCAGGAACTTAAGATACACCCCCACATGGCTATGATGCTCTTCCTTGAGGGGTTGGTTCTGTTTGCATCTTAATTAATTTAATTTAAATCTTTCTTTTAGTCATCATCAGATAAAGATATTTGATTTTAGTTCTGCTTCCTTAGAGGTTTTGGGTCAAGAATTATTTTCCATGAGAGGAATAAATCTTTAATTTTTTAGTGAGGTATAATTGACATATAATATCAGTTTCATGTATAGAACATAATGATTTGTTATTTGTATATATTGCAAAACTATGACAATAAGTCTATTGTGATCCATCACCATACATAGTTACATAGTTTTTTCCTGTGACGAGAGCTTTTAAGATCTACTCTCTTATCAACTTTCACATATGCAATGCAGTATTATTAAATATAGCACCATGCTGTACATTACATTCCCATGACCCATTTATTTTATAACTGGACATTTATACCTTGAAAGTAATGTCTTTAAATTAAATATTTCATTATCTTTTTTCTAAAATAAAACAAGGCTAGTATCAAGAAGGTATTGTCCTGAACCATAAAATTATTATTATTTATAATAACGTTTATTTTTCCATTATAAAATGTAACACATGCTCATTAAAAAACATTTGGTAAACATATGGAAGTAGACTGAAGGGAACATTTCCTCCATGGTTTCACCACCCAGGCACATTGACATTGATATATTTGGTACTAATTTTTACACTGCACAGATATATTTTACCTAACTTTTTTTTTTTTTTTTGCTTTTTAAAAGAAATCAAAACATACCTTTATGCTACAATACTTCGTTTCTTAAAAACAGGCCTGAGATGTTCCATAGGCAGTTTCTTGAATCTGTAATGTAACATAGGTAAAAAGGCTGTTTGGAGGATGGCAGCAGAGATAAGAAGAAAAAAAAAAGCTGCTCTCAGAATGCAGGTTAATAAATAATACAAATCGCCACACTGGCAAGTGATGTACAGGTGTCCATCTCTAGCAGAAATATAGGTACCATTATGCTTTCTGATCCTACTTCTCAGTTGAGGATGCCATGAAAGGCCTTGCCCCCCTCCCCCAACCTCCATCTCCATATGGCCACATCTGCAAATGCTTCCCTATTTCTTCTGCCCATAGAGTACAGTGATAATGAATTCCCCACAACTTCCTTGGCTACCAAAATATTTTTGAAATCAAAACTCACATCTGCTAATTCCCAGGTGCTACCTGGAGTTTACAAATGGAGCACTCTTCTCTTGGCCGGTGTGGCTCAGTGGTTGAGCATTGATCCATGCACCAAGAGGTCGCCGGTTCGATTCCCCGTCAGGACACATGCCCAGGTTGTGGGCCCAATCCCTAGTGGGGGACATGAAGGAGGTGGACAATTGATGTTCTCTCTCATTGATGTTTCTATCCCTCCCTCTTCCTTCCTCTCTCTCTAAAATCAATAAAGAAAAAATATTAAAAAACAAAACAAAAACAAATGGCGCACCCTTCTATATTCGTACAGAAATCCATTTAGAAAATGTTGCACCAGATGGGGGAAATTAAGGTATTGGTGAAAAGCTGCTTCCATCTTGCTTGCTGTGTTTTTGTTCTGTTTTGTTTTGGTGGAAGTAGTTGGAAGCTTGGTCCATGGAGCTGCATCTGTCTGGTAGCTAGGCTGGGTCTGGAGGGAGGAGTACGGAGCAGGCAAATAATGACTCTATTGCTAGATGATTGAGTTATATTATACACACACACACGCACACACACACATATATGTGTGTGTGCGTGTGTGTGTGTGTGTGTGTGTGTGTGTGTGTATATATATATATATATATATATATATATATATATATATATAATCTCACTCCCCTTTGGGGCCTTATCTATATGGGTGGTTTAAGTAAGATCTACAGCTTTAAATGCCACACATGCTGCCTTTCTCCTTCTACTCAGGATTTGCTCCAAATGACTTAAGTTACAATTTTCCCATCACTAAAGTGAGAATGTAATTGTAAACAAAAAGAGTAAAGTTATGAGACTTAAATCACAGGTAATAGGAGATGGAAGAAACTTTACCTATCTTCTAGCCCAGTGGTCTCAAACATGAGCCTGCATTTGAATCCCCTGGAGGACTTGTTAAAATGCAGATGGCTGGGCCCCAGAGTTTCTGATTCAGGATATCTGCAGGGCTTGGTAATTTGCATTTCTAAGAAATTCCCAGGTGATGCTGTTGCCACTACCCAGAGGACCTCATTCTGAGAAGCACTGTCTAATTGTGCCCACTCCTTATGTTCCAGAGAATTGAATTTCAGAGCAAAGAGTCTCACCAAGGTTACTTAGCTAATGACCAGAGTATGGTTCTGTGATGTTGAGCCAACTGGATTTTTGAATTCCATGTCAGTACTGAGAAGGATGAACTGATATAAAATGTCTTGTATATGTGCCTGTTGGTGGGTTACCTGATGGTGGTCTGCTACAAGTCAGTCATTTCTTTATTTTGGTCTGTTTTTTCAGTGAGTCAAGGTTTCTTAAATCTCCAAGCTAAACAGAAGTACTGCCTGAAGCCAGAATGCATCGAAGCTGGTAAGTCAGTTTTCCATCCTGTGTCAAGTTATAATTATGGTACCTTGGGGAGTGGAAGAGAAAACAGGTGGTATTTTTAGTATTTTGTTTGCTTGAGGTTTACCAAGTACGAAATGCAATTTTGATGAAATTTTAAGTTTACTTTCAAATCTTGGTGTGAAGTAGCGGAGCACAGGTTTCCTGTTTTCTTTTTCCTTGCGAAAAACAGCTGTGCGGTATTCCAAGTCATTACAGCCAGACCTCAGAGATATTGCGGTTTTGGTTCCAGATCACCGAAATAAAGTGAGTTATAGTCTTTTTGCTGGTGGAGGGTCTTGCCTTCAGTTTGTAAAAAAAAAAAAAAAAAAAGCAACACCTGTGAAGAGCAATAAAGCAAAATACAATAAAACACTTGAAACCCATATAATCTTATTAACTAGTGTCACCCCAATAAATTTAATAAAAAGAAGAAAGAAAGAAAGAGAAAGAAAGAAAGAAAGAAAGAAAGAAAGAAAGAAAGAAAGAAAGGGAAGAAAGAAAAAAACCTCAAGGTAGTCCTGTATAAGGAAATCAGGAAGGGGCTTGGAACACTGAATGACCTCTCTTAAAGCCAAAAGACAGAAACCATTGACCTTCCTTTGGTCTCAACTGGATATAGATTCCTATTTATCTTTTTTTTCTAATCCTCACCCGAGGATATTTTTACATTTATCTTTACACAGAATGGGAGGGAGAGAGAGCAAGAAAGAGAGAGAAAAACATCGATGTGAAAGAGAGACATTGATTGATTGTCACCCACACGACCCCAACCAGGGCTGGGGATGAACCGCAACCAAGGTGCATGCCCTTGGCTGGAATCGAACCTGGGACTCTGGTCCACGGGCTGATGCTCTAACTGCTGAGCCAAACCGGCCAGGGCAGGTTCATATTTATCTTAAGCAGTCTTTCTGGATTCTCTGGTCAGTGGATCCAACCTGTTTGCATCCAAGCAGGGACCATCTATAAATCCATTCTTCCACTGTTACCTGGAATCTCTTCCACATTACAAGTCAAATTCTACTTGAGGTGATCAGGCCGTATATCAGTGTATTCCCTAAAGTGAAGACAAGTGCTTAAAATTGTCTCAGTTTTGCCGCAGCTATTAGATTCTCTCCATAAACCAGTATTAGGGCCGAGATTAGCAGGATTCAGATTCCAGCCCCTATCCCCCATTCTTCAAGTGCGCAGGGACACTAGTGTGTTTTCCAAAGAGACAGCCATAGGACAAGTTAAGCACATGGCCCTTTAACTTTCCTCTTGGCCTTACAAGATGAGATTAATGAATTAATTCACCAACTATTTATTGCACTCCAGGCACTGAGTTAGGTTTTGGGAAAGCAAGGCATACCTTGCTTTATTGAGCTTCAATTTATTGTGCTTCACAGATGTTGAGGTTTTTACAAATAGAAGGCAAGACCCTCCACCAGAAAAAACAAAACAAAACAAAAAACATTACAACTCGCTTTATTGTGACACTCACTTTATTTCCGTGGTTTGGAACCAAACCCACAATACCTCCAACGTATAGCAGTGAAGCAGAGTGACTGGGTAAGGGAAGAGAGACAACTAACAAACACACAAAGCAATCAATATACAAGACACATATCAGCTGGTGATGCATGTTATGCAGAAAATGAAAATGTTAAAATAGAAGAATGTGATAGCAAGTGACAAGATGGCTAGATTGAAGTCTGAGAAAATGTTGAAGTGACCCTGAATGACCACGCGACTCCATAATACTTCTTAGACTGCTGTGTGAAGATCTAGGGAAAAGGCTTTCCAGGTGGGGGAAGAGCTGGAGCAAAAGTCCCATAGAGAAAAGAGCTTGGTGGAGTTCAGGAACGAGAAGAACTTGCTGGGTAAGGGGCAGAGTGCAGGTGATGAGGGTCAGTGGGGAGGCCAGGAGCCAGTGAGTTTGGGTTTTTCTTAAGTTTGCTTAAAAGCCTCTGGAAGGTTATTTAAAATAGGGAGAGATGACGTTATTAGCATTTAAAAAGATCTCTCTTTGGAGAGCTAGACTCAGGGGAGACTTTCTACTTGGAGAAGAGACCACGGGGAGTAAAAATGGAAGTAGGTGCTCAGGCAGGAGGTTATTTTGGTAAGCCAGTTGAAAGGTGATGCTGTCTTGAATTCAAGAGATAGAAAGGAAGACTAGAGAGCTTGCCGAGGTGATGCTTAGATTTTTGGCGGTGGTCCGATGGTGGCATTTATTGAGATGGGAGAGACCTAGGTGAAAGAACTTTTAAACTGAGGCCTTATACAAAGGTAATGGGTTAGATAATTATGTTATTAGAGTTCTTTTTTTGTTCCAGGCAATGTGTTAAGTGACTTACATGTGCCACCTTATAAAAATCATCGTAAGAATCCCATGAAGTCAGTGCTATCACCAGGCTTAATTACAAATGAGAAACTGTAGGCTTGTAGAAGCTAAGAAACTTGCCCAGGGTCACATCTTGAGTTAGTAGAAGGGCTGAACTTCAAGCTCACGTCTCGCTCCTCTCCATATGTGCCTTGGTGCCACAAGGCCAAGCCATGTATGTCTCTTTGACCCTGGCCCTGTTTGTTCTCTTTTCATAATAGTAGAACTTCCAGAATCTAGTAACTAGGCAACCATTTCAGCTTCTTGACCTTGTCCCTGGAAGGGTGAGAAAGATTTGGGAATTTCCAGGCCCTTTCTTGTTCCCAGCTCATGCGGACCTAGACTTTTCTCCACTTTAGAGAGTATGACCTAGACACAGGTACGACCATCAGAGGCCCACTTTTAGACTTTATGTCACCTTGTTCTTTTATGGTAGGGTTCTTGCAGATGTGTGAAAATTAAGCTTTTGAGCTCATCAATTTTCAGTTTGAGTTTAGTCGACCTTTTGTACAGAGGGCCACTTATTTCATGAGTTTTGTCTTTTTATAATTAATCATAACGAAAGAGTGAAACTTACTATTTGATAATGTCATATATTGCCAACTAGTGTTTTGCCTTGCTGTCTTGTTTTTAACTTTCATGTTGGAGAATGGCTTTCTAATATTGAAAAAATATATTTTTTGCTGTTTCTGTAGTGAAAGGCTCACCAAAGATACAGCCCTCTTTAGTGTAACATGAGCCCCACAATGCACAGGGGTCTGCAGAACAGCTGCAAAGTATACATCACAGAATTGTTGCCAAGGGAAGATCCGGAACAATGCCGCGTGCGTGTGTGGGCGCCGCGTGCGCCTGCGAGAAACTGCTCGGCTCCCAGACCTTTTCTAAGATGTGTGCTACATAAATCTTTTTTCCTTACATTTTCTGTTTCCTCCTATTTTAATGATCTTTTAAAAATAAAAAGTAGAGAAAGAACACAGGGAATGAAGGACCGGGTATGCTCATGATAGTGGATAAGGGCAAACAGTCTGGCTTGGGTTTGAAGCATGATCTGGCCACTTAGCGAGCCACTTGGGGTAAGTACATAGCCATCCCAAGTCTCAGTTTCACCATCTGTAAAGTGGGAATAACAGTTTTTACTTATCCTGCTAGTTGTGAGAATGGAAAGAAATAATGATGGCAGTAGTAGTAATCCAGGTCAACAATTCCAGATCCTTAACCCCCAAGTCCAGAGAGCATGGTACCTCTCACTTGGCAAGACTGGACCTGACCTCAACTCCTGTGGTGGCACAAATGGATCCTAACTTATGTGAGGCTGTTCTAGATTGTGTTTCCCTATTTATGAGAACACGTATATAATCCCAATAGAATTATTAATGCGTTTGTTTTAGGAGTGCCACTCCAGATGTGCTGGAGGAATTGTATAATCTGTGGTATATGCACTGTATTCGTTTTCTAAAATCTGAAAGTCTATGAGCTCTGAAACATCTGGCTTCAAGTTTCAGATAAGTGTTTATGGAATTATAATACTAAAAATTTATATGTATGGTTGCCAGATTTAGCTACACACGTGCATTTAGGCTGCTCAGCCAAATTTGAATTGCAGATATACAACTACTTTTTTTTTGCTTAAGTATGTCCCATGCCATATTCAGCATCAATGTATACTATAAAAGTAGTCATTTATTTGAAACTCAAATGTCACTAAACATCTTGTATTTTACCTGGCAACTGTATTATTTGGCAGTGTTCCTGGCACTGTTCTAAGCACTTACATGTATTTGCTCATTTAATTCCCATGAAAATCCAATGGGGTGTTGTTATAATCCCCATTTTACAGACGAGGAAACTAAGACAGAGAGAGGTTAAGTAACTTGCCTGAGATTATACAGCTACTGCATGGAATTGCTGCATTCAAACCCAGGTGGTGTGGCTCCAGAGCCTGTGATGATGCCACACTGCCCGAAAAGGACTAGCATAGTTTGGAGCACAGAGGAAGTGTCCAATATTTATTATTATGATTACTACCACCCTTCCCCTCTTTCTTGAATCTTGATTAAACTTACAAACTCAGCCTGGTATATGGGGGCAGTACTTCCACCTGTATCACATAAACACTAGCTGGAAACCACATAATAATTTACCTTGGGTACAACAACTCGAGAGAGTATGTAGCACAGGTTTCCTTCATCATCATTTTTAAAATTAAAACAAGACTCTGGGTTTTCTCCCTGAGGTTGAGTAGGGGGAAAGGAGTTTTGGTGTCTTGACAACTGTGGTCTCTTGCAATTTGAAGTCATAGTTCCCCTTCTTCAAGTGCAGCTCTGTGCCCAGCTGGGAATGGTGAATGAAGAATTGAGAGGCTGAAGCTAGAGTTTTCCCATTCAGCAGGCTCTGTTCCAAATTCAGTGTGAGTGATGTATTCCTCCACTTTATATCAGGGCTGAGGTCAGAGTTGATTTTGCAGTTTTTCTAGGTACCTGTAAAAATACCGAGGAGATGGGGAGGGATATAGTTGAAGGTTGGGAGGCATCCAGAAAACATTGTACTTGTGTGAATAAAACTGTGTGTGAGGGTTCCTTTGTGTGAGTGTAAATATTGTGTGGGACTAAAACTGGTGTGATCAGTGACCCTGAGGTGTCACGTAGAAGATTCATTCTGTGGCTGCACAGCCAGTATAACTATAAATAGAAACTGAAATGAAGATTTTGTGTGTCCTAGCACATCTGCATATTAAATAATAATAAATAGTAGCAGTAAGTAAAAATGTAATTGGAAACAACCAAATTCTGCAAGATGAAAATATTAAGCCAATTTGAAATTTATCAAACTTCTAAACCAATTTTTTGCTTTGTTCTTTTTTGTGGGGGAGGTGGAAAATGGCAGGGATTTTGAAGTCTTATAGAAATTAGGATGTTTGTATATTATTTCTTTATTGAAGACAAAAAGCTGTTGAAATTTTCATAGACAGTCCAGGAGAGAGGTATCTAGCCTTACTATTAAACCTGGAAGAACCACACATGTAACCCTACTCATATGTGTATCTAAATTTATAAAGATTATACTTTTGGGAGGTAATTTATTCACATTTAGCTGAAAACTCATTGGGTTTTCATTACTTTGAACAGAAATGTATTCTGGCATTAATTGGAGTATGAAAACTACCCAGAATGTCATCCTTCCAATGTCATTAAAATATTGGCTGCCTTTAAAAAATTAGTTGGTGCATATCTCTGTGCTAGAGTGGTAGCCAGCAATTGTACGATAGTTGGAAGAGAGTCAGAGTTCAATGTTGGGAATTTTGGAACCTTTTCATTTTGTAATGAAAGATTTTATTTTTTTATAAATTGTCACCCGAGGACATTTTTGCATTTATCTTCAGATAGAGCAGGAGGGAGGTAAAGAGGGAGAGAGAGAGAGAAACATCGATGTGAGGGAAACACATCGAGTGGTTGCCACCCACACGACCCCAACCGGGGTAGAAGACAAACCAAAACCAAGGTACGTGCCCTTAGCAGAAACCGAACCCGGGACTCTCTAGTCTGCAGGTCGACGCTCTAACCACTGAGCCAAACTGGCCAGGGCTGAAAGATTGTTTTTAAAGCCCATGGAAACATTTAAATTTGCACACACTTCCTACTTATTGACTATATTTCATATAATTATGTGTGGGCTTATGAAAGAGGAAAAATTTCACATCAGTCTATTTTGTCTTTCTTTTGACTTATACAAATACTCAGTTCTGCTACTAGACCTGGGCAAGAGAGGCCCCTGCCTTGGGTCCCTTATTTAAAATGCTCCACCTTGTCTTCCTCCCCAGTCTAGGAGTCTATGGGGCCAAGTCAGTAGCCTTCTACAACCCAGAGTTCCCTGCTAGGTATCTCCAAGCCTCCTTTCAGGGACTATGTTGGTCTACTGGTGGGGTTCATTACTCTGAGTGCTGCCCTGAATGTCAAGGGGCTAGAATTCATACCTGGCCTTGCAGGTCTTTATGAAGGTGTGTTATAAATGCATCTATTAAATATTTAGAGCCCTGGATGGTTTGGCTCAGCGGTTGGAGCGTCGGCCTGCGGACCAGAGAGTCCTGGGTTCAGTTCCCTCTAGGGGCACGTACCCAAAACAAACAAAAAACAAAATAAATATTTAGATATGACATGTGGGCCTCTATTTCAGTTAGCCTTTGTTGTGGAACAAACCAACTTTAGAGGCCTGAAATAAGAGTGATTTAATGTTTCTCATGAATCTGTGTGTTCAGTGAGGGTTCCTCTGCTGATACTGCCTAGGCTCAGTCATACAGCTGCATTCACCTGGAGGGTCACCTGGCCTAGAAGGTCCATGATGGCCTCGGTCACATATATGGCAGTTGATGATGGCTTGGTTCTTCTCCATGTGGCCTCACCTCCTTCAGGGGGCTTCTTCAAAGGGTAATTTCAGGGTTCCATTCAAAGGGAGTTAACATGGAATGTGCAAAGCTTCTTAATATCTAGCTTTTAAATTCATGAAAAGTTACTGTGCTACATTCTGTTGGTCAAAGCAAGTTACAAGGCCAGCCCAGATCCAAGGCAGGGGAAACTGATCCTACTGTTTGATGGGAAGAGTGGCAAAGTCACCTTGCAGAAGGATGAGAGGTCTGGAAGGAAATGTCACATGCATTTTTTCAAACAATTTAGCATATACTCCATCTGTATGCCTGTCCCATGCCCCGAGATTATTAGGAGTGGTCCTGCAAAACCCAATAGCAATAATGCCAAACTTTTAACCCACTCACTCTGAAGGCAGTAATTTATTACGGTGCAGTTGATTCAGGGAGTCATTTAAGGGGAAATGTAAAAGCCAAGGCTTGGGAACTGGTCGATAGGAAATCGTTGTTTAATTTGGAAGAGACCAGTACACAACATTCAGTGATTGTCATTAATCCTATGATTTTCTTTTTAAATAGCTGCTGCCATCTTGAGTAAAGTAAATCCGTCTGTGGACCCTTGTGATAATTTCTTCCGGTTTGCCTGTGATGGCTGGATAAACAGTAATCCAATTCCTGAAGATATGCCAAGCTATGGGGTTTATCCTTGGCTGAGACATAATGTCGACCTCAAGTTGAAGGGTAAGTTTCTACTGGGGTTTGGTGATGCACTTTACAGAGAGCAGTATTTGACAAGAAAAGCATAATTTTGGATTTGAAGCATGTCCATTCACTTTTTAGCTATACTGAATTTATGTTCAAGATTTTTAAGCATGGAAGGTTGAAAAGAAGGTTGTGGCATTCCAATCTTCTCTATCTCAACACAAGCTTAGTATGGGTTACTATGTTCATCCTTTGCATAGTAATTGCTGCTGCTGAAGGATAAATAGCATCTGATTGAGATTGGGAGCAAAGGAATAGTTAATGAAAACCATGTTATATATTTGTCCCTTGCGTTCAGAGCAAACTTTATCACTTGCTCATTGTGTCCTAGATGTTTATGGCTTACAAAATATACTTAACACCTCATCGTTTTTTTGACATCACTTTTGAGAACTCTGGATGACCTTGTGTTTGTTATATTGTTCCTGTTAACTTCTAACTTGGCTCTGGGGAGACTGTCTTTTCTCCCAATGGCCTCTCCAGCAACGACAAGCTCACACACACATACTCACATGTGAGGACGTACACATACTCACCTGTGTGCGTGCACACACACACTTCAAAAGTTGAAAACGTCTTTTACTAGAGTGTCTTCTAATTTTTATGCTGAGCTATTGGAGAAAGCCTCTTCAGGAAGGAAATTGGTAGATTTCAAAGCCAAATAAGGTCATTGTTTTCAGAAGGCAAAAATAATATGTCTTTTTCCTCTTTTTAGTAACTGAGTTATGCCATATAACTTGTGTTCAGTTATACCTACAAAGAATTTCTGAGAAATGATAAGAATCATCATTTTTATTTCTTCTTCAATTCCTTTTTCCCCTATATTTTAAGTACATGAAAATCAAATATATATCAATTTCTATATATAACAACTGAAACTTGGCAAAATAGAGAATGTTGTCAATTGTAAGGAAAAATGTGCTTAAATTTTACAACTAGATACAAATCATATGGACTTACATTTTCTACTAAGAGGCCCAAACCTATAAATTGTAACTGAGAATTTCCAAGAATGTCAGAGTTTTACTCCAATCCAACAGGTGAAATTCCCATTCTATGGAGGCATAAATAAGACTTCGAGGAATTAATTTACTAATACTAATTTCCCATAAGATATTAGCTCATATTAGTCCTTCACCTACCATTCTTGCCTATTTCCTGTTTCCCTTCTCTGGCTTTTTTCCCCCTCCCTAGACAAAGAGCTATGTGTATACACACACACAATCCTGTGTGCAGAAATATCACTGATGCTCCTATTACCTATAATAAAATGATTTCTATCTTCTGAACATGAAGCAGTTACAATAATTTAAAGATCTTAAAGATCTTTTTGGAGACCTGTTGATGTAAAAATTAAATTCAGTATTGATGTGCTTTGTTTGAGGAGGATATTGTATATGGGCTTCTTTAAAATCCATAGAAATAAGAGTAAATTATTCAGAGCAACACTGTTTTTTTTTGTTTACTTACTCCTTTAAAAAATGAAAAAAGCCCTGGCCGGTTTGGCTCAGCGGTTAGAGCGTCGGCCTGCGGTCCGGAGAGACCCGGGTTCGGTTCCCGCTAAGGGCACGTACCTTGGTTGCAGTTTGTCCCCAGCCCTGGTTGGGTCGTGTGGGTGGCAACCACTCCATGTGTCACTTTCACGTCGATGTTTCTCTCTCTCTCTCTCCCTCTCACTCTATCTGAACAAAATATCAAAAAAAAAAAAAGTGTCCTCGGGTGAGGATGAAAAACAAACAAACAAAAAATGAAAAAAAAATTGCCCTGGCCGGTTTTGCTCAGTGGTTAGAGCATCAGCCTGTGGTCCTGTGAGACCTGGATTCGGTTCCCGCTAAGGGCACGTACCTGTTGCGGTTTGTCTCCGGCCCTGGTTGGGTCATGCGGGTGGCAACTACTCTATGTGTCCCTTTCACGTTGATGTTTCTCTCTCTCTCTCTCTCTCTCCCTCTCTCTCCCTCTCTCTCCCTCCCATTCTAGCTGAACAAAAAATGGAAAAATGTCCTTGGGTGAGGATAAAAAAAAAAAAATGAAAGAAATTATTGCCAAGCTCATTTGGGAAATAGAAAAGAGCAAAAATTACATGCAAAAAGTAAGAAGAAAGTTGCCCATAAATCCACTCCTAGAAAAACTGTTAATGAAGGAATTGGGTATATTATCTTTCGAGGATTTATAACCTCATCACACATTAATATACTTAAAATTAGCTGATATGCTTACTGTTCTGTCACCATTAAAAATGTATTTTTCATAGACATGGATTATGTCAGTAGATATTTTTGCTTATTACAAATAACACTATAATAAATATCTGTGTATACACATCTTTATATCCTTACCTAAATGTATCCTTAGTATAAATTCCTCACAATGGACTTATGTTGAAAGAATGTTCACAGTTTAATTTTTTATGCATATGGCCCTTTAGAAAGTTATTTCTAGTTCTTTATATATTTTCTTGATGTTTGACATGGTAACTTTTCTCTATCAACTGTCTTTTTTTTTTTTTTTTTTGGTATAAATTAGGGGCCAGCAAACTATCACTTGTGGGCCAGATCCAGCCCACTGCCCATTTTTGTAAATCAAGTTTTATTGGAAGACAGACACATCCATTCATTTATATATTATCAGTGGCTGCTTTTGCATGGGAGAGTTGAATAGTTGCTACAGAGACCATATGGCCCTCAAACGCTAAAATATTTACTCTCTGACCCTTATGGAAAAAGTTTGCCAACTCCCGGTATCTGGCATAAAGCTTTGATATATCTATATTGGATCTGATTAAAACTGTCTTATTAATTAATACCTTTTTGGTAGCTTCTTTAGGATTTTTAATACAGGTTATCATAAAATTAAGAAGTAATTATAATTTCCTTTTACTATATTGGCTAGAGCCTTCAGAACAGTTTTAAATAATAGCAATGATAATGGGTATATTTTTCTTATTCCTAGGTTGGATAGTAATGTCTCTAGTATCCCCCCCCAATATATTTTTCTTTGTTTGTAATAGGTAGTCTTCTTTATTGTATTCTGTTATTCTCAGTTTGCAAAAAGGAGTTGCTAAAGAAAAACCTCTCTTCACTATTTATCAAGAGACTCAGATAGACTATCTCTTTTAATTTCTCTAGATTTTTCTCAAGCTGAACTTTCCTTATAATCTTGAAATAAACCCTACCTATGAATGATTTATTATTTTCTTTTAAGGCATTGCTAGACTTGAATAAGCTAGTATTTGTCTTATACTTTTGGGTCTATATTTATGATTCATTTTTGGCCATGGATTTTTATGTGCTAGATTTGTCAAATTCTGTTATCAAGATTGTGCTGGCCTTGTAAAACAAAGTGGGGAGGCTTCCCATATATGTCTATGCTCTGGGAAACCCACAGCCAAATAAATCGCAAGTTATTCTCTGACAAGCACTGTAAAGGGTGAACTGAAAAATTGATCACAGACAGGCTCTTGCTTCAAGTGCCAATAAGGAGACCGAATGGCGGAGTCGTGTCTCTTTTTAAATTGTACCAGACTATGTGTTTGAAATATAAAATGTGAATGAGTTCTTTAAACTTTTAAACTTTGAGGTAATTCACATTTACAGAAAAGTTGAAAGAAGAGCACAAGGAACTCCAATATACTCTTTACCCAGATTCCTTGATTGTTACCACTTTGCTGTATTTGCATTATCATAATATCCTGTCATTCTTTCTATAAATATGTAGATAGTGTTTCATTTTCTGTCTATATGTGTACATTTATATATAGACAGTGATAAAATAATATATCTATAAATATATATTGATATACAAATAGACTTAGATATTTTTCTGAACTCTTGAAAGTATGTTGCAGATGATTATTCTTAAAAGTGTATAAATAGAGCTTTATAAATATCAGATTGCTGACAATCTTATTTTTTAAACATTAGATCTTTAGATTATCTATCTATCTATCTATCTATCTATCTATCTATCTATCTATCTATCTATCTATCTTCATATCTCCCACTCTATCTACCCATTCATCCAACCATTCAGGTAATACAAGCTCTTTGTACACCAACTATACATGAATAACAAGAAGAAACATACTTAAAATCCCATCACCCAGCAATAACTTTTTAAATGCAAATATACATGTAAAATTATATGTGTATCTTAAAAGGAATCATATAATATGTTCTATTTTTACAGCCTGTTCTTTTTACTTGATGTTTACATGCTAACATCTTTTCATGTCAATAAAAATAGATCTATAGCATCATTTGCCATGACTGCTTTGTATGGATATACTACATTTTATTTAAGCAATTTCTATGTTGCCATTTAGGTTGTTAACAGATTTTTTCCCCTTATTGTAGGCACTCAGAGCATGAGTTTTGAAGCCACAGAGCTGGATTTGAATACTGGTTCTCTTTCATTTCTCCTCCATGTCACTTTTGGCTGATTACTTATCTCAGCTAGCTCAAGTTTTCTTATCTTTCAAATGGAGATAACAATACCCAATTCATGGGGTTTGTGAGGACTAAAGGAGATGAGCCATATAAATTACCCAGTTCAGTTCTTTCTTATAGCAGGCCCTCAATGAATATTTGTCCTTTGCTACTCCATTTTATCTCAAAGATAATTCTAAAGCTCCCAAAGTAATGTCTATGAAATCCTTAACTTTTATTTTGGTCTTATTTTTTGTAAATATCACGTGCTTTCAAAAATATCGAATACTGTTTAGATATTTTTCCTCACCCTCGATAAAGAGAACATCCAAAAATAAAATACAATAATACCAATCAAAAGAAAACCATTTTCTTATGGCTGATAGAGAACACACAGCTATGGCTATCCAATTTGTGAAATAAAATGGATTTGACAGACCTGGCTGATGAAAAATTGCCCTGTATTGAAGTCAGCAACCTGGCTTTGTGAATTTTTTTTCTTTAAATGGCATATAAGAGTCAGATTTCTACTTGGAAAATAACATGATTTCTTGTTCTCTTCAAGAAACAGGATTTTATTTTAAAAAGGCTGAATGTAGTCATGTGTTTAAATGTCTTAAAATTTCCTTCCTACAAAACCTCCCAAATTTGTCTTTATGTGACCATGGAGATGACACAGCATGCGTTGCTTATGAACGAGCAGCTGAAAATTTTGCAAATGAGCACTTATGAAACATGAGGCAATGAGTGAGATAGAACACTTGTGTCAAACAGAAGACAGATGACTCAAGGGAGGGCCAGCTCATCTCTATTATGGAATAGCAATCTTTGCCAATATTTTGTAAAGAAATGCAGTATATTATTATGTTCAAGCACAGACAGCACCAGCAGAACAATAAGATGAAGTAGGGTGTATGCATTAATGAGCAGAGAAAGGTGATTGTGATTCATAGATCAGTTATTTATTTGTAAATACTTGCTGGTTGAGATTCAAATGATTCTCATAATTAAATAACCCTCTATAATCTTGTTTATTTTTTCTACAAACAATCCTAGCCAACTCAACTTCTGCAGATAGGAGAAAGCTGAAAACTTCATTTCAGATCTGGTAAAGTCATTTGATAATTAGCAAGATCAGATTATTGAAGATATAGTTAACTGTATCATTTTCCTCATCCCATGAACATAATGTACCATTCTGAGCCTTGATATCATTTTTTGAAACAAATGATTTCAAACTGCAAAAAATAAGATGGGGATATGGTGGGGCAATGCTAGGGAGCACCCAGCCATTGTGGTGGGCTTTTTATTCCTGGTGAAAACTCAGACCCTGTAAGTGTTAGTGAATCAGATATACACACTGGGTGCACCCACTCAGAGAAGATTTCTATTTCTGACCATGCTGGCTCCTTTTCATGTGGCCACACGGAAGCAACAGATTGCTACATTATACATATGTCATCATCAGTCCTGTATGCACAGACGGGTGCTGCAGGAAGACTTAGGCCTGTATAGAGGACTTTCAGAATGTCAAATTAAATGATTTTACTTGAAAAGTTTGTTATTGTTTACCTTTTTCCTAATATATATATATTTTAAATCCTCGTGTGAGGATATTTTTCTATTTATCATCAGAAAGAGTGGGAGGGAGGAAGAGAGAGAAAAACATTGATGTGAGAGACACATCGGCAGGTTGCCTCCTGCATGACCCAACCAGAGCCAAGGACGACCCGCAACCAAGGCACGTGCCCTTGACCAGAATCGAACCTGCAACACATTGGTCCATGGGCCAACACTCTAACCACTGAACCAAACTGGCCAGGACCATTTTTCCTAATCTTGATACGCCTTTTGAGCTTGGGCAGGGTTGGGGGTACATGAAGTGTGAGGAAGGGGGAAAGAAGTTGTCAAATTAAAAAAAAATTAGAACTTTCCTATTAGGAGACATTCACTTCAGATATAGAAATGAATTTCTTCCTGAGGACTGTGAAAAATGTTCAAGTAGCTCTAAGATATGCTCTCTTTCTGATGGCTAAAGGAAATAAAGAGGCCATGAGAATGGCCACTATGTGTAAAAGCTTCTGGTAGTTTTCACAGTTGGCATTTTAGATTTTATTCTTGTATGTTTTTTTCTACCCCCAGTAGATCTCCTTGTCTTATTTTTTTACTCTCATGTGCTCCAAGCATTTGATTTTAAGATCTGATCTTATCCCCTATGGCTTTTATGTAGCTCTTTTTGTCACAGTGGTTAATATTACAAATAAGTTGGGTATGCTTGATAAGAACCAGGTCTATTCATTGCATTCATTCTGAGTTGTATGCTCTTTAGTTTGGGGGAAATGCATTAATTTCAAATACATTGAAATGCACAGCATTGTGACTATACTAATTTATCTGTGAACTGAAGATTATTTACTGAGCATTTACCTTTTTCCTGGCACCAATTGCTTTCAGTCACAAGTGACAGAAATTCCAACTCAAACTGGCTTAAACAGTAGAGAAAATTTTCTGGCTCATGTAACCAAAATGTCTAGTAATAATGTGGACTCTAGGTAAAGGTTGACCCATCAGCTGAACTATGTCATTAAGGATCACATTTATTTCTTTCTCTCTACTCTGACGTCCATGGTTTCATACTTCCAAGTCTGTTTGGTTATAAGATTTTTGCCAGTAGCCACCACAATTTACATTTTCTCATTCACATCTAGCAAGAGACATCGTGTTAGACACAGGAGGATACAGAGGTGCAGAGATTAATAAAGCTCCCAAGATTATCCTTGTGGAAATTAAAAGTTTGCACATCACAAACTGTTTCAATAGGTCTTATAATCAAGACTCTAGAGCTGCACAGTTCAATTATGATAGCCACTAGCCACATGTGGCTTTGAGCACTTGAAATATGGCTAGCTGGAATTGAGATGTGCTGGAAGTGTAAAATACACACCAAAATTTCAAATACTTTGTTTAAAAATATATAAATATCTGCCAGCCTGGGTGGCTCAGTGGATTGAGCACCGACCCATGGACTGAGAGGTCCCTATTGGATTCCCAGTCAGGGCACATGCCCTAGTCGTGGGCTCGATCCCCAGTAGGGGGCGTGCAGGAGGCAGCCGATCGATCTTTCTCTTTCACATCGATGTTTCTATCTCTTGCTCCCTTCCTCTGTCTCTAAAAAAAAATCAACAAAAACATATTTATAAAATATATGTATATATATAAAATCTGATCAATTCATTTTATAATTACATCTTGAAATGATTCTATCTTAATATATATTGGGTTAAATAGAATATATTACTATATATAACCTCAACTTTTTAACTTATTTAAATGCAGCTACAAAAAAAAATTAAAATTACATGTGGCTCAGATAATATTTCTATGAGACAGTGCTGTTCCAGAGACCTGAAGGGGCCATTAGAAAGGTGAATTATCTGGGAATGAATTCAAATTCATTTCAGTGATAGAGAAGGGTCAGAGAACACCTTTATTAAAAATAATCCCCTATGCCTGGCCAGTGTGGCTCAGGGGACTGAGTGTCATCCCATGAACTGAGAGGTCCTGGTTCAATTCCCAGTCAGGACACATGCCCAGGTTTCGGGCTCAGTCCCCAGTGGGGAGTGTGCAGGAGGCAGCCAATCGATATTTCTCTCTCACATCGATGTTTCTATCTTTCACTCCCTTCTTCTCTCTAAAAAATAAAAACATATTTGAAAAAAAATCCCCTACTCCTATCTATAGTCCCTCTGTATCTCATTACCCGTAAGTGTCCTTTGTGTCCTGAAATTATCTTGTTTCTGTACTTGCTTACTTGTCCCATGTTCTTCTCCCTTATGTGTGTCGTCCTTCTCCACACCTCACCCTGCTGCCCCAACAGATGGTAAATTCCCTGAGAGCCAGAATCTTGTCTATTTTGGCTTCACTGTGATCCAGCACACAGCCTAGTGCCTGACACCTAGTTGGTGCTCAGTAAATACTTGTGGAAGAAAGGAGAGAAAGATCATGTACTCTTTGTGTGGCTGGGTGCTGAGTTGGGGTGGCTGGTTGGCTGGATGGGGAGAGGTGGCTTTCTCATCTCTTCTTTCTCCCCTTCCTCCTGTGCCTAGGTTTCTGCATACTCTCCCAGAAAAGCCCTGAGATAAAACCAGAGCTTTCCCCTGACAGGAGGGGAAGGATAATTGTTAGATGTTCTCCATTTGTGTTCTTGGCCTCGGGAAGACAGGACAGTGAGACGGGCCAGAGCCTTTCCCAGGGCTCCAAGACTCCCTGTGGTCTTATGTAGGTTACAACAAGAGAAGTCAGAACTCGCAGGACGGTGTTCAAGTTTAGGCTCTGAAAAAAAATTGGGACTCTGTCACTTATTGGCTGTGTGATGGTGGGCAAAGCACTCCTCTCTGAGCCTCAGTTACTTCTCTGGTTATACTGTTGGAAGAATTCATTGAGATGCATTGAAAATCTTCTGCACAGGCTTTAATACATAGCATCTGTTACTACTGTTAACTTCGTGAGGATTAAATGAATGTTTTAAAAGCATTTGACACGTAGTAGAAGCTTAGTTTCCTAGCCAAATAAGAATTACAACTTTAATTGATAAGAAAACTTTAACAGCATTATTTTAAATTTTTTTCCTTTATTGATTTTTAGAGAGAGAGAGAAACATCGATGAGAGAAAACATTGATTGGCCGCCTCTTGCATGCCCCCCACTAGGGAGCAGGCCCACAACCTGGGCATGTGCCCTGACCAGGAATCGAACCGGTGACCTCTTGGTGCATGGGTCAATGCTCAACCACTGAGCCACACCGGCCAGGCTTAACAGCATTATTAAAGTAAAATATTATGATCTAGTTTTTTGCAAAGGTCTCTCAACATGCCTGAAAATGGTTAGCCTGGGAGTAAAAACAATTGGTTAGGGTATTTGTGTGTATTCCTGACTTTTATTGACATACCATGGTCATGACCTCAAACTCTGCAAGGTCTTGATAATCTAAGTGGTCAGAAAACACACTCATTTGGGAATGTGAGTTTTAAATCACTCCTATGGAAAAAGAGAGAAGAGGAAAGGGGACCTGGGAAAATGAGAAAGGGTGTCATCTTAGGCTGGTCTAGATCCTTTCTAGATGCCATTAAAAAAATTACACCTGCCCTGGCTGGTTTGGCTCAGTGGTTAGAGCATTGGCCTGCAGTCCAGAGAGACCCAGGTTCAGTTCCTGCTAAGGGCATGTACCTCGGTTGCATTTTGTTCCCGGCCCTGGTTGGGTTGTGCGGGTGGCAGCCACTGGATATGTCCCTGTCACGTCGATGTTTCTCTCTCTCTTCCTCTCTCTCCCTCCCGCTCTATCTGAATAAAAAATGGAAAAATGTCCTCGGGTGAGGATAAAAAAAAAAAAAAAATACACCTAAGTCCCATTCTTCTCTCTTTTCCTTCTCTAATCCCTAGGGGATCTTTAACCCAGGCCCACAGCCCCTCAAGAGGGCTGCTGATAGAATTCAGGAACTTGTATGGGAAAAAAATGCACCATTATTTTTACTAACCTCTGATGGAACTTTACCATTTTGTTTAATTAGGAACCGAGGCAACAAACCCTGATATTATTAGCTGTGATTTTGTTATCAATGCCAGTCATCGTTATTTTTCTCTCTTCATACAGATGTTACAGGTATCTTGAAATATTATTTACGTACATCACCATTTTGAAATCATAGCAGTGACCAGACTCAATGCTGCATCTTATTTAATGAGTTAATAAAGTATCGCACATATTATGATGTCAAAGTGTAGAACGACTGTTTTGTTAACTGTGTTCCTGAATAACTGGTTTCCTTTGTAAACCTGTGTTCCTTCTCTAATGTACTTATGAACATTATTCTGAGAATGGTCAATAGGTTTTAAGAGTCTGCCTAGGGGATGTATGGCACAAAGAAGATAAAGAATCCTTGCCTATGTAAGGATTGCTGGGGCGAGCCTCAAGAAGGTAGTTTTATTTAATTCCAGCCTTTTGATGCATCCTAATTTGGGTGTTTTGAGTGGAGTTGGCTATTATGTGGCTCCATGGGTCCACTTATACCCAAATCTTTGAGCAGTCCACTGTCTAGAATCCCTGGATAATGGGCACATTACTGACAGTTAATTTGTGTTTATAAGGATATTAGATGGAACCAGAAATTTGTGTTTGGAGATTTGTGCCAATGCTAAGGCTTGAACTGATTAAGTACAAGCTTTATGGGATTACCATGGAATAAATATTTTTATAGATAAAATTACTGAGGGTTGCCACATGCCTATTTTGAAAATGGAGAGTTAAAGGTCAGCGCCCAGCTAGCGATGGTACAGCTTTTACTGTGGTGTAATTACAAATATTTGCAAACAGTGCAAATGATTGAAGATAGTAATATACCAAGTAGAGTCTGTATTCATAAGTACACGTTATATGGTATATGAAAGAGCTTGTTCAGCATCTGATTTTAAAGACAGGGACTCTCGGTTGAACTTGGAAGGGTCGGGGCAAGACAGGGATTATAAAACTGGAGTTTCTGTGAGTAAAGTTCAAGGAGAGAGCTGAATCGATATAACTTGGCTTTGCTGGAAGGAAGGAATGAGCAGGGCTGTTGGTGAGAGATGACAGGAGTGAGACGGGTGGGTGAAGAATGTCAACATTCGTTTGTGAGATTTTTGACTTGCAACAGGGAATGCTGAGGTTGCTGTAAGTGGAGTGACAGTCTAGCTATGCTATGCATGGGAATATTGACTGAAATAAAAGGAGTGGAAAAATAGATGAGGGGACATTTTTATAATGTGAATATTGCAACACATTATGAAAAGATTCCTGCTAGTTAGCTTGAATGTTATAAGAAGAAAGACACATTTTACTTGAGAAGATTATCAACTAAATTTAGGTACTTTTGACTAAAAATAAATTCTTTGGCATGACTAGTGACACAGGATATGTGCATCCTGAGAAAGACATATATATTTCTACAATGACACTTCTTAGCATGCCCCATTTTGAATGTTTGGTGTATATAAGTTTATTTTGCTTTGCAGCTATTCAGAGGGGTTGCATATTTTTAAAATTTAATTTTCAATTACATTTGACATACAATATATTAGTTTCAGGTATACAACATAATGGTTAGACATTGATACACCTTACAAAGTGATCACCCTGATAAGTCTAGTGTAAGGGTTGCCTGTTTTTGAAAAGCCACTTACTGAAAGAGGAGGGTGGTTTGGAAAAGGAAGAAAAATCCTAGCTGGATTTGGTGGTAACAATTCGGAGGCAAACTCACATGAGCTTTGGTGGTAATGATTTCTGAAGTTCCTCCAAGTCTTCATGTATTCCTGTTGGTTGCCAGAAGGTAGAATAATAACGGAGCTGAGAATATGGAATTTTTGCAGGAACTCACAAGGGTCATCCAGATTTCATACCAGAAACAGAGGACTCAGATTTCCTGGGCCTTGAAATCTGCATCTTAGAGAAATGTGTCTAATTATTTACCTTGATTGTACTCCTGATGGGCCAATGGCAAAACTTGAGCATTAGAAAAATTAAAAAGTTGTTTGCACACAAAAATACATGGCAAGACTGAGTTGAAAAATTTATCCTTGCACTTGCAAGTTCCCTGATGAGATACCTTCAGCTACACTCTCGCTCTCAATCCTGAGCACTTTTCAACTGCAACTTGAAGTTGTAGATGGGTCGAGCATCTTTGCAATGTGTCAAAATACCCATTTCTTCCCCAATTTACTACTAATGGGGGCATTTCTACTCATTGCTGTGAAGTGACTCTTCAGCAGATTCCAAAGAAAATGAGTCTATCACACACAGTAGGGCCTAACAGACCAGGCACTTTATAGAGATGACCTTATTTCATGCTGTCCTTAGTTACCATTTGTTGAACTCTCTAAACTGAACTCCAAATAAGCCTAAATTATGTAAGATTTACCCACATTTTGCAAATGAGGAAATAAAGGCAGCAAGCAGTGTAATAACCAGCCCAAAGTCACACAGCTAATAGGTAAAAGAGCTATGATTAGAAATCACACGGGTTGACCCTTAGTGCCTGGTAAAAACCCTGAAAACTAGGAAGGTGGTTTATCCCCTTTTGTAGTTGTGGAAGCTGAGGCTTAAAGAAATTAAGTAATTCACTTATGTCCACACAGCTAGTGACCTGTAAAGGTACCTTCCAGAGCAGTGTTGTCCAATAGAAATGTAATGTGAGTCAAAAATGCAAGTCACACGACATTTTACATATTTTCTAATAGCCACATTAAAAAAGTAAAAGGAAACAGGTCAAATTATTTATTTTATCTAACCTGACATATCCAAAATATGTCATTTCACATAATCAATATAAAAAAAACTTATTCACAGGCCGTTTTACATTATTTCTTTCCTACTAAGTATTTTTTAAAAATATGAAAAATATGTTTTTATTGTTTTTTTGTTTTTTTTTTTAGAGAGAGAGGAAGGGAGAGGGAGATAGAAACATTGATGTGAGAGAAAAACATTGATCAGCTGCCTCCTGCACGCCCCCTACTGGGGATTGAGCTGAAACCGGGGCATGTGCTCTGACCAGGAATTGAACCAGGACCTCTCAGTCTATGAGATGCTGCTCAATCCACTGAACCACACCAGCTGGGCCCAAGTCTTTGAAATCCGATACTCGTACTTGCAGCATATCTCCATGAGGTTCAGCAGCTTGGTGGACCAACTTCCTTTCAAGTGCTTGATAGCCCCATGTGACTACTGGCTTCTGTATTGGAGAGAGCAGTTCTAGAGCAGTGCTTCTTAACCTTGGCTGCATATTGGAATCACTGGGGAGCTTTAAAAACACAGATGCCTGGGTCTCATCCTCAGAGGTTCTGATGTAATTGGTCTGGGTGTGGCCTGGGCTTCCGGATTTTTAACAACCACCTCCCTCAGGCAATTCTAATAGGAGCCAAGTTTGAGACTCTATTCAAGGGTGATGCCAAAACTAGTATAGTAGAGAACTGTAGCCACCGTTCATTGGGGAAGACTCTATGAGCTTTCTGAAACGAGAATCATTCAAAATAACCACTCTGGCAATATGCTTTTCTAATTCACATTACAGAATGCTAGGCAATGCCCTAGCTAATTAATTATTCTCATAATTTACATTTCCCAACATTTTGGCGAAGTCCCAGGATAATGTAAGAAAAGAAAAGGAAAGATCCCCACCCTTGATCTACACACTGGTCTGGATACACACCAGTACAAGTACATTAAGACATAAAATTCTATTGTTTTAATTGAGAGCAAAGGTGTTGATGTCAGTCTGGGACCTCTGAGCTGTGGAGAAGAGGAGGTTGGGGTTTGAAATCTTTAGATCATTGCCAGAATGAAACATGTCTAGTGGGGAATGCGTGGGAAGTGCTGGGTGAGGAAAGGAGGCAATTGTGGCCCGGACTGAGGTCTGAAGGCTACACAGCCCACGGTATGGCAGGACGCCCATGAAGCCGCTCTCGCCAACGGCCTCACACCACCTTCCCACTTGGCCAAACTTGTGTTTCTGTCTTGAGACCCAATATTCAGGAATTCAAATGTCACATCTCACCCGGAGGTTTTGTTGTCTTTAAAATGCTTTTGGAGTCATTTGGAATACTTTTTATAATGCCTTCTTTTATTTAAATCCAAACACAGCTTTCATATGCTGGAAATGTTATTTCCCAGAATGAAAAACACTTGGTCTTCTGTGGTGGTAGCACTATAGTTACATGCAGTTTTCTTAGTTAACTTTATTTGACTTAAAATTAAGCCAGAGAACATACAAAGTCTACTGGGTCGTCCATAGCCTTAACTAAATTAATTCCATATTTTATCAAATCAAAAATACTGTAAGATGTACCATTATTTCGTGTATGCTAAGAAAGACTAAGCTATTACACAATGCTTTCTTATCACTTGAGATTTTTATTTTCTTTTCATTGAAAGGGTTCTTTTAGACTTAGGCATTAATTTTATCTTCTATAATAATATAATTAAAATGGAAAATGCAAGTGAAGAGATTGGTTATAGTATTCCTAAAACTTCTTCACAGCCTTTTTTTATTTCAAATCATCAGTGCTTTTTACTCACAAAATATTGTTCTCTTTCTATCAACAACAGCAGTGATTCAGCATTTCTTTAAAAAGTACTCCCAATTGTTTCAGGGATTTTCCTCCAAGACTGCCTTTTTGGATATGCAATAAGTTTTCATTTCATTGCCAAATTGTGGTGAAATCTTTCTGTAGATATTTGAAGTGACAATTTACTAGACATGCAACCAACTCGTTTGAAGTGTTAACTGTAAGAACTCGTAGATAAATTCATGCATGGGCAGGCAGTGGCCACTACCTCATGACTGTGCCTGGCTGACACTTTTTTAAAAATATGTTTTTTATTGATTTATTTTTTTAGAGAGGAAAGGAGAGAGAGAGATAGAAACATCGAATGACTGCCTCTTGCACAACCCCCAATGGGGATAGAGCCCACAACCTGGGCATGTGCCCTGACCAGGAATGGAACTGGGACCTCTCAGTACATGGGATGATGTTCAATCCACTGAGCCATAAAGGCCGGGCTTGGCTGACACTTTAAAAAAATATTTTTCTTTATTGATTTTAGAGAGAGAGGAAGGGAGACGGAGAGACAGACAGAAACATAGATGAGAGAGAGAGCATCAATTGGCCACCTTCTGCATGCCCCCCACTGGGGATCTGGCCTACAACCTGGGCATGTGCCCTGACTGGGAATTGAACTGACGACCTCTTGGTGCATAGGTCAATGCTCAACTACTGAGCCATACTGGCTGGGCATTGTCTGACTTTTTTTTTTTTCTTTATCCTCACCTGAGGACATTTTTCCATTTTTTGTTCAGATAGAGCGGGAGGGAGAGAGAGGAAGAGAGAGAGAGAGAGAGAGAAACATCGATGTGAAGGGACACATCGAGTGGCTGCCACCTGCACGACCAACCAGGGCCGGGGGCATTGTCTGACATTTTTAAGATGGATTCCAATTTCAGAGATGTTCAGATGTGAAAAAAATATATGTTTCTTAGAATTGATGAAATATGGTATGTAAATTGTATTTTCTACAATCCAGGCTCCCCAACTGCTTGTCACCTCCACCTGCTTATGTGCTTTGAACAATTTCAGTGAGATTTGTATGATATTTCCTACTCAGCATACCTAGACTTTAATGTCCAATGGTATATAAGCAACACTCCCCACTTGCTTCTTCTGCTCCAATTTGCAGCAACAAAACTGTACTTTAATACCATTCTTCCCAGGGTTTAATGTGTGTATGAATCATTTGGTAATCTTTTTATTTATTTATTTATTTTTATCCTCACCTGAGGACATTTTTCCATTTTTTGTTCAGATAGAGCAGGAGGGAGAGAGAGAGAGAGAAACATCGATGTGAAGGGACACATCAAGTGGCTGCCACCCGCACGCCAACCAGGGCCGGGGACAAACTGCAACCGAGGTACGTGCCCTTAGCAGGAACCGAACCCGGGTCTCTCTGGACCGCAGGCCGACACTCCAACAGCTGAGCCAAACCGGCCAGGGCAGGGAATCTTTTTAAAATGCTGATTCTCAGTAGTAGGGCTGAGAAGAGACCTGAGCATCTGCATTTCTAGCAAGTTCTCAGGTGATGCCCGCTCTATTGTTCTGGGGACCATACATTGAGTATCCAGGCCTTACTACATGTACGGACATGGTGTATCACTGAAGAAATTTAGCACCTTCCCAGAGTGCATGTGGTTTACTTTTTCTTCCGTTTATATTATAACTTTGATGAAGTCCTGTCTGTATATTGTAAATGTCATTGTATTGGGTAAATACAAAGATTTCTTAGGATAAAAAGAAAGTAATGTTATATGTCCTATCTTATGGTACAGGGGGAAATATTTCTCCCTTTGCTTTATTTTCTGGAATTGCTCATTTCACTTTTCTTTGCTCCTCCTCAAAAAACTTGGGCAACTTGAATTTATTAGGAAATCTGCACGTAATTGCTAATTAATAACCTACCCATTAATACTACATTAGTTCATTGTGATTAATAGCATCTGTGTGAATGCTCAATGAATTAGTAATGAAGGACTATTTGCTTTAAAGTGTCAAGAGAATATTCCATGTAAAAAAGGTACTACCCATAACAGGAAAATTAATTATATGCTGGTCTAGATAATAGCTTGTCACAAACAAGATAGGTTTGTTTGGAAAGCTTATTGGTGTTGATATTTGCACTATGAGAAATACTTTTTAAAACATGCATGGACCTTTTAATTTATAAAATGAGAAGGGAATTTTATTTTCATGAACAATTAAGATAAATATGGGAGTTTATATTTATGAGAGAGAGAAAAAAAGCATACACACACACACACACACACACACAGGAATATGTGCTAGTATTCTCTCAAGTTTGCCTGTGTCACTAACCAGAGACTTCTGTAGTGGCCATTTAGAATAAGTTCCAAATCGAACTGCTTCCACTACCTGCTGTGTATTCTGAATTTATAAATCTACTTCCCCAAGGCCCAAATGGTTTTTGTTACTAATTTTATTCCTTTAGCATATCATTTGTTTTCTTTATATTTCCTCACTTTAATTCCGTGATGTCGGCCATCATTGTTTATTTCTGTCTTTGCCCTACATCCGAGGAAGCGAAGGTCAAGGAAATTATGTGACTTACCCAAACCAGTCCAGCCATATAATTTGTCCCCCACAGATTATGGGTCTAACATTTCAAATGTCTCCCATTTTAACCCAGGCGGAAAGAGCTACATGAGCAGAGGCTCTGTTCAGCTGGTGCCTTTCAGGAAACCCAATAAGCCAGGTGTGATTGGAGCTCAGAGTTGGAAGGGAAAAGGGACAAAAGATAAAACAAGAGAAAGGAGGGGCCAGAGTATACAGGCCTTGTAGGTCATGTAAAGATTTTAGCCTTTATCCTTGGGCAATGGGAAGCCATTTGTAAATGTCATGTCGAGGGGCTCGGTGAGTGATGTGTTTTTTCCAGAGCACACTGGCTGCATGTGGAGAGTGGCACAGAGGAAGGAGTTGATATATGGAAACCAATTCAGAAGGTCCCATTATGGTGTTCTGTTTTCTAGCTTGGGATCCAGACAAAGGCATAGTTTGTTACAGAAATCCACAAGCACGACTGGGTATCCTTTTCTCTCTTTACTCCCCAGTATAGCAATGAAGGGTCATTGCCTCATCTCTGTAGCTGTTTTTTTTTTTTTTAACATTTTTTTTTTCCTTTATTGATTTTAAGGAGAGAAAGGGAGAGGGAGAGAGAAATAGAAACATCGATGAGAGAGAACATTGATTGGCCACCTCCTGCATGCCCCCCACTGGGGATCGGGCCCACAACCTGGGCGTGTGCCCTGACCAGGAATCGAAGTGGCGAACTCTTGGGACATGAGTCGATGCTTAACCACTGAGCCACACTGGCCGGACGCTCCTGGTTATTTTGAACTTAGAAAGGTGCATTGCCAAGCACCACTAGATACCCAGCAGAAGCCTTTAGGGAAGCCACAGCAGCAGCTAGTGTGTGCAGAAGTTAGCTCTTGGCTCACTGGTCCTTCTGCCCCTTTGGGTTCTCCACTTGTGCTGTTGCTTCCCCTCTTTTGGAGGAGAGGATACTGGTTAGAGAAGGGAAGAGAGTCCAGCTCTTAATCCCTCACTGTCAGAAACCCAATTTTAGAGGGACAACATCTCTCCACCACACACTGCGGTTTGAACAGCCAAGAATAGAACCTCTGCTGCTCTCACCTCCTCATGGAAGGTGGGAGTGAAAACAGGGGTTAGTTGGGAAGTGGCTTTTTAAACCTATGTTTACAGTATTTTGATGCCACTGTCATAGATGAGGGGAGGAATTGTGAAGTCTGCAGCTCAGATTTTTTAGGATTTCAGGGATGCAGTATTTATCCCACTCTTCCTCTTCCTAGGGTGTGGTATAAGCTGGAGTTGAAAATAGCTGTCCTGTGTTGTTGTTGTGTGTGTGTGTTTTTTTTTTTTTCACATTAGGAGTCTTCCTGGCATAGTGCTGATTTTTTTCCCCTCTTGAACCAGTGAATTGAGCATCATCTCAAACCCCTGTTGCATTTTATCTTTGAGGAAGGTAAAGAACTTTTCATATCCAACATGTGAGTGAAATTATATGGTTCTCTTCCTTTTCCATCTGACTTAGTTCACTCAGCATAATACTCTCAAGATCCACCCATGTTGTCGCAAATAGCAGCATTTCATCTTTTTTTTTTTTTTTATCCTCACCCGAGGACACTTTTCCATTTTTTAGTTCAGATAGAGTGGGGGGGGGGGGGGGGGGAGAGAGAGAGAGAGAGAGAGAGAGAGAGAGAGAGAGAGAGAGAGAGAGAAACATCGATGTGAAAGGGACACATCAAGTGGCTGCCACTCGCATGACCCAACCAGGACCGGGGACACACTGCAACCGAAGTACAACGCTCTAACCACTGAACAAAACCGGTCAGGGCGCATTTCATCATTTTTTAAAACAACAGTCAAGCCAACCAAACTCATAGACATAGACAACAGTATGGTGGTTACCAGAGGGAAGAAGGGGTGGGGGGAAGTAGAAGAGAGTAAAGGAGGGATAAATGGTGATGGGAGGAGACTTGACTTGGGGTGTTGAACATACAATGCAATACACAGAAGATGTACTATAGAATTGTACACCTGAAACCTATATAATGTTATTAACCAATGTTACCCCAATAAATGTAATGAAAAAGAAGGAAACTTTTTAAAGCTGGGTTTTGCAGAACTGAGGAACTAACTTAGACCTAAATGGGCCGATGTAAGGAGAGTGTTCCAGAGTAAAACAAAGTTGTGATCTAATTGAAGAATGTTGGCATTGAACTAAAATGGAGCTGCAGAGTGAAAGCAGCAAAGAAAGGATAGAAGCTTATTTGATCTTGGGTTGGGTGGAGAATGGGGGAGGGGGCAATGTGGGCTGCTGATGTGTCCTGGGATCACAGGTATGAAATAGGACTGCTGGTAATTGTCAACTATACCTCAGTAAAGTTGGGGAATGAAGGAGGGCTGGCGCATACTATTGGTTTAAAGCAGGGTTCTCATAGTGTGGTCCCTCGACCTGCAGCATTGGTATTACCTATCAATTTGTTAGAAATACAAATTCCTGGGCCCTACCCAGAACTACTGAATTAGACACTCTGACGGAAAAGACCCAACACTGTGTTTTACTATGCCCTTTTGATGATACTGATGACGCACGCTCAAGTTTGGAACCCGCTGGTTTGGACTAGGGCATAATGTGAAGTCCAGCCTTAGGGACCAGCTAACTTTGTTCTGTTCTAACCTTACCAGACCTCCCACCTCTAGCTAGGTGCCTCAGTGTGTTTTTCTGGTTGCAAAGAGGGTGACAGGGCAAAGGGCTTAGATGGCTCAGCACAGTCTCCACCACTGCAGAAAACATGTCTCTATGTAACCAGGGAAGGCCTTTGCCCGGTTATGATGGAGAGATCTGTCAAGAAAGTCCATGAAGGCAGTGCTGCCTCTGGTTTAGCCTAGTTCTCATACAGGAAAGCAACTTGTGGAATTTTACTGGCTACCTGCTGGTGAAATGCACAGGAGCTGGAGACCTGGGTCCAAATCCAAGCTCTAACCTTTACTAGCTGAATTTCCTTGGATAAGTTCGTACAGGTTTCTCACCTATAGAATGGGGTTAAATACATGCCTCTTAGGGTTGGTCGGGGATTAATTGAGGTCATCCACCTGGCTCAGAGCAGGTACTTAATAGATGAATGCTGTCACCACTGGATCCTTGGATGCCTGAGGACTGCTCAGGAAGGATCACTGCTCAAGGATTATATAACCATACATGGCCTTTTCCTTGTAATGTTACGATGGTAGAAATAGGAGGCAGGAAAAAAAAATGTAATTAGGGTTTTTATTATAGGGAAAAAAAAGAAGGTGGATTTTAATGACTTTAAGTTCAGCACAGGCCTTACATTGAATTATCTGCTAAGATACAAATTATCTAAGTAGGAAGCTAATTTTACGAGTTAAAATATATTGGCAGATTCATTGTAATAATATGCTATCAAATAATAATGTTAGAATTTAATTTAAATTATTTTGAAGTGTAACCCTGATAAGTATAATCCTTATAACTTCTCTTATAAGCGAATATAATAAAAGAGTTACCTTGACTTTTATAGTATCTGGCATTTTTATAAAATTGATTTCCTTATGGACAAAGAGGTCTTTTGTGTCCAAAGGGGGGTATTTTTGTGTTATTTGGTAACCCATGATTTAGATTGATGAGTTAGAGGCTTTTGATTCCCCTAAAATAATCTCTGCCCCCTTTTCTTAAACTGATACCAACCAACAATTATCATTTACAAGATGATCATAAAAAATGACCAGAGAAAAGAATTCTGACAGTTTCTCTCCTCATATGTAGGAGGGAGATTTCCAGAAGAATGAGAACTATCAGCTTTTATTGTCTTTTCAGTATGTCAAACAGACTCAGTTAATCCCATGCTTGACTGGCTATGGGGCCGAGGAACTGCAGAATTGAGTGTCACACAATCATGTGAAAACATGACGGTTATGGGATCCACAGACCATGACTTAGTTAACTTGAATTTTATTTTTTAATGAGAATAACAACAGGCTTTGCAAGCTGATTTAGAGTCTCCAGGTTTACCTGCAGACGAGTTTAATACTCTGCATGTGTGAGTTAGAAAAATGAAATTTTTCAGTGTGGTAAGTAAACTGAGGAGCGTGGAAACTAAATTGAAGGCTGTAGCCTGGAAAATCAACAAGGACTAAAAATAGCAAGATTGGAGGCGACATTCAACCATGGACCATTCGAAGGTGGTTTTTAAGTAGCACCAAAGGAGAAACCAGGCCTTGATATGATAAGTTTAAACAAATATATATGTCTAGAGAACCTTCTGTTCATTATGTAGGTGTGGAAGGGCACACCTTTCCTTAAAATGTAGATTTGGTTTTCCAAACTTGTTATTTTTTGTGTTCTTTCTTTTACTAGACTTATGAGGACCCTCCCCCATGATTTCCAAGGGAGAAATGTTGGCATAATGTACTATTAAATTGAGGATTCACCCTGATGACATTTGACATGAATGTTTTAGATTGCAATTACTGTTTTGGTTAAGCAAATCAGGCAAACAGCTCCAGCGTTTATTATCTTTCAGCAAGTAGCCAGAGGATTCCCTTTAGAACTAGTACATAGAAGGAGTGTGTGTGTGTGGGTGGGGGGGGAGAACACAAAGGAGCTTGTGTTAAAAGAATTCCTGTTATCTTGAGCCATCTCCTTAAAATGGTATCAGCTCCACAATGAAGTTCTTGGTAGGTGTTTGTTTAAAGGCCTAAAACATCATGCATGTGGAGTTTTTGAAAAGAGTGTTAGTTGAGAAGGTGCTAAATATTGCAGAGACTTCAGATGACAGCCTTGAGCTCTTGACTTACCATGGGAATGCCAAGTCCTCAGGAGTCTCATTTTTTTTCCCCTTGGAATTTCCTCTTCCTATCACAGAGCTCTAAATACAGGGCCACTCTGAGCAAAAGAACTGAATTGAGTTTATAGTCCTGTCTGGCTCCTGCACTTAAGGAGTTAAATATTAACCAAGAATCCGCTCCCCCTCCCAACAGAGAAATAGAAGTGGATGATTCAGCTGTGACTGTTGGTAAAACCAAGTGGGGCTGGGTGAAAAAGGTGAAGGGATTAAGCAAAAAACAAAAACAAAAAAACTTATAGATAACAACCAGTATGGTGATTACCAGAGGGAAAAGGGCTGTGGGGGGCGGTAGAAGAGGGTAAAGGGATATAAATTGTGACAGAAGGAGACTTGACTTGGGGTGGTGAACACACAGTACAGTACACAGATAAAGCATTATAGACTTGTACATCTGAAACCCATATAATTTTATTAACTAATGTCACCTCAGTAAATTCAATAAAAAGGTAAACAACAACAACAACAACAAAGAACCTGGTGTTCATGAAAACAGATGACCTCTTGAATTTCATTGTATGATATAGGATCTAGAATGTGAGAAAAGGGGATTACGGATGTTAGCATAAACAGGACACTGCTGATTATAAAAAGAAATAATAAAAAAGTCAGTCTAACTTCTCATAGTTCCTTTTCATAGTTCCTCTTCGACTTTCCTTGTCATGATTTCAGCTCAGCAAATGTGCAGTGAACATCAACCATGCCAAGCATTAGGTCCTGGGTGTTCAAAGATGAATGTGACCCAGCCCCTGCCCCAAAGAGTGCTCAATCTAATAGAAAATAGTCATTGTTGCCTGACCGGTGTGGCTCAGTGGTTGAGCATCATCCCATGCACCAAGGGGTTGCTGGTTCAATTCCCGGTCAGGGCACATACCCAGGTTGTGGGCTTGATCCCTAATAAGGGGCATGCAGGAGGCAGCCGGTCGATATTCTCTCTCATCGATGTTTCTATCTCTCTCTCCCTCTCCCTTCCTCTCTCTCTCAAATCAATAAAGAAAAAAAATAGATGTTGTTAATGCCAATTTTATGCACCAAAAATATTTTTGGTGATAATATTTGAGGCCCAATGATCAAAAGTGCCTTCTTTATTAAAAATTGCATACGATTCATCCCCTGTGAGGCCAGGCTTGTGTTACAAAGCCATGGCCGACCACACCATGGGCAAAAACAAATGTTACATGGACTATAGATCTAAATGTGAAACAGTAAGGATTCTAGGGGAAACATAAGAGAATATGTTAATGACCTCAGGGCAGGCAAACATTTCTTAAATAGGGCACAAAATATGCTAACCATGGATGAAAAAAAAAAAGGGCAAATTGGGCTACATTGAAATAAAGAATTTCAGTTCATAAACTGATACTATTAAGAAAATGAAGTCTATGGAATGAGAGAAGATGTGCAATACAAATATTCAACGAAGGCCTTGTGTGTAGAATATAGAAGAACTTCTCCAAATTGATAAAAGGTAGATTACCAAATAGAAATATGCGAAATAGACTTGAGTAAGCACTTCACAAAAGAGGATGTTGGTTGTCTTGATTGGAGTCAGTGACTGGAAGGGAGCACAAGGGGCTTCTGGGATTCTGGTCATAATGCTGGTTATGTGGGTGTGTTTACTTTGTGCAAGTCCTGCAAATTAGGATCGGTGTACTTTTCTGTAATTTCACTGAAAAAGTTTACATAAAAAAGAAAATGCCTTGTTTCCGGGAGGAACAAAATGTTCTCAGAGGTTAACACTGACTGCAAAATATCCCTCCTCATGGAGCATTGCCTCTACTGTGAAAGCAGAGGAAGTATTGAGAGCATGGGCTTTGCAAGGTGGCTAGGGCAATTCCAGTTTGTGGAATCATCCTACACGCGGGGTGGCAGTGTCTTGGGTTAGCACAAAGCCTTTGGCACAACATCCTAAGATAGGAGGAGGAAAACCATTTATGGAGGAAGCACTAGAAACCAGCCTGATTACTTTACAATTTTGGGTATGGCTGACTCAGCCTGTAATTCTGTTTAAGCCACCTTTGATGGACCACTTATCGTGTGTTCCAGCATGTTTCAATGTCTATTTCAAGACACTTTCTGTGCATTAACATGTTTGATCCTCACCAAGCTCTGGGAGGTAGGCACTATTATCCAAATTTTCAGATGAAGAAACTGAGGCTTAGATTAAAGAACTTGCTCAAGTTCCAGCTGGAAAATATCAGCAAGCTGCAACTGGAACCCATGTCTGTGTAATTTGAAAGCTCATCCCTTTGACATGTCTGTTATGTTGCCTTTTTAAAAAAAATTGTATTTGAGCATAATGAGAAGAAAAAATACTTACGTAATATATGTAATGTTCAAATTTGTGGATCAGAAACACTTTGAAATCAATTTTAAAGTCAGATTTGTTGCACTACAGGTTTTTATGAACTGGAGTTTTCTTTTTCTGTTGTAATATGGTTAAGAATATCTGGATGTGGGTTGGGGGAAGGATTGAGAAATCGTCCAAGAAACAACACAGATGATGATAGCGATGCCCTTGTGGTGGTGACCCATGAGCCCTTCTCTGTGCTTTAGGGACATTTTAGTAACCTGAGTAATTTCCTTAGATAGGCATGCTTTGTTTCCTGCTCATTAATGACTCCATAGGCTAGATTTTTTTCCCTCTTACCACTAAATCAAATACAGAGAAACATAAAACGGATGGTGCTAACTGATTGCCACATCATGTCTGTATATCAGTGTTCCCCTGCCTGCTTGGGTATGAAGAGAAAGAGAGGAGAAGGGAAAGGGTAAGACAAGTAATCTGCAGTAGCTGCATTTGTTTTCAAAGCCAAATTCTGGTTCAGAAACCAGAATTTTGACATATACAAATTATTGGTATTTGTACATAGTTAGCATTTGGGGATTACCCTACTTAGCATCTACGTGTCCTCTTTTTTTTTCTTCTGGTGATCCAGCTTGGATAGATATTGAATACTTTGAGTTATTTTGCTACCATGGCTTGGTTTTGGTCCTTAGAACCTCCATGTTTTCAGGCTATGAAGTGTGTATAGCATTGGAATAAAATCACATCTCTAAGTGAAATTTGGATTTTTTTACTTCCAAATGTGTCTCCCCAACAATCCAGTCATTGACTGCGGAAGCAATATGGCAGAAAGGCACATGATCTGATTTGAACAGAAATCTATGTGGGTATGGTTTTTGAGCTTTCTGTTTATTTAAAAAAAATATTCTTTCTTTAGCCTTGGGATTACTTATCCTGCTTTTACTGCTGTGTAACACACAAGAAAGAAGTACTATACAAGTTGAAATAATTGAAAATGCCCACATCCAACTCAATTTATTTTATTTGAGTCTATCTAGTTACATGGACTTGTTTCATGCACAGGTGCTTAAAAAAGCTGGACAGAAGCGCTCGGTTGCATTTTTTTCTTTTTCTTTTTTGAAATTTAGAACTTCTAGTTTAGAAGTGGATTCCTCTTTAGAGAATATGCAATTATTTATTAATTTAATGAGCATTATACATTATGATTTGAAGCTATTCAGAGTACTGTAGGAGCATCTGTTGTACTGTCATTTGGAGGCCAGTAGGTTGTTTCAGAAATGAGCCTCAAATGCTTTGACAACAGCAGTTTGACTTAGCTTAATGGAGGCAGTGCCATGGTGCTACATAGGGATTCTTCGTCTTGGCTTCATGTGGGTACATGGATACTCTCAAATATAACCAAGGTGGTCTTTTCAGGGGAGGTTTGTTGTTATTAAATTTTGGCTTTCCTCTTTCCTTGAAATAGTGACAATTGTCATTTTCCACTTTCAAACAATAGCATCAGTGATTTTATAAATAGAAAACCATTTTCCAGGCAGGCTTATGTCTATGCTGGCAACCATTTTATACACATGACCTCATTTAGATGGCCAGGACTTCGAATGTGTAAATGGGCAAGTTTTCAGGCAATTTGGGTAGGCTTCCAATCCTGCCTCTCTGTTTCCTGTCTAAACAACTTCTTCCATGTCCACAGCATGTTTATATAACATTGAATAAAACTTCTAATGGGAAATTTCTTCCAGGTGACCTCCCTGAGAGGCTAGACTGTGAAGAAATCTTGAGAAACCTGACCCTGATGAAATTGCCTCCGCTGAGAATATTACTCGGTGTAGAAACAAGGAACAGAATTCAGTTATTTTTGGTTCTTGAATAAGTGAATTCGGTTTCTTTTTGTGTAGGTGGCAGCAAACATTAACCCCTGTAGAAGGTCTCGTCTCAGTTGGAAATTGAACTTTTGGTTTTTTTGAGTTAGGAGAACCTTTGAGAAGAGAATGTTAAATTGTTTTTATTTGAACTTCAAGCAAGTTGGAATCAGTTCTGCTGTCTGCATATCTTTTATAAAAGTATTTTTTTCTAGGGTTGTCTGTCTTTACATTTAATTTTCTGGAGGCTGAGATTGTGATTATCAAATGACCTCCCACTCAGCACCACACTTGGGTGGATACTAATCAGTCCTTTCTTAACCTTCTAGCACTTTTGGAGAAATCAGTCAGTAGAAGGCGGGACACAGAAGCCATACAGAAAGCCAAAATCCTTTATTCATCTTGCATGAATGAGAGTGAGTAATAAAGAAAAATAAACAAAATATTTACCACCCCTATTCTTCAGAGTTCTTTTAATGTTGAAAGATATTGTTTAAGGAAAATGAGAACTAAGAATTCTATTAATGTTTAAAGGTTTTGTTTAAGGAAAGGACCAATTCTCAGAAACTGGGTTTTGACTAGCCCTGCCTTAATGTTCTCTTGCTGGCTTGATGGAGAAAATAAATCTATTTCTATGGCTTAGATTCTTTGGGTATCAGCTCCTCCATGAGAAACGTGGGTAGGGTCAAAAGGGCAAACCCCACTGTATCGAGTACAAAAACCAGAATCCAGAGGCCAGATCTGATCTGAGAAGGAGCCTGGGAGGGAGGGCACTCAGAAGTATTGCTGTATTCCCTAAGGACCTATTGGAGCCTAGAGAAATCCAGGTTCCCAGTCAAGCCAGGCTCCTTCTGCTTCTCCATCAGCCTAAGAGTCATCTTTGTTGGGAGTCTTAGGCATGTGTCAATATCTTGGATCTGATTGGAATTAAAAGAGGCACTTGTCATTTTACCTGCTCCACTTTTTCAAAGTCATTGCAGGAAGAAGCTAGTGACTCTGGATAGCATGTTAACTTGTTTAGGATTTGGGGTATTATTTTCTGAGCTAGAAGAGGGCAGTGAAAGATGATGAAAGAGTCTGAAGCATTCATTCACTTTTATTGGGGAGTGATTGGTTTTATTGAACAGTTTCTTTTAGCTAAGGTTGTTCCTTAGCGTTGCAGAGCATTATCAGCACAACATTGCTTGTTGCTTGGGGTTAATGTAGTAAGCCCATCGTTTATTGTAGGGAATATCCAGCAGGTTCCCTAGTCAGCTCTCCTGGCAAGAACAGCAGGTTTAGACAGTTACATTGCAGTGTGAGTCATAGGTAGCTCTGTCTCTGGTTATGCTCAGCCCACTGCACTTCTCCATAACAGCTGAAATGTTAAGTTGGGGCCTTAGGGGAATTTTCTCTTGAGAAGATACCCTCACATTCTAGCTTGGTAATCCAGTTTGCAATTCTAACTCTCCCTTCATATTTGCTCCCTTTCAGAAGCGATTGAAAAAGCAGATGCAAAGCCATTGCTCCACATCCTGCGGCATTCACCTTTCCGCTGGCCTGTGCTCGAGTCTAATATTGGTCCTGAAGGGGTTTGGTCAGAGAGAAAGTTCAGCCTTCTGCAGACGCTTGCAACGTTTCGTGGTCAATACAGCAATTCTGTATTCATCCGTTTGTATGTGTCACCTGATGACAAGGCATCCAATGAACACATCTTGAAGGTATAGTGAGGAGTGAAGTCATCCCGTTTGTTCAGTCCAAGGTTAGCTTTCTGGGGTGCTTCCTAGGGAAAGAGACTCATACCAGCTCAGTGAAATAATAAGGTAAAAATGCTGTTAAACATTAGGATCTGGAGTATTACCCCCTTCACAGATTTGCAGAATGTAAATAATGAACAAACCAGTTTTATCAACCTTTCAGGAAGCCAGTGAGTGAGTTTCAAGTGATCTGTAATCTGGCCCTCAAATATCTCCTCTAAGCATGTGTGGGGCCCTAAATTCCAGTGGGAAGAGAGCTACAAAGATTTTTTTTTTCTTTTCATTTAGCCTGTTCTATTTTTTTTATTTTTCAATTACAATTGACATTCAATATCATTTTATATTAGTTTCAGGTGAACAACATAGTAGTTAGACATTTATATAATTTGTGAAGTGATCCCTCAATAAGTCTAATACCCACCTGGCACCATACATGGTTATTACAATATTATTGTGCAAAGACTTTCTGAACGCTGTTCTTCCTCTCACCTTCTCATTCCCCTAACAAAGGAGAGAACCCATGCTATGATTACTTCTTCCTCCATCACTAAACTTTTCTTGCATACATACGTAAAATTTCATTGTCAAGTTCAGTCTGAATCTTTCCCCCTTACTTTCATAGGATAAAGTGAAAATTGTTCTAAGTGCTTGGCTTGCATTTTCTATTGGGAGAGTAAGCATCCCTTCCAGAAAGGAATGGGTCATGCAGACATCCCTTGACGTAGATCATTACATTGGTAAGATCAGGAGACTGCCAGAAAATTACCACAGTGAAAGGTTCATTAACGAAAGAGCTTGGCAAGTCTTCAAGTAATGTTTCTCAAAATGTTTTGTATTTTGATCCTATTATTATTATTTTTTTTGCTTCCTCAGTTACTTTGACTAATAATGACAATTTTATTGAACCACTGATCTCCCCCCAATTCTGTCCTTTGTTAAGCCAGAAAATATTAATGATATACTGATATTCAAATCATAGAAGTATAAAACTTTTAGGGTGTGTTACCCTTTTCTGGTATGTAAACGTTTAAAAATCCACACTCTAGAGGGGTTTTTTTGTTGTTGTTTTTTTTTATACCAAGGGGCTGGCAAATTTTTTTTCTGAAAAGGACCAGATGTAAATATTTTAGGCTGTGTGAGCCATATGATCTCTGTCTCAACTACTCAGCTCTGTTCTTGTACCTGGAAAAGCAGCTGAAGACACGAGTGGGTATGTGGCTGGTGGGTCTACAGGCTGTAGTTCGCCCATCTCTACTTTAAACAGTGGAAATCTCAATAAAAAATATTCAGTCACTGAAAGAATTCCCATCTACTCAAGGGGAAATTCTTAGTTCCAGAGACAGCTGTTATTTCCATGTTGGGTTATAGAACAACATGGCACTGAGACATATTTTAATACTATGAGGGCAAGATGTATTGTGCAAGACACAATAATGGCAATGGTCCAATTGACCTCTGTCTTGTGTCAATAGATTGCTGTCTTTAAAAAACAAACAGACCAGGTTTTAAGACCATCATTCTTAATGTCAGAACTATTATGATATCTTTCCCAACACCTTAAGTGGTGTTTTAAAGTAAGCTGTAGACCAGAAGTTCTGAACCTGTGGGTCACAACCCCTTTGGGGGTCGAATGACCTTTTCACAGGGGTCGCCCAAGACCATTGGAAAACACATATTTGTGATGGTGATTCATAACAGTAGCAAAATTACAGTTATGAAGTAGTGATGAAAATAATTTTATGGTTGGGGGTCACTACAACATGAGGAACTGTATTAAAGGGTCACGGCATTAGGAAGGTTGAGAACCACTGCTGTAGACTATCTTTCAAATTTAAGTTTACGCACTCTATTGAGTGATAGCTCTTGATTCATACACAGATAAGTAATTGCAAATGGTAACCATTTCATTTTTCACCAACTTCTGGACCTCATTAGAATCCTGATTTTATTTCTTTAAACATTTTATTATGGAAAATAATACACACAAAAGTAGAAAGAATAGTACAACAAACTCCCATGTGCTCATCAACCCAGCTTCAACAACCAGCAATTTTCAGCTGTTCTTGTTTTATCTATATCCCTCCTTTATGTGGGGAGGCTGGAGCATTTTATAGCAAATTCAAGATAAAATGTTATTGCATTGGTAATTACTTCAGTGTTTAATGGAAAGGACTCTTAGCACAGCTAAAAAGTAATCATAATTTCATTATTGACATCTAATACCCAGTTAATTTTAAGTTTTCCTGATTGTCTCAAACATGTCCTTTTAAAAAATTAAATATTGGTCTTTTATTTGGGTTCCAGATAGGAATCACATGTACATTTGGTTGATATGTCTATTTTAATCTATAACATTGTATATTTGATTGATTTCAGTGTAACCAAATAGTTGATGAGGGAAAATTCTTGTTAGTGGATTATCACAGCTTTAAAAATGCAGGAGAAGTAATAGAATTAAGAAGTTATCATTTAAAAAATTTCTAATGAAATATGAACGATCAAGGCAGTTATTATCAATAGCTGCTAAAATCTTTAGGTGAATAATTGATAGGGAATTTTTTTTTTTTTAATCCTCACCCAAGGATATTTTTTCCATTGATTTTTAGAGAGAGTGGAAGGAAGGGGGAGGGAAGGGGAGAGAGATGTAGAGAGAGAAACATCAATGTGAGAGAGACATATTGATTGGTTGCCTCCTGCCCATGTCCCAACTGGGTCCCAGGATTAAACCTGCAACCCAGATACATACCCTTAACCAGTAATCAAACCTGCAACCCTTTGGTGCTTAGGCTGACACTCTGACCACTGGGCAACACTGTTCAGGGTGATAAAGAGATTCTTAGTAGAGAGATCGGACTACCATCAAATGTACCCAAACATCAGCGGTAGCATTGCTAACTCAGGGCAACAAGATTTTATGTGCCTCATGATACTATGTGGTGGGAAAAATACACCTTACCAATAATAACTTGCCAAAAGAAAAGAAAAAATGAACTTGGAACTAATCAAGTCTCTAGTTTTAATACCAGCTTACAGGCAACATGGGGAATAGAGGAAAATGGTAATTGATTTTTAACAACTTGCTTTGCATAGTTACTCTTCATTGAAATTGATCCTAGAAACACCGAATTTTTAATAATAGAATACTCTGCAAGTATGAGTAGGTACTCATATACTTACTACTGCTCTCCTTTGCCAAGATGGCAGCTTGTTCCAAGCTGATGTTTCAGTGTGACTTGGTATTTGAGTGCAGCACACATTTGTTTTAGTTATATCCTTGTTTGTATCATTTTATATGAGTGAATATTCATACACCTGAATTAACAAAATAGAGCTACGGTCTTCCTAATCATGACAGTTACAAGTTCAAGTATGTGTCTAGATATAGCAGTAGAAGCTTTCGCCAATGAGCCTGACAACAAAAATTAGTGTATTATTGACTGCCAATGTTGTGGAATTTGTAAGTGTTGGTTTTATTAAAAATAGTTAAAACTATAAAAAATCCAATTGAATATTTGGAACCCCCAAAACACCTTTTAGGTTTGTGGCGTAGTGGAAGAAAGAGTAGGCTTTGGTGTTCAAGAGATTGAGGTTCGTGGTTTGGCTTTGTGATTTACTCACTGAATATCCTTGTGCAAATTACTTCACTTCTCTGAGTCTCATTTCTCCATGAAGGCTGAATTAGAATTCACTTTTCACTGTCACTGTGAAGTTTAAATGAGATTAATTTGGTGACAGTTTACAAGGCAGATACTGGTACACACAATTGCACACGGCAAAGGTGCCCTCTTTTTTTTTTTTTAATCCTCACCCGAGGATATTTTTCCATTTTTTTGTACAGATAGAGTGGGAGGGAGAGAGAGGAAGGGAGAGAGAGTGAGAAACATCGACGTGAAGGGACACATCGAGTGGCTGCCACCCGCACAACCAACCAGGGCCGGGGACAAACTGCAACCGAAGTACGTGCCCCTAGTGGGAACCGAACCCGGGTCTCTCCGGACCGCAGGCCAACGCTCTAACCGCTGAGCCAAACCGGCCAGGGCAAAGGTGCCCTCTCTTAAAGCATGACCAGGCAACTAGGAAGAACCCTTTGGAGAATATTTCTCTTTAATATGTGTTCCCAGCATACCACTCAGATCTCAAAATCAGATGCTTGAGAAATAGGCATTTTCTTTAGTCAGTCTCATCACTGATTGAGCTCCCAACCTACCTTTTAGTGGGAAATTTAACCAGTCTAGACACTTCCCTACCTCTTTACCTCTTTCTTCTTGGGTACTGGGAGACCCTCTAATCAACAGTTACCTGCTTTTGAAAAGAAACCCACTATCCCAGCCCCTGTTGCCCTTCAAGTGTGCACCTCTGCTACTGGGGCCTTGGGCTTCTCACTCCCTCTCAGATCCTGCCACTTTCTAGGGATATTGACTCATCCCTCTGCTCAGGAGAAACTTTGACTTCTTTGACTGCCTAGGAGATCCTCTTTTTGCTCTGGGAGAAGTCTCTCTTACCTCAAACCCTCCTTTGTCAATGTACTTAGAATTCCTTTTCCCTGTGGTGAGGTGGTGAGATGGGCTAGGATTTGCTACAGGCTTAAATGGCAGAAAGCAACAGAAGTTGGTGCCCCAAACCCTATCTTATTACATGTGTTTTGGTTTATTTACATAAGGAGATAATAAGAACGAGGGTTTAATGGATAGTAAAAAACTTGAATATAGGTGATCCTGAGTGTTTGGAAAGCCAGGATTATCTCAGTATGTGTTACTAAAATAGTGACTCAAAGTCATCATCAGTGGCCTGCATTTGTCTGACTCATAACAAAATCCAAAAGGATGACAAGGACAGACTCTTGGAAATTAACTTTTTTGTAACTTTTTTTTGTCTTTCCTTTTCCTATATCATAATTTGTCAGATGTTTCTTTTTGTATTACTGTTTTGTTTCCTAACCTGAGGTTTATTGCAGTTGGAGAAAAAATTCATATTTCAGTTCAATGTGTTGGGTTTCCTGAACACATATTTTATTTTCAACTTGCATTATTCAGACACAAGAATTAAAAAAAAAAAAACTCAAATAACACAGTGTCCTAATGTTGGCCTCTTGAGAAAGTCTTTTGCCTCAAGACTTTGTATGTTTCTAATAAGATTTAGTTGACAGACCTTATTCAATCTGTTTTGTGTATTTAAAATGTTCCCTAGAAACCATAAAAATTTGAAGGTTTAAAAAAGGTCTGATAACTTCATTTGAACCATTGAGACTTTTACAATAGGTGGATTAAACTTCATTATTTCATCAGAGGGAAGCTTTGGCTTTCTTAATATTGTCTACACAATTTCCTTTCCTATGAGACTGAAGATCAAAAGATTCTCCAAGTAGTCCAAATCTAATTGAAAAGCCAAAACATCTTAATCATAATATTGTGTTTTGTGGTCCTGGTTACTTAATTTTTGGAAGAAACAGTGGTAGATTGGGAATTGCATTATGATGAAGCCAGGCTGGCTTGTAGCTTGATTGTTTTGGATCAATTAGAGAAGAAGATTGAACACAATAATTTGAGGATTTTAGTAATACAGACAAAGTGGATGTTATGGAAACATCTTTTTTCCTCCTTGAAACAAGAGCAATATTTTGACTTGAATTTTTCATAACATTGCTAACTCTTTTTTTTTTGTATCCTCACCTGAGGACACTTCTTTTATTTATTTTTTTGTTCAGGTCGAGTGGGAGGGAGAGAGAGGAAGAGAGAGAGAGAGAAATATCGATGTGGAAGGGACACATCGAGTGGCTGCCACCTGCAAGACCAACCAGGGCCGGGGACAAACTGCAACTGAGGCACACACCCTCAGCGGGACCTGAACCCGGGTCTCTCGGGACCGCAGGCTGATGCTCTAACCGCTGAGCAAAACCGGCCAGGGCAACATTGCTAACTCTTAACTTGGCCTTTATAGAATTTGTTGTGTATGAAGAGGAATTTTATGGAAAACTATGACCCTATACAGATTATATATATTAAAACATGTAAAAAAATATTTGAGATTATAGTAAGATGAAGAAGAAACTAAAGATAGATCCAAGCAATCTAACATTGTATAAATGATATGGGAATGTAGGATCCAGTTTTTATTTTATTATTACTATTATTTTCTTTTATCCTCACCCGAGGACATTTTTTTCCATTTTTTTTTGTTCAGATAGAGTGGGAGGGAGAGAGAGAGAGAGAGAAACATCGATGTGAAAGGGACACATCGAGTGGTTGCCACCCACATGACACAACCAGGGCTGGGGACAAACTGCAGCCGAGGTACATGCCCTTAGCGGGAACCAAACCCGGATCTCTCAGGACCACAGGCCAATGCTCTAACCGCTGAGTCAAACCGGCCAGGGCCAGTTTTTATTTTATATTATTATTTATTTATTTATTTATTTATTTATTTATTTATTTATTTTTATCCTCACCTGAGGACATTTTTCCATTTTTTGTTCAGATAGAGTGGGAGGGGGAGAGAGGAAGGGAGAAAGAGAAACATCGACATTAAAGGCACACATCGAGTGGCTACCACCTGCACAACCCAACCAGGGCTGGGAACAAACTGTAGCCGAGGTACTTGCCCCTAGCAGGAACCGAACCCCGGTCTCTCTGGACTGCAGGCCAACACTCTAACCGCTGAGCCAAACTGGCCAGGGAGGATCCAGTTTTGTTTTGTTTTTTTTTTATCCTCACCCGAGGATATTTTTCCATTTTTTGTACAGATAGAGTGGGAGGGAGAGAGAGGAAGGAGAGAGAGAGAGAAACATCGATGTGAAAGGGACACATCGAGTGGCTGCCACCCGCACGACCAACCAGGGCCGGGGACAAACTGCAACCGAGGTACGTGCCCTTAGCGGGAACCGAACCCGGGTCTCTCCGGACCGCAGGCCGACGCTCTAACCGCTGAGCCAAATTGGCCAGGGCGAGGATCCAGTTTTTATTAAGATGCTACTAATTTTTTAGATTTTATATCCTGTTAATTTGACCTAACATTTTAATGTGTGAATCAGATTTAAATGAGAAAATCTGCTATTAGGATCCACTTTATTAATCTTTAGGAAGTTGTTGATATTCAAGAAAAAATGCCATAGATTTAGAGAAAGTTCTTTTTATTTTTATTATTTTTAAAATGTTTTTATTGATTCTCTAGAGAGAGAGAGGGAAAGAGACAGGAACATCTATGTGAGAGAGATGCATCAATTGTCTGCCTCCTGCATGTCCCATACCAGGGACTGAGCCCACAACCTGGGCACGTGCCCAGACCAGGAATTGAACTGGAACCTCTCAGCCCTTGGGATGACGCTCAATCCACTGAGCCAAACCAGCTGGGTGAGAGGAAGTTCTTTTTAAAACTTCTTTTTTTAAAATTTATTTTTTCCTTATTGATTTTTAGAGAGAGAGGAAAGGAAAGGGAGAGAAAGATAGAAACCTCGATGAGAGAACATCGATTGGCCGCCTCCTGCATGCCCCCCACTGGGGATCAGGCCCACAGCCTGGACATGTGTCCTAACTGGGAATCAAACTGGTTACCTCTTGGTGTATGGGTCGACGTTCAACCACTGAACCACAACTGCTAAGCAGAAACTTCCTTTTTAAACTTACATGCAGTTAAATCCAGTTTTTGTGCTGCATGTTTGGACAAATCCAGTCATGTAATCACCACCATAATAAAAAAAAAAAGAATAGTTCCATTCCCCCCCACCCAAAATTACCTCCTGTTACCCCTTTGTAGTCAACCAGTTTCCTCATCCCCAAAACCTGTTCTCTGTTCCTATAGTTTTCTCTTTTTCAGAATGTGATTAAAATTTGCCCGTGTTATGACATGTATGAGTAGTTCATTCATTTTTATGGTAAAGTAATATTCTATTGTATATCACAGTTTTTTTATCCATTCACCAGTTGAAGAACATTTGGTTTTTAGCCAGTTTTCGGCAATTATGAATAAAGTTACATGCAGGTTTTTTTGTAGGCATAAATTTTCATTTCTCTTGGATAACTACCTAGGAGTGGTATCACGGGGTCGTGTGTAAGTGCGTCTTTAACTTTATAAGAAACTGTCAAATTGGTTTCCAAAATGGCTCTACCATTTTGCATCTCTGCCAATTATGTATGAGTGATCCAGTTTTTCTGAATGCACACAGATTTTATTCTTGTGGTGTTATCTTTTTTTATGTTATTCCAATAGATGTGTAGTCATGTTTTATTGTGGACTTAATTTACATTTTCCTAATAAGCAGTGACGTTGAGCATCTTTTCATGTGCTTATTTTCTGTCTGCATATCTTCATGCGTGAAGTATCTGTTCAGATCTTTTGCCCACTTTTATATTGGGTTGTTGTTTTCTTACTGTTGAGTTTGAGGGTTCTTTATATATTCTGGATACAAATCCTTTGTAATATATAGGGTGGGGCAAAAGTAGGCTTACTGTTGTGAGTATATGAAACAGATTTTATTCTTGTGTTGTTATTAATTATTGTATTATTTGCCATTTGAACAATTGTAAACTCACTTTTGCCCCACACTGCATGTGATTTCTAAATATTTTCTCCTTCTCTGTAGCTTGTCTTTTCATTCTCTTTCACAGAGCTAAACTTTTTAATGTTGATGAAGTTCAATTTATTTTTTCTTTTATGGATTGTGATTTTGGTGTCATGTCTAAGAACTCTTTGTTTAACCTCAGGTCACAAGATTTTCCCTTGTAGAAGTTTATAGTTTTACATTTAAGCATTTAAGTCTGTGGTTCATTTTAAATTAATTTTTGTGTAAGATGTGAGCTATGGGTTGAGGTTCTTTTTTTGCATATGGATGTCTAGTTGTCCAGCAACATTCTTTGAAAGGACTGTCTTCTTCCTTTTGCTTGCCTTTAAAGTGCTGAAAGTTTTAATTCAAGAAATTATGCTGTACTTTTCCATAATAATTCTAGTTATTTTGTTTTCTATTATTTGTATTTTTTTTTTACCTATCCTAAACCTTCCAGAGAGGGTTCTAAATTTGCAAAGGTTCCTCAAGATTATCATTTCTTTTCAAATAAAATCAATGCAACACAATATTTTAGGGAGGTGGACAATATGATTAACCGATTCCATCCAGATTGGTATTCAGTAAAATACTGAAGTGAGAGAAGTACAGGATCTGGCAACAGGACACAATGATTCTCCTCTGAGCTCTGCCCAACCTTGTTACCTTGGAAAAGTCACATCACTTCTCTGGCTTATGTCTCCACCCATATCAAATAAGGAGGAAACCCAGATAATGTCTAAGACCTATTCCCACTCAAATAGCTTTCATGCTATTAAGTATTGATAGAACCTTGAATGGGGTAGAAACCATGAATTGGGCAAGTTTCTGATCCTTTATAATATCTGTCATTGCTGAAGTGCCTATTACATGTAGCTCCGACTGTAGTGAATTGTTTTTCTAATGGTCACATAAGCTCAAAATGTGACTGATATGCAGATCTCATGACCCTTATTAACATGGTTCATAAGAATTTACAGTGAAGCAAAATACTTTGTTTTTATTTCAACAGCTGGATCAAGCAACGCTCTCTTTGGCTGTGAGGGAAGACTACCTTGATAATAGCACAGAAGCCAAGTCTGTAAGTTTTACTTATATTCAACTCTGTACCTTGTCAGGCTGTTGATGGGTTCATTAGTTGTTCTAAAATTCCTTACTCTTTACTGGAAATGAGCAGTGTGGCTATTTGATGACCATATTCCCAATGCAAAGACCTTTTATTCAGACAGATAAATGGTACCCTCTCTCTTCTGGGAGTCTGGGCATCAAAGCTGTAAAGTCCCCGTGCTCAGTGCTCTCATGATGGAGCTGGGGAGACAGCATATCTAAATGATTGGTTAACCAAGAAATGAGCTTACAGTCATTCCTTAGAAGTGCAGAAAGCTCACTACACAAAAGTAATGTGTGGGGAAGGATACCTAGTCAACCAATGATTCTCAAATTGTACTGCTTAAGAATCCCATGGAAGCTTCTATTAAATGTCTGATTCTTGGGCCACAGCCCTGGAGAGTCTGATTTAGTAGACTTGAAGTAGTTGAAATGGGGCCCAGGAATCTGTTTTCTTAATCTGCCCCAGATGAATGAGAACCAGATGGGATCAATCTGGTTAGATTTCTTGGGTTGACTTGGAAACCTAGATTTTTTTTTTTTTTTTGATAGTGGATTAGAGCTGGTTCATTCATAAAACTGTTAATTCATTTTGGAAATTTTGTTGGACTTGCAAAGGAGCCTCTGACCCAGGGTTCCCTCGACCTGAGAGCTCTCTAGTTTCTGGCCCAGCCTGAGAATACAGGAACTTAGACTGGGAAGTGCTGGCTCACAGTGTAAGTCCTGCTCCTTTGCTGATACTGAACCCTATATCTAGAAGGCTCTGGAAGGAAGGAAGGTAGCCAAGATCCTAGGCAATCTTTTGGCTGAGGGCAGTCATCAAAGAAGGTTGGCAAGGTTTCCTTCTTGAAAGTGGATGCAATGAACTAAATAAACTTTTTTTTTTAAATCTTCACCTGAAGATATATGTTCATTTTTATTTTTTCTTAATGTTAGAGAGGAAGGGAGAGAGAAACATCAATGTAAGAGAGAAACATTGGTTAAGTTCTATGGATTCAACCTTCAAAATCTCTCTTCTACCTGGCCCCTCCTTTTTATTCCTACCGTTCTAGGTCAGGTTCGTGATAACTCTTGGCTTGATTACAGCAGATAGTATTTTAGGTGTTCCCTTCTTCCCTTTATTCCATTCATTCCCTTCATTGCCTCCATAATACATCTTGATCAGTTCTCTTCTCAAAGTGCAGCTCCTATCATGCTTTTGCTCACAAGCTAGGATCTAAATTCCTTATAGGAAGTTCAAGGACTCTTCATGACCTGATCCCAAACCACCTTTTCTGTGCCATCTATTCTTCCCCCAACAAAGGCAGCTCATACACTTCCCAGGAGGTCTCCTCCCTGCTCTTGAATCTGTCTCCTTCCAACACGATGTCCCCGATTTCTCAAGGCTGAAATTCTTCTCCAGCTCTTGAATTTTCAAGCACTTAGCAGCTTTATTAAGGAACTTATTTGGGTCTCTAATGTTACAGATAGTAATTACATGTTTATCTCCCTCACACACTGAGAAGCAGATCACACACTGGGAAGTCAGACTTAAGCATTATTTAATTTTTCATTGGTAACCCCCCATATGCACAGAATGCCTAGCAAGACATCTGCACATGTATTGATTGATTAAATATTTTTTTGAACTAAACTGGGATTTGCCAAACATTGTTTCTAATTAAGTCTATTTACAAAGCTTGGTTACTGATTCAACAAATATTTATGAAGGGTCTGCTATATGCCAAGCACTGTATAGGTCCCAATGTCATAAACACAGTGAGAATAGCTTACAGATTCAAGATTCAAAGTGTATGTCAAGAAGTCTTATTCCTATAGCATCACTGTGAGATTATTTAATAATAATCGTAGTATATTGAGTTCTTACAAGTATATCTGAAAGGAGAAGTGACCCTCAGTGAAATTCCTCAATTTCCACAAAATAACATTCTCCCCTCCAATGATCTATGAATATCATGAAAATGGGTTTATGAACATACAAGGAGGAAATTCTATATTTGCTGTTTGCTTTGTTTCATGTCATCATTTCCCCCATCTCTCCCTTCTTTTTGCCCTGGGGTGTTGAGGAGAACTTTGTAAAAACTATACAAAACTGAAAATACAAAGGGCTGCATTTGCTGGTCATTTTTTTTTTTTTTTTTTTTTTTTTAGTGTATAGGTGGGTAAATTGAGCTGGAAGAGAATAAATCACTGTTCCCCACTAGTCTTCATGGTTCATGCTTCCTGCTTTTAGCAACTGCTCTTTCCCATTATTTTTTTAAAGCCTCTCTTGCCTAGAAAGAGGAGTCTGGCCGTTAGCTTTATATTCTGGGCTCATTTGGAGATGTTTCACATATCCATAATATTGTTGGTTGCTACAAAACCAGTTCTCTTGATTCTCGGTGGCTGGACATCTTTGTCTTTCAGGGAAGCAGTATCCAAATAGCTATCACTCTTCTTTCTCCCAAAGTGGTAGTGGGGTGGTTGGTATTGTATAATGCCTATACCATACTTTGAGTACAAGTGGAAATGAAGGACATTTATTTCGACCTGCTGCTTCTGCTCCCTTATATCTCTGAAACATACTTTCTAATAGACTGTTGTCATGGTCACTTGCTTCTTTATCTCTTACAGTATCGGGATGCCCTTTACAAGTTCATGGTAGATACTGCTGTACTTTTGGGAGCTAATAGCTCCCGAGCAGAACATGACATGAAGTCGGTACTTAGACTGGAAATTAAGATAGCTGAGGTAAGACTTAATCTAAAATATATTTCTGTTATTTTCTTTATTTTAAAGGCAGTAAGTATATCATGAATGAAAAAAATAAAATAGCATACTGTGACATTGTCCTTTGGGTCTAACATAGAACTAACAGTACACCCTCTGGAAACTAACAGGAAGAACAACCATGATAGAAAGAAGAGCTCTTCATTCCTCTGCCTTCCTAGTAGAAGCCCATTCAGTGTCCATATGCTGCTCAGCTGTGGCCAAAAACCCTCTGACTGTATTTTCCAAGAGAAACTCCTGTATAGCTCCAATAGAAGAATAGTTATTTAATGAATCTTTATTGATTTGGTTTGAGTGGAAGGTAATTTTTAATCTAATCTACTCCTTACACCATTCCCACTCAGGGTCATTCTGACCTAAAATAGGGACTTAGAAAAGTTTGTCCTGCCATGCTGGATACACAATTTGTTATAGAAGTGTGTAGGGTGAACAGTTTTAGCTGCCTTTCTGGTGCTATTTTGTGGTCACTTGCTAGCCCTGATTTTTCATTCTTTTCTTACCCTGCTTTAATGAATATCATTGTGTCATATACTGTGTTCTTTGTAAGTCACCTTAAACTATTTCAGGCTAATGGAGGTGACAAAAAGATATAAGAACAAACTTAACGGAGAATGAGAAATCCTAAATGGTTAGTTTTGTTCATAGAATAACTTTTTGTCTAGAAGAACCATAGTGTAAAATCCCTACACATTCCCAGGAGCAGAGAGAACAGATATAGTGAGATCAATTTGTTGGGATACCATGTAGTGGAAAGAGAAAACTTTTGTCAATAGACACTTGTACGTAGGTTGGTTATCTTTTATAACAAGTTGGTAAAAATTCTAAAGTCCATGTGACTCCAAGTGTTGCTTGGTTTTGTGTTTGGGGGAGTGGTGGTAGGGCATTGAGGTATGACAGAGTTGGGGGGACGGGTAAGGGCAAGGAGGAATTAGTCTCTCTTGGCAGCAGTGATGTATGTGTATACCTCTCTCCAAACTCCTACTTGCAGCACAGAAAATTCATTCCTGCACATCACCTTCGAAGACTGTGGAAAGGCCACTGCAGATGTTCTGGAATCAAAGACTGTGCCTCTAAGCCTTGTCTAAAAGCTGTCTGGATTCCCTTCCCAGGCAAATAGGAAACCCAGAGCTCTAATTCAGACTGAAGCTCTGATGCATTGGTGAAGGCCTTGCCCGAGCCAGGGATTGAGACCAAAAAGGGAACGAAAAACAGCTGGGCTGAGGCAAGACTGGGAATTGTCAAGAGGCTAAATGAAGTGACAAATCCATGGGGTGGGGGGATGTAGCTGGCAGAGAACTGAAAATAGCTTCAAGGCCAAGGGGCTCCAACCTGGGTCTGCGAGCCTGAATAGAGGGAGGAGTGGACAGTCTCTGAGGCAATGATTCCAACAAAGCTAGGAAGATGTTTGTAAGATACATGAAGTCTCTCCTGTGGAGGGTAAGAAGGGAGCGGCTACTGAAACATTTAGAAAAGAAGGGTCAGATGTCTGCCACTTAGCCCTCTGTGACTTTGCCTTGAAAAATCCATAGTACATGAATTTTTGGCCTGCTAGTAATGCTTACCTCCATGTCTTACACCCCACGTCACTGGGAACATTCAGAATTAGTGGGACACATAGTCCTAGGGAAACTTCTGAAGCTTCCCTGGGAAGGCAGGACAATCTAGTTGAGCACAAATTAGTCATCGTAAATACAGCCATGGAAGGTGTACATTTGACCAATCCCAGCTAGAGAGGTGTGTGCACCAAGGGAGGTTTTATGAATGGAGTGGCCCTTGTGATCAGAGCCAAGGGGAGTTTAATGGAAAGGCTTGACAGAGGAAATGAATCTAGGCAAACTCTTGAATCATTGTTCAAACCTTGGATATGATGATCGTGGATGGCGGTGTAAGGGTAGGAGAGACTTGTGGGAGGTGGGGGGTGGCAAGATTAATGCAAGGGAATCAGATGATGTGATTCTGGGATGGGTATGGGGAGCTACTGCCTGTCCATGATTGTAGTTAAGATGTCCCATGAGGAAGATGATCGCTGATGATCTTCTTAGATCAAATTAAATATGACAGAGGTTAGAAGCTTCAGTTTGTTTTGGTGTTGGCAAAATGGCCAAGGACATGCATATTGGGAATGGAAAGAGTGTGAAGAGTCAAGGCTGCAGACTTGGAAATGTGTGTTTCGATGGTAACTGAACCCATACCTCCAGCACTGGGGTCAGGAGAATCTCAAGGTCAGGGAAACCGGAGGAAAGAAGGAAGTGAGATAATGAGCTTTTGACAGAATGATCACAGGAGGCAGTGGTATCCAGATAGTCTAGTGTTCTTCAGTGAAAATGCGGCCCTAGGGATGAAGGATGGTCTGTGGTTCATGAAACACAGCTCATTATCTGTACACCACAGATGAAGGTAGGATGTTTGTCTCAATTGACTAACCTCAGTTTGGCTGTCAGAACCGGGCCAGTAATAAATATTGTCCTTCCACATTGTAGGTGAGGAAGGGATTCTGGGTAGTTATTTTTGTACTGAAGACAATGTTTCACACTGAACAGGTCAAGAAGTTTCTTTTTATTTTCTTAATCTTGCCTAAAGTGATGTCTTTTTTTTTTTCCTCTTCCAAGTTCAGCACCACGCCAATCTTGAAAAACCTCATGATGTTATGCATATGTTTGGGCACATGTAGAAGGTGTTGTGCAGTAAGAAAAGGTTCCTTTGAAAAAATAACCAAAGTCTCCTTCCAACAGATAATGATTCCACATGAAAATCGGACCAGTGAGGCCATGTACAACAAAATGAACATTTCCCAACTGAGTGCTATGATTCCGCAGGTTGGTGAAAACAATCCAGGCAATTTTATTTCAACTGGTTATTTGACAAGTGATTGTATTTTATCTGTATGTAAATGTTTGCCTTGTAAAACCTACTATCAATCTTTGTTTGTCATCATCTTTGTCCATTACCACATAAACTAGTTCTTGTCTGTGCAGCAGGATGCTTTTTGCTCTAGGGGACAGAAAACCTGTCCAATGTGTCTCACAAACTTACAACCCATTTTGCTACATGACAAAAGTTCAGATGTAGGTAGTTATTGGTGTTGGTTTAGCTGTTTAACAGTGTTGTCAAAAGTCCACTTTTTTTTGTCTCCAATCTATTCTCTTTAGTGTATTGGCTTTTTGACTACATGTTTGATGACTCAAGCTTGCAAGGTGGCTACCAGAGGTCCATATATCACATCTACCATCAGGGCAGGAAAAAGGGAAAAGGGACAGTAATGGCCATGCCTAAGTCTTTTTTTTTAAATCCTCACCCAAGAATATTTTTTCAATTTATTTTCAGACAGAGTGGGAGAGAGAGAAAAACATCAATGTGAGAGATACACATTGATTGGTTGTCTCCCACACGACCCTGACCAGGGCCAGGGACCGAACTGCAACTGAGGTACATGCCTTGACCGAATTGAACCTGAGACTCCTTGGTCTGCGGGCCGACGCTGTAACCACTGAGCAAAACTGACCAGGGCTATGTCTGACTCTTTTACCAGGAAAAATCAAAGCCTTTCTAGTATATTCCCAGATGTCTTTCTTTTATTTCTTACTGAATAGAATTGGGGTACGTGGCCATCCCTACCTACAGGGAAGGCTGGGCCAGGGAGTAACTGGTTTTCTGTTTTATTTCTATTTTATTTTATCCTCACTGGGGGACATTTTTCCATTTTTGTTCAGATAGAGTGAGAGGGAGAGAGAGAGAAACATCAACGTGAAAGGGACACATCTAGTGGCTGCCTCCCGCACAACCCCAACCAAGGCCAGGGACAAACCGCAACCGAGGTACGTGCTCCTAGCAGGAACTGAACCCGGGTCTCTCTGGACCGCAGGCCGACGCTCTAACCACTGAGCAAAACCAGCCAGGGCTGTACCATAGCTTTTTTATCCACTCATCTATTGATAGACACTTGGGCTGTTTCCAGATCCTAGCTACTGTGAATAGTACTGTTATGAACATTAGGGTGCATATATTCTTTTTGATTGGTGTTTTGGGATTCTTAGGGTATATTTCCAGAAGTCGGGGACACATTACTTTTTATTTCCTTTGTGTAAGAAGGGCTGTGCCAGAGGGAAGACCGATAACGGTCCTAGACTATCTGTGTCTGTGTGGACCTAACAGTGAATGAGTTTGGGAACCAGGGAGAGTACAGGAGAGAAGGGGTGGGGGATAGTGAGAGCATAGAATGGAGGTGAGAGTATAGGAGAGGGAGAGGGAGAGGGGGAGAGAGAGAGAGAGAGAGAGAGAGAGAGAGAGAGAGAGAGAGAGGAGGGAGGGAGGAAGGAAGGAAGGAAGGGAGGGAGGGAGGGAGGGAGGGAGGGAGGGAGGGAGGGAGGGAAGAAGGGAAGAAGGGAAGAAGGGAGGGGAGAGATGAGGAGAGAGGCACAGAGAGTCCTGGAGGGAGTAGCAGAGTGAGTATGGGTATTGCCAGGGGAGTGATGTGTTGTCCATATGCAGATGGTACAGAACACATGTTCCATTTATGGTGCAAGCAGTAGGTCTGGGTGGCCGTGATCAGGCATTTATTTTCTAGATTTGAGCAGTTGCATCTTTAATTATTTGGTTGGAAATCACAAGCAATGGACTGTGTTCAACCAACTATATTTGCCTTGCTTGCTTCCTAGCAAGAGGTACTTTCACTCTGTTTTTTTCCTCTTTCTCTTTAGTTTGACTGGCTGGGCTACATCAAGAAGGTCATCGATGTGAGACTGTACCCCGACCTGAAGGACATTGGCCCCTCAGAGAACGTGGTGGTCCGTGTACCACAGTACTTTAAAGATCTGTTTAGGATATTAGGCTCTGAGAGGAAGAAGTAAGAGCTTTCTTGTGTATTTTACTGTGACCTTTGTTTTTCCTTTTAAATTGTAAGGGCTTCCCTCTAATGTCCTTTGAAAACTGTTTTTAATGAAAGTTACATCAAAAGAGTCTTGGGGGAAATCACGGTGCCCTTTGTGACAAATTGGTCAAAATCATTGTTTGGTGGAATTTATTGGCTGCAGTGACAGCACATACCCAATGTTTTTGCTCCTTATTCCTGGTCTTTCTCCATATTTTCTCTCTGAAAACCTAAATTGTTTGTTAGTTTTGTGAATTAGTCATATGATGATGTTGTTTTCTGAGACTTACACATGGATATATCTTTTTCTCAGTTCATTCATGGTCTTTTGCTGCTTTTTTAAAATTCTGGTTTCTTTTTAGCCAATAGGTCATTTTGTAGCAGTAAAAAGAAGTATGCACACTGAAGTGACGTAATATCACTCAGAGCTCTAGAAAAATTATACTGATAAAACAACTTCAGGAACTGTAAGGTTTTTGTTTTTTCTTATTATTAAAATGTGTGAAGATTTGTTGCTGTGCCGCTTTAGCACTACACAACAAGGAAATCCGAAAAATGCCCAGCAGAGAGAATGTACATTTTTGTGAAGCCATTAAGATTTGACTACAGACAATGAAGCACAGAAAGGTCAACTAGTTGACAAAGGCAAAGGCAAATTGCCAGGCCATAATTAAAAAATTGTATGTTCTTATTTGGACTTAGACAAGGCTACGTTGCCAGGAGTTATGTTTTAAAAAAAAAGGCACCTGCGAAGTCCAAGGAAGCACTTAGACACCTTTGAACAGCTGCTGTTCTTTTTAAGATGATACCTTCTTATGGAAAAAGCAGCATGTGTTCACTGAGAAAAGGATGCACAATAGTAAACATACAGAGAAGGGAGAAGTGAAATAATACATTCACTTAAAATTCTACTGGAGATAAGCAGTGATTCTTTGAAAATTCTCTAAGTGAAAATGGAATCTAGAGGTGGATAGTGTTTATGTGGACTACAGCCTTACTATTCAAAGTGTTCTCCATGGACCAGTAATGCCAGCAGTCTGTGGCAAAAATGCAGATCCAAGGCCCCTCCTCCATAGAGGCCCATAATGTAGATCTGGGGTGAGGCCCAGGAATCTGTATTTTAACATGCACCCCAAAAGAACCTTATGCTTACTTTTTTTGGGGGGGACTCACTGTATTAAGGAACTTATTCATATGTACTTTCTAGCTCTGAAATACGTACATATTAAATTTTGGTGGTAATTTCTGTTGAAAGATGGAGTTTGCCATGCTATATATGTATTCTTCAGACCTAGTGAGTTGGTTGTAAATTAGTAGGTACTTTAAGAAATTATATTAATTTGATTTTCAAAAAAGCCTAACTTACAAAAAGGAGAAAGATTGGACCTTAGTTTACTGTATTAGAAAAATCATCTCTATGGTGATGATTATACTTTAGAACTGCAGGACCTATCATAACAAGAGGGACCAAGAAAGACCATGTGTAGAGGGAGATTTTAATCTGCTTCTTGTCAAAATGATAACTTGTTGTAAACGTAGTGAACAACAGTGGAAGAATATATAGCTAGAAAAATTACTTGCAGATAGTCTGTGCATGACAAAAAATGAACTGTAGACATTATGCATTATGAAACTTCATTTTTAAAGACAAAAAATATCTTTCAAATAGTTTACTCCTCAACAACTAATTCATCAAAAACAACTTGAATTCTGTTTATTCCTATGAGATTTTGGGACACTTTACATCTTGAAAAGATTGATAATATTTTATTTGCATATCACAGTAAGTTTTTTTTTTTTTTATCCTAACCCAAGGACATTATTTTTTTTCGATATTTTGTTCAGATAGAGAGGGAGAGAGAGAGAGAGAGATAGAAACATCGACATGAAAGGGACACATCAAGTAGTTGCTACCCGCATTACCAACCAGGGCCAGGGACAAACTGCAACCGAGGTCTGTACCCCTAGTGGGAACCGAACCTGGGTCTCTCTGGACTGCAGGCCGACACTCTAACGGCTGAGCCAAACCGGCCAGGGCCACAGTAAGTTTTTTTATACAGCTAATCACGTTTGATCCTCATTTCTGTTGTATTCCAGGGGCAGTCAAGGAAATGTCCCCTTGGGCCCCCATAGTTACCATATTAGTCAGGACATGCCAATCACTGTAATAAGCATGCCTCAATTCTCACTGACTTGCACAATAAAAACTACTCTCGGCTTATAGAATGGTCCATGATGGATGTCCCTGTAAGGTGGCTTTCCCTCAAGTAGTGACTCAAGAACTCCAGCTTCTTCTTCTTGTGGCTCTGTCCTCCTCTGGATGTTTGAAATCCTCTCCATCCAGCTGACAAATAGGGAAAGTGAAAGAATGGAAGATTGTGCAGGTACTTGTGGTAAGGCTTAGAAATGGTGTATATCACTTCTACCCCTATTGCATTGGCCAGAACACAGTCACATAACCCATTTAACTGCAAAAGAAGCTGGAAAGTATAGTTATGTGCCCAGGAGCAAAGTATCAAATAAATTACCTAATTTTCTTTTGTGTGTGTGTGAAGTCAGTTCTATTTATTATCATGCCACTTTCAGATTATTAATATACGTAGCTAGTTATTATTATCATTTGTTTAATTAATTAATTAATTATTTTATCCTCACCCGAGGACATTTTTCCATTTTTTGCACAGATAGAGTGGGAGAGAGAGAGAGGAAGAGAGAGAGAGAGAGAAACATCGACGTGAAAGGGACACATCAAGTGGCTGCACCCGCATGACCAACCAGGGCCGGGGACAAACTGCAACCGAGGTACATGCCCTTAGCGGGAACCGAACCCGGGTCTCTCCAGACTGCAGGCTGATGCTCTAACCGCTGAGCCAAACCAGCCAGGGCTATTAATTTATTTTTGTTACAGATATTTTTCCTTCCCCCCCCCCATAGATAGCCTCCTCCTGATCCCATCCCCTAATTTTCTCAAAATGACCTTTTCTTGTCTGTTTCATTCCTCCCCTGCCAAGTCACAGTGAGCACCTGATGGTGGGGACTCTTGTATAGTAAGTCTTCACTTATGAAACTTTAAGTGAAATGAGGTATAATGAAACCAGTTTTATCATAGGCTAATTGATATAAATAAGAGTTAAGTTCCTCTAGCATCTCATCAACATTATAACAGAACCATGTTATTCAAGAACCTGCTGGAATTGCTTTTGTAACTTCAATGCCTAGCATAGTACTTCTCATAGTAGATTCCTCATAAAAATTTCTAGAAGTTGTATGAGCACTCTATATATATTGGAAATTAACCCCTTATGGGACCTGGGAAGTATTATCCTAAGCGAAACAAGCCAAACAGAGAAAGACAAGTATTATATGCTCTCACTTATTTTTGGAATATAATGAACATAACAGTTCAAGTCTGAGGAATGGGGTAGTCCCAGAGACGTGGAAGTGGGGTACAGACTGACAATTCCAAGAAGCGGGGGTGGTGGGGGAGAGATAAACCACAGAACTTATATGCACATATGCATATATGCATGAACCATGGACAGGGACAACAAAGCTGGGGACAGGGTGGAGAGGGAGGGAGACGGGGGAATCAGTGGGGGAAAAAGAAACATCTGTAACAAAAATAAATAAACTAATAAAAAAAATTTCTAGAAGTTAACCAGATGCCCCAATCACCATTATCCAGGAGATGATATGTAAGCAGAACCCCAAAGGATAAGGAAGAGAATCGAAAAGGGATCTTGCACATGTTGGGTGACAGGAATAGCATGTTGCCTTTGAAGCAGGAGTCCAGAGAGCTGAGGAGGATTTGAGGGGCTGGTTTGGACCCAGGATGTCTGGAGGAAAAGCTTCAGCTTATTGTTTCTAGGGTCCTCTCAGCTCTCCCCTGGAGGCACCTTTGAAGAACCAGTTAGCCAGTCCTTTTCTAGTTGGGTGTCTCTGCTTGTTCTGAGAATTTACCAGTGAAAATCGCACATGGGTCATGATGATGTTAACCACCATTATGACTAACAGTTACCTTTGATTCTTGAAAGAACTATTTGTTGTTCCTGTTTTACAGATGAAGAAGTGGAGGTTAAGTGACTTGCCCATGGATACACCTCTAAAAGGAGGCAGAGCTGAGATTCTAAACTGAGTCACCCTCATTTCTGTGTTGTGTACTGTATGGAAAAGAGATACTTTTCAGATATTTCCCTGTTAATTTTGGAGATAGACAACCCTGCTGTAATTTTTACGGTTACAAAACTATCTTGAGTTGGCATTAGCTGCTCATTTCTTCTTCTTCTTCTTTTCTTTATTGATTTTAGAGAGAGAGAAGAACAGAGAGGGAGAGAGAGATAGAAACATCGATGAGAGAGAACATCGATTGGCCACCTCCTGCATGCCCCCCACTGGGGATTGGGCCCACAACCTGGGCATGTGCCCTGACCGGGAATCAAACCAGCAACCTCTTGGTGCATGGGTTGACGCTCAACCACGAAGCCACACCTGCCGGGCAGCTGCTCATTTCTTAACTGCTGCTTTCCCCCTTATACCATAGCCCCTGCCAGCATGGTAGGATTAGGCCTCTCTTTCTGACTGAGTGGCTTTGGGGAGAGTGGCACTGACTCTGGAAAGTGGTGCATGGCACAAAACCATGAGCAATGACATCCCCCAGTGGTGGTGCCAGAGACTGGGTTGGCTCTTGAGGGTCAAGGGAGTAGGTGGCCAGGGCAGGGCCATTTGAAGGCTTGAGATGGAGGCTGCCTATGGGGAAATGGAGTTTGGGTTCAAGGTGGAAAGGGGGTGTGAGGATGCAGTGATATGCTTGGTCCTTCAAGTTAGCACACTTCTTTCCAAATCCATGTCGAGTGAGCTCACATGGATAGTTTGAAATCAACTCTAATGGGAATATTTACAACATGAAAATTGGCAAATGCTGCAAATCAAGTTTTTGTTTTTGTTTTTCCTTGGCAAGCCAGTTGTCTAGCACATCACTGGGTGAGGGGTGCTGCTAACTTCTGTCCCTTTCTGCCTCCCTCAGCTCTTCCACCCACTCCTGACTTGACGCTGTCTTAGATACCATCTAATTTGGTCTGAGGAGCAAGACTGGGAGAGGGAGGCTGAGGAAAGATGGGTTCAGAGAGATTTGACTTGGGAATCTTGTTCCTGGCAAGGACTGAACTAGTGGAGGTCATCCACATCAGCAGTGTGTGTGTGTGTGCGCACGAGAGTGCGTGCATGCACAGGCTAGCCTAAAGCAAACCCTTGGAGATTTTGCCAAGCCTCTGTAATCTTTTCTGTCTTTAGTTTTATTTTCCTATAAAGCAGGCACAGTGTACATTAAAGTGAGCTGACTCTTGCTGGACAGGTGCTCCCAGAGGCTTACCTGGACAATGTGCTGTTATGTGGACCTCTTGTAGGGTTTAGCAATGGTGATGGTGATCTAGGGCTCACTGTTCAAAGTACGGCCTACAGAGAGCAGTGTAGGCCTTGCCTGAGAGCTTGTTAGGAATGCAGAACTTCAGGCTCTGCCCTAGACCTACTGCATCACAATCTGCAACTTAAGAAGCTCCCCAGGGGTTTCATATACACATGAAAGTGTAAGAAGCACTGAAAGTCCTAGTTTAGCTGTGTGTGCAGAGAGATGGAGTTTTCCTAGCTCAGTTGTTCTCAAATCTGATAAGCATCAGAATCCCCTGGAGGGCTTGTTAAAAGAGACTGCTGGGCCCCACCCCATCCCACAGTGTCTGATTCAGTAGGCCTGGGGCAAGGCCCAGGAAGTTCTAACCAGTTCTCAGGTGATGCTGAAGTTGCTGGTCTGGGGACACAATTTGGAAACCATAGCCTTAGGCATAACTATGGGCAGTTTTAGGATTGAGGAAGATTTCTTTGGCTTTGAGAACCTTTGAGAAGAAACTGGTTCACCTCAGGGAGTGGGACTGAGTGGAGCAAATGCAAACACTGGAATCTGGGGACCCCAATGTTAGTACTGGATTTGACACATCCTAGGAAGTTACTTAACCTCTGATCTTTGTTTTCCTTATCTGAAAATGGAGATAATAATAATAACCACCCCATAACATCGTGATGAGGATAAAAAAAAAAGAAAGGTGCTTTAAAATCTTTGAAATGCAATACAAATGTAAACTGCCACTAACTGAGAACAAAGGGCAGCAAAAGCTTCTTTAAAAATCATCTTCCTAGTGAGAGGCTTTGGGAAACTACTTCATGTTGCTCTCTTACTGGTGGGTTATCTTCTGATATGCTTTGCTTTCCTCTATTTCTTGTCATTTGGGGAAATGACTATACTGCTGAAAATGCTTTTTGGAACAAAACAAGGATATTATTTGTTATTTTCAAGGACTGTTGCTGAGTCTGATTTTTGTTTTGTTTTGTTTTGTTTTGTTTTGTTTTGTTTTGTTTTGGTGTGTCTGAGCATTAGGTGGCAGTAATTCAGTCATTATGGTCAGATCTGCTCCCGGCGTGGTAATATTAGCACTCTAAAGCTGTGTGCTCCTCTGCGTTCTGTCAGTGTGTTTATCACACACCGGAGCAACTCATCAGCGCCATTGTCTCACTGTGGGAGCTGCCCCGCATTCTATCTCCTGGCTTTCTGAGATCTTGTAATGCTAGCATCTTAGTAATGCCTTGCTCTTGAAGACCTCACACACTATTCTTTCTTTGTACTTACAGCTTTCTGCTAGGTGCCTTTGTCAGAGTATTTTGGGGTCTCTATGATTGGTCAGGAAATTTTTGCTAAATTACTGGTATTCATGCATCACTGTGTAGCATGGGGAGAAGCACACAGGCTTAGAGTTAGATACATCTCAGTCTGGTAGAGCCTCCATCGCTTATTACACTGGGTCTCCAACTTGGCTGCACAATGGACTTAGCTGAGGGCAGTGGGAAAACAATATTTATGCTGGGTTCCACCATACAGATTCTGATGTGATTGGTGTGGAGGTGCCTGAACATTTGGACCTTTAAAACTCCTCAGGTGATTTTACTAAGTTGGAGACCCACGGACTATATAATTATGAGGAGTTACTTAATGGTTCTAGGCCTCAAGTTTCCTTGTATGTAAAATGGGTACAAAACATCTCTCCTATAGCAGTACTGTGGAGGTTCTGGAAAGACCCATACTTCTAAAACCCCAACATACTTCCACCACTATGCTTCTACCACCATCAGACCCCCTTAAGGGAATATCTTTTGAATTCACATAGGATATCTGTTGGCCCAGGACCTTCTAATCCACACCTATGGATCCAGCATAGTTCTTGCACCCAGCAAGCAGTATTTTAAGTTTGAAGAACATACAGACCTTGTGTTAGGGTCAGGCTCTGCCCCACTGACATTCTCTACACTGGAACCTGATTGCTGCCTGTGTCTCCCCACTCTTGCTGGCCTTTTGGCTCCAAGGGTGATGACCCTGCTCATCATCCCCTCTAACACATAAGCTATTGTTACATTATTTAGCTTGTCTGCAGTTCATGTTCTTGCTTCAAACCCCTAAGCCTTCTATCCTTTAGGCATAGCCCAGGCCCTGTCCCTTTCATGACGCATACTGTCATCCCTCAGTTTGAGCTTTGCACTCCTCCTGGGGAAGTGTCTGGCATGCACTTTCGGGTGCTAGGGTCTGCCAAATCATGATTGATGCCCTTGCCTCATGTCCCCTGCTCAGCTAAAAGCTTCAGGAGAAGAGGGACTATATTTTTCTCACCTTTCCATCTCCCCAGTACTTAGAACTATTGTACATAACTAGGTGCCCCAGGATGTGCTGATTGAGTGAAAGGAGGATCTCATATGTACTTAACTATGTGTACCTTCGATTCAGAAACCTGCTTATATGAACAAGCTGAAATCTGAACTCCTGTGTCCCTCAACTAGACTCTAAGTTCTCTGAATGTAGGTACTGGGTTACTATTTCTTTATATTTCTCATGGCATCTGAAACAGTACTTGGGCAACAATAAGTGCTCAGTGAGCAGTTCTTATCTGGCTCAGAAGTAGGTATGTGAACTTAGAAGATCCAAGGGAATGATGTAAAACTATAGGTCATGTTTATTATAGTAGCCTCAACAGAGCTTGGATAAGGGCTAGACTTTACTGATGAAAGCAGTGGTTTCTGAGAGGGAGTGCCACATATTCCAACAATATCCACTGAATTCAAGAAGACAATCTTAAAATTTCTGTATGTCTTTATTTTTTTTATTGAAAAAAAATTAGGTTTTATAGAGTTCTATATAGATAGCCATGGACTCTGCATTTGATGTGTATGGCACTCATGAGTGTGGGCATTGTCACCTTCAGTAGTTTGTTTTCATTAGATATATTGAAAATAATCTCAAACTGTTTACATATACCCACATATTTATGAATTTCATTATCTAGTTTAATCCTCAAAAAATGGACAAATGGCTTTAAAAATTCTTGCAGAGAAACAAGAATTAAAGCTACTACTAGTAAAGTAAGCACAAGTGAATGGCAAGAAAATGGCAGAGGTGGTCCTTTCCCCACTCTAGTGTGCCACCTTGGTTAGCCAGATGACAAGGTAAAAACAGTGGTAGTCTAACCAGATGTGACAAGGATATGGTCCAAAATGTTGTGAAATAGCCAAGAAGACTATAAGAAATGTGGATTTACATCCACTGTCATTCTTTTATTACCCTAATCCTATATGGGTAATGTGTCTGGAAGAGTTAACTAATGGTATTTAAAGAATTAAGTAATGATTTTTGAAAATGTCTTTTTTTCATTTTGTCTTTCGAAATGTTTATTTCTACATTTGTCAAAACATGTAGAATATGTTAATACAATAGTATATCTCAATGTAAATGAAAATACACATATATTGTGTACATATGCTAAAAAATATTTTCTTGCTAGGAGTGCATGTATATTGGGTTAGAGTGCCATGCAAATGAGAGCATTCTTTTTAAAAAATATTTTAAATATTTCAACTACAGTTGACATACCACATTATATTAGTTTCAGACATACAACATAGTGATTAGACATTATATAACTTATGAAGTGATCACCCCAATAAGTCTAGAACAAGTATGGGTTGTTCTTGATGGGCCAGTTACCATCATCATGTCACACTGCTTTCACATTGCTGGCTGACTCAAGCTGTCTCAGGAATGTGTGTTATTAGTCCCCATGATAATGGCAGAGCAGGGAGGAGATGGCTCATTAAAAATTCATCATCACTGTTGAGTTAGAAATTAACTCAGATCACACACCCTTCTGAGGTCAAGGCATCTTTTGCTTATAGAAAAAGACAACACTTAAAAAAGTGTGATGGATTTTTAAAATATTTATGATGAGTATTACATGAGCATATGGGGTTGTTTATATATTTGGAAATGAACAACAACAAATATCTGGAATTTATAATTTGTCAAGCATTTTCTTATTTATGTTAACTTCACAATAACCCTGTAAGGTAGGTGTCATCCCCACTGTATGACAAGGAATGATGAAATCAGCAAGCTTAAGAGACTTGCCCAAGTTCACATATCTAGTAAGTATCAAAGCAGGGTGCAAATCTAAATAATTGGTATTAGCCAATACAGTGCTATTTGTTTCCAAAGATAAGAATTAATCTGTATTTTTTTCAAGTCACCTAATAATTTGAAGGTGTGGGTGTGGACAGTTTACAGACATGAAAGGCTGGGCAACAGTGGACTCCATGCTCTAAGAAAGCAAGCAAAATATTCACAATGAGGCCTGGAGATGGAGTATTCATTTCATCTATTTGTAGTAGGTGATGAAAAGCAAGCCAATTTTGGTTGAGCTTATTGACATTGTATCATCTTAAGTCATTTTTCAAGTGAAAGTTCTGCTTTTTTTTTTTTTTTTTTTTTTAATAAGCGAGAGGTTCCTCCAGGGAGTTTTGCCAACAGTTTTCCCAAGGTGTTCTGCAAAGCATCAGATAGCAACGTAAATATAATAAATGTGCATCTCTCTGTTAACAGGACCATTGCCAACTATTTGGTGTGGAGGATGGTTTATTCCAGAATTCCAAACCTTAGCAGGCGCTTTCAATATAGGTGGCTGGAATTCTCAAGGGTAAGTTTTAAAAAGATTGCAATGTTACATCACTGGATAACTTTACATACAGCAATAGTTTATATATTAACTAATCCAATAAAAGTCATCTTTAGAGATTGGATAGAGGGAGTTTTGCAGGCCAAGCTCTACTTTTTTTTCTTTCTTTCTTTCTTTTTTTTTTTTCACTTTTTTAATTTATTTTTTTGTTACAGATGTTTCTTCTTTTTTACCGCATTGGCACCCCCCTCCCCACCCCACACCCGCCCCTTCCCCGGCTTTGTTGTCCATGTCTATTGGTTATGTATACATGCATATAAGTTCTGTGATTTATCTCTTCCCACCCCCCACCCTCTCTTCTGACGGATGTCAGTCTGTGCCCTACTTCCATGTTTCTAGGTCTACCGTATTCCTCAGACAGTTATGTCCATTATATTCCGTATATAAGTGAGATCATGTGATATTTGTCTTTCTCTGCTTGGTTTATTTCACTTAGGATAATACTTTCCAGGTCCCTCCATGTCGTCTCAAAGGATAAGAGATCTTTCTTTTTTAGAGCTGCATAGTACTCCATTGTGTATATGTACCACTGCTTTTTATTCATTCTTCTACTGATGGACACTTGGGCTGTTTCCAAATCTTAGCTATTGTAAATAGTGGTGCTATGAACATGGGGGTACATATATTCTTTCTGATTGGTGTTTCAGGCTTCTTAGGGTATATTCCTAGAAGGGGAATCACTGGGTCAAATGGGAGTTCAATTTTTAATTTTTTGAGGGAACACCATAGTGTTTTCCATAGTGGCTGCACTAGTCGGCATTCCCACCAGCAGTGTATTAGAGTCCCCTTTTCTCCACACCCTCGCCAGCACTTGTTGTTTGATGATTTGCTGATGGCGGCCATTCTGACAGGTGTGAGGTGATACCTCATTGTTGTTTTGATTTGCATCTCTCTGATGATTAGTGATGTTGAGCATTTCTTCATATGTCTCTTGGCCATTTGTATGTCCTGTTTGGAGAGGTGTCTATTCAGCTCCTCTGCCCATTTTTTAATTGGGTTCTTTGTCTTCCTTTTGTTGAGTTATATGAGTACTCTATATATTTTGGAAATTAACCCCTTATCTGATGTATCATTGGCAATGGTGTTCTCCCATACAGTGGGTTGCCTTTCCATTTTGATGATTGTTTCTTTTGCTGTGCAGAAGCTTTTTAGTTTGATATAGTCCCATGTGTTCATTTTTTCCTTTGTTTCTGTTTCCTTAGGTGATGTATCAGTGAAAATTCTGCTGCTTATGATGTCCAAAATTTTGTTGCCTACATTTTCTTCTAGAATTTTTATGGATTGACGGGTCACATTTAAGTCTTTTATCCATTTTGAGTTTATTTTTGTGTATGGTGTAAGTTGATGGTCTAGTTTCATTTTTTTGCATGTAGCTGTCCAATTTTCCCAACACCATTTATTAAAGAGGCTGTCTTTACTCCACTGTATGCTCTTGCCACCTTTGTCAAATATTAATTGAGCGTATTGCCTTGGGTCCATTTCTGGGTTTTCAGTTCTGTTCTACTGGTCTATGTGCCTGTTCTTGTGCCAGTACCAGGCTGTTTTGATTAAAGTCGCTTTGTAGTATAACCTGATATCTGGTATTGTGATCCCACCTACTTTGTCCTTCTTTTTCAAAATTGCTGTGGCTGTTCAGGAACTTTTTTGGTTCCATATGAACTTTTGAAGTATTTGTTCTAGTTCTATGAAATATGTCGTTGGTATTTTATGGGGATTGCATTGAATCTATAGATTGCTTTGGGTAGTATGGACATTTTAATGATGTTAATTCTTCCAATCCATAAACAAGGTATGTGCTTCCACTTTTTTATATCTTCCTCTATTTCTTTTTTCAATCTCCTGTAGTTTTCTGCAAATAGGTCCTTTACTTCTTTGGTTAAGTTTATTCCTCGGTATCTTAATTTTTTTGCCGCGATGGTAAATGGCATTGTTTTTTTGGTTTCTCTTTCTGTGAGTTCATCAATGGTGTATAAGAATGTCGTCGATTTCTTGACGTTAATTTTGTATCCTGCTACTTTTCCAAATTCATTTATTAAGTATAGTAGATATTTGATGGAGTATTTAGGGTTTTCTATGTATAATATCATGTCATCCGCAAATAATGACAGTTTCACTTTCTCCTTTCCAATTTGGATCCCTTTTATTTTTTCCTCATGTTTGATTGCTGTGGCTAAGACTTCCAGTACTATGTTAAATAGGAGTGGCGAAAGTGGACATTCCTGTCTTGTTCCTGTTCTTAATGGAAATGTTTTTAGTTTCTGCCCATTGAGTATGATGTTGGCTGTAGGTGTTTCATATATGGCCTTTATTATGTCGAGATATGATCCCTCTAGTCCCACCTTGCTGAGTGTTTTTATCAGAAATGGATGCTGGATTTTGTCGAATGCTTTTTCAGCATCTATTGATATGAACAAATGGTTTTTATTCTTCATTTTGTTTATGTGGTGTATCACATTTATTGATTTGCAAGTATTGTACCAGCCTTGCATCCCTGGAATGAATCCCACCTGGTCATGGTGAATATTTTTTTTGATGTATTGCTGCATCGGATTTGCTAGTATTTTGTTCAGGATTTTGGCGTCTATGTTCATCAGGGATATTGGCCTGTAGTTTTCTTTCTCTGTAGTGTCTTTTTCTGGTTTTGGAATTAGAATTATGCTGGCCTCATAGAACGAGTTTGGAAGTCTTCCTTCTTCTTGAATTTTTTGAAATAGTTTGAGGAGAATGGGTGTTAGTTCTTTTTTGAATGTTCGGTAAAACTCCCCCATGAAGCCATCTGGGCCTGGGCTTTTGTTTGCTGGGAGAGTCTTGATTACCTCATCAATTTCCTTAATTGTTTTGGTCTATTCAAGTTTTCTATCTCTTCCCGGTCCAGTTTTGGGAGACTGTGTTTCTAGAAATTTGTCCTTTTTGCTTAGATTGTTGAATTTCTTGCCATATAGTTGTTCATAGTAGCTGTTGACAATCTTTTGTATTTCTGTGGTTGTTACTCCTCTTTCATTTCTGATTTTGTGTATTTGGGTTCTCTCTCTTGGTTTCTTGGTGAGTCTAGCTAAGGGTCCATCAATCTTGTTTATCTTTTCGAAAAACAAGCTCTTTGTTTCATTGATCCTTTGAATTGTTTTTTTTTTTTTTTTTTTTTGGTCTCTGTGTCATTTATTTCTGCTCTGATCTTTACTATTTCCTTTCTTCTACTTGCTCTGGGGTTTTCTTTTTTTTTTTTTTTTTTGCTTTCTAATTCTTTAAGTTGTGAAGTTAGACAGTCAATTAGAAATTTTTCTTGTTTCTTGAGGTAGGCCTGTAGTGCTATGAACTTCCCTCTCAGAACTGCTTTCGCTGCATCCCATAGATTTTGTGTTGTTGTGTGTTCATTTTCATTGGTTTTCAGGAAGTTTTTAATTTCTTCCTTGATCTCCTCGGTAACCCATTCATTGTTTAATAACATGCTCTTTAGCTTCCATGTGTTGAAAATTTTTTGCATGTTCTAGTTGCAATTGATTTCTAGTTTCATGCCATTGTGATCTGAGAAGATGCTTGATATGATTTCAATCTTCTTGAACTTATAGAGATTTAGTTTGTGTCCTATCATGTGGTCTATCTTTGAGAATGTCCCATGTGCACTTGAGAAGAATGTGTATTCTGTAGTGTTGGGGTTTAATTCTCTGTAGATATCTATTAAATCTATTTGTTCTTTTGCTTCATTTAGAGTCTCTGTTTTCTTGCTAATTTTTTGTCTAGAGGATCTATCCAGTGGTGTCAACGGGGTGTTGAAGTCCTCTGCTATGATTGTATTGCTGTCGATTTCTCCTTGGAAGTCCTCCAGAAGATTTTTAATATATTTTGGTGCTCCTATATTGGGTGCATATATGTTTATCAAGGTTATATCTTCCTGTTGGATAGATCCTTTCAATATTTTGTAGTGGCCTTCTTTGTCTCTAGTTATGGCCTTAATTTTGAAATCTATTTTATCAGATATGAGTATTGCTACTCCAGCTTTTTTTTTACTTTCCATTTGCTTGGAAAATTTTTTTCCATCCCTTCACTTTCAAATTATGTGAGTCTTTGTTGTGGGGTGGGTCTCTTGTAAACAACATATAGATGAGTCATGCTTTGTTATCCAATTAGGTACTCTGTGTCTTTTTATGGGAGCATTCAGTCCATTTACATTTAAGGTGATTATTGATACGTCCTTATTTATTGCCATTTTTGTTTAGTTTGCTTATATTTTTTTTCCCATTTCTCCTGCTAATTATAGCAGATCTTTTATCATTTCTTTCAGTACTCGTTTAGTGCTAATGTATTCCCTTAGTCTTTTTGTGTGTGTGTGGGAAGCTCTTTATTTTTATTTTTTTATTTTATTTATTTTTTATTATTTTTATTTTTTTTTTATTGATTAATTTTTGTTACAGATGATTCTCCTTTTTCCCCCCACTGATTCCCCCCTCCCCCTTCCCTCTCTGCCCCTTCCCCAGATTGTTGTCCATGTCCACTGTTCATGCATACATGCGTATAAGTTCTGTGGTTCATCCCTCCCCCACCTCCCCACTCCTTAGGGGATTGTCAGTCTGTACCCCGCTTCCGCGTCTCTGGGACTACCCCATTCCTCAAACTGTTATGTTCATTATATTCCACAAATCAGTGAGATCATATGAAATTTGTCTTTCTCTGTTTGGCTTGTTTCACTTAGGATGATACTTTCCAGGTCCCTCCATGTAGTCTCAAAGGATGAGAGATCTTTCTTTCTTACCGCTGTGTAGTACTCCATTGTGTATATGTACCACAGCTTTTTGATCCATTCGTCTCCTGATGGGCACTTGGGCTGTTTCCAGATCTTAGCGATTGTAAATAGTGCTGCTACAAATATGGGGGTACATATATTCTTTCTTATTGGTGTTTTATGCTTCTTAGGGTATATTCCTAGAAGTGGGATCACTGGGTCAAATGGAAGATCAATTTTTAATTTTTTGAGGTGACACCATATTGTTTTCCACAGTGGCTGCACCAGTCTGCATTCCCACCAGCAGTGTACTAGAGTCCCCTTTTCTCCACACCCTCGCCAACACTTGTTGTTTGATGATTTGTTGATGGCGGCCATTCTGACAGGTGTGAGGTGATACCTCATTGTTGTTTTGATTTGCATCTCTCTGATGATTAGTGATGATGAACATTTTTTCATATGTCTCTTAGCCATTTGTATGTCCTGTTTGGAGAGGTGTCTATTTAGTTCCTCTGCCCATTTTTTAATTGGATTCTTTGTGGAAGCTCTTTATTTGACCTTCTATTTTAAATTATAGCCTTGCTGGGTAGAGTAGTCTTGGATTCAAATCCTTGTTTTTCATGACCTTGATTACTTCATGCCATTCCCTCCTGGCCTGTAGTGTTTCTTGTGAGAAGTCAGCTGAGAGCCTTATGGGGTTTTCTTTGTAGGTAACCTGTTGCTTATCTCTTGTTGCTTTTAGGATTCTCTCTTTGTCTTTAATTTTTGGCATTTTAATTACTATGTGTCTTGGTGTGGGCCTTTTTGGGTTCTTCTTACTTGGGTCTCTCTGTGCTTCTTGAACTTGAATGCCTTCTTCCTTCAGTAAATGAGGGAAGTTTTCTGTCACTATTTCTTCAAATATATTCTCTAACCCTTGCTCATTTTTTTCTTCTTTGGGGACTCCTATGATGCGAATATTATTACGTTTCCAGTTGTCCCACAGTTCTCTTAAGCTGTCTTCCTGTTTTTTAATTTTTTTTTCCTTTTGGTTTTCTGATTGGTTGATTTTTTCTACCCTGTCTTCTAATTCACTGATCCGGTCCTCAGCTTCCTCTACTTTGCTTTTTAAACCTTCCAATGTGTTTTTCATTTCTTATATGTCATTTTTTATCTCTTCTTGATGGTTTTTAATTCCCAATTGGCTTATTTTCAGTGTCTCTATGTCCTTACTCATGCTGATCAGCTTCCTCAAGATCATGGCTCTGAATTCTAGCTCTGTTAACATGCCTAATTGCTCCACATTGATCTCATCTTCGGTGGAGGTCTCTTGCTCTTTCATTTGGCTTCTGTTTCTGTGTTTCACCATTTTGGCTATCACAGCGGCCTTTGGAGCCTGTCAAGTTTTCCCTGTGGGTGTTGGTGTTCTGCTGTTTGTGGCTCCCTCTCCTGGGTTTAGATGAGTGAGGGAGGACCCACGTTAAACACCACTGTCAGGTCTTACTTTCCTCGTTAAAGTTGCTAGCCCAGGAAAGGTATTGTTATCCTGGAGCTTTTTGCCTGGAGGCTAGCAGTTGAGGTTACTTGATGGGTTTTGGGTTGTCAGTTGATTGAAAAACTCCCTCAGGTGCTCAGCATAAGGTGATTTTATGAGGGTGGGGCAGATGCTGGTTGTTAATAAGCTTCAATTAGCACTTCAATGGCCCACAGGGAGGGGTTGGATCTCCGAGGGAGGGGCTGCTGCCTCTCCCCAGAGCCCTGGGAAGGAGCAATATGGCCACTGTCCTGAGTGGCAGCAACTCAGCCAAAGCTCTGAGTGCCCTCCAAACCCCGAGTGTCCCCACATAGTTCCAGTCCAGTCTGTCCTCCCTCTGCCGGAGCCCAAGGTGAGTAGCTGTGGCTTTTTTAGCCTCTGTCCCAGCTCTGCGCTGTGGAGCCGCCTGGGAGTGTGACCCGCGGGCGCTACTCCCAGCTAAGGCCGCTGCCGAGCTGCTGACCGTGGGCTCCCATCCCCCGTCTCGCGCCTTTGCAGTCCTACCATGATCGAGTCAGTGTCCCTGGTTATATGGTCCTTGCAAGCTGCTTTTCTGTTGTTTTTTCCTGTCGATTTGTCTGTGTTATAGTTGCAATTCCAGTTTGGTTCTGGGAGATGGTCTGTGTAGCTTCTGTTCACTCCTCCGCCATTTTGGAATCCCCTCTTTCTTTCTTTTTATTGAAGTAAACCTTACATACAGGAAGGTACATTCATGCCATAGTTTGATGAGGCTCTGTAAAGATATTTAGGGGAATACTCGGCACCATCACATCATTTTCACTCTCCACCTTTTATCAACTTATTCTCATTTCCCCCCAGTGTTGTTTAAAAATATTTTTATTGATATTTTAGAGAGAGAGGAAGGGAGAAGGAGAAAGAGAAACATCAATGTGAGAGTGAAACATCAGTCAGCTGCGTCCTGCACGCCCCCCACCAGGCATTGAGCCTGCAACCCAGGCTTGTGCTCTAACCGGGAATTGAACTGGCAACATTTTTGTGCACGGGATGATGCCCAACCAACTGAGCCACACTGGCCAGGGTCCCAGTATTTTTAACTGGGTCACTGTAATCCTAGTTTTAATATTTCTTAGTGATGTATTTGTAACTATCTTTCATGTCAGAATTCTGAATATTCAAAATGTACGTTCTGTATGTATTAGATGGTAAAGGTTCATCTTTAATTTAGGGATAGATTGTTTGTCTTTAACTTTACCGTGATCTTCAATCTTTGAATCTATTCTAACTCTGCTAGGCTGAAGAAGCCTAAATCTAGACTCCTAGGAGACCTTATTCAACTGCCTGAAACACTTTTATTCTCCCTCCTCCCTCATCTGGCTCTTTGATCTTTGCTTTTCTCCCACTCTTATTCTCATCTTACATAGGTGTTAACTCTTGTCTTTGTTTTAGAGGCTTTTGTCTGAATAATTCTCTCACCACTAGAGGACTTAAGGATTTTGTGGCTTTAAAAAAAAATAACATTGTAAGAGTTTATTCATGTTAAAAAAATGTTTTTCTCCAAATTTGAAGTTAAGTGAATGATGACTTTTATAGGCTATGATTTCATTTAACAAATGGTTTAGTTATTACAGAAAGTGGTAAATACAGAAATTCTTAGTGGGTCATTACACTTGAGGAGTAACACAGTTATTTTAAATACACTTTGGCCTTTTAAAGTCACTAGAATATTGAGCTTTACATAGAACAGCATAAAACAACTATACATATTGAGGTCATATCAAGGGATTAAGCTACAAAACAAGTAGATTTCATATATATATATGTGTATATATATATTTGTGTGTGTGTATAACTTCTATGGATCATAAAAAAGATGGTACCCAGCTGCTTTGCACCCCCACTGTGAAGAGAATCAGAGAAAGAGATGTAAGAAGTAGAGTGTGAAAATTTTGAGGTTAGGTATGAGGGGTTGTTTCTTGAGTGTAAAGTGCTAAATTTAATATTGAATTGCCAAAGAAAGTTGTAGGGTCTCTTTCTTTTTTTGTTGTTGAAACTTTCTCAGTTTTAATGACTAATATGATAAATATTAAAAAATATATAACCCATATAAACAAAAGCTTGGGATCCTCAATAATTGACAAGGTGTTAGGAGTCCTGAGACCAAAAAACTTAAGAACCAATGCTTTATCTTTATATCAGTTTTAATAATTTTCACATTATTTAATAGTATCTTTTTTTTTTACATAAGAATGCATTTTATTTAATAATAAAAGCATTGCATGCAAAGTTGGACAGTCTCCAATTCCACCCCTGTTCCTAGACACTGTTAAAAATTGTTGAGTTTTACTTTAGAACTTTAACTTAAAAATCCTGTGTGATAAGTATATTTTTGTGACTTCATAGGATTGTGTACCCATTCTTGTATTTAAGTTCTGTTCTCTGATTAATAGTATCTTTAAAACTGTTTGAATAATCATAGCTCTAGAAGAAATCTTCAAGTCCGGTACTGAGTTCTTACATATTTTTTGGGTCAAGATTTTGTGGCCATAATATTAGGTCCTTTAAATTTTTTTATTTGTATATTTATTTTGCTTTTTATAGCTTTAGCAATTTTTTAATTGTTGAAAGTATTACAGATGTTGCCCCTTTCTCCCCATGGACCCCCTCCTGTGTGCTCCCCCGCTCTGCTTTCCCCAACCTAATGTCTGTATTCAATGGTTATGCATGTAGGATCTCTTTTTCTAGAGGTTTTAAAAATAGATTCATTTCTTACCTCTGAGAGGGGTTGTGTTACCAGAGAGTAGAGGAAGAATAGATTAACCTAATTGTTAATCCCATTTGCCATGTGCCAACAACCTGAGTCTAACATTGTCTAAGGGATGCCTCCAGCCACCATTCTCAGGGCCTCCCTTCCTCACTGCCTGCCTTCACTTTGCATTTTGAGAGCCCTGAACTCCCAGCCTCTGAGTGCAACTAAATAATATTTATTTCTTTGCTTTCATGCCCAAGAGTAAACCTTTGAGCCTTGTAGGTCCTGCTTTGGAACCTCCGTACTTGTTTGTAAATGTTTTCTTATAATGATTTAATTGGGACAGACAGGAAAAACATTTACATCTGGTTTTTACTTGGTTACCGGTGCGTTCTTTGCTATCACACTATGTAAATATGCTTCCTGGTTGTGCATGGTGGGCCATGTTCTCCTGGTCTGCCTTGTGAGTGTACTACCCAGAGCAAGGAAACCCTCACTGGGTGGGAACTTTGATCACCTATATAGATTCTGGATTTTTCTTGGTGGAACTTTAGTTCTCATTAGATATTAAATATTATCTGGATATTTGGATAGCATCCCCTCACATCCCTTTAAACTGTAGAAAAGCTATGCTATTGTCCAAATCCTTTGTTTAATGGAGAAAATTGGAAGAAAATGAGAAATACATTATTTTCCACTATCAAAATATTTCCATTTAGTTTTAAATGTACCTGGGACAAGCAGAATTTTTTCTTCATCTGATTTCACCTTTGGCTGTACTATCTAACACATGTATATGGGTTGCGGTGTGTATTGTTTCATAGACTGTTTTCTTCAGGTTGTTGAATTTTTGTCAGCCATTGGTTTTTATCCAAGTGAAACTAAATCTGGATTTATTATCTCATACAGGTAATCCAGGGGACGACGACTTTGTTGCCTCAATGGGATAAATGTGTAAACTTTATCGAAAGTGCCCTTCCTTACGTTGTTGGAAAAATGTTTGTGAATGTGCACTTCCAGGAAGATAAGAAGGAGATGGTAAGTGCTGCTCCCTAACTTAAAGTCAATGGCAGTGAACCAGATCTGACATGGATATGGTCAACAGGCCACTATTGGTATCATATTAACTAAACACTCAAACATAGAATGTAGTCATGAAAATGAAGCAAATTTAGTAGTGAGAAAAGTATGAAATCAAGCCATATAGAGTCAGAATTTATCCTGTAGAAATTAAATGTGTGAAGGAAGAAAAGAGCCTAAATAATTTTATGACTTGGATATTTGAACTGTTGTAATTCCAAAAGGTAGAGGTTTTCCAACCAGGATTCTCTTTTTTTAGAGATGAGGAAGCTGGAGACCCAGAGATGGAGTGATTTGCAATATATTTAACAATTATTAAGTGGCTTAGAAATAGAAATAAGATGCAGCAGGTTTTTTTCCTTTTCTTCTCTTCCTACACTGTTTTTTTTTTTTTTTTTTTTTTTTTTTTTTTTTATCCTCACCCGAGGACATTTTTCGATATTTTGTTCAGATAGAGAGAGAGAGAGAAACATCGACGTGAAAGCGACACATCGAGTGGTTGCCACCCACACGACCCAACCAGGGCTGGGGACAAACTGCAACCAAGGTACGTGCCCTTAGCGGGAACCGAACCCGGGTCTCTCCGGACCGCAGGCCGACGCTCTAACCGCTGAGCCAAACCGGCCAGGGCTCCTACACTGTTTTCTAAACACTAAAGGGTTGTGATAGTTATCTCACAGAAAACACTCAGTGTCTATTTTGTATAAACTTAAAAAGAAACCCTTTTATTTTGAAAATTTCTAAACATATGTAAGTGGAAAGAACAGTGTAATGAACTTCCAGGTACCTATGATTCCTGGCTGTTTGTAATTGCTGTAATGATATTAATGGCCCACCCAGATACATCTAATAAGAGCTGATGTTTAGTTTCATTCATTTAGTCAACAAGTATTTGTTGAACACCTGTTATATGACAAACACTGTTTTAGGCCATGGGATAAATGAGGGAACAAAGCAGACAAAGATCCCTGACCTCACTGAGTTGACATCCACATGGGGAGAGGCAGACAATAGAAAACACAATGCAAAAACTAACAAGTGTGTTAGAAGATTACAAGGACTCTGAAAAAAAGAAAAAGGACATAGGGTAAAGAGGAATCAGGCTTGCTAGAAGGTGAGTGTGTGGGTTGGGTTGTAGGATTAAATATAATGGTTAAGGAAAGCCTCACTGTGAAGATAACATTTGGCAAAGCTTTGAAGGAGGTGAGAAAATTTGATATGGCAGTTATCTGGAGGAAGAGTGTTTTAGGCAGAAGGAACAGCTAAAGTCATAAAGCAGGGAAGTGCCTGGAGTGCTCCGGGAATAGCAGAGAGGTCCACAAAGCTGGAGTGGGTTGAATGAAGGTGAGAGAAATAGTCCCGGAACTCAGAGCAGTAATAGGGATGGTGACATTTTGTAAGGCCTGTAGGCCATTGTAAGAATGTTGGTTTGTGCCCTGGCCGGTTTGGCTCAGCGGTTGGAGCGTCGGCCTGTGGTACAGAGAGACCCGGGTTCGGTTCCCGCTAAGGGCATGTACCTCGGTTGCAGTTTGTCCCCAGCCCTGGTTGGTCGTGCAGGTGGCAGCCACTCGATGTGTCCCTTCACATCGATGTTTCTCTCTCTCTCTCCCTCCCTCCCGCTCTATCTGAACAAAAAATGGAAAAATGTCCTCGGGTGAGGGAAAAAAAAAAAAAAAGAATGTTGGCTTGTACCCCGAGTGAAATGGAGATCTAATGCGGGCTTTTAAGCAGAGGCCTGATGTGACCTGACTTATGAGGATAGGATCACCCTAGCTGCTTTGTTGAGAAGAGACAATAGGGCATCAAGGATAGAAGCAGGGAGGACAATTAGGAAACTATTGGAGGCACCAGGCCAGAGATTATGATGGCTTGAACCAAGTGGTAGCAGTAGAAGTTGTGAAAAGGGGGTGAATTCTGAATATATTTAAAAGCACAGAATCAATTGCTGACAGATTGGATGAGGGATCTGAGAGTAAGAGCTTTGAGTCTGATTAAATGGAAGAATGGGGTTGTTAACTGATAAGGGGAGTACTGTGGGAAGGCCAGGTTTGGAATAGGGGATCAGGAGTTTAGTTTGGACCATGTCGAATTGGAGATGTTATCAGACTTCCAAGTAAAGATGTTAAAGAGACAGGAAGGTGCCCGGATGGTGTGGCTCAGTGGTTGAGCATCGACCCATGCACCAAGAGGTTGCCAGTTCAATTCCCGGTCAGGGCACATGCCCAGGTTGTGGGCTTGATCCCCAGTGGGGGACATACAGGAGGTGGCCAGTAGATGTTCTCTCTCATCGATGTTTCTATCTCTCTCTCATCGATGTTTCTATCTCTCTCTCCCTTCCTCTCTCTCTAAACAATAAAGAAAAAAAGAAAAAAAAAAGAGATAGTGAGGTGTATGAATCTTGAGTTCAGGACAGGTTGGGGTTGAAGGTTGGAGGGGACAGGAGAAGGTGTGAAATAGTTGTTTAGGGGAGAGGGAGAATGAAGAAATAAGTATGGCTGCCTGGAGGCAGTAAAGGTCAAGGTGAGTTTGAAGGTCATGAATTTAAAGAGATTCCTCACCTTAGCAGTGTGTTCTTGTTCATCTGTTTCAGCTGAGTTGGAGGGTGTGTACTTTGAATTAGAAATTTCAATTTAGCCAAGATCTTTTTTTTTGTATTTTCTTTGTGAAGAATTATGTTTTACAAATGGCATGAAACAAAACATCTAGGCACGATTAACTAATTAAGGGAGGAAAAAGAAAATTCCCTCTATTCTTCTAGGTTCTTGGCCAAGATCCCCTGTAATCAAAGACAGATTAACAGGAGAAAAACAAACAGAAGTTTAGTAACATATATACCTACTGTATACATGGGAGAGACCCAGAAAGATTGAGTATTTCCCTGAAATAGCCCAAACCACCACCTTAAATACCATCCTCAGGCAAAGACAAAACAAGATCTTGGAGTGGGAAGGACAGTTATGGAGGGTGGCCAGGAAAAGCTCAGTAAACATGGGTAAGGTTGTTGTGCAGATTTAAACCCATGCCTTTTCCATCGCTGAGAGTTTCTGGAGATTTAGCCATCCTTCTTTTCCTGGTATAGAAAGGGAGACCCCTTAACATGGAGATTTTCATTGCAAATGTTCATGAGTTTCTCCTGTGTCTGCAACCTCTCAAAACTAATCAGTCCAAAATAGTCACTATGCCAAAGAGGCATATTTTGAGGTGGTGTATTTTGCTCCCCTTCACTAATAATCATTGTAGTTAATCAGATACAAATATATGAGCAGCTTGGATGCAGGTGGTAAATAAATACTGAATTTAAAGGCAGAGACAAGTCTGTTATGATAATTCACATGGTTGGTATCATGTGCTGCTACATCATAATACCAACTGGTATTATTATGTGTTGATATGTAATGCATAACTATGTATTATGTGCTGAAGTTGGCTTTGTAATCTCATAAATCTAAATACATTTACCTGGATTTTTGCTGTCTTTTGATACTTTAGAGAATTAAGCTATATTTGAGACTTTATATTTGAACCTGAAAGTCCTCTTCTTGCAAATAATTCCACTGAAAAATTAATAACTTATTTCAAAATTATTCAATATTCCCATTGTGTGTTCTCTTTCAGTCCTTGCTTGGAGTAAATGGGTTGAGATTTGTCAGATAATCACAGTGGTAACATAACCTCTTGGAAGGATATAAAAACAACTAAGGGATAATGGGGGTGTGTTTTTTAATATAGTAGGACTTTTTTGGCAGTAGAAGAATTTTAAGTAATATGAAAGGTATGTGGATTCATTTGTTTTTCTCAGTTTTGGTGTGAAAGCCCCCTTTTCATGTGTCAGGGTGTGACATTCTAAAACAAAGTTGATTTTGGCAATCCCTCCCCCCTTATTTTGATATACATGGGACATGGAAGTAGTGAGAGTTTCATAGATACTCATTGCCATTACATAAATTTATTTGCCTCCCTTAAGCTGAAGCCATTTGCCTCAGGGAAAACTTAAATTGGAAACTTACAATAGAAATATCTGGCTTTTTATACCCTGCTACAGGGCTCTCATCCAAGAACTACCTGGAACCACTGATTTATTTACATGAAAAACATTTTGTATTATTAGCTACAGCCCAAAGAAAAAGAAAACCAGAAAGCTCCCCAGTGGGACAAATTCCAGAGGCTATAACTCAGAAGGAAGGAAGGCTGCCTTTGTTTTATTTACAAAAATCTGTTGTTAAGCAAATGAACATAGTCAGAAGGTTAAACTTCAGGTACTTCTCAAACTCCAATGTGTACAGGAATCACAGGAGGATCTCATTGTATTTTAAGAAGGATCTTTTTACCTTGGGTCTGGGGTAGGACCCAATAATTTGCATAAGAAGCTCCCAAGTGATGCTGATGTTGCATCACATTCTAGTAGCAAGGCCTTTGCATCATTTGTTTGCAGTTACCACTAAGAAACTCTGCCCTGGTGATTCACATGAGCAGGGCAGGCTGCTGAGTTGGACAGCAGTATTTCATTTACCAAAGCCTATTGCATTAGTACAAGTAACCCCTTCAGTTTTCAGATCAGTGATACTTTCTCTGATTTAAATTGGTTTAAATGGACTGTCCCAAACCCTATGTGAGGGCTTCCAGGCTTCTTATTGCTCCTCCCCACCAAACTAGTTCATTTTCCTTTGAAAACTGGTATCTAGTTTCCTCCAAGGGACTTCCTACTTCTCAGTATCTCTTTTTCTTTATCCTCACTTGAGGACATTTTTCCATTTTTTGTTCAGATAGAGTGGAGGGAGAGAGAGGAAGAGAGAGAGAGAGAAACATCGACATGAAAGGGACACATCGAGTGGCTGCCACTCGCACGACCAACCAGGGCCAGGGCCAAACTGCAACTGAGGTACATGTTCTTAGTGGGAAATGAACCTGAGTCTTTCTGGACCGCAGGCCAATGCTCTAACCGCTGAGCCAAACCGGCCAGGGCTTATTTTGCATTTTATAATAGCCTCATTAAAATGGTGAAAGGAAACAGGTGTAATTAATTTTAATAATATATTTTGTTTAACCAAATATATCCAAAATACCATTTCAACAAGTAATTAATACAAAAGTTATTAGTGTTACAGTTTATATGCTTTATTTCATAGTGAGTTTTTGAGACCCCATATGTATTTATTTTCTCCAATTTTTTCATTAATTTATTTTTTGTTATAGATATTTCTCCATTTTCCCCTCTAGGCCCCCTCCTCCCCATCCCGCCCTGCCCCACGCCCCTATCACTGAGACCCCATGTGTATTTTATACTTACAGCACGTCTCGATTTGGATTAGTCACATTTCAATTGCCATGTGTGGCTAGTATATTGGACAAGTGGTTACCATATTGAACAGTGACCACCTAAAGAATTGAAGAACGATCTCTTGAGTTCAGTATAGTAGAGCTCAGTCCCTGGGTGAACAGGTGCCAATAACCAGGACTGGGAAGGTGGGTCTTTGGTTCTAATATCAGCAGGGAAGGACTCAAACAACACCAAGAGTCATGGTCTGGGAATAAGGGTGGGTGCGGGAGTCAAGCTGCTACTTGGTGAGGATGTTTCAGGTTCTCTGGCATACCAGCTTAGAGGAGGAGAGGAATTCCAGGCCCTACTCTGATGTGAGCACCTCAGAGGCTTGGTTCTCGTTGGCTCAAGGACTGGATGAGGTGGAGTCTGCAAGTGGAAGATGTTTAGTGCCGTCTGGCCAGTGTGGCTCAGTGGTTGAGCGTCAACCCATGCACCAAGAGGTCGCCAGTTTGATTCCCAGTCAGGGCATATTTCCAGGTTGTGGGCCAAATCCTCAGTGAGGGGCATGCAAGAGGCGGCCAATTGATGTTCTCTCTCATCGATGTTTCTATCTCTCTCTCCCTCTCTCTCCCTCTCTCTCTAAAATCAATAAAGGAAAAAAAAAGAGATGTTTAGTGCCTAAGAGATGCAAAGGACTAAGTCAAAAGCCAGGGGTCCTGAGCTCAAACACCCTTACATTCAGTTAGGAACATTAAATCCAATTCAGGAGTAAAGCTGGCTGGATATCAGCAAAAGCCAGGGCAAGTGCAGTGTTGAGTGGCAATTGTCCCTGGGGCTCGGTTCCTGGGACACAATAGTGGTGGAAAGCCATGAATGTGCTGTCCATGATTCAGCTCAGGCTCTCTCCATGCAGGATGCCCATCAAGGGTTGCTAGATTTCTGGAGTGTTTTTTTTTTCTTGTTTGTTTGTTTTTTGAGAAAAGTCAGAAATATGGATTTTTATGTGAAATCTCCCACATTTTAAATCTTGGTCAATACTTTGGAAGCCAAACTACGTATGTCCTGGGGGAATACAATCTTGTGCCTTTAAACACTAACGTTCTTTCTCCAGTCATCAGAACCCCAAATCAGGAACTTTATGGCAGAGAACTTTTTTTAAATTTGTTGTTATTTAGAAGAAGATCATGCATAATTTAAAAATATAGCATATTGGCTAAATACTTAACAAGTTGTTTTTGTGGAAAGTTATACACAGGGTATGAAAGTGGGACTCTTTTAGAGAGTCCATGATGTCACAATGACTAGAGATGCTGCTCCAGCCCCACTGTGACACACCCTGTTCTGTATGTTCATGACTTACATGACAGGAGAGAGGATTAGGGTATGTGTGTATGTGGGGGCGAGGGATGTCTAACATTATTAGTTGTTATTTTTCTCTTCCACTACCTTTTTATTATTATTTATTTATTTATTTTATCCTCACTGAGGACATTTTTCCATTTTTTTGTTCAGATAGAGTGGGAGGGAGAGAGAGGAAGAGAGAGAGAGAGAGAGAGAGAGAGAGAGAGAGAGAGAGAGAGAGAGAGAAACATCAACATGAAAGGGACACATCAAGTGGTTGCCTCCTGCACAACCCAACCAGGGCCGGGGACAAACTGCAACCGAGGTACGTGCCCTTAGCGGGAACAGAACTGGGGTCTCTCTGGACTGCAGGCCAATGCTCTACCGCTGAGCCAAACCGGCCAGGGCTAACTTTTTATTATTAATGATAATCTATATCTGTAATATATGAATAAATGCCCCCACATAGATATCTACATCCATGGAGGGCAGGTGAAGATCCCAGTGATAGCTGGGAAGGGAGGAGATGATCACCATGGGCCTAGTGTGACTGTGATGGTCAGGATATAATGTTTTAAAAATATGGAGATGAACCAAGTTGCTCTGGCTCAGTGGATTGAGCATTGTCCCGTGGACTGAGAGGTCCTGGTCTGATTCCCCATCAGGGCACATGCCCGGGTTGCAGGCTTGATCCCTAGTAGGGGTATGCAGGAGGCAGCTGATCGATGTTTCTCTCTCTCTCACATCAATGTTTCTATCTCTCTCCCTAAAAAAAAAAATCAATAAAGGTATATTAAAAATATGGCAATAGTAATAAAGTAGTTAAGTTTTACTGAGATTTAACTGAATGTCTGGCACTCTTCTAAGTGCATTCAATGTGCTAATTCATTTAATCCTCACAATGGGCCTATAGCTGTTATTACTGCCCCCATTTTCCAGATGAGGAAACTGAAGTTCAGAGAGTAAATTACCCAAGATCATATAGCTTGAAAATGGTTTCAGGCCCAGATGATCTAACTTTAAGTCAATGCTGTATTCCCTTGCTTCGCTCTAAAAAACACTTGAATTTTCATTATTTTTACGACTGGAATGAGGAAACCTGTCGTAATAGGGAAATTTAGTGGCTTTTCTTTAAAAAAAATTTTTTTCTTTATTGGTTTATAGTGAGAGAGGAAGGGAGAGGGAGAGACAGATAGAAATATTGATGAGAGAACATCAATTGGCCACCTCCTGCATGCCCCCCACTGGGGATTTGGCCCACAACCTGGGCATGTGCCCTGATTGGGAATTGAACTGGTGACCTCTTAGTGCATGTGTCAACGCTCAACCCCTGAGCCACACCAGCTGGGCTTAGTGGCTTTTCTTATAACTAATTTACCCTTATCAGGAAGGTACTTATTCATATATTAAGACATTATAAAAATAAAAATCACATATTAGCATTATAGAGCTAGGAAATAGTTGGAATAGATTTGCTTCTAGTATTTCAGTATTTTAAAGACAAATACAGATGAAATCTTAACCAATTTAAATCCAGTGGACATTGCATTTTTGTGTTTACATAATTTTCAGAAGAAAGAGGGAAACAATAAGAAATATGTTGATTATCAGAAAATTTACCTAAGGGCAACTTTCTAGGTATATCTTTGGCTCAGTCCACTGAGCTCAATTTTCAATATTTTCTACATATATTGTAAGGAGTGAATCCTTGATATTTGACATGGTGACCCAAGGTTCTGTAAGATGTTTCATCAAAAAGCCCTTTAACAATGTTTACCATTCTTTAGTGCTAAGGCAAATGTGAACATACACATCCAAGAACAATTTTCTATTAGGTGTTGAAGCAAATACACACACACACACACACACACGATCTTTCTACTTTTTTTTTTCTGTTTATTTATTTATTTTATTTTATTTTAATTGCAGATGTTTCTCCCCCTCCCCACTAGATCTTTCTGCTTTAACTGTCATTTCTATAAAATTCAGTGAAATTGGAGTACCCAGTTAAACATTTTCACTGAGCTAAGTTATTAAACAATATAATTTTATTTCATTTTACACAATGTGTCCCAAATTACTTATCTTTATTCATATATCTCAATTCTGCCAACAGGCATTTTTTCTGCTCCCTCAAATTTTCTGTGTTTTTGTTATAGGGTGAACCCTCTTTAAAAACATTCTGATACTTGTTAAAATGGTAAGGAAGACTTTATTCAGGACTATTGCAAAAGGTGTGAAGACTTTCACAGTAGGGGAGAGAGACTGGGTTCAACAGCTGGGGATTTATGGCCAACAAGTATATTGAGGGGATCAGTGGATGGAAAATTACTAAGAGGAGACATCAAGGGTCAGAAGACTTTTGTTGAAGACAGGCCAGAGTGCTCAGATATCAAGGGTGAAGGTGTGTGAGGAATTTGACCAGATATGGAGGCTGTTCAGATAACAAGGATGGAGGATTCTCTCTAAACTGACTTAATGAGGATTCTTGCTAAAACTGGGCTGTGCAGGCCTGGCAAGGACAGGATGGGGCCAAGGTGAAGGCCTAGTAAAGAAGAGGAATTAGAGGAAGGACCCTTATGAAAGTTTAGTCAGGGAGAGAATCTTTGTCAACCCTCAGATCAAAGCTAAACTCACTGGTCTCTTATTATACATGAAAACATTCTGTATACAGAAGGTAAATCTAGTTAACGAGGAAAAATCTTTTATTACACTTCAGATACAGACTTTATTGCGTGAAGAATTAAAACTTTACTTACTGTGTAAAACAATTCACTAATTTCTCCTGTACTCTAGTAATTTATTCTTTTTTCAATTTATGGTAAAGACATTGTTCATGTCACCAAGTAATGAAATAGATGACCTACAGTATCTTCCAATTTTCTGAGCTGCTCTGCGTGAGCAATTCCTGTAGTAATTCTTATCCCAAAAACAGGTTTCTCCTCCCACCACATACTGCTGCAGCTGGTGCTGAAGACTTAAGTACACACATGGGTCCAATTGCAGTGGTGGAATTTGAACTTGCAACCTCCATACACTAGGAGTTCACCTCATTAGTGAGCCAAGATAATTGAATTGATGTACTGCCATTAATATTCAAGTTCTCTAATTCCCCTGCTCACCGTTTCTCTCAGTGGTTGAGTAAATGAGATGTAACTGTAACGTTGGTGGCAGAAGTCACATGAAAGTCAGTGTCATGCATTATAGTAATGCCCTGATATGGAGGGCTTATTCATTCCTTGCAGATGCTGCTACTCACGAGTATTAGTCTCGTTATAGCCATTCTACACAAGTCATGCAAAGAAAGGGTATTCTCTCTGGCCACCAAGTGTCCCTGTTTCTGTTTGTCTAGTCAGTGGTTTTAGCTACAAAGTCAAGATCAGTTTCTCTGGGTCTTTGCTGAAGACCTGTCTGAATGAAGGCCAACCAAAATGATTCGAGTTTTAAAGGTTATAAGATATTGACCTTATAAGATATTGATCTTATATAGAACTTACAAGTTATAAGATAGTGACCTTATATAGAAATTACATCAGATTTTCTGCAATGTTGCATTAACATCTCATGTCCCAGCTCTGCTTTTATTAATTGGGGCAAGTTAGTTAATCTCTTTGTGCCTCTGTTTTCCTATTTATAAATGGTGCACGAGCTTCTGCTGCTAAAGTAATGCTGCAGAATGATCAGTCACAAAACCTCACTGGGCTTCACCAATAAGCAATTATTGCTGATACACCTGGAGTCAGTTGTTTTTCAAAAGGGCAACTCTGCTTATTTTGGCAGGCTTCTCGAATATCTGGGGGTTGGCTGGTCTAGGTTGGCTGCAGCAGAAGTAATCTGGATAACTCGGTTCTGCTCCAGGTGTTTTACTTTCTTCAGCCTGGCTAGCCTGGGCATATTCTCACAGCGATGGCAGAGGTGCAAGTGAGCAAGCAGAACACTGTGAGGCCTCTTGAGGCCCAGGCTCAGAATTGGCATAATATCATGTCTGCATTCTGTTCACTAAAGCAAGCCACAAGGCCACTCCAGATTGACAGAACAGGGAAATAGACTGCATTTTTACTGAAAGGAACTGCAAAGCTACACAGCAAAGGGCATGGATAAAAGGAAGGGGGTATACAATTTAAACCTTCATTGCCGTGAATCACAGATAGTGATACAGAAGTGCAGTAGTCTTCCCTTATTTGTGGGGGATAGGTTTCAAGACTCCCAGTGGATGCCTGAAACCATGGATAGTGCCGAACCCTATATACACTATGGTTTTTCCTATGCAGGAATATTGCAGATTCAGTTCCAGATCACCGCAATAAAGTGAGTGGTAATCTGTTTGCTGGTGGACGGTCTTGCCTTCAATTTGTAAGAAAGGCAGCATCTGTGAAGTGCAATAAAACAAAGCACAATAAAATGAGGTATGCCTGTACATGTATACCTATGGTAAAATTTAATTTATAAATTACTCACAGTAAGAGATTAACAATAACTAATAATAAAACAGAACAATTATAGCAGCATACTGTAATGAAAGTTATGTGAATATTCCCTTTCTCTCATCACTGATTTGATAACCAAAACGACTACTAAGTGACTAGTGGGTGGGAAGCAATATAGTGTGGATCCGCTGGACAAAGGGATGATTCACATCTGGATGGGACAGCACAAGGTTTCATCATGCTACTCAGAACAGTACACGTATGAATGATTTATTTCTGGAATTTTCCATTTAATATTTTTGGACTGTGGTTGACCATGGGTAACTGAAACCACAGAAAGGGAAACTGTGGATAAGGGGGACTATGGCACCTACCTCTTTGGTTCATGGTGAGGACTGAGTGAGATAATCTACATCGAAGGATTTGCACAGTGCCTGGTGCATAGTAAGTGCCCAGTGAATGTCAGCTACTGTTATGACTGTGTGCCATGCCTAAGATTAATCATAAGGGGAGAATTCATATCATCAAAGTCCTGGCATAAACTGTGGCCACTCTCCTGCACTGAGATCTCCTCTTTCTAATTTCTCTTAGAAAGAGTGAGGAAGGTGCCTGGGTTTTTTTGTTGTTTGTTTTTTTGTTATTCCTAGTCCTCCATACATGTTCAGTGTAGTAGTTTTCAGTTGGAGTAAAGATCCTTTTAATGCCAGTGCCCTGGCCACATTCCAGACCCTGCTCTATCATTTAATGCTAAATCTGGCTCATAGGACAGTCTCATGAAACTACTCAGGGAGCCAAATGTAATTTTTATAACAGATCCAGGTTTCACAACTCTCTACGGACTAAATCTTGTTGCAAAAATGTCATCAGACTATAATTCGGACAGCTCTTTTTAAGCAACCTTTGATAAAATGACAGCCAGCACAACAAATAGTTTAGAAATCTCATTGGAATCCTCTTGAAATAAGTGTGGACGCTACCCTTGCCCTTGTCCTTGAATGTGCGGGCACAATGACGACACATTTGGTCCACCTTTCTGGTTTGTTGTCTACATCTCTGGGTAACATTGGACACTGTTGCATTTGCCACATGTTATTGGCTATAGTCTTGTCAAGCATATCTGATCAGATCTGTGGACTGTGAAGACCTTGTACTAGAAATTCAGTCACTGGAAGAAAGCATTTAAGCCCTCCAATAGAGCTGAATTTTGGAAGTAACCAGGCAGGATTATTTGCTGGGGGAAGTTTACCCACAGCCAAAGACTAGGTCATTATGAGACTGGTTGACTTCTAAATATTATTCTGGTCTTTGTTCCATTCCCTCTCAGATATGGAAAGTCAGAAATAGGAAAATATGAGTTATAAAATTAGCACACAATCTATCTGTTCATATCCAGTAAGTAAGATTTTACTCCTTATTTTCTCTACCCTAGTCTCAGGCTTTTTGAGAAAAGGACATGGTAAACGTTTGCATCACCAAATAACATGCTTGATAGCAGGTCTGTGGCTGAAATAACTTGATATTCTTTTTTTCCTTTTGCCAGCATGATTTTTCTTTTGCAAACTAGCCATGCAAGTTTGAGAATGCTGACAAATTGGTATGATTTGTTTTATTAGCTCGCATGGCTGCCAGAAACCTCAATATTTTCTAACTATCCTTAGTTTTTCTGGCTTTACCACTTCTCCCACCTCAATATGGGTCTCTTCTTTACTTCTGATTTTAGTGCCATTATAACTGTATCAGGAATCAATTCAAACCCACTTTAATAAATAGTTAGAATGTAAATAATGAGTCAATGAATATTTATTTATTGGTGCATTGATTTATTTAAGGTCTGTATTTCTAGAAAAATGGCCAGAAAGGAAACTTTTAGGGACTTTCCTCAGATTGCAGCCTGTTTCTTCAGGGCTAACCACATAAATTAATGATAATGATTTTCATTTTTCATGTTAACTAATCAAGTGGTTATAACTTAAGGAAAATTGCCCTGATCTAGACAACGGGGATACCAGAGAATTTTTAATGTTAGGTTTTATTAAGATATTACTTATAATTTATTAATTATTAAAAAGGAAAATCTATTCAACATTGTCTTTTATTTGAGAATTTCATTAAAACAACATTATTTTAAGATTAATGCACATACTCAACCTTGAAGATTTTTCTTTCTCTTTTTTTAAAGAACTCTATTGTTATTGGTGGGGTGTCCTCAGTGTCCCCACTGGTTGCCAGTGGAAGTGGGCTTCTTGGGGTGCCACGAGGAAAAGATTTTCCGGAGGCCCCCAGGAGAGGATGAGGTATTGTGGAAAGTTTTATTTGTGTGTAATTAAATCCCTGAGTTTCCAAGGTCCCATCTCTCTCCATCCCACCAAGGAAAAAAATCCCATTTTGTCTTCAACAGAGCTAGGATTAAAAACACTGCCCAGAGCCTCTGTTCCATATTTGTACAGTTTAGTCCAGCATGCTTAGTTTGTGTTCCCAGCTGAAGTCCATTGCATGTGGGGTCCACATGGCTGTGAGCCATGCAGCTTCTAGGGCTACATGGCTGTGGAGGGAGCACAGGCAAGTACAAGGAAGCAGGAGTGAAACGAGAGCGAGAATTCCTTTGTCTGGGGATTATGTATTCCTAGATTTTTGTGGGTTTACTATGGCTCCACTCCCTCTGGCCAATTACTGTATCTTTGTTTCCAGGTTACACTGACAGGCAAGCACCTTCCCTATGTCACCCCAACTTTTTCTTTATTGATTTTTAGAGAGAAAGGGAGGGAGAGGGAGAGAGAGACAGAAACATTGATGAGAGAGAACATCGATTGACCGCCTCCTGCATGCCCCGCACTGGGGATCGGGCCCACAATCTGGGCATGTGCCCTGACCTGGAATCGAACCAGTGACCTCTTGGTGCATGGATCGACACTCAACCACTGAGCCACACCGGCCGGGTGTCACCCCAACATTTTTGCCCAAGCACTCTTCTTACCCTTTGTTGGACCCCTTCCCCCAGTGATCTGCAGGGAATGGACAGGTGGTTCCCTGGGGAGTGTGAAACTACAGCTTCCTGGTGAAGCTGCCCAGATGGCCATGCTTATAATGTCCTTCCCTCTGCCTCTTTCCTATTATTAATATTAATAACTAGCTAATTACAATAACACTATCAGTCTATAATTATTTCCACCAGACATATTAATATATATTCAAACCGTTTTTAGCCATCTGTCCTGTGCCATGCTGGAATCATCAATCTCAGAATGAACTGGGCTAACTTAGAGAGTCATTTGATTTCCACTGAAGTTTATATTTGGAATAACTGCTGGGATAACTGTTGTTCCTTAGCATATGCAAACAATATTTGATTCAATGTCACTTTTTTGCTAGATACCAACTGGAGGTTTTGAAAAGCATAAAATCAACTTGTATTTATTGAGCATACACTATATGCATTATATGAGTGATGCAATCATATGAAAAATATATGATACATGAAATTATAAAACTAACAACTTCAAGTTTACAGAACATTGTAGGGGAGGAAAACTTAATTTTCCCTCTACCTTTTTAGGTTATTGGCTGAGACCATCTTGTAATAAAAGATAGATTAACGGAAGAAAAACAAACACATTGAATAACATGTAAGAGACCCAGGAAAACTGAGTAACTCCTGGAAATGGCCTGGCCACCACCTTAAATATCATCTCCTGCTAGAGACAAAAGATACTGACTGGGGAGGGAAGCCAATTACGGGAGGTGACCAGGAAAAGCACAGTAAACAAGGATAAGGTTGTTATGAAGATTTAAATCTTTGCCTTCTCCAGTGATGAGATCTTGTTTCTAGAAATCGAGTCACCCTCCTCTTCCTGGTACTGATGGGGAGACACCCTGACAAATGAAGATTACTGTATAGATGTATATGTCTCCTACAATTTTCAGAGTCCTTCCTGTGTCTGCTGTTTCTTACTAATCAGCCTACAATAATCTTTATGCCAAAGAGGAATATTTGGGGGTTGCAAATCCTGATCCCTTTCAAAACTTCATAGTTTGCTTATGTATTTATGATCTCATTTGATCTAAATCATGATTCCTAGTTCTCAAAGCTTATGGATCTTGTTGGGCAAACCACATAAATATAAATGGCAGTTAAACACACACACTTATATTCTGATTATAAGCCTAATGGGAACTCAGAGAAGGAACTGAAAGTGTGGGTTTAAGTGCTTGGAATTCATGCCTGTGAGGTAGGATCTGATTTGGTCATGTAGGATGTCTATTGCCAGAGACTGTACTGCAGTCTATTAAGTATGCAGTAGTATTATGTCTAAAAAAAATAACAAAACAATGTTACATACGTTAATTTAAAAAATACTTTATTGCGCCCTGGCCGGTTTGGTTCAGCGGTTAGAGTGTCGGCCTGTGGTCCTGAGAGACCCGGGTTCGGTTCCCGCTAAGGGCGCGTACCTCGGTTGCATTTTGTCCCCGGCCCTGGTTGGTTGTGCAGGTGCCAGCCACTCGATGTGTTCCTTTCGCATCGATGTTTCTCTCTCTCTCTCTGTTCCTCTCTCTCCCTCCCACTCTACCTGAACAACAACAACAAAAAAAGGAAAAATGTCCTCGGGTGAGGATAAAAAAAAAATAAAAAATACTTTATTGCTAAAAATGCTAATGATCACCTGAGCCTTCAGTAAGAAGCAATCTTTTTTGCTGATGGGGGGTCTTGTGCGATGTTTATGAAAATGAAATAACTGTGAAGCACAATAAAGCAAAGCGCAATAAAACCAGGTGTGCCTGTATTGGCTGTCCCTTCAAATGTATTCATCGAACCATCTTGACCCTTTATAAAAAACACCAAGTTCCTATGTCCATGTGATGTGAGAAAGGGTAAGGGAAGGTCAAAAGAGAAACAGCAGGTGAGACAATTTGTGCTCTACTAACATAAGAGAATCTCATTACAAAAAGCCTTGGATGGAAGCATAACAGGTGCACGCATATGCATTTGTGATTCACCAGTGTCTGGTGTCTGATGTAGAACACCATGGGCAAAATCCTGCTCTGCAAAGAATGGGAAGGAGAACCAACTTTTATTTATTTATTTTAATCCTCACCTGAGGATATTTTTCTATTTATCTTTAGATAGAGTGGGAGGGAGAGAAAGGGAGAGAGAGGAACATTGACAGTGAGAGGGACACATCGACTGGTTGCCTCCTGCACGACCCAGACCAGGGCTGGGGATGAACTGCAACCGAGGTACGTGCCCTTGGACAGAATCGAACTCGAGACTCATTGGTCCACAGGCTGATGCTCTAAGTGCTGAGCCAAACCGGCCAGGTCGAGAAGGAGAAACACTTTTTAAATAACAGTGGTTGAGATAAACAACTAACAACTGTCCACAGATCAATCAGATGAACTCTATTTTCACAGTGTAGATCCACAAAATCTGAAATAAATAGATGCTTAACAAATTGCTGCTTTACCTGGAGGGTCCTTATCCTGAATGTGGCCGATTTTATCATAGCATTTGAGTTAATTTTTATGTTATATTTTAACTTTTGACTCTAAATAAATACTTTCTATGGATAACTTCACCTTATGACTTGCACTTTATGTGATTTCTGTTAATGTTATAAGTTGCCTGGTTGGGGCATGAGGTCGAGGCTTGATGAAGAAATACAATTTCTCTCTTTTTATGCATTAAAAAATTATAGCAGGCTTTTGCTGCCCCAGGGAACATGACTTGGCTGAAGGTGATATTATTATGTGATGCTGTAGTCTAAAGATAAAAATCAGAAGTGTTCAGTGATTTATCTTTGTAGTTCCAGCATGCGAAAATCATTATTTCTCTTATTTGCATTGACATGCCAACTAATTACATTAATCCCCTTCAAAGATTTCCCTTGTTCTTGAAGTCTCCTGGGGTAGTTCAGCACCATTTCACAGAAATGTTGTATAATAAGTCTGTAAAGTCTTCAAAAAAGAAAAAAAAATTGAGCACCTGTAATGGGGCCCGGGGCGAGGAGCGGTGGCGCCCGAGAGGACTATTGCAGAGACCAACAGGCTCGTGGAAGAGCAAAGAGGGAAACGATTACTACTTGGGTTTTGCCATCTGTGAGAGAGCCACAACGATACTGAGTTACCAAAGCATGGATTTAGGGAAGACACAGGTGGTGGGGGGAGGGGAGAGGGGGGAGAGGAAAGGAAGAGGAAGAAGGAAGCTGCATATGAGTCAACTATTTATTATTCTTCATCCTGGCGATAGGCTGAACTCTTCTGGCCTCATTTTATTTCCATTTGGCATGCCAACTAGCAGTGTACAGACAGAGAGCTTTGAAAACCTATGCAAAATACTTACAAAGTTCATTAATCTGATAGTCATTATAATGCCCAGAAATGGCATTTAAAAATCCACGTATAAGCGTATCCCCCATAGTTCAAACCTGTGTTGTTCAAGGGTCACCTGTATTTGAATACCATCTCCTTTTGCCCTCTCATGGTTTATTCATGTCTTTTTTCACTCCCATATTTTCAACATTTTCCTCCTCACTGGATCATTTTCATCAGTATTTTTTTCCCAATTTTAAAAAGACATTTTTTTCTGAGCATTTTAGATTTACCACAAAATTGAGAAGAATGGACAGACATTTGTCATATACCCTCTGACCTCACACATGCAGTCTCCATAATTATCAACATCATTTCATGGAGGTACATTTCTTTACCAGAGATGAACCTACATTGATATATCATAATCACCCAAAGTCCATAGTTCACCTAGGGTTTACTCTTGGTGTTGTACATTATATGAGTTTGGACAGAAGTGTAATGACATACATCCATGATTATAATATCAGAGTGTCTTTATCACCTTAAAATTCCTCTGTGCTCTGCCTATTCATCTTCTCCCTCCACCCCAACCATGGGAACCACTGATTTTTTTGTTGTCTCTAGTTTTGTTTTTCCACAATGTCATATGTTTGGAATCATACAATATGTAGCCTCTTCAGATTGGTTTCTTCCACTTAGTAATATGTATTCATGGTTCTTTCATGTTTTCTTATGATGTGATAGCTCATTTATTTTTAATCATCACACAAGTATATGTTTATTGATTTTGAGAGAGAGAGAGAGAGAGAGAGAGAGAGAGAAACACCAAAGTGAGAGAGACACATGGACCAGCTGCCTCCTGCACCACCCCGACCAAGGCCAGGGACTGAACCGGAACCGAGATACATGCCCTTGACCTGAATCAAACCTGAATCGAACCTGCGACTCTTTGGTCCACGGGCCAATGCTCCAACCACTGAGCCAAACCGGCCAGGGTGATATTATTTCTCTCTTTATGTGAAGGTGACAAACTGGTTGATGTGTGTTGCTGCATGATGAGGTCATAAAGACTTAGGGATGCCTGTGGCTGCACAGGCAAAATATCTAGTCCCTGGAGATGTCCTGATCATTTTAACACTCTCCTTGTGTGGGTTTTCTGTTTGAAATATTTACTTCTGCATCTCTCTGTTGGTTCCCTTCTACTTCCCTAGCATTTTCCTCTGCTTAATTAGGGAAACCTCTGTTGCTCCTATGAGTTCTGAGCTCATGACTGTCATTTAGCACTGTGGTGGGGTCCTGGCTCTGACCCTCCCTAGCTATAAGAGCTGGAACAGATTATGGACTCCCTTGAATTTCATTTCCTACTCTGTAAAATAGGTGGCTTCCCATAGAACAGTGGGTCTCCACCCTGTCTGCACAATCACCTAGGAGCTTTTAAAACTCCTGGCACCCAGGCTGCACCTAGACCAATGCCATTAGCATCCTGATGCTCAGGCCTCTCTTTATGTGAAGGTGACAAACTGGTTGATGTGTGTTGTTTAAAGGATTGTTTAAAGCTACCGCCAGAGATCCTAGTGTTCAGAGATGATTGAGAACCAGTGACTCAAAGGGTCTTTGCTCTTCTGTCATTTCATGTTTTTATCATGCCCCAATTCCAAATTGAGATTTCTCTTCTTTTAATGTTTTTACTAAGTTGGGAAGAAATAGCTGTGGAGTTCCCCCCACCTTTTCCATCTGCTGTTTGTTCTTATTTACATACGATGGAACCCAGCCCACTGATTTACAGCTCAGTTCCCTTACAACTGTTATTGAACTGAAAACATAGCTGAAAACTTATTAAACAGAAAAAAGTTATTTTGAGCTTTGCACTGACAATTCATTATAGAACCAAGGGAACATCGAAACTTTTTCCTTCTAGAATTAATTCTAAAAATGGATTCACAACCCCATAATCTCAAATGAAAATTTAATTCTTGTGCTAAACCCAGTATTTATTCTTTCTTGAGTCTCCCGTTAAGAAAACCGAAGCATCTCTGTAGGAGAATGGGAATTCGAGAGGTTTGCATCCATAAACAGGCAGGGCCTCATCAGACTGTCCCGTGTGGGCTTCTGAAGTTAAGTGTTAGCCTCTCCCTCCCCCAGGCCTCTCTGCTTATGCACAAACACACGATGGAAGAGAAGCCAGCACGATGGAAGAGAAGCCAGGCCCAACACATCATGAACATGGGTGTGGTCTCACTGTTGAAACGTTTTGGGACAGAGCTTTCAGAAAACAGCCTTTCGGTAGCACCCCACCCCCTTAGTCCTGCCATTTGAAATTTGAAATAACATAAGACTTTTCTGAGCTGCAAGGGAGTAGAGAGGAGAGTAAGAAGATGATAGAGAAGAGCCAAGCATTTGGTTTAACCACTGGCACTAAATTCGAAAAGAACGGGGGTCCTGACATAAGTGATTTATATTGCAGGTGTGTCCTTTGGGGTGATAGTTCTTCCTGCCTGTTTGTTTGTTAACAGTATCTCTTTCAACTCTTCCCTCACTTTATTCTGCAATACCTGTCTGAAATGTACAGCCCACGCCTTAGCTTCTCTCTCAAACCCTTATTAAATTATTTAAATTAGTTGCTACCTTGATAAAGTTGGGTGAATAATTGTTCTCATGAAAAGAAATGGTTACTTATCTTCTAGTGGTGGTGGGGGGAAAGCTTTTTCCTAGAAAAAGCAATATTTCCAGAGCATGGAATCAAGCTGAAAGGATCGTCTTTCTCACCATGTTTAGCATTGAACTAATTTTCATTGCCTAGAAAACCTTGTCTGAAGCTTCTTGGTTTTTGACCTTCCTCTTTGGGTATATATATATATTTTAGATGGAGGAATTGATTGAGGGTGTTCGCTGGGCCTTTATTGACATGCTGGAGAAAGAAAATGAATGGATGGATGCAGGAACCAAAAAGAAAGCCAAAGAAAAGGTAAGGATTCCTTTTTATAAACAAACAACAGCAACAAAAAGACCCAAATCCTGACTTTTGGTTTAATGGATTTTCATGCTCAACATTGTGTAGTTGATTTTTATAATGACTGAGCTGTTGACTCCGAATGACCCTGAAGTTAGGTGTCTGTTCTGGAATGAATACGTATATTTCATCACCAGCGGGTAACAGAAAATAAGATGACATTTTCTTTTTTGAACTACATTTTTAAACACCTCGTAATTCAGCCTTTTCTTTTCCCCTAATTGTTGTCTGTAAGAGACACATGGTTTGCTGCCCAGCGAATTTTTGCCGTAAACCATCATTGGCTATGGCAGAATGCAGAGCAGTGGGGAGCCTTGGGGAGCAGCTGGCAGAAGAACCCTCAAGGCACAAAGGAGAAAAATCCATATTGGCCGTGTGTCCTTCTGTTCTGTGCAGGATGTGTGCAAATGTTTTCAGGCAAATCCTTTCCTGTAACCTAGTAGATTTACGTTCTAACCCATCATTTTGCACAAATGTAAACTGCACACCAGTGATAGAACATTGTGTAGGAATAGAAACATATTTCCTAATAGAAGTGGACACTTGCTAGGCCTTGTAAAATGTTTCTGGTACTGTGCATCAAGATAAAGGAATAAGTGAGAAAAGTATTAGCAGCCATGCTGTTGAAAATGAAGAATGGGGCTCATCTTGAATTCTAGGTATTCTGATGGAGCTAGAGCTCAAGTGGGTAGGGAACACCTGCTACATTCTTAACAGATGCTGCTGTGCAGCTGGGAGACTCTGGAATTAGCAGTATCTCTTCTTTAGAGATGTATTTTTGAGACTTTCCTAATGATAGCAGTCACCTGGGGTGTCTGGACACTGTAGCTTTCTGAGCCCCTCCCCAACAATGTGTGATTTAGTGAATCGAGGTTGCAGTCTGAACATTTGTCTCCCTGGTGATTCTTATCACTAGGCAGGCCCAAGGAATACTGCTTAGGATCATATTGAGTCATGCTGTACACAAATATTTTTGACTTACGGTCAAGAAACAAAGAGGACAGTGAAACTACTCTGTAATGGTGGATACATGTCATAATACATTTGTACAAACTTATAGAATGTACAACATTCTGTGAATCCTAACATAACCTATGGACTCTGAGTGATGATGATGTGTCAATGTAGGTTCGTTGATTGTAAGAAATGTACCACTGTGGTGCAGATGTTGATAATGGGGGAGGCTATGCAGGTGTGGGGGCAGAGGGTATGTGGGAAATTTCTGAACTTTCCATTCAATTTTGCTGTGAACCTAAGTCTGTTCTTAAAAAAAAAAAAAAGTCCGTTAAAAAAGGGCAACAATCTGGGAATGCTTAGCCTTGTTTAAATGAGAACATGCAGAGGTTTAGCAAGGTTATTTTCTAGAGCTTAAATACTCCTGAGATGGATAAACATTGCCATAGATATTTTTGTCAATAGACAGGAAAAGGCTGTTCAGTGTTTACAGTGAAGAAAGAATTGGACGGCGAGGGTTGGGGGGTGTTGGAGGAAGACAAAGGGCAAGTTTGATTTTTTCCACCTTCAGAATCTGTCAAAGCTGTCTTAAGTCATGTAAGGCGTAAGCTGATGAAGGCAGGAGCATGCAGGCTGTGATGAGAAGCTTTCCAGATGGTAGATGAAACTTTCAGCACTAACATAGTGTTGTTTTGTGTGTGTGTGTGTGTGTGTGTGTGTGTGTGTGTGTTTGGAAGGCTTCATTTATTTGTCGGGTTAGCTTGTGATATCTGGAACAGTATGTGTCTTCCTCTGGGTAGTTGACAGTTCAGTGCATCGGCGGCTCTTGATCCTAGCCTGACCCCTCGTGTACTGAGGGTAACCAGTGTGGAGGATGGGGTGGACTGGTGAGGGGTGTGTGGCTGATATGAATGGATGGGTACCAGGGGAATGAATGTTCTGGGGACTGCAGTCAGTTCTTTGGGAAGTATGACTGGTGATTGCCTCAGGGAGATCTTCTGAGTTACATAAAGGAGTGGATGCCTCAGTTTTAGTCCTTTTAGACAAGTGGCTAGTGAGTTCTTGAAGCATTTTATTTCGATGAGAGCCCTTAGTTTTTCTTCTAAAAGTACCGTAAGTCCCCACTTAATGTCATCAACAGGTGCTACACCTTTAATTGAAACGATGTATAATGAAACCAGTTTTACCGTAGGCTAATTGATATAAATAAGAATTAAGTTCCTACTGTATCTCTTCAACATTAGAATGAAACAATGTTGAATGAAATATTGTTATTTGAGGACCTGTTGTATTCTTTGAAAATTCCAGGCTGTCTTTGAGCTGAGGTCAGCCTACCAGGAGTGCAGATATCAAAGGCGACTGTTCTACTGAATCTCATCTGGTTCCCTGAGTATATCCCATATTTCACAGTTCAGAGCAGTTCCTTTAATGAAAATCAAGAAAGGGAATGTTGTCCAAGAATTTCTAGCAGTTCTGTAAGGCAGGTCAGGCCCTGGACCCCAGGAGATGCAGATTTTCTTTCTCTGAATTAAATGAACATGCAGTTCTAGAAATGACCTCTGGGTGGAGCTCGTAGTACTCACAAAGACAACATTTAGAGAGCCGAAGGCTTTTAAGCAGCTCTGCTTTGGGTTGTTTTTGAAAAATTATTTTTTTTTCTTGTCCTTTTTCTCTGTTGTCCTCAACTTGATTGCCTTTTAATAGTCAACAAGAAAGGAGAGGCTCTGCCTAATAATTCCTTGAATCTTAGAAGGAACTGTCTGACGAACTTAGGACTTTATCTTTCTGATACTGAGTAGCCCATGCATTAAGACAGGATTTGCCTACATTCGAAGTGGAGGTGAATAATTCTCCTGCTCTTCCTGGTATGACTTGGCACTGTTCTTTGGGCATGTGTTGTATGCAGTATATCACCCAGGCGGAAGATTTCTCATCAATAATAGTGCCCACACAGGCCAATGCTGAGTCACTTGGCAACCCATTGGGAAAATGGAAATAATATTCCGATTTGCAAGGGGAGAAGCTTTTCTTGCCCTTACCATTCAGCTATGGACTGCAGCTAATTACAGTGCCTCCTAAGGGGTGTTGGCTTCAGCATTCCCTAGTGACTGGCCTCCTGAACTGGGAGGGTCCTGATCCCAGCAGTGGGTTGAGGGCCAATACCTTGGCCTTTGTGGTGGTGACCCACGTCTCAAAATGGAAGTGTGAGGATGTGGCTTTGTTGTGCTCTTTGCTAGTGGTGATCACTGTAAAAGGTGAACAAGGATGCCTCTGTTCCCATAAAGGATAAATTTGTTATCTCTGCCTCCCTGCCTTCTCTCTCATCTCTGAAGAGGTCACGAGTGGTCTTTTGTTGTGAAACCTATAGTGTAGGTTTCAACTGGAAATTTAGGATGGTGAAATAAGCACCAATTTTTATTTGGGATCCCGTGTTCCCTGCCGGCATGTGCTCTTATTGTAAACAAGCAGCAAAGGACAGGAAGCCTGTTATTTTTCTAGTTATCATAGATGTTGAATGAGGGTAAGGTGATACAGATTATTTTGGGGGTGACTTCGGAAAGATTTGCTTTTTCCAGAACAGAGCAGGAGGGTGTCAAGGTCACAACATAATGATTCTGAGGCGTGGCAGGAAGGGACACAGCACTGCCTTCTGCTGTCCTGGCAGTGGGAGCAGGGCTTCTGCTGGCGAGCTGTGTCAGATCAGAAGGAGAAGCTTCTTGAACTTGGTTGGTCACCAGTTGGATTTGATTCTGTAGTCAGAAGCTGGATCATTTTGGAAAAAATTGTTTGTATCCTTTACCCCTGGAACCTATGCTTGCCACCCCCAGAGAAAAAGACCTAAATGGAACTCCTAGGGTGGTTGTATGCTTAGGATACTCTGAGTGGCCTTAACCTTGGCCACAGCAGGTACGAGGGTTCCTGCTGAATGGTCCCATCTCCACAGGCATGTGACTCCGGGGCACAGACTTTTTGGTGAGGTGGGAAGAATTTTTCTATAGAGGGGACAAACAAAATTATATCTCACCTCTTTGGCTTTGTCCCTTTTGGAGAAGAAAAATAATGTTTCCGTGTGCCCTTCTAAGATCTTGACTGGGGCCCCTATAACAAAAGATAGGTTAACAATAGAAAAATAAACAGAAGTTGATTAACATGTGTATCTCATACATGTATAAGAGAAACGCAGAGAAATGAGTAACTCAGAGAAGTAGCTTAGAACTTGGGCTTTTATGATGTCTTTCACAAAGAAGAATACATTTGTAGAGAAATGACAAGACTAAGGAAAGCGGTTTTAGATTTCCAAGTGTGGCAGTTGTGGGGAGGTAAATATATATGAAACTAATGGTAGGTACAGGCTAGTCAGTGAAATTTGTTACATGGATTCCTGTGGTGTATCTCCGGGCTGTTAGGGTCTAAAGCTGTCTCCAGTGATTCCGTTTTATCCTTCCTGGCAGAGAGGGAAGGAGGGACAATTAAGAAAATATATTTCCTGCCTTTGGGCAAATTGGAGGAGGGGAGGGAAGTTTTCTTATATCTGTTGATTCTCAGTTGCCTTCACCTCAAAATAATTTTTATGTCTAGGAGACATAGTTTCTGGTGACATTCTGGTTTCCTTCATTTTAAAGCTGTGCCTGACCCTAGATTTTAGATTTCCCCCAAGTAGTCAGTCTGTACCAACCATGTTGGTGCCCTGCCCACATCCTGAGCCCAGCGGTTTTCAAGGTGTGCTTCTAGAACAGCAGCAGCAGCAGCAGCCTCACCTGGGAACCAGTTAGAGATGCAAATTCTTGGGCCTCCCCCCAAACCTGCTGAGCTATGTGAGTCGAATCCTGCAATCTGTGTTTTAACAAGCCCTTGGGTGATTCTGATGTATACTTAGCTTTGAGGCCCACTGCCCTCGCCTTTACCATTTCACTGCACACTTGTATGACTTCCAGCTGTCATCACGTGCAATTTGCCCAAGAGCTTTCTCTTCCTGCTGGAGTCTGCTACGCCACTCACACAAAAGACCCAATGGTCTGGGGATTGAGCACACCCAGCGATTGACAGGGTTCGTTATATATGTGTCCCAGTCCCCTCTTCCCTCGAGTGTGTATTCTACATAGGCTTTCAGAGTTTCCCCAGTTGAGTAAGCTCACACTGACAGCTGGCTCAAAAAGATATCCTGCCTTTCTCCACTGACTTTCCCCAGAACCCTACAGGTGTTTGTTGTTTCTTCCACCTCCCAAATGAACCACTTGCATGTGAATCCTTGTCTCAGGGTCTCGTTCTAGGGCGCTCCCCAACTAGGACACAGCCCCTGGGGTATGTGCTCTTCCCATCCTTCCTTGCCTTAAGGTGACAACACATTGGATGCTAGCACCACTTCAGTAAATTCAGTTCCACACACATTTCTGGACCTTATGATGTACCAGGAGCTGCAGATTCAGAAGTGACCAACTGCTGTCCCTTTCCTGCATGGGTTTTCATACTCCCAGGAGAGCACAGCAGGGGCAAGGATGCCAGGCAGAGGGGAGAAGTGTTATTTAATGTGATGGAGACACAGAGTGGTCCTGAGAGTCTAGGGGAAGAAGCTTCTAAGGAGCCCAAACATGCTATATGAGAGCACTTGACTTGGGGAGTGCCCACTCTGCTGCTTCCCCTTCTTCATCGCTGCCTGTGTCCCTGCAGCCCGTAGGCAAGGCTTCCTCTGACTCTTCCTTCCTTACTAATCCCAACAACTCTGCATCCAGCTATTACTTTCCCTTGGTACCTTCACTCCCGCTCCATCTCATCATTCCTTCTAAATTGTTCTGTAGAAGAAAGGCAAAGGAAAGGGTTTGTCAAACTGTCTCCTGCCATTCCCTGACACAGATTCAGGCCTGTTTGCATAACTGCTCAAGAATGCACTCACTTTGGTTCCTGCCTCCATTCCAGTGTTCATCCAGGGACTGACAAGACAGCATGTAACCACCTTTCTGGATTTCTACCTACTCCCCTCTGGATCCCTGGCTCATACATGTCACCATCTTGAGCTTGCTGCTCCTCTCTGACTCCATCTCCCTGGCTCTGTGTGTCTGTCTCTCTCACATGCACATACAGGCCAAGTTAGTGGCCTTGTATCTCTTCTCTCTCACTGTCCTCAATGGGAAGTATGATATAGAGGTTAAATGTACAGACTCTGGCGAAAGACTGCCTAGGCCAGGAGCCAACGTCAACCCCATATTAGCTGTATGACCCTTTGGAAGTTACTTAACCTTTCTGACCCTCAGTTTTCACATCTGTAAAATGAGATTAGTACCTACCTGGAGATTTGTTATAAGGAGTGAATATACCTACGTACTTAGAAGAGTGCCTGGAGCATGAGAAAGGCTCTCCAAGTGTACTCAGCTGTCTCTTCCAAACTGCTATCCTGTAGGAGAAGAGAGGCTTTGGCCACGCTGGTTGGTGGCAGGAGGGAGACATGAAGTCAGGTTCTGTGTGTGTATCTGGGTCATTGTGTTTTCCTCTGAGTTAGGAAAGAGGTGACATAAGACCAGAGTCTCTGGGATCCCTTTCATCCCCTAGGTGCTCTTGACGTTCCACGTCAGAACATTGCCCTTCCCTTCATGGTGTCCCCTCACCTAATCCCTGCAGGGATTAGTGAGCAGCCTCTGTCAAGAGGGTGATGGAGGGCATTGCTTTTCTCTGTGGATTTTGGATTTTTTTTTTGAACAAATTCAGCATTATTTATATATATATATATATATAACTGTGAGTATGTGAAACACAGAGTTTATTCTTGTATTCTTATTTATTAATTATTGTATTATTTTCCATATGAACAACTGTGAACCTACTTTTGACCCACCCTGTATTTTAAGCACAAAAGCAAATATTTGCTATAAGTAGGAGTCTGATGCATGTATCCATCAAAAGCACATACCTGGTACCTTATCGGAGTGAGTGTACTTTAATCAGGTTTCAGTGTTCTAGAGCCTCATGGAAATACAGTGATACCTCGGTTCTCGAACACCTCGGTTTTCGACCAAATGGAGATTCGAGAAACTTTTGTCTCGGAATCCGAACAAATATTTGGAACTCGAACTTCCGAGATGAGCCGAATGGCGTTCATTCGGCCCAGCGCGCCTTGCTTGCGTCATCAGTGTGAGTGCAGAGAGAGAGTCACGCTTTGTGGAGTCACGCTTTCCTATTGGTTTCATTGCTTCGGTTCTCGAACAATTCGGTTCTCGACCGTCCTCCTGGAACGAATTATGTTCGAGAACCGAGGTATCACTGTACTGCTTTGGGTGATGCTATAGGTCATTGGTTCTCACACTTGAGGTACATAAGCACCATCTGGAGGGCTTATGTAAACACAGGTTGCCAGGGCCCAGCCTCAGAGTTTGAATCAATAGCTCTGAGTTGGGGCCCAGGAATTTGCATTCCTGACAAGTTCTTTGTGATGCTCTTGGTCTGTGGTAATACTTTGAGAACTCTAGTTGATTACAGGTGAAAACTCCCTTACACCAAGGATGTGCTACTAGAACTAGCTAACATTTGTTCAGTGATTACTTTGTCTTACCCCTTATAGGAATCCCTTTTCACCATTTCTCACAGGGGAGTGTCCTGAGTATTGGGACACTCAGAACCCAACTATGCCACCTGCTCCATCATTGCTCCATCTGCCAAAAAGCCCTTGCTTTTTGTTAATATGCAAAATTAATTGTATTATATGTAATAAAAATCAACAATTAGAAATTAAAATACTATCAAGTATGTGAAATAGGGATAAATTTGCAAAATACATTGAATTTGTATATCAAACACTATAAAATATTGCTTAGAGCCTAGCCATTGTGGCTCAGTGGTTGAGCATTGACCCATGCACCAATAGTTCACCAGTTCAATTCCCGGTCAAAGCACATGCCCAGGTTGTGGGCCTGATCCCCAGTGGGGGACACACAGGAGGCAGCCAATCATTGTTCCCTCTCATTGATGTTTCTATCTTTTTCTCCCTCTCTCTCTAAAATCAATAAAGAAAAAAATATTGCTTAGAGGAATGTTTAAAAATTTAAATAAATGGAATGAAACTTTTCATCCTCTTATATTCAGTCTCAATAATGCCAAAATATTCTCCCCAAAATTGATCTATAGATTCAACACAATCACAATAAAATCCCAGTAGGTGTTTTTATGTTTGTTAAAAAAGATACTTCTAAAATTTATGTAGAAATGCAAAGGACCCAGAACAGCAACAATAATCCCAGGAAAGAAAAAAGAAAGTTGAAATTTCCCTGATCTCAAGGTGTACTACAAAGCTAGAGCCATCAAGAGAGTGGAGTATTTGTGTAAAGAAACAGACTCACACGTATCCGGCCAACCGATCTGTAACAAAGGTGCCAAAGCAATTCAATGTGAAATTTCCAGTCTTTTCTTTTTCTTGAAAAAGGCTTTCTTGAGATATAATTTACATAATATAAAATTACTTATGCATGTTGCTTTTTATTTTTTTATTTATTTTTTATCCTCACCCGAGGACATTTTTCTATTTTCTGTTCAGATAGAGTAGGAGGGAGAGAGAGGAAGAGAGGGAGAGAGAGAAACATCGACGTGAAAGGGACACATCGAGTGGCTGCCACCCACACGACCAACCAGGGCCGGGGACAAACTGCAACCGAGGTACATGCCCTTAGCGGGAACCGAACCCGGGTCTCTCTGGACCGCAGGTTGATGCTCTAACCGCTGAGCCAAACCGGCCAGGGCGCATGTTGCTTTTTTATTGACTCATTTAATTTATATAGTTCTTGTTTATCTATGAAATATTTAGAACTGCTTGAAGACAGGCCCACCGATTGTAATTGCATTGTATGTAGTTATTAGTGTAAAACTCAAAAGAAATAACCAGATACGTAGATAGCATGTTGCTTTCTTGAAGTAAGTTTTCTTTTTTTATCCTCCTGAGGACATTTTTTTTTCTTTTTTTGCATTTATCTTCAGACAGAGCGGGAGGGAGAGAGGGGGGAAGAGAGAGAGAGAGAGAAACATTGATGTGAGAGAGACTGGTCGCCACTCACACGACCCCAACCGGGGCCAGGAACAAACTGCAACCAAGGTACATGCCCTTAGCAGGAACTGAATCCGGGACTCTCCGGTCCGTGGGCCGACTCTCTAACTGCTGTGCAAAACTGGCCAGGGCAAAGTAAATTGTTATTACTGCAAATTATTCAACTTAAGCCTGTGTGAGTTTAGGTAGAGAGGTGAATGGTGTTGAGGTGGGTTAATTCTGGATTACTAAGATCCTGGACAGTGATGCTTCATTAAGGTGGCATTCCTAAAATGTGTTTCTCAGATCCTGAATTCCTCACGTTATTAATAGTTGTTATACCAACAAAGGATGTATGGTCACAGAGGTTTGGGAAACATTGTTTAAAACAAAGGTAAATTGTTTTCTTTTTTCTTGGCTTCTCAGAGCCCTTAATATTCTAATGTGCAATAAGTTCAAGAAGAGTATCTACTTTTTTTTTCTTTTATATTAGTTTCAGGTGTACAGCATAGTAGTTAGACGGTTATATAATTTATGAGGTGATACCCCTGATAAGCCTAGCACCCACCTGGCACCATACATAGTTATTACAGTATTACTGACAATATTTTCTATACAAAAAGACCTGCCTGATATAGATCCAAAGGCTCCTTTTTGGTCACTTCCACTCTTTAATTCCATGTCTGTGCTCAGGAACCATGCAGAATATGTTTTCCACATAAAAACCTTTCCAATATTTGAAGATGTTCAAACGTCTTTCTATTTCAGATGAACCATCTCTAAGTGTTCCTCATTAAATTAACAAACATTATATGCCAGGCTGGATGTTCTAAATGCGTTATAAATATAAAGTACCTTAAAGCCATAATATCCATACAAAGTAGATCAAGTCATTCTATTTTACAGATGAGGAAACTGAAGCCCAGAGAGAGCAAGCAACCCTGCCCAAGGTCACACAGCTAATAGGTGGAAGAGCTGGGTCTCCACCTCTGGCATTATGGTCTTTACTTTTATCTGCAGTGCTGCTGGGTCTCAAAGTGTGAGTGTGGTCCCCAGGCCAGCAGCATCAGCATCACCCAGGAACTAGCTAGAAATGTAGATTCTTGGGCCCACCCCAAATCTATAGAATCAGAAACTCTGAGAGGGGATCCAGGAATCTGCATTTTTATTATTATTATTATTATTATTATTATTATTATTATTTTAATACTCACCCGAGGACATTTTTCCATATTTTATTCAGATAGAGTGGGAGGGAGAGAGCGGAAGAGAGAGAGAGAAAAACATCCAGGGCAACCGAGGTACGTGCCCTTAGTGGGAACCGAACCCTGGTCTCTCTGGATGGCAGGCCGATGCTCTACCGCTGAGCCAAACCGGCCAGGGTGGAATATGCATTTTAATAAGACTTCCAGGTGATTCTGATGCAGCCAGAGTGCGAGAACCACTGTTTTGTGCTGTGGTTCTGATGCCTCATCCTGCTGGCTGCTCTCCAGGTTTCAACATCTTTTTTTAAAGCTCAAGTTCAAAGCTGAACACAATATTCTAGATGTAGTCCAACTCACACAGCACAATGGGAATATTGCTGCCTTTGTTTTGCATACAAATTATATTAAGAAATTCGAAGTTTATATTATGGCTATCTTTTCCTCTCAGCCATGTCATTGTTGGCTTATAACAAATTTACAGTCAGTTAATTTCTAGGTCTTTTTTTTTTTTTTTTTTTTTTAAATCCCAGAGGAACTGTTGTTGCTTCAAGTCCTAAACTTGGCATTTTAAAAAAATCCTCATCCCAGAACTTTATATTTATTCTTATTAAAGTCTATTTGTGGCTCTGGGTTTTAAAATATATATATTTCTGGATCTTCTCTGTGCTTATTATTTTTATTATAAAGATCAGTACTCATTAAAGAAAATCGGGAAAGTCAAATACAAAAGGAGAAAGAAAATAAATGTTGCTAGTTTCGTCCTCTAAACATTAGCACTGCTAACATTTTGATGCATGACTTTGTTTATTCCTCTGTACATAGGTTTGAATAATACTGTATGTATAAATTCGTTTCCTTTTTTCTCTTAACATTTATATTATAAACATTTCTCCCATTACCTCATAGTTTTTATAAAACAATTTTCACTGTTATTGCATATTCTTTCAGTGGTTGTATAGGAGATTACAGTTCTCTACAGTTGGGTAATTAAGGATGTGCTATTGATAATGCTATGATAAATATTTTGTGTATAAAGGTTTCCCTCAAATTCAGGACTAATTCCTTAGAATGGCTTCTCAAAAGACCATTAAAAACCTTGTCTGTCATTCAGTATATTACTACTGTCTCCACCTCTATCCCATTTATACTTTGATAAATCTGCTTTTTGATATGATTGTATTTCTGGGTTATTAATGAGCAAACTCAAAAAATGGGACTGGAATCAGCCTATTTGCTCATCCTTTGGAGACTCCTTCCAGGTTCATCTGTTGAGCACATTCATGGAGAACCTGCTCTGTGGCAGGTCTTTAGTTAGGTGCTAATCAATTCACCAACCAATGGCATTTTAGTCCAGTTGTTCTACTTCCAGCAACTCCATGGAAGTGTCACTTGATTTCTCCATTCTGTTAGCAAGAAGATCATGAGATATTTAGCAATGCCTTGATATAATCCAGTTACACTGTATTTTGGGGTATAACATGATTTATCAGTCTGTCTATTAAAAAGTGGCAACCTGATGAAATTGAACATTCACTGGGTTCCCATTCTTTCTAAGGTCCTGTGTTATCCTCAGCGCAGATCACATCATTCCATGGGGCCAGCTTTTCAGACTCCCAAACCAGAAATCTCAATCTTCCCTCCCAGTCAACTGGAAGCACTTGAATCCCATTGAGTCTTTCTTCCAAACAGCTTTCAAATCTTTACCATTTCTATTTCATTGTTCTTTCCTCTCTCAGCTTCTTATCCTTTCAAATATTTTTTTTATTGAGGTGAAATGCATGAGACATAAAATTAACCATTTTAAAGTGTACAATTTAGTACATTCACAATGTGCAACCACCACCTCTATCTAGTTCCAAAACATTTTCATCACTCCATAAGTTTCCAAAAGGAAACTTCATACTCATTAAGCAGTCATTCCTCATTCTTTCCTTCCCCCAGCAGCAGGTAACCACCAATCTGCTTTTTATCTCTCTGAGTTCATCTATTGTAGGCATTTCATATAAATGGAATCATACAATATGTGACCTTTTGTTCCTGGCTTCTTTCACTTACCATCATTTTTTGTAGGTTTATCTCATCTTTTTTATTTTTTTTCTTTATTGATTTTAGAGAGAGGAAAGGAGAAGGAGAGAGAGAGATAGAAACATCGATGAGAGAGAACATCTACTGGCCGCCTCCTGCATGCCCCCCACTGGGTGGGGATCAGGCCCACAACCTGGGCATTGTGCCCTGACCGGAAATTGAACCAGCAACCTGTAGGTGCATGGGTCGATGCTAAACCAGTGAGCCGCACTGGCTGGGCTCCTCTCATCTTTTTTATCCATTTCCCCATTTATAGTTTCAGAAAGAGAATAGCAAACCCTCTTTAGCATTTCTGAAATGGCAATATCCCCCATCTTTTCTGAGCTTATGAAATATCATCACGGTGTTCATAACTGTAAAACTACTTTCAAAATATAGATTGCTGAATTGAAGTGAACCTTGTAAGGGGAAAACTATGGCTGGCTGGTTTGTTCTTATATGCTTAGAACCTAACAGGGCATGACACTCTCTTCTCTGGTTATTGGGCAGACCATATTAAGAATCATGGCTCCACCAAACACATAAGCCAAGTGCACTTTTTTTTTTTTTTTTTTTTTGTGGAGGTGGAGGCTCAGTTTCCTCATCTATGAAATGAGAAGTAGATGACTATTTTCAGTGTTTGGGAAGATTAAACAACTGTACAGTGACTAGCAAAGAGCAAATGCTCAGTATTAGTAAGATGACATGTTCATTTCTTCCCAAGCTTTCTCTTACTTCCTCCTCACCATTACAGGCTTTTACAATTGGGAAAGAAAAGCCAGTAACATTGTTTTCTTTGGGGTAGAGTTACAAAAGAGACTTTATTAATTTGGACTTTTTGATACTTTCAAACATTTTATTGTGGAAATGTAAAAATGTGCTCAAAAGTGTACCTAAAAAGCCCCCAGGTCCTCATCACCCAGCCTCACGAGTGAGCGATATTCACCATCCTGATTTCATCTACTTCCCACTGCACCTGTTTTTATGCTTGAGAATTCTAAAGCTAATCCCAGACATTTATTTTACTGTAAACATTTCATTATCTATCTTCGACAGATAAGGATTTTTGAAAAACTAACCACAATACCGTTAACAAACCCAACAATATTAACAATACCTCAATAATTGGTATCCTGTCTGTGTGTAATTTTCTGTAATTACCTCAAAAATGTTTGTTTTTTCTTCTTTTTTTCTTTTTAATGGTTGGTTGGTTCAAATCGGTATCCAAGCAGCGTATACATATTGCAGTGAATAGGTATATCTTCTAAGACTTGAAAGATTTTAAGAGCCCTCCGCTCCTCTTTTATCCAATGAAATTTATTTGTCGAAGAAATTGTGTCATTTGTCTGGTAGAATCTTCAATTATCTTGATTTGGCTGATTATATCCTAACGTCATATTTTAACATGTTCTTCTGTTCCTTACATTCCCTGTAATTTTTTTTTTATCCTCACCTGAGGACATTTCTCCATTTTTTGTTTAGATAGAGTGGGAGGGAGAGAGAGAAACATCGATGCAAAAGGGACACATTGAATGCCTGCCACCCACACAACCCAACCAGGGCCAGGGAGAAACTGCAACCGAGGTACGCGCCCTTAGCGGGAACCGAATCCGGGTCTCTCTGGACCGCAGGCCGACGCTCTAACCGCTGAGCCAAACCGGCCAGGGCCATTCCCTGTAAGTTGATAGTTGAATCTAGAGGTTTGAGTTGATTCAGGTTCAATTTTCAGTTGATTCAGGCTTCATGGGCAGTGCTGTGTGCTTCCTTTTACAGCCCACCAAGAGGCATGCAATGCCAGGCTGTCCCACTTCCACTGCAAAGGTGGAGCAGTGGATTTCAGGTGTTGTCAGCCTGATCCTTCCCTTTAACTTCCCCATCAATCTTTCACCTGAGGCAGCAGTCCTTTTCCTTGACTGTGCCTGGGGAGCTTAAAAAAAATCCTGGTGCCCAGACCAAACCCCATACAATGATGTATTTTCTGGGGGTGGGACTAGGCGTCAGCATTTTTTAAAGTTTCCCAGGAGATACAAGTGTGTATCCAGGGTTGAAAACCATTTTCTTAATTGTTTTTGAAGTCACTGATAATATTGCATAGATACACACATTCGTTAGGGGTTGCAACTGGCAATTTTTAAAATTCTGTCATTCTTTCTGCATTTATTACCTGGATTTTTTTTTTTTTTTAATGTAAAAAGGATTTTTGTCCTGGCTGGTGTGGCTCACTTTGTTAGGTGTTGTCCCATGCATCAAAAGGTTGCTAGTTCAATTCCCAGCCAGGGCACATGCCCAGGTTTCGGGCTTGATCCCCAGTGGGGGGCGTGCAAGAGGCAGCTGATTGATGTTTTGCTCTCACATCAATCTCTCTCTCTCTCTCTCTCTCTCTCTCTCTCTCTCTCAAAATCAATACAAATATTTAAAAAAGGATTTTCTGTCATTAACCACTTGATTATGCTGAAATACTGATATAAACCGCTGAAAAGGCAGCATATAAATGTCTGTCTGTATTTATTAATTTTCACAATGAGTTGGTACCCTAGTACCTCCAAAGATGCCAAGGCAGTTTTAAAAAATACATATCATGATCAACTCAGGGGATTCTATGTATTTGATTTGTTTAAATCCATTTTCATCATTACAGCTCAAATTGTTCCATATTGGCCAACGTGAAGCTCTTCCTTTAGGGAATTTTGACATGACTCCAGTTGTTTCTGACAGTGTCTTTGCTTCCTGGCATGACAAGATATCCTCTTTACTGTTTCACTTCTGTTTAATCACAAACTGTTGAACAATTTATAATCAGTGCCTTAATTAGTTCTTTCACCAGTGAGCAGCATATTGATTTTTTTTTGTCATGGGGGAGGAGAGAGGCTCCTTATCAACTTGAAGTGCAGAGTTTCAGTCAGAAGTAAATTTGCAGAAATATGGGTGAGAAGTTGATGTTAATTATCTCTTGCAAGGAGCATGTCAGTGAACATATATGTGATATATACTCTAAGGTTTTTGAAAATTTCTGCAGTGTTCATTCTTAATGTTGATCTTCAAGAGTATAAATGTGTCTATCTAGTATATGACGATGCCATACATTAAAAAATAATAATAGTACCAAGCAATAGAACTAATTTGAACAATGTGGAACAATGGGACTAGATTAAAAGATGAAACTTGGAGTAGTAAATATCTAAACATTTAGCATCAGCAAGCAGTAATAGTTTAAATGTGGTACTATAAAAATGTTTAGTTTTAAGTGTATATTAGGGATTATTTTGGGTCAAGGTATTGCTTGGTTGTAGGTCTTTGAAAGTAATTGAAAAAATGCCATGATAGCCTCAGAGTGAAATTCCAGAGGCCCAAAGCCGAGAGCTGCTTTTTGAAAATTATGGAGAATTGTTACTACTTTTATTCTTGGGGTGGGTGGGGGAGGTTTAATGCCTGTCTTTATTATTTGTCTTTGGTCCAAATCCAAATTGAGTATGTTAGGAATTCACTTAAACATACGTGTTTAGTTTGGTTTAAGAGAAAGAATCAGTTTTGATATATTGATTTTTATTTTCACGGAAAAGAGTCCATTAGGAATGTTCCACTTCTCTGTGTGTATTTTGTGATGCTCCTCCCCTTCAGCCCAAGATGAAACTAATAGCCATGATGTGCTGCTTATCTGCTATCTCTGGGGTGCGTCTGCTGCTGTCACTGGCTCCCTTCTTATCTGGCTGCTGGTCCTGCTCAGTCAGTTGTACGAGAATGTCAGTTTCATTAATAACCCGAGGGCCAGACAGGCTGATAGTGGAAAATAGGTGAAGAGAGAGAAATTGTATTTAACCCAGTCTTCTGAGTTGTCATTTTCTAGACCCTTGTATAGGTGGGTAAAGGCAGGCTGAGGGTGTGACAGAAATCCACTTCTGACAGAATCTCATTTATGAACCAGAGAAATAGCCTGATACCAACAGTAGAAAGAGTAAAAGAAATTGGGAAAGAAGGTGAAGAAAGATTTGGGGTTGGAAGCAGTGCTAGGAAGAAATGACATGACCAAAGTATTGTGATAGAGGCAGTGCCAATTTTACAAAACCAATTTCAGTTTGATTTTAAATATTATTCTTGGTGTTTCAAACGAGCACAATTTATTATTAATTTTTTTTGCAAAGAATTTATGGAAGGATTAATTTCTTATAGAGGATTTTGGAGTTTTGTGCTATATGTTCTCATTCTGGGTCAGTTGCCAGAGGGAAGAGAGCAGGTTTTCATTTTTTTAAAAAATGTATATAGAATGACTTGAGCTACCTATTGCTGTGTCACGAACCACCCCAAAACTTGCTGGCTTAAAGCAACAGGCATTTCTTTCTTTCTCTGGATTCTGTGAGTTGACTGGGATGGCTCTTCTACTGGTCTCACCTGGAGTCTCTCATGCAGTTACATTCATATGGTGGCCATGGCTGGATGTCTTAGCAGCTTCTTCATTCATGTGTCTGTACCTCAGTGTTACTCATGTGGTTTCTTTCTCCAGCAGGGTAACATGGTACCTTTCTGGGGAGCTAAGGGTTCCAAGAGGCAGGAAGTACAAGTTGCCAGTCTTCCTAAGATGTGGGCTCAGAAGTCCCAGAATGTTTTGTGTGCTATATTCTCTTGGTCAAACCCAGGGACAAGGTCAGTTTACATTCAAGGGTAGGAGAATGCCTCCATCTCTTGATGTGAGTAGCAACATGAACACACAGGGAGGGTAGGCATTCTCGGCAGCCATCTTTGGAAAGTACTTACCTATTATCTGTATTCTTTCCCTCTCTCATCTGTGTTCAGTTTTTAATTGTTTACATTAGAAAGTTTTGAACTCTTTTTACCCCCTCTCTTTAACACCTGACCACTGAGTGTCTTTAAATTTTCTTCCTCTTTTTCTATTCCACTGGTTAGGTGGTTTCTTCTTATTGACTGAATTTTTTTTTTTCTTAGCTCAAGACCAGTATATACACTTACTCAAAGAATTATTTGAGTAAACCTAATTATTGTTGAACTATGATGGGGAAAGGACTCAGCCTCAGGTTGCAAGACCTTCCTGAATAAGTATAAGAAGTTCCTATTAGGCTTCAGAGCCCAGAACTGGACTAAGCCACAAGGAACCCAACCCCATCCTAGTAGATAAATAATATTTCCCAGTTTTACATTTGAGTTACTCAGTAAAGAAACTTAATTTTTAGTATGGACACCTCCTACACTGACTTCCTGTATGTACTTCATAATCAAAGACTCCTGACATTGGAAAGGAACATGCTTCACTATGTGTCCTTGCTGACCTAAGGTGAAGGAGGCAGATGGGCCACTTTTGGTATATTCTGGTGTTCCCAGCACTGACACTCACCGTGCAGGCTGATGAGAGCTTCCTGGTGGGGATTTGTGAAGATTAAACTAATGAGAAAAATGGAACTGTTCCAGAACAGGATAGAGTTGAGGTTGGGTCCTTTAAGGTTGCAGAACAGAACCTTTGCTTAATTCTGATATTGAGTTATGAAATGAATCTGCGAGTTTATGGAATAAATTCAGCTGGTTGGTCTAGGCTTTTGGAAATGAAAGTTAAGGCAAAGTGGTTTGTATAAATCTATAATAAGTTGTGTTCTAACAAACTCCTTTGAGTTCCAAATAATTTCTGATTTCCCTTTAAAATTATTCACAAAAAGGAGCTCAACAGAGCGAGCATTATTTTTTTCTTTATTGATTTCAGAGAGAGGAAGGGAGAGGAAGAGAAAGATACAAACATCGATGAGAGAGAACATCAACTGGCCACCTCCTGCATGCCCCGCACTGGGGACTGGGCCCACAACCTGTGGCGACCTCTTTCTTGGTGCATGGGTCGACGCTCAACCACTGAACCACACTGGCCAGGCGAGAAAGCATTTTTGAAATGAGAAAATGGCATGGTAGAAGAGGAGAAACTCTTTCCCCCATCTTCTTCTCTCTCCCACTTCCCAAACCCTTCCTAACCATTGGTTGCTCACTTGACTGTTCCTTCTAAGCATCTAATGAGAAAAAGAGCTATGTGGGTTGCCACGTGACTTTGTGAGGAGAAGGGAGAAGTTCTGCAAACTTTCAGCATGGAGTCCCCTCAAACCTAGGCCAACAGTAGTTACAAAAACAACTACTTGAAGATGATTCCAAAAAGCAGCCAAGTTTTCCCCTCAGTTTTGTTGAGAAATAACTGACATACAGCACTGTACAAGTTTCATGTATATAGTATAATGGTTTGCCTTATATATATTGTGAAATGATTACCACAATCAGTTTAGTTCATATCCATCATCTCATAGAGATACAATTAAAACAAAACAAAACAATGTTTCCCTTGTGATGAAAAGCCTTAGGATTTACTCTCTTAACAACTTTTGTATACATCACACAGCAGTGTCAACTATAGTCATCATGTTGTACATTGCATCCCTAGTTCATATTTATCTTATGACTGGAATTTTTTATCTTTTGACCACCTTCCTCCAATTCCCTTTCCCCACTCCTGCCTCTGTTAACCACAAATATGATTATCTTTTTCTATGAGTTTCGGTTTTTTAAACAATTTAGATTCTACAGATAAGTGAGATCATACAGTATTTTTCTTTGACTTATTTCACTTAGCATAATGCCCTCAAAATCCATCCATGTGTTGCAAGTGGTAGGATTTCCTCCTCTTTACGGCTGAATAATATTCATGTGTATATGTTAATCACAACTTCTTATCCATTCCTCCAAGTGATGGACACTTAGGTTCCATGTCTTGGCTGTTGTAAATACTGTAGCAGCCAATTTTGTGAAGCAGAGCCCTATCAGAGCAGCGCTGATCAACTTGACTATACATACCAGTCTCGCACGGAGCTTGTTAAAATGCAGATTTTTAGTAAGTTTGGAGTAGAGCCTGTGATTCTGAATTTCTAACAAGCTTCCAGGTGAGGCTGATGCCCCTGGACCATACTTTGAGAAGTGATAATGTGCAGCAGGAGTTGGTAAATTGTTCATGTGAAGGACCAGGTGGTAAATATTTTGGGCTTCACAGGCCATGCAGTCTCTGTTGCAGCTACTCAAATCTACTGTTATAGCACGAACTCAGCCATAGGTGATATGTGAACAAACAGGTATGGTGTGTATCAATAAAACATTATTTACAAAAATAGGCAGCAGCCAGAATTTGGCCTCCAAGCCATGGCTTGCTGACCTAGTCTAGAAGTTTCTTAGTCTCAAGATTTTTGCTAACGTCTTGCTGCTTTCCTGTCTTGTCGGGCTGAATCTTGAATAAGAATTAAGTGGCTTTGTAAGAGTTTATTCAGTGGTTTGTTAAATGATGAATAATTGATGATGACATTTAGGTTGCTGTTTACAAACAGCCCACCTTGTCCCTTGGCTGTGGCTCGTTGCTTTGCCTTCAGTATAGGTGGCCTTTCTGATTTCCTTCCTTAGACTGCCTTTTCAAAGTTAGGTCTAAACAGAGCTAGGATTTGTTCCAAAAGGTGGCCCATGGGCATCCTCGAATAAATAATCAGGGTTGAACTGTGGAGGCAGAGGGTGGCTTTGGGTTGCAACTTCTTTATCTGTTTTGTGCCATTCACTTCTGGAGTTTAATGTGTAGGGATGGAGGGTGGTACTCCAACTGTTTGAGAGGTAGAAAGTAGTGAGGCACCTGGACTCATGTGGTTCATATCGACATATATCATACCCATAGGTATGGCTATTATAGCAGCAGAAAGTTACATGTTGCTCGTAATATAATCTTACAAGCACATAATGCAGGACCAAATTGTCAGTTTTGGGGGGCCCAAATTTGGAACCAAGGACTCTTCACTCAGAAGATCCATGTTCTATCTCATGGGTTTCCAGGGTAATGTTCAAATGTTCCTGGTCTGCTGCTTATGGTATGTTACTGCATTTCTAACCCCAAAGCCAGTCACAGTTAAGCTTTAGGAAAGTTTAGAGTTATATTGGTTTAAAAGTGAAACTGGCTCTCGTTTGTCTTTATAACAACACTAAGGTCCCCAAGGGAGAGATATTATTCCTCTTTTGAAATGGGAGGATGAAGACCAAAAATCCTTGGGCCAGGTATGCTCATGCTAGACTCCATTTCTCAGGGTGTTTTTACTAGTGGAACTCTTCCACGAGGTTGACAACCTTCTCTCCATGGGACCCTGTTCCCCGGGACCTTTCTCTTACTGGTGAAATCTAATTTTACTTCATTATCTTGACTGTTCTGAAAATTAGATGTTCTGTGATTTCCCAACTAGAAATACTGTCTTACCTTTCCTTTACTGTTTTGACCTCCTCTCTTGGCCAAGCCCTTGTCTGCCAGTGGCTCTCAGTCAAAGTTTAGTACCACTGGTATCCAGAACCAAAAACTCATTGGTAAGATTTTTTTAGGGAAGAATGGAGAATTTGTAAAAAGTATACTTAAACTCAATCTACAAGCATCTTGTCATTATTACAGCAGAAAATGTTACATGTCTTGGCATGTTGAATATAGTTACAGATGCAGAGGTGGTCTCTGTGTTACACATTTCTTAGTTCATTTGGATCTATAAAAATGAATAATGTTTATATAATCCTATTTTTCAGCTCTTAAAGATACAGGGTGTTTTGGGGGAAATATGGGCTTGTTGAAGTCAGATTAAAGGGAAATTAATCTGGGTTCAGAAGCTGGCTTTGGCCCTTATTGTGTAGGATTTGGGGAGAGTTAGTTCTCCTTTCTGAGTCTCAGCTCCCTCAGCTGTGACATGGAGATAATCTGTCCCCACCTGGTGGAGTTGAAGTAAAATTTAGATATGATGAAGAAGTACTTAGCCCAGTACCTGGTCTACAGTAGGGGTTCAGTGAAGATCATTACTGTTGTTATTAAAAATGTTTGTGTTACCAATTCTATTTAACTCTGAGATCTCCTTTTTGAAGATGACCTTTCATAAGGTACTTCCCTTCCCATTCCAGCCCATCCTGTCCTATTCCAACCTCTGCATTCTTCTAGTAGTTTTATTTTATTTTATTTTTTGCATCTTGTTCTCCATATGTGACCGGCTGTGAACTTCTTGAGTACAGGAAGGCAGTTTATTAAACTGTGTATCTCAACTCCTGTACATATAACATGGATGAACTTCACAGATGTACTGTTGAGTGAAGAGTACACACTTTTTTTTTAAAGTTTGAGAACAGGCAAACCCAAGAATAGTGATTATCTTGTGGGTGGAAGGCTTATTGACTGGCCAGGCATTTAACAGAATCTTCTGGGTGCTATAAATGTTTTAAATCTAGTCTCAGAGTTATGAATACAGGCGTATGTGTGTGTTTAAAAATATTTGATCTGTACACTTAATATCTGTGTACTTTGTATATGTTATAATTCAATAAAAATGTAAAAAGGTATTTTCCAGTCTGCAGTGCTTGTTGGCAATTAGTAGCTATTCAATAAAAGGTTGAACATTGAACTGATATTCTGATGAAGAAAGTGTGATCAGTCTTAATCACCAGATGTTAAGGAAGATTAAAGGCCAAGTTTTAAGGAAGTTGTAAATAGAATTTGGAAAAATATAGTAGATGCAATTCATAACCAGAGTTCACACTGTTATTCACAACACTTTGAATCTTCACCTGGCTGTTTCAGAAAATACTGTAAATTGGGACCATTAGTGCAGGTGGCATGGCAGGGAAGAAGGCTGGTGGAAAACCTCATTTTAAAGTTGAGTGTCTACTTCTTTCACTTCCGTCTTTCCCCTCTCTCCCCTTGTCCTTTTTATCAATTCTACTTTGAAATGAAATCTGCAGCTCTAATAGATGCTACTGACACTTGTGCAGCAATTCTACCAGATGGTATTTGAATTTTGGGTATTCTGTGAAAAATGAAAAGACCAAACACATGCACAAATAATGAAGGTTGAATTAATCTTTATAATTAAATGGAATATTATCGTGCTATGACTGATTTTAGCTTTCAAACTGGGTTGCATGCTAATTTTTCAGTGAACTGTAATTATATTAACGTGGCTTTTAGATGACTCAAAGTATTTAAAAATGGATTTTGCCAAATTACTGAGAGAAAAGTTATGAGAAGTTTTAATCTAAACAATTTTGAGATCTTGGGGTATATTTGTGACTTATAGCTGAAAAGTATTTTCCAATTGTTTATTAATTTTTTGCTCCTCATCCTGAGATTTAGGTGCCACTGGCCAGAAATTAAGTTGAACTGTAAATACTTGAGACATATTCAAAAATGGGTGGGATAGAATATCATGGTGTTTTCTCCATAAAGTGCTCCTAATGACACACCAGTGGTGATTATTAGTGAAATCCCCAAGGAATGTCAAAGGAGTGGAGGAGCTCTCGTCTTATGAATGGATATTACAATGTCAGGGCTTCCCAGAAATGGGTCCAGAAACCTTGGCAAGGTCCACAATCTAGAGCAAAGAGTGCCTCAAACATGAACATGCATGAGAATCTCCTTCAGCAGTTGTTCCTAACCCAGGGTGATATTGTACCCTCAGGGGACATTTGGCAAGGTCTGGAGACATTTATGATCAGAACTGGAAAGTAGGGAGGAGAAATACTGGCATCTAGTGTATAGACGCTAGAATACTGGTGTTTAGTGGGTAGAAGCTAGTGCACAGGACAAACCCCTACAAATAAAAATAAGTTGGCCCAAATGTCAGTAGTGCTGAGTGGAGAAACCCTGCTTTATGGTAAGGTTGTTATAATGCTGATTCCTGGGTTGCAACCCAGGGATATTCTGACTTAGTAGGTCTGAGGTAGGCCCATGAATTTGCATTTTTAACACATTACCAAGTGGTGCTGATGCTGCCAGTCCAAGGACAAAGCTTTAAGAAGCCCTGAACTAAAGGACTCCAATGCCGAAGGAACAGGTAATATGTATGGGCACTGGCCCTTCAGCATCCCCCTCTGTTAGAAAAACTGACAATTCAGAAAAGTTATCTCATTTTATCTCTTCCCCCATGTTATAAGGAAGGTGATTCAAAAGTTTTTTATAGGTTAATAAAGAATTGTTCAGCCCTGGTCGGTTGGGCTCAGTGGTTGGAGCATCAGCCTGCGGACCAGAAAGTCCTGGGTTCGGTTTCCGCTAGGGGCATGTACAAAAAAAAGAAAAGAATTGTTAATTTCAAAGGTAAATTTTTATTTTATCTTTTAATTTTTATTGAATTTATTGGTTAATAAAATTATGTAGGTTTCAGGTGTACAATTATATAATACATCATCTGTATATTATATTGTGTTCATCACCCCAAGTCAAGTCTCCTACCATCACCATTTATCCCCACTTTACCCTCCTCTATCTTCCCCCTTTCCATCTGGTAATCACCATACTGCTGTCTGTGTCTATGAGATTTTTTGTTTTGTTTTGTTTTTAGTTAATTAATTTATTTTTGTTACAGATGTTTCTCCTTTCCCCCCCCTGATTCTCCCCTCCCCCCTCCCTGCCCTGTCCCCAGTTTGTTGTCCATGTCCATTGTTCATGCACACATGCATATAAGATCTGTGGTTTATCTCTCCCCCACCACTCTGTCTTCTGGGGATTGTCAGTCTCTACCCCATTTCCACGTCTCTGGGACTACCCCATTCCTCAGACTGTTATGTTCATTATATTCCACAAATAAGTGAGATCATATGATACTTGTCTTTCTCTGTTTGGCTTGTTTCGCTTAGGATGATACTTTCTAGGTCCCTCCATGTCGTCTCAAAGGATAAGAGATCTTTCTTTCTTACAGCTGCATAGTACTATGAGGGTTTTTTTTTTTCTTTGCTTAATCCCTTCACCTTTTTCATCCAGCTCCCCAAACCCCCACCCCTCTGACAGTTGTCAGTCTGTTCTTTTTTATATATATAATTTTTCTTTATTCATTTTAGAGAGAGAGGAAGGGAGAGGGAGAGAGAGATAGAAACATCAATGAGAGAGAATATTGATGGGCCACCTCCTGCCTGCCTCCCACTGGGGGTTTGGCCCACAACCTGGGCATATGCCCTGACTGGGAATCTAACCAGTGACCTCTTGGTGCATGGGTCGATGCTCAACCACTGAGCCACACCAGCTGGGCCAGTCTTTATCTATGAACCTGTTTCTATTTTGATTGTTAGTTTATTTTGTTCATTAGATTCCACATAGAAGTGAAATCATATGGTACTTGTCTTTCTCTGAGGTAAATCTTAACGGAAAAAATGATGACAGTTCCCGCTCAATTGAGCTGTTGATGAGAGAAAGGGGGTATGCTTATTTAAGTTAATCTCCAGCTTGCCTCTTGTTTAAGTAAGTAATTTAACAATTGGAGGAGGATTAAGTAGCTGATTAAATTTATCAGAGAAATGTTCAATGTTAGAGACCAGATGTTGCATGTGCATTTCTAAGCCCTTTGAATTTTGACTTTTTTTTTTTTTAATCCTCATCCGAGGACATTTTTCCATTTTTTGCACAGACAGAGTGGGAGGGAGAGAGAGGAAGAGAGAGAGAGAGGGAAACATCGATGTGAAAGGGACACATCGAGTGGCTGCCACCCGCACGACCAACCAGGGCCGGGGACAAACTACAACCGAGGTACATGCCCTTAGCGGGAACCAAACCCGCGTCTCTCCGGACCGCAGGCGGACGCTCTAACTGCTGAGCCAAACTGGCCAGGGCTGAATTTTGACATTTGAAAATTACTTTTAATAATTTGTATACATTTTTCCTTTACTGCAAAAAAAAAAATGCATTGCTTTTTTTTAAAGGATTTAATTTTTAAAAAATTTTATTTATTTATTTATTTTTGTTACAGATGCTTCTTTTTTTCCCCTCATTGACACCCTCCTCCTGATCCAGCCCCCTCCCTCAGCATTGGTGTCTATGTCCATTGGTTATGCATATATGCATATAAGTTCTTTGGTTTATCTCTTCCCTCCCCCTACCCCCTTCTCTTGAGGTTTCTCTGTACCCTACTTCTATGTCTCTGGGTCTATTTTGTTCATCAGCTTATTTTGTTCATTATATTCCACAAATAAGTGAGATCATGTAATATTTGTCTTTCTCTGATTGGCTTGTTTCAATTAGCATACTATTCTCTAGGTTTTTATTGATATTTTAGAGAGAGAGGAAGGGGGAGAGAAATAGAAACATTGATGTGAGAGAGATACATAGATTGGCTGCCTCCTGTGTACCTCCTACTGGGGATTGAGCCCGCAACCTGGGCATGTGCCCTGACCAGGAATCCAACTGGGACCTCTCAGTCCATGGGATGATGCTCAGTCCACTGAGCCACACCAGCTGGGCTGCACTGATTTTATTCCCATGGTATTGATTCCCATTTCTGGTTAATATTTTTTATTCTAGCTCAGGTTTAATATTGAGGTATTTACCTCAACAAAACTTGAAGCATTATTACAAATTTAATCACATTTTTTATCTTGATGGAACTGTCCAAAAATATTAACCTTTTAGGGGTTAATATCCAAAATATATATTGAACTCATATAACTCAATAACAAAACAAACAAACATACAAAACAAACAAACAAAAAACAATCCAATTTAAAAATAGGTAAAGTTCTGGCCAGTTTGACTCAGTAGTTACAGCATCGGCCTGTGGACTGAAGGTTTGCAGGTTTGATTCCCGGTCAAGGGCACCTACCTGGTTGCAGGTTCAATTCCTGGCCCTGGTTGGGGTAGCGTGGGAGGCAACCAGTCATTGTGCCTCTCATATTGATGTTTCCCTCTCTTGTCCTCCCTCCCTTCCACTCTATCAAAACATCAATGAAAAAAATCCTCGGGTGAGGATTAACAACAATAAAAAAATGGGCAGGCCAGGCTGTGTGGCTCTGTGGTTCAGCATTGACCCATGCACCAAGAGGTCACCAATTCGATTCCCGGTCAGAGCATATGCCCAGGTTGTGGGCCCATTCCCCAGTGGTGGCAGGCAGGAGGCGGCCAATCGATGTTCTTCTCTCTCATCGATGTTTCTATCTCTCTCTAAAAAAAAAAATAAAGAAAAAAATTTTAAAAATGGGCAAAGGCTCTTAGTATTTTTTGTGTGTTTTTTAATAATTAATTAATTTAATTTTGTTACACATGTTTCTCCTTTTTCCCTGCACTGATTCCCTCCCCACCCTGTCCCCAGCTTTGTTGTTCATGTCCATTGGTCATACATACATACATACAAGTTCTGTGGTTTATCTCTCCCCCACCACCCCCGCGTCTGGGGATTGTCAGTCTCTACCCCACTTCTATGTCTCTGAGACTACCCCATTCCTCAGACAGTTATGTTCATTATATTCCACAAATAAGTGAGATCATATACTTGTCTTTCTCTGTTTGGCTTGTTTCGCTTAGGATGATACTTTCCAGGTCCCTCCATGTCGTCTCAAAGGATAAGAGATCTTTCTTTCTTACAGCTGCATAGTACTCCATTGTGTATATGTACCACAGCTTTCTGATCCATTTGTCTACTGATGGACACTTGGACTGTTTCCAGATCTTAGCTATTGTAAATAGTGCTGCTATGAACATGGGGGTACATATATTCTTTCTGATTGGTGTTTCAGGCTTCTTAGGGTATATTCCTAGAAGTGGGATCACTGGGTCAAATGGCAGTTCAATTTTTAATTTTTTGAGGTAACACCATATTGTTTTCCATAGTGACTGCACCAGTCTGCATTCCCAGCAGTGTACTAGAGTCCCCTTTCTCCACACCCTCGCCAACACTTGTTGTTTGATGATTTGTTGATGGTGGCCATTCTGACAGGTATGAGGTGATATCTCCTTGTTGTTTTGATTTGCATCTCTCTGATGATTAGTGATGTTGAGCATTTCTTCACATGTCTCTTACCCATTCGTATGTCCTGCTTGGAGAGGGTCTATTTAGTTCCTCTGCCCATTTTTTAATTGGGTTCTTTGTCTTCCTTTTGTTGAGTTGTATGAGCACTCTATATATATTGGAAATTAACCCCTTATCTGATACATCATTGGCAATTATGCTCTCCTATACAGTGGGTTGCCTTTCCATTTTGATGATTGTATCTTTTGCTGTGTAGAAGCTTTTGAGTTTGATGTAGTCCCATGTGTTCATTTTCTCCTTTGTTTCTGTTGCCTTAGGTGATGTATCAGTGAAAATTCTGCTGCGTATGATGTCTGAAATTTTGTTGCCTGCATTTTCTTCTAGGATTTTTATGGATTCATGAGTCACATTGAAGTCTTTTATCCATTTTGAGTTTATTCTTGTGTATGGTGTAAGTTGATGGTCTAGTTTCATTTTTTTGCAAATAGCTGTCCAATTTTCCCAACACCATTTATTAAAGAGGTTGTCATTACTCCACTGTATGCTCTTGCCACCTTTGTCAAATATTGAGCATATTGCCTTGGGTCCATTTCTGGGTTCTCTGTTCTGTTCCACTGGTCTATCTGCCTGTTATTGTGCCAGTACCAGGCTGTTTTGATTACAGTGGCTTTGTAGTATAATGTGAAATCTGGTAATGTGATCCCTCCTACTTTGTTCTTCTTTTTCAAGATTGCTGTGGCTAGTCGAGGTCTTTTTTGGTTTCATATTAACTTTTGATGTATTTGTTCTAGTTTTGTGAAGTATGTCATTGGTATTTTGATGGGGATTGCATTGAATCTATAGATTGCTTTGGGTAGTATGGACATTTTAATGATGTTAATTCTTCCAATCCATGAACAAGGTATGTGCTTCCACTTTCTTATATCTCCCTCTATTTCTTTTTTCAATGACCTGTAGTTTTATGCGAATGGTTCCTTTATTTCTTTGATTAAGTGTATTCCTAGGTATCTTAATGTTTTTACCGTGATGGTAAATAGGATTTTTTTTTTTTTTTAGTTTCTCTTTCTGTGAGTTCCTCATTGGTGTATAAGAATGCCATTGATTTCTTGATGTCAATTTGTATCCTGCTACTTTGCCAAATTTATGTATTAAGTCTGGTAAATTTTTGATGGAGTCTTTGGGGTTTCCTACGTATAGTATTGTTTCATCTGCGAATAATGAAAGTTTCACTTCCTCCTTTCCAATTTGGATCCCCCCTTTCTTTTTCTTCCTGTTTGATTGCTGTGGCTAAGACTTCCAGAACTACATTAAATAAGAGTGGCAAAAGTCGGCATCCTTGTCTTGTTCCTGTTCTTAAGAGAAATGCTTTTAATTTTTGCCCATTGAGTATGATGTTGGCTGTAGGTGTTTCATATATGGCCTTTATTATGTCAAGATATGATCCCAATATTCCCAGATTGCTGAACGGTTTTATGAGAAATGGGTGCTGGATTTTGTCAAATGCTTTTTCAGAGTTTATTGATATAATCATATGATTTTTATCTTTTGTTCTGTTTATGTGGTGTATCACATTTATTGATTTGCAAATATTGTACCAGCCTTGCATCCCTGGGATGAATCCCACTTGGTCATGGTGAATAATTTTTTTTTTTATGTATTGCTGGATTCTATTTGCTGGTACTTTGTTAAGGATTTTGGCATCAGGGATATTGGTCTGTAGTTTTCTTTCTTTGTAGTGTCTTTTTCTGGTTTTGGAATTAGAATTATGCTGGCCTCATAAAATGAGTTTGGAAGTCTTCCTTCTTCTTGAATTTTTGAAATAGTTTGAGGAGAATGGGTATTATTTCTTTTTTGAATGTTTGGTAAAATTCCCCTGTGGAGCCGTCCGAGCCTGGGCTTTTGTTTGCTGGGAGATTGTTGACTACATCTTCAATTAATTTTGTTGTTATTGGTCTGTTCAAGTTTTCTTTCTCTTCTCGGTTCAGTTTTGGGAGACTGTGTTTCTAGAAATTTGTCCACTTCACTTAGATTGTTGAATTTGTTGCCATATAATTGTTCATAATATTTGTTCACAATCCTTTGTATTTCTGTGGTGTCAGTTATTATTTCTCCACTTCTATTTCTGATTTTGTGTATTTGGGTTCTCTCTCTTTGTTTCTTGGTGAGTCTAGCTAAGGGTCTATCAGTCTTGTTTATCTTTTCAAAGATCCAGCTCTTTTTTTCATTGATCCTTTGAATTGGTTTCTGGTCTCCATGTCATTTATTTCTGATCTGATCTTTACTATTTCCTTCCTTCTACTTGCTTTGGGGTTTTCTTGTTGTTTGGTTTCTAGTTCTTTAAGTTGTGAGGTTACATATTCCATTAGAAATTTTTCTTGTTTCTTGAGGTAGGCCTGTAGTACTATGAACTTCCTTCTCAGAACTGCTTTTGCTGCATCCCATAGATTTTGTGTTGTTGTGTGTTCATTTTCATTGGTTTCCAGGAAGTTTTTAATTTCTTTCTTGATCTCCATGGTAACCCATTCATTGTTCAATAATGTGCCATTTAGCCTCCATGTTTTCAAATTTCTTTGCATGTTCTTGTTGCAATTGAGTTCTAGTTTCATGCCATTGTGATCTGAGAAGATGCTTGATATAATTTCAATCTTCTTGAACTTGTAGAGACTTAGTTTGCGTCCTAACATGTGGTCTGTCTTTGAGAATGTCCCATGTGCACTTGAGAAGAATGTGAATTCTGCAGTTTTGGGGTGTAATTTCCTGTAGATATCTATTAAATCCATTTGCTCTAGTGCTTCATTTAGAGTCTGTGTTTCCTTGTTAATTTTTTGTCTAGAGGAGCTATCCAGTGATGTCAGCGGGGTATTGAAGTCCCCTACTATGATTGTATTGCTGTTGATTTCTCCTTTGAAGTCCTCCAAAAGACTTTTAATATATGTTGGTGCTCCTATATTGGGTGCACATATGTTTATCAAGGTTATATCTTCCTGTTGGATAGATCTTTTCAATATTATGTAGTGGCCTTCTTTGTCTCTAGTTATGGACTTCATTTTTAAATCTACTTTATCAGATATGAGTATTGCTACCCCAGCCTTTTTTTTTTTTTTTTGCTTTCTGGTTGCCTGAAAGATTTTTTTCCATCCCTTCACTTTCAACCTATGTGACTCTTTGGTTATGAGGTGGGTCTCTTGTAAACAACATATGTGTGAGTCATGCTTTCTTATCCAGTCAGCTTCTCTGTGTCTTTTTATGGTAGCATTGAAACCATTCACATTTAAGGTGATAATTGATATGTACTTATTTATTGCCATTTTTGTCTAGTGTGGTTCTATTTTTCTTCCTCATTCTTCTACTAATTACAGCAGTCCTTTTAGCATACCCTGCAGTGCCGGTTTGGTGTTAATATACTCCCTTAGTCTTTTTTTTTTTTTTTTTTTTTTTTATCTGGAAAGCTCTTTATTTGACCTATTTTGAATGATAGCCTTGCTGTATAGAGTAATTTTGGATTCAGATCCTTGTTTTTCATGACCTTGATTACTTTATGCCACTCCCTTCTGACCTGTATTGTTTCTCTTGAGAAGTCAGCTGAGAGCCTTATGGAGTTTCCTTTGTAGGTAACCTGTTGCTTATCTCTTGCTACCTTTAGGATTCTCTCTTTGTTTTTAATTTTTGGCATTTTAATTACTATGTGTCTTGGTGTGGGCCTGTTTGGTTTCTTCTTACTTGGGTCTCTCTGTGCTTCTTGAACTTGAATGCCTTCTTCCTTCACCAAATTAGGGAAGTTTTCTGTCACTATTTCTTCAAATATATTCTCTAACCCTTGCCCATTTTATTCCTCTTCAGGGACTCCTATGATGCAAATGTTATTACATTTTTAGTTGTCTCACAGTTCTCTTAACCTGTCTTCCTGTTTTTTAATTGTTTTTTTTTTTCTTTTGGTTTTCTGATTGGTTGATTTTTTTCTACCCTGTCTCCTAATTCACTGATTCGGTCCTCAGCTTCCTCTACTCTGCTGGTTAGTCCTTCCAATGTGTTCTTAATTTCTGCTGTCATTCTTCATTTCCACTTGGTTGGTTTTCAATATTTCTATATCTTTATTCATGGTTCTGATGTCCTTATTCATGCCTTTGAGCTTCCTCAAGATCATGGCTCTGAACTCTACCTCTGATAATTTGCTTAGCTACATTTCATTGATTTCATCTTCGATAGAGTTCTCTTGTTCTTTCATTTGGGATTTTTTTTCTTTGTTTCACCATTTTGGCTATCTCAGTGTGTTTTGGAGCCTGCCAAATTTTCCCTGTGGGTGTTCGTGTTCTGCTGTTTATGGCTCCGTCTACTGGGTTTGGATGAGCCTGGGTGGGCCCACGTTAAACACCAGTGTCAAGTCTTACTTTTCTGGGTAGATTTGCAAGCCCAGGAAAGGTTCAGTTATCCTCTAGCTTTTTCCTGGAGATTAGTAGTCTCAGTTACTCAGTGCCTTGGAATGTAGCCCTGGTGTTCTGCAAAAGAGGATTTCCATAGGGTAGGATAGATGCTGGTTGTTAATGAGCCTCAATTTGCATTTATTTGCCTCACCTGGGAAAGGCTGAATCTTCGAGGCGGGGCTGCTGCTTTTCCCCACAGCTCTGGGAAGGAGCATACTGGCCACCAACCTTTGTGTGCACAAGTCAGCAAAAACTCTGAGTACCCTCCAAATCCTGGGTGTCCCCACAGAGTTCCAGCCCAGTCTGCCCTCCCTCTGCCATAGGTGAGTGGCTGTGGCAATTTTAGCGTTCTGTCCTGGCATGCTTGGTCTTTATTCCCCAAGGGCACTGCTCACAGCTAATACTGCTGCTCTCTGTGGTCTCCTAGCCTGCCAGCCTCTCTCGCCTCCGCAGATCCTACCAGTGTCCCTGGTTATATGGTCCTGTCCTGTTGCTTTTCTGTTGCTTTTTTCTGAGGATTTGTCTTTATTTGTAATTCCCCTTTGGTCCTGGGAGATCGTCTGCATAGCTTCTATTCACTTCGCCTCCATTTTCTCATCCTCTAAGCCTATCTTGTGAGCAGTTGGGTCTCACAGGCCTCTCTGGTGCCCCTGCACCCTGCAGGTCCTGCGGGTAAGTGGATCGCACAGTCCCTGCTGGGTCGCACAGGCCTCTCTGGTGCCCCCGCACTCTGCAGTTTCTGTGGGCGGGCAGCTGGATCGCACCAGTCTCTCTAGGTCTCCGGCTTCCCACTGCTCTTGTGAGCTACTGGACAGCACAGGCCTCTGTGGAGCCCCAGGTCCTGCTGCTGGCGGCTGGGGAATCCTGCTGCCCTGTGGGGCTCAACTCCTGCTCATCTTTTGCTGTAGTTTTTGGGGATCATGCTGGTCTATGCTTCTGCTTCCTGGGGATTGATGTCTGCTCCCCAGCCTCTGTTGCTGGGGGTATATCTCGACTCTCATTGGGCTGCTACTATGGGGGATGATGCTGGGCTCTGGGCTGTTTGAGGCTTCTGCGACCAGCACCTTGGAAGTTCTACTACTGTCTTTGTTGTCTCAGAGTGTCCACTGGTCTGATGGTGCCAGGTGTGCTGGTGGGCTCAGGTTGCTGGGCCCTAGCCACTCCCACTGCCTCCTCCCAGGGAAGACCCGGGATCTTCAAAATGGTGGGACCTCCCCGCAGCGCAGGGAGAAGTGCCCTGAAGGGCCGCTTACCATGGTAGTCTGCTGCTCTGTCCACAGCACAGGAACCTTCTGCACCACATCTCTGCACTGCTCGGGTTTGGTCATCCACCTTCATGTCCACTCACACTCTCTCACACACTCACCCTCCCTCTAGTCCTGCCTGCCACCATCTTCCTTTTCAATAAATAGCTTTTTAAAGAAGATGTATAGCCCAGCCGATGTGGCTCAGTGCATTGAGAGTTGTCCTATTGACTGAGAGGTCCGGGTTTGATTCCCACTCAGGGCACATGCCCAGTAGGGGATGTGCAGGAGGCAGCTAATCGATGTTTCTGTCTCACATGGATGTTTCTCTCTCTCTCCCTTTCTCTCTCTCCAAAAAAACAATAAAAGCATATATATAGAAAAGAAGACATATAGATGGCCAGCCAACAGGCACATGAAAAGTTGGTCAACATCACTAATCATCAGAGAAATGCAGATTAAAACCACAATGAGATATTATCTCACACCTGTCAGAATGGCTCTCATCAAGAAGACAAGCAATAACAACCTTTAGTGAGGATGAAGAGAAAAGGGTACCCTCGTGCACTGATGGGGGGAAGGTAAATTGGTACAGTCTCTATGAAAAACAATATGGAGGTTCCTCAAACAATTAAAAATAGAACTACGATAAGATCCAGGAATCCCACTTCTCAGAATATATCCAAAAAAAAAAAAAATGAAAACACTAATTGAAAAAGATATATGCACTCCTATGTTCATTACACCATTTTTTTTTTATCATAGCCAAGAAGCAACTTAAGTGTCTATTTATGGAAGAGTGGATAAATAAAATGTGATACACACACACACACTGGAATACTATTCATCTATGAAAAGTAGACTGACAACCCTTAGTAGAGGGGTTGGTGGGGGGAGGGAAGAGATAAACCACAGAACTTATATGCATGTACGCATAACCAATGGACATGGACAACAAAGCCCGGGATGGGGTGGGGGGGATGGGGAGGAGGGTGTCAATGGGTAAAAAAGGAGAAACACCTGTAACAAAAATAAGATTAAAAATAAGATTTAAAAAAATATGACATCTTGGATGGAACTTGAGGGTATTATTCTAAGTGAAATAAATCAGACAGAGAAAGACAAATACTGTATGATTTCACTCATATGTGGAATCGGAAAAACAAACAGAAAAACAAAATAAAATTCATAGATACAGAAAACAGATATGTGGTTGCCAGAGAGGAGCAGTGTTTGGGAGGTGAACAAAATGGGTGAAGGAAGTCAAGACCTACAAACTCCAGTTATAAATAAGTCATGGGGATGTAATGTAATGCACAGCATGGTGACTACAGTCAATATTATATTGCATATTTGAAAGTTTCTAAGAGTAAATCTTAAAAGTTCTCATCACAAGAAAAAAAAATGTGTGATTTTGTATGGTGACGGATGGTAACTAGACTTATTGTAGTAATCATTTAGCAGTGTATACAAATACCAAATCATTGTATCTGAAACTACTATAATGTTGTATGTCATTACACCTTGATAAAAAATTAATCTTTGTCCCTTAGCTTTCCCTTGCTTTCTTTACTATTATTTTGAAAAATTTTAGGAACCTGTTATGTAGAAGATGTGTTGGCAAACTTTTTGTCTGCATAGAGTCAAATTATAAATATTTTAGGCTTTGCAGGCCCTCTGGTTTCTGTTGCAGCTACTCAACTTTGTGTCTGTAGCATGAAAGTGGCCATAGATAGTGCATAAACAAATGAGCATGACTGTTGTTGGAGAGCAAAAACTTTTCCTCTCCACTTTTATGTTCAGTGTTTGGGGCCCTGTGAATAAACGGACAAAAGACAGATAGCAAGGGAAAAGACAAAGTTTATTCCCTTTAGTAGGTGAGAGCTCACAGAAAATGTAGTTCAAAGAAACAGTGAGAATTTGGGCTTTATATGCCATCTTAATAAGTGGAGGGAGTTAGCATTTAAGGGGACAATAAATGTTGGGAAGTGACTGAGAAATATGTGGGGGAAACTAATGGAAGGTAAGGTTTGTCTCAGTAAGATCTGTTTATGCAATTTTCATCCTGGCGTTGATTTCTCATCTCTGGTGATAGGAGTCATTCTTTCCCTCTAGAGTGGGAAGCCTCCCTTAAGGGGGACTTATGACAGTGGAATTCTTTTGGAAGACTCTGCTCTTAGGCAGACAAGGGTAGTATAGAGAAAGCTTCTTGCTGCATTTGTTGATTCTCAAATGCCTTCAGGTCATAATAAATTTTATGCCACAGTGGCATATTTTGGACTCCTTCACTGTATTCCAGTAAAACTTTATTTAAAAAACAACAACAACCTAGCCGATGTGACTCAGTGGTTGAGCGTCGACCCATGCACCAAGAGGTTGCTGGTTTGATTCCCAGTCAGGATGCATGCCTGGGTTGTGGGCCAAATCCACAGTGGGGTGTATGCAGGAGGCGGCCAATCAATGTTCTCTCTCATCAATTTTCTCTCTCTGTCTCCCTCTCCCTTTCTCTCTCTCTAAAATCAATAAAGAAAAACAAAACAAAGCAAAACAAGAGAATAGATGGTGGGCTGGTTTTGGCCTGCAGCTTGTAGTTTACTGACCCCTGATGATAGAGCCCCATGTGTTGGGCAGAGAAATACATTCTTAAAAAAAATTTTTTTTCTTCATTGATTTTTAGAGAGAGAGGGAGAGAGAGATAGAAACATCGATGAGAGAGAACATTGATTGGCCACCTCCTGCATGCCCCCCAATGAGGATCGGGCCCACAACCTGGGCATGTGTCCTGACCAGGAATTGAACCTGTGATCTCTTGGTGCATGGGTTGATGCTCAAGCACTGAGCCACACTGGCCGGGTAGACATTCTTTACTTTGGCCCATACATAAGCCTAACTACAATATAGAATTGTTCCAGCTCTTGGGCTTATATCTATCATGGCTATGTTTGGACAAATGGATTTAGCTAATTGAGACAGGATACTCATTTCAGCAGGTCTAGCAGACATTCTATTTGCAAACATCTTTGTGAGCAATTTACTACATGTAATTAAAAGTAATAAAAATACATTGATTAAAACAATTGTATGATCTGGCCACTCTTCTTTTCAGTTTTAAAGGGAATACATGAGAGTTGCTTATATATATATTTTTTTATTTTTTATTTTTATCCTCACCTGAGGACAATTTTCCATTTTTTGTTCAGATAGAGTGGGAGGAAGAGAGAGAGAGAGAGAGAGAGAGAGAGAGAGAGAGAGAGAGAGAGAGAAACATCGATGTGAAGGGACACATCGACTGGCTGCCACCCTCACGACCCAACCAGGGCCAGGGACAAACTGCAACCGAGGTACATGCCCTTAGCAGGAACCGAACCCGGGTCTCTCTGGACCGCAGGCCAACGCTCTAACTGCTGACCCAAAGTGGCCAGGGCAGTTGATATATTTTTAAGGTAATATTGCCCCTACCCTCAGGGAGATGTGTTGTTTTGTGGATTAATCATAGGAGGGTTTTGGATTCTTAACTCTTGCTACTCTCTACTCCATTTATTTACTAAGAAAACCCAAATATTGATTTCTTTCTTAAACTCTGTTGGATACAGTGCTCACCCAAGTGAGAGGACCATCACAAAGACACCAGGGAAATGTTTAGTGCCATTATGGCTCAATTATGGTTTACCTGATCCTGAGCAGTTTCCTTGTTTAGACTGGAAAAACTGCCCACCTCCAAGATTCATGGAGTTGATGTTTTCAAGAGAGAGGATGGATGGATGGATGGATGGATGGATGGATGGATGGATGGATGGAGCGAGCTGGCTTATAATTTGGAACATGCCTTCCTAGAATGTTGTCCATATTGGAGAGAAGTGGGACTTGTCTGTTGTACTGGAATGTTTCTCAGGCAGGGTTAAGGATGGGAGACCTGAAATCTGAGCATTCCTGTCTTCAAGCTCTTATAAAATAGAAACTGTGACTTCTACTTGTAAGGCTCTCTGATTCATGGGGACTCTTATCTATCCTCCACCCCAGCATGATGCATGAGCCTGCGAACCATACCCAAAAGCAATTTGCAGAATTAAAGTTCTTGAAGACTCATAATACATCAGTGTCATTCTTATCGAAATGATAAAATTAGATTTGTTAGATAGCTGTATTATTATTTGTGGGATCCAGATAGCCCCAAAGGATATTAAAGCCTGTTCCCTAGGCTAATTTTCATCAATACCATTAGCTCTGCTTAGGATAATATCTTCAGCCAATCATTTGTTTGACATTATGGAAATTGCCATTGTTTTGAAGGATAGCATAATTTATGTACAGTCTCCTGAACTTCTGGGTGCTTAAAGCTCAGAATTTTGATTTATGTTTACTAGTTATTACAGAACTCATTAGAGAAAATGAGGCCTTAGTGTGGTTAAGTCTGACTGAAGCTTTCAAAGCCATTGAACATTTAAGAATGTTGCACTATAAATTGTTTATGAAAGGGTAGTTGATCATCAGTTGTTCCATGCTTTCTTATGTTGGTTAATTTAATAAAAAAGAAAAAATATGCTGAGACTTAACTATGTAGAGGAAAAACACAGAGCTGTTTAATTAAGTGATTAAAGCAATACCTTTGTTGTAATGCATGCAAGACATTTGAGAATTTACCTGACTTCCCTAAATAGCCAAGTCAGTGGGGATTAAAACAAATAAGCTTTCCGTCTTGCTTTTTGCCGATCAGCTTATTGCTAAGTGGCTTTGAAATTTCAGGAGTAAAGCAGTCAACTTAACCAGCCTTTAAATCAGTTTGGTCATCTGTGTCAAAATTATGTGCTATTTCAGAGCTCACAGCCAAATAAAGCAGAATGATGTTTGGTTCTGTTCTTTCTCACAGCACTATCAAGCTGTAGTATACCTTGTGGAAAATTCTAGGAGGGAGGGGTGACTTGAGAGTTTAAATCATATTGTGTTTTAAATTTTCAATGTTCCTTGTTTTTCTGAGGTCATTTGTGATATTTTCTCTCTTTCTCTCAAAGAAATAATCTTCACTTTATGAACTCTCTGTTGTCTCCACAGAAATTAGTTGTGATTTTGAAAGTTATAGCCCTAAGATTTTAGGGCAAGGAATAAACTCCCAAGCAATTAAGATTTGTTGCATGTACATGTTAGTAATAGCAAATAGCAAAAAAAAAACAAACAAAAAAAGTAGCTAAGCCACACATATAGAAGCCCGAGTACATGTGCACACACAAGCACACACACATACACACTCTCCATACTGTTGAATTTGGCAAGCATTGTTGAGCACTTACTGTGCACTAGGCCCTGTGCCACTAATTGAGGCAGTTCTCAACAATCCACCCTCATTGAATTATCTCTGTCAGCCCAGCAAACTATGGCTCTCAGAAGGCCTTGTTCGGCATGCTGTTAGTTTTTGTGTGACTCAAAAGCAAAGAATGGATTTTACATTTTTAAATGGTTTAAAGAAATCAAAGGAAAAAGACTATGTCATGATGCATAAAATCATCTGATTCAAATTTTAGTGTCTATAAAATTTTTAAAAAACAATGTTTCTTTTTTAAATTAAAAAAATATTGATTTTAGAAAGAGAAAGAGATGTGAGAGAGAAACATTGATCAATTGTCTCCCACACCCCGACCGGGATCAAATCACCAACCTGGGTATCAGCCCTGACTGGGAATCAAACCTGCCACTTTTTTGGTGCACAAGATGACACTCCAGCCAATGAGGCCACACAGGCAAGGGCTGTTTTTCTTTCTTGTATTTATGTATTTTTATTGAATTTATTGGGATGACATTGATTAATAAAATTATGTAGGTTTCAGGTGTACAATCCTATAATACATGATCTGTGTATTGTATTGTGTGTTCACCACCCTAAATCAAGTCTCCTTCCATCACCATTTATCCCTCCTTGACTCTTTTCTCCCTCCCCCAACCCCTTTTCCCTCTGGTAATCACCATACCGTTGTCTGTGTCTATGAGGTTGTTGTTGTTTGTTCGTTTTTTGCTTAAATGGTACATTTACACAATGGAATACTGCACAGCTGTAAAAAAGAAGAATCTCTTACCCTTTGCAACAGCATGGATGGACCTGGAGAACATTATGGTAAGTGAAATAAGCCAGTCAGGGAAAGAGAAGTACCATATGATCTCACTTATATGTGAAATTTAATGAACAGAATAAACTGAGGAACACAATAAAAACAGACTTATGGGTACAGAAAACAGACTGACAACTATCAGAGGGGAGGGGGTTTGCAGGGCTTGTTGAAAAGTGAAGATAATTAAGAAAATTTTTATTTTTATTTTTCAATTATAGCTTATATACAGTATTATATTAGTTTTGGGTGCACAACCCAGTGATTAGATATTTATATAACTTATGAAATGAACACTCCAATAAATCTAGTACCCATCTGACACCATATATAATTATAATATTATTAACAATATTCCTTAGCTGTACTTTATATCCCCATGACTATTCTGTAACAACCAATTTGTACTTCTTAATCCCTTTATCCTTTTCATCCATTCCCCCAATTCCCCTCCCATCTGGTAACTGTCAAAATGTTCTCTCTATCTATGAATCATTTTCTGTTCTACTTGTTTACTTATTTGTTTTTTAGATTCCACATACAAATGAAATCATATAGCATTTGTATTTCTCTGACTTATTTCACTCAGCACAAGACTTTCTAGGTCCATCCATGTTGTTGCAATGGTAAGATTGCATTCTTTTTTATGGCTGAGTCATATTCCATTGTATATATGTACCACTTCTTTATCCACTCATCTATTAATGGACACTTGGGTTGGTTCCATAGCTTGGCTATTATAAATAATGCTGCAGTGAACATATGGATGAAGATGTCTTTTAGATTTAGTGTTTTGGGTTTTTTGGACGAATACCCAGACGTGGAATTGTTGGGCCCTTCTTTGTCTCTTGTTATTGCCTCTGTTTTAAAGTCTATTTTGTGTGGTATAAGTATTGATACCACAGATTCTATTTTTATTTCCATTTTTATAAAGTATCCTTATCCTTTACTTTCAGTCTTGGTGTCTTTCTATCTGAAATGGATCTCTTGTAGACAGCATATGTAATGGTCTTTGGTATCCATTTCAGTTACTATTGTCTTTTGATTGAAGCATTTAATTTATTTGAATTTAAAGCAATTATTGATAGATATGTCATTATTGCCATTTTTTTTTTTATCCTCACCCGAGGACATTTTTTCCAGTTTTTGTTCAGATAGAGCGGGAGGGAGAGAGAGGAAGAGAGAGAGAGAGAGAGAGAAACATCGATGTGAAGGGACACATCGAGTGGCTGCCACCCACACGACCAACCAGGGCCGGGGACAAACTGCAACCGAGATACATGCCCTTAGTGGGAACCGAACCCGGGTCTCTCTGTACCGCAGGCCGACGCTCCAACCACTGAGCCAAACTGGCCAGGGCATTATTGCCATTTTATTATTCATATTTTGATTTAAAAATTTTTTCTTCTTAAAGAAGACCCTTTAACATTTGTTGTAATACTGTTTTGGTGGTGAACTCCTTTAGCTTTTCTTGTCCAGGAAGCTCTTTTTCTGCCCTTTGATTCTAAATGATAGCTTTTCTGGGTAGAGTAATCTTGGTTGTAGGTCCTTTCCCTTCATCACTTTGAATAGTTTGTGCCAGTCCTTTGTGATCTGCAAAGTTTCTGTTGAGAAATCAGCTAAAAGTCTTATGGAAGCTCTTTTGTAGGTAACTAACTGCTTTTCTTTTGCTGCTTTTTTTTTTCTCTGCTGATTTTTTAAAATTAATTAATTTATTTTTGTTACAGCTGTTTCTCCTTTGTCCCCCACTGATTCCCCCCTCACCCTCCCTGCCTGCCCTTTCCCCAGCTTTGTTGTCCATGTCCATTGTTCATGCATACATGCATATAAGTTCTGTGGCTTGGCGGTGGGCAGGATATTCTCTTCCTGCTTTTAAGAGTCTCTCTTTGTTTTTAACCTTTGGCATTTGAATTATGATGTGTCTTGGTGTGGGCCTTTTTGGGTTAATCTTGTTTGGGATTCTCTGTGCTTCCTGGACTTGTATGTCTTTCTTCTTCACCAGGTTAGGAAAATTTTCTGTCATCATTTTTTTCAAATAGGTTTTCAATTTCTTGTTCTTTCTCTTCTCTTTCTGGCACCCCTGTGATGCAAACATTGGTACACTTGAAGTGGTCCCAGAGGCTCCTTAAACTATCCTAATTGTTGGGGTTCTTTATCTTTTTGCTGTTCTGATTAGGTGTTTTCTGCTTCCTTATCTTCCAAATCTCTGATTTGATCCTCTGCTTTATCTACTCTACTTTTGATTCTCTCTATAGTATTCTTCATTTAAGTTATTATGTTCTTCATTTCTGACTGGTTCTTTTTTATGTTTTCTATCTCTTTGTTGAAGTTTTCACTAAGTTCATCTGCTTTTCCCCTAAGTTCATTGAATATCCTGATAACCAGTGTTTTGAACTCTGCATCTGGTAGATTGCTTGTCTTCATTGTGTTTAATTATTTTTCTGGAGTTCTGTTTTGTTCTTTCATTCAAGACATGTTTTTTATTTTTTATTATTATTATTATTATTATTATTATTATTATTATTATCTTCTTATTTTGGCTGCCCTCCTGTGCTTATTTCTGTGTATTAAGTAGAACTGCTATATCTCTTTATCTAGGTAGGGTGGCATTATGTAGTAGGTATCCTAGAAGGTCCAGTGGCACAGCCTCCCCTGTCACCTGAGCTTGGTGCTCCAGGTGTACTCCACCCCCTGTGTGTGCTGTGTGCACCCTCTTATTGTAGTTGAGCCTTGATTACTGTTGGCATGCCAGTAGAAGGGATTTACTATGAGGACTGGTCACAACCACAGTGGAGGATCTACTGTGCAGAGGCCCAGCTCAGGAAGCAGGACTTGCTTCAACAGGGTTCTGTTGCCTGATGAGTCTTCCCCTTGAGTGTGTTGCTCATGGAGGTGGTTGGGTGGTACACTGGTGTGGTCTGAAGCTGTCCAGAAGCTGGTCACTGGGTGAACTGGCTCTGCAGCCTCCTGGGAAGTGCAGGCCAAGGTCAGCTACCACCTGTGCCCTACTTGGAGCCACCTGGCATGAGCTACAAAGCTATGTTCAGATGGCTGCTACTTGTGGTGGGCTTCTAGGTGCCTGGGAGGGTCCAAGCTTCAAACCAAGGCTAGCTGCTCCTAGAGCTGGGCCTGAGGCCACTTAAAGTGAGGTTCAGAGCATGCTAAAGCCAGATGCTGCTTGCTTGGGTTTTGTGAACCTTCAAGATATTTTAGGAAAGTTTGTAGCATAAGCCAAGACAAAACCATTTGTATATAAAAGCCACTGGAAATGGCTTGGGTGCCTTATCTTCTGATACAGTTGTTGACATTGACATGCCCCTCACTGGGGTCTCAGGAAATCACCAGAGTTGGGTTAACAGTGTTAACCAAGTTGATGGAAACTCAGATATGGCACCTGCTTGCCGATTTTGTGGGGGAGGATTCAGCAAAGGCACAGTGACCTCTGTCAGCATTTTTGTCTGGGAGAAAGTTGCCCCTTCAGCCCTCGCCCTGATGCCAGACAATTCAGTTCCTCCCAATATGTCCCTGGAGCCTTTTGAGTTGCTACCCCAATGTTGGAACTGAGTGTGAGTGAGTCCAAGTAAGGCCCTTTAACAGGAATGCTGAGACTCCAGCTGCCCTCCATCTCAATCAGCCATAATCCCCACTGGATTTTACAGCCAGAAGTTATGGGATCTTCTCTTCCTGTCACTGGAATCCTGGGCTGGGGGACCTGATGTGGGGCTGGGACTCCTTACTCCTCAGGGGAGACCTCCACAGCTTAGATATCCCTCCCGATTTTTAACCACCACACAAGGGTGGGAACAGCTCATTCTTCATCTCTGTCTCTCTTACAAGTCTCAATGTGGCTTCCTTAATTCTCTTGTTGTAGGACTTTCAGTTAGCCAGAATTTCCGGTGATTCTGAATGATGGTGGTTCTGTAATTTAGTTGTAAGTTTGATGTGATTGTGGGAGGATGCAAATACTGAATTTACCTACTCCACCATCTTGACTGGAAGCCTATAAAGTTTTATTAGAACACTGTCACAGCCATTTATTCCTGTGTCATCTACAGCTGCTTTCCTAGGTACATCAGCAGAGTTAAGAAATTGTGATAGAGACCATATGCCTACAAAACTGAGATTATTTGCAACCTGGCCCTTTACAGATAAAAAGTTAGTTCACCTCTGATCTAGGTAATCCAACGTCTTCTTTCCCAATTCCTTTATTATCCAAACACCTCTTTCAACTCTTTATTTCACTGTATTGGTATTAAAAGTAAACTTATCCACATTTCACAAATGAGGAAACTGAGGACCATAGATGTTCAGAAAATTAAGGTACTGCTGATACTTTGTAGTCATGACCATGGCAAATTGTCATAGAATGTTTTTCCTCAGTTTCTTTATACAAATACAGTGAGGCCATGGATCATTTATATATTTTTATGTTCTTTTAGCACTGAGGAGAGTCCTGAGCCTAGACTGCATTGTCAGTAAGTGTTTGTCCATTGATTGAAAAAGCTATATTTAAATATAGTTTTATAGCAATGGAGATAACAGTTTGTGATCTAAGCCCATTTCCTATTTTGTTGGCACTCTTAAGTACATTTTTAAGAAAAAAATTGGAATTATTACCAAGGATTTAAATTTAAACTTTAAAAAGAAATAAGTCATCATCTTTGTGAAAACTGCTCTCCCCTTTGATATAAGCAATCTTATCTAGTCTTGATGACAACCAAAACTATATTTTTAGTTAAAATTTTTTTTTTCTTTATTGATGTTAGAGAGAGAGAGGAAAGGAGACGGAGAAAGAGAGAGAACATTGACTGGCCGCCTCCTGCATGCCCCCCACTGGGGATCAGGCCCACAACCTGGGCATGTGCCCTGACTGGGAATCCAACCTGTGACCATGGGTCGGTGCTCAACCACTGAGCCACACCAGCTGGGCAGTTTTGTTTTTTTTAAAATTTAATGTCATAAGACTATGAGAGACACAAATTTCTCCATGATTAGAGTAATCATCAAGATTCCAATGGATTTTAAACATTGCTCCATTTTAAAGAAATTTCCCTTGATTCTCACAAAGTCTCTCTCTCTCTTTCTCCCCATTTTTTTTTTTCTCCTATGGTAAGGTCATTTAACATGGAAATATATTGTGATGTGAACTTCATTGAATGATGTTCTTGGCCATATGTTAGATTATAACCTTTCATATTTTCTGATACAATTGTTGACATCGATCAGAGATGGTTTATAAACTAAGTTAATCATTATATGAGTCAATATATATTGAACATTGATCACTTGCTATGTGCTTGGCAATACACAGTGCTCCAAGTGCATTTCCCGTTTAAAGAAATGTGTTCCACGTGGGGAACACAATGGTAATTATGTGGAATTGGCTATTGGCTTAATTTGAGTAGTATGAGAAGGAAGGCTCTTTTAGTTATAAAAACTTCCCTTATAATTGGATTTATCCCTTTGGTTAATGGACCACTCTTAAATAAAGATATTTCTTCAGAGTTAATGATTCCTATTAGTCACTCACATTTTATTTTAAATTAGTTAGAGGCCCCAGTGACAGCTAATATATAAGCTACTTTGCAGGAATAATATTTTTGATGGGTGAGGAGAGAAAGGGACATGCACTTGGAGTACTGTGTATTGCCAAGGAAAGGCCAATTTGGGTATGATCAGAGTACAAGGGGTATGACACCCAGGGCCTGCCAGGTGTTAAGAGGATCAGATGCAGGAAAGAGAAAGGAAGGTTGGGCAGAAATCAAGATGGCAAATACTGAAGTCAATCTTTTTTCTTTGATCTTTTCTGGAATTAGCTTTCATAGTGTTCTTGTGTCCATTTTATGAGGTGTGCAAATAGTGTCCCTCAAAAGAGTCCTTAGACTTTTTGGGGTGTGTGAATAGCCTGGGCTATCCTGGCTTATGCTTAGAGTCTGGCTTTGCTCCGGAAATCTTCCACCATGCTCCAAGAACCTCGTGTGGCTTCATCAGTCTCTCCATTGATCTCAGGGTTGCTTCCACAGCCTTTCTTTCTCACCATTTTATGTGGCTCCCTGAAACTGGGCCTATGACCAAAGAGAGTGACATGTCCACAGGGAAGTTCAGGGATTTGATTAAAGGTGTCATCTAGTCTGAGCTCCCCTGAAAGACCTTCCAAACAGGCCCCCAACAGTTACTCTAAATCCTTAGAATAAGTCATGTTTCTACTTATTCTGTGTAGTATATAGTTAGTATTTATTCATCATATACTCTGGACCAAGGCATACAAAGTGCTTTACATGTCAGGCCATCCTGAATCCTTGCAGACAACCTTATGAAGTAGGTACTGTTTTTCCCCTCAAACCATATCTGATGAAAGGGAGAGAGTGTGTTAGGGTTACATTCAACTACAGCTAATGGAAAACATGACATATAGTGCCTCAAATAAGGGATATATTTTCCTCCTGTCATAGAGAGAAAAAAAGGCATTTCAGGCCTTGATATGATGGGGTTCAGATGCCATTAATTCTTCTTTCCAGCATCTTTAGCCTGTAGATTTTCCCCTCATATTTGTTACCTTCTGGTTACAAGATGGCTACTCTACCCTTGGTATTGCATCAGCATTACAAGAAGGAAGGAGAGGAAAGACTAAAACACTGGTTCTCACTCGGGTATGATTTTGTCCCTAAGAGATATTTGACAATATCTGGAGATATTTTTGGTTGTCACAACATGGGGGAGGGGTATTGCCACTAGCATCTAGTGTGTAGAAGCCAAAGATGCTGCTAAACCTATAGTGCACAGGCCAGTGCTCACACAAGAATTATCTGGCCTGCAATGTCAGTAGTGCTAAGGCACAGAAACGGATCTAAATGCAGAAAGTATATACCAGCTGAGTCTGTTCTCTTTTATTTATTTATTTATTTATTTTAAACGAGTGAGGGTATTTTCTTTAATTTTTTTTCTTTATTGATTTTAGAGAGAGAGAAAGAGAGATAGAAACATAAATGAGAGAGAACATTGATTGGCTGCCTGCTGCATGCCTCCAACTGGGGATTGGGCCCACAACCTGGATATGTGCCCTGACTGGGAATTGAACCAGCAACCTCTTGGTGCATGGGTCGATGCTCAACCACTGAGCCACACTGGCTGGGTGAGTCTGTTCTCTTTTAAAATGGATTCTTGGAAGTGGACCAAGAACTTTGTTGTATGTTTTTGGCCAGAATCTTACCCCACAGTCAACTCTAGCTGCGAAAGAAGTGGGCGATGCATCTATTTATTTGTTGGGTCCATTGTCATCCAGAGCAGAATTTGGGTCTGATAGTAAAGAAAAGAAAGGAGAATGGCTATTGGGTAGACAATGGGCATACATTTTTCATAGGTTTGTGTGAATAAGGGATGGAAATACATGCACTGCTTAAGGAAAACTCTGGAGCTTTTGATCAGCCACAAGCAAGCTAGGAAATATTTTCTACAAGACATAATATTCAGTCTGCTATCTATTTATATCACTGTTCTCTCAGTATTTGCAGTGGGGCTTGCCTTTGCTTCTTGTCCTTGTAGCCTGTGAGACAATTGATTTCAGGCCTGCCTCACTAATACTTTTCCCTTCAACAAGTCATTAAACTGTTGGTGCTTCATTTCTTCTATTCTGAAAACAAAAATTAAAAAGTGATGTGATCACTATTTGCCTTAAAGAGTATATTGGAGTTTATTCAGGAAAAGGGATGCTCTTCTAAGTATATGAAGCATGAAGATATGTACTATGGGGAATTGGAGGTGTATGCGACCATTGGGAAGGCTAGGGAGTGAAGGGCAGAGTCTGCCAGTGATCTCTGCTGCCCTAATACAAAAGGGATCTTCTCAGGAGAATGCCTGGAAGCTTCTGGCAAAGTGTTGTATCTGCTGTCCCCAGAAGCCCTTCTACCTGCCCGTGGCTACTAACAGTGACTGAATAAATGGCGTCTCCTTCTCTTCTACCTTTGGAACCTCCTGCTAGTGCTTCTCATTGGCAGAGCCTAACCTGGAACCATGCCCATGGGATTTTGTGAGATGAGTTCTGAAGCTTCTCCAGGAAGAATGGAGAATGGGGTGGGGTAGAATGATGGAGAATTGACAGCAGATCTCTGGCAGAAGGAGCATTTGCATTTGAATGAAGGCATTTATTCAGCAAATTTTGGGAGGAAGAGCATTCTATGCAGATGTTGGCACTGTTGATACTAGTATTATTACTTTATTCCATCTATGTGTCCTTGAGAAATAATAGGCAGTCGTTCTATCTCTGTTTTGGCTCTCTTCAGCCCATGGTGTTGCAAATAAAAAAATAAAATGATTCATTGACCTGCATAGCTAGTGCAGAAGATAATATATTCTGTGAAGCTTCATAATGCGGTGTGTGTTTGTGGGGGGAGGGGGGTCCCAGAGGATGAGGTTTGTAAAACAATGCATAATTCACCAGCATGCTTCGGAAAGACTAGTGTTCAGAAAACAATTGTTAATGACTCCGCTTATATATGTCTTTATTTTGGGGAAAACTGTCTGGAACACTTTATTTGCCATAGTTATGCATGTGGCTTGTGGTGAGCTGATAAAATACAATTAGGTATTAAATACAATGAGGAAAATAATAAAACAATCTTGGAACAAGGTAACCTGTAGACATATGACATATTGTTTGTGTTGAGGGGAGAGTTATGACCTCTAGTCATCAGGTTTCTGGGTCATATCAGGCTTTCGGTGTAACCTGCGGGGCTTTGAAGGCAGAATTTGATCTATGCTATATTTGAGTCTCTAGAACAGCAAAACCCATTATGACCATGTCCTATGGCACTTGTAAAATCCTCTCTGAGTCTTGAGTTTCAAGTTTCTGTTGATATTTAATATTTGAATTATCTCAAGGAAGATAAGGAAAACATACTATCTTATTCTCTGCCTTGAGTGAGGAAAATTGAAAGGAAATAAAGGAAAAAACTCATTCCCAAGAGCAGTGTGCAAAGGTCGCTGGTTTTGCTTTGCTGGAATAAAACCAATGTATTTGGGATTGCCTGGAGTCTTATGTTGGGTCTCCTAGAGGCAAAGATGGCGGTGAGGATTCAGGTGCAAGTGATTTATGATTTATTCAGCAAGTGCTCCCAAGAGAAACCAGCAAGGGAATGGATGAAGCCAGACAGACAGGGAAGGGTGAGAGACAGGCAAGGCTGCAATTTAAGGGGAAGTCTCACGCAGCCTGATCCTGTGGGGAACTCTGGAGTGCCAATTATACCTTGAAGTTTGTGTTGAACTGTGGCAAAGTTGCTGCTAGGCATTTATACTCCTGTACAGTCAGTCATTGGCTGAGGGCTGCTGGTGGGGGTTGGGTTTGGAGATAGATATACTCTCAGGGACCTTCAAAGAGTCTCAGGTGCTGGCCATTAGAAAGGAAAAAGAACATAGATGCTGGGGAAGGATGTACAGAAGTGATTAAAGGAATCCCAGAAAATTTGGGGAAAGCCCCAACTTACTCTTTGAGTAATCTGCTCTTTTGTTTCTGTGAAACCCAGAATCTGTGGAGAGGGGAGAGAAAAATTTTCACTTGGAACTGCAAGGGTTGGGAAACCTTTTCTATAAAGGGCCAGGTGGTAATATTTGAGGCTTTGTTGGCCATAGGGTTTCTGTTCCAACTAGTCAACAACATCGTTATAGTGCAAAACCAGTCATAAATTACATGTAAATGAGTGGGCATGGCAGTGTTACAATAAAACTTTATTTATAAAAACAGATGTGGAGCGTGGGAAGACTAGAATTGGCCTGGGGGCCACAGTTTGCCTGTCCGTGCTCTGGAGGCTCCTTGTATGTGCCTAAGGTGATTGTTTTACCCATTCCCTATATGCTGCGAAACACAGGGAATAATTAGTATGGCTGTCAAAAGGATGATTGTGATGCCTCCTAAATTAGCCTGGACCCCCTACCTCTAATCTTTCATCATTCACAATTTTGCATGGATAATCTTGCTGAAGTGTGACTCCTCTCATTTTAGTCCTGCTAAAAATATTCACTTCTCTGTTATCTGTAAAATAGAATCTAGACTCTTTAGCGTGGCATTCGGGAATCCCTGTGATCTGGCCCACGCCAGTTTTTCTGTACTGTTTTCTGCTCCCCACCCCTGTGCTTTCTGGTCCAACTACAGCAGATACTCACCATCTCTCACACATGCCCTTTGTTTCCATCTCCCTGACTTTGCCCCTGCTGCTTCCTCTTCTGGAGTGTCCTTCTGCTCAGCTCTGCACTTGGAAATCCCAACCATTCTCTTAAGATTCAGTTTGGCCCCCTTCTCCATCAAGAACTCTCCCCATGTGGAAATAGTCTCTCTTCTGGACTTTGATAAAACTATTGTCTATTTCTATTAAAATCTTTATTTTTTAAAATCTTACACATACAGTTATTTGGTACATTCACTATATATATACATTATTTTAGTATTTTAGGGCAATGACTAACTTAATTTTTTTTGCCCTTCACAGTGGGCTGCATATAGTAGACATTCAGTAAATGGAGTTTGCAGGCGAAGGTTGTATTCCTATATCCTGTGATTATTAATGATTTAAGTGCTGAAAGTCTGACATCATTTTTCTTTTTCCTTTTTATAGGCAAGAGCTGTTTTGGCAAAAGTTGGCTATCCTGAGTTTATAATGAATGATACTTATGTTAATGAAGACCTCAAAGCAGTAAGTGCTAAATTTACTGTATTTTTTTTCTGGCAAGTTTTACTGGCCTCCTGCCTTTCAACTAACCGAAGTCCAAGCAATTAAACCTGGTGGTGCCAGAAAGTACCAACTTTTGATTCATTCCTTGGCTAGATATGAGCCTCAATATGCCAGCCATATCACAAGATTTAGAGCAGATTCAAAATAAAGGAAGTGTCAGAAAGAATGTATAGCCGAGTGGGTACCATAAAGCAAATGGACTTGGATTTGGCCTAACTTGATCATAAAGGAAAGAATTAAGCAAATCGAGTATTTTACAATTCATGGGCATGTTCTAATGGCAAATGTATGCTGTTTGTTGTTAAATAATCTTTATGTCCTTCATTCATATTAAATAAGTAGTAGTAAATCTGCCAGCTAGGAGTTAACTTCATTAAACTTTGTGAGTGTTTTTGAAAATTAAATATACATGTATACATATGACTATAATTCGTGATTTGTGATTTGTGATTTGGACTGTATATTTGCAGTAAGTTAATGGTGGGGGAATAGTAATGATTATTTTTTATTCCAGTATTTTGGGACATGTATTTTCCAGCAGATATATTCATTACAGGTATTTCTAATCACAACCACTGTTACTTCCTTTCCTATAAATAGTTCTGATAAAGAACTTTGATTCCTCACAAAATTCCTGTTTTTACCATTCACTGGATTTTCTTGAAAAAGTAGTTTTTTGGAATTCTTTAAAACAATGGTTCTGAGGTATAGCTCTTTCCTGAAATTGAGGTTTTACAAGTCTTATATCTGAAAGCAATCCCAGCTTTGTGGATGAATATCAGATTTATTCAAAAGTGAGAGAAGGCTTTCATTAGAAAGTTTCTCCACTGGTCTCCAAGATATGGCCTTCCAAGTATTGATCCAGTTGCTATGGATAAAGATAATTATGCTTCATAATATGCCAAAGCTCAGACAGCCCATCTTATTATACCTTGTTTTGATGCTGAAAAATCTCACTATTTTTATGATACTTAAAAAATACTGATGCATTTGTCACATCTGTGTACATTATCTTTTAAGCTCCACAGTGATCCTCTGAAGTAGATGGTACTTAACCCTATTTTGCAGAAAAGGAAGTAGAGACTCAAAGAAGTTAAGTGATTTCCTGAGTCCACACAGAGTATTAGAGCCAGGACTGAAATCTGGGCCCAGGAAGCTCTGCTGGTAATCTGAGAAGGGGTTCTGCAGGGTCCTTGTCAGGCAGCAGTGCTAGAAGGACAGAGGAGTGGATTTGAAGAATTGGTGAGAGCTACTTGCCTAGAGCTGGTTGGAAGGGAGAGGAGAAGAGGAGACATCATATTTTCCAGTGGCTTTAGAGTGATTCTGCCTCTTCCTCTTACTAGTTGTTGGTTTGGTGCAGGTTACATAACTTCATTTAGTTTCCCTGTGGTTATCTGGATACTGGAGATAATAATAGCCTAGTCTTAGTATTGTTGAGATGATCACCTGGCATGATTGGCATATATGTAAGTTCCCTATAAATGGTAGCTATTACCTTGTGGATTAGTATTAGATTTATTGGCTGCTAAGAAGAGCATCACCAGGGAACAAAGTACCTTTGCAGGAGAACCTGTATCATCACATATGATTGGCAAATATTCCAAGTCAAGGATACAGACAAGAAGGTTTGAGCGGCGTTTTGGTGTATCAGTCTACCATTTACTAGCTGCATGACCTAGGATCTCTGTGCTTCAGTTTCCTCATGTCAAAATGAAGGGATTATTATTATTAATCCTTCCCTTATAAGGCTACTGTGGGGATCAGATAAGTTAACATATTTAAAGTTTTTAGAGCTGATCCTGGTATACAATAAGCACAATATAAGAATTAGTTATGACATCTTCAATTTGCTCTTATCACCGTAAATTAGTTCTGTTTGGAAAAGTCATTATGAATTAACTCATCTAGTATCCAGGCACCTCAGATTGATTTATAAGGTTGTACAAATGGAACAGTCTCAAGTTTAATCAAATAAGAGACCATTCAGAGCTCACTCACAAAATTTAGTTGATCAAGTTTTGTTGGCAGCGTGCTGCTGTTTAAAGTCAGTGCTCCACATTTAAGGACTCACTAAATGGGGTACCTTTTGTGAAAAGAAACCAGATGCCAAACAGGATGCAGTGTTGGGCATGTTCTCTCATTTCTCCAGGGCCTGAACGGAAGCCATTAGACACCAAGATTTTTAAGTGCTTTTGTGGAGAAATGTCTTTTGTGTGACTGATTACCAAAGCAGACACAATTACACCCAAGAGTTCCTAATATCTTAAGAAAGAGACGATGAAAAAAATCCAAATACATGAAATAAAAATGCATTTGTATTCGGGAACCAGTAGAGAAAATGAATAAAATCCAACCAGAAAATAGATAAAGGATATGTGATGTGACAGTAATAGTGTTGCTGAGGTTAATAGCAAAAGGACTAAAGTATGGTGGATACACAATGGGACTGTGTTTTTCAGTTTGAAGAAATGTGTAGATAAGGACTCCTATAGGGCCTACAAGAAATTTCTGGTTAAACAAACTCTGAGCATGAGAGGCTTTTACAAATGAAAAAACAGCTTAGTTTATTTGACACAAGTGAAGATATGATTCATCAGGTACAAATGCAAAAGGCAAGAGGATCGAAATTAGGTAATGGATCAGATGAAAGTCAAGGAGAAAGGTTTAAAACTGAAGTTGGGCCTATGTGGAGATAAGAGCAAATGGAAAAGATCTTAGAGGCAAATGTAAAGAATTACAGAAAATTTGTTTGTTTGTTTTTCTCCTTTGAGGAAGACAAGGTAAATTGAGATACCCAAAAAAGTATTTCTGAATAATAATCTTTCTATAGTCTTTGAAAAGAGCAAGAAGAAAGAAACTATTCTTTATATGAATCCCCACTAGCATGTAGGAAAGTCTATTAGTTAGTCTAAAAAGGTAGGGCTCAATACATTTTCAAATTAGTCTTATTAAGTGTCGCTTTACTGATCCTTGGTGGAAATAGACTTATGAGTGGTGTGATATCAACCTTGGGAAGATTGCTGTATCATCAAGGAAAGCCAAAACCACACTAGGTATTTCAAAGAGAGGAGATTTAATACAGGAGATAGTTTGGAAGGCAAAAATCAGGAAGGTGATGTAAATCAGAGATTAATAACTTCAGGAAACTACGACCATCCCTGTGTCTAGGAGCATAAAAGGGAGGAAGTGATGGTGCCATTATTTAGGGGAACAGAAGAGGAACAGCCACTCCAGCTGGGGCTGTGAGGAGGAGATGATGATTTTTCTAGCATCACTGTCAGAAAAAGAAAGGGGGGTGGGGGGGGGGGAGAAAGAGAGAGAGAGAATGAAAGAGATCAAACACAGAATCCTTTCCCCTCCTGTCATCTGTAGATCTCCCCTAGTCTCTTCTATTGGCAGGGAGCCAACTGGCAGTGGAGCCTGGGAAACATAGTTTTCAGATGCCCAGCCCCAGCATTATAGAAGAATAAAATGGCAGGCATGTATCTGAGAGACAATAGTTAAATAATTGGCACTATTAGGCACTTCACTCATCCTTGTGAAAGGCAGTGGAAAATTGCAGTAGGGGCTAAAGTCAGAATCAGAGCTGACCTCCATTTACTGAAGAGAATTGGATATGGGTGGTAATTTTTTTAAAAATATATTTTTTATTCATTTTTAAAGAGAGAGAAACATTGATGTGAGAGAGAAACATGGATTGGCTGCCTCCTGCATGCCCCCTACTGGGGACTGAGCCTGAAACCTGGACATGTACCCTGACCAGGAATCTAACTGATCACCTTTTGGTGCACAAGGGTAGTGCTCAAGCAACTGAGCCACACCAGCCAGGGCTGGAAATGGGTAATTTTTCATAAAAGATCAATGTTTCTGGTGAATGATACAAACATACATACATAAACATATACATATGCATTATGAACCCACATATTATTCTCTGGGGTGGGTCTTGGTCTTCTCTGGCCAGTGGAGCACTCATATATACATATATAAAATATATACATATCTATATGTGTATATAAATGTATAAATATTTACATTTATATGTTGTATGTTCTATGTGTGTATAAATGACAGAGAGTGCTTACTGCCACTATGCAAGTATGCAAGAGTGAGGTAATATTTAGGTGGAATGCTCCAGAAAGGTTGTTAAAACATTGGAAGCCTTCTGTACTATTCAGTAGAAAATCAAAATAAAACATTGCCCTCAGCCCTCCCAAGTGATCTCTGGCCACCACCATGGCCCTGGAATGTCAAGAGTGGGCACTGGAAGGGGCTGCCCATCAACCTTCCAGCCAGCCCTCAGTAACTCCCACACACTGGCCTTCACTTAGAGTGCTCCACTGGCCAGAGCAGACCAAGACTTCCCTTTACCTCTTCTGTATATGTTAAATAAACTGTACCTGCTGGTGATGACAGGACATCTGGTTCTATCTAGTTCCTGGCTGGTGTGCTAACCACTGCTACTGCACCCTTATGTGGCTGCTTGTGGGAACTGTATCTTCCACACTGTAACATATATAAATTGTTAAACATTAAAACAGTTTTTTTTCTTTATTGATTTCAGAGAGAGAGAGAGAGAGAAACATCGATGAGAGAGAACATCGATTGGCCGCCTCCTGCATGCCCCCACTGGGGATCGGGTCCACAACATGGGCATGTGCTCTGATCAGGAATTGAACCGGCGACCTCTTGGTACATGGGTCTACTCTCAACCACTGAGCCACACCTCCTGGGCTTAAATATATATATATTTTTTTATCCTCACCCGAGGACATTTTTCCATTTTTTGTTCAGGTAGAGTGGGAGGGAGAGAGAGGAACAGAGAGAGAGAGAGAAACATCGATGTGAAAGGGACACATCGAGTGGCTGCCACCCGCACAACCAACCAGGGCCGGGGACAAACTGCAACCGAAGTACATGCCCTTAGCGGGAACCGAACCCGGGTCTCTCAGGACCGCAGGCTGATGCTCTAACCACTGAGCCAAACCGGCCAGGGCTAAACATTTTTTTTTTTAAATCCTCACCCGAAGACATTTTTCCATCTTTTGTTCAAATAGAGTGGGAGGGAGAGAGAGAGAGAGAGAGAGAAACATTGACGTGAAAGGGACACATCTAGTTACTGCCACCCACATGACCAACCAGGGCCGGGGACAAACTGCTACCGAGGTACGCGCCCTTAGCGGGAACCAAACCGGGATCTCTCTGGCCTGCAGGTGACGCTGTAACTGCTGAGCCAAACCAACCAGGGCTTAAAAAATTTTAATATAGGTGTGTACACACACACACACACACACACACACAGACTATTATGGGTAAAGTCATCTAAACAAAACAATCTTGCATATTACTTTGCTATTGAAATAAGGGAAAATTAAATATAAAATCTGGATGCATCAAGTATTCAGAAAGTTCTTTGTGTACCTATTATAAAATCTTTCTTATACATATTTGGATATATCTCTGAGTCTCTTTAAATGGATTTAACATAAACAAAAATTATTCTAGAATCTATACTTTCTATTGGCTTATGTAGTGTTTAATCAATACGTCCTTAGTGATTCTCCAGAGCAGTTCAGCACACTTCCATGCTCTGCCCTTATTACGTGTTCTTTAACTTTTGGTGGGGGGAATAGCTTTATTCTTCTACTTAGTCTGTGGTATTTGGTGAGAAATTCAGATTTCTCTAAATTTTATGATCTGGAGAGCTATTCCTAGGAAATGACAGAAGAGACCCAATTAGTTTTGCAAAGGTCACTCAAGTGAAAAGTCAGGCAATGGAATTGATTGAAAGTCATTACCTATTTGACCTAGATTTTCACCAGCAACTGAAAGGACAAGAGGCTTTTGAGCCAACTATTGTCCCTTGCAGAGTTTAAACGTTTTTTTTTTTGAAGATTACAAGTGGTTTTAAAATATTCATGTGCATTCATTGTTGTTGCTATCTCTACAAGTGGAACTTTCCCAATGGTTGCTGAGTTACATAGTTTTTTCTCACTCAAAGGCCTATTAAAATATTTGAAATTACCAAAGTATTATCATGTGCTGGAAATTTGGGAAATAGATCAAAGGAACGAGACAGCACCCATAATATTGGTACTCAAATATATAACATATACTTCCATTTTAGTGTATTTTTCATAACTGTAATTGACGTTTATATAATTTTGTATTCTGACCTTTCCAGTTAACATATTATTTTGTCCTTGTATTCTGTAGCCTTCATTAGCATTATCTTAACAGCTGTATATGTTAAATAAACTGTACCATGATTTATTTAGTAACTGCTTCTCCTCTCAATATAATTCTTACCTTCTTTCTCCTCCTCTGTTGTACTCTTTCTGTTAAATCACTGGTTTTCTTATTAGGACCAATATAACATTGAAGTAGAAAACTAATGATTTGGACCATATGGCTTTGCCAAGTTACGTAATTTCTCTAATTTTGTGTCACTTCTATCACAAGGTAATAACTGCGGCTTGCCCCTTTAAACCCCCACACTTAACCTGTCTCACAGGAAAAAAGTAAAATTTGTCCCTTGTCACCTGTGACTTCCATTAAATAAATGGAATAGATCAACTAAACCAAGCTAAGAAATAGCAAATATTCTCAGTTTAATAAAAACAGTTTTTAAATTGTTGTTCTAAACATAGATAAAAAGCTGTGGCAAACTGTAATTATGTACCTCTGAGTTTTGCTCATCATGCTTATTTTCATGGCTGTGGTAGGACCTTGTTTATTTAAAGTATTTTTAGACACAGGATTCTTCTTCTCTAGGAAATTTTTGGATTATTTTTCATTTGATATCTGTAGAACAACCTGAATGTCAAGTTTTTTTTCTCAGATGTAAAGGATAATCTCACGAATAGCAAACTCTTCTAAAAGTAACACCTGACCCACTGATATTACCAAAAAGGTTAATATTTTTTAAAAATATGTTTTTATTGATTTATTTTTAGAGCAAGAGGAAGGGAGTGGGAGAGAGAAACATCAATTGGTTGCCTCCTGTGTGCACCCTGACCAGGGACCAAACCCGCAACCTGGGCATGTGCCCTGAACAGGAATTGAATGTACCACCCTCTGGTGTATGGGATGACGCTCAACCAACTGAGCACACTGGGCAGGGCAAAAAGTTAATATTTTTTATTTTTATTTTTTAAAATATGGTTTTATTGATTTTTTGGAGAGAAAGGAAGGAGGAGAGAGAGAGATAGAAACATTGATGTGAGAGAAAAACATGGATGGGCTGCGTCCTGCATGCTCCCTACTGTGTATGGAGTTCATAATCCAAGCATGTGCCCTGACTGGGAATCAAACTGGAACCTCTCAGTCCATGGGATGATGCTCAATCCACTGAGCCACACCATCTGGGCAAAGTGAATATTTTTGAAGGAAATTCCTTTGGGAGAATTTCCTGGAAATTTTTCTGAACCCAAGAACATATCTGAATTTCTATCAGTTACAATCATGTTCTGAGAGTTCTGGTAGAGCTATTTTGGGAACAAAACTGAAAAATTCTAATGGTTGAACAGTGGACACATTTTTTAAACTATATGATCTAGGAATGCATTAGGATTGCTAGATGAGGTTGCCTTTTAAAACAAGGAGCTTATTCTGTTTCTTCTGAGGCTGAGTGTAAACATCTATCTTAAAATACAGTCGATTGTAAGATTTCTCTTTATTATGAAGAATCTCAAACATTGGGAAAGTATGTAAAATCATATTTTGAACAAATAGCTTTAACAAATGTTAAACATATTGCCATATTAGCTTTATATATGCGGACACATTTTAAATACATAAAACAGAAACATTGGAAATTGTTTGTGTAATCATTATCGATCTAATGTCCTTACTCCCTGCCTACCTCCTTCCCTAGGTATAAATACTATTTTGAATTCAGTGTTTATTATTCTCATGCATGTCTTTATGTTTTTGCTACATAGGTACATATCTATGAGCAACATATAGTATAGTTTTGCATATTATAAAACTTTACATTCTCTCATGCATACAATTTATCACACTCAGCATTGCTTTTGAGATTATTTCATGTTCATACATACACACCATTGGTTTAAATTGCTGTATTGCTTTCCCTTATGTGATTATACCACAATTTATTTATTTATTAGCTACCCCCCTAAGAAGATTGAGGGAGGGATGATTTAAAGTCATATTTGTATAACTTCTTGGCCAAATAGAACACCAAGGATGCTGGGATTTGATATTTTCTTTTCTGTTTTTAAAAATACTTTTTCTTTATTGATTTTAGAGAGAGAGGAAGGGAGAGGGAGAGAGAGATAGAAACATCGATGAGAGAGAATATCAATTGGCCACCTCCTGCATGCCCCCCCACTGGGGATCAGGCCCTCATCCTGGGCATGTGCTCTGACTGGGAATCAAACTGGTGACCTCTTAGTGCATGGGTTGACATTCAACCACTGAGCCACACCAGCCAGGAGTGATTTGATATTTTTATTTCTGTCTTTCCTCCCTGTTCTTTTAGTTATTTTACTCTTTTCCTTATATTTTGGCCTGGCCTCCTGGAAAGACTAAGATGAATCACTAACAAAAGTTACTCTATAGACATAATGGGTATTCACTATATGTCAGGGAAAAGATAAACCTAAGTCAGACATTAGCCAACAAATAGGCCACTGTCAAGTCTATAGTCGTCAAGTTGTGTATATACATTTATATCTGTACTGTAATCCCTGTGTGTTTCCTATACATTTACTTGCTGTATTTTAATTTTTACTTTTAAGAGTCTCTTGGTTTAAATTTAAAAAAATATTACAACTAATAAGAATTTGATTACTCTTGGTTATTTGCTTATTTGAATGTATATATTTCTTATTTTATTTGCTAAAGCATTAGAGATCATCGCAAACCATTACTTTTACATTTACACAGGTATTATTTACAATATTTTGGTTAAATACGGCTAGTTTTGTAGATAGAGTGCCTGTAGAATTGAAACTGTCTGGTATTTTTATTCCAAAAAAGAAAAGGAACTCAAGAATCTATTATGTCTGTTTCCCTATCATAATAGCCATCACTGTTGTGAACCAACAACTTTCTGTTTTTCCATGCAAGCTGTAATCTATGATTTGCCTCTTTAATTTCATTGATTTTTGGTGACCAGTGCATTTTTGAGTATTAAAAGATAAATTTTATAATAATTATTCTTGTGACTCCATTTTGCTTGGGGTGGAAAATAAGTCTCTGAATAGCTTTTATTTTTTTTTCCTTTCATGAGCAAATGTTGATTACAGTAAATTGGATTTATCATTTGACTTAATCATCATTTGTAAGCTAAATGAGGTTTCAACTGACTAAACTGACTGTTATTAGAAGAACCTATGTGACAAATAAATAAAGTACATATGTGAGCCAAGAAATTTCAAACCTAAGATAATATGTTCTGTAAGGGTTTAAGTAGATTTTTCAATTATAAAGATTATAAAGCAAAGGAAACACATTATAAATTACTGCAGCTTCTCTTGCTTTCTTCTTCTTTTTATTTTACTCTGATCGGAAATGACCATATTGATTTTTGAGCTTTTCATTTTAAAAGAAAATCACGGAGATAACATTTCATGACTTTGTGAATACTGGGTTAACCGATGATGGCTGAGGGATGGGGCTCATTTGTGCGCTGAAGGCTTTTCTTCAGAGCCATCTCTTATCTGCACTTAGAACAATGATCCTTGTGGTTTGTTTTATTCAGATCAAGTTTTCGGAATCTGACTACTTTGGCAACGTCCTGCAAACCCGCAAGTATTTAGCACAGTCTGATTTCTTCTGGCTGAGAAAAGCTGTTCCAAAAACAGAGTGAGTAAGAAAAAAAAAGAGTGAAACAGATAAATATATTGGTGGGAAGTGGAGTCTCTTTAGATCAAACTTTGTAATTCCCCTCAAGTCATAGTAACTGGCTTGCCAGTTATCTTGCTTTGGCAAAATCTGTGTTATGTTTTGGCAACTCTTATCCTTGCTATTATATGAATCAACTGTTCAGTTTAATTATGGCTCCCTCACTCCTAGCATCAACACATAGCAAAAGAAGGCTGATTAGGATGCCAGTATTGAAACCATTTCTAGATCTTGTCATATATATATATATATATATATATATATATATATATATATATATCTACAAATATATATATATCTACAAATATATATATAATAAATTTCTCTAGAATGTCACACTCAGAAACTTTTGAAGATCTTATAATAGAACAATATTAAAAAGTAAGTATGATTACAAATATAGAAGTAATTGTATAATAATTAAGTAACTAGAGGACATTTGTTGAGGTAATGAATATCAAAGAACTGATAGCTCTGTTGTTTTCCTCCAGTAGTAGTTATGATTTATTCCCCTTCTTTACAGCTGCCTGTAGGTACTTTCCCTGCAGATAAGAAAGTTTCCTGCCCTGGCTGGTTTGCTCAGTGGTTCGAGCATCAGCCTGCGGACCAAAGTCCCGGGTTTGATTCTGGCCAAGGGTCGGGGTTGTGTGGTGGCAGCCAATCTATGTGTCTCTCTCACATCAATGTTTCTCTCTCTCTCTCTTTCTCTCTCTCTCTCTTTCTCTTTCTCTCTCCCCTCCCACTCTGTCTGAAGATAAATGTAAAAATATCCTCAGGTGAGGATTAAAAAAAAGAGGAAAGTTTCCTTAGGAACTTTTGGGACCAGGGCCAGCCATTATTTTTTTCCCCTAGCAAAATGTGTGTGATGATAATGATGTCAGCAGCTAACAATTATTATATATTTATAATGTGCCAGGAAGTGCTGTGCATGTTTTAATTCATTTTATCCTCTCGTCAATTCTGTGAGGTCTAGATACTATTATTCCCATTTTACAAATGAATAAGAGGCTTACCAGTGAGAAATTCTTCAGTTCAGGTTTAGATTACTTTTTGTTTGTACTTGCTGGTACTTTTGACTCTGTTCTATTGTGGCCCACTTCTCCAAAGTATTTATCTCTCTGTTCTCCAGATTGGATCATTTCTATTGATCTATCTTCAAATTCACTGAATCTTTCTTGTGCATTCTCAGATTTGCTGTTGACTCACATAACAAATGTTTCATTTTGATTATTGGACTTTTCAACTTCAGAATGTCCATTTGGGTGTCTTTTATAGTTTCTGTTTCTCTGTCATGATTCTTGATTTGTTGAATCATCATTATAGTTTCCATTAATTCTTTGAATATAGCTCATTTTATTTCTTTGAACTAATGTATAATGGCTACTTCCAAGTTTTGTTTTTTTTTTTCTTCTACTAAATCCAACTGGGATCATTTAGAACCAGTTTTTATTGATTGCTTCTTCTGTTTGTTTTATACTTTTATCTTTCTTTGCATAGTATACATTTTCTGTTGTGTTGAAAATCACATTTTAGATAATATATTATAACAACTGTGGATTTTGATTTATTTTTCTGAAGCTTTTTTAAAAGTAGTATTCTGTAAATCTGTGTCCTCTCTAGCAGCTGTGGATGGCCCTGCTCATCTTTAAAAATTTTTTTTTCTTCATTGATTTTTAGAGAGAGAGGAAGGGAGAAGGAGAGATAGAAACATCAATGAAAGAGAACATCAATTGGCTGCCTCCTGCATGCCCCACACTAAGGATTTGGCCCATAACCTGGGCATGTGCCCTGACCGGGAATTGAACCGGTAACCTCTTAGTGCGTGGGTTGATGCTCAACCACTGAGTCACACCGGCCAAGCTTTGCTCATCTTTTAAATTCTTATTTTTATTTATTAGTCTCACTTCCTAAAGTGTGTCCCTGTATTTGCACAGTTTAGTGCTCAGGGGATCAGGACAGAGCTTGCATTTAAACACTTTTAGACTGTAGGGCTTCTGCCCTCTGCCAGTTGGTATGTGAGGGGTTTGGGAGTGCATTCAATGTCATAACCAATTCTCAGTCAGCCTTGGATTTTACTTCCCACTAGGCACTCTCTGCTGTCCCCTGTACATGTGTTGGTTTCCCCGTCAGCCAGGCATGTGTGGTAGGCTTATCTCACCCTTCTATGACTCTTTTAGTTCCAGGATCCCCCTTTTAAATCTCTGGCGGGTCCGTTGCTCTCCACAATGGGAACTGTAATTGCTGGCCAGCAAAGCTGTGGGTTTCCCTCATTTGTTTTCTAACAAGTTCAACAGTTTTAGCTGACAAACCTGCAGGTTTCACCCCCACCCCTAATTGAGTCCACCTCCTGTGGCAGAAAAGCTGCTGATTTTCCAGTCAGCCCTATCCTAATAAAAGTAAGTTCTTATTGACTGAACTGGAAGGGATGGGAGATGTCCCACGCTAGAAGGCTATAGACTCCTATTCTACTTACAGCTCTAACTGTTTTTCAAAATTAAACCTTTTCTCAATTTTTTATTTGCCTTTGATCAATTCCCAGGGCCCCAAAATGATTGTTCATTGACAATTTTGTCCAAGTTTATATTTGAGTTTTGTGGAAAGGATTTGGTGACCTTTTCATCCATCCTAGCTGGAAACCCAGCTTCTATGCCCACTTTTTTTCATGGCCCACTTTTTAATTTTAAATATGTTTTCATTGATTTGAGAGAAGTAGGGACAGAGAAAGAGAGATAGAAACATCAGTGAGAGGGAAACATCAATATTGATCAGCTACCTCCTGCATGCCCCACACTGGGGATTGGGCCCATAACCTGGGCATGTACCCTGACGGAATCGAACTGGTGACTTCTTGGTGCATGGGTTGGCGCTCAACCACTGAGCCACACTTGCTGGGCCATGACCTACTTTTTAAACTTGGTTGATATTCTGGCCTTCCAATCTTTGGTTGTCTCTTTTTATGCTCTCCGTGTCTCTTGTTATTCTCTCTTCCAACTCCCTGCTCTATCTTGGCCTCTAGATACTCTAAGCCAGTGGTTCTCAACCTTCCTAATGCCGCGACCCTTTAATACAGTTCCTCATGTTGTGGTGACCGCCACCCATAAAATTATTTTCATTGCTACTTCATAACTGTAATTTTGCTACTGTTATGAATCGCCATCAGAAATAATGTGTTTTCCGATGGTCTTAGGTGACCCCTGTGAAAGGGTTTTCAACCCCCAAAGGGTTGCAACCTTCAGGTTGAGAACTGCTGCTCTAAGCCCTATACCCTTCCTTGGCTTAAACTGTGATTACCACCTCTCCCTCTTAGCCATGATTCCCATCTGGCCGTTCCTGCTTTCTCCCCTTCAAACCTTCCTACAACACATACCCACATAGTTAGTTAAAATTATTTGACTTAATGAGTAGACCTAAAGCTTAATTACTCCCCTACCCATCCCTGACTCCAACCAAAAATACAAATAAAGAAAGCAGAAGGCTGGAGAGCTTCTTTGGAAATGGTAGATAACTGGTTTAAAGCCACCTGCTCCACTGCCCTCCGTTCTTTCCTCTCATCACAGTATCTCTCAGTCTGTCTCTACTACTTCATTCCCAACCTAAATTATTCCATAGTAATTTACATTTAGGGTTCTAAAATGAGCTTCTCAAACCCAATGACTTCCACAAATGGTTTCCAATATCCCAGTGAGCATCTACATATAGTATGGTAGTCAGAGATCTATCAATATCACCCTGCCCTTTCAGATCTACTTTAGATCAACTCAAACTCTTTTTTTCAGCTTGTGGAAAATTCAAAGCTCTAACCAGTATTTCTGTGAAATTTCTGAGTCTTTTCAGGGAGTCCCCTGTATGGGAGATGCTATCAAGTTAATTCTTAAGTTTCAAAATGGCGTTGTTCATTTGGGTGTGTAGCAAAGCCTGGGCTGCTAATTGAAAAACTCCTAAATGTGTTGTCTTTAACATAATCCTAAAATACTGATGAGCCATCAGATTCTAACAGCCTTGACTATTTCTAATTTTTATGCTGGCTGACTTTGTGGGCTTAGGAAAACTGTGATTTGCATAGTTTTATTCTCTGTCAATGAAAACAAATACCTCTTTCAGAAGGACATTAAATTGGTTAATGTTTGTGGAAAGTTCTCCAGGAATGAAAATCAGTACAATGCTAATAATTCTTGTTTTCTCTGACTATGTTTATTTCAGGGAAAGCAACAATAAGAAATTTAAGGTCCTTTTCACATGGTAAAGTGATATGATAGTTAATTTTCTATAATAAATTTCAGGCTTTTATTTTTTTTCTGGCATGGTAGGTAATTTTAGCTTCATGATACCCATTGGCTTTATTTGACATATTTTAGATCTGAAAATTCATGAGTTATTTGAGTGGGCACAATTCTGGCGTATCTCCACTACACTAGTTTACTTAGTTCAGCACATCATGATTTTATTTCTACAAAGCCCTGAAATAGCATTTTGCTTCTTTGTGGGTATAGGAGATAAATACTCTTTATCTTTCATTCTCATGGAACTCAGTTTTGCTACCCTAATGTGCATTAAGAAGTTTCTAACGTGATGATAAATGTCAGCAAGAATGAAATTAATTGGGTGGTCATCCCTGAAGGTACATATTTAGTATTGGTTCTCAGAATCGTCACTTCATCAGCTTGCTTAAAAATAGAGGATTTACTTCATTTCTCAGCTTGAGTCAAAAGTAATTTCTTTCCCTCAGGATCCCCTTTCTTTGACAGAAATGATTTTAAGCTAGCTTCCCTATTAACTCATTCTCACTCTACTGTGACCAAACATGGCTAGATTTTCTTTCTCTATCTTCTGAAAAATATGTAAAAATATATCAAAAGTCTACACAAATTATGATCCTGCACAGAATTTTTATTTGCAAAATAATTATAACATGACCCTGGCCAGTTTGGCTCAGCGGTTAGAGCGTCGGCCTGCGGTCCAGAGAGACCTGGGTTTGGTTCCCACTAAGGGCACGTACCTTGGTTGCTGTTTGTCCCTGGCCCTGGTTGGGTCATATGGGTGGCAACCACTTGATGTGTCCCTTTGTTTTTTGCATTTATCTTCAGATAGAGTGGGGGGCGGCGGGGAGAGAAACATCGAGTGGCTGCCACCCACACGACCCCAACAGGGCGGGGACAAACTGCAACTGAAGTATGTGCCCTTAGCAGGAACCGAACCCGGGACTCTCTAGTCCACAGGCTGACGCTCCAACTGCTGAGCCAAACCGGCCAGGGCTCAATGTGTCCCTTTCACGTCAATGTTTCTCTACATCTCTCTCCCTCCCACTCTATCTGAACAAAAAGTGGAAAAATGTCCTTGGGTGAGGATTTAAAAGAAAAAAAAGAATTATCTATAACATGGAATGGGAAGGATATAATCTACAGGATATTAGAAATAAAGCAATAAATACTCTATGTTTTTTTAATTCCATACTCCTTAGACTGTCTTTAAGAGTTGATAGATAAAATGTAAGACTCTAGCTTGATATATATCTATTTTATAGGGTCTGAAGAAATCAAGTGCCAATGTCTTTTCCTTTAGATTATTGTATTTCTTTCTTTCTATTTTTTTGTTAATCCTCACCTGAGGATATTTTTTTTTAGAGAGAATGGTAAGGAGGGAGGTAGAGAGAGAGAGGGAGACAGACATAGAGAGACATCAATGTGAGAGAGACACATAGGTCGGTTGCCTCCCACACATATCCCAACCAGGGCCAGGGATCAAACCTGCAACCCAGGTATGTGCCTTTAGGAATTGAACCTGAGACACTCCACTGTGCGGGCGGATGCTCTATCCACTGAGCCACACTGGCCAGGGCAGATTATTGTATTTCAGTGTTACAGTCCTTTTATATATCCCATCGTCAGTATAATTTTATTTCCATGTATTTTTGCATTTGAAATTTGTATGAAACCTCTTTCCCCCTTATCCACTAAATTGTTCCCCAAACATAGAGTATAGGAACACCCTAAAGACACACTAAGAAGAATTAAAAGCACATGAATAACATTCCTTATTTGTTCAAATAGATGTATACACTCATTTAAATAGATTTAGTGATCTTCTGCTGAGCTCATACCACTTGGACAATAGTCTTAGCCCATAAGGAACTTAAATCTTATTAGAAGATAAGTTGTGCAAACTTACATACATTCAGGGCCCAGTCTGTTAACGAATGATGACCTAGACAGGTGTAAATGACAGGGAATGGATAGTCCTGTGGAACACTAGTGATCACACAGCTCTTTGAAAAGAATTTCAATTTAGTACCTTTTAAAACCATCATGTTGGGAAAATGAAACATTTTTATGGAAAAATTAATGTATTTATTGGGTAGCACTTAGTCACTGAAAAACCAACTTTTCAATGTTTCAGTTATCTATTACTGTGTAACAAGCCTCCTTTAATTTAGAGCAGCGGTTCTGGTTCTCAACCTGTGGGTCACGACCCCTTTGAGGGTCAAACAACCTTTTCACAGGGGTTGCCTAAGACATAACAGTAGCAAAATTACACTTATGAAGTAGCAATGAAAATAATTTTATGGTTGGGGGTCACCACAACATGAGGAACTGTGTTAAAGGGTTGCAGCATTAGGAAGGTTGAGAACCACTGATTTAGAGAGTTAAAACAACAGTAATTGTTTATTCTCTCTTACAGCTCTGGAGGTCACTAGGCTCAGCTGGGTGATTCTTGCTCATGGTCTTTCATGTAGTCGCAGTCAGATAGTGACTGAGGCTGGAGTCATGTGGGAGGCTTCCTCTCTCAGGTCTAGTGGTTGATGCTGGCTTTTGGCTGGAATGCTTGCTGTAGCTCTTTGTGGGTACTGGTTTCTTTATAGAATGCTGATTGAGCAAGAAACTTCAAAGAGCAAGTTTTCTAAGAAAGAGAAAAGAAAGAGGGAGACTGGGAATCGAACCGGCAACCTCTTGGTGCATGGGTCAATGCTCAACCACTGAGCCACACCAGCCAGGCTCATGGACTTCTTTATAGGTGGGGAGAAGGTATGGGTGGACCAACTAGAATCAACGCTTGGGTTTCCTACTACTTTCATATTACTGACATTAATTTTTATTCTATTAAACATAAATTAATAAAATTATTATTCTGAAAAAGAATTTATACAAGTTTAATTTTAAGCAATTTAAATTGCTTCGTTTTAATCATAAAAGGCAGTGGCTGAAACTCACAGCCATCTAAGTCAAGGGTCGGCAAACTATGGCTTGTGGCTAAACCTTGCCTGCTGCCTGTTTTTGTATGGCTCATTAACTAAGAATGAGTTTTAGAGATAAATGTTTGCAGTTGATTCGATGATGCGAAACATTAACTTTGAACCCCACGTAAGAAAAATGTTATTCTGCCTCAAAAGGATTCCATTCTTCTCAGTAATAGGTTTGTATTACAAAACACTGTACTTGATTATTATATTTTGAATTTCATTAAAAAAGCTGTGGAAAAATTTCTCTGACTATAGATGTATCTATATAACATCCTTGATTTTGCCTCTTTGTCTGCAAAATACCTGCATGTTTATGATCTGATCTGACTCTTCACAGAACTTTTTTTTCCCTGAGCCCTGATCTAAGTAATCTATTATGCATTTAAAATGAAGTGTAGACTCTTCATAGCTGGTAGGTATTCCCAAGATCTCCTTGGGAATGCAACATTAAGATCAAAGCTAAAGCCAAAAAGAAGGTAGGCAACTTTTCCAGCACAACCCAGCTAGTTGGAGACAGGGACCAGATGAGTCATTAGATCTTTTGGTACTTAAATCAGTAAACTTTCTACCAGAGTAGGCAAATCCTCTGGATAGCATGGTTGTACTTTATTAATCTCTCTTTACATGGATCTCTGTGTTAACAATAGTCCAATTTTTAAAAAATGTGGACAGGTTACTATGCTGCACAGTAACTCAGCTGTCCCACGAACCTATTAAACAGGGCCTGGCAAACATCAGTTTGTTGCTTTGTTTCCATCTGCAGGGAGAGCCCTCTAGAGTCTAGGATTTCTCATTAAAGCTGTTTCAGAAGCACTGATGCTGAGTTTTTCTGTTAAGTTAGTAACAGCGAATAACCGGCATGTTAATATATCCTCATTGAACCATGTTCAATTTAGGATGAGATTGTTTATTGAGCAGAGCAATAGCTCTAAACTGAAGCGATAATTTCCCCACTTGCCCCATATCCCCATTGTTCCCTAGTTATTTGCTAATAAATCGTGCCACATTGTGTTTGTTGTTACTGCCTTCCTGCTTGGATAATGATGATTACTTGGTGATATTTGTTTCTCTTGCTACAGGTGGTTTACAAACCCAACAACTGTCAATGCTTTCTATAGTGCATCCACCAACCAGATCCGTGAGTACTGGGCTTCTCCTCTCCTTGTTAATTTGGTACAGAATGGAGGGAACTTTCCCATGATGATGATGGAAGATAGGGCATTTTTTTATTTTTCCCCAAAAGTGACCAGGTATGTCGGTGAAGGAAGTTTGTTTCCACACCCATACACCCTATTTTCCTCACTCCCTTCACCTTATAAGTTTTTAAAAGCTTTATATTACCATTGAGTAAAACAAAACAAAACAAAACAAAAACCCTACAATAAATAAAACTACAATAGATTGGCTATGAAAAGAAGCAAGCTTAGACTTTTCTCTCAGGATGGTCTTACTGATTTTGTCCATACCATTTTGTTTATTTTTAGGATTTATGGGAAAAACAAGCAGATAACTGGGCATATTGTAGACCCTGAGGAGACTATTTGTATATAAAAAAAGTTTGGAAGTGTTCTGATTAACCCGAAGATGTAAAGTCTTGAGTTTCTTTCATTTACATGCTGTGGGTACATGTAATTACAAATGCCATGACAAGTTAAAAAATGCTTGAAGATAAGATTGGCACAAATTAAAAATCTGACGGCACCAAGTGTTGACACCAGGGATAGACACTCACTGCTGGTAAAAGTGTAAATTGGTTCACTCTGCATAGCGATTTGGCAACACCTAGAAAAGCTGAAGATGTGCACTCCTGGTGTGTGCCCTAGTGCTGTGATTCTCAAAGTGTGATCCTGGCACCAACAGCAACAGCATCATGGGGGAACTTGTTAGAAATATACCATAGACCTATTTTTCACAAACCCTGGACACAGGGCTCAGAAATCTGTTTTATTAAACCCTCTAGGTGACTCTAACACAGTTTAAGAACCACTACCCTAGAGACATCTCATACAGTGAGGCCCATGTGAGAATGCTCATAACAATATTGTTTATAATAGCAGGAAAAGGAGAATAAACTATATGTCCCTCCACAGAAAAATTAACAAAATGTGACATGTTCACACGAAGGAATGCCACATAGCAGTGAACAATGAGTGACCTAGAGCGACATGTATTGACAGGGATGAGCCTCACAAATATTAGGTTGTGTAGGGGGAAAAACAACTTGGGAAACTATATTGAGTATGTTACTATATAAATAAGGTTCAAAAGCATATGGTACAATTCTATATATATAGTAACAGCATGAAGATATTCGCTAGAATGACAAATGGCGAGTTCAGGTTGGCGGTGACCTGTTATGGAGAGGGTGGACTACTCCTGCTTGAGCGCTTGCTACTTTCCCATTTACCCCAACCCCCTGCACCTCTTCTGGTCTCCATCTTCACTCCCTCGCTTGCTAATAGCACATCTCTTTGCTGTTTGTTGAATGTAGGGGATGGAATTTATAAAGACTTGCCACTCTTGACCATGCCCCCCCATTCCTGTAATCACCTCCTCACTGGCCTCTCTGCTTCTGTCCTTATCCCCTTCAGTCTATTCAAAATATAATATTGCAGCCATTTTATGATGCTTTATTGTCATCTCATTTCCCTCCTTTGCTCAGAAGTTGTTATCAGCTTCCCATCTCACTCAAAATAAGGCCCAAGTTACTTGCAATGGCCAGAGGCCTCTTTCCAGTCTGCCTTTATCTCCACTCTGTTCCAGCCACATTGGCCTCCTTCCTGTTCCCAGAGCATGAGACACTTCCTTCCTGGCATTTATATTATGGGCTCTCTTTGAGTAGGAAAACTACCCCAAGTGATCTTCATGGTTCAAATATTTGAACTTCCTTTAAATATTTGCTGGAATGCCACCTTCTCAATAAGGCATCCTGCCTGCTCATGGTAGATCCTTTGTGCTGGCCCTCATCGGGACAGGACTCCCTGGCCACAGAGGACAGACCTGAGTCTGTGGGCTCCTGCTCCCAGCAGGCACATCTCCTTGGAGTCACCCTCATTTGGCCACATTTGGGAATGGCAGTATCTGTAGGACTGGTATGAGAGGGTAATGAACAGAAGGAAAATAAGCAGATGGTGGTAATTTTTAAATTTTACATTAATTTATGTAATTAATTCAGTTGTTAAATATTGTGAATATTTTGAATGTCACTCCTTACTACAGAAATATTCGTTATTATTATTTTTTTTTTAGAGAGAGAGAGAGAGAGAGAGAGAGAGAGAGAGACATTGATGTGAGAGGGACACATCGACTGGCCAGGGATGAACCACAACCGAGGCACATGCCCCTGGCTGGAATCAAACTGGGGACTCATTGTTCTGTGGGCCACCACTTTACCATTGAGCCAAACTGGCCAGGGCCAGAAATATTCATTATTATCATGAAAATACCATTGCTTTCTCACCCCACTTTTATTAAGGCATAATTGACAAATAAAAATCGTCTATGTTTAAAATGTACAACAGGATGTTATTATATAGCTCCAAGTTGAGAACTATGCTGCATATGGAAACTTTATATATTAGGGATATTAATTATAAACACTATAATAATATGAATTATAATATTACTTGCAATAACTTATTGGGCAATAGAAATTTATTTAGATTATCCATTTTAAAAGAAAATGTTCTATACACTATTTGGTACATGCAAAAGAATATATGTAACATCCTAGAACACATAAAGTTATGAAGTACATAAAAAAACATGTATTAAATATATGCCAATGAGTTCACCACCCAACCAAACACTAGAACATTTGATATCATTACATCTGTCCCTGCTCCTCCCCATCCCATTTCTCTTCCACACCATAGAGGTAAACACTATTCTGATTTTTGTGTTGATCATTTTCTTGTTTTTAAAAATAATTTTTGAATCATTTAAGTATCCCTGAACATTACATTGTTTATTGTTGTTTATGTTGTAGCATAATAAGAATGATATGCATATGCATGCAATCTTAAGGAACTGTGTTTTTTCTATTACGGTGGTCTTAAGATTCATTCATGTAGTATGTGGCAGTAGTATTTCATTTTACTGCCATATAATATTCCATTGTGTGACTGTATCCCAGATTACTTACTTGTTCTACAGACCTTTTCTGCTGAGAGACCTATATGTTTCCCCCCATATTTTTGCTATTATGAACAGAACTTCTCAATATATTCTCATATATATCCCCTGAAACAAGTGTTTGGTGTGTATACTAGGAATGGAATTACTGGCTTGTAGGGTATGCAAATATTCATCTTTACCAGATAACACCAAATATTTTCCAAAGTGAGTGTTCCAAAGTACAGAAGTGTTTTCATCAACTTTCATTTTTATCACTTGTTGGCATTAGTAGACTTAATTTTTACCAATCTAGTGAATGTAATAGATCAGCTCTTATGGAAGAAAAGGCATAGAAATAGACTCTTGACCAATGTTTCCATACTCACTTTCCAGTGTTAGTGAATGCTTACTGCTCCTTTGGGAATTTAAGTATGTCTTAGAACAATTCTGTTTCCAGGATTCACCCCTGCTTAATCTCTCTCTCTCTTTTCTGGGAAGAGTTGATCCTATCAGAGGTTTACTGAAGAAGCAACCATTTTAGGGTAACCCAGTAGTTTCTGGAAAGCTCATGAGCAGAGGGGGTTTGGAATGAACAATTTGAAGCAGTATTTTAATTAAGAGATTCAGCTGTTTCTATTTTTCTAATGACCAGTGCTTGCTCTCATTGTAAATTACATTCCCAGGCAAGATGACAAGGAATCCTTTGGGTGATTTTTTTCTCTCTCCTTTCTGATTTTTCTGGACTACAAATTAAGACAGGTGGAGTTCCTTCTTATACATTTTCCCACTGGGTTTCCTGGGACTCCCCCCAGCCCCACCTGTCTTCTTTTTGCTTCACTGAAGAAATGAAAAATTGAGGTGATTTTCTGAAATGAACATCTTTATTGATTAGGGGCTGATTCTGACAGCATGTGGCCATCTGTTTAATTGGGTTTCACATCTAAGATGTAACTATACTTAGTAACATGATTTATGAGAATTTAATTTAGTTCCTATTTTCATTTTCTGATTTATGCCACTTAAGTCTGCTTCTGCATGCAATAGAGACTTGAGTAGAAAATAGAAAAACAAACAAAAAAAACCTGTAGTTCCCCCCCACACACAAATCTACACCTTTGTGTGAAACTCTATGATTTGTGACCATCTTTCAATGTCGGATTTTTTATAGGGTGGGTATAATTCCTTATTTTTCTACCCTTGTCAACTTGGGTAGCAATGTCCTCAGATACAAAATACAGTAAAATAATAATGGTTTGAGTCTGCTGTATAGGAGTTATACTCAGGAACTATTGCAGAATTTAATTATATTTGAACAGATACAGTGGTTACAGAAGAAAACAAGTTGCTGAGGTGATTGGTGCCCAAGCTTGTGCTTCCTTAACTTGGTGATAACTTCCAAACTGGTCTACCCTGTTTTAGTAGGGAGACCTTGATTGCCACTGATTTAGTTGTATGACCTTGATCAAGGTATTTCTCCTTCCTGTACCCTTTCCTGTACCCTGTTTTCCTCATCTGCTACATGTTGTAGTTACTTAGCCCACAGAGTTTTGGGTGAGGATTTAATGAGATGAATTATTTTATTTTATTTTTTTATCCTCACCCGAGGACATTTTCCATTTTTTGTTCATAGAGAGCGGGAGGGAGAGAGAGGAAGAGAGAGAGAGAAACATCGATGTGAAGGGACACATCGAGTGGCTGCCACCCACATGACCAACCAGGGCCGGGGACAAACTGTAACCGAGGTACGTGCCCTTAGCGGGAACCGAACCTGGGTCTCTCTGTACCGCAGGCCGACACTCCAACCGCTGAGCCAAACCAGCCAGGGCTAATGAGATGAATTTGAAAAGTGCCAGCACATTGCCAAGGTTAGGGTTTGTAGGTCTAAAACTGGCATACCATAATCCCCAGGATAGCCAGTCCATCACAGAATAAACAACAAGATATGAAAATTTTGGAGGGAAATAGTTTGGACTTTTGATCTCAAAATATTTTATAAATTAAAACAATATTTTTGCATACTGAAAAAAATACAACCAATTTGGAGAAGTAGTAGTTTGTGGATATCTTCTGTAACTCAGAAATTCCATTTTTAATGATGGATCCTTATGCTCACCAAAAGACATGTAACATAAATGTTCAGAGTTGCTTTATTCATAATGGCAAAAACCTGGAAAGAATCTAATATCCATTAACAAAAAAATAGGTATATACATTGGTATATTCATACATTTGAATATTATATAGCCATGAAAATGAGCAAATGGCTCTGTGCTACAGTATGTAAGAATGCCAGTGTCCTTCCCTCAGAAGAGGAGGTGGGGGTGGGTGGGAAGAGATAAACCACAGAACTTATATGCATGTATGCATGACCAATGGATATGGACAACTAAGCCGGGGACGGGGTGGGGGTGGGGTGGGGAGGGGGGTGCCAATGGGGTAAAAAAGGTAAAATATCTGTAACAAAAAAATAAATAAAAAATTAAAAAAAAAAAAAAAGAACGCCAGTGTCTTAATGCTCAATGAAACAGTGCATGGTTTCATTCATAAAGTTCGGGAATAATCAAACGAATCTGTGACCTAATTGGTAGAAGTTGAAACAATGGCTGTCTTTGTTGGAGTGTTGGCTGGGAGAAGACACAGGAAACATTATCTTGATCTGGGAGGTGGTTGCACCAGTGATACGTGTAAAAGCTCATTGTGTTCTACCATTAAATCTGTGCCTTTCCTGTATGTATATAATACCTCAATGTAAATAATGACACCCTCCTTCTCCCCATAAATTTTTTGGAACTGCATATAGCATGCATAGACATTTTGGATTAATAACAGGTTACCTCAGGCTAAGCCTCCAGAGGCATAGACCAGGGATTGGCAAACTTTCTGTAAAGGGCCAGGTAATATGTGTCATTGTGAGCTATGTGGTCACTGTTGCAAAATCTCAACTTTGCCATTGCAATCACAGACAGTTCATAAACAAGTGAGCATGACTGTGTTCCAATAAAAGTATTTACAGGTGCTGTAGTTTGCCAACCCCTGTTGCAGAGCAATGTGAGAGGATGGGATCCAGGAGACCTTGACGAGTGTTCTGACTCAGCTTTTAAACTATGGATGTAATCAGGTTGTTGTACTGTAACTGGGAGGGTGGTAGAATGAACAGCTCACATTTGGTTTTCATTTCTACTTACATGGATGGGTCTTTAGAATGAAATTCATTTCATATATTCAGTATCAAGGTGTATCTGCAAAGTGCCTCATTTCAATTTATTTTCATATGCCTCAAATCATATTAAGGAATTATTTTAAGCAAATAAAACCTTGACTTGTAAACAGGGAAGGCCTAAGGGCTAACACCAATGATGTTATCTATGCTGTTATACACAAGGGATTTGGTTGCCCCAGTTTAATCACAGATATTCTGGTATAGAAGATAAGCCTTTGTCCAGAGGCTGGGCTTATGCTAGCATCAAACTATAGAATTAATCCTGAAATCAAACATAGATTTATCTTGCTGTTAAGGCAAGAACTGTGTTTCAAGCTGGGAGAATTTATCATACTTCATTGACTCTGCCTAAAACCATAAAGTGGAAACTAAGTTAACAAATACTCACCTGCGGCCTCCACTGGAATTTAATTCATTAAATTCCTGAATCTGTTCGCTGCTATTTTGGGGGACATTTTGGGAATAGTCATCCATAGTTTCAGAGCTAGAAGGTATGAAACTTGAAATAGTTACTTAATCCAAACTTCTCATTATCTAGAAGAGATCCTGACACTCAGAGCAACTCTTAGTAAGTTTTTTCAGTTATTCACTTAATGTTTGTAGAGATCCCACTATTTCTTACCTCCTGGTGTTCACACCCATGTGTACTCCCCTCCCGCACTGAATAAAGCTGACCTCTATAACCAGTAGGATACTGTAGAAATGACAGGATATGACTTCTGAGGCTAGGTCATCAAAGACATTGTGGCTTCTGCCTTGCTCTCTTGGACTGATCACTCTGGGGAAGCAATCAAGAAGCTGGTGGAAAGTTTCACATGTGAAAGACCTGAAGCTTCCCCCCATAACCAGTACCCTGTGAGTGTGCCATCTGGGATGCAGATCCTCCAGTCCAGTCCAACCTTCACATGATTGCAGCCCAGGCTGACATCTGGACAGCACCTCATGGGAGACTGAGACAGAGCACCCACATAAGCTGTTTCTTAATTCCTGACACAGGGAAGCTGTGAGACAGTGAATGTTTATTGTTTTGAGCCACTATGTTTTGGGATACTTTGTTACATAGTAAGAGATAACTAATACAGAAATTACAACTTGCCAGGTACTAAGTTTGGTGCTAGGGTATATAATATACTACGGTGTAGTGCGTAAGAGTGTGGGCTTTGATTTTAATTTCTGGCTTGGCCGCTGATAACTTGCAACTTTGGGAAAGTTTCTTAAACACATTTAAGCCTTCGTTTAATTATCTGTAAAATGGAGATAATAATAGTGATTATCCTATAAAGTTGTCATGAAAATTAAAGGAGATAATGTATGGAAAGTGCTTGGAAGAGAGAACAGTTTATAGTAGGTACTCAATAAATCTTAGCTATTAAGAGTTCTTGCTTTTGAGGAGTTAGGAGAGACAGACTTGTTACAAGTCACATATAAAACATGATGAGTGTGCAACAGAAGGGTGTGTAATGCATCCTGGGAACCACAGAGGATGGGTAATTAATCAGGGAGAGTCAAGATTGCCTTCTCCGTGAAAGTGATGTTTGAGTTGGCTTTGGAAGGAAAAAGAAGTTCTCTTGATAAAGAAGGTAGGTTGGGACATGAAGGACATACTAGAAGAAGGACTGGCTGTTGCAAATGCAACAGATTCAGCAGAGAATGGTCCAGAAACAGATGAGATGGTCACAAATGCTGGGTGGGGGAGAAGAAGGGATGATGGGAGATGCTATGTGGAAGAAGTAGGTGAGAGTCTTGTAAGTCATACTGAGGAACAGGCCACAGGTGTTGTCTAGGTTTCTTTGGGAGGCAAGAACTTACATTTCTCTTCCTTGGTCTTATTTTTAAAGATCATGGCTTGGAAAAGGGGTAGATCGAGGCACTTGGACCAGTTAGAAGTTTGGCAGATAGTTCAAGAGAAGGGTGGGGAGAGTCTAAATTTAGGCAGTGATAGTGGTGAGGGGGAGAAGGGAGTGAATAAGTTAAATTCCAGAAGATTGTTCTCAAATAATTGTGTTGTGATAATATAGGTAACAGTTTTCCAACTTTTCCACAGATGCTATGAAGGCCTCCCATAAAATGGAGATTATAAATGCTCTGTGAAGTTATTCTTCACAGAGAACTATTAATGTGTCAAGCATTGTACCAGGTACTTTAACACACAAGAAGGGGCAAAACTAGGTTTACAATTTTACATGAAACAGAGTTTTTTTTGTATTATTTTTTATTAATTATTGTATTGTTTTCCATATGAACAATCATAAATCTACTTTTACGCCACCCTGTATTATCTCTAATCTGCACAATAGTTCGGTAAGCTTGGCAATGTGCATCCATTTTACCGAAGAGGAACCTAAAACTCAGAGAGGCTAAGTAATTTGCCAAAGACCACACAACTAGTAAATGACAGAGCTGGGAGTACAACCCAGCTTCTCTGATTGCATGCTGTTAATCTTCACCCTACCCTGTTGGATATTGGATAGGAAGTGTGAGAATTACATGAAGTGATACATGTGAACACACTCTGCAAAAGGTTAAAAGCATGATATAAGTGTATATTATATCATGCCCTCCCCACATAGTGGGAGATTGTTTCTATTTGGTATGTAAACAAGATTTATGGTATGTAGGGACAGCCAGTTGAGGGTCAGAAGGTTGGATGGTCCCCAGGTCCTACTGATTCTATGTCCCAAAGGGCTATAGCATTGAGCAGCAGTTCATTATTGCTGCCGCTGAGAGTGCTGCTCTCTGCAAGCCCTCTGGCTCTGCCCCCGATCTCCTTGCATCCTTGGAGTGGGGTAGGGTGGAGGGGGGCTATTTGAGAGATGTCATAAGCTAGTTAAAAAAGAATAATTAGATATACTCTCCAAAAACATTTTACTTTACAAAATTTACTATGAAATTGAAAAAGTTTTAAGTGAGCTGAAGTTAAATCATGAACAAACATTGAGTGGTTTGCAAAATTGCCAGATGATGCACTTAGCAAGGTTTGTGGGATCCTTGCTACAAGTATCCTAGGATGTTCTTGTCCTGGTCCAGTTGAGGACTCTGGAGGTCCTAATACAGCCCCCATCTCTGAGATCTGACCAAGGAGGCAGCCAAGAATGACTTTCTGGATAGTGCCACTGGAGGACAAGAGTACTCTCAACTGGGAAGCCCTGCAATTTCATGGCATCCCTGTTACTGTGGTTAGTCCCAGGACCAAAGCCTGGACGGACTCATTTGCCACCTGTAGGGCACTTGTTGTTTTTAGATAGTAGAGGACTAAGCAGGTTCGCTGCAAGGCTGGTAGCAGAAAGCATGGAATGATTATCAGGGTCAATTAAAGAGGTAGGGTACAAGTGGGACACTCCCAGGAAGTGAGCAACATGGATGTAAGCCAGAGTGCGGAGAGCATCAGGAAGCTAGAAAAGAATGGTGATGGGGACAAGAGGTCAGGGAACAATCTCACTAATTTATCATTTTTCTTTTTACACTCACCTGAGGATTCTTTTTGTCCATTTATCTTCAGATAGAGTGGGAGAGAGGGAGGGAGGGAGAGAGAGAAGGAGGGAGAGAGAGAGAGAAATAAGAGAGAGAGAGAGAGAGAGAGAGAGAGAGAGAGAGAGAGAGAGATGTGAGAGAGAGATGTGAGAGAGACATCGGCTGGTTGCCTCCCGCATGACTCCGACCAAGGGGCCGGGACCAAACTGCAACTGAAGTATATGCCCTTGGCTGGAATCCAACTTGCGACTCTTGGGTCCATGGGCCAATACTTTAACCTCTGACCTAAACCAGCCAGGGCTCACTGATCTATCTTGATGGTCACAATCTCACACATCATCCCTTGAAAAATCAGTTTTCTTTTATCTTTTTTACAGAAGGAGTTTGTATTTATTGTAGAAAATAGTTTTGTGGCTAAGTCTTTATGTAAATGAGTATTTCTTTAATAGTAAATTCCTAGATGTGGAAGAATTGCTGAGTCACACATTATGACCAATTTAGGGATTTAAAAATACAATATACCTGATTTGTCTTGAGAAAAAATACTGTTATCAGAAGGGAGAGGTCTTCGTCTCCACCTGGTACTAGTGGATTTCTTGCAATATCCTGAGGAAAAAGAATTTTCTGAGACTCGTCTAAGATGATGTGATAGTCCCATTTCCTTTTGTCCTGCCAAGGAAGAAGTGTAGCTGGCTCTTCAGTAGAGCTAAAGTCAGAGCCAGTGTTCAGAGTTTCCATTCCATGTCTACATAGCCCAATCCAGCATCAGGCTAGCTTAAGTTACGTTTCCCCACTATGGTCCATCAGTCCATTGCATGTGGGGTCCACAGGGCCACATGGCTATGGAGGAAACATGGGTAAATGCAAGGAAGCCAAGAGCGAGCCAAGAGCATAAGAGAGAGAACTCTTTTGTTTAGATTATATATTCCCAAATTTTCACATGCTTGCAGTAGCCATGGCCAGTCTGGCCAATGATCTCTGTTTCAGGTGTGACTGACAGGCAAGTACCTTCCGTGTGTCACCCCAATATCACTGGGCATGCATCAGTCTCCCCTTTGTTTGGTCCTTTCCCCCAGTGATCTGTGGGGAGTGGGCTGGTGGTTTCCTGGGGAGTGCAGAGTTGCAGCTTCCTAGTGGAGCTGCCCAAATGGCATGCCTATAATGTCTGGCCTCCCCTTTGCTCCTTTTCTGTTAATAACTAACTAATTACAACAGTATCAGTACCAGTTTATATTCCCACTAACAATAGATTAGATGGTTTTCTTTTATGGAGTATGCATTGTAAAGATACTATTGGAGGAGATGAATAAAGAAACTCAGTTTTTTTGTTTAATTGATATGGGAGAAACTATTAATCACATTTTTATTATTGAGACCATGATCTCATACCTAAATATGGATCATGAACCCACAAAAGTATTTGTTGAGAATCTACTGTTTTCCCAAGCCTGAGCTGGTCATCACTGCCTCTAGTGTCAGTTTGAGTACCTGGGACAGTGACTGTGTATATGAAAGGAATTGTGGGAATATGAGTAGAATATGAGATACTGAACCTTCAAGTGGGAGGAAATTTTTGTTTTCCCTGCCAGGTGTTGAACTATAGCAGAGGTTCTCAAAGTGTGGTCTCTGGGTCATCAGCACCAGCCTTACTTGTGATAAATGAGCATTACCTGTTCCCATTCATGACCTACTAAATTAGAAACGTCAGGTTGGGCTCGGAAATTCATGTTTTAAGATTTTAACCATCAAAACTCTGCTAGATGATCAAGTCTGAGAACCACAGAGCAATAAAAAATGCAGCAAATTCAAAAGAGGTCCAGCTTGGTTGGGTTAAATTAGGGGAACTAACTCGTTCTGGTTTGCCTGGGACTGTCCCAATTTTAGCACCGAAATACCACATCCCAGGAGCCCCTTCAGTCCTGAGCAAACAGGATGGTTAGTCACCCTGGGCAGGAAGAGGAGGATCTCTTTGTTGCAGCCAGAAGGTAATTATGGCAGAAAACATATAGAAGGAGCAGAAGAGGAGGTTTCAAGATGGAGGGCAGATATTAGAAGCTGCTCTCTGCTTGTCAGTTCTAGGCTGATAGATGTGGTGGCAGGAGGTTACCTGCAGGAAGCCAGCAGATGGCTAAGGCATCTTGCTGAATCCCTTGACATGAGTCACAGCTGTTAGAACTTGATACTTTCTGAAAGGGAGAAGGTTGGTATTCACCAAACTACTGCTAGGTGCCAAATTAAAAAAAAAAAAAAAAAAAAAAAAAAAAAGCCTCTGTTAATCTTAGCAGTGATGACAATGAAATTCCTATACCAAAAAAAAAAAAAAAAAAATTACCAAAAGCACTTTGTAATTGCAGCGATTTTCATGTCCCATCTGATGGTCCCCTAGATTATAGAAGAATGGTAGCTGGTTTATCTGATTGCAACAACTAATCCTGAAAACAATGTAACACTCATTCTTTCTTAGAATGAGCATTCATCCTGGATTTTCCAAGGCAGGTGCAATTAAAACTATTTTTGTCTTTTTCTACAGTCATAATTTGTAAGTCATGTAAAGTTTCAGTTTTGAAAGAATAGTCTGCAAAATTATAATAAAAGTATCTGATCGTATGTTACAATCATGGTGTTGAGGAGTGGTGAAGAGAGGAGAATGACACAGGAGGGCTGATTTATATACATCAGCTAAGTTAAATATAAGCAGTTTCTTGTTTTTACTAAACCAATACTTCTGAAATGTTTTGCCCATTAGAATCGCCTGGGGAGCTTTTAAAACATATCGATGCTCACGGCTCCATCCCAGAAATTATGGTTTAATAGGTCTGGGGCAGGGGTTGGAAATGGGTATATTTTTAAAAAGCTGCCAGGGATTCTAATGTGCAGTTGGGGTTGAGAATCCTTATCCTGACTTAAACCAGTGGGTCTCAGCTAGCATGCACCAGGATAAGCTGGAGGGCCTATTCAAACCTCTGCACCCCACCCCCAGAGTTCCTGGTCCTGTAGGTCTGGAGTGAGGCCCAATAGTTTGCATCTCTAACACATGCCTGGGGAATGCAGAGGATGATGCTCTGGGACCACACTATGAGGACCAGAGTTCTAAATGATGCCTCCTCAAACTCGAGTTGATCTTACAAACTATATCTTTCCTGCTTTGTATAGACATGTGTATAGATAACCCCTCTCCCCAAACACCTCTATGCATCTACTCCCATATATACAGTATTTTGTTTCCTTGCTGAATTTAAAACATTTTAATTAAAAATACACTTTAGAGAGGTTTGGTATCAGTTCCCCATCCTCTCTAGACCTTGAAAACAGGATATTTTTTTCTGGTTATATCCTTGTTCTCACACTAGGTTGTAAGTTATTTGGGGGCATTTGTACATTCAAACTTACCTGTAAATGTTAGTGGTCAATGATTATGTATAGAAATTTCATCATTATAACCAAACCCAGTGATTCCCAGTTGTTTTTATAATAGGATTTAAATATACTAACATCTCTAAAATTAATATCATAGCCCTGGCCGGTTTGGCCCAGCGGTTAAAGCATTGGACTGCGGACCAAAGAGTCCTGGGTTCGATTCTGGGCAAGGGCACGTACCTTGGTTCAGGTTCATCCCTGTCCCTGGTTGGGTTTGTGCAAGTGGCAACCAATTGATGTGTCTCTCTTGAATTGATGTTTCTCTTTCTCTCTCTCCCCCTCCCACTCTGTCTGAAGATAAATGGAAAAATATCCTCGGGTGAGGATTAAAAATAATAATAAAATAGCATCATAAAATATGTTTATTTAGTGAACTATAGAACTAGAAGTAATTATACAGGACAAGTAACGTCAAATAGGTTAGCAGAAGTAGTTGCAAGTGACTCTCACCAAAAAATATGTGCTAAGATGCCACATCAGCAATAAGCCCTGAGATGTGGATTGGTGCATGGATTAATTCAGTAATATAACCATACATGTAGGCTTTTGAAAATAACTGTCATAACCTATACTGGGATAAAGGCACATTAATACAACCATAAATCCATGCAAAAGACCAAACACCCTATTTGACAAAATAATAATACAATGGGGATGTAGCGATAGAGTCATTCCCTTAGCAAAAATATCACAAATACCCGTAGTGAAAGAAAACAGACACAGATGCACACTCAGTGGCAAATCCAAGTATATCTCTCTGGTGAAAGCAGCTACAGCAAATATGGAAATGGATTTAATTAAATAAACATTTGAGTGTGTACTTTGGTGCACATATTCTCAAATCCTTTGGATTCTCCTTTAGAATTTCCCTTCTGTCACATTCTTTTGGACTGAACTTACTCTGTCATTTGTCCCTGCCTGACTGTGTGCCTTTGCTGCCCCAGAGGCTACTGGAGGAATCCTAACTTAACACATTTAATAATGCTAATTCCTTCAAAGGAGTCAAAAATTGAATTTAAGAATGAAGTGCTCCCAAATTTAGATGAGTTCGAGGTGCCTTGCATCAGATTAGTAAGTTTACAAAAGTTATATAGAGAAAGGGAAGAAGCAGGTGCTTTGGGTTTTGAAGGCTGGTGGTGAAGGTTGGATGCCTCCCATTTTGTTAAATCTGGCCAAACATGGAAACAACAGGAAAAGATGTGAGTCTGAGTCTGACTACAGCTGTAAAATAATAGCCATTTGTAAGTGTCAATATTAATAAAAACCCCAGAACTTCTAAAGAACACAAAAGTTTGGAAGGTAGAGTTAAAAAATGTTTTTTTTTTCTTTATTGGTTTTAGAGAGAGAGGAAGGGAGAGGGAAAGAAAGATGGAAATATCTACTGGCCACCTCCTGCATGCCCCCTACTGGGGATCAGGCTCACAACCTGGGCATGTGTCCTGACCAGGAGTCAAACTGGCAACCTCTTGGTGCATGGGTCGACACTCAACTACAGCCACACCGGCCGAGCTGGAAGGTAGAGCTTTTAAAATATTTGCTATATGAGCCCAGCCAATGTGGCTCAGTGGTTGAGCATCAACCCATGCACCAAGAGGTTGTCGGTTCAATTCATGGTCAGGGCACATGCCCAGGTTGTGGACCAAATCCTCAGTGGGGCACATGTAGAAGGTGGCCAGTTGATGTTCTCTCTCATCGATGTTTGCATCTCTCTCTCTCCCTCTCCCTTCCTCTCTCTCTTCTAAACAATAATGAAAAAAATTTTGCTATATGAGAACTTTCCTGAACCATACACTTATGGATATGGAACTTAAAATTAATGTGGCTGTATAATTTCATTAAAATCAATGAAAGCATACAAAGACTATAGGGAAAAGAGATTATATTCAACATTGTTAAGGCCAAAGGACTCTGATCTAAGTCAGTATTTTGTCTAATTTTCTTTTTTCAGCATATACCATAACCACAAAAAGGGAGAAGATCCTGCCATTACTCCTTAGTGGTAGGGAGGGCTAAGAGGACACAGGGGTGATGAAACTTGGAGCTGGGCAAGACTTTTCATTTTGTTAGTAACTGCATTCTGATTCAGAGTTTATTGGGAAAATGTGCTGACCTCAAAACTACACTAGTTATTCCATGGGTGCAAGAGAGTAGCTAGCTGGTGTGACTCACTGGTTGAGCATCGACCCATGCACCAAGAGGTCCTGGTTGAATTCCCGGTCAGGGCACATGCCCGGGTTGTAGGCTTGATCCCCAGTTGGGGGGCAGGCAGGAGGTGGCCAGTCAATGTTTCTGTCTCTCCCTTTCCCTTCCTCTTTCTCTAAAAATCAATAAAAACATATTAAAAAGTTTCTTTTAAAAAAGAGAGTAGAACCAACAAAATTCCAAATATAGAAGGAAAATGAAAACTAGAACTTGAACTGATATTGAATATGGAAACTTCAAGAAGTATCACATTGGTAGTACTAATAGTATCGTGTAGTGTTTTAGACTTTGACCAGCAAGAGGTACTCATAATTACAGGCAGTGCTAAACCCAGTCACCCCTTTGATTTTCACAAGGTGCAGATTCCATTCACTCAGCAAATTTTTAAAAAAATCCTCACCCTAAGATATTTTTTCATTTATCTTCAGATAGAGTAAGGGGGCAGGGAGAGAGAGAGACAGAGAGACAGAGATACATTGATGTGAGAGAGACACATCAACTGGCTGCCTCCCACATGACCCTGACCAGGGCCAGGACAAACTGCAACTGAGGTACGTGCCCTTGACTGGAATCAAACTTGCAACTCTTTGGCCTGCGGGCCGATGCTGTAACCGCTGAGCCAAACTGGCCAGGGCTACTCAGCAAATATTTGTTGAGTGCTTACCATGTGCCAGGTAGTGTTCTAGCTCTGGAGATACCACAATGAAAGAATAATAAAAATAAAAAAATAAAATCTCTTTTGTTATGGAGCTTGCATTCTAGTTGGGGAGAGACAAACAATAATTTATAGAGTAAGTAAAATATAAAGTATCATCGATGGTGTTATAAAAAGCAAGAAAAGGGGGCAGGATAACTAACACTTCAGGAGTGCCTTTGGAAAGCACCAGGGAGGACCTTAGTGAGAAGTGACATTTGAGTAAATATCTGAAGTTAGCTATGCAGATAGCAGTGGAAAGGGAGTTCCAGGTTGGGGAGGGGTGGGGGAAACAGGAAATTATTAATTTTTAAATATTTTCTATTGATTTTTTTTTTTAGAGAGAGAGGAATGGAGAGAGAAACTTTGATGTGAGAGCTACATCAATCAGCTGCCTCCTGCACGCCCCCTACTGGGGATCTTTTCCGCAATCCAGGCATGTGCCCTGACCAGGAATTGAACTGGGACCTCTCAGTCCATGGGACAACTCAATCCACTGAGCCATACCGGTTGGGCTTAATTTTTTTTTTTAATGTATCCCCATACAGTATGAATGTGCTATACCTGAGTGTACGTGTATATTTGTTTTCTTCAGCCTGAGCCATGGGATAATGGACTAATTTTGTTTTCATCTATATTTGTCTATACTTAAAAACCAAATTAATGTGATTTTACAGTAATAAAATGAATACTTAAACCTAGACACATCAAGACATTTAACTATTCCTGGAGAGCTGTAGCTATAGTTAGCATGTAAATTTATGGTTATAAAAGGTCAAGTAATTGAACTTGTCTGGGTTCATTGCCCCCTGAATGTAATCGGTTTTTTGGCCATTGTGTCCTAAACAAAAGCAGTCTATGTTTTTTGTGGTCAGCATTTTGCTAAGACTCCAACTAAGTGAGTCAATAGTCACTGATATGAGAATTATGAAAAACTCCTGTGAAAATGAAAGGTTAACCCAACCAGAAAAACACAAGCAGGCCTCAGTGGTTTTCCCAGGCACAGATTCGAAAAAGAAACTTTTACTAACAAATAGGTTATTGTGACATATAGACACTAATATTTTCATCTGTCAGAATTTTAGTCTTTGGGGTTTTATAATCATAATCGGTATTTTTGCTTGAACTAGACATGAAACTTGAAGGTGTTGAAAAATAGAACAAAATATTACTATGTAAACTTAGTGAACTATAAACTGTTTTTGCTAACCTTTATGATTTTCTATAACACATTTATCTCTGTAAAAGGGTTCATTTTAATTACACAAATTGATTGTCTTTGACTAATCAGAATTTAAAAACATTACATTTATGTTCAAAGCTCCTTTAGCTACCTATCACACCACCTCCCAAATATCTCCAAGAGGTAATCACTATGATCTCTTTGACATGTATTCTACAGACCTTTTATGTGCATTTACATACATACAGGGTGGGGTAAAAGTAGGTTGTTTGGATGGAAAATAATACAGTAATTAATAATAATGCAAGAATAAACTCGGTTTCACATACTCACATGGGTAAACCTACTTTCGCCCCACCTGTATACTTACACTGAGAGGATATTAATTTAGAAAATATAAATGGTATTTATATATCTGTATCTTTGCCTTGCTTTATTCCAACAATATGTCTTGGTCTTTTCCATGTTAGACTATCAAGTCCTGCACCTTTCTTTTCATTTGCTGTATAACATGGTTATAGATAATTGTCATTCCCTTCCTGATGGACATTTAGTTTGTTGCACACTTTTCTCAATTACAGCAACACAGCAATGTACAGATTTAGCCATGACTCCACAGCATATATGAACCATTGATCGGGCAGTGGTTGTTGTATGGTCCTTGGACCAACAGCATCAGCATCACGAGAGAGTTTGTTAGAGATAAAAATTCTTACCTTTTTCTTTGGACCTACTGACTCAGAAATTCTGAGGGTGGGGCCCAGCAATCTGCATTTTAATAAGCCTTTTAGGTAAAATTTAAGAACCACAAGCAGGAATATAAGTGTACATACACATAGATGCATATGTATACATATGCAGTCAGTTCTGCTATAATGTGACATATGTGTTCCTAGACATCACTGTGCTATGAAAACTTATACAATAAAAGCCATAAGGCTTATGGGAAAAAGGGGTTAGGGATACAACAATCAAAAACTTTGTAGGCAATGCAAAACAAAAACTAGGAGCTTAATAAAAGCAATAGCACAGTTTTGTACATGTGAAGTGGGTAAATACATGAACACTGCAGTAAGCAGGGTGCTTTCCCTAGAAAAGACCTGAAGTTTGCTTGTGGAAATGGGCACTGAAGGACTTGCAGCTTGTGAGTTATTGTGTAGTGGTGGAAAAAGTGTTATCTGAAATTGGAAGGGAGATTTTAACATCAGATGTGGCTGGGTGTGGCTTCTAACACAGGTAGTGAATGGAGGTAGCTGGTCCACGTTGGGATGTATGTGTTTTGTGTATTCCTACGTGGCTCTGTTCATTTGGGTGCAGTTTTCTGCCTTCATCTAGCATTTCCTGTAAAGGAAATGGTGCATAAGCAAACATGAAATTAGAGTTATGCCCCAGTTTTTTCCCTAATATATCAGTCATGTTGGAACAAATTTGCCTTTTCAGTACGAGTGCTGTAGCACAACTGACTACATGTACCTACATACATTTATGCATACCACACATGAAAGGACCTCAGACATGACTGAATGCTGTTTTTTCACTTATCTTTTAAAAATTTTTTCCCTTTATTGATTTTAGAGAGAGAGAAAGAGAGAGGGAGAGAGAGATAGAAACATCGATGAGAGAGAACATCGACTGGCCGCCTCCTGCATGCTCCCCACTGGAGACTGGGTCCACAACCTGGGCATGTGCCCTGACCGAGAATCGAACCAGTGACCTCTTGGTGCATGGATCGATGCTCAACCACTGAGCCACACCGGCTGGACTCACTTTTCTTAATAGCATCTCTTTATGCTTTCTCTATAGCAGCATATAGTTACTAATTTTTAAATGGCATTTAAAGCATTAAGAGATGACTCATTTACTCTCTAAGTGCTTACAACAATTTACACTCCTACCATCACACTCTTTACACCATGGCCAAACATTATCAAATGTATTCATTTGTGCCAACCCAATAGTTAAATTTTTCTTTTGTCTTCCTCCCCCTTTCATCTCTCTCATATTCATATGCATATATGTGTATGGATGTGTGCACACACATTTACACTGTGAGGAATGCCTCTCATAAATATACTGATAGAAAAAGGAACTGTTTGAAAAGTGTGAAACAGGTGGTGAGGCTGTGCTGAAATTGGGAAGAAAGGAAATAAAATGGAGATGCCAGAAAACATAAGAGCCTATTCAAAGAAGAGAGAAAAAGAATTCTCTTTCCCTTTAATTATTTTTCACTTCTACTGTTGCTAAATACAACTCATCCACTTTATGAGATAAGATATTGAGTGGGCCATGTTGGGATTCAATCTATCATTCTTGCCAGTTGGCGTCTCCAAAAATGCAGCTTAAACTGTTAAAACATTCACTGCAGCAAAACAGTGCTAAGGGCATCAGATTCTTCTGTTGGTCAGTATTGGGTTCCATGGCCCGGACACGCTGGCAGGATACAGCTGATCAGGGGAGTGTGATGGCTGCCGCCTGTGAGTCTGGGGCCTCTAACGGCAAAAGCAGCAGAAGTGGAGGCTCATGCAGGTGTCAGATGTTTTCCTGTAAAGAGATTGGCAGTGGGCATAAATGATTGCAGCTTGGCACATTTTCAAGCAGGAAAGCCAGAATGATTTAATAATTAAGTCACATTGGTTTATGATCATTGTTCTTATTAGGAAACCTCATTGTTTTGATGATATATCGTGTGAGATGGAATTTTCTTATAAACACTGTGGTTTGCATATATATGTAATATATATTGAAATCAGAATGAGTTACTCAAAGTAATTGCCTACGAAGAGGATGGAATATTGATATAAGGATGCAAAAGATATTCAAGGAAATTTAGATATTATGAAGATTAATATGATGGCGCCCATCAAAGTCAGATGCATTTTCCTTTATGTGAAAGCAACAGGGAGAGAGAAAACTGCCAGCTAGAACCATCTCTGTTGGGCAATTAGGTTTTTGCACCTTGAAATATCCAACTATGATATTGTTAAGAAATATATATACAAAGAATATCTATACATACAAATTACATAGAATTAGCATTTCATTTTTAAATTGAGAACTTGTTTTCCTACCCTCATTTTCATAGTGTCCTGCCGTGGAGGGGAGGTAGAAAGAATGTTGACAGAACTTATATGCATGTACGCATAACCGATGGACATGGACAACAAAGCTGGGGAAAGGGGGGGATGGGGAGGAGGGTGTCAATGGGGAAAAAAAGGAGAAACATCTGTAACAAAAATAGATTAATTAAAAAGTCTATAATTAAAAAAAGAAAGAAAGAATGTTGAAAGGGACAGAGGGGGGAGAAAGCATTTTATCTCATCAAAGAGCTTTCGGTCACAAGGGTTTTGAAAAGTGGCTCTGGAGCAAGCAAGGGCATAGAAGAATGCGTCTCTGTTTTTCTTTCGCGCTCTCTCTCTCTCTCTCTCTCTCTCTCTCTCTCTCGGCTATTTGTGTCCTTCTTTCTTTGGTTTAAAATTTATTTTTAGCCCTGGCCGGTTTGGCACAGCGGTTAGAGCGTCAGCCTGCAGTCCACAGAGACCCGGGTTCGGTTCCCGCTAAGGGCACGTACCTTGGCTGCAGTTTGTCCCCGGCCCTGGTTGGGTTGTGTGGGTGGCGGCCACTCGATGTGTCCCTTTCACATCAATGTTTCTCTCTCTTCCTCTCTCTCCTTCCCGCTCTATCTGAGTAAAAAATGGAAAAATGTCCTCGGGTGAGGATAAAAAATAAATAAAAAAAAATAAAAAATAAAAAATAAAATAAAATTTATTTTTATTGTTGAAAGTATTACAGATGTCCCCCTCTTTATCCCCTTCATTGACCCCCTCCAACTCCCTCCCTCCCTCCCCACCTTCACCGCACTGTTGTCTGTGTCCATGGGTTATGCATATATGCATGTAAGATCTTTGGCTGGTCTGTTCCCACCTCTCATTCTCTCTGAGATGTGTTTGTATTCCCAGTTGTGATGACTTGTAAGTGTAGCTCCCAGGATCAACTCAGGGTGCTAAATTTAGCAGTGAGATGCAAGGGCAAAGCAAAGCATTTCTCCCACTCATGCACACTCAGGGCCAGCCATATAATTTGCAGGGCCCAGTGCAAAATAAAAATTATGGGGCACCCTGTTCAGAAAGCAGGAAAAAGTACAGTGCTAAAGGTGCTAAAATACAAAGCTTTATCCTGCCTTCTGTGGTCTCTCCTTCTCTAGACTTGTCATTTTTTTTTAAACTTACTATTTAATGCTGTTGTGAGAAAAATTAAAAATTTAAATGTTTAGCATAATTTTACTGTTCATCTTTATATTATGCAATGCCAGTTTTAAATGCAAATATAAGAGCTTTTATTTATTTATTTATTTATTTATTTTTATCTCACCCGAGGACATTTTTCCATTTTTGTTCAGGTAGAGTGGGAGGGAGAGAGAGGAACAGAGAGAGAGAGAGAAACATCGATGTGAAAGGAACACATCGAGTGGCTGCCACCCGCACAACCGACCAGGGCCGGGGACAAACTGCAGCCGAGGTACGCGCCCTTAGCGGGAACCGAACCCGGGTCTCTCAGGACCACAGGCCGATGCTCTAACCGCTGAGCCAAACCGGCCAGGGCCAAATATAAGAGCTTTTAACTTGGATGTGGAATCACCCAAATTATACAGTTTGTATTTTGTAGCTTGTATTTGCATATGTATTTTTTTCTTACCAGAACAGTGGAAATGCTACACAAAACTAACTCAGCCATTTTTATTTCATTGCTTAATACATGTACATTCTACCAACACTCTCTACCTTTGGCTTACTGATGAGTAAGAAAGGACTGAAAGGAAAAGAAATGGTTGGTCGCCCTCTCTTTCCCTTTCCTTTTATGTCATCATTTTTGGTGTATATGGTTGGCAGATATAGGGAAGTAATAGTAGAAAGAAACACCAATCAGAAAGAATATATGTACCCCTATGTTCATAGCAGCACTATTTACAATAGCTAAGATCTGGACACATCCCAAGTGTCCATCAATAGATGAGTGGATATAAAAAACTGTGGTACATATACACAGTGGAATACTATGCAGCTGTAAGAAAGAGAGATCTCTTATCCTTTGAGATGACATGGAGGGACCTGGAGAGTATTATGCTAAGTGAAACAAGCCAATCAGAGAAAGACAAATATCACATAATCTCACTTATTTGGGGAATATAATGAACAATACAGGCTGAGGAACAAAATAGACCCAGAGACTTAAAAGTGGGGTGCAGACTGACAAACCTTAGAAGAGGGGATCGGGGGTGGGGAGGGAAGAGATAAACCGCAGAACTTATATACATGTATGTGTAAACATGGACATAGACAACAATGGTGTGGGGGGGGGGAATTGGGAGGAGGGTGTCAATGGTGGAAACAGGAGAAACATCTGTAAAAAAAAATAAACTAAATGAAGAGTATGACAAGGTTCCTTAATCATTCATGTTTCTTAGAATGCCATTGCTGTCTTCGGTTGATCAAAGCAAATTCTGGTGCCAGTAGAAAGAGCCCTCTTGGGGCTGTCAGAGCCACCACCTACTCAGTGCTAACGTGCTTACCTTGTACTTGCGTTGAGTCTTACTGAACTCCCACACATTGTGGGTCTACAGGAGTTCTGTGCTCTAGGGGAGTATCATGAATGCTTAATGAGAATGAGGCATCTAGGAATTGTTGGCCCACAAACTGTGTGTGGCTCCTTTGCTCACACGAATACTTCCTTGTCCGCTTGATGGAACCATCTCTGTTTTGCAATGAGGGTTTTGCACCTTGAAATCTCAAACTATGATATTGTTGAGAAAATACAAAGAATATATATACATACAAATTACATAGAATTAACATTTCATTTTTAAATTGAGAACTTGTTTTCCTACCCTCATTTATCATAGTGTCCTGCCTTGGAGGGGAGGTAGAAAGAAAATCATATTCAAAGATGAAATTATTAAGTTTCGAGACAGTGACAGCAAAGCATTAAACCAAGTTCAGGATTCTTCTGCATGGGAGGTCCTGTATGACTGCACAGGCTGTGCATGCATGAAGGTGGCCCTTTCAGTATTAGGGGAAACTGCTGGATAGCCGGAAGCCTCTGGCACACTCTGTGTATGAAGGGATCCAGTTCATAGGCTGATCACTGTCAACAGTGTACGCATGCAAAATGGTTTCCTTGAAATTGATATAATGTACTTATTTCAAATTCAGTTGAATTAATATCATCTTAGAGACAGTTGAATCTCTTAGAGGGCTCCCAGCTCCATCAGGCCTTTGAAACTTCAAGGTTAAAGTTGGAACGGGGTACTTATTATCAGATCAGTCTCCATATCCTTTACAATTTTGTTTGTTTGTCTTTCTCCCAGGATTTCCAGCAGGAGAGCTGCAGAAGCCTTTCTTTTGGGGAACAGAATATCCTCGGTAAGTAAATGAGTAAAGAAATGAGTTATTAACAAGGAAAAAGATTCTGTTTTGGCAGAGCATAGAAGTAAAAAACAAACAAAAAATAAACAAAACAAAAAGCAAAGCCAATAGTTGTTCAGCAAAAAGATGGCATGGAACCTGGCATAAGCTGGCCCCACTCTCACCATTTTAGGTATTTATTTTCTGATTCTTGTTGCCAGGGTACATGACTGGACAGCAAAGCCAACTAGTACACAGGTAGCTTTTATTTTTATGTGTTTATTCATTTATGCATTGACTAAAACTACAAATATTTGGACCTTGAAGGATTGTTAGCATTTGAGTTGATGGTGATGGGTCTAAAACCATTCCACACAGAAGAAACAATGTGAGAAAAGGAAATAAATGCTCTGATAGAATAGCAAAGATTCTAGTTTGGCTAGTCCATGTGGTATACGAAGAGAAGTAGTAGAAAAGAATTCTAGAAATGAAGGTTGATGTTTGATATGGAGGGCTCTGAATGTCGTGTAAGGAGCCTGGACATTAATAGGCAATAGAAAATATTGAGGTTTTTGAGCAAATAAGGATAATCAAATTTGTCTTTGGACCTGGGTAGCTATACAATAGTTCAAAAATTGACAGTGTTTGGAGTTAGGAATATCAGTTTAAAGGCCATTAATACCAATAAATTATAGACTTACATAATTAAGAATTTCTGTATATAGTGGGAATTCTGATAATATTTATTGTCAATAATATCACCATTTTTATTATGTGCCTTTGCTTGCCCTGGTGTTTTAATGCACAGAAAATTTAGTCTTGATTTTAGAAGTTTAGTCTCTTGTATTTTGGTTTGGATAAATGCAATTTAGATATAATTAAATACAGTGGCAATGTTTTGATTTGGGCTTCTCCAGAAGCACATCCTATGACAAAGATTCAAGTGCAAATAGTTCTTTTGGGAGGTGACACCAGGAAACACCAGCAGGGGAGTGGGGAAATGAGACAAGGAAGGAAGAAAGCCAATAAATTGTGTTGTAGGAGTTTTCTATGGCTGCTATAATTAATCAGCACAAACTTGGTGGCTAAAACCAATGTAAATTTGTTAGCTTATAGTTCTGTAGGTCAGACGTCTAATCTGGGTCTCACTGAGCTAAACCCAAGGTGTTGGCAGGGCTGCATTCCTTTCTGGAAGCTCTAGGGAAGAATCTATTTCCTTGACTTTTCTAGCTTCTAGAGGTGGTCCGTATTCTATGGCTCATGGCCCTTATTCTCCATTTTTCAAACTCGCAAAGTTGCATTTCTTTGAGCGTTCATTCATAGTCAACATCTTCTGACTCTCTTCTTTTGCCTTCTTCTGCACTTTTAAGGGCCCTTGTGATTGCATTAGGTATACTCAGATAATCCAGGATAGTCTCCCTATTTTAAGCTGAGCTGATTAGCAACCTTCATTCCTCTTTGCTATGTAATAGCATATTCATGGGTTCCAGAGTTAGCACGTAGACATCTTTTGGGGGCCACTATTCTGCCAATGACACATCTGTTACAAAGCCAGTTATCACTGTGGGCAACTGGGGCTCAGTCCTGCTGTGAAGCTGTAGAAAATGCTTCAGTGTGATCCCTTCTTGGGGGCAAGGGAGCTGGTTTATTTTTCCTATAACTCACCTTCCATCATTGCTTGAGAGCTCTACCAGGTATATCAACTCCCTGGCATTATCCAGCGTAGGCCAAGAGGGCTCTGGTGGCCTAAGTCCTCAAGCAACTACAGACAGTCCTTGATTTATGATCGTTCAACCTAAGATTTTGGGTATACATTTGGTAGAAAACATACTTGAAATTGTGACCTTTCCCCAGGTTAGTCATATGTGGTATGATACTCTCTCATGGTGCTGGGCAGCAGCAGTGAGCTATGGCTCCCAGTCAGTCATGTGATCAAGAGGGTGAACAACTGATACTCTACAGTGTGATCATTGTGTTAGATGATTTTGCCCAACTGTAGACTAATGTAAGTATTCTGAGCATGGTTAAGGTAGGGTAAGCTAAGCTATGATGTTCTGTAGGTTAGGTGTATTAACTGCATTTTCAGCTTAAGATATTTTCAATTTATGATGTAATCCCCTGTAAATGGAGGAGCATCTATAGTTTCTGGTGCTGGCAGTTGGAAGCTGTTGGATTGGTGTGCTCGGAAATGGTGAGTGCTGAGTGGACAGGAGCAGGCAACAATAAAGCTTACCAGAGGAAAGCACCATCGTTAGCATAAATGAGAATGAAAATGGTTTGTATCACCCAAATCCATTAATATCATCCTAGGCCTCAGCTACATAGTTTTCATTAGTGTTCAGATATTTGGAATCAATTTTTCCTATTGTTAAGACTAGAAATTAATATATATTTTCCTGGCCAGTATGGCTCAGTGGATTGAGTGTCATCCCATGGACTGAGAGGTCCCGGTTTGATTCCCAGTCAGGGCACATGCTCAGGTTGTGGGCTCGATCCCTAGTAGGAGGCATGCAAGCTCATTGGAGCAGTTCCTCTTAATGGGCAGCTGATTGATGTGTTGTCTCTCTCACATTAATGTTTCTGTTTCTCTGTACCTTCCTCTCCCTCTCTCAAAAGTCAATAAAACATATAAAAATAACTTTAGAAATTAGTATATATTTATATGAAATTAGAGGTTTAGGTTAAATATTTTCTAAGCTCCCTTCAAAGTAAAAAGTTTTAGAATTGTTTGAATCTGCTTATCACTAGCAATTTAACTGAACTTCTATTATTGCAGTTATATACCTAGAGACTTGGAAATAGTTTGGTTCAGTTTTGAACTTATTAATTCAGTGAATTTATTTATTGGGTTTGTGAGATGACTTTTTGATATAAAAGTCAAAATCATAGGAACTTAGGAAATACTGTTAGTGTCTGTTAATTCAACCTTATGTAGAGCCATATTTGAAACTTGAGTGGGAGAGAGATTTGTATTTTTTTTCTAAAGACTTCTGGGTCTGCACTAAAACTGTCCATCCTCTGTTAAGATCAGCTTGACACATAGGAATCACAGTCCAGTGAGATGGGTTCCCATACATGCGTCTTTTCTGGATAGAGAGCTTTTAGAACCAGGTAGTGTTTATCCTTTCTGCTCACGCTGGTCAGCTTTGCCCTCCCCCGAGTGTTGGGTATAATTATGGGGACATTTGTAGGCAGAATTGTTTCCAGAGAAGAGAATCGGGATTGTAACTGGCCTACGACAGTATATCCCAAAGTGTGTTTCCATGAAGTAGTAATAGAGGTAAGTCATCCTCCCCTTCCCTTTGTTTTGGAGAATCACAATACTTCGCATAAAATTTTCTAAGAAGCTCTGTAAGAAATACACTTATTTAAATATGTTGAACCCAGAGGTTCCTAAAATACCCCTTTCCCTATGTTTTGGGAAATGCAGGTCTAGAATTCATGACTGAAGACAAATAGTTGAAAGAACTTGAGAAGAAAGCATTTGAGGAAGAACCTCATAACTTCATATTTTTGAAAGAAAGTTAAGGTGACAGAATGATTTACCATATTCAGGGGGATCAGAGGGTGTTCAGCAAGAGACTACATTAGACCAATGGATAGAAGACATAGGAAAGAGATTCCAGGTTAACAACAGGGAGATTTATTTTATTTAGAACCACTGAAGAGAGAATGGTCCACCTCAGAGGAGGGTGGGCTCCTGGTTATTGAAAATGCCCAAGGAGAGGTCTTAGGACCATTTGAATGTTTTTTGTTTGTTTGTTTGTTTTTTAGGGAGGCCCATACCTCAGCTAAAGAGCAGAGCTAGATGACCTTAAAGATGCTTCCAACTCTGAGATTTTTATGAATTTACATTTCAGGCATAGAGTAGCCCTTATTTGATGACCGCTTGAGGTCATGACTGCTCCAGACAGCAGTGCGGTTGATTCCCTGTTGACATAAAACCCTATGCATTTGTTAAACCCATTGGGTAGTAAGAACAAAAGAGAAACTGAGTGAGTGGAAAAATTTCAACTTCCCCATTTTATTTTTGGAAGGCTGGATTTTCTCTGCAGGAGTCTTCTTGTGCTGGCCAGTCATGTGTAATTTAAAAAGGCATAAAGTTTATTTGTTTATTTTTATAACATGCTAATTTAAATTATGTCCAATGATAACATGAAATATATGAATTTAGTATTATGAAACATTATCATTGTAAGGCTTAGTCATATAAAATTACTTCTTTGTCTCTTGTCCAAAGGATTGCAATTACGTGACTGAGAATCGGAACTTACAATGATTCAATCATTTTCTGAATTCTCTATTACCCTTTGCAAATAGGAAGCTCATCGGAGCAGTCCCTCTTAATGGGCATTTATTACAGAACAGTTCCTATAAACTTCCATTGTTCATCTCTTAAATTCAACAGCATTGACCAAGGCTTGTAGAGGATTGAATATGATTGTCAGGCCTGAGAGGTCTAGAAAAATGAAATGTTACAGGCTGCACAATGATAGCAACTGCTGCAAAAATTAGCACTATGCAAAATTACAAGTTTGTCCCACACTGCTATGATAGCTCTATGATTGAAATGCATAATTTTACTCATACTTCTTTAATGAAGGTTTGCAATGATGGAAAAACAGTAGGAAGTGTTTTTTTCAAATGCAGATTACCTTGCAGGAAAGAAAATAACAAAGGGGAAAATTGCCACCAAGGGGAAAAATTAAATCTTACAGCACTTCCTTGGGTATAGTTGAGACAAACAATTAACATGTTAAGGATCATTATGTCCTGTAATAACATGTTGCTTCAAAAATTCTTGTTCCTTCCACTTATGCGTCCTATCTGTTTGCTGGGTTACCTTGATGTTACATGTCAGGAAGCAACTGTGAAATATGTTTAGCATAATTGAGAATCTCAGGGAGCATCCTCATAACACAGATTTTTAAGTTACTTATAATCCTCATTCATGCATTAAATAACTAAAATAAATTATATATCAATCTTTCACTTGCATCAAATGGTAAAGTTAATCAATTAGTTAAATCATTGTTACTTTCTTACTGTGTACTAGGTACAGAGAGTTTAGCAGTGATCAAGTAGATAAGGGTTTGACCTTCATGGAACTTAAAGCTGAGAGAGAAGATCCCAGACACACATGTATGGAAGCCCCCTTATTGATTTCTTTATATATCATTAATATGCTTCTGTTTCAGTTATCTATTGCTATGTAACAAAGCACCACCTGACAACCACTACTGGCACATGATTCTGCAATTTGGGCAAGACTCAGCCAAGACAGCTGTCTCTGCTCTATGTGGTGTTGGGTGGGGCAACTTAACTGGGACCAGAGGATCTAAGATGACTTGACTCACATGTCTGGTGTCCTAGTTGGACTGACTTGAATGGCTGGGGCCTAGCTGGGACTTTCTTCCTTTAGAAGTCGCTCAACTTTTGGTGTCTCTTGCTTGCTTCAGTTGGCCTCTTCATCTCCAGCTGATTCGTCCAACTTCTTTACATTGCAGTTGACTTCCAAGGGCGGGGGGTGAATATGAAGCTACAAGGCCTGTAAAGCCTAGGTCCAGAAGACACATCTGGTTCCTTCTATTGCTATCTGTTGATCATAGCAAGTCCTGAGGCCCATCCAGATTTAAGAGAAAGGAAATAGTTGCCTCTTGATAGGAGGAGGGGGCACATGCATTCAGGGTGTGTGGAATTGCCAGTGGTCATCCCTGTAGGTAACTACCACATGCATCTTCAGAGGTGAAAAGAAATGATAAAATGCCTTTTCCAGATCTGGTTAAGGCTTCAGTCTTTGCCACTCAGCTGTGAGCTTGTCTGTCACAGAAGCAGAGAAACGTGACTACCTTGACAGCAGAGTGATCCCTTTTAATCTCTGCTCCATTCCTTTTTTATGACTACATTTGGGAAACAATTTAACTTCTAAGTCTGTAGCGATTTTTCAACAGCTTCTCAGATAAAAAATAAATGATACGTTGACTGACAGGATCTGTTCAAACCGTGCTACTGCTTTGGGTGTTTATAAATATAAACTACGGCTAGAGCCGACAGAGAATCATACAGACCTCAGGGCTAGAAGAGACTTTAGGAACCATCTCTTTCACACCCCTAATTTCACAGGGTAGGAGACATAAGGCCCATATGTGGTTATGTGGTTATAATGACAATGTTAGAATTTATATTTTCTTTCTCCATTTCAATAGAAGGATGCATTTAGGTTTTTAAAAATAATTTTGTGATTATTAGGTTATTATTAACATGGTTACTAGAAAACAGACTATCTTGGCTTTTCATTGAAAAAAAATTAAAGGATTATGCTATGAGATTCATGCTTGTAATTTTCTCCAAATTATATATTTGTGCTTTAGATCTCTGAGTTACGGTGCTATAGGAGTAATTGTTGGACATGAATTTACACATGGATTTGATAATAATGGTAAGTGCTGGTTCACTGTATAAGTTGCTGCTTTTATGATAATGTTGACTATATGGATGTTAATTGCTGCTATTATTTTTGCATAGTGGCTTCACCATAAATTGAAGATCATCCAGTACAGTATGATTGCTGATTGAACTTTTCTCCATTTTCTTGCAGTGATAGCTTGCAATAAATAAATAATTGTTCTCATTGGTAATGGGATAAAATGATGAAAAAATGACCTTGTAATTTCAATGAAGTTAGCTGTGCATTTAGCTCAGAACTGCTGTAGCTGCCACAATAATTATAGGAATTACTTAATAGCTTCTTCCCTTTGTTATTTCTTTATTCACCATCTTGAGATGTTCTCCCTGGAGGTGTAAGCTCTGCTCTGAGGATGATTATACATGCTGCCAAATTAGGAATCAGTGATTTAGGAATCTGGAGCTTGGCTGACTGGTTCCTTTATACTATTTCAAGGATTATGCAATGCTTAATCTCTGTTTTTCTCTATGCTGGCACATATTCAAAATTTTTAAAAAGGCTACACTTTCCTAATAATGCATAATATAGAATATGCTATGTACTCTGAAGACATTTAAACAAAAGGTAAGAGTAGAAAGTAGCATAAATTAAAGAAATGATCATTCTTTGAAAGTTATCAATTTTTGAATATATATATAAAATTCATGTTTTTATTGATTTTTTTTTAGAGAGAGAGGGAGAGAAAGATAGAAACATCAATGTGAGAGAAACATCCATCAACTGTCTCCTGATTAAGCCCACAACCCGATCATGTGCCCTGACTGGGAATCGAACAGGGACCTCTCAGTCCACGGAATGACGCTCAGGCCACCTTGCCACACCAGCCAGGCGATAGTTATCATCATTTTTTAAATTTTATTTTACGTTTTTAATCATTATTGTTGAAAATATTATAGATGTCCTCCCCTTTTCCCCCTATTGACCCCCTCCTCCCCACCTCTATCCCCCTCCTGCCTTCCCCACACTATTGTCTGTGTCCATTGCTTATGCATATATGCATATACATTCTTTGATTTATCTTTTCCCATTACCCCCAAACCCCCTTCCCTCTGAGGTTTGTCAGTCTGTTCCCTACTTCCATGTCTCTGCATCTATTTTGATCGTTAGCTTCATTTTTAATCAACACTTCTTTCTCCTTTAACTTTCGAGTATTATTGGAAAGCCATATGAAATCTCCAAAACTTAAAAATGAGCAGAAAATTATGATCACATCTATGTCCACACAAAGATTTACAGGTAAACTCAAGAACCCAGCTGGCCTAAGACAACATTTAATAGAGGGACTTCTTTCTTCCTTGTCTGTTGTATCTCCAACATCCTTTTCTGGAGAACCTTTTGGTTTTCTTCCACCTTGACAATTCTTCCTGTATTCCCACTAGCCCTTACTTGATTCCATAGGTTTTGTGCTCCCCTGGTCTTTCTTCCATGTTAAAATATAGCTGTCTTGTAGTCATCCAAATACCCAAAGATATACTTTCTATATTTGCATGTTTGGTTTATCTGAAAGGATAGTCTTAGCTAAGAAACAAAAGCTAGTAGTGGTCTCTTGGTTCTGGTTTCTGAGAAATTTAAGTACAATTCTCCCTCCGAATGTTCTGGAAGACTTTAGGATTATCTCTCAAAGGACAAAATCTAATGATAGCAATTTCACTCTGTAATCAGTACTTAAAACATTGCATTGCACATATAAGGACATGTCCAGTGTCTATTTAATGATTGGTTGGTTACTGCATGGAGGACAATGACTCCATGCCCTCCCAGGATGGTGGTAGTGGCACCCAGTTTTATTGAAGAGCTTTGGATTGTTCTAATGAACACCTTTGCTTAGGGAACTTTCTTGCATGCCCAATGAAGGGTTCTTTGCATAATTAAATTGAAACCAATAGTAACCTTGAGTGAGTATAGAACATGGTTCCAATACACACAAACATTTTTTGAAGGGTATAGAGAAAGTAAAGTGTGAGCCTGTAGCAGAAAAAAAAAAAAAAAAAAAAGCATGTATAACGAATTTTTTTTCATTATGTTTGGGAGATTTCCATTCGTGTTCCAAGTTCTCTTTTTAGAGCAACCTTCCTTGTCAAAGCAGGACAGATGGGCCTTCCATCCACACTGATGGCTGTGGAATGATTCATAACACAGGATTTATGTGTCTCTTGGTTTCTGGCAACTTGGAGGATACACGTTCCTATAGGGCTGAGTCAGGGGCAGTGGTTGCAGGGTGTGTATGACTCATTGGGGCTGTTCCTATGGATCATTTGGAATTTCACTGGTAATGGTGCTCCAACTCCCTCCATGGTCTTTCTGAATGAAGCCATTTCATAATCCAGACAACATTTTGGGTCATGTTAGGTGAAAACAAAGAATCCAAGATTGGTTAAGAATGGTACATGCCATAAGTTGATGAATCTTATTATTAAAATGTTCTTTGTTGCTTAGAAGGAAAGAGCTCCCTCAAACCTCTTTCTCCTTTTTCCTCTTTTTTTTTTTTAACGATATACCTGTATCACTGGAGAGAAGGTGGGAGCTGCTCCCAGGAGTAGTCTGTTGCTGGGACTGCTTCTTCAAGGCTTGTCGAAGTGAGGGATAGGGAAGATGAAAAAAATTGTTTCCATAAATAACACAGGTATCTTTTAACTTTCCCTTTTGCTAGGTAGAAAATATGATAAAAATGGAAACCTGGATCCTTGGTGGTCTCTTGATTCAGAAGAAAAGTTTAAGGAAAAAACAAAGTGCATGGTTAACCAGTATAGCAACTATTACTGGAAGAAAGCTGGCTTAAATGTGAGTATAACTGGGGTGAGGAGGCATATTGTGGATTTTTTTCTCATTTGGACATTAGCTTGCTTTAAACCATTGGTTCTCAAACTGTGATTCCCAGGCCAACAGCTTCAGTCTCCCCTGGGGATTTGTTAGGCATACTTTTATTTTATTTTTTAATCCACTCATATGTGAAGAGGAAGATTGTGACAAGACGAGCTGTGTTTTTGAGAGTAGTTGAAGTGCACGTCTATAGTAGTACAAAGAATTTTAGGTATTAACTGAAAGAGATATGGATTTACTTTATAGTCATCTGGTAGCCACAGGTGGCAAGGGACAAATACTACCTTTCAGTCTTGAACAAGACATAGTCACGCACAACTTTTTAAAAAAAAATTGAATTTATTGTGGTGACATTGGTTAATAAAATTATGTAGGTTTCAGGTATACATTCTACAATACATCATCTATATATTGTATCATGTGTTTACCACCCCAAATTAAGTCTCCATCCATCATCAATTATCCCCCCTTTACTCTGTTACCTCCCTCTATCCCCCACTTCTATCTGGCAATCACAATGCTGTTGTCTGTGTCCATGAGTCTTTCTTTATTATTCTTTGCTTAATCCTTTCACCCTTCTCACCCAGTCCCCAACTCCCTCCTCTCTGACAGCTGGTAAGTCTATCTCTGTATGCATGAGTCTGTCTCTACTTTGTTAGTTTGTTTTGTTCATTAGTTTCCACATATAAATGAAATTGTATGGTACTTGTCTTTCTCTGACTGGTTTTAATTTACTTAGCATAATACTCTTCAGTCCATCCATTCTGTCTCAAAGGGTAAGAGATTCTTCTTTTTATAGCTGCATAGTATTCCATTGTGTAAATGTACCACAGCTTTTTTATCCACTCATCTACTAATGGGCACTTGAACTGCTTCCAAATCTTGGCTACTGTAAATAACGCTGCTATGAAAATAGGGGTGCATATATTTTTTTCAAATTAGTGTTTCAGGTTTCTTCAAATATATTCCCAGAAGTACAATCTCTGAGTCATAAGGCAGTTCATTTTTAATTTTTTCAGGAAACTCCATACTGTTTTCCACAGTGGCTGCACCAATCTGCACTCCCACCAACAGTCCATGAGGGTTCCCTTTTCTCTACATCCTCGCCAAACTTGTTGTTTGTTGATTTATTAATAATAGCCATTGTGGCAGGTGAGAGGTGATATCTCATTGTGGTTTTAATTTGCATTTCTCTGATGATTAGTGACCCATAGCTTTTTTTAAAAAAATACCAAAACAAAAAACAGCAGCCTTATATATGCTCTATCTACCTCCTGTAATGACTAGATGAAATTTTGTAGATTTTTACCATTTACTGCTCAAATATTTCCATTAAAAATATCCAAGATATGCTAATAGTCACAATTATCAACAGCCCAGCTAAACTGTTTCTTCAACTGGTAGAATAGCAGTACTGTCAAGGAAGCTGCTGCTAAGAGAATCAATAGCCTTGTTTATTTTTTCTCTTTAAATTTTTTAAATTAAATTTATTTAAACTAAAAACAAACAAAAACCAGTTTACTCTTTTCCCTACCCCCACCCTCCACCTCTGGCAACCACCAATCTGTTCTCTTAATTTATGAATTCAGTTTCATTTTTGTGTTTTTCAGATTCCACATATAAGTGAGATCATACGGTATTTATCTTTCTCTGTCTGAGTTATTTCACATAGCATAATACTTTCTAGGTCTATCCATGTTGTCCGAAATGTCAAGATTTTATTCTTTTTTATGGCTAAGTAGTAGTACTCCAGAGTGTGTGTGTGTGTGTGTGTGTGTGTGTGTGTGTGTGTGTGTACCATTTCTTATTTATCCATTCAACCATCATCAATGGATACTTAGATTGTTTCAATTATCTTGGCTATTGTAAATAATGCTGCAGTGAACATGGGGGTGCAGATATATTTTTGAATTAATGTTTTCATTTTCTTTGCATACATTCCCAGAAGTGGAATTGTTGGATCATACAGTAATTCTATTTTCAATATTTTGGGGGAATCATTAAATACTTTTTTAAATTGATTTTAGAGAGAGAGAGGAAGGGAGAGGGGCAGAGAGGTAGAAACATCGATGAGAGAGAACATCGATTGGCCGCCTCCTGCATGTCTCCCACTGGGGATTGGGCCCACAACTTGGGTATGTGTCCTGACCGCGAATCAAATGGGCGACCTCTTGGTGCATGGGTCGATGCTCAACCACTGGGCCATACCAGCTGGGCTTGGGGGAATCTTCATACCGTTTTCCATAGTAGTTGCACTAATTTACATTCCCACTAAAAGTGGGTTCCTTCTTTTATACGCCCTGGCCAACACTTGTTAATTTTTGTCTTTTTTATAATAGCTATTCTAACAGGTGTGAGGTGATATCTCATTGTGGTTTTGATTTGGATTTTGCTGATAATGATGTTCATCATCTTTTCGTGTACCTGTTGGTCATCTATATGTCTTCTTTGGGAAAATGTCTATTCAGATCCTCTGTTTGTTTTTAAATATAGAAATGCTTGTTTGATTTTTGCTACTGAGCTCTATGAATTTTTTGTATATATGGCATATTTTGTATATTAGCCCCTTCTCTGGTATATGATTTACAATTATTTTCTCCCCTTCAGTAGGTTTCCTTTTCCATTTTGTTGATGGTTTCTTTTGTTGTGCAGAAGCTTTTTGGTTTGATAGTCTCACTTGTTCATTTTTGCTTTTGTTTCTTTTGTTTTTTGTGTCAGATTTAAAACAATCATTGCCAAGACCTATGTCAAGGGGCTTACTGCCTGTTTTAGAAGATTCATGATTTTAGGTCTTATGTTCAAGTATTTAATCTGTTTTGAGTTAATCTTTGTTTGTGGTATAAGATGATGGTCCACTTCTTTTGCATGTGGCTGTCCAATTTTCCCAACTCTTTGAAGAGACTGTACTTTTCTCATTGTATATTCCTGTCTCCTTTGTCATAAATTATTTGACCATATATGTCTGGGTTTATTTCTGGACTCTCTATTTAATTCCATTGATCTACTACTTTTGTTACTATAATTTTGTAATATAGTTTGAAGTAAGGGAGCATGATGCCTCCAGCTTTGATGCTCTTTCTCAAGATTGCTTTGGCTATCAGGGTCCATACAAATTTTATGATTGTTTATTCTATTTTTTTTTTTAAATCCTCACCCAAGGACATTTTTCCATTTTTGTTCAGATAGAGTGGGAGGGAGAGAGAGAGAGAGAGACATCGACGTGAAAAGGACACATCAAGTGGCTGCCACCCACACGACCCAACCAGGGCTGGGGACGAACTGCAACCGAGGTACATGCCCTTAGCGGGAACCGAACCTGGTTCTCTCTGGACTGCAGGCCGATGCTCTAATTGCTGAGCCAAACTGGCCAGGGCATGATTGTTTATTCTTTATCTGTAAAAAGTACCATTGTAATTTTGATAGGGATTGCATTGAATCTGTATTTTACTTTTGGTAGTATGGGCATGTTAACAGTATTAATTCTTCTAATTCATGAGCATGGAATATCTATTAATTTGTGTGTTCTTCAATTTTGCTCATTAATATCTTATAGTTTTCAATATATAGGTCTTTTATACCTCTCTGTTTAAATTTATTCCTAATTATTCTTTCTGATGCAGTTGTAAATAAATTTCCTTAATTACTCTTTCTGATAGTTCATTATTAGTATAAAAAAGCACAAAAGATTTTTGCATATTTTGTATCCTACAACTTTACTATATTTGTTTACTAGTTCTGTTTTTATTTGTTATAGAATCTTTAGGGTCTTCTATATAAAATATCATGTCATCTGAAATAGTGACAGTTCTACTTCTTCCTTTGAAATTTGGATGTCATTTATTTCTCTTTCTTGCCTAGTCACCCTGGCTAGTATTTCTAATACTATGTTGAATATAAATGGTGAGCATGGACTTCCTTGTCTTGTTCTCCATCTTAGAGGAAAAGCTTTTCAGCATTACACTGAATTTTATGTTAGCTATGGATTTGGTATATATAGCCTTTATTATGCTGAGGTACGTTCTCTCTATACCAACTTTGTTGAGAGTTTTTGTTTTTTTTTTAATCATAAATTGATGTTGAGGTTGTCAGATTTTTTTTTTTTTGCATCTGTTGAGATAATTATATTACTTTTATCCTTTGTTTTGTTAATGTGGTATATCACATTGATTCATGGATGTTAAAACATCTTTGCATCCCTGGAATAAATCCTACTTGATCATGGTATATGAACCTTTTAATGTATTGTTCAATTTGGTTTGCTAATAATTTGTTGAGGATTTTTGCATCTATAGTCATCAGGGATATTGACCAGTAATTATCTTTTTTTGTGGCATCCTTGTCTGGTTTTGTTATCAGAGTAATGCTGGTGTTTGGAAGACATGTTTTTGGAAGAATTTGTGAAGGTTTGGTATTAATTCTTCTTGGCTATTTGGTAGAATTCAGTGAAGCTGTCTAGTTCTGGACTTTTTTTTTTTGTTGGGAGGTTTTTGATCACTAATTAAATGTCCTTGCTAGTAATCAATAACTTCATATTTTCTATTTCATCATGATTCAGTCTTCATAGATTGTATGTCTCTATGAAGGAATTCATCCATTTCTTCTAGGTTGTCCAATTTGTTGGCATATAATTGTTCATAGCAGTCTCTTATGATCTTTTTTTTATTTCTGTGATACCAGTTGTAACATCTCTTTCATTTCTGATTTGATTTGAGTTGTCTCTTTTTCTTGCTGAGTCTAAATAAAGTTTTGTCAATTTTGTTTATTTTTCAAAGAGCCAGCTCTTAGTTTCATTCATCTTTTCTGTTGTCTTTTTAGTCTCAATTTCATTTATTTCTGCTCTAATCTTTATTTCATCCCTTTTACTAACTTTGTGCTTCATTTCATTCCTTTTCTAGTTCCTTGATGTGTAAAGTTAGGTTATTAGAAATGCAAATTCTTGAGTCTTACTCCAGACCTACTGATCCAGAATCTCATGAGGGTGGGGCCTGGCTGTCTGTCTTTTTGCAAACCTTCCTGTATTTCTGATACAAGCTAAAGTTTGAGAATCACAGGCCTAAACATTAGTTTGTTTTCCTGGGCTTAGATTAATGTATAAAATATTGTAGTAAAGATCACCAATGAAATTATTCAAAATCTACACTCCATTTCATTTAAAACCATTTCTTTAGAAACTATTGCTTAGGTTTAATTCATTGAAATAAAACCTCATTAATTTGAACTAATGACTCTGAAATGATGAAGAATTCTTAGTTATAGAATTTTGAACAAAAGAAATGTACTTTTAAAATGGTTATTTTCTATTATATATACATATATAAATTTCCATAAAGGCAAAAATGAAATTTTATACATGCTGTTTGTGTGTATGAAATTCTGTTCCTTTCTTTTTTGTCTTCACTGCCACCTCCTTTCCCTTTCCCTATCATTAGTCTATCTTCCCTACCTGTAATACATCTTAATAACCTAGATACACTTTTTTTCATGCACACACACACACTTTTAGTTCATTGTTTTCAATGGTTTCCTGAAAGTCCACTGTGTGAATGTACTATAACATATTTAACCCACATCTTGTTGAGGGGTTCTGGAGCATGAATTATACCATAGAAATTGTTCAGCCTGGAGTAAGAGGCTGGGCTGTTCTAATTGCACATCAATCAGCTACTGAGAGGTAGGGTATTACCTCCCAGGAATTTCCACATGAGTCAACTCTCCTAAGCTATGCTTAGTCTTCCTGAGCTGGTAGCAGATGCAGGAATGGCTGCATAGTGCTGGTATAAAAGGGGATCTGGTGCATCACCACTAGTGACATCTGCTGCACACTGGGAGCTGTAGGTTCCTAATTTGTTAAGCAAGGATGGTGATCATCACTTTCCTTGTAAGATTGAAGTGAAAGAATGTATGTAAGGCAGGAGTGATAACTTTTTGGGACTGAAGCTGGAAGGTCCTGGGTGATTACATAGATCAATGTAATCTGAGAATTTGTTGTCATTCATTGGTATTGTCTGATACCTGGGTGATTGGGTTACCTTGAAAGTGAAGAGTTGGTAGGATCCATGGCTTGAAGGTTTAGAGCAGGGGGTATTATTTCCTGTTACTGCTATAGCAAATCACCACAAACTTAAGTGACTTGAAATGACACAAATTTACTGTTAGTTTCCTTGCCTTTTCTAGCTTTTAGAGGCTGCTCACATTCCTTGGCTCATGGACCCTTTCTTCTTCAACACCAGAAATGCTGGGTCGAGTCTTTTCACATTGCATCACTCTGAGACAGTCTCCTGACTTTTTTTTCTTTTGAAAAGAACCCTTATAATTATACTGGACCCACTTGGACAATGCAGGCTAATGTCTCCATCTCAAGATCCTTACCTTAATCATATTTAAAAAATCTCTTTTGCCACATCAGGTAACATTTTCAAAGGTTCCAGGGATTAGGACATAGACATCTTTTGGCAGGGGGCATTATTCTGCCTCCTATGCAGGGATGGGCAGACTTTTTTGGAAAGGGCCAGATGTAAATAATTTAGGTTTTGTGGGCTGTAAGGTCTCCGTTGCAACAGCTCAACCCTGCCCTAATAGTGATAGAAGAGCTGCAGACAATACGTACACGAAGAGGTGTGGCTGTGTGCCAATAAAACTTGAACTATAGACACTGAAATTTGAACTTCACATAATTTTCACATGCCACAAAATATTATGCTTACTTCTATCCCCCTGTCAATGAATGAAACATGTAAAATCCACTCTTACCTTGCATCCTGTACAAACACAGCAGCAGGTTGGAATTTGGCTTGTGGGCTGTATTGGTTTAGATAGTTTTTTTTTCCTAACCTACTTAAGGATTTAAGGAACAATATTCAAATATCTGGAAGACTTTCTTCACCATGCTTGGCTGGTTATAATACATACTGCAAAGCTCAACCTTTGTTCCCCATGAGAACTACCATCATTTTAAATTTTTTCTTGGAAATTGGTGAAGGTGAGATGGTGATGGCTGGTCTTGAACCCTTGTTCCTATGTGATGGTAAATTTTTGGAAAGACAAGCACACTGAAAAGAATGCTCACATTATGCGAGTTAATCAGGTAAAGTAATTGGTATATTGACATTTCTATTTTTTCTTCATCAATCTAGAGTCACTGAGAATACTTTTTAATATTTTATTGGAGCTTGTTAAATGGGTTAGAATAAAGAGGTGGGTGAGAAATGTGTTACATAATAAAATAGAAATTATTAGATTCAGGAGCACCTTGCTGGGGTTAGTTGCCTATCTCACAATATATTATGACTACCTCTGATTTATTGAATGTAATTTTCTCCTTAAAATATGGCATTTTTTATTGCTATCATATTTGTGCCTCTTGCTGAATGATAGTCGACTATGAAACACTCTTTTTTTCTTGTTAGGTGAAAGGGAAGAGGACCCTGGGAGAAAATATTGCCGATAATGGAGGTCTGCGGGAAGCTTTTAGGGTACGTACTATAACATTTGCTGTGATTTTAAAAATCAAGCTCTAAAATACCATATGGGTACACCGCAATTTACAGCAGAGGCATGTTGTTGAGGAGTTAGATTTCTGTAAATTCTCTGACTTTCTATAAGTAGAATTATATTTCGCCATTGATTCTATTATACTCTATTATATGAATAGAGCTACATTTTTTTCTTTTTTGTTTTTGGGGTGTAAAGTAACTTCCTAAACAATTATATTTGTTATTAAGAATCATGTATTTAAAGGATAGTTTTCAGAAGATTCATTCATAATAGTATCAAAGCATGCGACAGAAATTTCCTCAGGGCTAGGTTCATATGAGTTTTCCTTCCTTATAATTTTCTCTTAAAACACCAGACTTCTATATTATGACCAGAGGCTAGTGGTTCTCATATAGTGAGCCAGGTAAGAGCCCATAATAATGTTTTCATCATCCACTGGTCTGTGGTTAAACAAGAAACATAAGGATGATGTGGAAAGATCTTCATAAAGCTAAATGAATTCACTATAAAGAGCAGACTTTTATTCCAAGACTTTATCCTTCCCCTATTCTAGTTAAAATATATCTTATTCTACAATGTGATGGTGATTGAAGATGATCATTTCCCCTCTTACTTGGCAAAATTAAAAAAAAATTGGCAGTATGTTGACTTCAAAATTTATTTCCATAGGCTTTGTCATTGTGTTTGATTTGCTTGTTCCCTGATAGGAAGAGGTAGAACATCTTTTTTTTGGGGGGAAGGGTAGTTAATGAACACTTTGGTCCTACTGCTTTGGTATTTATTGAATGTAAGGTCTTTTTTCAGGTGAACCTGCTTCACTGTTTTAAGCAATATGAAATTGACTTGCATTTCCAGGTTGGTTTTCTTAAAGGAAACCTTGACAAGGTGCATTTTGCACATGGTAGAGGATATATTTAATATCTCTGCACTGGATGGGAAAAGAGAAAAGCCATCATTGCAGAGGATCATCTATTCTGCTTCTCTCACCAGGCTTACAGGAAATGGGTAGATGATAAGAGGCAGGGAGTTGAGGAGCCTCTTCTACCAGGTATCACATTCACCAACAACCAGCTCTTCTTCCTCAGTTATGCTCACGTGAGTAGACCAAGGAAGGGGCATCAAAGATGAAATATGGGGTTTTGGCTTACTTCCTTGATCAAAAATTTGGAATAAAAGTTTTAATGGCATAACTTAGACTTTAGCTGAAATTTTGTCTTGCTGCTTATTTTCAGGATAAACTTCATTTTTTAATGTTTTATGAGACAAAATTTTTAGCCAATTATAGTTTAATTGGAAGCATTTTTTTTTTTTTTATCCTCACCTGAGGACATTTTTCCATTTTATATTCAGACAGAACGGGAGGGAGAGAGAGGGAGAGAGAGAGAAACATCGACGTGAAAGGGACAGACACATCTAGTGGCTGCCTCCTGCACAACCCAACCGGGGCCGGGGACAAACTGCAACCAAGGTACGTGCCCTTATTTGGAACCGAACCCGGGTCTCTCTGGACCGCAGGCCGACACTCTAACCGCCAAGCCAAACCGGCCAGGACGGAAGCATTTTTTTTACATCCAATATTATTTTGTATCAGTTTCAGGTGTATAACATAGTGGTTAGATAATCATATACTTTACAAAGTGTTCCCCCCAATATTTCCAGTACTCACCTGGCCCATATGCTGTATTTTACATCCCTGGAACTATTTTTTGACTACCAATTTGTACTTCTTAATCTCTTCACCTTTTTCACCCGGTCCCCCTACTGTGACACATAATTAATTAAATCCAAATTTATTGGCATTTTTAATTAAATGGGTTACCAGTCCTGTGGTAACTCACTTTCTATTTCTGTACTATAGCCTGACTTCTTAATGTTACTATTTGATACTATTAATAACCATTTCTAGTGACGCATTCATTGGCTTTCATGGCCCTGCACTTTCCTGCATTTCTCCTCCTTTGCCTCATTTGCTGACTTTATCCTACCACTCTCAACCTGTGAGGAACCCTAAGGCTATGTTCCCAACTGTCACATGATGACCACCAAATCTGATGACTACTAGAGCTAGGAATACAACAACAATAACGGCAAGGAGAGTCCTGTAATTCTTTTATGAGTTTAATGGGCTCTCTTGGCAGAAATAGAAAGAAGACGTGCACTAAATAAGGCACAATTCTGAGTTCAAGCAAGAGCCAATTCTTTGTTATTAACTATTGCACTAGTTTATGTCACCAATGTGTAGGCGTCATTTTCAAAGAAGTCAGAGATGGGGGGAAAAAGTGTATCTATCTCTATGCTCAAAACTAGACAAAAATTTTCATCAGTACAACCTTTTGTTCTTAAGTCTTTGTATTCTCTCTCATTAAGTTTGTGCATTCCCTTGTCTTCTTCAGTTAACTCGAGTTAAATGATTGTCACCTGTATGGGGTCTTTTATTTCTGAAAGCTACATGACAACCCTAAATAAACTATCATTTATCACCCTAACATCAACAAAACTGGAATCATGAACAAAATTACTTTTCCTTTTAGTTTTCCCATTTCTCTTAACACACCCCCAATCTTTGGGTCTCCCTGCTTAGAAAACCTGGATTCTTAGGTCCATCTTAGTTACGTGCTAGTTCACAACATCTCTTTGTAGATAAGTGAAGTAAACTAACTGATAGCAATATTACAGTCATACTTTTGAAATGTCTCCAAATAAATTTCCAAACCATATCTGCTTTATTTTAAACTAAAGAGATTTAGGAACAATGGGAAGCCATTTTATATCACTCATGAGAAATTATCTTGGAGCTTTTCCTACTGACAGAATGCAGAGATTTTTAATCTTTTGCATGTTGAAATAAGTCTGCTTATAGGGAGCAAAGTTATTTTCTCTCCTGAGAAGGTACTAGGAAAACAGTAACAGCCATAATGTGTTTTCAACAATCTCTCAAATGATATAGGAAGCAAAGATAATACTGTACAACAATGTAAGAATATTAGGAGAAATAGCATAAGAAAAAATGGGGTAAAATTGAGGGCCAGAAACAACTTCACAGTAGCTAGTTCCTGAGGAAAGTAAGGAGGAAATTAATCATATTAGGAAAATATCTTCAAAGTTAAATTCAGAAACCGAGATTGATGGTTTATCTTTATGAAAAGTATTAGCATCATATCATCTTTCCTGCTTTCTATATCCCTGTAGTTTCTGTGACCTGCCAGTTTTCCCCCTCCGATCTTTCTACTTTTCTCCATTCCCACTCATTTAATGGACATTCATTGGGAAATTTCCTGGGACCCATAAATAATCTTATAATTAGTTTCTAATTTCCTCTAGTACTATATGACCCTGCCATATAAATCTTTCTAAAATATGATTTTATCATTTCCTGCTCATAACAATGTTTAAGTCTAGTTTAAACACTTTAGGCTGTTGGTCAGGATTTCAGAAATCTGGCTCCATCTCCTCTGGCCTCCCATTGCTGCCCATTATGCACCACAGTCCAGCCTCGCTGAATGTCTTGCTCTTTTCTTTCTCTCTCTCAAATATGTTTTTGCTTCCTTTTTCTCCTCCACTTTGAATCTCCCCCCGCTCCATCATATTCGTGTGTCCTAGTTCTTTTCATGCTTTAAGACTAATATGTTTCAAGACATACTTCAAGTCAGGACTAAGTAGATTATGGTGCAGGGGCAAACTAAACAAGGGAAGTTTATTTCTTGTCCATGCACTATGTCCAACATGGGTCAGTAGTGGGGTCTCTGCTTATAGTTATTACTCAAGGACCTGGGTTTTAGAGTCTTTATCTTGACATGTGCTTCCATGGTCACCACAGGAGTAGGAAAGAAATATGAGGAAGTGTGCCCTGGCCTTTAATGTAGCATCTTAAATTGTTCTCCAGGCTCTTAAAACTTCTGCCGGTCTTTGAAAGCTTCTCCAGGAAGTGACATATATCACTTCTCATTATATTTCATTGCTAAGAGCAGGTCATATAGCTGTGCCTAACTTCAAAGGAGATGGAGAAGTGTTGTCCTCTTCACGGGCTGGACTAGGGTGGGGCAAGCAAGGCACCCAGGGTGCGAAATGCTAACTTTTCATGATGATACTCAATATTCATTTTATTGATTGAAATGAACATGGTTACATTTGATAAAGGCTATTCCAAGCATTATATTAATTGAATATATACATTGGTTGGTTCCTGGGCACATATACTATTCTCTTGATTTATAGCATTGGGCTGGAAGCCTTCCTAATTGTGGAATTATTTACAATGATAAAACCTTCTACTCTACGGATTAGAATAATAGATGGTACTACTGATGAAGGTTTTATCTGATCTACTAAAACTGTCATCCATTGAGTCTAAAATTATTCTTCAGTATAATTTGGAACAGTTAAAGTAGTAAAAAATGTGTAACTGGAATGGAAACATAATTATCAGGATGTTTTTCTCTTCTAGGTAAGGTGTAATTCCTACAGACCAGAAGCTGCTCGAGAACAAGTCCAAATTGGTGCTCACAGCCCTCCTGAGTTTAGGTAAAAGGGCAAATGAGTGATACTAGTTTTTAACTCTGCATCTCCCCTCTTCCACCCCTATGCAGCCATCCTTGTGTTTTACTAAAGAGGTGATCTGAACAAAAGCCTGTGTTGTGAATAGTGATAGCTTTATTTTGCAGACAAAAATACTGGCCAAATAGAAACTAAGCATGGGCCGAAAAGTCTCTTCTTAGACAAGGATGTGATCTTACATATTGTGCCTTAAAGCACTTAGAGATCTGGTTTATTTTGTGTTATAGAATATCCTATTTAAAGAAGCTTGTTCTTTATGCAGCCGACCAACACACATAAATGAGTGCCCACTTTCTGAATAGCTCTGAACACAAAGAAGGATATGTGGTCATATTAAACTATTATAACTCATATCTAGAGTCAAAACCTCTACATTTTAGCTTTTAGTTTGAATCTTATTTTGAAACACATGCTTATATATGAAGAGAAAAGGATTATGAATAACAATATTCATTGTATTAACAATATTGTAATGTATAAAATAGTAAGTAAAAATAAAATTAAGGTTAATATTGTTTACCCTGTGCTGGATTTCTAGCATAATTTGAGGAAAAATTTCTATAGTAGGGGACAGAGAATTATAATGGGAAATACAGGAAACCATAATTATTTATATTCAGTCTTTGCTTAGAACATATTATATCTGGATGTTTTTATATTTAATATTTAAATGAATCCATTAACATATTGCAGCAAAGTCATCTAAAATTTCTATATTTTAAAATCTTATTCCTAAAACCTTTCCTTGAATATGCTTTAGAAATTGACTATAAATTACCCAATAGCGTAAAATCTAATCACTGTTAGAAATTCTCCCCCACTGGCCTAAACTGTTAAGAATGCTGACAGTCTCTAATGGCCAAAATGTGTTCCCACTGACAAATGGTGCAGATAAAACCACTCAGCAGATTAATTACTCAACAGGTAAATTCTTAGAAACTAATTTCCTTTTACTAACTAGTTGCCCGTAATGTTGGATTTTAGCTGATAATTTGCAGAGCATACTTACTAATTATCAGCTAAATTCTATCTCTGACACTTGCCCAGGGTGAATCACACCATGAAACGTGCATCTCAACTGAAACATCCCAGCTAAAACACAGGAGATTATGGGAATATTTTTGGGTATTGGCCATTCTATTCATTAAAATATTCATAGGTAAAGAGGTCATTAGGGAAGAAGCAGTCAGTGACTGAGAATGCTGAATCTCTAGTCAGCCCTTTAAACATGCAATTGAGTAAGAAATGGATGAAGAGGAGTTTTTGCTGGCCTATTAGTGATGTTTGCAGTAACTACCTACAGATTTTGAGTGCAGCAGAAATCACACAATGGAAATACCATTTCCAAAAGGCAGTTACAATTAGAGTGCTGAGTAGGAATCTGTTACAGTTTTATCCAGAACCTGTTGATATGCAAGAGTTAAATGACATGGGCTTTGACATATCTTTTTCAGAGTCAATGGTGCAATTAGCAACTTTGAAGAGTTCCAGAAAGCTTTTAACTGTCCATCCAATACTACGATGAACAGAGGCATGGACTCCTGCCGACTCTGGTAGCTGGTGGACTGCTGGTGCATGCCATCCTGACAGAGCCGTACAATGCCAGTAGAGGCTGCACTGAGCAGGCACCGCCTCCTGCTTTAGGCCTCTATTACCCTGAGGACTTTTATTTTTAACGCATCTTCACTATTTGGATATTGCTTGGATCTAAACGGTATATTTTCCAAAGTCATAGGGCTTAAAAAATGGAATATAAGAAGTGAACCAAGTATGTTTCTTTAGAAAACCAAACCAACAAAATAAATCCTTAGGGTATTTACTTTTGTTATAACACTATCTGCTGAATTGTTGTAATTGTTTATTTTAGTGTGTCAGCCACAGCTAAGTGATACATAGCATTTTAATCTACAGCTTTGCCGAGGCCTAAGTAGAATGTATCCAGAAAAAAAAGTCCGTCTTTTAAACTTTTAACCCTCAATGATGAGGAGGTCTTTGTGCTCTGTGAAATGCGGTACTAGATTTTATGTATTGTTATTACATAGCATTTATTAAATATGAGGTAGTTAAATTAGAAATATGTTGTATCTTCATTTTACAGTTTTTGATGATATTCTTGCCTTTAGCTTTGGAATCTGTCGGGATGAAAATGGCCTTACAGCTTGTATCTAATGTAGCTTATTACCCTGTTCACATCAGCTAGGACAAAGGCTACTTGGTAAAGCACTTGAGTTTATCAAAGGGAAAAGAAGGATACATCCTTAAGTCCCAGAAGAAGTAAAAACTCATAGTCATGTAATAGCAGGGATACTAGGAGATGAAATCTCCAAAACTTGATGTAGTCTGCCGAAACCTCAGTGATTATGTCTGTCTGCCAGACACTTTTCTTTAGCCCAATTTCTGTTTGTCTTGTTATCCTCCTATATTTGCATTCTCCTATTTCTAACACTAGTAGGTATCAAGTAAATTCTTTTCTAATTTCCCATTAGGAACATAGAGTTGTTTGTTTTTTTTTTAATTAAAAAACTGTTTTTATTGATTTTTTTTTTTTTTTTTTTTAGAGAGAGAGGAAGGGAGAGAGACATAGAAACATTGATGTGAGAGAGATATATTGATGAGCTGTCTCCTGCATGCCCCCTAATGGGGATCAAGCCCACAACCTGGGTAGGTGCCCTGACTGGGAATCAAACCAGGACCTCTCGGTCCATGGGATGACGCTCATTCCACTGAACCACACCAGCTAGGCTGGAACATATAGCTGGCATTCCATTTTGGTGCAAAGAGCCAAATACTACACTAAGGAGGGCGCAGAGTGCCTTTCTGTTTTGGCTCGCTTAATGTTACCTCTTGTTTAAAAAACCTTTTTGAAAAATTTCTTGATTGAAGACATTTTTGAATCTATTGATTAAATGTAAAATTCTCTGCATAGTTCAAGGAAACATAATTTTTACTCTTCAAGTCTTCTTCTAAAGAGTCTGTAAGAAAAAGTAATACTGTTTTTGATCCTTAAAGCTTTATCCTTTCAAGTGAACTTCTCCATCTCTCTTTTTTTTTATTCTCACCCGAGGACATTTTTGCATTTATCTTCAGCTAGAGCAGGAGGGAGGGAGGAAGAGAGAGAGAGAGAAACATTGACATGAGAGAGACACATCGAGTGGCTGCCACCCACACGACCCCAACTGGGGCTGGGGACAAACCACAACCAAGGTATATGCCCTTAGCAGGAACAGAACCCTGGACTCTCTGGTCCACAGACCAATGCTCTAATCGCTGAGCCAAACTGGCCAGAGCTCCATCTCTTATTAGTGTATGTGTGTGTGTGTGTGTGTGTGTATGCTTGTGCGCATGTTTGTGAGTGTATGTGCACATGCGCTGGACAAAATCATAATGGCCTTTTTACATTATTCATTGTACATGTGGTTCTGGAATAAGTGGGCCATTAGGAAAATCTCAAAAGCAAAATGACAAATTCAGATTAACTATAGGAGGTCATCCCTGTGATTTGTTATTCTTTAAATGTGTGTGTGTGTGTGTGTCCATGTCCTTTTGTAACCATGGGAACTTCTGAAGAGAGAAAAATGCAGGGCACCATCATGAGGAAAACAATTATACTGCATTAGTCAAACGAGAGTGATTTTCCCCTTGACTTCCTCCTCTCTGAATGGATAAACTTCTGAAGGGCAGCTACCTTTTCCTCCTCTTAACCATGGCTTAATACGACCTTAGTTAGTAATTTTACAAACAAGCATTATGAGGTTAAGGGTGCTGGAAATATATGTGCCTTTTCTCTGGAGGAATCATTCTGATGTGTTTTAGACGTGTAAGATACTCCTTGTTTATTCCTGTACTTGGATATTTAAAGTCAGCTGAGGTTTGTTATGCTTATAGGAAAAGTATTTTCCTTCTAAACTGGTATTTTTAAACTCCAAAAAATGCATTCCTGGAAATCAGAGAAAGTATTTGATAAAAGCATAGAATTATGACTTTGAAAATGAGAATTGTTCAGTCACTTGTTGGTTTAGGAAAACTGGTTGGTGATCACTTAGTGCCCTTACAATTTCTTAATGATGAGGCTACCTTGTCCTTATTAACTTTACTTGATATAACTCAGTTATACTGTAAGTTTTAGAAAAGATAGCCATTATTAAAACAAAATGAGACCAAAGCATTGATACCAAGCCATCACTACTAGCTAGAAAAATGTACTTGTAGGATTGTATGTCCAAATACACGCTCATGTTTAAGTTTTCAGATCGCACTCTTGTTCCTTCTCTTCAATATAGATTGCTAAAAAGCAGACACTGATTAAGTGGTAGAGGGAAGAGGATAAAACGCAATTGGAAGGGAAGGAAAAAAGTAGAGAAACTGGCCTAAGAATGTGATTCTGAAGAGAAGACAGGAATTTGGCAATTCCCACTAAGCACATCCACTGGAGGGGAGCCATAAAGTTTTACAAAAATAATTATGGTAAATTAAAAGGAAATTAGATATTGGATCTCAGACTAGGACTGCCATAGCACACTTCTGTGATTCATATACCAGATGTTCTGCCAGTGAACTATTATCTGGGCATTGAAAGGAATTAGGGTTTTTTTGGTGTGTGTGTGAAATTCTGGGTTAGTCAAGGATTTTAAGTATACAAAGTGGTATTGTTTGGGCTTATCACCATTGCCCAAAGTTTGTTGAGCTTTTCACCTACCACACAGCATTGGCCTTCTATTTCCATTTTTTCTTTTTATGAGATGGACTTGAACATGATTAATGCAAGCTCAGGATTCATAAATTATCCTGAAGTTTATTCAGTACCTTTCCTCAACGGAGCTTAAAGCATAGTACATAAATTTTATCTTATTTAGCCCCGGAGCATTGCTAAGAAGCAAGTAGGAACTATGGCTTGCCCTGCAGGTTATGCTCGCACCAGAGAAGGAGAAATGTCTGAAATCGGTTGTCAAGTATTACAGAGTCAGGAAAGGCAAAGCCTTAGTTTTCTGGGCTGCTTACCTTGGCATTAACCTTCATCCCTTAGATTACACATCTCTAAATACATTTATTCCACCAGTATTTCTACAATCTCAGCATTTGATAGGCTTCATCCTTGATATTTTAGCATAATGTCTCAGTTGCATATGAAATTATAGAAGAATATATGATTATTTCATGCAACAACATTCTCGTTGCCAGTGGTAGTGTCCAACTGGTTTAAAGAAAGATGTTCTTGGATTATTCGTTCTATATCTAAATGGCCATTGTATTTTCTTCTCCTGCTTGTGAAACAATGTGAACAATAATTTTAAGGACAATAAAAAGTTGAAAATTTTCTGTTTCCTCTTATTTTAAAGCATATTAAAATATATCTATTAACATTTTTAGTTCTGTTTTAGATAATAATATTTGCCCATAAAGTGCGCAAAGCACTGTACTAGACTAGGTTTCTTTCTTTGAATGTAGGAACTCTATCCATAGACAGTGAGAGATTTGCGAGGCTGTCATTGTATTTTCTTCCAGGACATAAGTCAACACATGTGATTTATTGCTTATGCAATAATATTCCTATTGAGGAAAAAAGAGGCCTCTGAGCAAATTATCATCCACTACAGGGCTGGTCTTGCAACAGTGACAATGAACATTACAGTTACTACAAACCAAAGAATTTCTGTGTTATCATTTTTTAATAATGTAGTCAATTTATAGTCACTTATTCAGCACACAATACCTGACCACCCATAATATGTATAATATGTATTTAAATCATTGAACTAGCTGTATATAGGCAGATCATATGCAATCTTTGGGCCTCAATGAACAGTCAGGTCTAACATGAGAGGCAGATATAATCTGCCCTATTACCCTACTTTGTGACAAGTGTAGTGATCTATAAGGACATCAGGTTGTGGTTTGGTGCACAGAATAGCAATTATGTGTCTCTCCTCCATCAGACACTGTCGGTGCTTTCTCTGCCCAGATCCTAGCAAACCCCTTTTACTGGTCACCCCAACCTTACCTTCTGTGTGCTTTCTTTTCTAATTAGCTGTGGCTCTCTAGGGTGTCTGCCTTCATGGTACTGGAGCCTCTTTTCCCAGTGCACTTTCAGGGAACTAAGTGCAAGGGAGTTTTATATCCTCTGGCAACCTCCAGACAATGACTTGTGCAGGACAAGGAAAGCTTGACTGCCTTACTTGAGTCCAGACAAATATAGAGGCATACAAGAGAATTCGTATTAATTTCTCTATGGCAAATTTTGGCTTTAGGCTCTCAGTGCAAGTAGAGTTCCTTGTTGATTATTTTAAATATCTTTCTGGCATGAACATGTTCTAAGGTCTGGGAAAGTATTCAAAGCTTTGTAGTAGCTCTGCCATAGCATCCATGTATAGGAGATAGACATCAGATAGGATAGAGTTGGTGGGTAGTAAGTAGGTAATAAGTATTAATGCCTTTCTTAGAGAGTTTACTCTAGTTTCTGAACTGATCCTTGAGATAAAAATTTTTGTGTGTAAGGTAGTGGCAGAAAAGGAAAGATGCACAAAAATGATAGAGTTTATGAGTGGTCTCTGGGACATGGACAGAAAGAAGGGGCTTTGGGGAGAATGAAGGCAAGAAGTCTAGAATCTTTCTTGCTGTGGTTTATATGATAGATTTTATAGACCATACAGAGCAAGAAGTATTGAATCTGCTTTGATTTATATATATGATCAAAATTTGAAGGAAGATAATATTTCCATGTCCTTTAAGGTTTTTGCATGTCCTTTAAGTTTAGCTGTTTTCTTTATAAAGATCACACTAGCTGTTAAAACAGATTATCTCAATGTCTTAATCCAACTGAAGCTTAGTTCTTGTTTTCATTACATACAAAATAGATATTAATAATCAGTGTGCTTTTCTCTTCCAGTTGGTGATTTAGGGACCGAGGATCCTTTCATATTTTGATTTTACCATTCTCAACATGATTGAATGCATCCTCAACTACAAGAAGCTGGTGGAGAAAAGGCCGTGGAATATATTGAATCCTAGAAAATTATCTATGCCACTTCTAGAAGTGGCTAGATTCCATTAGCTAGAACTCAGTCATGTGTCCAAACCCACTGCAGGGGAGGCTGGGATATATAGTCTAGCTATGTGCCCAAAAAGAACAGGAAATGGGTTTGGCTATTAGCTAGCAATCCCAGCTACACGTTCTAAAGTGAAATATGAAGCAGTAACTTTGAGCTCTTAAGGATTTAGGAAATTGCTTTTGAGCATAGCACAATGAAAATGTAAAATGCAATTGGTAGCCTGCAGTTTATTCTGTAGGAGTCTTTTTAATTAACAGCTTAATTGGATAATTTAATCCCCTTTAGAATTGGAGATATGAAAATGAAAATAAGATACTCCCTGTGATCTGACAATACCGTGTTTTAATAAACATACCAAAGTGAGCCCGGAAATGAGCACCACAAAAGCATTACCATAATTTTTGATCAGTGAAAGAAAACCTGATCTATAATTTTAATTATTTCTAAATGGTTTAGATACATGTCTCATTTGAATATGTATTTTGTTTTTTAATTGTCTCAATTAGGAAGATAACTGAATATAAGATTCTGTGGCTATGCCATGGGTTTTACAATATGTTCTAATCTTTTGAAATATATCCCATTGAGACAGTAAATAAAATACCCTATGAAATAAAATATTGTGCTATATCTTCTAGTACTTTTAGAGAATTTATGTGAAAATTCTTTTTACTTCTCCATTCATTAGGAGATGAGAACTCATGTTCTTGTTTTATGTTTTCTCCACTTGAAAGAGAAGTTGAGGCTCAGAATCTAGGAAACAAAGATGTGTCTATGTACAAGCCACTGAAGTACTATTTGAATTAATTCTGGCTTGAGACCCTACTTTACAGAGAAAGAAGGACTAAGTGAGTAAGTTAAAGTCCCTGGTGCAAAAGCTACCTAAACCATTGATTATCATTGATGCTGCCAGTTGGGCTGAAATGTCTGCAGATGTCCTAGGCAGAAAGAGATGTTGTTTACCATTCAGATTTTTTTTAGTAGTATACTCTGTGAACTTTCAAACTGATTTAGACGTCAGTGGAATCAATACCCTGGTAAGAGCACCCAATCCTCTCACTCCAGTGGCATTTGATTAAGAAAAAGAAATAGCTCCAAGCAAATTTTTCCAAAATTGACCAGATTTTTAGTTGGCATTTATAAATGATAATAACGATCTTGATAAAAATGGCTTCCATTTCTTTTTCTTTTAATTTATTTTTTTAAATCGTTATTGTTGAATGTAGAATGTATTACAGATGTTCCACATTTTTCCCCCATTGACCCCCTCCTCCCCACTCCCACCCCCTCCCCCCTTTTCCCACACTATTGTCTATGTCCATTGGTTATGCATATAAGTTCTTTGGTTTATTTCTTCCCACCCTCCCAACCCCTTTCCCTTTGAGGTTTGTCAGTCTAGCAATGAATTCGTGCTTCTTAATCCCTTCACCTTTTTCACCCATTCCCCCAACCCCTCTCCCAACTGGCAACCAACAAAATGTTCTCTGTATCTATGAGAATGTTTCTGTTCTACCTGTTAATTTTGTTTGTAGATTCCATTGTTGATAGATATGTATTCATTGCCATTTTGTTTGTTCATATATTTTATCTTTTTCTTCAAAAAGACCCTTCATCATTTCATATAATAACGGTTTGGTGGTGATGAACTCCTTTAACTTTTTCTTGTCTGGGAAACTCTTTATATGGCCATCGATTCTAAATGACAGCTTTGCAGGATAGAGTAATCTTGGTTGTAGGTTCTTGCTTTTCATCACTCTGAAAATTTCTTGCCACTCCCTTCTGGCCTGCAAAGTTTCTGTTGAGAAATGAGCTGACAGCCTTATGGGAACTCCCTTGTAGGTAACTAGCTGCCTTTCTCTTGCCGCTTTTAAGATTCTCTCTTTGTCTTGAACCTTTTGCATTTTGATGATGATGTGTCTTGGTGTGGGCCTCTTGGGGTTCATCTTGTTTGGGACTCTGTATGTCTGTTTCCTTCACCAAGTTAGGAAAGTTTTCTGCCATTATTGTTTCAAACAGGTTTTCGATTTCTTGTTCTTGCTCTTCTCCTTCTGGCACCCCCAAGATGCGAATGTTGGCACGCTTGAAGTTGTCCCAGAGGCTCCTTACACTGTCCTCATTTTTATGGATTCTTTTTTCTTTTTGCTGTTCTGATTGGGCGTTTTTTGCTTCCTTACATTCCAAATCGATGGTTTGCTTCTTGGATTTACGTACTCTAGTATTGAAGCTGTGTAAATTATTCTTTATTTCAGTTAATGCCTCTTTCAATTCTGACTGGTCCTTTTTTATGCTCTTGAGGCCCTCACTAAGTTCACTGAGGTTCTCACTGAGTTCATTGAGTATCCTTATAAGCAGTATTTTGAACTCAGCATCTGTTAGGTTGCTTATCTCCATTTTGCTTAATTCTTTTCTTGGGGTTTTGTTCTGTTTTTTCATTTGGGACCTGTTTCTTTGTCTCCTCATTTTGGCTGCCTCCCTGTGTTTGTTTCTGTGTATTACTTAACGAGCGGTATGGGGCTAGCTGAGACCAGATGCTGCTCCTTTGAAATAACTTAGGAAAAACCTGAAGCAGGATCCAAGACAGGCCAATCCTATGGTTAAGCAAGTGGCAACAGCTTGGGCGGGCCTGAAAGTTGGGTGGGGCGGGGCGGGGCCTCAGGGAGTCACCAGGGCGGGGCTACCAGTGTGAGCCAGGTTGCTGGAGTCCCAGATATGGCGGCTGTCTGCACCCCAGGGAAGGGCTCACCAAAGGAACAAAGGCCTCTGACAGCACGTCTGTCCCGGAGAAAGCCCCCTCTCCAGCCCTCGCTCCAGTGCCAAACAGCTCAGTTCTTCCCTGTATGTCTCTGGTGCCCCTCGAGCTGCCTCCCCTCCAAGCTCAGAGGGAGAGAGTCCGATAAGTCCGTGCGCGGGCCCTTTAGGGAGCTGCCTGGGGCTCCAGCCGCTTCAGCTTCCCTGAGCCTCAGTTCCCGCTGGTTTTCCAGCCAGAAGTGATGGGGATTCTCTTCCTGGCACTGGAACCCTGAGCAGGGCACCTGGTGTGGGACAGGGACCCCTCAGTCCTCAGGAAGGACCTTCCCAGCCGTGGGAGCCTCCTGATTTTTATCCGCCACACGTGGGTGTGGGACCAGCCCGTCTCGCCACCCGTCCTCCTACCAGGCTGGATGTGGCTGCTGCTTTAATTCCGTAGTTGTAGGACTTCCATTCAGCTTGATTTCAGGTGGTTTTGAATGATGGTTGTTCTATAGTTTAGTTGTAGCTTTGATGTGGTTGTGGGAGGACGCGATACCGCGTTTACCTACCCGCCATCTTGACTGGAAGTCTGGCTTCCATTTCTTGACACCTACCATGTCCTTGGTACTCTGCTAGGGTCTAGCATGCATTATAGCTTAATCTTCACAACAGTCTTGCAAATAATTGTTGTGCTTTCACTTCACAGGTGAGGAATACTTACATGACTTGCCATGACCACATTAGTCATTGGAAGAGCCAGGAATAAAGACAATTTTGTCTGACTTCAAAGACTATTCTGTAATGCTCTATTGAGCATATGGAACAATATTCACAAACCTGATTTTGACCTGTAACTTATTGAAGATTTCAGGTTACGTACCATGGACAGGAGTCACTTTATAGGTATCTGTGCTTGATGGTAGTTCCTTCTTGAGTTCTTCAGGAAGCTCTCTAGAACCTGTTCTTCACTGATGATACTAGCCTCCATTTAGTGAGCGTGTACCATGTGCCTGCCAGACATGCACTAAATATTTTTTTATTTCATCTAATTTAATCATTACAACAACTCATATATCATCCTATTATTGTCCCTATTTTATAGGTAAGGCAGCTGAGGCTTGGAGAGGTCACTAGTGTGCCCATGACTATTTAGCTAGCAAGCAGCAGGGCCAGATTTGAATCCAGTTTTATCCAAGCACTCAGATAGGCAAATGTATAGTTGTGGTGACTCTATATCCTGGATTTCTGGGCTGGAATAACCGCCCCGTTCAGTTGATTTACCTGTGTTCAGCCCTGTAAATGTCTCTGCTTTCTTTGTTTGGTCTTCTGAATGTCTCCAGGCCACCTTCTCCAGGGAACAAAACCTTTTCTACTCTGCCAGTAAGTAGCTGAGGGCCTGTAACTTCAGTTTAAGTTTTTGTAATTGCCTTTTAAGTAATTGCCTGTTTTACACATTCATTGTTATCTAGAGCTTCCAAGGCCTAGGCCTCTGGTATTCTACAGGGTACCTCAGCTTACTTCTAGTAGGGGTCTTTTTGCCCATGTGGGCTTATGTCTTTAAAAAATATTTTTAGTATCTTTTTTTGTTAGAAGGAGGATAGATCGATATCTGAGTAACTGGAAACCTACATTTTGTTCTCTAATAGGGAAATGTAACAAAACTTTGTTTTGAAAGAAATGCTGCTATAGATCTAGTTCTATACTGAATTATTGCCTGTTCCCAACAATGCCTATAAGTAAAGAGTCTAAAGCTTCCTTTAAACTGCTGAATATTGGGAGGTTTTATTTTACACAGAAGCCAATCCTATTTTTTCTTATTTTAATAAAACAAGTATGTGTAAACATTTGGTATTTTCCATTTCTCCTAAAGACATATAACATAGTCTTTGGAGTATACATTTCAGATTAAAGGGATATATTCCTGTCCACCTTCCAAAGATGCCTAGGAATACATCTAGGAGAATGGCATAGTGGATTTGTCACAAATGCTCCAGAGGAAATTTTTACTTGTCAACAAGGGCCAAGTTCCATCCTTGGACATTCACATTTCAACTCATTTGTACACATACACAGGCTCCTGCACAGACTGAGTTTGAGTTAATGCACATAGCTTGTTGGGAAGAAATCAGGCAAAAGGCTTTTTAAGCTTCAATGGTTCTTTAGGAACTGAAAGCTCAATAATGCCTCAATTTTATTGTGAACATTGAATAAAAACCATTTTAAAGCCATTCAGCATGTTAAAACTACAATTTCCAGTAATAATGAAGGTACTCCCTCACGCAGGTCTGGGTGTTATCTACAAAGTAGTATTCACTGGAGAATAAGAAAAAAATCAACTGTCCTTTAACATATGCCTATAACACATGAGACAGACTGCTAGCAGTCATATTGCATTTTGATTAATCTGGAGTTTGGTGAGTTTAACCTCAAACTTCATAAATGATTTATAATAACAGCATAATCATTCCTGTTTAAAACACTTCCGTGATCTTTCCATTATATTTACAAAAACATTACAACTTACCCTGTTATGTTTCCATTACTTTTTGCTAGTTAACACTGGTCTTTTTTGTGTTTGTTTCTTAGATTTACTAAACTTTTTCCTATCCTCTCAGTCTCAAGATCTTTACTGCTTTGCCTGAAATGTTTGCATTTTTTTCATATAACCCGATCAAAATTAGGGCTATCCACTTTCTAGTCTATCATCTCACCTAGCTTACAGCTTCCTAGTTCTAACCAGTTGCCAGTTCTCTTTTCTCTTGTCTTCTCTTGTCATGTCTTCTCTCTTTCTTGGCCCTTGTTGATAAGTAAAAATTTCCTCAGAGCATTTGTGGCAAATCCAGTCTAGCATTCTCCTAGATGTATTCCCAGGTAACTTTGGAAGGTGGACAGAGATACATCCTTTTCATCTCAAATGAGTTCTCCAAAGACTAAGTTATATGTCTTTAGGAGAAATGGAAAATACCAAATGTTCATGCATGCTTGCTTTATTAAAATAGCTAAGAAATACAAATCAGATTGGCTTCTGTGTAAAATAAAACCTCCCAATATTCTGGTAGGAGCATCCCTAGTACTTTGAGGAAGAGCAAGGAGGCTAGTGTATCTGGAGTGGAGTGAGCAAAGAATAGTGCAGAACAAAATCACATTGGAATGAAAACTGGCATTCAGATCATTGATGGTCATGTAGACCGTTTTAAGAACTCTTGTTTTCACTCTGTATGAGATGGGAAGCGACTAGACTTTTGAGCAGAAAAGTGAAAAGATCTCACTCATGATTTCCAGATGATTCTGCTTGTGTTGAGAATAGACTAGATGAACCAGGGAAGAAGCAGGAAAACTAGTAAGGAGGCTGTTACAATAACCCAGGTAAGAGATGGCTGTGTCCAGGAATGTAGCATGGGAGGTAATAAATGAACAATAACAAAATTTAAGAAAAAAAGAAGAAAAAACACTCTATAATCCCACTACTTTAAATTTCCAATTAGTTCTATTGTATTTATCTTTTTCCATGTTGCTCTCTGGATCCAGGCATAATTATATGGTATAATTTTAGTCAGAGTATAATATAATTTTGCATGATTTTTTTTCATTCAATATTGGCATGCATCCATGGTGCTTTATAATAGTCCATTTAAATGGCAGCATAATCTTCTTTAGAGTTTCTGTGACATGTTTTATTCAATCATTTTTTATTGTTAGAAATTGATTAGTGAATTCATTTTTTAACTATTGTAAATATTACAGAGATAAATATCTTAATGTGTAGGTTTTTTTTTCCCTTTCCTCTTGATTGTTTTCTTAGAATAAATATTGAAGAGTGAATTTACTTCATCAGAGGAACATGATGTATATGCTTCTGTGGCTTTTGAAATACACTGACAAATTGCTTTCTAACAAGGTTGTATGTATAAGGATACATATATTGTTTTATAATATGACTAAATCCGAAAAGGGTTTTACCAATAAGAAAGTTACAGTATATTGGGGGAAACAGATGTGTAAGCCAACAACTGTAATGAAAGGCACTATAAGAAGGTACCACATTTAGCAAAACCTGATCAGCTCTCAGTGTTAATAATTTTATCTTTACTAATATTTTGCATCCACTGAATATATAAAAGTGTAATTGGTTGTTAATTTTACCAATTAATTTTTTATTTTTACTTCACTTCCTATAAGTTACCCACATACCAATGCCCGTTGCTCATTAAGCTATTAATATCTTGATTTTTTCTTTTCAATTATATGAGAATTTTATTGCTTATTATTTGTAGTCATTTATTTAAATGGGAGCAATTCTACTGGCGTGCTCTGCTCTGATCCTCATCTTTGTTCTTCTACAACTAGTGTTGTTCTTCTTTTTAAAAAAAATTGTTTTCTTTATTGATTTTAGAGGGAGACAAAGGGAGAGAGAGAGAGAGAGACAAACATAATGAGAGAGAACATTGATTGGCCGCCTCCTGCATGCCCCACACTGGGGATTTGGCCCACAACCTGGGAATGTACCCTGACCAGGAATTGAACCAGTGACCTCTTGGTGCATGGGTTGATGTTCAACCACTGTGCCACATCGGCCAGGCTAGTGTTGTTCTTTTGTAAGATAGTGGAGACAGGCAGAATGCTTTATTTCATACAGTTTGCCTTGGTGGCATAAGCTTCATACAAAAGAGTATAAAAAATTAACACAGCCCGGCCTGTGTGGCTCAGTGGTTGAGCATCGACCCATGTTCCAAGAGGTCGCTGGTTCGATTCCTGGTCAGGGCACATGCCCAGGTTGTGGGCCAAATCCGCAGTGGGGGCATGCAAGAGGTAGCCAGTCCATATTCTCTCTCATCGATGTTTCTATCTCTCTCTCCCTCTCCCTTTCTCTCTAAAATCAATAATAATAAAAATTAACACAAATTTTGGAAAAATACAATGTTAAATGCATATCATGTAATTGAACAAATATTTACTGAATCACTTGCTAGATATTATCTAGGACTGGGACTACAATGATGAATAAGAGTTGTAGCTTCCAATTATTTAGCAATTTAAAAAAATATTCAACAATTCATAAGAAAAAGTAAATACATAAATAATTTCGGCAGTATACTATATCATAAAATAGAGGTGAACACAGGGTTCTTTGGGAACAGAACTGGATTAAAATATTTATAAAGGCAAGCAATGAAAAAATTACAATTCCTTCAGCTGTGAAATCAAAATAATAATAAAAAATGAATAAGGAATACAACTCAATAGGAAATTGGGCAGATGACTTGAACTTGTTCACACAAAAGAATATCCAAATTTCCAACAAATCTATGAAAAGGTACTTCACTAATCATTAAAGAAATGCAAATTAAAACTACAATGTGATTCATTTATACACCCTTCTCTGTAGAATAACTAAAATTAAAAAAAAAAGGATTTAGATAAGCAGAACTCTTATATACTGCTGCTGTGATTATAAACTGGTACAGACACTTTGGAAAACTATTAGGCAATATCTTCTAATGCTAAAATATTCATGTATCTTATGGTATAGTAATCGTATTTCTAGGTATTAAGTTACTATCTTAATAGGTCAAAAGAATTGAATATTAGCAATTTCATATTGTTCAATATAATGAATTCCCAACAGAAATGCAAACATGTTCACCAAAAGACATGTAGAAGAATGTTTATAGAAGCACTATTTGTAATAGTTCAAAACTGGAAACTGTCCAAATGCCCATCAATAGTAAAGTACAGTTTCTTTTTGAAGGTTAGTGACTGGAAGGTCCCACAGGGGTGACTTTTGAGGTACTGATAATACTAGGTTTCTTAATATGGATGTTATTTACATCAGTGATTTATATACTTTTATATATGTATATTCCAGTAATTAAGTTTTAAAAAGCACAGTAAAATAAATACAAGAAAATTGACATAAATTCTGATCCCCCCCCAAATAACTATTTGGATGCTTTTTGAGGGAAATAACATCAAATTCTACCAAAACTTTTTTTCCAAGCAACTTATTGGTACTCTTGGATAATCCTGCATTTGTTGTAGGAATATAGGTAACAGACTAGACTGAGTATGGGGTCTGTCTGGGAAGATTCTTGGAAGAGGTAAAGATGGACCTGAGTTTTGTAGCATCCATTGGAGACAGCCAAAGAACCAGGCAGAGAGCAGAGAGTTCCAGGTAGAAAGGCCAGACTGTTGGAAAGCATGAAGATGTGATGGGGGAAAAAAGAACCTGCAATATACAATTGAAGCCTATATGATTTTATTTTAAAAATGTCACCCCAATGAATTTAATTAAATTAAAAAAAACAGTTCGACCGGTGTGGCTCAGTGGTTGAACATCGACCCATGCACCAATAGGTCGCCTGTTCAGTTCTTGGTCAGGACACCTGCCCAGGTTGTGGGCTCGATCCCCAGTAGGGGGCATGCAGGAGGTGGCCAATCGATGTTCTCTCTCATTGATGTTTCTCTCTTTCCCTCTTACTTCCTCTCTCTCTCAAATCAATAAAAATAAATAAATTAATTAAAAACACACACAGCCCTGGCCAGTTTGGTTCAGCGGTTGGAGCATCGGCCTGCGGTCCCGAGAGACCCAGGTTCAGTTCCCGCTAAGGGCATGTACCTCAGTTGCAGTTTGTCCCCAGCCCTGGTTGGTCGTGAGGATGGCAGCCACTCGATGTGTCCCTTTCACATCGATGTTTCTCTCTCTCTCTGTTCCTCTCTCTCCCTCCCACTCTACCTGAACAAAAAATAGAAAATTGTCCTTGGGTGAGGATTAAACACACACACACACACACACACACACACACACACACACACACAAACAAAACACAAAAACAAACATTATGCATCACTAAGCATTATACCTGGCAGGAAGAAGATGGTTAATAAATAGGGAACTTTCTGGAGCGATTAAAATGATTGAGGTGACGGTTACATGAGTGTGTACATTTATCACAACTCTTTGAATTGTACTCTTAGTTACACTTAAATATATGCAATTACCTCAATAAATTTGATTTAAAAACAAATACCTCTTACAAAAAATAAGTTAAAAAATAAAGAAAATAAGAACCCATTGGGAGGGGCTAAGATTGGCTTGCTAGAACTGGAGCTTGAACATTAGCTGAGGAGCAGTTAATGATAAGCAAGAGTTTGACAGAGGCCAGATCAAGAAGGGCCGTGAAGGGTTATGCTGCTGAGTTTGGGCTTGATCCTGTAGGCATCTGGGAGTCACTGAACAATTAAAATTGAACTAGTGACATAATTAGATTTCTACTTAATGAGGAGTAAGCTGGTGATGGTGTGGAGAGAATACTTGGAGAGGGATGAGACTGAAGCCTGGGGGACTAGTTAAAAAGCCATTGCAGTAATCCATTGGAAATATGACATGCTAGTTCCATGGAATGGAGAGGTGGGGATGGATATAGAGCTATTGAGGAGGCAGAATTGTTCTGGCGGGACTTGGTAATTAATAGGTTTGGAATTGATATGTAAAACACGGTGCTTTTCCCCCTCATAAATGGTAGAACCTTTAGTTTGATAAATGTTGGAAGTAATCTAGCTGTCGTCCTCTCTCATTTCCTCTTTAACATTTTTCTACAGTTACATAGGTCAAAGAATGTTGCTGTGACAAACAAGAGAAAACTTACCAACCACTCATATTGTGTCTTAGAATGAAAACTTAATGACATATTTCATATTTTTCCCAGTGGAACATCATGTCGGTCATTTTATATACTAGCATACAAACTTCTTTTTTTGTGTGTGTTACTCATCACTTGAGGATATTTTTCCATTGATTTTTTTAGATAGAATGTAAGGGAGGCAAGGAGGGGGAGAGAGAGAGAGAGAGAGAGAGAGAGAGAGAGAGAGAGAGAGACATCCATGTGAGAGAGACACATTGATTGGTTGCCTCCCACACAACCCTGGGGCTCAGGATAGAACCTGCAATCCAGGTACATGCCCTTGAATGGGAATCAAACCCAAGACCCTTTGGTCTGCAGGCTGATGCTCTAACTGCTGAGCCAAACTGGCCAGGGCTAGCATGAAAATTTCTTAATTTGTCAAATGAGTCAATTGAGAGGGAAAAGGGTAGTTTATCTGGGAAGCCCTGTGTTAATGCCATTCTGAAAATAGAAAAAGAAATGGTACCTATATACCCTGTCATATACTGTAAATGCACAAAAATCAATTTGTACATGTGCATATATGATTATATAGGTATAAAATATGTTTATAGACATATAAATAAACATACACATGTGTATCTATACATGTATGCACACACACATATATAATATACACACTAGAAACTTACACAATTATGTGGTACCCTTGAGAATTTAGATATGGAGATTGTCTAGATATATAAAGGATAATATATTTTTATTTAATGTTTTCTTGTTTTTTAAGGTTATATTGGGGTGGGAGAGGGCTTGGATGGTATTTCCTTTACTTTAATTACCTTGTTGCATTTCCTTCCTTTCAATTTTGGTTTTTATAAATGGGAACACTGTATTAATCCATTCTAATTAAAAACCAGCCATGCAACCCTTCAGTTAAAGAAATAATTTTTAGTCTGCCTAGGATATCATTTAGTCAGAAATTGCCTCTATGGCTTTTAGAATTATCACCACTGCAGTGCTCTGGTGACCACTGGGGCAACAGCTTTACTAGCTGATTTTATTCTAAAAATATCAGGAATTGGCCCAGAGCCTTTGCTCTGGAGAAGGATTCAGAGCTCTTCCAAGGGGGCCTAAGAGAGTGCACCAATTTCTATTCCCACCATAAAAGAAGAGGGTAAGTTATGGAAGGGGCAATGAGAAATGACCCAAGTTCCCCTTCTACTTTCCATAGAACACCTCTTCGCCTTCCAGCTGCCAGAGGAGCTATACTGTTCTTAGCCATCTCCTACAAAGGTAATTACACAAAACCCCTCTGAAACCAATTTCTGCGTTTGTCTAAGAAATTCTTTTATCTTCTGAAAATCCCCCATGCTCTAACTAAGCCCTTGGTCTGCTCTTGGCTGGCCCTTGGCCAGATGGGGGAAGAGCCATTCTTCCTCTCTACAACAGAGCCCTTTCTGTACCTGAATACGATTGTCTCATCATCATGCCACCCTTCTTCCCCTTCTCCAGAATGAAAATGTTCATCTTTAGCTTCTTCCTAGTCCTTCTCCTTCAGGTCATTTCTCTGATCCTTTTACTTTTAGCTATTGCCAAACACTTTTCAGAACTGGACCTAGTACTATGGAAAAAGCCCAATTGATCTTGCTTTCCATCTGATGGGAAATGATAGAGTTAAACTGGGTCTGGGAAAACAACAGAAAGTCAAAACAGGTGCCTCTTATGCACAGCTGTGGAGTAGAACCAAGTACAATTGAGCCATGGGTCAGAAACCCAAGATGTCGGTACAAAACCAAGGTCCCCAATCCAAGGTAACATTTTCATAAAACAAAGCCAAATCCAAAGGTCTTGCTGGTCCAAAAGCCCTGGGAGAAGCCAGCAGACTTGCCCAGTGAGGGGATATGGGCCAGGGTAGTAACTAGGCAGCTGCAACCTTAAAGTTCAAGTCTCACTGCCATGGGGCGAGGAAGAGCAGGCATCTTCCAGACAGCTGAAGAACTGATCAGTAGTGAGATCAGGATACTGTTCTGACTTCCCTTTCAGGCCAAGACAAAGTTCCTCCATGTCACTAAACATAGGCTTCAGACCTGGTGGACCAGGACCAAACTTATAAGGATGTTTAGTAAGTAGATGTGCCCCAGGCCAAATGGTTCCTCCCTAATTGGACCATATGATAGTCTCTTGGACTTGGAAAACTTGGGAGTCCCCTCTCTTTCCCTCTTCTCCATTGCCTGCTGCCATTCAGACTGAATTTTCAATGTGTCGCTCATATTCATTCTTTTTGGCTTCTATTTCTACAGTTGGACCTGAACAATTTCAGCCCTGAATTGCTTCCTTGTAGGACTTCCTGATTTTTGCCCCAGTTTGCCAATCTACACTGCACTCTATCTTTACTCAGTGATTTTTGAATTGCCTATAGGATAAGTTATGCCCCTCATTAGTCCATCCAGATCCCCCAACATTTGGCCCTAAACTACTTTTCCCAACTGTATCTCCCAACTGCTTCCTTATATGAACATTCCATTGGGCCAAGTATATTACCCTTAGAACACACCTGCTTTCCACATGTGTTTTGGTCCATGCCATTCACTTGGAAGGCCAGTTGCTCTCCTCTCTGCCCATTTAAGTTCTGTCTTAAAAGATTCAGATCCTGTCTTAGTTCATTGAAGATCTTGGCCAGAAGTTCTGTGTCCTCAGAACTCTCAGAGCACTTTCTGTCACCCATTTTCCTCATCCAACTCTGTACTGAACCAGGCTTCTGTTGGTTTTCATACATGTTTATTGACTTCCCTGTCTAGAGTTTTAAACGTTTTGATGGCCAAAGTGGGCTTGTAGCGATGAAGATGTCACTCTAAACAGCTTAGTATTGTCCTAAAAGGTGCAAATTTGCTGCAGATTCAGCATAGTTCCAATGCTACAGTGCAGTGATTCTCAATATTTTTCAAAGATGAGGATCCCTTTGTTCCCTTTTCACTGTCAATCATTTTTTTAATCACCCACATGTGTTGTGATTCATTGACTGAAATTTAAGAAAAAACTGTAATGACCAGAAGCTTTTGTGAATTTGATAATGCTTTACTATTAAGTTTTATTTCAGTATAACAATACCTACCTATATTTGAAAATTAGTGGTGTGGTATTTGTAAGATGCTTTTATTTATTTGGTCTACAGATAATTCTTGGTGAGCATGTGGTTTTGCTGACCCTTGCAATAATAATATTGGCTCCCCATGTGTCCTGTTGCTCCATTATTTGGGATTATTATTATTATTTCATAGGGCTGTTTGAGAAGATTAAATGAGATAGATACCATTTATTAGGTTCATGGCACAGTATTTGGCATTTAAGTGATCTTGGTCTTTCTTTCCCTTCCCATGCCACCATCTGCTTATTTTGAAGACGGGGACATTTGAGGACCTCTGGGCAATTTGATTTGAATGGAAGAGAGTTTGGGGCAGTTAATGTGAGGAGGGATGGCAGTGTCTCTGAGAAGGAAGGTGAAAAGGTGTTTAAGATCAGCAAAAGCAGCAATTCTGAAACATTTTACTCTCAGGATTCCTGTACCCTCTTAAATATCGATGACTGCAAATGGCTTTTGTTTATGTGGAATATATCCACAGAGAAACTCTAAAAATATTTATTATTTCATTTAAAGATAACAATAATAAACCAACACATTTTTATGGAAAATATATTCCCCCAAAGGGAAAAAAAATTACTGAGAAGAATGACATTGTTTAAAAATTTTGCAAATCTTTGTAATGTTTACTTTTAATAGAAAACAGCTGGATTCTCGTATCTGCTTCTACATTCAGTCTTTTGTGATATTTGGTTTTGGTGGAATAAAGGAAGAAAATTCAGGTTCTTACAAATTTTTTGGAAAAGAGGGGGTATTTGAATATCCTTTCAGATAATTGTGGATAGTTTTCTTGGAAACTAAACCAAAACTCAACAAGTGATCATTTTTTAAAGGTTAGTTACAACATGGAATCTGAAACCTATTAATGAAAATTTCACTGTTACATTAAAATTCATTGTTGTCTTGATTTTAAATGGGTCTTCTAATCATGCATAATTTTGTAACATAAACTATTGGAAAATATTGGTTCACTGAGTTATGCAGAACTTCTAAATGTTGACACATTTCATCATAAATTTCTAAAAATTACATTCATTAGTAATCACCACTGATCCCATCAGATAAGTACTGGGAAGCTGTAAAGGATCATGATGGCAGATGCAATATTTTCAAAATTCTAATTTTTATTCAAAAGCTTGAAGTTTATAATTGGCAGCAAATACTGTCAGTTGTTTTCCTTGAAGTGACGGGCTTTGTTCATTTTTGAGAAAATATCTGCCAAATACCCAAGATTGAATAGCCATAGTTTGTCACTTGCTCTTTCAAGTGAAAATAGCGTTCCACAAAACAGGCAGATAGTTCATCTTCCAACTCAAATGGTAACAGAAAGGCTTTTCTTTGAGACAGCCTGTTTTGGTATGCAGCAAAAATACTATGTGAGTACTTTTCTATATTGTCACACAAAATCTGAAAAAGATGTGTATACTGAAGGGTTTATATTTAATAAAATTAATAATTTTTAGAGTTTCATCAAGGACATTCTTAAGTAAAACTGGCATTTTCTCTTTATTACTGTGTGGCAGTAAAAAACACAGCGATGACTAGTATAGTTTGGTACCATTGCCTTACTTGGTGCCAAGATGTCAGCAGTATTAACCACCATTGCTTTTGCAACATCATTGTAATTGTCAAAGGGCAAATAACATCTTAGTATTATTATGGAAATAGTTTTGACCTCAAGGACCCTCAGAAAGGACCTTGGGGATCCCTCGGGATCTGTGGATCACATTTTGAGAACCACTGCTCTAAACTTTTGCAAAGGGCCAGCCCTCCTTGGAAGGAAAATATAGCCACTAGCACATTTGGGAGGACAGCCAAGGTCTTTTTCACACAGGGCAATTTGCCTTTACTTTTTGGACCAGAGATGGACTTTTTATTTCTTTGCAAAACTGAAGGCATCTGGCTGGGGAGCACAATTATTCTCCACTCACCTTTAAACTGCCTCAGCTATTACTAAGTCTCTGGCAGTGATATGTTGATTATGTGAATTTAAAGCCCACAGGAGCCAGAAGAATGACAGGTCAGATTCTCTTAAATGAGAAATAAAATCCAGGAGCCTGGCAGAGGGACATACGGCTCTCGCTCCCGCCGACCTTTGGTGTCACTCTGGTAGAATGACTGCTTCTGGGCCAGATGGCAACGTGGCTTAAACGGAGATGTCTCATCCTGTTTCCCAGCATTAATTGTGCATGTTGATCTTCGTTGTGCAGTCCATAATTCTTCATCACCAACCTCGTTTATTTTTTTTTTAGCCAGCTGAATTCAAACAGGCCTCCATGTGAATCCAAGCAATTTCAAAAGGTCCAAATTCTTTTAAATCTCCAAACCCAAATCTTTTCATATCCAATCCCTGTAGCCAGCTGACAGACACTGAATCTTTTGTCAATGGAATGCAAGTCTAGCAACTTTTAAGAGAATGAGGTTGAAGGACAGAGTCTCCATGCACTAAAGAAGGTGGCGGAATGGGAGCCCACTTAATTTTTTTGTTTAAAAGCTCTAAATAGGGATCAATTTGTAAAGGCAGCTTTTCAAGTGTAGCACGATAGCTTCTTAAATCTGATGGGGATAAATGGAAGGTCAGCACCCTTTATTTTATCAACAATTTCACCAAATAATATTTATTAAGGGCTTTTAGGTCAGACTTCTCAGCTATAAACAAATACTTTAAGCAGAACTACTGGAAGTGCTGAACCAGAGCGGCTCCTGGATGTGCGGTGTCTAGACTAGAAGTTAACATCACTTGTCTACAGTCAAGCATGCTTTCATGACTCAGAAGCTGGGCTTAGAATTTCTTCTAAAATAATAGGAAGTAGACTCAATGAGCAGCAGAAGCAAATTTAGACAATTATGAAAGAAAATTGGCTTTTTTTTTCACTCAGGGTCAGGCATGAGGACAACATTTTGTCATATGAGAAATGTCTCAGTTTAGACAGAAAAAACACTGCTTCCAGGAAAGAAAAGAAAGTAAGTTATGGACACTATATTTGACAAACTTTTTTCCCTTTGTATTCATGGTCTTTGAATTATATGCACACCAATTTCAAAAATACCGAACCTTCATAAACAGCCTGGCAGACAAGTAATTGTAATTGTAAAACAGGAATATTTGTATATGTTTTAATGCTATGCTTTAGTTTTTGCTCAGAATTTGGATTTGCGGGTTATAACAGGGACAGAACATCCAAACTTTCATAAGAAGCCCTTTAGTTTATTAAACAAATACAGCTCTTTTTTTAAAGCCAACAAAATTTCACACTATCTAAAATTTAAATCAACATGTAATGGAAGCCCTGGCTTGAGAGAATAAAGTGTGCTGGCCTTGGAGGTTAGGCACGTTAGGTGTGTTTTGAGACTCCATGAGATGGGTCTATGCATAATATATTTGGATAAGGGATGAAGTTGCCTTCTGAGAGTGAATGGGTCCTAAGAGAAGATAACATTACTGGAATACTGAGAGAGCTCAGGAATTAGAGGAGGCTGTCAGAGGTGAATGGCACTGTATATTCAATGGCAGTGTATATACCATCAGCTTGCACTGCCTGAGTCCTTGGCATGGGGGAAGAGTTAAGAGTCAGTCAGAATTAAAAGAGTGATTTCAGAAAAATCTCTAACACACTGGGAAGTGCTGAGTCTGAGTGCTTTGTAGTCCATGTAATAGTGTGAAAGAAAAGAGGGAGAGGCAGTCCATTGTTCTTGGAGTTAGCAGCACCTCCAGTGAGTATTGTTTCTTTGCTGGGACTGCAGGGACTTTGGGCATTGGTGGATACCGGTGTCTTTGGTGACTAGCTGGGCATCATTGTGTTTATGTCATTGGTGTAGTCAAGAATGAAAAGCCCAACAAGCCAGACCAGAGAAAAAGAAACCAACATAATTTCCCATCACCATATAAAACAATAATGGGACTGGGGAGAGTTTTCAGTTCCTATGTTAAATCATTCTGAGAATAAGCAAACTTAGCTGTTTGGTCCAGGAAATACTTTTTCCTGAAAGATAAAATTGTGAGCCAGCTAAAAGTTTACTTAATATGAATAACCTGTTCCCCATTGATACTCACTTTGGTATTCTTGCCTCCCTGTGCCTCCCAATCTATAGCTGTCATGTTATAAAATCTGCCCAGTTAACCTTTCAAGACCTGCCCTAAAATCACCCAGCCAGTCCCTGATATCCTACCCTGCTATCATCCTTCTTCTGAGACACTATTTAGACTCTGTTAAGGGTAGTGTTCTTCTATACTTCAGGAAGTCTTAAAAACTTTCTTTGATTGAACAGTGTTTTTTTCCAGTGTTTTCTGGGGAGACTTGACAAGTGACATAGCCAAAAGGGTGAATGTCTACACCTTCAGGAGAGACTCCCCTGAGGTGTTCAGGAGCCACAATTATGAGTAATGGGTGGAGTCGAGTGATTATGGTTTGTTACTATTTTTGTGGCCCAGTTTCTACTTGCAGGAAGGTGAAACCTGAGGAAATTTGGACTAAATTTCCATAATCATTCTTTAAGCACAGACACCAAATGTCTAGCACTGTGAAATTACCAGGTTCACTACTTTTTACATGACTCTTCCTTGATAAGATAAATACAGTGATTCCTTCCTCCAGACAAAGATGATTTTAAATTCATTGTATCATGACAAAATGTTAAAGGTATGTGTATATGCATATATATACATGTATACCTTTATACACACATATACATATATGTGTACACATACACATTCTCACACATATGCACGTACACCATCGAGAGATTTAAGGCAGTTTACAAAAATGCAATTGGATAAAAATCAGGAAATCCCACAAGGCAATGTTCAATGAGGCTTGCTGGGAGCTTATTCTTTTGGCTGCACTTCCCTTCCCCATTCCCGGCAGTGTCTTTTCCAGTTAAAGGCCTCCTTCTCTTATGGCATGTGAAGAGAAGCCTTTGCAACCACAACACTGAAGATCTTTCTCTCCTTGTCCAAACTACGCCTGACTCTCTCACCAGAGTGGTGTGATAGGGCAAGGGAGAAGAGAAGGAAGCCCTTGGAGGTCCAAGGTACATGGGTTGGGCCCTGGCCGGTTTGGCTCAGCAGTTAGAGCATTGGCCCGTGGACCAAAGAGTCTCGGGTTCGATTCTGGTCAAGGGCACAGACCTCACTTGCAATTCAATCCCCGGCCCTGGTTGGGGGTCGTGCGGAAGGCAACGAATCAATGTGTCTCTCTCACATCGATGTTTTTTTTTTTTCTCTCTCTCCCTCCCACTCTATCTGAAAATCAATGGAAAAATATCTTTGGGTGACGATTTTTTTAAAATGTGAAAAGCTTACACAGGTTGAGAGTGGGATCTGGTCTCCCCTCTGCCTCCTGGGCTCCATAAGGTTATGCCAACATGGATCCCACAGACGGTGATAATGCATTACATGGAGCTGAGAGTTCTGGATCCTCGGGTAGCCTTGATGTTTGAAGATGAATTCCTTTAAAGCTCATTTTCAAGCAGGTGAACAAAGGCAGATCTGTGTCTCCAACACCAAGAACTATGAATAGGATGCCTGCTGGTGAAGGATTTGAATACAACACAGAAAGGTGTGACTGTAATGGAGGTGAACTGTTGAGAAACAGAAAAACTTTCCTGAATGCCTTGGGAAGACTTTAACTTAAACATTATAGGTAAAAAGGATGATTCACCAGTTCATATCTGTGGTGAATTTGATTTCCCTATTAAAATCTATGGGCAAACACTTCCATGCAAGCATGCTTTGGGCTATAACGGTGCTCACTTATACAAAAAACAAACAAACTAAAAACTAAAACTAAAACAACCCCCCCCCAAAAAAAAAATACCAGACATGTGTTTATGCTGTACTGTTCCTGCACTGTGAATTGAGGAGTATGAACATGTAGTACTGTCCAAGGAGGCAAGAGAACATATTTGTCTGAAAGAGACTTACAAGCTCATATCAACCACTGCCATAAGAGCTGAAAAATGTGTTACCTGCGCTCCACTGGAACGAGTTCATCCTTGTGTTGCCTCGTCAGCAACTGGTATCCAGGAAGCTGCTGGTCAAGGACCATGTGAGCCACATTCCACTAGAGCAGCATACCATGCTATCTGCACCTGTCAGGCACCATGTGCCACACATGCATACTAGTCAGCCACAGGATGACCTTCGTGCTTCTCCAGCACAATCATCTCCACCTCCACCTCCACCTCCTTCGATCCATCAGGAAAGCCACAGTATTTCAAAGAGAATAAAGCAATTGAATAATTGTCCTTATTCAGTCTGACTCAAATTCTGGTGCTTAACGACCATCTCTTCCTGCCTCAGCACCTGATCACCATCATCCAGAATATCAAAGTCAAACAGTGGTATGGCACCCTTATCGTATTGTGCCTCCAGAGCAACACGCACCAACCCCATCACCCCCACTGCCAGTGAACCATCCAATGTTATGGTCTCTCCAGGATTCAAGTATTCCTTACCTGGTTTGTAGTCAAGCGCCACCTCCATGCATGACTTTGGACCCATTACCAGTAACCTTTTCCCTGGATGTATTATTGACAAGGTGCCACTTTCTATTAACCCTCCTGCTCTATGATCTCCTCTATCTCACAATGGTGGTCCACCTGTAAAATTCCCTTTAACCATCATAATCTTAACTCTTTACCCTAGTTCACTGAAGAACAACAAACTCTGAGCCCTCCCTTTACACAACCAGATGAAACAAATCCTGGTACATGGCTTATAGCAAAAAGATTGTTACCTCTTCCACCAATGCAAGGTCCACTTATCCAAACCTCACTCCCTGAATCATATCGTTTAGATCAAATACGCTACAGACCGTATTAACAAGGATAATAGTATTTTGAACTGAAGAGGTGACGAGGATAAAAATCTTAAATATAGTCAACCTTTTAATTAAACTTTGACTATATTAGGAAGGAAAAACACTTCCTACAGAGATGTCTATGCAACACCAATGACTTTAGAATTTATATCAAGTTCTATATTGTAGTGTGCAGAAATGGATCAATGGAGCATAGCTGTATCTTAACAATTTTGTTACCTTAGTGTGGGAAATTGACCCAGAGGACCTTTTGTAATGTGAGTTCCTGAAATAAATTTGCATTGCTTCACTTTCAAAAATATTGCTTTTGTTTAGGTGTGTGTGTGTGTGTGTGTGTGTGTGATATTCTGTTACCTTATGTAGGATTAAATGTCAATATGGTTGTAAAAATGCTACTTTTATGAAAACTTAAGCACAGCCACATACCATCTTTATTTAAACCATGTTTTACCACTGATCTTCCAAGGTACAATAAAAAGCATAGAAGTAAAAATCTAGAATATACTGTAAGGCAGACAGCTAAATGGTAGAGAATTATTTCACATTTTAGGTACTGAAATTTTGAGGTATAATAAGTATATAATGCCTCTCTCTTGGATGCCTTTTCATTTTTAGGCAACTCCAGAAGCACAAAAATACATTGGAATTCCAACACTGTGATAGATTTATGTTTGTAACATTAAAAGGGGTTCCTAAATCATTTGGAAAGATATGGCCAAAGTAACTCACTTTGTAGGCTCCAAGCTGGTGGGGACGCTGTTACAGTACCTGTTAGTACTTTTTTTTAGATTGTTTAGAATCACATAATGTATCATATTTATTAGTCTTAAGTAACATTATAGCACTGTTTAAATGATGTCATTTAGATGAAGCATTTGGTACTACAGTCATTGTCTTAAACTAAATGTTTAGGGCTGAATAGACTTTATTATAATTCCTTATTTCATGGTAGAGTTTGGTCCTTTTTGTATGGTTTCTTGCTTATTGGGTTTTAAATGACAGTTCAGGTGCCATGGAGGAATTTGAATAATTATTAATGATAGGCATTCTTATAGTCACAGACCCACATTTGCTTGGTTTCATTATTATGCGATAAGAGCTTTTCCTCTTACTTGAAGTAAAAGAAGCTATTAATGTCTTTCCTATTTCTTTTATTGGTAAAGGATTCTAAACTTGGAACATATTAGCATGAAGTTAACAGTGAAGAATACTGGATAACTTTGTATTAGAAAAAGTAATAACTAAATTATATAAATTTTACTGCTTTATAAGGTGCATTTACAATTAGCTTTTGCATTATAGGGATTTCTTACATTTCTGCTAAGATGACCACTTATACTTTATACAGAATTCATATGTATGAATTGACATTCTTAGGATGTTATTATAAATCATTTGAATAAACCCTCATGAAGTTTTTCCTCCCCAAATGGTACATAATATAAACATGAAATGTGTAGTTTTTGGATACATTTATTAGATAGTTTATAGTACAATAATTTAGAACATATTCTTTTTGGCAAAGGATAAACTGATTGCTAATTTATCATTTTATTCTGTTGGATATAGGCAAAACAAATTCTTATTTTGTCTGATCAAATGGCAACACATCTCTGAGCTTAGAGCTGAAGTTAGAAATGGGCATTTTAACCTTGACCACTCTGAAATAACTAATGTACTTTTTTAAAGTGATTTTTTTCACACCTAGCAATTTGAGTCCAGTGTTAATGCAGTATTTCTGGTGAGAAAGCCTTGTTATTCGAAGCACAGAGTGCAATAGTGTGAAATGTTGGTGGTAAATGTGTCTATTATATTATTGTAGGTATTTGGACTGGCATAAACTTGATTCCCTACCCCCTCCTTTTCCCCCGAGTTTAGGAGCTGTTAAAATATTACTGTTAAGATACAATATCATTCCATATTTCCTGGAATAAGAAAATAGCCAAAAATCACTTTAAGTCTTCTCAATTATCTATGAAGAGCTCTCCTACTTTTATTGAAATTCACTAGGGTTGAATGTGGTATGAAACCACTTAGACTTTGTATTGGACCAAAAATCAGTATCATGATAAAATTTCACATGTTAAAAAGGCAGACTTTCAAAAATGATTGATTTTCAGTTAGGTTTAGGAAATATATATTATGCAGCAAAGCAGATCAGATGAATATGTCATAGTAGGCAAAAGTTTTAAATGGCATTAGGAGTAAACTAATCCAGTTATTGTTTGAATACCTGTGGTATGTAGAAAGATAATAAAATTAATGTTAACATTTCTCAAAGTAAAAAAATAATGTGAACCCTGTTTTATACCAGAAAAGACTTTGAAGCGATAATGAACATAAATGTAAATTAAATGTATATACAGTATATTATATTACTCTGAAATCTGCTGAAGTGGCATTTTAATTCTTCACACCAATAAAATGAATGCATAAATACTAAAAAAAAAATAGTATTTATAAGAAATAAAAATAAAAATTAAGGAAAAGAATAATGTAGGTAGAAGACATAATAAAATCAAGATGGAGCTACCTTCAAGCACAGATACTTGTAAACTGACTCCTATGGAACATAACCTGAAATCTTCAATAAGTTACAGGTCAAAATCAGGTTTGTGAATATTGTTCCATATGCCTAATAGAGCATTACAGAATGGTCTTTGAAGTCAGACAAAATTGTTACTGTTGGATGAAATGTGGTTAAAACAAAGAAGCAAGTCAAAATATGCACATTTCACAGGGAGCATAAGTCTGATACTGAGCTCAATTTCTTTTGTGGGTGCTCATAAAATGGTCACTGTAAATCTGACAGCAGGAGAGAATCTCCTGTAGAGTCAGCTCAAATAGCAGCCTTTGCCTTATTCCTACAAGATTCCAATTCAGTAAGTTTGGGGATGGATGGGGCTTAGTAACCTGCCTTTTCAGTGAGTATCCTGGGTGATTTGGAAGCAACTGCCTGGCACATGTAGTCACCCAGTCTCCACTATCTGAGGTCGACCATCTTTTCTGTATGCAGCAACCAAGGGAATTACTTCATGTCTCTGTTCAAATGCCTTCCTTGCTACTCTGTGGACAATAGCACTACCCCCACCTTCCCGCTGTATCTCTCAGGTTCGATTCCTTTCTCATGACTCCTGGTGAATTTTCTAAACTCATGACCTCCATTCTTTCCTCACTCCTTCTATTTGAGCCATAGAGCCTTTTCATTGATCCTCAGACCACCAAGCTCATTCCTGCCTCTGCATTTTATACTTGCTGTTTTTTTATTTATTTTTTCCTTCCTGGACCATCTTCATGTCTTTAGCACTACCTGTTATATAAAACATACTGCTTTCTTAGTTTTGTTTCCTCCACAAGTCTTGATCCTCCAGATTCAGAGTGCAAGGGATTGAGGTAGGAGAGGTGAGGAAAGAAGGAAAGATCTTCCTTGATTGGTACTGTATGAAACTGGATCCATGCTTTCTGGGCCTGACTACAAGTTTTAAGAATTAATTCTTTCATGAACACTTTTGTAGTTGATAAGGGTGTCTCTCATTGCTACAGATCTCTCCCTATAGTCCCTTCAATGAAGATGAATGCATCTCTTCTGGTTAATTCCTTATTAATTCTTCAGCCCCTGAAAAGCTGGCAATACCCACAGCTTCTCTCAACTGAATTGTGTTCATCCCTCCAGGTGGTCCTCTGGGACAGGACCTAAGATGAACTCCACACTGGCTCCCTCTAGAGGGACAATATCTGGCCTATGAGAAGCACTTCTTTTTCCATGATAAACTCTGGCTGTACTGGTCAATCCCAATGGAGCTCCCTCCCTTCCTCTGCTGTCAAAGAAATTAGTCTGCTTGTATCCTACAACTTGGATTTTCCAGACAACAGTCTAGAGTGTCACTAATACTCCAGAGAGCACATATCTAGCCTTCTCAGTGGTTTTATTAAAGTGCCTCTCTCCTGAGAGGTGAAGTGGGAGACATCTTCCATCCCTTCTTCCTAGTGGGAAGGGGTAGTGGGAGTCATAGTATAGCAAAATCCAGTGCCAGGCTATGTTCTGACCAGTTAGTGCCCATGCCATCCTTTTTGTTAATTTTTTTCTTTTTTTATTGTTGAAAGTATTCCAGATGTCCCCCCCTTTCCCTGTTGACCCCTCCTTCCCACTCCCACCCTCCTCCTACCTTCCCCAAATGATGTCTGTGTCTATTGGTTGTGTATATATGCATATAAGTTTTTTTGGTATATCTCTTCCCAATTGTTAAATATTTTTAAAAAATATTTGCATTGATTTTTTAGAGAGAGAGAGAGAGAGACATCAATGTGAGAGAGAAACATCAATGTGAGAGCAAAACATCAATCAGTTGCCTCCTGCACGTCCCCTACCAGGGATTGAGCCTGTAACCCAAGCATGTGCCCTGACTGGGAATCGAACTGGCAACCATTCAGTGCGTGATAAGATGCTCAACCAACTGAGCCACACCAAGTATTCTTGATCCAAGTATTCTTGATTTTGAAATGGCTCAGGAACCAGATGGGAAAATACAATCTGCTTGGATGTGTCTACAAAAATGAAGGAAAGGGACGCAATAAGCAATTAAATGGATGAAGTCAGAAAAAATGCCTCAGGTATTGGAATTTTCTTGGCAAAATTTTATCTGAATCATTCTGAAAGGTGTCACAATTTGGCACATTTCATAACAGTTGCAACAACATTATGCTGAATAAAATAACACATTTTTTCTTTGACAAAATAGTCAACAGATATTTCACTTGTAATAGGAAGAACTCAGTTATATTTTCAGCATCTTCCAAGGTCAGACCTAGGTAAAACTGTGAGACAGATGAAGTTCATATCTGACTGGGATGAAATAAAAGATACAGAACCCTATTTCCTCTGCTGAATGAAACTAATTTTTAAAAAAAATCACATATCATCACACAACAGGAAAGAGATGGTCTGCTGACTTCATTGACCATGGTTTTCTCTGTTTTAACATTGTCCTAATATTTGACTTGGATTTTCTGTTTGGTTTATGTGTGTGAGAGATGGATTGCATAATTGATCTCCGTTCTTCACCCCTTGATATAGCTATACTCTTTCAGTGTGTCTTCACAATTCCTCTTAGAAAAAGGAGTCTATTTTTTTTTTGTCCCCTTGAATATGGGCAGGATTTGTAATTTGCTTTGGCTCACAGAATGTGGTACAAGTGTCAGTATGTCAGTTCTGAGCCTAGAGGTCTTGTTTCTTTCTACTCTCTCCCAGAGTTCTGCTACCAACTTGGTCTATCTTGCTGGAAGATGAGAGAACACACTGAGGAGAGCTCATTTTTCCTATTCAAAGCCATCCCAGACCAGCCTATAGTCAGATAACCTCAAAATATGTGAGTGTGCCCAGCCAAGATTAGCAGAGCTACCAATCTAAGCCACACGTGACTGCAGACCCATGCAGGAGCTCATCTAAGACCAGTGGAATGACCCAGATTACCTGTAGTTTTGTGAGCAATAATATAAATGCGTATTGCTTTAAGTCACGGAGTTTAGGATGCTTTGTTACACAGTGACAGCTAACTCATACAAGCCATTTTTTTGCCTTCATTTTACCCCTGTGGTCAAAGAATCACACACTGTTCAGTTTTACAATTAAAATTTGCTCTAATGTGATATTGTTAAAACATGAATTACATATATCTGATGTTCAGACATGGGGAGAGTTCACCTTTGAAAGGGTTTAATACACTAAATATTTTCTTCAGGTTTTGTCATCTGCACATGTTCATTTCCCAGTTTCCTCATTAATATCCAAGTTATAAGGATGATTAACCTTCAATAAACTATAGTAACCTTGAACAAATTGTGGAGAATTTAGCTTAAGTAGACATTATATATGCAGCTGGTATTTCCTAGAGTCTTGGTGATCAAATTACTGAAGACTATATGCAAAGTCTTGTGCTTATCAGCATAAAACCTTATTCCAGATTTTCTCTTCTGAATTGCTGTCTTGGGATCTCCTAAATTTGTGGCAGCCATTTGTGCAATAGCTGAGCTGTTACCTTACTCTTACCTTGAAGATTAAGCTCTATTCTTTATTACTGACAGATGTGTATTCAGGGAGCATATAGAGCCAGAGTCACTATGGTGTAGTCTTTATCTTTGCACCTAAGGAGGCTCAAGTTAGCATGGGCCACTTAGGAGAAAAACCATCTGTTTAACCCTGTCCTTTCATGGTTCCCAACAATGTGAAAATGGCTCTCTAAATCGATGTCCTAAAACTTTCATTTCTCTACGTAGTCCAACTTTCCCATCTCTCTCTCTTTGTTATATTCCAATCACATATGAACAAGCTATTAGCCCCCCAGCTCTCCATAAGCCCAGCTGTCTGTCACTAAGACTGACATCACTTTGGATACCACTTGGCTGCATGTTAGACAGTGAGGAGGCAGTTGGGTAAACATCTGTTATAGGGACAGATGTCTGCATAATCTTGGGTTTTCAGTTTAGAATATACTTAAGAATGTAATTCAAAATACTTTTATTTTTTATTAGGGAAAATAGCTTTCAAATTGTGTTTTACTTTTAGAAAGCAATATTGCTCATTATTGAATATACAATGTAAGAAAGGATAAAAATTAAAATGATCTGTCATTATGTCGGCAACTTTTTGGTATAAATTTTTATATGCATTTATATGGTACTCTGTAAAAGTTTTCAGATTTCCACCTTTTCTACACGCTTTCTCTTTTATCAATAATTAATTATTTAAATTAAATGTTAGAGGATCAACTTTTTTTTTTTTTTTTTTTTTTTTTTTTTGAAAATGCATTATAAGCTTTATTGTTCCAAGGGCATTTCCATATAGTATACATTTCTATTTCTTTTTTTTTTTTTTTTTTTTTTTTTTTTTTTTTTTTTTTTATTTTTTTATTGAATAATTTTTGTTACAAATGATTCTCCTTTTTTCCCCCAGTGGTTCCCCCCTCCCCCTTCCCTCCCCGCCCCTTCCCCCGATTGTTGTCCATGTCCACTGTTCATGCCTATATGCATATAAATTCTGTTGTTCATCCCTCTCTCAGCTCCCCACTCCTTAGGGGATTGTCCTCAAACTGTTATGTTCATTATATTCCAGAAATCAGTGAGATCATATGAAATTTGTCTTTCTCTGCTTGGCTTGTTTAATTTTTATCTTTTAAAACTATATGACTTGCTTGCATTTGAATATGTGATGGCATTTGATAGGTTTTAGTTAGGGTTCGATATAAGTAAATTATTTAGATTCTTAATGCAATATCTATATGGTCACTTAAAATGGAAAATATTAACTCTAATTTACTCCACACTTAGCCTATGTTTCAGTGCAATCAACATACCTGGTTCTTTCTTTAGGGCACAGAAAGAACATCTACAAACCCTTGTCTATTTATAGGGTTGAAGGAGCTTTGACAAAGAACACCTCCCTCAGTATAATTACCATTAGGTTTATTTTGTCACAAATACATGATCACTAAACCCTTTGTTAGTCTTTTTCTTTCCCAATGCTGTTGACCTTGAAAGGGACCTGCCAGACATTAGGCGATAGAAGAGTGGAAGCATGCTGCACACTGTTCTATGAAAAGTATCTGATGAAAATGAGAACTACTGTGTTATTTTTAAAAGTCTGTAAGTAAACATTCTGTTTGATTTGAATTTTAATGTCATTCTGTGCTTTGATATACTAGCAACTCATAGGTGTTTATGACGATCACCGGGCTGACTTCCCTTGAATTAATCTATGCACCTCAATCCCAGTCCCAGTGAGCCCATCACTGCATCATCATCTCCCAGCCAGCAAACTACGCCCCTAGTGTTTCCTCTCTAGGTGAACTGTTTCCCTTAGGCAGCCAAATACAAGCCAGAATCCTGGTGGTCATTCTTTAGCCTCCACACATCTTCCTTATTCCCCGTATTTAATTAGTAACCAAGGTCTGTAGATTCCACCTTCACCATAGCACAGGCACTCATGGTTTGTCTGAGGACTGCTGGAAAAGCCTTCTCAGCAGTTTCCCTGCTTCTGGTCTCACACCAGCCTCACTCAGCTAACACAGCTGCCAAGTAAGCCCTCTAACATGTAAGTCTGTTTATAGACACTAATGTACAGACAGAACATTTGGGATAGTGTCAGATAATTTCTTTGCTTAGCATAGAAAGGCCCTCAAATCTGGCCAGTCTCCTTCTCCGGTCTCATTTCCCACCTTTTCAGTGTCCTTAAAAAAAAAAAAAAAAAAAAAAAGGTGTTTGTTTTCCCCTTTGTGTTTCCCTCTGCCAAATATCCCTTTCCTTGTCCCCTACCCCAACTTTTCCTTGTCTTTCCATTTTTTTAAATACAATATTCTTTCTTAGTGGAAACAACACTTCTTTCTAAACCCTTTCTCCAACCAAGTGCATGATTTGGATGCCTCTGCACTGTAATCATGGTACCATTTGTATGTTTACATCATGCCAGTGATCATACAGTATTTTAATTATTTCTTTACACTCCTTTCTATTCCACCATAATAGTGGGTCTCAAATGGTGGTCCCCTGACCAGAAGCTTCAGCTTCAGCTTCAGCTTCACCTGGGAATTTGTTAGAAACACAAATTCTCAGGACTCACCCAAGATCAGAAACTCTGAGGGTGGAGCCCAGCAGTTTGTGTCGGGGGTAAATCATTTAATATTTTATGACAGGGGAATACTGGCTGGCTACAGTGGCATGCTAAGAAACATGGGAATTATTTGAAAGAAGATGCATGAGTACTACACAAATTCTGTCCTCTATGCCAGCTTTTCTAAAGCGACTGGCAACATCAAGGTAGTCCAAAATACTCCCAAGCATTTCAACACTTGTATTAATTTGCTACTATAACAAATTACCACAAGTTTAGAGTTTAAAGCAACAACAAATTTATTATCTTACAGTTTGGGAGGTTAGAAGTCTGAAATGGGTCTCACTTGGCTAAAATCAAGGTGTTGGCAGAGCTGAGTTCCTCCTATTGGCTCTAGGGAGAATCAATTTTCTCAGGCTTTTCTAGGTTCTAGGGTCTACCTGCATTCCTTGGCTTGTGACCTCTTTCTCCATCTTCAAAGTCAGCGGTGGCTGGTTAAATCTCTCCTGTGATGGCATCCCTTTGGTTTTAACTCTTCTGCCTCCCTCTTCCCCGTGTAAGGACCTGTGTGATTACATTGATCCCACCTGGGTATTCCAAGCTAACTCCTTATTTTAAGGTCCCCTGAGTAGCAAACTTAATTCCATGCTGCTGTATAACATAACATATCTAGAGATTCCATGGATTAGGGTGTGGCCATTTTGGGGTGGATTCATTATTCTGCCTACCACAACACTTATTCTTGACTTTTGGAGATTTAAATAAAATTGATATTGTTTCTTACCTTAATCCATGGACTCTTTGGAGGGATCAAGGCTTATCTCCTTTCATTGTCATTTTTTGTGAAAAAAGTGATTTGAAAATTTTGTGGTGAATTAGAACATTTTATTGAATAAAGGACACCTACCCTCAGGATTTTATAGTTCTGAATGTAAAATCCGAAGTCCACTGAAGGTTACTCCAGAAAACATGTCTGGATGGCAACTAGAGACCATGAGATCTATGAAAACAATTGTATCCATATGTTAAAAATAAATTAGCCTAAATATTTAAAAAAAGATAATGTGTTATTAAATAATATACTTTGGAAAAGGGGAAGGTGAGTACTTTTAAAAACTGTTCTCAAGAGCCTGGTTTTGTTTATTTATTTTAGGTTTTTGTGTGGATCTTGTCAGTGTTTTATTGCAGTATATCACACTTACAGAAGTGTACAAATCAAAGATCACATAGGGAGTACATCCATTTAACCTGTGCACAGATCAAGAAACAGAACATAACCAGCAACCCCAAAAGGTCCCTTGTGCCACATTCTAAGAGTAACCTGTACTCTGACTTCTTAATGTGGCAGGATAGTAAGAAGCCAGGAAAATTCCTGGGCAAGTAGAATGGGGAAACTAAGATAAGAAAATTAAACAAGGCCAAACAGTTTGGGCACCTTGCAGCCAGCTTGTGAATCACAGGACTTTATCTTCCCCAACCAAGGACACTCGAAAGTAAATGGGTTATGCCTTCCCTTCCTAACCAAAGAATAGATAGCTTAAATCACCCTGGTCTGGGAAATACAGAACAAAGACCCAATTAATGCCATTTGTATCAGCTGAACCCAAGGACAGATGAAGTCTGGGGAACAAATAACAAAAAGCTCATTAAAGCCAGACAGACCCAAGATAAAAGTAAAAGAGTTAAAGCACACCAAAGAATAATCCTAAACTCCCGTATATGCTCATTTTGATGCATCAACATATTAAAAATACACCTGGAAAGCTAATGAATATTCTGCTGAAATGCTTCCCTAAGATTCTCACCTGCAGAAGAAAGATAAAAACTCTCAGGACAAAGACCCAGTGTGGGCTCACTCTAGAGCACACCCATGCCCTTTACTGGGCATGAAATGTTTGTTTCTTCCTACACTCTAAGGGCCCCCACAAGACTTCCAACCAGGGGAGCAGTGGGTAGCAGCAGCTCATCCCAAGCTAACCTCCTGAACCTGCCTCCAAGGTCCCCTTTTCCTCTGTCTTCACAGTGAACTCAAAGCAGCCCTGCCTTTGTTCACTTCCATCACTGTGACCTTCACTTCTCAGTGAGCTGATAGCAGCCCCATCTCCTCTCACTTCTCTCACTGTGGCCTTCACTTACCTCCCAGTGAGCTAACAGCAGCCCCGCCTTGGCTCACTTCTTTCCTATAACATTTCTAGGGAGCCAAAGCAGAGCACCACCTAGGCTCTCTTGTTGCTTTTTCTACCGTAAGCCCTTCCTTTGTTTCATTGTCCCCAGCTTTAATAAACGTACTCTCAAAATCACCTAGACTTGTGTTGTGAAATCTTTCCTGCACAAAGTCAAGAACCCACACACTACAGGCTGGCTTGAGGCAGATCTGCTCTGGGTCGGTCTCTGTACAGAAACATTCACACCATAACTATGTATGGTGTCAGATGGGTATGAGATTTATCAGGATGATTATTTAGTAAGTTATATAATGCCTAATCACTGAGCTGTACACCTGAAAGTAACATAATCTTGTATGTCAACTGTAATTGAAAAATAAAAAATGATTTCAAGTAAAAAAAAAAAAAAGGCAAACGAAACAAAACAAGAAAACCGAGCCTGTTTTTAAATCAAACTTGCCAAGTCTTTCATTTTAAATGGCATGCAATTTAAACTTATGAGTTAATTATTTCTGGAATTTTCCACTTAATATTTTCAGACCTCATCTATATAGGCTCACAAAACTGAAACTGTACAATGCAAAACCACAGATGAGGAGGGACCACTGAATATAGAGAGAGAGGAAGGGAGAGGAAGAGAGAGATAGAAACATCGATGTGAGAGAGAACATCGATGGGCTGCCTCCTGCACATCCCCTACTGGGGATCAAGCCCACAACCGGGGCACATGCCCTGACCAGGAATTGATCCAGGACCTATCAGTCCATGGGACAACACTCAACCCACTGAACCACAATGGCCTCTCTTGCATGACATTTTTTTTTTTTTCTCCTCATCCGAGGACATTTTTCCACTTTTGTTCAGGTAGAGTGGGAGGGAGAGAGAGGAAGAGAGAGAGAGAAACATCGACATAAAAGGGACACATCAAGTCGCTGACCCCAACTGGGGCTGGGACAAACTGCAACCGAGTTACGTGCCCTCAGCGGGAACTGAACCCCGGTCTCTCTGGACCGCAAGCCAACGTTCTAACCACTGAGCCAAACCGGCCAGGACTCTTGCACGCCATTTTGAGTTGCGTGATGAAATCTTGCACAGTCCCACCCCATCCCACCTGGGACATGATTTATCCATTTGTCTAAGATCCTCACACTTTCGACACTCCACATCCATTGGTCACTTAGCCTTGACTTAGTAGCCTTAGCCTCAGTTATCAGATAGACAATTGCCATATCTCAGTGCTGGTGTTCTAGTAACCCTTATTTTGCTTAATAATGTCCTTAAAAACCAACGATAGTGATGCTGGCAATTTGGATATATATGCCAAAGAGAAGCTGCAAAGTGCTTCCTTTAAATGAAAAGGTGAGTACACTACAATGAGATATTTCAAGAGAGAGAAACCACATTTACATAACTTTTATCACATTATATTGTTATAACTGTTTTATTATTAATTATTGTTAATCTCTTACTGTGCTTGGTTTATAAATTAAACTTTTTAATAGGTATGTATGTATAGGAGAAAACAAAGTGCATATAGGGCTCAGTACTATCCATGGTTTCAGGCATCCACTGGGGGTCTTGGAGCATATCCCCTGAGATACAGGGAGACTACTTTATATACCACAATTTCTTTTTCTTTTTTTTTTAACTCCCATGATATTTTTCCATTTTTGGAAATTTTCAGACAGAGTGGAAAGGAGAGAGAGAGAGAGAGAGAGAGAGAGAGAAACATTGACGTGAGAGAGACACATAGATTGGTTGCCTCCTGCACAATCCCAACCAAGGCCGGGGATGAACCACAATTGAAGTACGTGCCCTTGACCAGAATTGAACCCACGACTCTTTGGTCCACGGGCCGACGCTCTAACCACTGATCCAAATGGGCCAGCGCTATACCACATTTTCATTTATCTATTAATGGGCATTTAGGTTGTTTCCATGTTTTGGCTATTGTGAATAATGCTGCAATGAACATGGGAGTGGGAGATATGTCTTCAAGATAGTGATTTCTTTTCCTCAAATATATACCCAGAGTGGGATTGCTGGGTTGTACGGCAGTGCCATTTTTAATTTTTTTTGAGTAACCTCCATAGTGTTTTCCATAATGTTCCATAATGGCTGCACCAAATTATATTCCTCCCAGCAGTGCATGAGGGTTCCCTTTTCATCACATCCTTGCCAACACTTGTTATCCAAAGAACTAAATCTTGAACTGATCAGTTCTGTTGTTATAATGTTTTCAATATGTTTGTTTTATTTCTACTTTTTCCGTGGAGTTATTTTTGCCTTTTTCTCAAGGTGAAACTGATCTGACATATTTGATTTATTTATCTCACTATGGATCTCCTGTATCACAATGTCTTCTATTTTTACTAAATGATAACAACCCACACCCATAGTTGTAATAGCTAATACCTACAAACTATCTACTATGAACTATTCTAAGTACTTTATATACATTAAGTCAGGTAATCACTACAACATTATTATAAGGCAAGTGTGATTATTATCCCTATTTTATTTGAAGGAACTGAGGCACAGAAATATTAAATAATTTGCCCAAAGTTACACAGCCAAATAGTGGTAGAGTTGGGGTTCAAACTCCAACAGTCTAGCTTCAAAGACTGAGAAAATAATCTCTCTAATATTACTACTTCTTCTAGTGATTCATACTCTAAAATTTTTCTCTCTGGCTACAATAACCGAACTTCACACTCCCCTACACCAAGACTTGGTTTTCAGCCCCTTCCTCAGGTACAAGTCTAGTAACTCCCCCTAAGATCCTCTCACCTCCCAACCCAGCCTAAATCTTAGGTTATTTTATGTTATGAATCAGTTTTATGGGTTCCTCAATCATTTGGCCCTTAAGTCTCAACCCTCTGCCCAAACAGCTTTATGTGTATTTTCTCCAATCCTAGTCCTCTGAGTTCCATCGGAGATAATCGTGAGCCAACCTAAATGGATTTCATTACAAATTATACTTATCAACCTCAGGTAGTTCTCCTTATTCTAAGAATTCTTTATGTTTTCCATTCTTGACTCAGTTTCCCCATTTCTCCAGTGACTTTCTAAACCTTTTTCTTTCTCATTGAATTGTCTGCCCAACTGTGCCTCGCTACTTTTAGCAGATAACCTCAACTCCTTTGGCCGGAGGGAAAAAAGTCAGAATTGAGTTTTCCAAAATCCTTTTCCTCCTCTAGAAAACTTATCTGTAATGTCATCCATTCTTATCTTCTATGTGTATTCATTTGTCCCTCCCTTCTTTTCTTCCTTTCTCTCTCCTTCCCTCCATGAACATCTGTTGAGTATATACTAGATACCAGATACTGTTCTTGGTTCTGTGGACACCACAGTGAATATAACAGAATTTCTGCTCTCTTGTAGCATACTCTGGTGGGTGAGAAACAAATCAGTGTATATCACATCAGATAATGATCAGAGTTTTGAAAATAAATGAAGTGGGATAAAAAAATGCTAGCAGATCCTTGGGGGACAGTGCTTCATTTATATATTTGATGGTCAGGGAAAGCTTTCTCTGAGTAAATCCTGAAGGTAGAGATGCCAGATTTAGCAAATAAAAGCACAGGGAATCCAGTTAAATTTGACTCTCAGATAAACAATGAATAATTTTTTCAAGTATAAGCATGTCTCATGCAATACTGAAAATTATTCATTGTTTATCTGCAATTCAAATTTAGCTGGATGTCCTCAATGTTTTCTGGCATCCCTACGAAGGAACTATGGTGATAAATCATGCACATGTCTGGAGGAAGAGGTTTCAGGCAGAGGGAACGTCTTTGGGATATTAATTTTATGTCTGCAATTGTCCTAGGCATTGGGGATACAGAAAATCAATAGGATAGTGTTTGCCCCCTACCTGCTCTAGCTGTGTCACTCCTCTTTCCTCTCTAGCTTATTCTACTTCCAGCAGCCAGACCAAGCCTTTTACAATAGAAAGCATCTTTCTTCTCTGCTTAAAATCCCCCAATGGCTTCCCTTCTCAGAGTTAAAGCCAGAGTTCTTAAAATGGCCTTCAAAGACCTAGGTCAGTGGTACTCATATTTGCTACACAGAGATCTCCTGGAGATGTGCTGCCTGGGTCTCAACCCCAGATTCTAATTAAGCCTGTTTGTGTTATAGCCAGAAATTTGGGATTTTGCAAAGCATCCCATGTGATTGTACGTGCATTGCAGTTTGATATCCCTTGCCTTACCTGACTTCAGCCTCCTGCTACCTCTGGGACCTTAGCTCAGAAGGCTCCCCCTGTCCTCTCTATTCCAGCCCTACTGGCCACCCTATCTGCTGCCTCAAGACTTTTATTTTTGCTATTTCCTATGCCTTGAATGATCCTTTTTCGATATCCATGTGGACCCTCCACTTTTGCCAGGTCTGTGCTCAAACGTCAATTTATCAGCAAAGCCTTTCCTGATGATCTTCACCTGCCACCCTTGCACCCTTATTTTCTTTTTTCTGTCCTCATGACTATGCTTTCTGTTATATATTTGTTTATGTCTTTATTTATGCCTGTCCTCCCCTACACCACCATAAGCCCTATGAGGGTAACACTTTGCTCAGTTTACTACTTTAGGGTCTAAAACAATGCCTGACACATTGGTTAAACTCAACAGGTATAGGTTCATGGAGGTGTTGAATTTAGTGGGGGATTTAGTCCCATAAGCAACTAATTATAATACAACAAGATGAATCATTATTAGAGAATTTTAAACAGAATTCTCTGAGAAATACAATGCTTTCGATTCTTGATTCTATGCCTTTCTTCTCCATCTAGAATGTTATTTTCCAACTTTATCATTAAACACCTCACTTTCCACATCCTCTATACTCTGAGTCTACAAACCCACTCAAGCCCTCTTCTTCCCCTGGCCCACCACTCAGTGAGTGCTTAGGGTATGTTAGGCTTTATATTAAACATAGTATAAAGATTATCTCATTTAATTCTCACAACAATCCTGGGTTAAGTATTTGTATTGTCTACATTTCACAGATGAAGAAACTGAGACACAGAGAAATCAGGAACATTTCTGAAAGTTCCTGGGAGTTCATGCATGGGAGGGACCCTCACCAAAAAGGCATGGGAATAAGTGGATACGTAACTCAGCTTCCCTGCTGCCAGTCAGGCAATTCTGAGTTGTGTTCCATGTTCTTTTTAGTGGGTCTCCAGTGGGATTGGGCCCTAACTGTACACAACAATAACCAGCTCATTAATGCTTTGGTGGCTTCTTTCCCTTTTCTACCTGTCTGGTATCCTCTCCCAAATAAACTACTCATACCCAAGTCCTGGGCTCAGGATCTGTTTCTGTGAGATCCCAAACTGATACAGTATCATACATTTTTCCTCTAAAGATTGACAATTTAAAAAAATCTCTCAAACAGCCCTGGTTGGATGGCTCAGTTCATTGGAGTGTCCCATACACCAAAAGGTTGCAGATTCAATTCCTGGTGATGGCACATAACCTGGGTTGTGAGTTTGATCCCTGGTCGAGTCACATACAGAAGGCAACTGATTAATGTTTCTCATATCAATGTTTCTCTCTCTCAAAATTAATAATAAAAATACATATCCTTGGGTGAGGATTTTAAAAAAATCCCCGAACAATCAGCAGCACCTTCTCAGTTGCTACTTGAATTGGGGAGACTAGGTATTAGTAAGTATTGACTCTACTGGCCCATAGAGACCTCCTCTTTATGCCTTGAAAACTACATAAACACCTTCCTGCACATATTAACCTTCCTTTTGACCACAACTATTCTAGCTATTTTTACAAATTTCCTTTTATAACTATTTGAAAGTCAATTTCGATATATTTGATCATATTAGCCACCCATTTGATTCACAAAGATAGATGAAAATTTTGGCTTGACCAATCTGTGATCCCAGATGTTGTTGCCTAGGTAACAGCCTGTGTGGGCGTGGAATTAAGGATAATAGGCCTAATGGTACATATGAAGAGAGAACAGATTGCCTTGTAGAAGGTGGTGCATTAGATTTCTCAAGCAACTTGAGATGCCATTTAGTTCACTGGAAGAGGCCATTTTCTAGGCAGTTAGAGGAGTAAATGACTCAGTAAGCGATGGTGTTTGACAGTAGGGATTTCTGTGGGGGGAGTTTCCATCATCTTATTTCAACTTCTTTTACTTCAGTAATCATTGGAGAAGCTATGCTTTATATACACACACATATAGGGAAAATACAAACATCTGAGAAAGAAAGATAAACATACTAATCCCTGCTTGTGTAGGTCATTCCTCCATGCCCCATTGGATGGAAAGGATTTTCTGTACAAAGGCAAATAGATGAAATCTTAATTCTGTCTCTCTGCCCAGGGATAGCAATCGAAGCAATATGCTGTGCCTCTAGGAGGAAATAAAGAGCAGTTATACTGTGGACTCAGCTAAATGTGTACACACTTACTAGGATTTGTTGAGTTTCCTGGCTCTGGTGACACAAAACAAGCACCATATTGCTTAGTGCTTCATGGCCAACTCAAAGTGTGAAGTGAGAAGATTCATTCAGCCAAGTTCCACACCCTAAAACTCATCTGGCTGTTTCATTTGCCCTCCTTCCTTTAAAGGTGCTGGTGTGACAGCAAGCTCCCCATGTGAAATCCCTTTGCATTGCAACAGTGTGGAACTGGATTTTCTGGAAGATTCCTATCTTCCAGAGAATTTTAAGCATCCCTTAAAAACCTAGGTGTTGGTGCTGCGATCTCAAAAAAGTATAAGCAAGCAGGTCTAGGGATTTAAATTTCAGAGATCGTATCTCTTCACATATGATAAGGATTTTGATTAGAATTTCAGAGCTTTGATAATGTTATCTTCACTCCAGGTTTTTGTATCTCAAATGATAGTGTCTTTCTAACTGCAAATGCTTTTCCCTCTCCTGTCTCATCATTTATGACTTTCTTCATCACATTCAATCTCTCCATTAACCTTGCCTGGAGAGCAAACCCTAAACCCGATTTCTGTATTTTCTCCAACTGCGTGCTATTGCTTCAAGTACTTAGTGCAGTGCATTGCAAAGATTCTTCAGGATAATCACCAGTAAATGTGCTGACATTATAAGGAAATCATGTGGCCCATTTAAAGAAACTTTCCATTTAGAGAAAAATTGTATGCGTGTCAACATTTTATTTTAATTAGTTGATGGAAATGTTTAATAATGTCTTCTTACCTCTGACTCCACTCGAGGATTCTGAACGTGGTCTAAATGTATTGGATGATTTAGGATCACAGTGAATAGCAATGGTTGTACTGAGTCTTCAAGCCCTACTGATGCAATCAAGGGGCTTTGATTCCTTGGCTTGCCATTATTGTACCTGTTGATTACTACCTTGGGTTTCCCTTTTTAAGTGACTTTTCTCTTTATTACCCCAGTCAGTGTGTCTATTTCTACAAACTTAAACCTATTCTTGTTCTTAAAAAAATATGGCAATGAAGTAACTCAGTTTATTGGAACATAAAGTTAAAACATAAATACTCAATGAGGACCTGAGGTTCTTTTTTTTTTTTTTTTTAGTGAGTAAAGTGTATGAGCTTTGCACATGAACTTGGCATCATCTGTTTTGATTGCTCTGAGTTTTTTCCTTGTAATTTCCTATTTTCTGTGTAGTTGAGTTAGCTAGATAGGTAATTACATACCAAACAATTGTGACCATGTTCTCTCTATGTATTTCTCTCTACTCCCCTCGTTAATTACTTACTCTGAATTTAGGGATCACAGCACCATTTCTTCCTGGTGCTTCAGTAGTTAGCTCTCCTTTGCTTTTTCTTTCTCTCTCAAGCACTAAATGAGTGGCTTCTATGGTTCTGATTGGAATTTTAGAGGGTGTAGAGTGTTGTATGCTAGGGAGGGCTAACATTGTGCATATATTCTTTATTCAGTGGGCAGATCCACCTGAAAATAAGAGATTATTCTAATGAACTTTCTGGGTGGGTATTGGGACCCTGTTCGTCTCTAGGGTTCCAAACACTTTTTGGATTTTTTTTTTTTTTCCAGCAAGAAAATCCCAAAAAGCCTTCTGCCCTAGAGGCAAACAGAGTCCTAAAACCCAACCAGAAAGTTTATTACAATCACTCCTACTTGTTCTTATGTGTATATTTTTACTTTTAATTTTCTTTGTTTGCTTGAGTCAAGTCAGTGTATTTAGAGCACTGGAATTTTTTATAAAGGCTTCAGAGTTCTTCTCCAGTAAGCACAGTTTACAGATGGTGACATGGGTTTTCCTGGATCTGGAATCAAATTAAGGGTCAGCAGACTGCATCCTCACTGTGGGGGAAAGAAAGATCCCAGGTCCAGGCATGGTAGTCTAGTGGTTAAATAAAGACCCAGCCTCAAGGACGGGACTCAGAGTTTGGGTCTCTTAGCTGTGACTCAGATGCTGAGAGACCTCAGGAAAGTTATTTTTAACCTTTCAGCTGGTCAGTTTTCTTATCTATAAAATGAAGACAATAATAGTACCAATTCAGAGGGTATTTAGGAGGATTAAATGCATTGATATTTGCAAAGTACTCAGAACAGTGTAGAGCAGGCACTTAGTATAACCTGAGGGCAATGTGTTAGCTGTTACTATCATGTTTTCTTCTTTTCCAGATTTTATTTCCCTATAGCCTCTACTTAGGGAAGATGTTCCTATTTGAATAAATAATTAGCTTTGGGAATGGATGTGTAAATAAAAGTGCAAGTTATGAATTTGATAAATATTTTCTTTCATTGTGGATATGTTTTGTTAGTGTACAAATACACAAGAACAATGAATTTATGTTTATCTAGAATAGTTATTGAAAGATTTATGCTGACACATTTTCTTCTACCCAGCCATTAGAGCTTAAATATAAACTGAACAATTTTATAGTTTATAATTTCCAAATAATTTTGCATATATTTCATTTGATGCTTATAGCACTCTGCTAAGAAATAATTATTAGCCCCATTTTACAGGTGAAGATTTTTGAAGCTCAGAAAGTTTAAATGAATTATTCTGAAGTGAATTGCTAGCAGGCTGGAGTCAAACCCAGGTTTTCCATCCTGAAGCCCGTGGAAAATTCTTCTCATCCATCTCCATTTAAACAATTTCCTTTCAACCAGAAAGCTGTCTTTCAATCATAATTGAAAACATACTTCAGGTTATTGTAACACTTCAGCCACCATTGTGAGCATTTTTTATTAGGGAACATTACTGCAAACAGTTCCGGCTGTTAGAATTTCCTGGTGGTGTGCATGCTGGATAAAGGGAAGCTTTATCGGGATAAACAATAATTTGTGAATAGAGACTAGAAACAAATCTGATTATTTTATTACTTAACCACTCTAGTATATTATAATGGAGATATGCATCTGTAATGTGCGTGTGTTTTTGTGTAGCTCTGTTTGTAAAGTTGCTGTTAGAACAGATACAGGAGATGAACAGTGGGGAGGGTCAGAGAAGGAAAGCATGTGTCTGTTTAATGGAAAACTTCAAAGTCAGTAAATCTTGTTTTTGCTTCAGAAATTGTCACCACGAACCCAATTGCTGACCCCCCCCCCCCATATAAACAGTCTGCAAGCAGCAGCTTCAAGTGGATGCTTTCAGAATTCCTCCTTGTATGATTACGAGATAAACATAATATGATTTTTTGTTTCCATTACAAGAGAATTTGAGTCTCTTCTCCCTCCCTGATTGCAATAATGGAGCTTACTTTATCTTATTTGAGGTTCTTAAAAACGCTTCCCATACTTGTATGCTTTCATATATTATTCCAGAGAGAGAGAGAGAAATTTAAATTTGATTAGCTGAGCTCTGTGAGTCATTCTGCTAACTGGCACCACCAACCACCTCCCCACCAAACTGGCCTTTATTGAGGGCTCTAAATTTAGAAACTGAATGAGATTGCCTGGGGGTTACATAAGGAGGCGAGGTGGTTATTTTTAGAACGCCATTATACCTAGAGAGCCCTGTGCTGCTGATTTGTTAACCACAGGCTGGAGGAAGACGTGATTACTGATTCTCTTCACACGCTATTCGCTATTCGGGTGCTGCACCCCTCAGGACCAAATGACATTTGCAGTTTTGTTTACTTGCACTTCCTCATGTTTTTGTCATCTGTGCTGTAAACACACTGAAAATCAACTGTGTTCAAACACAGTGCCAGTATTTTTTATTACCTCCTTTATTTGAGGAAACCTCCTCAATATGCATTATAATTTTATCTTGCCCTTCTTACTCTTTTTTTTTTTAAGAAGGGAAGGAAATCATTTGGGCTGCCCTTTTTCTAAGGCTACTGTCAGAGCTGATGATGGCATACGTCTAGCTAGACCACTGAAGCTTTATTTGTGTTTTCCTAACTAGGCACTTGTTTTTACTTTCTTTTGCAAGGAAATTGCTGGAGCTGATTGGGAAAAATAAAAGAGGCAAGGCAAACATTAGGAGGCATGCTGTCATCTGGGCAGAAAATTAATGGATGCAGTAGTGGCTAGAGAGAGAATTGGAACAGAAGCACTATTTTGCTTGTCAGTACATCCTCATTGTTTCCCAGCCCAATATTGAGAGTCAGCATTAGCCCCTTCCGATTCTTCTAGGTTGTATTTTAGCAATCAAGTACATCTACTTCTTTGGAATTTTAATGCAATGATGGTGAATCTCTCTTATTTATTTTGATTTTTTAAATTATTTTTGAAGGAATTGGATGGTCATATAGTTAGTTGCCTAGGAAATCTGTCTAGTTAGAATCACATTCCTTTCTGTAATCAGTGTGGGGAGCTGAAGTTTTTAGCTGGTGTATATGTGCAGAGCAAGGAAAATGTTGTACGAAGTGAATGGTGCACATGAATGTGAGGGCGTTCCTAGCAATGAAATTATAACTGCTAGCTGAAATAGTTCACTAAGACATTGCTAAGACATGAGTATTTTGCAGTGGTTCTGGAATGCAAGGAGCTGGATTGTACAACAGTGACCCAGGTGGCTCACTCTGGGTGGCCTGGTCAATGGGGCTGGACTGGGGCCCCCTTTTCTCTGTGCAATTGTCTGGGTACCCAATATTTACTTGCAAATCCTTTATCTTTGCTCATCACATTATTTTCTGAAAGAGAAGTCTGTCATTTCTTTGTTAAAAAGCAAATGAGCTATAGCACAGTCCCTAAATAATGAAGATACCTAAGTGCCAACCAAATAAAAAAGCAACTTATCTGTTTCTTAATAATATGATGTAGATAAATATGGAAACAGGTTGTATGAGATATGAAATAAATACTTATCTTTCTCAAAAATGGGAATGGGGAAGAGAGAGAGAGAGACTGACTTAAAATTTTTCTAAAATATGTTTTTATTGATTTTTTAGAGAGAGGAAGGGAGCGAGAGATAGAAACATTGATGTGAGAGAGAAACATTCATCAGCTGCCTCCTGCTTGCCCCCTACTGGGAATTAAGCCCACAACACGGGCATGTGCCCTGATCTGGAATTGAACCGGGATCTCTCAGTCCATGGGATGACGCTCAATCCACTGAGCCACAACAGCCGGGCGAGACTGACTTCTTACAGAATATCACATTACCAAATATAATACTTGATTCGACGTAGTCAGTGTCCTTTCTCTCAGGGGGAGTGATTGCATCCAAACTCAGCTTTCCATGGGACAAGTGGCTCTCATACCTGGACAAAAATATCTGTAGTTTCCCATAGGCCCCATATTCCCCAGCTACCTGTCAGTTGGTATTTTTCGGCAACTCCTGTAAACAGCTGGGACCCAAATCCAGACAGTGTGGTGCCCAGGAGTGTGTTTGTGTCCTATATGACAAGGTCAGTTTCCCTCATATTTACTCTGAGATTGAGGGTGAAAGGGCCAGTGTTATATCCTGGAATACAAACCAATGACCTGGCCCTTGGATGCTGCTCCATGTACCTCATATGAGAGAGGAACATTTGTGTCCTTTCCTATCTTATGACTTTGGCCTTGTAAGTTTCCACATTATATGGCGTGACATTGTGGAGTTTATTTTAAGACTTTTAACACAAGAGGTGATAACTACAGTCGACCCACCTGATACATCAGGCGAACAAAATTTATCTTGTCCAGCAGGAAAGGGTCCGGTGGGCCACCTTGGAATTAGGAGATACCCTTCCTGGGGATGCAGATAAGATATCTGGAAGGCTGGTGAGCAGGATCATTTGGGATGAGGGAAGGCCACCGGATGACCTTGGTGATCTTGAATTACCACAGCCCTTGGGAGGACAAACCAGGCAACTCAACCCAGGAATGGCCAGTGGGCCAGTGGCTTTATTGTCCATCTGAGAATATTAGGGCATGGAGAAGTTTGACATTTGGAAATCCTGGAGTGGTGGACTCACTGTGAGAGCAGAATCCTGGGTGCTGAATAGTGGCATCAGGTGGCTGAAGCAGCCCACTTTCTTCCCTCAATAGTTGGAAAGCCCTGAACCCTAAGGACAGAGGATGGAGAGAAAGTCCTCACCCTAGGATGCTATCTAGGCAGCTGGGGGAATCCTAAGCATATCACCTAGGAGCTGTTTAGAAAAAATCCAATACAGCTAGAAATGGAACACTACCAGGAAAGAGAACCAGGCTCCCTCCAGGCTCGTGCCTCACTCTTGGCTAGAAAAATTGCTAGATGTTTGATTGCTTGTTTCTATCTGTAAAGTTAAATGATGGGCATTAAGAAGGATTTAACACAGAACCTCCTATTGCAAAATAAATAGCTAAACAGTGTACTGGACATATCATGTGCTTAGCCTCATATCTTCTCGCCTCACATATATTTCTGTGGTGGCAACCAGCTCTATGCAGGTGGATATGTACATCTTACCTTAACTACTTAACTAATGAGCTGAATGTACAAACCTGACAGGAGTTAATCCCCATGGGGAAATGCTTGACCTCTGGGAAATGACAGTCAGTAGATAAATGTTAGTCCTAAGGGCAGACAGTTCTGAGGTGCATTCTACATGGCCCCTCAAGGGGTGTCCAGAAGTATTGAGCTTCAATTGCTCACAGTTGTGACAGCTTAGTAATGTGCCCTTAAATTGGCTTTCCACCCTCTCTATTGTACTCTTCCACATACCCCTATTTCTGTTCTTGGGATTACATTCCTAAATAAACTATCTGTAGGTATACCATGCCATGAGAGACTTGTCTCAGGTTCTACTTTTTGGGAGAACTGAAATTGGAAGGTGGCAATATGCCCATCCTACTGTAGGATGCAAGGTTAGCAGAGTAGATGTTTTGAAATTTAGAACCTAGTTGGAGAGAAACCGCCATATTGGGAAAACCCCTCTAGCATAAGGTTTCTCAGCCTCAGCACTATTGATATTATGGACCTGTTAATTCTTTTTTGTGGGGCAATGACCTACCCAATGTAGGATGGCCAGTGGCATCTCTGGCATCTACCCATTAAGGGCTAATAGTACCTCCCCTAGCCCCAGATGTAACAATCAAAACTGTTTTCAAACATTGCTAAGTGACCCCAGTCGAGAACCATTGCTTTAGACTTTAGAGGAACACAAACCCATATTTCATGACCAGTGGATTGTCTAAGTCTTAGCATGTTTCTCTACAGGACAATAGAGGATGGGGGACATGTGGCTTCCATATTTCCGGACCCTGACTGTAAATTTTCCTGTTCCCAGGGAAGCCCATTCTTTAACTTATACCAGATGACGTTGTGGACTTCGTGCTAAATTCTGTCGTATAACTGATGGTGGTTCAGACAGTGATTTCAACAGCTTGTATTTGAAAAGCAAGGAATTTGATTTTATAAAAGTGAGAGTTTTGAATAGACACCAAATCCAAACCCAGATGGTGCTGTGGGAGAAACATGGCCCCGAAAGACCTGTGGAGACAGCAGTCACATCCTCAGAATTGTACAGAAAACAAAAGGAGGACTTTGTTTTGGCCAATTTAGTTTGTTTCCCAGGAAAATATTTAAAACATGAACACCCAAGGACAACATCTCTTAGCTGTCATCTGTGGGCCTTTCATTAACATGGGTTCACTCTTCTTCTGTTTTGTAATGATGGTCCCCCCAGAGGAGTTTCTTACTCTTAAATTCACATTTTCTGCCAAGAAGTATTTGGGATTCTTGAATTTTTATTATTAAGGTTCCTGACATCCCAGAGATTGTTGCAGACACCATAAAATTCATCCTGTAATCACCACATTTTCAGTTTGAATCATTAGTGTCCCATTTATAATAAATGTAGTGATAACCCATTTATCTGTAGAAATATAAAACTTGAAATCATTCAAGCAAGAACATAGCCTTATTGGAAGTTTAAAAGGCCACAATAACAATCAAGAAATGGAATATTATGTGGCTATTTAAGAATGAGGAATATCTCTATGTTCTGAAATGGAAAGCTCTCCAAGATATATCCTAAAGTAAAAACAAACAAACAAACAAAAAAAAACCAAACAGGCATAGAGCAGTGAGTATACCTTTTGTGTTAAAAATGATAATGCCATATTTCTTTCTGCCTAAAGAAATTCAGGAAATATATTTGAGAAACTAATAAAAGTAATTACTTATGGGTTTCAGGGGATGGGGAACTAGACCAATGTGGGACAGGGTGGGAAGGAGAGTTTTCATATATATATATGTATATGTATATACATACATAAATATGCATGTAAACATACATATATACATAAGCATGCATATAAACACACATATATGTAAATGTTCAATCACATGAATATATTACCTTTTGGAAAAGTAAATATATATGTATATATGTATGTATATAAAATTTAAAGGTACTATGGCATATTATTGGTCAGAGATGTTGAGGTCTTGAATACTTTAGCTTTTTATCTTTACCTTCTCCTTTTATTTCCTTCTGGTTGTCCCCATGAATTTTAACTTTTGTCAAACCCCCAAATAGAATAGGGTCAGAAGAGTCTTGTTTAAACCTGTGGATGCTCACCTTCCCCCTCTCCATGGGTTCATATGGAGGAAGAACACAGGACACCAAAGGGTAGCATTTGTGCTTTTTCAGACCTCCCAGTGAACTGTCAGTGGCCACTCCAATCTTGTACATGGAGGAGAGTTGACAATTCTCAATTGTTATGTTAATAGAGATGTAAATTCAGTAGTTGCCCCCACCTCAGCTTATTACCTCTCCAAAGCTTCTTTTATTTTATTTTATTTTTTTTTTATCCTCACCTGAGGACATTTTTCCATTTTTGTTCAGGTAGAGTGGAAGGAAGAGAGAGGAACAGAGAGAGAGGAGAGAAACATCGATGTGAAGGGACACATCGAGTGGCTGCCACCCGCACGACCAACCAGGGCCGGGGACAAACTGCAACCGAGGTACGTGCCCTTAGCGGGAACCGAACACGGGTCTCTCCAGACCGCAGGCCGACGCTCTAACCGCTGAGCCAAACCGGCCAGGGCTCCAAAGCTTCTTTTACATAGAAGTTCCGGTTGCTACTATTGAAAATATTTGCTGGAGCAAGATGATACTTTCTCTCTTTTAGAACTTTTGTTTCTAGCTGGCTCTAACTTCGAGGGCCATGAGTCATGTAAGCTATAAAACCAGGTGTGTGAGACTCAGATAATGAATTTATCTGGGTTATTACTTTTCAGCACATTCAACCAACATTCCCCCTCAGACTATGTAAGGTGTATTAACCAACTGCTGCCCCAATAACACTGCACAGCAACCCCCTGACTCAGTAGCTTATAACAACAAGCATCTATTCTCTTGTTTACAGGTCTGTAAGTTGATTGTGGTATGGCTGGTTAGGGCTGGGTGGCTGTTCAAGCTGCATGTTGGCTGGTCTTGGCTCCAAGTTGTGGGTTGGGTATAGGTGTGCTTCGTGTATGTTTATGGAGTTCAAGCTGAAGGAGCAGTGGGTTTTGTATCATGGTCTTTTCATGGATGAATTTTTGAATGAAGATCCAAGCCCAATCATACAAGCACATTTAAGGCCTTGCTTGTATCATGTCTTCTAAATGCCATTGTTCAAAGCAAGTCACGTGGTGAAGTCCAACATCAAAGGGGCAAGGAAGTGTAGAGTGCATTCATAGTGGGGGCAGGGAGAAGGAATATTTTGTTGTAACTCAGGAGATCGACCAAACTCAGACACCGAGATGGGGTTTAACAAAAGGAGTTTATTGAGCTAAGTCCGCAGGCACCTGCAGTATGTCCCACACAGGAGTAACTGCGGCGCGGGAGAGCTAAAATGGCTCCTTTTTATAGGATTTTGTAAGGGGGGTTGCTACGTGTAAGCAAGCATGTTACAGAAGCGGTATTTAGCAGTTAGTTAATTACCTGTTACTCAGTTTCCCAGACATCTCAAAGGTCAAGATGTTTTCAATAGATTACCCCTGGCGCTGACCCCAGGATTACTCAAGGGTTAGTTATTACCCCAGGGTTAGCGATTACTTAGGGATTAGTTAGTGAAGAATGTTCTTCAGTAAATGAGTAAACTGACAACCCCTTTGGTTGTCGTGAAGGCCTCTGGGAGTTTGGGTCAATGGCACTGAGTTATAACAATTTGCTGAACAATAATCCAACTTTCCCTCTGGATTACAAAAGGAAGAAAGTACTTCCTCTACTCTCTTTGTAAATATCTGTGTGAATTGAGTAGGAGGGTTTTTTAGGAGCCATCCTTCTTCCGTACTTACCTCCAAGAGGGCCACTTTTATTTTATTTATAAATCCCCCCCTTTATTAATTTTGGAGAGAGAGGAAGGGAGAGGGAGAGAGAGATAGAAACATCGATGAGAGAGAACATCAACTGGCCCCCTCCTGCATGCCCCCCACTGGGGATCAGGCCCACAACCTGGCATGTGCCCTGACCAGGAATTAAACCAGTGACCTCTCGATGCATGGGTCGATGCTCAACCACTGAGCCACACTGGCATGGCTGGAAGGGCCACTTTTTGTCTCTGGAGTAGAGGGTGATTCTTTATATGCTTTTTTCCTCTTTGTTATTATTGGTTCCTCCTCAATCTATTCTTATAATGTTTATATCCCCATTAAGTTTTTAATTCCTAGCTTATCCATACAATTTTTTCCTTCATTAACCTACCCATTACTTCCCCTTCAAGAAGTAATAGACCCAAACTAAACCAAACCGAGTTGTTTATCAAAAATCTGATACATGCTCAGCTATATTCTAGTGTTATATTATATATGGAAAAGCGTTCCCACAATTCCCTACCCTGAGGAGCTCATAATTGATTTTCTAAATTGGATTAAATATTAAACTGTGTAATATTGACTTGGAGTGATGATTCATAGGCAAGAGAAAATTTTCAAGGAAGAGCTAGTTAAGACAAAGGTGGACTGTGATGAACGGCTTGAATTTTTGCACTGAGAGAAAGGAGGAGGAGGAAGGAGTGCACTACTGGAGGGTGGAACAGCATAATCAAAGGCCCGGAGGCAGGAATAAGCCTGGGCTGGGATAAGGCTTGCTACATAAGCAAATTTATGTTTAAGGTTTCAGATTTCATACTTAGACATCCATGATCCAAAATGAAGAAAAACAAGCAGGCAAGGCCATGGCCTAGATATAGAACAGGCTCTAGTAGACATGACTTTCTTGTCCATTTCCTGACCACTGTTGTGATGAGCACCAGACAGAGAAGCCTGTGCCAGGATAGCCCTCAATCACACATACCTCTGGTGTCAACGTCCAAACTGGTCAGGACCCAGCAATCATCTTTGGGTCCTAGACACTTAAACTCAGGTTTTCTAAACTGAGGACTATGCTGCCCCTTGGGGGCTACCTACCAGCCAAGAACTGGGCATCTTAATTCTTTTTCTAAAGCTTCATTGTTGGTTAAAACAAACAAACAAACAAACAAACAACAAAAATCACATTCTTTAGAAGATAAGTAATGTCTTATCAGGTAGAATTTTACTGAGGAGACACTTTAGGGTTATAAGCAGGGGACAGAAATACACATATTGGGGTTGAGGCTTAGACATACTGATAAACATTCTTTGCTTGACCAAACTTTAGTCAGGCTCCAATCTTCTCCTAGGCCTATCTGGGCACTTCTTGTAAAACTAGTTCAGCAAGAACCTTTCCAAGTCATTTTAGCAAGAGTCCCCCATTCTTTCTATCTAATCCCCCTCGATAGCAGATCAGGTTCCTCATCCTCCACCATTCCCCACATGATATCTGATCACCCTGGCCTGTCCTAAGCCAAGAACCCTGCGAGGTCATTTTAGAAAGAATCCTCCTTTCCCCTAATGTTTTCTCTTAGTAATTTTTTCATCCACTGCCCCGCTCCTTGCTGTTTGGCTATCAATTGCCACTTGCCCTTGATGCATTCAGAATTGAGCCCAGTTCTTTACTACAGTCTCTTTCCCCTATTACAACAATCCTGAATATTCCCTATTAGAACAATCCTGAGTAAAATCCAGTTTTGCCACTTTAACTACTGTCTGGCTCTGGTTTTTCTTGGATGCTACCAAACAGCCATGTGACCTGAAGGAGGTCAGTTCAGCTTTTGGGGCTCAGTCTCATTATCTGTAACATGAAGGGGGTTGTAGTTTTCTCCTCTGGCAGCACTTTGGGATCACTGGGAGAATTTAAAATAGATCCTACTTCCCAGGCCTCACCCACCCAGACCCATTCAGTCACAATTTCTGGGGGCGGGACTTGGAACATCAGTACTAAAACCAAACCAAAACAATAACAGCCATTTTAGTGGTGAATCATGATTTTTAATGCTCTTAAAACCTCTATTACCTTTAAGGTTCGACAACCGCATAGGATAGCTATAATTATAGTAACAGATGGCTGTTACTATTATTGGTGGACATCCAAGAAGTATGTATTATATGCCACTCTACTAAATAGTTTGCACGCACTATCACATCTTACATCAGCCCCTTGAAAGAGATACCAGTCTTATCCCATTTTGTAGGTGAAGAAATTGAGTCCTAGAGAGGTTCACGGTTTTTCTTCCAGAATTATATCGCCAGAAAGTGAAGGTGTTAGGTTCAAATCTGAGTCACTTGACTCAAGTTCCTTGCTTGGCCCTTTGACCAAAATGAAATAAAAATGACAAAATAATGTCAAAGGAGGCCAAGAGGAGACTGGCTATTTCGTAGTGGTGGGGGCATGTGTGGTGGAGGAAGAGCGGAGTCAGGTTGGAAGGGTATGGGAAGGCCAGCCTTGCTTGTTCCCCAGACTCATATCCAATATTTTGAGTGCTTTTTAAATGGAGCCATTATTCTTGAAGACGTGTCCTTTGAGTGGTAAGTTCCTGCTGTGCCATATTTAGTTACTTAAAAGAACAGGTAAAAGACTCAACATGGAATATGAGACAGATGGCCTCTGCTAAGGGACATTTCTACTTATGAAGCGGCCTTGCCAATTTCCAAGGCTCTGATGTGCTTATAATTTACACTCTTTCCTCTTGGCTTGATTTCCCAGCCCATCTCCCAGCGCCTGCATATTTAAACCAAGGCCTATCAGGGGGAAATTGCAGGTAAAAGAACTCCAGTGCCTGGTGATCTGATGGTCATTAAAACATGGTCATTGACCAAATCTCTTAATGCACAGAGCTCTTCGGTTGGCTTATGAACACACTTTTGAGAGGATTAACTACAAAGCATATTTAATGGAGGGCAAATCACTCTGTCTCAAGTACCACAAATGGGATGCAAGTTTTACATTCTGGAAACCTTTCCTGGGAGGAAATGTCTATCATATTATGCCATAGAGGTTGTTCATTGTCATTCAGCATCAGAAATGCCACAGTGCATACATTTGGGCATTTAGTTCTTGTTTAGCAGATTTCTGAAGAAACAAAGTGGTGAAGAGAAAATACTGTAAATTAAGCTGTCAGGTCCATGTGTTATTTTGGTGTAAATATGCATATACTCTGTCATTAAAAGCTGAGTGATGTTCTCCACTGCAGGACGAAGCATTTTCTGATATTTTGTAACTTTGGTTTTCTCTTATCCAGTTTGCTTTTTCAATCTTAACACTTTTCCCTGAAATTTTCAGGATTCTTCGACCAGCTCCCTCCCTCCCTTCATTCCTCCCTTCCTTTTGAGTCCATTTATTCTGTTAAAAATAAGACAATAGGCCCCAAGTGGAGTCACTTATGCTAAGCCTCATGTCACCAAATCAAGATTCAATTACAGTTTGGCTCTTCCAGAAATGGAATCTTAAACCAGTCAATCATGAACCACCTGATCAGTACCACTTAGGTAATCTGCCTGATAGACCCCTGCCAGCCCCTAAAGCAAAGTAACTTTGCAATAACCAATCCACTTTTTTGCTTTGAATAACTTTTTTGTTTCTTTTCTTTTCTGCCTATATAAGTCTTTCATTTTGTACAGCTCCTCAGAGCCCCTTCCTATCTACTAAATTGGATAGTGCACAACTCAAAAATGATTTTTTCAAACTATTAAACCTTTCAATATGCCTCAGTTTACCTTTTAACAATTTATTTATTGATCCTTTCAACAAATATTTATTGAATGCCAATTGGGTGCAAATGCCTTCTTCATTTTTCAGTGTGGCTGTTATAACAGTTTTCCTGAAGCTTGGATAATATTTTCTGCCTAAATCCCCTCCAAAGGATGAATGTACATTTTTCTACACTATAATGATCAAGTGTGCATCTGTTTATTAAACTTGTATTATAAAAGATACAGCATTTACTAAGGCTATTTAATTGCAGCTTGTAAAGTCAGCCAGCCTAAGTTAAAACATTTCCATTGTTCACCATTTGCTATATGTACCATAATGCCTGGTCTTTCTCTCTCTTAACTTCTATATCTTTAGAAAGGGAAACCTTTGGCTCCCTTTTCTCATCTGCTTGCTGTGATGCTGAACTCCCTGAGCTCCTCCTGGCTTTACCGCTCTGTGATTTTGCTTTGATTTAAAGTCCTCACAGCTTCTTCATTCACAACAGGACTGCAACTTCTTTCTCAGCCTCTGTTTCCATCAGCTGCCTGAGGAGGAGTTCTGGGGGTGGAGGTGGGGGGCAGGGAAGAGAGAGAATGACACAGCATCACCTCTCCATTTCCTTTCCTTACATTTATTTCTCCCTCTCTTCTCCCACTCCCCTTCCCTCTTCCTCTCCTTTTTCTCCCTCTCTCCTCCCCCCCTTCCTTCTTTCTTTTTTTATTTTTCCACTAAGCAGACAAATAAAAAAAGAGGAAAAAGTCTTTACCAAGGTGTTTTAGATAGATAGAGTAATTTTCTCATTCCCTCCCACACCCTTTTCTTTTCCCTCTCAAAAGGGATAAATGACTTCATTCCTTTTAACTCACCCACCTCAATTCCTTTCCATCTTGATTTACTTGCTGAGAGGAAGCAGTGCAACTGGATACAGCTTCACTTGCAGATAATACTTTTCTTGGTGGTCCTAACAAGTGGTTACCTGCACCAATATTTACTAACAACCTCAACAGTAGTTACTCAGAAACAGTTTTTTATAGACCAACTACCATTTACACCAAGCAAAATACCTTACTGATATTTAAACGGTATTTCTAAGTGACATTTCCACTGTTTTCTTTACACTCATTATCAAAGTTAGGATGTTTTCCAAGTCATATTGCTGAATTTCTGTTGATCTCTCCACATGGTGTAACTCAGGCCCCCTTGAGACCAAGGATTTGTCATGACAAGGTGGTAAAGAAGGAAGCTAGAAGGACTGCTTTAAAAATCACCACTGGAGAGATTTAACTCAGTCAGTCAAACAGCTATATTGATACCATTTGGTCATTTGCTCATTATGAAAATATCTCTGAACAATCTGGATTTATAATGCATGATTTAATAAGTTGGTACTTGAAATAAAATAATTCAGGGTTGTAAACAGTGTTTTGATGGTTGATTAAATTTTCGTATACCTGATAATTGAAATATTATTCAATAGTTTCCATCACAGATATATTTTTAATTTGAACTGGCACATTTTAAAATGTGAAATATTCTACATGGGGGAATTTTAAAACCCTTGTAAAGTTGAAAACATTACAATTGAAGTTGAATGATCATCTTAAACTTTTGTGCCTTTTGATTTGCCCCAAGAGAAAAATGTGTTTTAATGAAATAGCTAGAAATGCTATCTATCATTGAAGTACTATATTCCTTTGGGTCACTAGTCTTGGCACAGAGTGTGTACTTATTAATATTATGTTTTAAAATTAATTAATTAGTTTTAAAAATATGTTTTATTGATTTTTTTTAGAGAGAGAAGAAGGGGGAGAGAGAGAGAGAGAGAGAAGAGAGAGAGAGAGAAACATTGATGTGAGAGAGAGACATCTATCAGCTGCCTCCTGCATGCCCCCTACTGGGGATGGAGCCCGGAACCCGGGCATGTGCCCTGACTGGGAATTGAACCAGGACCTTTCAGTCCATGGGATGATGCTCAATCCACTGAGCCACACCAGCCAGGCAATATTATTTTCATTTTTAAAAATCGCAGTGAAGTTATTCCTCTCTTTTGGGGAAAAACATTTCTAAGAAATATGTAGCTTTTTCTTCAACTTGGTAACTATGAAAATAGGGGGAACATCTTTATACACCGAGAGAGCCACACATTTCTCTGAAATTGCAATATTCTAGCACAAAGGAGAGGATAAAGACAGACTATTTAAAACTGACAAAATGTAAATGACACATTTAGGGTACACTTATCTGGCACACTAACACTTAATAATTTTTTTTTGTCAGCGCACATATTCAGTTTCCATCATTTTCAAAATGTGACATTTTAATATAGGATTTTATGGCTTTGAGGTTTTGCCCATTTATAGACCTCTATCTGGATATCATACAATAAAACTCTGTCTTCTTTTCATTGGCTAGATTGGAAATTTAGGTTAAGCTCCTGTTAAGGTGCCCCCTCTCCTGGCTGTCTTGGGACTGACAGCAGGACAGAAGAGCAGCCCTTGGGATTGATTCTGTGAGTGGTGAGCACACCAGGGTGCTCTCTCCACCTCCCATCCTGCCTTCATCTCCATCCACAACTTTCCAAAGAAGAAGGCTGTAAATAGAAATGCTCTTCCATCTCCTCAGAATCAAGCCCTTGAAGAACTTAATCCCCCAGCCACTACCAAGTAGTCAATCTTCCCTGGTTCCTCTGAATGTCCACACCTTTTCCCCATAAAACTTTGTCTTCTTCCACTCAAGCCCTTCAACTCTACCCGTGGAGAGAACCCCCTTCTCCTATGAACATTCCTTTTACCTTCTTGATCTAACTCAGGCTTTCTCAACCTCAGGGCTGTCCTGTGCACCATGATGTTCAGCAGCATCCCTCATCTCTTCCAACTAGAAGCCACTGGCATTCCCCCTACCCCCATTGTGACAACCAAAAATGTCTCCAGACATTGCTACATGTCCCCTGGGGGACAAAAATCACAGTTGAGAACCACTGATCCAACTGATCTCCTTTCAAGACACTGCTTTCCCTGCCGCTCCCCTCTGTCCCCACAAAACTAAAGCTCCTTTGAAACACATGCCACCATCTTACCAGCTTTTTATTCTACGACAGACCTTTTGTTGCAGTCTGCAAACTTCCTAGTCGCCTCCCCTCTTTCCATGAAGATTTCAGCTATGGTTCTCTTCTTCCCTCCCACATTTCCTCCCTCCCACTCCACTACTACGCTGGTGATTACTCTCCTGTAACTTTGACATCCAAGGAGATCTTCTACTCAAACCTCTGGTCTCTAAGTACTTGATCCTCTTGATCCAGGTTAAATATAGATACTTGGCCATTTTACATGTAGGAGCTGAATGTCACTGGAGGAAAACACAGCCCTGCTACTCACCTCACTTTAAATTGATGGCTGGGCATTTCAACTGCTTAGACCATCCTGTGATATTTCCCTGATCAGTGTGCTCTCCCATTCTATGAGATCACTATTTCATATCTTGTCCTCTTTCCTCAAAAACCCCAGTAGTGCCTTCTCTCAAACATCACTCTTAATGATCTTGTTTCTTAATTCATTCAAAAAAAAAAAGCAGTCAGAAAAGGACTGCCTCACTCTACTACCACTGACTGTACTAACTTGCTTATAGTCATCTACAATCTATTTTCCCTTCCCTCCTGCCACAACTAGTCCGTTACCACTCCTCTCTAGAGTCAACCTAACCCCTTGTGCATTCCGTCCATCCCTTTTCAACTACCTAAAGACATTTTTCCTTCACTCCTTTCCCTTTCTTTGTGTATATGTTCTCCTTTCTCTAGCAGCAACATATAAACATACGGTAATATTTTCCATCTAAACAAACAACCACAATATGATCTCTACATATTGTTATGGCTCAGTCTTGTGCTTTTCTTCTCCTCACCTTCTTCCCTACCTCCCCCTCTTTGCCTTCTCTATCAGTATTTACCCCCTAAATGGCCTCGACCAGTCCTATGACTTTATATAACATCTATATACAAATGATTGCAGTTTATACCTCTATCTTTCATATGAACTCCAAATTCATATATCCAGCTATATATGTGGATGTCTTACCAGATTCTCTAAGTTAACATGTTTAAATGTGAACTTCCAATCATCCCCTAAACCCTTTACTTTTCCGGTGTTTAACCTTTCCTATCAATTTAAAAATGTGCTCTGGTTGACAATCCAGAAGTCATGTTAATTTATTCTTTTCTTTCCAACCTACATCCCCATCATGTCTTGTTAACGCTGTCTTCCAAATAGATCACAGAGCTGCCCTTTATCCATTATTCCTCCATTAGAAGCCACCATCATCTCCTGGGCTACCACACAAAGCCTCCTAACTGGCTTCTCTGCTTCCACTTTTACTTGCCTGGAGAATCTTCACACCTCAAACAGGAGAACCTTTTAAAAGTTTTAAATTAGATTATGTCACTCCCCTGCTCAAAATTATTCAATGGATTGTGATCACATTTGGAGTAAAATTTCATGTCCTACCATGGGAGATCTGAACCCTACTTAATCTATTTCTTATCACTCTCCTCCTCCTTAACTCTGGCTTTTTTGATGTTTATCAAGTATCCAGGTTCATTTCAGCTCCTGGGCCTTTGAACTTACCCATTTCTCCTAATCTGAGATCTTTGCATGTTCAGCTCCCTCACTAGGCATGTGGGCACATCACAGATGGAAGCAAACACAGTATTAATTGCTATGCCAGTCAAAGTGTGTGTATTCACTGAACTTGCCTTACTGACATATTGTGTTAGATCATTAGGCAAACTTGAAAAATACAACTTGGAAATCACTAGCCCTGGCTTGGGGTTTATTATTGAGGTAGCTGCTATATGACCCTGAACCTGAGAGAACCTCAATGTAACATACTTTGCACCACTTTGAGAAATTTGCCTGTGCTTTTGTGACATATATAAGGCAATGATCAATCCCCAGTGAGAGTTTATATTCTCTGCCTAAACCAATCAAATGATGACTTTCAGAATCCTACCTTATTTGACAAAAATTCCTCTTTGACCCCACCCAGTCCTTCTGCTTGGGAAGACTCACTGAACTCACTTTGGAGTGACATGATTTCCCTTCTACGGTGAGCAATACATTCAGCTTTGATCTTTCAGCTCTGCTGGTCTGGTTATTTAAGTACCATAGTGCCATAATGATTTCATTTTCTTTCCCCTCACTGCTTTAGGCTTTTTTCTTTAACATCTCTATAAGCTCTGGTACTTAACATTGGTCTCTTTGTTTTCTGAAAGCCCTCTGTGGGAACATGGTGTATTCCCTTCCTAGAAAGAAAGGATTCTACTATTCTGGATTTGGGACAACAACCTGACTATTTTAGGTAGTTTGTTCTTCTGAAAAATTATCATACAAAAAAACAATTCCTGAAACTCCATCAAATCTAAATCCTTTTCAGGCACTTGTGAACTTCCTCCCCAAAAGAAAACAAAACCCCTAAACTTTAATTACTATAGCTATTTGTTTTGGTTCCTCTCGGTGGGTGAGATTTACATTAATTAGAGTATAATGAAGCCTGCCCTTTCAAACAAATGCATTCCTTTGTTTGCGCTCATTTGAGCAAACCCGCAGCCCTGTATGTGAGCATGCAAAAAGGGAGGCTTTGCAAACCGACTTCTACAAAACCAGACCCCCAGACCTGACCTCCCCGGACCTGACCTTCCCAACCATTCCCAAGACACTTGGCAGCTTTGCCCACTTGAGATTTGTGAACAGAGACCTGTGATTTTTTTTTTTTTGTCTTGTTGTTTTCCTCCCTGCAGAAGAGACACATTTTCTCAGAAAACATTTCCTTCTCTGCGGCTTTCTGGTTAGTATTCAGGCCACCCCCTCTGTTATCAGACAGTGGCAACAAAGCTTTTCCGCCTGAATCTTCTGCGAGGTGGCAGGGGAATGGATTGCACAGTAATGAGCTGTTTTTGCAGGCTTCCTTCGGGAGCCTTTTCTTATATCCCTTGGCAAGAGGAACTAATTCAAAACAGCAACTCTACCCTTGGGCATCTAAAATTCACAGAAATTCAGCTGACTTGACAGTAAGAGGGTCTCCCTGAAAATCAGTGCTGTAAATCAGAGCTTAGTTCTTCAAGGGGAGGGGTGACTAGAGGGTTTCGGGAACCTTATATATGACCTTTATCCCTATCACTGTTTTCAAGCCAACTGAAGATGGTAGGGAGCTTGCTGGGAGCTGCTTTTCTTTCCTGATTATGCTGTTTCCTCTAAGCAACATAAACTGAGAATCTCAGAGTACTTCCTCCCAGAGAGGCAATCATGGAATGTTTTACTCTTCATGAACTTGACCAAATAGACAGTCTTCTCCAGAGCAGGGCCAGGGAATATTTTTCTCTATACCTCCAGTACCTTACACAGTGCCTGGCATTTAGTAGAGCCTTGCTGTATACTCAGTGAATGTGAACTGAATGGTTGGTGGAGTTAGAAGTGGCTGTGCTGATTCTATTTCCCTAGCAATCATGGCCGCTGTCTTGCTGAAGTCCAATGCACGTGCCTTCATTTCTTCTGGCTCTAGCCTCTGGTTCTCTTCTCTCTGTGTTCAGCTGTTAGTTCTCCTTCTTTCCACCCACTCTCTTTGTCTCAGAATACGGTGCCTCTCCATCCCTCTAGACTTCTCTGCATCCACCCTGAGAATGCTGCTAAAACACACACACTCAAACACACATACACATACAGACAACACACACACACACACACACAGTCTCACAGGCACACACACAGACATGCACATACACTCATCCCCTTATGGCCAGTCTCCAGATCTGCAAGTTTCATCCTTCTTTTGTAGGTTCGGATTTCTTTCTCTTTCACCCTCACATCTTTTCATTTACTCTCAAGGGTCTCCTCATTCTTTCAACCAAGACTAACCCTCCATAATCCCAGATTCTGCCATGTCTTCTGTGTTTTTTAATCCTCCATTTGTATTCCTTTGGTGGATTTCACCCCTTTACCCCCTGGTACTTCCCTTTATTTACATATATCTTAATTTGCTGGAGGTTGGAATTGAGAAGGGGTGAGATTTACCTTTCAGATTTGCATTGTTAATAGTGATAGTTTTAGGGTACAATGTGAGAAATTATGTATGTTCATTTTGACTGTATGTGATAATTATTAAGGGGATAGAGCTGGGTGAAGCCATAGTGTTTTGTTCCATTTAAACTAGTGATTCTCAACCAAGGACAGTTTTGCTGCCAACAGGACATTTGGCAATGTCTGGAGACATTTTTAGTTGTCACAACTGGCAGGGGGGAGGAAGTGTGCTACTGGCATCTAGTGGGTAGAAGCCAGGAATTTGACTAAATATCCTACAATGCACAGGACAATCCTACAACAGAGGACTAATGGAGCCTGAATATCCATCGTGCTGGGGTCGATAAAGCCTGGTTTCCACATTTCTCTCCCCTCTTCCTCAGGCCCTCCTCTGCCCTGGCTCCTGATTCCCTGGGTCCTCACAACCTAATCTTCTTGTCACTTGTGTCCATGGCCCAAATTGTGGTTCCCCCACTGCCTGGAGAGCACTGCGTGCTTGGTTTTCACCTCCATAGTGAAAGCTAACTATGAACAGTCCTCAGTTCATGGAATCCACTTTCTGATTCTTCAGAGGAAAAGAAATAACTTTGCTAAGGCCTCACAGGTACTCAGGAGGCTGTGGCAGTAGTGAAGGGGGTGGTTCCCTACTCCCAGCGTTCCTTTTTTCCCCACTTACTCACTGCTTTTGGTCAAATAAAAGAAATACCAGCTAACTGTCTGGGCACAGACAGGAATCTGATTGATTGGTCTCATTAAAATATGGATACAATAATGGACTTCTCAGTTTCTTTTTCTGGATTGCACCCTCTAGTGCTCTCTGAAGGGTCTCTGCCAGGTGCAAGGTGTGGCTGGTGCACCTTCCTGTTTTCTTAGGGGGAATGCTGTGACTTGGCGTGGTGAAATGCAGTTCTAGGGAGATCGTTAGGAACAACCTTGGGTAGGCAGAGCAGTCACCTCTCTTCATCTTAAGCCGTGTAGACAGCGATATACTGGGTCAAAAATTGCCTGAATCTGGGAGGATAAACACAAACCTTGTGCAATCAGGGGCAAGGCACAAAAGTAAATACTAGTGATTGATTCTTGCCTCCATTTTTAACATTGGTTCCCCCTGAATATATCTCAAGCCAAAGGCAAACATCTTGCTTTCAATAATGCCACTTTTTCACACATATAAAGAATAGGATTATGTATATGTATTTATAATATATATAAGTATATAAATAAAATTTATATACATTTATATAAAAAGTACTATATAGGAGGGACAAAATTTGTACTGTATTTTTGTTTTTCTTGTTATTTCTCTCTCTCTCTACTTGATACTTGAAATATAGGCTAGATTCATTGATAACTATTCTTGCCAGTGAGTTGTAATGACCCATTTATACTCTTTTCCAGTCTTCCTCATCTTGGTGGAATTTCTAATTCTAGTGGCATTTCTGAAGGTTGTGGCTCACCAGAACTGCCTGAAGATTTACACCTGATTTTCTCCACCTTAATATTTGAGGTAAGATCATTGTTGTGGGGCTGTCCTGTGCACTGTAGGAGGTTTAGCAGCTTCCCTGGCCTCTCCCTACTGATGATTAGTAACAACACCCTTCCTAGTTATGACAACCAAAACTGCCTCCAGATGTTGCCAAATATCCCCTGGGGACCAAATCATCTCCCCCCCAAGTTGAAAACCACTGAGTTAAACCAGGAAGACAGACTTGGGGATTCTGGTTCAGTAGGCCCCAGAGTGGGGCCTGGAAATGCATGCTTTAAAGTGTGCTAATCAGAGTTGAGAACTAATGCCCAATTCATTCTCCTGGTGATGACAGCACATTCCTCAGTCTGAGGTCCTGGCAAAGATCCAGTTTTCAACTACCTGAAAGTGGAGTGCCAGAAAAATATATATGTGCAGAGGAAAAATAGAGGAAAAGCAGTTATTACTACTTCCTTTCTTCCTTTTTGCTGTCCCCGAGATGAGAGACACTGACTTTTGACAAAAGCCAAATTGTCAAGTGACAAAATCGGAAGCAGTCTACTCCTACCCAGGAAACAAAGAAATAAATAGAAATGGAAGTGTGGGCTTTTATCAGTCCATAGGCACCTGGACACTCTGATTGATACCACAGGGGAAACTGGGGTCTTTTGCAGTAAAGACAGCACTAAGAACAAATGCTCTATGTGACAGTGACAGAGTTTAGCACAGTGTCCGAGAAAGTGGGCCATCAGCAGTTTATTGAGTTAAGAATCTAAAGAGAGAATAGCAACTCAGAAGATATGGGTTTAGCATTTGACCACTTAGCATTCATTTTGATATGGTTCTTTTTAAGGCCTCCCTCCCATTCCTGTGAGTCTCTAAAATCATGGCCCAGTGGTAATGGGCACTTATTTTGCATCTCCAAAAGTAAATGATCAGAGTTAGCATGATAGAGATGTAGAATCTATATACATCTAGATCATTTTTCATATAGTGTCTCTCTTCTCTCTCCTTTTTCTTTTTTTTGTTAATCCTCACCCAAGGATATTTTCCCATTTATTTTTTGAGAGAGACTGGAAGGGGAGGAAGGGAGGGAGAGAGAGAGAGATGAGAGAGACACATCACATCAGACACATCACATAGATTGGTGGCCTCCCACATGCACCTGGACTAGAGACTTGACTCAGAACCAGAACTGAAACCGCAACCCTTCAGTGCGCAGGCTGATGCTCCATCCACTGAGCCACACCAGCCAGGGCTTCTCTCTTTCTTATAAAAATGTGGGATGATATTTATTTTGAGTTTGAACTGTGTGAAATTGCTCTTGCTGTTTTATACATTAAAAATCAGATTACTGGCAATTTCATATAGCTAATTCTAATCTTTGCTATATCTCTTCCTTCTCCCCACCCCCTTCTCTTTGTCTGTCTGTCTCTCTCAGTCTTTTTTCATGGCTCCATTCTCTATTTTCTTGCTTTTACAAGCACATGTGTATTACTCAGAATACCAGCTGTGAAGCTCAATAGATATCACTGGTAAAAAAAATTAAGAAAAAGAAGAGGTTTCAAATTTCAATAAGTGTTCATTTGAAAACCCACTGGAGCACTTCATATTTCTGGAGTGGAGGTCCTGTGGTCCAGCCTAAGCAATGACCTGTGTAATTCTTGATCCTGCTGAATGGACCAGTTCTGATGAGAATGTTAATTGCTTTGTGCCACCATGCCTGCATGTGAATAGTGTTGCTTTCTTCTTTATTTAGGATTACAGAGTCAAGGGGACTTTTCTGGGTGTGGGGATGCAATACAGAGGGATTATTAAAAGAGTAGTGACCTTAAAACCCTAGGGAGCAAAAATCTCTACATGTGTACTAGCCAATAAAGCAAACCTGGATGAACAAGCTTTGTTGTACTGCCCTACTGATGATCCTGGAGCCTGGTATCCAGTTTCCCATCAAAGCTTGCCTTCTGGATGAGAGCTTGGGCCCTTGTGAGCTTCTAAAAGTGGACCTTGTTGACAGTCCTTACACTGCTTGCCAACCTTACTTTTGTTTCCTAGATCTCAAATGGAATCTGTCACCTTGTCATGGATATTACAACTCAAGTCACAACACGTTTGTTCCTCTGTGCATAGCATGCTTTCATTCTCTCTTTTTTTTTTATCCTCACCTGAGGATATTTTTCCATTTTTTTGTACAGATAGAGAGGGAGGGAGAGAGAGGAAGGGAGAGAGAGTGAGAAACATCGATGTGAAGGGACACATCGAGTGGCTGCCACCCGCACGACCAACCAGGGCTGGGGACAAACTGCAACCGAAGTACGCGCCCTTAGCGGGAACCGAACCCGGGTCTCTCCGGACCGCAGGCCGACGCTCTAACCGCTGAGCCAAACTGGCCAGGGCTCATTCTCTTAATTTCTTTATCCCTTATACACGTGCATGTGTGCATTCACACATAGTTCATATACCAATATTTTTAGTTATTTATATTTCAAATATTATGTTTGCCAGTTGTAATAATTTTGACAATACAGAAAAGCATAGAGAAGTAAATTATAGATCTACTACTCCAAAATAAATACTATGAACATTTTCGTGCATGTTCTTACCACATATTAATACATTTGTATTGCATTGGGTCATATTCTATAATATCACATGATCTATTTACTTCAAATCATCTTCTTTTTTTTTTTTTTTTTTTTTTTAATTCTCACCCGAGGACATTTTTCCATTTTTTGTTCAGATAGAGCAGGAGGGAGAGAGAGGAAGAGAGAGAGAGAGAAACATCAATGTGAAGGGACACATCGAGTGGCTGCCACCCGCACGACCAACCAGGGCCGGGGACAAACTGCAACCGAGGTACATGCCCTTAGCGGGAACCGAACCCGGGTCTCTCTGGACCGCAGGCCGACGCTCTAACCGCTGAGCCAAACCGGCCAGGGCTCAAATCATCTTTAGAGCCTTTTTCCATCATTCAATATTTTTTGGAAAGATGCTTTTTAATACATGTACAGTATTTCATGACATAAATATATGTGTCTGTGCATGTATACATATACATGTCTAGATGTATGGTTTATGTATTCTTGTATTATTAATCACTTAGGTTATTTCCAATAGTTTAAAAATTATAAGTAATGCACCAGTGGACTTTTTTCTATATAAATATTTTATTGTACCCTTCATTATTTTGTAAGAATAAATTTCTCGAAATTTTATTACTGGGTTAGAAGGTATGATCTTTGTCAAAGCTCTCAGTATATAGCTACAAATTACTTCCTAGAAACCTCGTATTATTTTGTTTTTTGCCATCAGTATAAATAGGTACTTGTTTCTCTGCAAAGGGTGGGGTAAAAGTGGGTTTACAATTGTTTGTATGGCAATAATATAATAATTAATAATATAAGAATAAACTGTTTTGTGTACTCACAACTATAACCTACTTTTGCTCCACCCTGTATTTTCCCCAATTTGATTGGGAGAAACTACCTTATTTAAATTTACACTTTGTTGATTTCTAGAAGAACTGAACTCTTTCATATATTTACTTGCTATTTGTAATTCTTTTGTGAATTGTCTATGTCTTGTCTTTATTCTAAATACGTACAAAGGGAAGACACTGAAATATTTTAACTAGGGTAGTGACAAAATTAGATTAATATTTTCAAAAGCTCATTCTGATAATAGTGAGGAGAACGGATAAGACTGTGAACAGGGAAATGTGTTAGACTGTTTGTAGTCCTGGTAAGAGATAATGCTGACCAGCCCTAGCGTAATAGTACTCGAGAATACTGTATAGATTTAACAGATACGTACTTAGAAGAGAGAATAATCATGGAAATTTTTGTACTTGGATGATCAGGGTGAGAAACCAGTTCAGGATTTCTCAACTTTGGCGCTGACATAGAACTATTGGCTGGACGATTCTTTATTGTGGGGGCTTTCCCATATATCATAAGATGTTTAACAGCATTCCAGACCTCTCCCCATGAGATGCCAGTAACACACCTAGTCACCCATCCCCCACGTTGTGAGAAATAAAGATTCCTCCAGACATTGCCAAATGCCTTTTAGGGCTAGGTACATATCACCCCTGGTTGAGAACCACTGGATTAGTCAATGATTACTTTTATGATTTGGGCTTGGGTAACCTAGAAAGGGAATGTGGGAAAAGAAGCACAATGAGTGATCCCAATTCAGTTTGGACATACTGCTTTGAATCAATTGTGGAGAGGACAGTAGTAGGTAGTTATAATAGTTTGGGCTTCAAAAATCTGATTATAGATAGAGATTTGGGAATTACTGGCATTTAGATGATGAGAATGAGTAAAATGAGAAAGGAAGAGGGCTTGGGATGAAAGATCATCAACATTTAAGAAAGAAGGAAAATTTACAAAGGAACTCAGGAGTTATCAGAGAGGTAAGAGGAAAACTGGAAGAGTAGAGCATCATGGAGAGCAAGGTAAGAGACTTAGAAGCAGCGGAAGCATTTAATTGAGTCAAATGCAAGAGGTCAATTAAGCTAAGGACTAAGGAGTGCCCACTGGAATTAGTGACCAAGAAATTCTTGATCATCTTGGCAATAGCTGTTTCAGTTGGCTATTGGGGTTAGAAGCCAGACTGAAGTTGGTCTAGTAGTGACTGGAAGATCATGAAGTAAAGCAGAGACTCTGAACCACCCCTGACAAAGTTTTGCTGGCAAAAGGAAGAGACAGGGTGATAGGTAGATAGAGAACTAGGTGGGGTTGAAAAGAATATCCTTCACTTATTTTCATTTTTAAAATTAAACTTTTTATTTTGAGATAATTATAGATTCACGCAATTGTAAGAAATAGAGTAGAAAGATTCATGTACCCTTTATCCATTTTCCCTTCAATGATAACATCTTGCAAAACTATGGTATAATATCACAACCACCATATTGACTTTGATACAATCTACTGATCTTATTCAACTGTTTCCAGTTTTACTTGTACTTGTATGTGTGGGTGTATGTATTTAGTTCCGCACAATTTGGTTCCATGTGTAGGTTTGTATATTCACTACCATAGTTAAAATAACAGAGCATTTCCATCATGACAAGGATCCCTCATGTTGCTCCTTTAAATAACCACATTCACCTTCCTCTCTCCCTGACCTTGACCCCTGGCAACTACTATTCTGGGTTCCATTTGTATGATTTCATCATTTCAAAAATGTTATATAAATGAAATTGTACAGTATATAACCCTTTGGGATTGGCCATTTTTACTCAGCAAAATTCCCTGAAGATTTTTATCCAAGTTATTGTGTATATGAACTGTCCTTTTCCTTTGTATTGCTGAGTAGTAGTCCATGGTGTGGATGTGCCATAGTTTGTTTAACCATTCACCTACTAATGAGCATCTAAGTTGTTTTCAGTTTCTGGCTATTTCAAATAAAATTTAGTTTTCTAAGAAACTAACTTTCCAGAGTGACTGTGTGTACCATTTTACATTCCACCAGCAATGTATGAGTGATTCAGTTTCTCCACATCTTTACCAGCATTTGGTGTCACTATTTTCTATTGTAGCCATTCTTTCTTTCTTTCTTTATTTTTTTGGTGCCCTTGACCAGAATCGAATCTGTGACTCTTTGGTCCGTGTGATTAGATGCCATCTATATACCCTCTTTGGTGAAATATTTATATCTTTTCCCCACTTTTAATTGGATTGATTGTATTGTTGAGTTTTGAGGGTTTTGTATGTATCCTAGATACCAGCCCTTTATTGGGTATATGGTTTGCAAGTATTTTACCTCAGTCTGTAGCTTCTAGTTTTATCCCTTTCACAGTCTTTCACAGGGCAAAGTTTTAGACTTCAATGAGGTCCAGTTGATCAAATTTTCCTTTTATGGATCATGTTTTTGATGTCAGTTCTAAGAACTCTTTACCTAGCCCTATGTCCCAAAGATTTTATCATATATACTTTCTGAAAGTTTTATAGCTTTATGTTTTACATTTAAGTTCATAACCCATTTTGAGTTAACTCTTATATGAGGTATAAACTTTAGGTCAAGTTTCTTTTTTTTAATTTTTAGGTTTTTTGTTTTTGTTTTTGTTTTTGCCTATCCTTGTCTAGTTCCCCCAGCACCATTTATTGAAAGGGCTCTTTTATTTTTTAAGATGCAAAAAGATTTGAGAATATATAAAGGCTTATGGAAAGGGGTTATTAGAAAAGAGAAGTGAGCCCTGGCCAGTTTGGCTCAGCAATTAGAGTGTAGGCCTGAGGACCAAAGAGTCCAGGCCTCAATTCCAACCAAGGGCACGTACCTCAGATGTGATTTGTCCCTGGCCCCGGTTGGGGTTGTGTGGGAGGCAACCTGTCAATATCTCTCTCACATCGATGTTTCTTTCTCTCTCTCTCCCTTCCACCCTGTCTGAAGATAAATGCAAAAATATCCTCGGGTGAGGATAAAAAGAAAAAAAGAAAAGAGAGGTGAAATAGAAATATGGGAGTAATAGGGCACAGGTCTTAAAGAAGGGGGAAAGAAACCAGGTATAGTTTCAATACCTTAGATGTGATGTGTGACAGGGACAAAGAGCAGGAATATCATTGTCACATTTTCTTGTCAAAATTATTTGGGACTATGGGGATTACTGTCAGAATTTCAATCTTGAGAGCCTTGCATTATTTTTTATTCATCTTCCCTTCTCAGATATCACAGTATGGAATCATGTCAATCTGCTACTGAGATCTTTTTTTCTTTTTAATCCTCACTCGAGGACACTTTTTGTATTTATCTTCAGACAGAGCGGGAGGGAGAGAGGGAGGAAGAGAGAGAGAAACATCAATGTGAGAGAGACACATCAAGTGGCTGTCACCCACACGAGCCCAACTGGGGCTGGGGACAAACCGCAACTGAGACAAACCGCAACTGAGGTACGTGCCCTTCTGGGAACCGAACCCGGGACTCTCTGGTCTGCGGGCCAACGCTCTAACCGCTGAGCCAAACTGAACAGGGCTGCTACTGAGATCTTAAAAGGGTCAACTAACTCAAACCGGTGGATGTTCATTTAGCGCACACTTCATGTTCAGTATGGACTAGGTGATGTGAGGGTTGCCACATAAGACATGGTTGTGCTCTTGAGGGGTTTATAATCAAGTCGAAAAAGCTGAAAACAGTTAGGGTGCAAATTGACACATTTAGGAAAAGACAGTCATGGGAGCTTAATAATTACACCTGTGATTTTTTTTATTGTTGCTTGCAAATGGATGTTTTAGGCTTACAGATAAGTTGCAACAACAGCACAGACTTCCATATACCTTTCACCCAGTTTTCCCTTGTGTTTTATCCTGCATAACCATAGAACAATGATAAAAACTGAGAAATTAACCTTGTACAATACTGTTAAATAAACTACAGAATTTACTTGGATTTCATTGATTTTTTTACACTAATATCCTTTTTCTGTTCCAGGATATAACCCCTGATTTCATACAGCTTTTAGTTTTGTCTCCTCAGTCTCTTTCAATCTGTGTTTCCTTGCCTTTCATGACGTTGACATTTTCAAAAAGTATTGGTCAGTCATTTAAAAAATTTTTTTCTTTATTGATTTTAGAGCATAGGAAGGGAGAGGGGGAGAGAGCTAGAAACACCAATGAGAGAGAACATCAATTGGCCGCCTCCTGCATGCCCCCCACTGGGGATCAGGCCCACAACCTGGGCATGTGCCCTGACTGGGAATCGAATTGGCGACCTCTTGGTGCATGGGTCGATGCTTAACCACTGAGCCACACCGGCAGGCACTTTTTTTTCTTTTTTTAATTTTGCCACCCTGGCTGGTGTGGCTCCGGTCAGTCATTTTTATAGAATGTCCCTCAGTTTGGGTTTGCTTGATGTTTTCTCATGATTAGACTGAGGTTATGCATTCTTGGGAAGTACACACAGAGGGGAATATCATAAGGTACATGATATTTATATGTATTACTGTGATGTTAATATTGATCACTTAGCTAGTCTGCCAAGTTGCGTCTACCAGTATTCTTTTTTTTAAAAAATTCTTACCTAAGGATATGTTTATGATTATAGAGGGAGAGGAAGAAGGGGATAGAGAGAGGCAGAGGTAGAGAGAGAGAAAAACATCCAGGCAAACACCCCTGTATGCACCCTGACTGGAGATCAAAACCACAACCTAGGTATGTGCCCTGACCGAGAATTGAACCCACATCTTTTGGTGTACAGGATGATGCTCCAACCACTGAGAATTCCGGCCAGGACTCTATCAGTATTCTTGACTATAAACATACAATTTTTCTCTTTGTAATTACTAAATATTTTGGAGAGATACTTCGAGGCTAAGCAAAAAATTTTGTTTCTACATAAACAAACTAGTTTTAGCATTCATTGGTAGATCTTGCCAGTAGCAGTTACTACTGTGGTGTTCTAATGTTTTTTTTTCCTATTTTTCTAATTCCTTCTATATTACTTAATTATAATTCTCTATGGGAGAGCTATCTCCCCTGTTAATTTATTTGGTTTTATTTATATCATCATGGACCCATAGATATTTATTTATTGTTAGGTTTATATCCCAATATTATCATTATTTATTTTATTACTCAAGTTGTTCCAACGTTGGCCATTGATACTTTTTCAGGTTACTCCTTTGTCCTTTCTATATGCCCTCGTCCTTTTCTTAATTTGTAATTTTTGGGAGCACATTTTTATATTCTGGCACCAAAACATGCTCCAGGTTCATACTGCATTTTCCTTGCAAAGCCCTGAAATCAGCCAGTTCTTCAAGGATCCCTAATTTCTTTTATTGGAGAATGGTATTTAGAAACCAAGATTTGAGTACTTAGCTAAAAACACTGTTACTAGGGTATCATATATGTACACACATACATCTATATTTACTTTTATATCTACTTATCTGTGTGTGTGTGTGTGTGTGTGTATATATATATATATATATATATATATATATATATATTCACATACAGACATCTGTTTTATTTGTATACACATCATGAGTCCATATGGATATTTCTGTCTCCAATCTAGCACTACAGGGTTCATTCTATCCTTTCCCCTTCCTTTATTTGTAATTTCTTGCTCTGACAGTGAGGACCTGGCTCTCATTATGTACAATATATTTACTTATTTCACTTCTAGAATAAAAATTATTTCAGAAATGCTAACGCATAAGCCTGTGAGAAACAAATTTACTGATTATAGTGTTTGTGTACTGGTCTTTTTGCCTTTAGTCTTCCAGTATCCAGTTAAAACACTGTGATTTCCAAACAGACTTAGGTTGGCTCTTTTCCTCCCCACTACCTTCAGGGTGGTTATGTGATTCATTTGTAATAGTTTGATTTATTATCATCTTACCAAAGTCCATTACAAAACAATCCCATTACTCCAAAAGTTTCCCTTTGTTATCTCTTCATATTCACCTCTCCCTGACTACTCAACCATGGCTCTATTTTCTACTCATATAGTTTTATCTTTTCCAATATATCATATATATGGACTTAAGCAATATGTAGCCTTTTGGTTCTGGATTCTTTCATTTAGCAAAATGCATTTAAGATCAATCCATATTGCCCTTCCTGCGGACCAAAGATTAGATGGTTCGATTCTGGTCAAGGGTACGTACCTCGGTTGTGGTTAGTTCCACCCTGATCGGGGTCGTGTGGAGGCAAACAGTTGATGTGTCTCTCTCACATAGATGTCTCTCTCTCTCTCTCTCTTCTCTCTCTCTTTCTCCTCCTCCCTCCCTCCCACTCTATCTGAAGATAAATGGAAAAATATCCTCGGGTGAGGATTAAAAAAAAGATTACTCCATGTTGTTGTATGAATCAATATTACTGGGTAGTATTCCATTATGTGACTGTATCACAGTCTGTTTATACATTATCTGGTTGAAAAACGTCTGGGTTGTTTTAAGTTTTGGTGATTATGTATGAAGCTGCTATAAACGTTCATTTACAGATTATTTGGTGAACATAAGTTTTCATTTCTCTCAGATAGATATCTGGTAGTGTGATTGTTGGTACATATGGTAGGTATATGTTTAACTTTATCAGAAACTGTCAAGCTATTATTGAAGTGGCTCTAGCATTTGGCATTCCAATCAGCAATGTATGAGAGGGCTGGTATCTTTGGCACTGCCATTTGGTTGTTCTGTGACTTCAGCTCTCTGATGGGTTTGAGAAAAGCCATACATTTGAAGTTTGATTCATTTTTCATTGTTATCATGGAAGCAATACTCATTTAAACTACCTACACCACAAGTGGGAGTGAGAAGTAGAACTTTGATTTTATAGTTTAAAGTGCTTAACATAATGTTAACTGGAAAATTAAGGTCAGAACAATATACTTACATTGTTTTGGAATAAATAGAACTTCATTGCATAGAAACATGATGTACAGGGAGATAGTGACACATCACTTTCTTTTAGTGGTCTCCTTCAATTTCTTTTCATATCAAGTGACTGGCTCCCTTTTGGGTGCTCCCGGAGAGCTCTGTGCAGACATCTTTCATGCCGGTATCACACTACTTTGTCACTCTTAATTAATCACAGGTTTTATGTTTGAATGCTTACGAGGTCAGAGAGATTACACAAACTGGCTAAGATTAAAAGTTCCCAAAGCACCACTCATCTCCACCTGCATCATCTCAAAATTTTTACAAGCTATGCAACTATTTAATGGAGGTAGTTCAGAGAATCAAAACCAAGAGAATGAATGTCTTAAACTGCCATTAATTCTGAAGCAGCAACTTGGGATTTTAGATTAAAATCAATACTTTGAGGTACATGCAGAAGTGAAAAGGCAGAGTCCAAGAACCACCCTGGCGAGTGTTTTTAGGAAAAGTTGAAGGGACAGTGAGAGATTTTTTTCTCAGTTGTCATTTTATCTCCAAAGGATTGAGAAACTTTTCTTGAGGTAGAGTGGGAGCAAAAGTAAAATTATAGGTTAGAAGATAAAAAGCCTTTTGGGCAGAAGAAAGATTGTGGTAATGGAGATGGCAAATCTCAAGGTGGGAGAACACATTTTTATTGTAGGAAGAACTCAGCTCTAGCAAAGAATTTCCTGCAGCAGGTAAGACACAAGAATAAATTAGGTACAAAGCACAAGAATCCCTAAAAAATTGTAATGTGACTGTAACCAGCCGTTTTCTCCGAGCCAGACATTCCATATCCACTTAACTCATGATCTCCTACAACCAACACGACATTGACCAAGTTTACACTGGTCTAACAACATCACATATTTTCTCTTTCAATAAAATTATTATTAGTTAATTTATTTTTGTTACAGATGTTTTGCCTTTTCCCCCCCATTGACACCCTCCTCCTAATCCTGCCCCCCACCATGGCATTGCTGTCTATATCCATTGGTTATGCATAAATGCATATAAGTTCTTTGGTTCATCTCTTCCCTCCTTGCGCCCCCCTCCTCTGAGGTTTCTGGAGAGTATTATACTGAGCGAACAAAGCCAATCAGAGAAAGACAAATATCACATGATCTCCCTTATTTGTGGAACATAATGAACAAAATAAGCTGATGAACATGTATTTTCTTTGTTGCTGTTACTTTAAAACAATCTTCATTCCTATGATTATCATACTATCTGTACTTCTTTTGTGTGGCTTACTTTTTAGCTATGAAAAACTGGTCTGCAGTAAAAATTATGTCAGTTTGAACCAGTGTTTCAAATACCACAAATCCACATCACCAAAACATGCAATTAATATATCTTTATGCCAAGTTAATTGAAAATCTTGCTTCAATTTTCCTTCGTGCAATTGAACACTTAAGAATTAAGTCTCAAAGGCCAATTATATATAATCAAGAACCCAATTCACCCTATTCATGTTGGCCTACCCTGTTATTATGGAAGTAAATGTAATATACTTGTACCCCACATTGCAAGTCCTTTATTTTTCTATTCCTTAGAAATATTAATACTGAGATACTATAGAGTTTTGGCTTTCATGGGTATGTTGCTGCCACATTTTATAAGTTCACAGAGAAATACGAATTTCATGTGAAAAGGCAGTGTTTAGAAGGATGGTATTTGTAAATGAAAATGGCTGAAAGGCTAATATGTTGATCAAACTTCTAGGGCTTTGAAAAATAATGGAGTGCTCTCTCTACATGGCTGCCACTGTGTAGTCCAGGGCATAAATCCACAGCATTTTAGATGACAAGATCTCATATTTACATAAAGACTTTCTCTAAGGAATTCACATCACTCCTTAGGAATGGCTCCATTTATTCTTATAGCTTTGGGAAATAGAGTAGGAAGATACATCTTTATGGCCAGTTGTCGTAAATGAAGAACCATGCCTGAGCTAGGTTTGTAACATTCTCAGGGTCACTGCAGACAAACTATTTTGCCACAAGTGTGGAAACCCAGAGTAATATCAATTTCCCACGTGGAAGAACTCTAAGGGGTCACTTGGGGTAGAGGACGAACATGGCTTTTCAGAAACGATCCTTCATCATTTCTATTCCCCTATGTAATCTATGACTGAAAGACATTATCTTTGATTAGTGTTTCCCAAACCATGATACTCTGAACACCAGGCGATGAAAGACATCAATAGGTCTTCATTGAAAACAGAACATAATGCAGCTTCCATGGCCAAATAATTTTGAGAACTGCTGCATCCTGTATCTACTTCTTGCTGATTCATAATTCCTACTAGTGAAGTAAAAGTCCTGTAGTAAAGAAAATCACTAACTTGAAGACACAGTTTTTTATGCAGTACCTCTTAGTGACTTACGGAACTGTTTTCTATGGATCACACTCTGGGGAAATATATTTCTTGGATAAAGGGTCTAGTGAAGAAATACTTCCCTAAAGTCTGTTTTTATTTGCTGATTTTTCCAGGCCCACACTCTGTGTTGAGATCTTATTCACACCTGACCTGGCTGGTATTTAACCCTTAGAGATGCAGTAGATACTCTTGTGTTGCTAGATAAAGTTCTATGGGAGGAATGGGATGGTTCTTTTGTTTCAATCTCCTTCCAGTTCTTGCCTATTCCTCATCTATTCTATACCCTGATCTGGGACCATTTGCCAGTGGTACCTCAGTGCTCTGTGTGCTAGGCACTGAGGGAACAATCACAGTTCAGATAGAATATATAGTACAGACCAAGAACCACTGAGGAGTCAAGAACCAATTGGACAAGAACTAGGAGGAGTTTATCACGGGGACACAGAATAGAACATGGCTTTGGAAATTCAAAATGGAGATAGTGGTGACATCAGGAAATGGGGATAAATGGAATATGTCGTTCCAACAGAGCATTACATGTCTTATGTGGACCAAACCTTGATAGGCTGGCATATGGCATCCCAGATAAGGTTTCATGGCTAGGGCAGGGTCCAAGATGAAGTCCCACTAAGAATTTTCATTTGGTGAGCCCTTGCACATTGGTTAGGCAAATCAGTGTTAGCATAATTAATTACTCTCCTACAGACTGATAAAAATGTTGCTTTGTGAGTGGATAACTAAAACTAAATTGGAAAACAGGTATTTGTCAATATGGAGACCAATGTCCAGGGGAAAATGCTATTTTTGTAGGGAAAAACACTATGTTGAAATGATCAGCTGCTTTAATTTAAATGATAGGTTGTGAATGCATATATGTTGGGCCATATTCAGATGCGAATTCTCCTTTACTCTTCATAGAAAACCAATGTTGTCTTCCCTCCTCCCACATACATTTTGTCATTTGCGATTAAGCAGAGCAAGAGCTCTTATTTCTCCAAGTCATTTTAATTATTTGGGAATTAGATAGTAAGAATGGAGGTGCCTGGAGGATAGCATTGGAAAGTGAAAGGAGGGGACTAGGAAGGTAAATTCGGACCATTTATGAAAGATTTGGGCTCTCATAAAAGAGTTGTATATCAATGTAAAGCTGTTTGAAATTGTTGCCTGAAAATTAAACTTTAAAGTTTAGTTTTTATTTTTTTTAATTTTAAAAGATATTTAAACTTATCTTTATTGTTGAATGTATTACAGATGTTCCCCCCCTTTCCCCCATTGATCTCCTCCTCCCCAGTCCTGCACCCCTCCTGACTTCCCCACACTATTGTTTGTGTCCATTGGTTATGCATATATGCATAGAATTTCTTTGATTTATCTCTTCCCGCCCTCCCTCCCCCCTTTCCTCTGAGGTTCATCAATCTAACAACCCATTAGTACTTCTTAACTCCTTCATCTTCTTCACCCATCCCCTCAGCCCTCTCCCATTTGGCAAGCAACAAAACGCTCTCTGTATCTCTGAGTCTGTTTCTGTTCTGCTTGCCCATTTTGTTTGTAGATTTAACTGTTGATTGACATGTATTTATTGCCATTTTATTGTTCATATTTTTGTTCTTCTTCTCCTTCAAGAAGACCCTTCAACATTTCATATAGTACTGGTTTGGTGGTGATACACTCCTTTAACTATTTCTTGTCTGGGAAACTCTTGATATGTCCATCAATTCTAAATGATAGCTTTGCAGGATAGAGTAATCTTGGTTGTAGATTGTTGCTTTTCATCACTTTGAATATCTCTTGCCACTCCTTTCTGGCCTGCAAAGTTTCTTTTGAGAAATAAGCTGACAGTCTTATGGGAGCTTTCTTGTAGGTAACAAACTACTTTTCTCTTGCTGCTTTTAAGATTCTCTCTTTGTGTTTAACCTCTGGCATTTTGATGATGATGTGTCTTGGTGTGGACCTCTTTGAGTTCATCTTGTTTGAGACTCTTTGTGCTTCCTGGACTTGTATGTCTGTTTCCTTCACCAAGTTAGAGAAGTTTTCTGTTATTAGTTTTTCAAATAGGTTTTCAATGTTTTGGTCTCTTTCTTCTCCTTCTGGCATGCCATAATGTGAATGTTGGCATGCTTGAAGTTGTCCCAGAGGTTCCTTGCATTACCCTCATTATTTTTGGACTCTTTTTTCTTTTTGCTGTTCTGATTAGGTATTTTTTGCTTCCTTGTATTCCAATTTGATGGTTTGCTTCTTGGCTTTACCTACTCTACTATTGATTCCTTGTAAAGTATTCTTTATTTCAGTTAGTGCATCCTTTATTTCTGACTGGTCCTTTTTTGTGTTGTTGATGTTCCAACTAAGGTCCTTGGAGTTCTACTTAAGTTCCTTGAGCATCCTTATAACCATTGTTTTGAACTCTGCATCTGATTGATTGCTTATCTCAATTTTGTTTAGTTCTTTTTCTGGAATTTTGTTCTTGATTGCTGTTGGCATATCAATGGGAGGGATTTAATCAGGCTGATCAGCTGCAAGGACTGGCTGTGCCCACTGACCACTGGCCTTTGACTCCTTTGGAGGATCAGCAGTGTAGGGGGCCACCACACAGAGCATGACTTACTTTAGCAGTGTTCTGGTACCCACTGAGTCCACTCTTTGAGCGTGACACTTGTGGTGGTTCGATGTGGTCTGAAGCTGTCCACTGGGTGTGCTGGCTGTGGGGCAAGGTCAGCCTCTGCCTGTGTTCTACCTGGGGCCACCCGGCATAAGCTACAAAGTGATCTGCAGATGGCTGCTTCTTGTGCTGGGCTTGGAGATGCCCAGGAAAAGCCAAGTTGTGAACCAAGGCTGGCTGCTTCTAGTGCCAGGCCTGGGGCAACTTATTAAGAAGTATGGGGCTCCCTGAGACCAGATGATGCTTGTTTGAGAGATTTTAGGAAAATCTGAGGCAAGATCCAAGACAGGCCAGTCCTATGGTGATGCCACTGAAAACAGCTTGGGTGGGCCTGAGGTTGGGTGGGGCGGGGCCTCAGGGAATCACCAGAGCGGGGCAAGCAGTGTGAGCCAGGTTGCTGGAGTCCCATATGTGGCTGCCATCTGCTGCCTCAGGGAAGGGCTCACCAAAGGAACAAAGACCTCTGACAGCAAGTCTGTCCTGGAGAAAGCTGCCCCTCCAGCTCTTGCACCAATGCCGAAAAATTCAGTTCTTCCCTGTATGAGACTTTAAAGTTTTGAAGTTGGGTTGTGGTATTACTGAATGTTAACCAACCTGCTAAGGTATTTGCCAACCCTTGAATTGTTCTTACCCTCTCATTCCCACCAACCGAAGGAACCTCTTCTCTGGGAAATAGTCTCCATCATAGAGACATTATAATAAACAAATATAGAGAATTTAATATTAGGCCAGCCAGAAAATTAATTGAGTTTACTTAAGAGTAGAGAGACCATTCTCCTCTGAATAGTTGGCATGAAAGTTAGGATGGGCTTATGTATGCGTTAGTCCCAGTCTTCTAAGAAGCAGATATCAAGACAGGATTTAATGTGCAAGGCTTTTACTAAGAGAAATGCCTTTGAGAAAAAAAAATGGGGAGGAAGCTGGAGAGAGCCATTAGACCCAATGCAAGTGTTAGCTGGAGTGAAGGGGAGAGTGAAAGGCTGAGTGGAGGCATCCTAGACTCATGTGCAGTGAAATAAAGGTTTGGCAAGGTTGTCACTGTGTCCCACTGCCAACATTGGCCATCAGAGGTGTTCCCTGTTTCCTAGGAGTGAGCTTACCTTATTTAGTATCCCTGACATGCTCAGTCATTGGCTGTGAGCATCCAGTGGGAGATGTGGCCCCAGAGAAATGCAGCAGTAACTTTCAGAGCATAGCAGCCAGGGCAAAGGCCCCCAGTAGTTGAATGTCTGGGAGTGCATTCTATGGGCTTCAAGAATGTACATGATCCCAACTTCTTATGACTGCAACAATTTGTACCTCTGTTTGCTTACTGCATTCAACGGTTCAGAGGTAGAGTTTCACAACATAAAAGTGCTTTCACAAAGAGGGAGGGACTTTTGTTGGTAGAAATGGGAGGGCAAGGACAATTCAGAGATTATCATGTTAGTAACACTTGAACGTGACACTTGCCTGTTTAAAAAGATTAGTTTGTTTTGCAGCTGATTTTACTGTTCTTCTGAGAATTCCATGGTATCTATTATCTTTCTGCTTAAAAGGGAAAATGGTTTAACAGAGGGAGAGAAGGTAAAATGTTGTTCTCAATTTTTAGGTAAAGCTGTCAGATTCAGGAAGTTTTTGACACATCCTTATAGGTAGAAGCACTTAGTGTAGTTTCTTTACATTTTATACTCAAGATAACTACTGGATTGATACAATTTTCTAACATAATGTTCCTGTAAGATCAGAGGCAAAAACAATTAGACAAGAGGCACCTTTGTTTGAAATCAGTATGACTGCATAGAATGTGTTAATAAAACACAGTGAATAATCTTGATCTCTTGATAAATTACCTGCTCTAGAGAGCATGGGCAGCTCTTGTAGCTTGTATTGAGAAAACAAAAAAATCCTGTCAAGATGACATCTGCTTCTTCTGTAGAACAAGTTAGGAGTCATGAGATTTTTTTGGAAGGTATTTTGTTAGCTTATCATTATTGTTGAATGTATTGCAGATGTTCCTCCTTTTCCCCCTATTAACACCCTGCTCTCACCCTCCTCTTATCTTCCCCACATTATGGCCTACATTCATTGGTTATTCATATATGCATATAAGCTCGTTGGTTTATCTCTTCCCACCACCTCTGCCCCTTCCCTTTGAGATGCCTCAGTCTAATAACCAATTTGTACTTCTTAATCCTTTTCCCCTTTTCCCCCATCCCGCCAACCTCCTCCCATCTGGAAACCAACAAAAATTCCTCTGTATCCATGAGTTTGTTTCTGTTCTGCATGTTCATTTGGTTTGTAGATTATATTGTTGATAGATATGTATTTATTGCCATTTTATTGTTCATATTTTTGTTCTTTTCCTTCAAGAAGACCCTTCAACATTTCATATAATACTTGTTTGGTGGTGATGAACTCCTTTAACTTTTTCTTGTCTGGGAAAATATATGTCTATCGATTCTAAATGATAGCTTTGCAGGATAAGTAATTTAGGTTGTAGTTCCTTGCTTTTCGTTACTTTGAATATTTCTTGCCACTCTCTCCTGGTCTGCAAATTTTCTTTTGAGAAATAGGCCAATGGTCTTATGGGAGCTCTCTTGTAGGTAACTAACTGTTTTTCTCTTAGTGCTTTTAAAATTCTCTCTTTGTCTTTAACCTTTTGCACTTTGATGATGATGTGTCTTGATGTGGGCCTCTTAGTGTTCATCTTGTTTGGGACTCTCTGTGCTTCCTGGACTTGTATATCTGTTTCCTTCACCAAATTAAAGAAGTTTTCTGTCATTATTGTTTCAAATAGGTTTTCAATTTCTTGCTCTCTCTCTTCTTCTTCTGGTACTGCCATGATGGGAATTTTGGTACACTTGAAGTTGTCTCAGAGGCTTCTTACACTATCCTTATTATTATTATTATTTTTATTCCTTTTTCTTTTTGCTGTTCTGATTGGGTGTTTTTTGCTTCCTTATATTGCAAATCAATGGTTTGCTTCTTAACTTTTCCTACTCTACTCTTGATTCCCTGTAACTTATTCTTTATTTCAGTTAGTGCCTCCTTCATTTCTGACTGCTCCCTTTTGCTCTTGAGGTCCCCACAAAGTTCCTTGAGCATCCTTATAACCAGTGTTTTGAACTCTGCATCTGTTAGATTGCTTATCTCAGTTTCATTTAATTCTTTCCCCGAAGTTTTTTTCTTTTCTTTCATTTGGGACATGTTTCTTTTTCTCCTCATTTTTGCTGCCTCCCTGTGTTTGTTTCTATGTATTAGGTAGAGTTGCTGCATCTCCTGAGATTCCTAGGGTGGCCTCTTATAGTAGGTGTCCTGTAGGGTCCAGTGGCACAGCCTCCCTGGTCACCCCAGATGGGCCCTTGAGGTATACCCCTCGTGAGGACTGTAGACCTTTCTGTTGTAATTGAGTCTTGATTGCTGTTGGTACGTCAATGGGAGGGATTTACTCAGGCTGATTAGCTGCAAGGACTGGCTGTACCCACTGACCTCTGACTGCTTGGAGGACCGTCTCTTCAAGGGCCCACCACAGAGAACAAGATTTTCTTCAGCAGGGCTTTGGTACCCACTGAGTCCACTCTTTGAGTGTATCACTTGTGGAGGTTGTTGGGTGGTGGTGCTTCTCCATGGTCTGAAGTTATACGCTGGGTGTGCTGGCTTGGGGGCAATGCCAGCCACAGCCTGTGTTCTACCAGGGGACACCTGGCATAAGCTACAAAGTGATCTGCATATGGCTGCTGCCTGTGCTAGGCTTGGATGTGTCCATTCGAAGCCAACCTGTGAACCAAGGCCAGCTGCTTTTAGTGCAGGGCCTGGGGCCACTTAGCGAGAGGCATGGGGCTTGCTGAGGCCAGATGCTGCTTGTTTGAGAGAATTTAGAAAAATCTGAAGCAGGAGCCAAGACAGGCCAATTCTATGGTAAAGCCACTGGAAACATCTTGGGTGGGCCCGAAAGTTGGGTGGGGCAGGGCCTCAGGGAATCACCAGGGTGGGGAAAACAGTGTGAGCCATTGGATTTTGAATATGATGCCATTCGCACTGTCATGCCCCTAATAAGCTGGGAGGCTGTGCCACTGGACCCTACAGGACACCTACTCTAAGAGGCCACCCTAGGAATCCCAGGAGATGTAGCAACTCTACCTAATACATAGAAACAAACACAGGGAGACAGCAAAAATGAGGAGAAAAAGAAACATGTCCCAAATGAAAGAAAAGAAAAAAACTCCGGGGAAAGAATTAAACAAAACTGAGATAAGCAATCTAACAGATGCAGAGTTCAATAATAAGCTGGCAAGGAGGAATGTTTGCCTCTCTGGCATCCATGGATTCTAGAATGCAGCTCACATTTGGCCTTGCTACAATATCACCAGACATTTAGTTTGAAGAAGCTGAATGAAAGTGCTGGCCCCAACCTGGCATATCTGGAGGCACTGTTGGCCATGTGACAACTAACTGTGGTAAGATGGAACCTGGGTGCTGTGTCAGTTCATTATAGCTTCAGTAATGCCATATAACAAGCAACCACAAAATCTCAGCAAACAAAAAGTGGGTATTTGGCTCACAAATCTGTGGGTTGACTGGAGATTGGTTAATCTAAGCTGGGTTTAGCTGGGGCAATTTGGTTTTGCTTTCTGTGTGTCTCTATGGTGTCTTTTGATGAACAAAAGTTTCTAATTTTGAAGTCCAATTTATTTTGTTCTTTTGTTGCTTGTTCTTTTTGTGTCATATTTAAGAATCCTTTGACAAGTGTAAGGCCAGGAATATTTACCCCTATGTTTTCTTCTAAGAGTTTTATAGTTCTAACTCTTATATTTAGGTCTTTGGTCCATTTTGACTTGGTGTTTGTATATGAGACAGGAATCCCAGGAGATGTAGCAAATCTACCTAATACATAGAAACAAACACAGGGAGGCAGCAAAAATGAGGAGAAAAAGAAACATGTCCCAAATGAAAGAAAAAAAAAACTTCAGGGAAAGAATTAAACGAAACTGAGATAAGCAATCTAACAGATGCAGAGTTCAATAATAAGCTGTTCTTTTGCATGTGTATACCCAGTTGTTTCAACATCATTTGTTGAAGAGATTATTCTTTAAGAACCACTGATTTTTATTTTAATTTAATTAATTAATTTATTTTTGTTGCAGATGTTTCTCCTTTTCCCCCCACTGACACTCCTCTCCCCCTCCCTCCCCGTCCTGTCCCTAGCTTTGTTGTCCATGTCCATTGTTCATGCACACATGCATATAAGTTCTGTGATTTATCTCTCCCCCACCACCCCCTCTCCTGGGGATAGTCAGTCTGTACCCCACTTCCACGTCTCTGGGACTGATTTTGTTTGTTTGTTTGTTTGTTTTATCCTCACCCGAGGATATTTTTCCATTTTTTTGTACAGATAGAGTGGGAGGGAGAGAGAGAAAGGAGAGAGAGAGAGAAACATCGACGTGAAGGGACACATCGAGTGGCTGCCACCCACACGACCAACCAGGGTCGGGGACAAACTGCAACCGAAGTACGTGCCCTTAGCAGGAACCGAACCCGGGTCTCTCCGGACCGCAGGCCGACGCTCTAACCGCTGAGCCAAACTGGCCAGGGCTGGGACTGATTTTGATAAGAAATTTTCACAGCTGTTGTCATTAAGGCAGACTCAGGTGTAAGGTACTAGGGTTCTGCAGGGGGAGGAGAGGTTTCATGAAAAAGAGAAAGCAAGGACAGGGTTGGGGTGGGGAGGATGGAACCGAAACTGACACGGAAACTGGCTTCTTGGAGAGGATACCACTGTAGGCACACTGCCAAAGGAATGTTACAATCTCAGTACAACTTCTAAAAGTTTTGATATTAGTGAATTCATAGACATGTGTAGACCTGATAGTTGAAAATCCAGATGACTGTGGAACCATACTCAATGGACTAAAGGTTTGAAAATCATGGCCAGTCCTGGACAAGAGGCTTTGGCAGAGCGTGGTAGATTGATGACTAAAATGGCTGCAATTTTTCACCCTTTTTGTTTCTAGGCCTTTTGCTATGTGACTCTGCAGCTCCTTCCATCAAGAGGTAGAGATAATTCCTCACACTTTATTTGGACAGCCTCATGATTCTCTTTGCTTAAAAGAAGGCAGCAGAAATGATTGTGTCATTACTGAGCCTAGGCATCAAGATGTTTTTGTGTACCTCTGTTCGTCTCGGAACCTTGCCTACCTTCCATGAGAACAAGCCCTGGTTGGAGGATGAGAGACCTCATGGAAGCAATCTGAGACAATCCATTCAACAACCAGTCAACCCTTAAAACCACCTACCCTACCCACTGCTGAGCAAGGTTCCATGAGGGATCCCATCTGATACCAGAATTGTCCAAATGAGCCCCAGCTAAAGTTGCCAGTCTCCAGAATCATGATATAAATAAATAGTTGTTATTTTAAGCCACTGAAATTTGGTTGTGGTTTGTTACACAGTTACAACTAACAATGCACGGGACATCAAGGTCCTGCTGAATGGGCTGTAGATCAGGATGGGCCTTTTCAGGGTCAGGACTAGGGTAAAGCAGAGTTGGTGTCCGGGATTCAGTCTTCAGGGAGGCATTTGTGCTCAGGTGCTGACCCTGTATTTTTCCTGGCCTGGGCCTTCTGTTCTAGAGTGGGAAGTGTTGAGAGTGAGAGCTAGGAAAGGCAATTAAAGCAGAATGCATTCCAAGGAAAATAAGAGTGATGGCAAGGAAACTGTGGATCAGGTTATAGGTATGCTCAGGTGTTGTTCTGGGTTGTGGTTTGTGGGGATGATGAAAGATCTCAGGTATGGTTGGTGGTCAAGAAAATCGAAGTTGCAGCACAGAAACCCAGCTATTGTGTCTGGGCCAGTGGATCCCAAATGTGGGTATGTGTCAGAAACTAGGAGGGAGTTCAATCTAGGCTGTTATCTCAGTTCATAAGCTATGGAGGGTAAAAAATGTCATGGGAAGGAAGCTGGGCTGTCACCAGCTCTGTAGACCCTTACTCCTTGGCCTGTTACTCCTTTGACTTATTAGAACAGAATGGTTAAAAATTCAAGAAATGGGCCACATTTAGAAAAGAGCTACCTTGCAGAACACATTTTCAGAACAATTTTTATGATGAGCAGCAAGAAATTATTTGCTCCAATTGCAGCTGCCACCATTTACACATTGTATTGAGTGGTGACAAGCAATTTCAGAAGTGACAGGGACAGGCCATAGACATACTTGCAAAACCTGGGTCAGATCAACAATGATAATTTCTGGGCTCTCATATCATCAACCAACCATCTTTATAGTTATAAATGATAATGATGGCTATTTATTTATTTTTATTTAATTGTTTTGGGGTGACATTTGTTAATAAAATTATATTGGTTTAAGGTTACAATTCTATAACACAGCAACTGTATATTGTATTGTGTATTCACCATCCCAAACTAAGTCTCCTTCCATCATCATTTATCCCCCCTTTACCTTCTTCATCTCCACCCACCCTACCGCCCCTCTGGTAATCGCCATAATGTTGTCTGAGTCTATGAGATTATTGTTTTTTTTTGTTTTGTTTTGTTTTGTTTTTTACTTAATCTTTGACTTATATTTACCAGCCCCCCCCCAACTCCCTCCCCTCTGACAGCTATCAGTCTGCTCTCTCTCTATGAGTCTATTTCTATTTTGCTTGTCAATTTATTTTGGTTATTATGTTACACATATGAGTCAAATCATATGATACTTGTCTTTTTCTGACTGTCTTATTTCACTTAGCATAGTGCTTCCAGGTCCATCCAGATTTTGGGAGGGGAGTTACCCAAACAGTGAAGTGGAGCAGTAATAAAGGTATGTGTTCCTTGGGCTAAGATGTGAATAGTTTGAAGATATAATCTACATTGTAAACACTTACTGAAGCCTCTATGATAATAAAGACATTATTTGATACAAATTTTCAATTCTTAGTTTGTCAGTTTTTGTGGAACATCCTGACCTGTATAAATTGGCATACACAAACCTTTCCAGGCTTGGAGTTAATGAGGCATAGCAGGGGACATTTGGTAGCCTCATGGTTCTATTTCCAGAAACTCTGTTTCTCATTCACGAAAGGTGCAACTCTTCTCCATTTTCTCTGGTATTTCCTTTATCCAGTCTGAAACTGTCCTGGTCTTTAGTTACAATTCCCCTGCTAGTTCACCTTTTACCACTTCTTAGTTTCCCATCTTGCACATGTTTCCATTGTAAATGAATGCACTTAATTTAGTTACACAATGACCCTTCCTTCTCCTCCTTGAAACTATAGCCATGCAGGTACTATTAGTTACAACTACTCCCCTGAGACCCAGGTCCTATAGGTGGCTTGGCCATTGCACTTTCTCTCTCATTGGGAAACCACACTTTCTATAAAGCTCACCTCAATTAGTCATTCCTAAGATCCCTTTCTGTGCACTATCATCTTCACACCTCTTGGAGAGTTGCTGAGGACTTTGCCATTGGCACTTTCTCACTTTCTTCATCTCTATCCAAGTGTGATCATTATACCATATGATTTGAATGATGTGTGGTTGTGGCAGAGCCAATTTCAAAGTTGTCTGTTGTAGCTCATGTATCACTGCTGAAATTTAGTATTTTTCGCCTGCAATTTCAAATCCTTACAAGTTGGGGTGAAGTCTGACTTTAGGATTTAAGCAAATTTGGGTGGCCATCTTCTTTATAACCAACTCCCTGCCTACTGAAAATGCTTCCAAACTTTGGAGTGGGGAACTCCATAATTCCCTCAATGTATTACTCTTGTGTTGAACATGGTTACTCTTTTTAAAAAATATTTTTTTCTTTATTGATTTCACAGAGAGAGGAAGGGAGAAGAAGAGAGATAGAAACATCTATGAGAGAACATCGATTGGCCGCCTCCTGCATGCCCCCCACCAGGCATTTGGCCCACAGTCTGGGCATGTGCCCTGACCAGGAATCAAACTGGTGACCTCTTGATGCATTGGTCAACACTCAACCACTGAGTCACACCAACCAGGCGAACATGGTTACTTTTAATGGTAGTCTCCTGATTTTGAGACCATGTCTCATCATTTTCTATCTTTGATCATGATCAACACAGAGTAAATGCCTGTTGGTGTATTGGTGTATTCATGTTTAAACTTTAATATAATGGGAAATGGGCAGCTAGTCAACTTTTTCCTCTTAATTTTTTTTTTTTTTTAAGTTCTGAATACCCAGGTTACTGTCATTAGCTTGGCCTTCATTCTCCAGGCAGGGTTATGGAGAAGACAGAAGATAGAGTTGATTTTGTCTTACCCAATTTTGAGCTCAGAATCTGATGACTGCTAAGAAAGAAAACCAACGGGAAACTGATGTATAATTTATTTGGTACCCAGTACCCACAGGAAACATCTGTTGTGATTTTTATAAGCCTGTACAAATTCAAAACAAGATAAGTGAAGAAAATGTGTCTATTTAAGAGAGCATAGCAAGTCTTCTCTAAGCACATTAAGGAGAGAGATGTCTGCAGCTTTATTTGGCAAATATATATAATCTCACAGGCAAAACAACTATTTTATTCATTTAATTAAAAATGGAATATGTATTACAATGAAAAAAGTAAGCTGTGGCAAATGATGAACCACACTCCCTGAGTTCCTAACCTCTTTTTAAAATTTTTTGTGTGGTTAAGGTTTCCTGGTAATTAAGATGCTTAAAACAATGGAACGAACATACAGAGTTATGGGATGGCTGGTTAATTTCCTCATAAAGTTATTTTTTAAATCTCTTGCCAATTACTTGATAAACAAAAGCTCAACATTGATGTTAATTACCTTTATTAGTGCTGGCAGTAGTTTCCACTAATGATCAGATTTGTTCTCTGCTTCATTGGCTGAGCTTTGTGAATTATTAATGGGCAAGAGAGCTACATTACTACAGATGGAAATACTTTGCAGACTGTTTTTCAAATGACATGTCAACAAAATCCTCAATATTCAGACCAGCTTCCTATGTGCAACCATAAATACTGTTTTAAAAGAACCTATTTTTCTACCTATCTACTAATCATTGGGCCTAGGTTCAGTGTGTTTTAGCTAAAGACACTATGATTCTGCATATAAAGCTGCATCAGGACTGTTACAGAGTTCCTGCTTGCTTTCAAGTCATTGTGAAACACTGGGCAATTCATTTTGCATCCTGAGATTTCTTGGGCCCATGTGTAAATAAAATTGAATTAAATGCACCCCCGCCCCTTGAAATGTGGTTATAATGTGAGACCAACTAGAGTTAGGTCATACATTAAAAAATGCCTGCCCTGGCCAGTTTTGCTCAGTGGTTAGAGCATCGGCTTGTGGACCAGAGAGGCCCCAGTTCAGTTCCCACTAAGGGCACGTACCTCGGTTGCGGTTTGTCTCTGGCCCCGGTTGGGGTCATGTGGGTGGCAACCACTTGATGTGTCTCTCTCTCATCGATGTTTCTCTCTCTCTCTCCCTCCCACTCACCATCCCGCTCTATCTGAAGATAAATGCAAAAGAAAAATGTCCTTGGGTGAGGATAAAAAAAAATGCCCCTAACCCTCCCCAGGTGTATATGAAGTCAATTATAGACCCAATTCTGGTTTGATATTCCAAAGATCAACAAACAATACTTAGTTACTTAGTACTTAGTATTTAGATACTCCAAACAGTACTTAGTTTTAAGTCTCCATGTGACTCCCTTCCCCAACTCCATGCAGTACAGAGCCAAGAGCCAGATAAATTACTAATCATTACTCTTGGACCAGCTGTAAGAAGACTTATCAACCTTTGAGTCATTGTGGAAGAGAATCCCACACCTGAGCAGCAGCCTGTATCTGGGTATCATAATAACCAACCCTTATATTTGGATAGTGTTTTGAGCTCTTTCAAGCATTTCACACATATTTTTCTCATTTTACCCAGAATAGAATGAGGGTAATGATGAAGATGGTCTGTAAGCACATTTCAAGAAACACGAGTTGAAGTTTTCCTCAGGGATGAGATTGCATTTATGTTGTTCTTCCTGAATTTCATTAGCTTCTCACTCCCAACTTGAAAGAAGACTGTGAAAGGCAATGAAGATATTGAGAATGTGGCAGCAAATGCTGAATATAAAGTAGAAAAACCGGAAGTCTTCACTTGGAATTTAAAGAAAATAATGGTCTTGGCACTGTAATCATAGAGTTTGATATTGAGACAACCTGCCGATTGTCAAAGCCAGGGAAATTGCATGAATCTGAAATGTGAGGTTAGAACTGCTTGAAAAGATAGATAGATTCAAGGATGTGGCCAGGTTGCTGAGATTGATTGTACAAATTTTGCAGGAGTAACTTAATTTTTTTGTTCCCATGTTCTTCAATAACAAAATCTCCAGAACACTAAAAGACTATCAAGGCTTGAAACAGATGGGAAAGTCAGATACACCTTGAATTTTCCTTCAGACAAGAGTTCCCGAATACCCCGGGAAATAGGCAGAGAATGATGTACTCCTGGGAGCCCTGAGGCTTTGTCCATCTCAGATGGCAAGGGTTTGGCTTGCCTGATAATGGCAAGTTATTGCACCTAAAAAAGTTGTTTTGTGATTTTTGTTATAAATATTAGTATGAAAAGAAAGTGAATATATATGTTTAATGCATACACATGTTGTTTTTTTCCTTCCCCTTGAAGAGGTGGTAATGTGGGTTTTAGATTTGACTTTTTTCCCCAACCTGTTTCTATTAGGGTTGTTGGAACTTTGGAAAGCCTTCAGAATCTTCCTTGGCTATCACGGTGTTAAAGCTGTTCAAAGTGAGCTCTAGGGTGAGTCTGCCTGGGGTATTAAAAAGCACAAACCCTATTTAAAAGTAAGGTGAAAATGAAACAGCTAGGGGAAAGGAATCATTTGTTGTATGTATGTTTGGGGATCTACCTCACAATGAAAACATTAGCAAGCAACTTGGTTTTCATCCTAAAGACTCCCTATTTGAGAACCAGTTGGACTAAAGTACACACATATTTGTAGTCCCATGGTTATTACAGTGTGGTCATCAGCATCACTTGGAAGCTTGTAAAAATGCACATCCTTAGCCCTAGTCCAGACCAACTGAATCAGAAACTCTGCAGGTGGAGGCCAGCAATCTGTTTTAACAAGCCCTCCAGGAGAAACTGATGCGTGCTCAAGTTTGAGAACTACTAATGTTTGCTAATAGAGTGGGTCTCCATGTTTTCTGACCATTGGAATCACCTCTGGGATTTTAATGAATTGGCTTGGGGTATGGCTTGATCATTGTTTGAAAAACCTCCCCAGTGAATCCTTTTTAAATTAAATTTATTGGGGCAGGGGACATTGGTTAATAAAATCTTATAGGTTTCAGGTGTAATATTCTATAATACATCATCTGTATATTGTATTGTGTGTTCACCACCCAAGGTCAAGTCTCTTTTCATCACCATTTGTCCCCCCTATACCCACCTCCACCTCCCCCCGTCCCCCGCTCTGATAATCACCATACTGTTGTCTGTGTCTGAGTTTCAATTTTATATCCCACATGTGAGTGAAATCATATGATTCTTAGCTTTTTCTGACTTATTTCACTTAAACAAGACGGGTAATAACAGGTGTTGGAGAGGTTGTGGAAAAAAGGAACCCTTGTTCACTGCTGGTGGGAATGTAAACTAATAGAGCCACTATGGAAAACAGTATGGCAGTTCCTTAAAAAATTAAGAATACAGTTACATTGTGACCCAGTAATCCCCCTTCTGGCTATCTATCTGAAAAACTAAAAAAAAAATTATTTATTCAGAAAAATATATGCATCCCTTTGTTCACTGCAGCATTATTTATAGTGGCTAAGACAAAACAAGCAAAGTGTCCTTCGATGGATGATTGGATACAGAAAAGGTGGTACATATATACTATGGATTACTGCTCAGCCGTAAGAAAAGAACTACTGCCATTGGCGACAATATAGATGGACCCTGAGAATATTATTCCTAGTGATTCTAATATGCAGACAAGCATGGGACCTGCCAAATGTGCTAAATAACATCAACCGACTCTCTTATAAGGGGCCATTTTCTAAAAAGAAAAGCGGGAAATGACATTGACAAAAGAACAAAGCAAGATGGGTATTTTGGGAAATGCAAGTAAAATGAATTACACATACAAAATGCTTTCTGCTCTATCTGCAGACATCTGACTCAGTCTCCAGAACCTTTCAAGTGATGATTAATTCTCCAGGTAAGAACATTCTTCTTTTTTGTGAGGAATAGTCTTGCTTTTGTGGTTTTCACACTTCAAATTTTCTGTTGAAAAGTTTCCTGTGGGATTCTGACAACAAAATATATAAAGAAAATAGCATAACAATTTTGAAAAGTTCCTTTGCAACTCAAGAATTTTTGGTGAAAAACCATCTACATTGCTCTTGTTCTTTGATACCTTAAATGACAAAGTTACATTTTAAGCCTGCATTTATTTTATTTCGTTGTCTCTTACAGTTAGAAGGGGTATTAGAGGCCACAGGTACTACAGTAATACTCCTATTTCTATGGGTTGGTGATCTCCACTGGAACTTTTCTGGAAAACTTACTTGCAGCAACCAATTTTTAATATGTTCTTTTTATATTAACAAGTTAAAATTGAAATATTTTTTTATTTATTGATATTAGAGAGAGAGGAAGGGAGAAGGAGAGAGAGAGAAACATCGATGAGAGAGAACATCGATTAGCCACCTCCTGCATGCTCCCCACTGGGGATTTGGCCCACAACCTGGGCATGTGTCCTGACCGGAAATTGAACTGGTGACCTCTTGGTGCATGGGGTTGACGCTCAACCACTGAGCCACACTGGCTGGGAAAATTGAAATATTTCTTCTAAGTTTTACCCTGTCATCTCAGTTCTGTTTTGCAGAACCACTCCTAAGAAGGAGGCTGTTAGAAATCCTTTCCAGATCAGGGAAGGGGATATAGCACAAAAGTCAGGTGGGGGTTTTGATCATGTAGATAACTACTCATATCATTTTTATCATTGATTTGAGCCAACTGGAAATATGCTTTAATTAGAAGTGTTTCTCTGAACTGAACTGAGTTTTTTTTTGCAGGGAGGGTGAAGCAGCCATCTCAGTGAGTGTATCTACCACACTCTATGGGGCAGAAAGAACTCACCATCAGCTCTAAAATAAAAAGCCAGCAAGGTAGGAGTCTACACATTCATAAGCCCCCTTTTCCCCTCATCTCCTATACAGGGGAGGTGGTGGGTTGAAGAAAGAAACTGAGAGTTCCTTCTATAATGGTCCCTCCTGGGAAGAAGTGAAAAAAACTGGAAGTGTGTGGTCATAAATTTCTACTCCTCAACACACATGAAGGCTTCTTAACATTTTTATTTCCCCATTTATTTAACTCTTTGTTAATGTGTTCTAATAGTTTTATTTTATGCTCCTCAGTATCTAAAACAACTTTTGTTTGATTTCCTATGTGCCTCATATTCTTTTGTTGCTATTTTAAGTAATATCTTTTGAAAAACCTACATTTGCTGCTTGTTAGTGAATTATAGTATGGTTACAATCTTGCTAAAGTCCCTTAAGGCTAATTATTTGTAGATTATTTTAGTTTTTCTCCATAGACAATCATAGCATCTCTCGGTTTTATTTCTTTTAATTGCTTGATAAGGACATCCAGGAAAATATTGAATAGAAGTGGTGATAGGAAGCATTCTTTTCTTCATTGTTTCCAGTTTCAAAGGGATTTTTTTTTTTAGCTTTCACTAAAAAAGTTTATTTTGTTTGCCATAGTTTTTTTTTTTGTTTTTTTTTAATGGCTCCTAGGAAATCATTCATCACAGGTGGCTTTAACTTTTTCAGACATGAGACACTCACAAGTCTTCTGTGTCTTCTGATTACAGGAAACATACACAAATGCTCTGGGTAGAATCATGGAAGTTCCTCAGATTAGACTTCTACCACCTCAGTCCTCCACCATAAAGTGGGAAGTCACAACTTGGCAAAATTTTCCTTAGATTAATTCTCTCCATCAAATCTTGCTCTATTTCTACATTCTGACTTTTCTTTATATTCTTGATCTGAATGGGAGTATCCAAGCTCATTGGACTGATTCTTAAATATCCTTTTGTAAATTAAGTACTTGAGAGCTTCTGTTGCATACTTAACCTTGGTATCTATTTCCTTATTGGTGTCTCAATTAAAAATGAGTTGAGAAGAGTCCAACTGAACAATCAGTTATGCTTGTATATTTAGCTTAATGAAGACTGAAATTCAACAATAGTTACCCTGTTACTGAAGAATATGAAAACGTTGGAAAGCTTTAGCTTTCCTTACCCAATCCTGACTATTCTTTTATTGTTAACTATTTAATTACATCTTGATTTTAATATCACCAACTAGAAACTACTTTCACTTTATATAGACAGTATTTGTTTGTAGTTACCCACTGTTTACCATAGTCTTGGCTCATCATTTCTTATTGCATCTCACATCTGCTTTCTGTGGTCATCTTCCCACATCGTGCTGTGCATCCTTTAGAATTTCTTTATTGAAGGTCTGTTGCTAGCATACCCAGTGTTTGTCTTGAGTGTTATGTTTCCCATGAGCCAAATCAACTGCAGCTTAAGACTGCCATTGGTGAGGATAAAGGAGAGCTCCCATTGGTCTAAATGTGACTCCCAAGGAGTTAGCTCTCTCACACAACCAGGTTGTATCTAGTGAGGTCATTGGGTGATATTAGCAGGGAGGGAAGAGGTACAATGTCCATGTATGAAATGAGACACTGTCTGGTTGCTCTTACCTTAGTAGCCTAGATTGATTTCAGTTGGTTGGAATCTATAAAGATATGGTGATCACAGTGACAGCTTGTACGAGACTCAGGTAAAGCCAAGAGGATTTGAAATGGTACAAAACAATGGCCTGTTTCATTGTGTGTTTTGTGACTTATTTTCTCCTTCCCTCCTTTCCCCTCTTCCTCCATTTCTGTCTCCCTCTCTCTCTTCTTTTTTACTCCTTCTCTTTTGTGGTAAGTAAGGTTTGTAGAAATGGTACCTGGGAGAATTCTTTGAAACCTGGGATTTATGTGCTTTCCTCCAGAAAGAATTGTTTACTTCCGTGAGATTTCTGGACTTCTTAAAGTAAATCTCTGCCTGCATTTTTTTTTTTTTTTGAGTTCTTGGAAGTTGTGTTATTTCTATATCAAATTTTGCATGAGTACCAACTTTCAGTTATACATTCTCAGGAGAGACACTACCACTCCTACCACCAAACTAAAAACTAAGAAAGAAAAGATGACTTCATCATAACTCTACGTGAGCTGGAATTTTCCCCCTTTTCACAGTAAGTACAGCTCCTGAAGGACCAGGCATAATAAAAGAATCTCCTGATTGGTGTTTCAGGCTTCTTAGGATATATTCCAAGAAGTGGGATGACTGGGTCAAATGGTAACATCACATGATCTCACTCATGTATGGAACATAATGAACAAAATAAGCTGTGGACCAAAAGAGATCCAGAGTCATGGAAGTAGGGAACAGACTAACAAACCTCAAAGGGATGGGTGGTGGGAAGGGTGGGAAAAGATAAACCAAAGAACTTATATGCATCTATGCACAACCAGTGGATACAGACATTAAGTTGGGGAAAGCAGGAGGGGGTGGGAGTGGGAATGAGGAGGTCAATGGGCAAAAAAGGGGGACATCTGTAATACTTTCAACAATAAAGATAGATAAATAAATAAATAAATAAATAAATAAATAAATAAATAAATAAATAACTCTCTTATCCAACTTCTCACTTTCCTTGGGCCTAGTCAATGTTCCTTTAAAACAGGGAACTGGGCAGCCAAATCTCTAAAGATAACCTCTGGCAGCTTCTGGCATTAGCATTTCGTTCTGTCTGGATTCTTGCTTTTGTTTCTTTTTGGCTACTGAAGACTTACTTCATTGTCTTGCCAGTTCATCCACTCACCCACTGATTCTATATATGTGGCTACCTACCTGGGTACTGGCTATCTATCATCTATTGGAGATATGTGTATATATATGTGTGTGTATGCATGTGTATGCATATAAAAATCTCTAGCCTCTTTAGGTATTCTGTACCAGGAGTATTTTCCACAATATTTTCTGTTCTGTTAAACCAAGATCAAATTGCTACTGAATTCTAACTTAACCGTTACAGAGTTAGTTATTCCTACTTCCTTTGATTAGTCGAAAATTGATAAGCATGTTTTTTGTGTCTTTCTATTGCTATTATCATATATATATATATATATATATATATTTATTTATTTATTTTTGTTACACAGATTTCTCCTTTTTACCCACAGACACCCTCCTCCCTCTCCCCACACCTGGTCTTACCATTTTTAGTGTTAAGATTTCTTTTTTTTTATCCTCACCCGAGGACATTTTTCCATTTTTTGTTCAGATAGAATGGGAGGGAGGGAGACAGAGAGAGAAACATCGATGTGAAAGGGACACATCGAGTGGCTACCACCCTAGGAATTCCAGGAGATGTAGCAACTCTACCTAATACATAGAAACAAACACAGGGAAGCAGCAAAAATGAGGAGACAAAGAAACACGTCCCAAACGAAAGAATAGAAAAAACTCCGGGAAAAGAATTAAACGAAACTGAGATAAGCAATCTAACAACAGCTAAGATCTGGAAACAGTCCAAGTGTCCATCAGTAGACGAATGGATAAAAAAGACAAGGATGCCCACTTTCACCACTCTTATTTAACATAGTACTGGAAGTCTTAGCCACAGCAATCAGACAGGAAGAAAAAATAAAAGGGATCCAAATTGGAAAGGAGGAAGTGAAACTATCATTATTTGCAGATGACATGATACTATACGTAGAAAACCCCAAAGACTCCATCAAAAATTTACTAGACTTAATAAATGAATTAGGCAAAGTAGCAGGATACAAAATTAACGTCAAGAAATCGACAGCATTCTTATACACCAATGATGAACTCACAGAAAGAGAAACTAAAAAAACAATCCCATTTACCATCGCAGCAAAAAAAAAAAAAAAAAAAAAAAATTAAGATACCTAGGAATAAACTTAGTCAAAGAAATAAAGGACCTATTCGTAGAAAACTACAGGTCATTAAAAAAAGAAATAGAGGAAGACATAAAAAGTGGAAGCAAATACCTTGTTCATGGATTGGAAGAATTAACATCATTAAAATGTCTATACTACCCAAAACAATCTATAGATTCAATGCAATCCCCATCAAAATACCAACGGCATACTTCACAGAATTAGAACAAATACTTTAAAAGTTCATATGGAACCAAAAAAGATCTCTTATAACCACAGCAATCTTGGAAAAGAAGAACAAAGTTGGAAAGATCACATTACCAGATTTCAGGTTATACTACAAAGCCACTGTAATCAAAACAGCCTGGTACTGGCACAAGAACAGGCATATAGACCAGTGGAACAGAACAGAGAACCCAGAAATGGACCCAAGACAATATGCTCAATTAATATTTGACAAAGGGGGCAAGAGCATATAGTGGAGTAAAGACACCCTCTTTAATAAATGGTGTTGGGAAAATTGGACAGCTACATGCAAAAAAAAAAAAAAAATGAAACTAGACCATCAACTTACACCATACACAAGAATAAACTCAAGATGGATAAAAGACTTAAATGTGAGTCATGAATTTATAAAAATCCTAGAAGAAAATGTAGGCAACAAAATTTCAGACATCATACACAGCAGAATTGTCATTGATACATCACCTAAGGTAACAGAAACAAAGGAGAAAATGAACACATGGGACTACATCAAACTCAAAGGCTTCTGCACAGCAAAAGATACAATCATCAAAATGGAAAGGCAACCCACTGTATGGGAGAGCATCATTGCCAATGATACATCAGATAAGGGGTTAAATTCCAATATATATAGAGTGCTCATACAACTCAACAAAAGGAAGACAAAAAACCCAATTAAAAAATGGGCAGAGGAACTAAATAGACACCTCTCCAAACAGGACATACAAATGGCTAAGAGATACATGAAGAAAAGCTCAACATCACTAATCATCAGAGAGATGCAAGTTAAAACAACTATGAGGTATCACCTCACACCTGTATGAATGGCCGCCATCAACAAATCATCAAACAACAAGTGTTGGTGAGGGTGTGGAGAAAAGGGGACTCTAGTACACTGCTGGGAATGCAGACTGGTGCAGCCACTATGGAAAACAATATGGTGTTACCTCAAAAAGTTAAAAATTGATCTAACTGCCATTTGACCCAGTGATCCCACTTCTAGGAATATACCCTAAGAAGCCTAAAACACCAATCAGAAAGAGTATATGTACTCCCATGTTTGTAGCAGCACTATTTACAATAGCTAAGATCTGAAAACAGCCCAAAGGTCCATCAGTAGACAAATGGATAAAAAAGCTGTGGTACATATACACAATGGAGTACGATGCAGCTATAAGAAAGAAAGATCTCTTATCCTTTGAGACAACATGGAGGGACCTGGAGAGTATTATCCTAAGCGAAACATGCCAAACAGGGAAAGACAAGTATCATATGATCTCACTGATTTGTGGAATATAATGAACATAACAGTCTGAGAAATGGGGTAGTCCCAGAGACGTGGAAGTGGGGTACAGACTGACAATCCCCAGAAGAGGGTGTGGGGGAGAGATAAACCACAGAATTTATATGCATGTATGCATGAACAATGGACATGGATGACAAAGCTGGGGACAGGGCCGGGAGGGAAGGAAAAGGGGGTATCAGTGGGGGAAAAAGGAGAAACATCTGTAACAAAAATTAATTAATTAATTAATTAAAAAAAGAAGACATGGCATAATCAGAACAGATAAAGAAGAACCTGAAAAAAATATATCAGCATCAACAATAATAGAAACTCTAGTCTTAACACAAACATTAAAAGACAAACTGAAAACACACACAGACACACATACACATGCATACAAAGAAGAAAGAATTCTAGAAGGAGAGGAAAAAAAATATGCAAGTAAATTGGACAAGGCAATAACAGACCAAACCAAAAAGCAACTTAAAAGAATATCAGCCTTAACAATGATAAAAGGACCACCCTCAAAAAAGCTTAAAAGACAAACAAACAATCAAACAGAAAACACACATACTCCCAAAGAATACTAGAAGGCATGAGAGCAAAAGCGTTAAGAGGGGGAAAAAACAAAAAAAGAAAAGTAAAGCAAAAAAGTCAGAGACCAGAAATAGGGGAAGTATAAAAAATAAAAGGTAGAAAATAATGACTGAAACAATAATAATAATTTTACGGAGTAATAATGCTAAATTGAATAAAATATAGAATAGGAAAGAAAAAAGTGGGGAAAGAAGAGAAGAAAAAATTGAATTAAAAATAAAATTACAACACACATACCAAAACCACCCCCACCACCACCACAACAAAATCCTTGGATTTGCTACTGAAGGAGTTTACTGGATTTTTCTCTGATGTTGTTGGATCTGGCCTTTTGGGTGTGAGTCCCTGTCCTCTTGGGCAGTTGTTTGGTGTAGGCCAATGTGAACTGTTGTCCTTGCCTGGCCCTTGGCCTCCTGGCTGAAGCCCTGCAGGGCAGGGTCCCAGATAGTCCTATGGGCCAGCCTTCCCTAGCAAAGTGTCTGGGTCACCTTCAGGGCTCTCCAGTTGTATGTATTTGTTCTGGGCTTTCCCTTCCCTCACGGCACTGGGCTCTACAGGGTATCAGGTCCAGTGAAAGTGGTTGAAACAGATTTGTGTTGGGGGTGGTGCCTGTAGCTTATAGGTGGGGCAGGCAGTCTGTTCCTCTCCTTCCAGTGCCTCAGCTCTGCCTGGGTTGCTGGGACCCCGTGATCGCCACCCAAAACATGGGTGAATAGAAATAAAAAGGGGAAAGAAAAGAAAACAAAAACAAAACAAAATAATAATGCCCTGCTTGGCTCTTTAATCTTTTAGCATGACCAGCACATGCTGGGTGGGGCTTCTGCCCAGGCTCTCATCCAGCAGGGTGACAGAGCAACCGAATCCCCAGCACCGGCAGGCCCTGCTACTGAGGTGCCAATTTCCAGCCCAGGGCTGGTCCACGGGTGGGGGGATGGGTGCCTCCTCTTTGCTCCAGGTGGGGAGGAACATGCCTCTTTCCCCAGGCACTCTGCCTAGCCCTTGTCAAAGTCCTTTCAGCAAATACCGGCCCCTCAGTTTTGCTGCTGTGTGATTTGCCCAGACCCCTTCTCAGGTGTGCCATTCTGCTTTGTGTGCTCTCTGGCTCCCACATTCAGGGGAGCTTTCCAGGCTTGTGTTGAAACCAAGTGCTGGCTTTAAGCCTGGGATAGTGCTGAGTCCCCCTGGTGGGCTGCATCACTTCCAATTCCCACCATCTGATGCTACATGGGCTCTCCTTTTCTTCTCTATTGTTCTTGTTTCAGGATCTCTGTGTGGGGCTAAGTCCCCTGCTGCCAGGGGGCAGGAACTGCACAGCTGCACCTTCCCTACATCTTCCAACTGGGGGAGTTCACTCACCCTCTTCACAACTTTTCCTGTCTCCTCTCCACACTCCTTGCTCAGAGCATTTCCAATCAGCTATTTTCAGGTGGTTTTTTAAGTTGAATGCTCTGCAGTTTAGCCTCAGGTCTGGTCATGTGGTTGGAGCAAGTGGCCAGAACTTCCTTAGGTTTCAGCAATCTTGCCTCCTCTCCCTCCCTTGATTTTATTACTCTGGGTTTTACTCACTTAATCTTCTCCTGAACCTACCTTTATGTATATTCAAGCCCTGAAGTTGCATCCAACGCACAAAAATCCTTATTGTGTTTTTCAAGGATTATTCAAGCAACCTTTATCTAGTTTCCCTGTTTCCAGTTTTACCCTTCCTCTACATAGATATATTTCTAAGCAGCTCATCTCATCATGTCTTGTCATGACTGAAGGATCACTGGTGGCTCTTCATTATCAGCTACTGAACATAGCACAAAAGGCCTTCAATGATCTGCTCCTTACCGTCTTTCATGTCAGATGTAGTGTTTTCTATTTTCCCTTTATACTCTAGCAAGAGTAAACACCACACCTTTTCACATCTCTGTATCTTTGAATATATCATCCCCTTTCTGAATGTCCATCTCTAACTTGCCTGGCAGTCTCAAGCATTCTTAATGTGCTTTTACAAATATGTCATTATTCCTGTATCTATAGCACCCATTTGTTCAGTCTACTTCCTAGACCTAAAGGTCTTTTCTTTTGAAACACTCTAAGTTCAAATATGCTCTACTTCTCGACTTCTTCATGGTAAAATGTAATAAGTACATGAACCTTTTCCTTCTGACATTAGAAGTAGAACTTGTCGGCTCCAGGAAAGAGCTCAACAATTGTTGAGACCCCACCCCCCTCCAGTCTTCAAAGGACACTGGTCTGTTTATCTCAAGAATAGTTTTATTATCTCACTTTCCTTTGGTGACAGTATTCACCGTCAAAGTCCCACTGTTGTTCCCAATTCTGAGAATACAGCTTTATAGAATTTTCTTAAATATCAACTAGAACCAAAACTTTTCTTTAAAGACACAAGTTAAAAGAAACAAATAATTCAGCAATATAAAATAAATGCAATATTATAAAATATAAATAGCATTACAGATGTAATACAGCATATACAGTGCTTGAAGTATAGAAACTAGAAAGAAAAAAATTATTAAAATGGCAATCATTGATACAGCATAATTTCAACTCCCCTATTGTTGGGTATATCAATATTTCCAATTTTCCTTTGTAAAAAACATCAAAATATCTTTATTTTTCTTTATTGATTTCAGAGAGAGAGGAAGGGAGAGGGAGAGAGAGATAGAAACATTGATGAGAGAGAACATCGATTGGCCACCACCTGCATGCCCCACACTGGAGATTCAGCCCACAATCTGGGCCTGTGCCCTGACTAGGAATTAAACTGGCAACTTCTTGGTGTATGGGTTGACGCTCAACCACTGAGCCACATTGGCCAGGCTAGAAATATATATATTTTTTATCCTCACCTGAGGACATTTTTCCATTTTTTGTTCAGATAGAGTGGGAGAGGGAGAGAGAGAGAGAAACATCGACGTGAAAGGGACACATCAAGTGGCTGCCACCCGCACGACCCAGGACCTGGGACAAACTGCAACTGAGGTATGTGCCCTTAGCAGGAACTGAACCCAGGACTCTCTGAACAGCAGGCCAACGCTCTAACCGCTGAGCCAAACCAGCCAGGGCTAGAAATATCTTTATGCACAAAAGTTTTCTCTTTATTATGATATCTTTCTGTATATATTCCCAGAAAGGGAACTACTAAGTCAAACAATTTGAGTTCTTTAAGTTTCTTGATATGTTACCCACCATTCTTCCCAGCAATGCATGGGAGTTCTGCTTCACTGTCCCCTCGCTAGCTTCAGTATTATTATTTAAAAAATGTTTTGCTGTTAACCAATATCACCCCAACAAATGTAATTTAAAAATTTAAAAATAAAGTAAATAAATTACATTTTAAATAATTTAAAAAAATTAAAAATCAAATCTTGCTTTAATTTATAAGTTGATTAGTTGAGTGTTTGCCATGATTCTATGGTAGGGGATAGATTTGACCTTGACAGACAAGAGAGATTTAGGTGGGCTTAGAAGAGACAATTGGCATTTGTAGATAAAATAATTGCATTAAAATGCTTTTAAAATGACTCGTTTGTAGCCAGATTATTTTCCTCAAAGATAATTTTGTTTTTTTTCTAGATCATAACTTTAATACTTTTTCAATACATTTATACCATGTTATTTTTTTCACTGAAAATATGCTCAAATAATTTTCTGTGACAGTAAACATTATTCTTTTTTATTTAACTAATTTATTAATTTTTGTTACAGATGTTTCTCCTTTTTCCCCCACTGATACCCTCCTTCCCCTCCCTCCCCGCCCTGTCCCCAGCTTTGTCATCCATGTCCATTGTTCATACATACATGCATATAAGTTCTGTGGTTTACCTCTCCCCCACCAACCCCTCTTCTGGGGATTGTCAGTCTGAACCCCACTTCCATGTCTCTGGGACTACCCCATTCCTCAGACTGTTATGTTCATTATATTCCACAAATCAGTGAGATCGTAGGATAGTTGTCTTTCCCTGTTTGGCATGTTTTGCTTAGGATAATACTCTCCAGATCCCTCCATGTTGTCTCAAAGGATAAGAGATCTTTCTTTCTTACAGCTGCGTAGTACTCCATTGTGTATATGTACCACAGCTTTTTTATCCATTTGTCTACTGATGGACCTTTGGGCTGTTTCCAGATCTAAGCTATTGTAAATAGTGCTGCTACAAACATGGGGGTACATATATTCTTTCTGATTGGTGTTTCAGGCTTCTTAGGGTATATTCCTAGAAGTGGGATCACTGAGTCAAATGGAAATTCAATTTTTAATTTTTTGACGTAACACCATATTGTTTTCCATAGTGGCTGCACCAGTCTGCATTCCCACCAGCAGTTCACTATAGTCCCCTTTTATCCACACCCTCACCAACACTTCTTGTTTGATGATTTGTTGATGGCGGCCATTCTGACAGGTGTGAGGTGATATCTCATTGTTGTTCTCATTTGCATCTCTCTGATGATTAGTGATGTTGAGCTATTCTTCATATGTCTCTTAGCCATTTGTATGTCCTGTTTGGAGAGGTGTCTATTTAGTTCCTCTGCCCATTTTTTAATTGGGTTCTTTGTCTTCTTTTTGTTGAGCTGTATGAGCAGTCTATATATATTGGAAATTAACCCCTTATCTGATGTATCACTGGAAATTATGCTCTCTCATACTGTGGGTTACCTTTCCATTTTGATGATTGTATCTTTTGCTGTGCAGAAGTTTTTGAGTTTGATGTAGTCCCATGTGTTTATTTTCTCCTTTGTTTCTTTTACCTTAGGTGATGTATCAGTGAAAATTCTGCTGTGTATGATGTCTGAAATTTTGTTACCTACATTTTCTTCTAGAATTTTTATGGCCTCATGACTCACATTTAAGTCTTTTATCCATTTTGAGTTTATTCTTGTGTAGGGTGTAAATTGGTGGTCTAGTTTCATTTTTTTGCATGTAGCTGTCCAATTTTACCAACACCATTTATTAAAGAGGCTGTCTTTACTCTACTGTAAGCTCTTGCCTCCTTTGTCAAATATTAATTGAGCATATTGTCTTGGGTTTATGTCTGGGTTCTCTGTTCTGTTCCACTGGTCTATATACCTGTTCTTGTGCTACTACGAGGCTATTTTGATTATGGTGGCTTTGTAGTATAACCTGAAATCTGGTAATGTGATCCCTCCAACTTTTTTCTTCTTTTTCAAGATTGCTGTGGCTATAAGAGGTCTTTTTTGGTTCCATATGAACTTTTGAAGTACTTGTTCTAATTCTGTGAAGTATGCCGTTGGTATTTTGATGGGGATTGCTTTGAATCTATAGATTGCTTTGGGTAATATGGACATTTTAATGACATTAATTCTTCCAATCCATGAACAAGGTATGTGCTTCCACTTTTTTTTTTATATCTTCCTCTATTTCTTTTTTCAATGACCTATAGTTTTCTGCGAATAGGTCTTTTATTTCTTTGGTTAAGTTTATTCCTAGGTATCTTAATTTTTTGCCACGATGGTAAATGGGATTTTTTAAAAGTTTTTCCTTCTGTGAGCGCATCATTGCCTCATTGGTGTATAAGAATGCCATTGATTTTTTGACTTTAATTTTGTATCCTGCTACTTTGCCAAATTCATTTATTAAGTCTAGCAAATTTTTGATGGAGTCTTTGGGGTTCTCTACATATAGTATCATGTCATCTGCGAATAATGACAGTTACACTTCCTCCTTTCCAATTTGGATTTCTTTTATTTTTTCTTCCTGTCTGATTGCTGTGGCTAAGACTTCCAGTACTATGTTAAATAAGAGTGGCAAAAGTGGGCATCCTTGTCTTGTTCCTGTTCTTAAGGGAAATGCTTTTAATTTTTGCCCATTGAGTATGATGTTGGCTGTAGGTCTTTCATATATGGCCTTTATTATGTTGAGATATGATCCCTCTATTCCCAGATTGCTGAGCGTTTTTATCAGAAATGGGTGCTGGATTTTGTCGAATGCTTTTTCAGCATCTATTTATATGATAATATGATTTTTATCTTTCATTTTGTTTATGTGGTGTATCACATTTATTGATTTGCAAATTTTGTACCAGCCTTGCATCCCTGGGATGAATCCCACTTGATCATGGTGAATAATTTTTTTGATGTATTGCCGGATTCGATTTGCTAATATTTTGTTCAGGATTTTGGCATCTATGTTCATCAGGGATATTGGCCTGTAATTTTCTTTCTTTTAGTGTCTTTTTCTGGTTTTGGAGTTAGAATTATGCTGGCCTCATAGAATGAGTTTGGAAGTCTTCCTTCCTCTTGAATTTTTTGAAATAGTTTGAGGAGAATGGGTATTAGTTCTTCTTTGCATGTTCGGTAAAATTCCCCCGTGAAGCTGTCCGGGTCTGGGCTTTTGTTTGCTGGGAGAGTCTTGATTACATCTTCAATTTCTTTTGTTTTTATTGGTCTGTTCAAGTTTTCCATCTCTTCTCAGTTCAGTGTTTGGAGACTATGTGTTTCTACAAATTTGTCCATTTCACTTAGATTGTCGAATTTGTGGCTGTATAATTGTTCATAATATTTGTTAACGATCCTTTGTATTTCATTGGTGTCAGTTTTTATTTGTCCTCTTTCATTTCTGATTTTGTGTATTTGGGTACTCTCTCTTTGTTTCTTGGTGAGTCTAGCTAAGGGTCCATCAATCCTGCTTATCTTTGAAAGAACCAGCTCTTTGTTTCATTGATCCTTTGAATTGTTTTTTTGGTCTCCATGTCATTTATTTCTGCTCTGATCTTTACTATTTCCTGTCTTCTACTTGCTCTGGGGTTTTCCTTTTGTTTTCTTTCTAGTTTTTTAAGTTGTGAGTTTAAAGAGTTCATTAGAATTTTTTCTTGTTTTCTGAGGTCGGCCTGTAGTGCTATGAACTTCCCTCTAAGAACTGCTTTTGCTGCATCCCATAGATTTTGTATTGTGTGTTCATTTTCATTGGTTTCTAGGAAGTTTTTAATTTCTTCCTTGATCTCCATGGTAACCCATTCATTGTTCAATAACATGCTATTTAGCCTTTATGTTTTCACATGTCTTTGCATGTTCTTGTTGCAGTTAATTTCTAGTTTCATCCCATTGTGATCTGAGAAGATGCTTGATATGATTTCAATCTTCTTGAACTTGTAGACACTTAGTTTGTGTCCTAACATGTGGTCTATCTTTGAGAATGTCACATGTGCACTTGAGAAGAATGTGAATTTTGCAGTTTTGGGGTTTAATTCTCTGTAGAATGAAATCTATTTGATCTATCACTTCATTTAGAGTCTGTGTTTCCTTTTTAAAATTTTTTTCTAGATGATCTATCCAGTGATGTGTGTGGGGTGTTGAAGTCTGCTATGATTGTATTGCTGTCGATTTCTTCTTTGAAGTCCTCCAGAAGATTTTTAATATATGTTGGTGTTCCTATATTGGGTGCATAAATGTTTACCAGGGTTGTATCTTCCTGTTGGATAGATCCTTTCAATATTATGTAGTGGCCTTCTTTGTCTCTAGTTATGGTCTTCATTTTGAAATCTACTTTGTCAGATATGTGTATTGCTACCCCAGCTTTTTTTTTTTTTTTTTTTTTTCCTTTTCATTTGCTTGGAAGATTTCTTTCCATCCCTTCATTTTCAACCTATGTGAGTCTTTTTTGTGAGGTGCGTCTCTTGTAAACAACATATATGTGAGTCATGCTTTCTTATCCAGTCAGCTACTCTGTGTCTTTTTATCGGAGCATTCAAATCATTCACATTAAAGGTGATAATTGGTCTGTACTTATTTATTACCATTTTTGTTTAGTATGGTTCTATTTTTCTTTCTATTTCTTCTACTAATTACTGCATATCTTGCAGTGCTGGTTTTGTGTTAATATATTCCCTTAGCTTTTTTTTTTTTTTTTTGTCTGGGAAGATCTTTATTCGACCTTCTATTTTGAATGATAGCCTTGCTGGATAGAGTAGTCTTGGATTCAGATCCTTGTTTTTCATGACCTTGATTACTTCATGCCACTCCCTTCTGGCCTGTAGTGTTTCTGTTGAGAAGTCAGCTGAGAGGCTTATGGGGTTTCCTTTGTAGGTAACATGTTGCTTATCTTTTGCTGCCTTTAGGATTTTCTCTTTGTCTTTACTTTTTGACATTTTAATTACTATATGTCTTGGTGTGGCCCTGTTTTGGTTCTTCTTACTTGAGGCTCTCTGTGCTTCTTGAACTTGAATGCCTTCTTCCTTCATCAAGTTAGGAAAGTTTTCTGTCACTATTTCTTCAAATATCTTCTCTAACCCTTGTCCATTTTCTTCCTTCTTGGGGACTCCTATGATGCGAATGTTATTACCTTTTCAGTTGTCCCACGGTTCCCTTAAGCTATCTTCCTGTTTTTTCGTTTTTGTTTTCTGATTGGTTGATTTTTTACTACCCTGTCTTCTAATTCACTGATCTGGTCCTCAGCTGGTTAGTCCTTCCAATGTGTTCTTTATTTCTGTTATGTCATTCTTCATGTCCACTTGGTTGGTTTTCAATGTTTCTATATCTTCACTCATGGTGTTGATGTCCTTAGTCATGCTGTTGAGCTTCCTCAAGATCATGGCTCTGAACTCTACCTCTGATAATTTACTTAACTGCATTTCATTGATCTCATCTTTGATAGAGTTATCTTATTCTTTCATTTGGGATTTGTTTCTTTGTTTTACCATTTTGGCTATCTCAGTGGGTTTTGGAGCCTGTCAAATTTTCCCTGTGGGTGTTGGTGTTCTGGTGTTTGTGGCTCCCTTTACTGGGTGTGGATGGGCCTGGGTAGGCCCATGTTAAACACCACTGTTAAGTCTTACTTTTCTGGGTAGATTTGCAAGCCCAGGAAAGGTTCAGTTATCCTCTAGCTTTTTCCTGGAGATTAGTAGTCTCAGTTACTCAGTGCCTTGGAATGTAGCCCTGATGTTCTGCCTAAGAGGATTTCCAGAGGGTGGGATGGATCCTGGTTGTTAATGAGCCTCAATTTGCATTAATTTGCCTCACCTGGGAAAGGCTGAATCTCTGAGGGGAGGGCTGCTGCTTTCCCCACAGCTCTGGGAAGGAGAACATCGGCCACCATCCTTTGTAACCGCAAGTCAGGAAAAACTCTGAGTGCCCTCCAAATCCCAGTTGTCCCCACTGAGTTCCAACCCAGTCTTCCCTCCCTCTGCGGTAGCCCCCAGGTGAATGGCTGTGGCTATTTTAGCACTCTGTCCCAGCTCTCTACGCTGTGGAGCTGGCTTTGTCTTTATTCCCCAAGGGTGCTGCTCACAGCTAAGACTGCTGCTATCCATGGGCTCCCAGCCCACCACCCTCTTTCTCCTCCGAGGGTCCTACCCCTGTCCCTGGTTATATGGTCCTGTCCTGCTGCTTTTTTCCCCAAGGATTTGTCTTTTAGTTGTAATTCCGGTTTGGTCCTGGGAGATCGTCTGTGTATCTTCCATTCACTCCACCTCCATTTTCCCATCCTCTATTCCTATCTTGTACGCAGCTGGGTCGCACAGGCCTCTCTGGTGTCCCCGCACCCTGCAGGTCCCCTCAAAGATCATTTTGTATTGTCCATGATTATTTTCAAAGATAGAAGAATTGTTATAGGCTGTCTCATTTACATTTCAAATATACTGTAAACAAGACTTTATAACAGTTAAATCTTCATCCTCCCTCAGATTTCTATTTAAAATATTTCTGTTTAATTTTATCCCTTGTGTGTTGAATAAGGTGGCTTATATTCATAGCATTTGATGGGTTCTACATAGCTTAATTATGAAAGAGGATGAAATGTAAATTTTCGTAAGTTGTTGCCAATTAAACTATGTAAATGAATGTTTCCTGCAGTTTCTGTTGTTGAATTCATTGTTTTTAATTTTTTTCACTATCTCTATGTTTACTTATGGTGATGGTGCCACACAGGGTATGTTGATAAAATAAATATTTGTCTCACTTTGTCACTACCTTTTGAAATGCCTTGGAGATACACTCTTGCCCTAGAAATTAAATGAACATGTATACTAAGCCATTTGTCATATTATTCCTGTGTCCCCAGACTCTCAAACTTTAATTTTTAAGGTCTCTGGGGAAGTGGTTCATTTAGTCTGAATCTTATCCATCAATGTCAGCCAGTTGTTTTTTTTTTTTTTATCCTAAGGTATACTACTTCCTTATTCAGTTTAATGGACTTGGTTTGAATTAGAAAACAGATTCTTTGGTCAGAGGCATTTATGTCAGAAGATTCTTTAGGACCTACACACAACATCAACTTTACTGTCTCCTAAGGGAGGAGGACATTTTTGTTCATTCTATCAGTCATCGAACCAGTTTACTAATGAAAGTGCTATGACATTGGAAGGTTCAGAATTTACAGATCAGGGGAATGATTTTATGAACAGTGTGTTCATTTGCTGCACAGAATATTCACATCCTTACAAAATATATTTTAATATGTATTACTAACCATCCCAGTTTCTTCAATACTATTATTTTCTGCCTATTTTAATACAGAGATTTTGAATTATTATCTTGACTAAATATGCCTGTCTTTCCCCCCTCAGTACAAAACAACTGTTTAATTCCAGAGGCCAATTGTGTCTATATAATGTGAGAAAAAGGGTTTGCCTAACCCAAAGAGCTGTTTTTTGTAGCATGGTACATTAATTAAACTATTCCAGGCCTTGATTTCTACATCAGTAAGACAGAAGCTTTCAATGAATAATCTTTAATGCTGAGCCCTGGTAGGGCATGCAGTTCACCCTTTACTTTACCAGTGAGACAACTGATGACAAACCTTCCACAGATCCAGGACATGCACATGAAATTCTTGACTTTAGGGCCAGGGTTTGAGGACTCATTTCTTATACTTCATTCCGACAGAAATTGAATGAGTTTAATCCATTTCATTTAAATGGGGTGATAGAGAAGAGATGGTGAGGTGATGAGGTGAGTGAAGAAGAGAATTTTCCAGGCAAATAAATTATCTTGAAGATAGGACTAAAATCAGGAAAGATGTTAGCTTATCTGAAGTACTAAGGAACATCAATGTGACTAGAGTAAAGAGAGTGAGAGAGGTAGAATGAGAGATGGAGCTGATGAGATGTCCAGGAGCCACGTCATATGTGACCTTTTCATCAAGTTAATTAGTTTGGATCTTTTTCAAAGTGTAATGAGAAGCCATTTAAAAGTTTCATGTAGGAACGTGTTATGATCTGGTATTTGCTTCATCAGGGCTTCTGGTCTAGTACTTACTCTCTAGTATGTGCCGCAGTCTGTCACATAGTAGGCCCTCAAATATTTCAAGAATGAATAAAAGAATAAAACAATCATTGTTATTTGTGATTTGAAAAATAGATCAGAAGCATGGGAGGGGAACTGTTAGGGAGCTACAGCAGTGTACTAGCCAAAGGGGTCTCGGTCTATAGTGGACACATTAGAGATGCAAAGAAGCAGATATATTTGAGAAATGTCCTGTAGGTAGAACCATTAGGACTTGGTCAGAGTGTGGGCGGTGTTGAGGATGACTCCAAGTTTTCTGGCTTAAGCAATTGGTAACTAGAAGTAGCATTTACTGAAATGGAGAAGAAAGGATGGGTAGATTTTGGAAAGACCAAGGACTTGAACTTGAATATGATATATTTGGGATGCCTGGGAGAAGAAATCAAACTTGAAATATCAAGTTATCAATTGGATGTATCAAACTGGTGGTTAGAAAGAAGATGTTGGCTAGAGATGTACATGTGGACATTGTCTGCAAATAGATATTTTAAAATAAACTATAAGCAAATACCTAAAAAAGAGAAGCAAAAACTAGGAATTTAGAGTTCTGACAGAGAAGGAAGGACCAGCAAAGGAGATAGAAAAGCAGTGCCCAATGAATGCGGAGGCAAAATCAGAAAAGCAAGACATCATGGAAACCATAAAAAGAGTATTTTAGGACAGAGAATTTGTTAGTGTAGAATTCTCCAGAGAGGACTCAATGATGACAATCAGTGTCAAGCTAGGATTCAATGTATTAGATTGAGTCTTTTGAAATTGCTATTTTTATAGTTAAAAAGTCAAACATTGGTAATTTTGTATGATGCAATGTAATACATAATTTACTTGAAAGGGATATATTTCAGGGCAACATCTCCCCCATTAAGTACAGAACATCTGTAACTACAATTATAACTCCCCAACTTCTCTTTGTCTGTCTATTTGCCTAACTTCTGGCAGTAAATTTTTATTTACTTGGCTTTTATTTTAAAGCTTTGGAAAGCCATTGAAGGATTATAGAGAGTGACAGATCTGATTAGGTTTTGTTTCTTTTGACTGTAAATTAGCAGACCCACGTCTATTTTCACCCACAGTTCTTTGCCCAGCGTGTGGTTCATAGCAGGGATTCAGTACTACACCAGAGAGGTTCTTTGCTCAACATGCAGCACAAATTCCAGTCCGAAAGTATTCTTTTTTTTTAAAAAAATGTTTTTTTCTTTATTGATTTTTTAGAGAGAAGAAGGGAGAGGGAGAGAGAGAGAGAAACATCAATGACAGAGAACATTGATTAGCCACCTCCTGCATGTGCCCCACTGGGAATCGGGCCCACAACCTGGGCATGTGCCCTGGCCAGGAATCGAGCTGGTAACCACTTGGTGGATGGGTCGATGCTCAACCACTGAGCCACACCAGCCAGGCTGAAAGTATTTTTCTTAATATCTTTAAATATTATGGGTGTTTAAGTCTCACCATACAATTATTTGATATCTTCAGTTTATCTCTCATTGCTTTTGTTATCCAAACCATGGCTTTTGTTATTTCAATCTAGAAATGTCCTAGGTTACAGAGTTAACAATGATTTACTTTGATGTCATCTGTTTGCAGCATCATGAACAAATTCACATTATCTCTGTATTCTTAATTTTCATACATTTTTCTATTTTTTTAAACAAGTCAATTAAACGGGATTTATTTCAGTTTTAGTTATAACATTTATGCTTCTATTAATTATTTAATATTTAGACAGAAGATGACAGATCTGTTCATTTGTTTTATCTTATGGAAATTGTAAACTTGTTACCCATTGGCCAGGATCTGAGGTCAATGTTGACATGTTTTATTTGTCCCTCAAAATATTTTTTAATGTGAGCCAAAGTTCTCAAATTGAGAGATCTCACACAAAATTGTGGATTTCTAGTTTTCTTAAAAAAAAAATCAAGATCTTTGGCTGCATGAGGCTAGCATTCTTTTTTAAAAAAATTATTTAAAAGTATTTTTTAATTGATTTTAGAGAGAAGGAGGGAGGAGGTACAAAAGAGAGAGACAGAGAGAGAAAGAAACATTGATGTCAGAGAGAAACATCAATCGGTCGCCTCCTACACATGCCTCAACCTGAAATCTGGTATGTGCTCTGCCCAGGAATCCAACCCGCCACCTTTTGGTGTATGGATGAAGTGCCAACCAACTGAACCACACCAACCAGGGCGACGCTAGTATTCTTACAGGGCAACAGTTGGCTGGATCTGAGTAGCAACTGTTTCCTTTTAGAAAGTCAGTTCATCCCCTAATTCACGACTCTTGCTAGTCTGTGCTGTTTTTCACACCCTGCACATTCCTCACATCATTTTCCCAGTCCTTGTAGCTATTTGAGTTTTATCGACCCAGGATAACCCAAACTGGAAAACACCTCAGTGATGAAACTTCAGTGTGATGTGAACCCTGGACAGGTGTGCACCTCAATTTCTCATTTATTTTTACTTAGACTGCCTAGATGCTAAAGCATAGTCGGTCAAAGTATTGTCTAAAAATAGGTAAGCAAATTAGGAAAGAAGGACTTTGCTGTGTCTAGTCATGGTTTTTACAAATGTCCCTGAGAGGTGTTTCTCAACCCTGGCTACCCATTAGAGTCATCTGGGGAGTGTTAAAAAAACAACAACACACCTTTACCCCAGGGGAATTAGATCAGAATCTCTGGGGTAGAGGCCCGAGTATCAGTATTTAAACAACAACAACAACCAAAAACAAGTGTTCTAATGTGCAGCCAGGATTGAGAAACACTGCTATAAAAGCTGTGAACCCAGCAGCAAGTACTGACTTCATCAGCCTAGAGAAATCCGCAGAAGTTCTGGGGAGTCATTTGTAGCTGGTTTACAACCTCTATGGAGTCACTAAAAGCCATGCCTAAGTATAGCCTCCCTCCTTAGAAGTTGGGCTGCCCATCTGTCTGGGGTTTCCATCACACCTAGTAGCATCCATGAGGTGCACTTCTAGCGCAGCTGCTTTAGCCACCCCTCTCTCTCCTTCTGTTTATGCAAATATGCAAGGCGGGGTGAGGGTGGGAAGAGGTGGAAATAGAGTGGTGAGAGGTGAAGAAAAGAAGGGAGAGATGGGATGTTGGTGTCTTTCTAATCTAAACAGCAATCTGTTTATTAAGGAAAAATGTGGTTTCAATATCTTCGCATTTAAGATGATTGATGAAAAACCAAAAAATAAGCTGGTAGTAAAATAAAGATGAAAACATAAATTAAGAGGAAGCTGCTTCCATTTGAAGTGTTTATTTATTTATTTTTTGCTTTCCAGTATCCCCACTTGGGCTTTGATTTGGAAAGACTGAAGAATGAGCCCTGGCCGGTTTGGCTCAGCAGTTAGAGCTTCCGCCTGCGGTCCGTAAAGACCCGGGTTCGGTTCCCACTAAGGGCATGTACCTCGGTTGCAGTTTGTCCCCGGCCCTGGTTGGTCGTGCGGGTGGCAGCCACTCGATGTGTCCCTTTCACATCGATGTTTCCCTCTCTCTCTCTTCCTCTCTCTCCCTCCTACTCTGTCTGTACAAAAAATGGAAAAATGTCCTCGGATGAGGATTAAAAAAAAAAAAAAAAAAAAAAAAAAGACTGAAGAATGACTGCCCTTAGAGTACTGTTAAAGAATTAAAAGACTAGGGAAAATTTCATAACGCTAAACCAATCACTGTTTCCAAGGTTTCCATAGATATTTTTCCAAATGACCCAGAAAATAGGGTAAGAAAAAGTGCTTTAGACAATAGGTACTCAATGACATTCTCCTTGTCTGCCTTCCCAATAACATCAGAACAAAAGGCTTTGAATCCCAGCCTAATATGGAATTGAAAAATTGCAGACTTAGGGTTTATGATGAACAGAACCCAGCTGGAGCACTAGCTGAACAATTGCAGGAAGGTTTGGTGAAGCCAATCTGGCCTGCTGTGGTTCTGCCACAAGGGAATGATGAGTTTTAAAGGACACAACCTAATTTCTCTCTGCAGCTGGGTGTCATTGACTAATGAAAATATATTGGCACACTGCTCATGGGTTATTGTTCCATGTAACTGTACCTCTTAGCTGCGGATTTGTAAGCAGGCCATGATTGAAAGCAATATGACTGAGCTGGGTTATTAAAATATTTCAAATACAGCCTGCCCTATTTATTGGAAACAAAGTTTGACAAGATTATGTTGATACGAGGAACGGGTAATGAAACATTGCTGTGCAGAGGCACTTCCAATGTCAACTGGGCAGAATTACAGTCCTTAAATATTTATATAGGAAAATGAAATGCAACTATTAATACTTCCAGGATATTATACAGTGTGAGAGGAGAAATAGACATGAGGAATAGGATCCTGGGCTACTTTTAACAAGCCAATTTATCATTTTTGTAAAATGGCTGCATGTCTCATTTGTGGAAACTCTTCAAAGAATGGGAAAAAGCTTAACCACCTCTAAACCTCTAACATCTAGGCATGTTTAAATAGAAGTGCCCAAAAACCTGATGACTAAATTTATGTTTAAGAAAGACTTCATTTTTATAAGGGTGATGCCTCTTGGACTGATTTAAGCTTTAGCGTATTTATTTTGACACTTAAAAACAATTAACTTGGATAATGTAGTTTTGTTTTACTTTAGTTTGGTATTATTTGTAGGGGAAACCTCCAAGAGCAAATGAAGGTGAATGTCCAGACAGGTAATATTTACCTTCACAAGGTCTATATAGCAGTAGGAAAGGCATTAGTTTTAGAATGAAGAAGATGTGGGTTTTGATCCGAGGTTTGCCTCTAGTTGAAACTGCAGGAAAGCTGCTTTTGCATTCCAGGCTTCATTTCCTCACTTCTTGTCATGTATACTTTCTGTATTTGGGGGTTTGGCAATATCTTTATTTTACCCTAGGTATTTTAGGAATGCATGTCTTTTAAAAAATTTTTTATTTCTTTTTTAAATTTATTTTTGTTACAGATGTTTCTCCTTTTTTTCCCCATTGACCCCCTCCTCCCCATCCCCCCCACCCCATCCCCAGCTTTGTTGTCCGTGTCCATTGGTTATGCACACATACATATAAGTTCTGTGGTTTATCTCTTCCCTCCCCCCACCACCCCCTCTTCTGTCTGTACACTACTTCCACATCTCTGGGTCTACCCTATTCCTCAGACTGTTATGTGCATTATATTCCACAAATAAGTGAGATCATATGATACTTGTCAGGAATGCATGTCTTATAGTCAGCAAATTTACCTGTTTCCAAAATCTTATTTCTTATAAAGTTTACACCCATCCATTCACACTGGAGGAATTGGCAGGATTATGAGCAGCTAGAATGCCCCTGGATTCTGGGGACTTGGGATTCTGCACACCCCACCCTTCTCGATCATGTGTCACTTTTCACTGGTTCTCCTTTTTGCTCTTTGTTCACTCTGTCACTCAGTCCTCATGTTCTTCATGCCCTCTGCCTTTCATCTTTTCTCCATCTGCCCCTTACTCTCCTCATCCTCTGCCCATTAGTAACCTCCTCTCTGAGATGGGCAGCCCAGGAGTGATTTTTGTAGGTTTGAGTCTTCCTCTCGCTGTTGAGCTGTAGGTTGATAGAGCAAAGTCCATTGGACTTTCCTTAAAACATTGATTTGAAGGCAAAATAAAAACCACTCAATTAAACTTTAGCAGAAGTTTTCAAAAGGCTGTTGAAAGCATCACATTCAGTAGAAAATGCTCTGAACTACATAGTCAAAAGAAGCACATTTTTAATAAATCAACAACTTTACCAAACTGCTCATTTGTTGAGTTAATTTTCAATGAATTGCACTAGCGTGAAACCTGCAGTCTTCTTTTTGCTTTCCCCCATATTCTCCTTTTTTTTTTACCCTTACCCGAGGACATTTTTTTAAATATTTTGTTCAGATAGAGTAGGAGGGAGAGAGAGAGAGAGAAACATAGATGCGAAAGGGACACACCAAGTGGTCGCCACCCACACGACCCAACCAGGGCCGGGGAACCCGGGTCTCTCAAGACCGCAGGCCAACGCCCTAACCGCTGAGCCAAACTGGCCAGGGCCAGGCTCCCTTTTCTAACCATCCTCACTCCATACTGAGTTTGGTAATCATGATTTCTGATATCAAACTGAATAAACTAATTGGCAAGAATGTGTAAAAGATGAAAGAAAGAACATAGTTTAATTGCAGCAGTCTCCAAATTATGTTGCAGCACAGTTTTAGAAAGCATTTTTAAGAGTTTGGTTCAAGAGCAAAGTTTGATTCAAGAGCATTCTGGGGTTGCAAGGGGAGTTATTAAACACTATTAACCACTTGAAATTAATTTTCTGATTGAGTCAGGATTTTCTCAGTACTATGTAATAAAATAAAGAAAAATTGGATGCTGAGATTGATTTGTTGGCACCCATAATCTCCAATTTCAAACATTTTCTAAAATCTAATTTTTCTATTTGATTGATAGTATAAGTAAATGCTGCACATAATATAATTTATACTAATAAAATGCAGACTTTATCAGTTATATATACTGAGGTTACATAAAACTTGATTCAAAGGAAAAATGGTTCCGTTGTTTAAAAATGCTTGAAAACCACTGGTAATATAGAGAACAAAAGTATGGCCTGGGAATTTATTTATTTTTATTTAATAAATGTATTTTTGTTACAGATGTTCCCCCCACCACCATTGACACCCTTCTCCTGTTCCTGCCCCCCGCCCCCAGCATTGTCTATGTCCATTGGTTACGCTTATATGCATACATTCTTTGGTTTATTTCTCACCCCCCCTGAAGTTTGTCAGTCTGAACCCTACTTCTGTGTCTCTGGGTCTATTCTGTTCATCAGCTTATTTTGTTCATTATATTCCACAAATAAGTGAGATCATATGATACTTGTCTTTCTCTGATTGACTTGTTTCGCTTAGGATAATACTCTCCAGTTCCCTCCATGTCTTCTCAGAGGATAAGAGATCTTTCTTTCCTACAGCTGCATAGTGTTCCACATTGTGTGCATGTACCATGGCATTTTTATCCAATCATCTATTGACTAGCCTGGGGAAATTAAGACTTGATTTCACACCCATACTCTACCAGTGACGAGTTCATTGACCTTGAGAACATCATTTCAAATTTTTGAGCTGCAGTTTAAATCTATGAAAGGAGAGAAAACTGAATTAGTACCTTTTTTTAAAGAGCAAGAAAATAGATAAATATAACCCATATGAAAATTAAAAATTCTAGGAGGTACTTAAATGTTTATAATGATTGGTATAAATAAATGTCTAGTATGTGACAAACCTGGAGAAATAATCTTTGACTGTCTCAGATTCATCTCATGCAATTATGCAGCACTCACCTGCTCTTTCTTTCTCTTAGCTAATGGGCCTGCTTACCATATTACTCAGAAAACCAGAGAGGCCAGTGTGGACCAGTGTGAAAAATTCATGAATACCCAAGGTTACCATTGTAATGTACAGCATGTACTTTCCTCAATAAAATTGAGACTCCTCATGAGAGTCACTAATTGTGCAATCTTGAGCAGAAAATAATAGCCTGATAAGCACTCTGGTACTTCCTCAGCTTGCTTTTCTTGCTCACTAAGCAGCCTTGATTCAAATTCCTGCCTTATACAAATTGCAAGTTACTTCACATTTCAGACCTGGGAACATTCTAGTAGTGTTGAAACTTTATATATAAATCCTAGACTACTGAAGGTCTTCTGAGTAGACAATACAGCTTAGTAATGAAGGTTCAGACTTCAGATTTTGAAAGACTTGAATTTGAAGGTTGGCCGTGTCACTTACTGCCTGGGTATCCGTGGGCCAGCTAGTGGACCTCAGGTTCATCCACTGGAAGGTGGAAATAATAAGGTTCTTGGGCCCAAATAAGATTCTAGCTAAATAGCTAAAATCAATAGCCTAAATAGTTGATTTGTTAAATAACAATATTTTTTCAACTGATCAATTAACCTAATTTACCAATAATCAATTATCAAAAACTTACTTCCTCATATTAAATCTAAAACTCACTGCATTTCATAATGAATGGGATGGTCCTAATAGCCTTGGGAGATTTCAGTGAAGTCTTATGTGACTAGTTTCCATTTTGTCTTCATAGCAGTACTTTAAGGAATATTTAGTTTGTTGCAAACTAATTCTGATATGGTGGTTTGATATTTTTACAAATACATTTAATAATCAGAAAAGTGCATTTTTCATGATACAACATTTCAGAAATTCAAGCGTGATTTTTTTCCCCAGTTTATATTGACTTCCTTTGGAACCTTTAGTATGCATCTTCTCTTTTACTCATTTTTTAGTATTTTAAAGATAAAGATATTTTCATCAAAATTTCAAGTAGCACATCAACTTCTATTTGGCCATTTGGAGAGCTGAATATTTGGCAAATCGATTTTCAGCACATCGGGCTGCTTCTATTAAGTTCAACAAATATTTCTTGAGTGCCTATGATGTGCTGACCTTGGCTCTGGTTATACTGTGAGGACAAGACAGACAAAATTTTTCATTCCAGTGGAGGAAACTAACAATAATCAAAAGGTGAACACTGCTATGAAGAAAATAGAACAGGTTGTCAGAATAGACAATGCTCTAGTGCTGGGGCCAGGGGGAGGGTTTGCTATTTTAGATAAGATGGCTAAAGAAAGCTTCTTGAAGGTGAGGAAGCTGAGCTCAGGGGTTTGCCTTTGTTGGGATGGTAGCTCTGAGCCATGGGACAGGAAAAGATTGGTGATCTTATAGAAGAACCAAATGCAGTGGTCAAAGGCAATATCCACTTGTTTTGCTATTGTGGTTGAGACCTGGGCAGCTTAAACGTATCTCCTTTCATTGTGGAATGCTTGGTTTACCATATGACCATCCATATAAAGACTAGATGTTTGTGGATGTATTCTTTTTTCCCTCTTCTGCCATATAAATATTAAATATTGCCTATATTCAGGAACAAAGCAGCACTGTGGGAACAAAAGATATACGTATATACAAAACAATCGATCAAGCTGGACAGTTTTGGCTAAAGGTTTCCAGAATACACTTCCATTGATATAGTTTTAAACTGCTGTAGCAGCACTTTAGTACCTGATTAATGGGTTCATTTACTTCAAATCCTGCTTCAAACCATGACCTCTTTGGAAAAAATATATTAAAAAAGCAGCCTCTGACAAGATTGTAAGCATTATTTCATTTATAGAACTTTCCTATATTAATCTTCACTCTAATAAAAACCCCAATGGATACTGATTATATAGCAATTTATATAGGAAAATGCTATGTATTTTAGTGCAAAAATGCATGTAAATTTGCCTACAGAATAAAATAAACAGTAAGGGAAAACACATCAAAGTCGCTTTGAAAATATAAGCAAGGGACGACATGGAATCATGTTTGCTCCTTAGATAGTGTAAAACATAGCTTCCAAATAAATCACAACAAGAAGGCTGGGAATTTGTCAGATAGGTTGGGGGTGGGGGCTGAGTGGAAAAGGTGAAGGAATTAATAAAAGAAAAAGCCCTCAGACACATACAACATTATGGTGATTACAAGAGGGAAAGGGTGTTGGGGGAGGTAGAAGAAGGTAAAGGAAAGATAAATGGTGATGGATGGAGACTTGACTTGAGGTGGTGAACACACAACACCTACACATGATGTACTATAGAAATGTACACCTGAAACCTATATAATTTTATTAACCAATGCTGCCCCAATAAATTCAATAAAAATTTAAAAAGAATAAAATACCATTAAGTCAGCATATGCTAGAGAAGGTCAGTGAAGCCTTGGTGCCAGTTGAGTCTCTGAGGGAGTTTAACCTCAAAGCACCAGTTGTAAGCTTTCTTTCAGTAGGTTGGAAACCTGCCTGAACGTCTGTGTCAACTGGGAAGCTTATTAGGGCCCAGAAATCTGTTTTTATCTCAGACCTATGGATCATAGTCTCCAGTGTAGGTACAAGAAATACAAAAACAAATACTTCCCAAGTGAGTCTGATGCAACAGCAGCACAGTGTTATATTTAGAAATCATTGTTGCATGTTAAGAGACAAAACCAAATCCTTATAAGACAATTCTAGAACACAGTGTGTTTTCACGGAAGGTTGGCAAGGGCCACCTGAACTGGCAGCAGAGGAGGGAGTGGTAAGAAGGAGGCCAAACAGCAAGGACTCTGAAGCCCCTAGCCCTACTTCAACAGAACAACTCTGTTTTTATGTCTTAAACTATATTTTAAAAAATGTTCCTGTACTTAGTAATGTTAAGGTAATGTGTACTCAGACAAGTTGCATACAGGACAAATGATATCAGAAAAGTTGTGAGATATTGTAAAGTGAGGTCTGACACAAAAATCTCAGGCTGGATTTGTTTAATTCCATGTAAACACAAGTGTTGTGGGCTCTCATTTCCACATCACCATTTCCCTCTGGTTTTCCAAAGCCCTGATCTCTGCTGGGAGGGTTTGATAATTAAAATGAGCTCTTTTTTATATTATATTTTAGAGAGAGGGGAAGGGAGAGAGAGAAAGAAACATCATTGTGAGAGAGATATCCTTCAGCACTCTCCCACACTCCCCCTACTGGGGATCAAGCATGCAACTTGGGCATGTTCCTAACCGGGAATCAAACTGGGACCTCTCAGTCCATGGGATGCCACTCAATTCAATAAGCTACACTGCCTGGGTTAAAATAAGCTCTTGATGGGACACTTGTCCACATGGATGGGTCCAAAAAATGTTCCTTGGATACAGACATTTTGTCATTCTTATTTGGCCATTAATGAATGATGTTTAGGTTGCTGTTAATGGGAGGTCCTTGCTGCTTGGTGATAGGCAGGATACTTATTATAGCTCTTGGTGCAGGGGTGAAGTGGGGGATTCTCCTGTACCATGTTGGATAGTTTTGGGGGCTGCTTAGCTTCCTTGTGGCTCCCTGGTTCTTGCAATAGGTGGCTGTCACATGAGCAGAGGCCCTGATATTTCTCTAGTGCTGGCACAACTCTTTTCTTTGGGGTTACTTGAAGTCTAATCCTTTCATCCCTTTTCCAACCAATGTTACTCCTAATGTTCCTCTCTTTCTTTCTCTACTTTGCCTGGGTAGCCCTTGTCTTATCCTTGGAATTAATAATCTGGCCTTTCTTCCATTCTCTTTTGATTGAGGCATAAACTTTGTCTTGTTTCTTAAAGGTTTGCCTTTTGAGTTCCAAATTCCTAGCTCTTGCTTATCAAACATCTTAGATGTCAAGATATTATCCCTGTCTTGAGTTTCAAAGTAAAAAATGTGAGTTCTCTGCATTTGGCTGTGTCAGATCTCCCCAAAGCCTCAGTGGCCATAGTATTTTATTGGGTGAAGGTTGGGAGTGATAATTAGGTAAAAAGAAAATTTTTAGAACAAACAGCATATTGGTTTATTCATCAAAATATTACCTTATTGTTGTGATATGGGCCCAAGGTTGAAGATAAGAGACATGTTTTGAATTGTAGTAAATAAAAAATTTAAAAAGCTAATGATAACCATATTATAAAACTATAAAAGCAAATAAGAATGCCCTTGTGTGGAGGAATGTGAAATGAAGAGGTATTTTATGAAGCAAACTTTGTGTAAGTTGAAAGAGAAAGCCAGTCATTACACCAGGTTTTGGTGTTAAACTAACAAAGAAAGCAAAGTACAAAAAAAAAAAAATAGTTCCAGGTTTATCCAAGAATTGGAAAAAACTGTTACCCATGTATCAACCACATGTGCATACATAATTATATGTATGATATGTGTGTGTGTGTGTGTGTATTACAGATAGACAACACGATGGCTATTCTCAGTCATTGACTTATGGCTATAGTATGAAGAAAGATAAACAAATCTATTTTATTGTTTTGTCTATGGATAAATTTCCTTCCATAGGAAAGTTATTCAAATAAATTTTATGCTATGGTCAGAGGTATTAGCCTAAAACATGTTTTGAGTACTTTCCAAGAAGTATGATTTTAAGTTTAATGCAATACAATGCCTTCTAATAGGCTATCCAAGAGAAACACTATCTATAGAAGAATTATTTGAAAGACGTGGAATTCATTCATTTCTCTCAGTAATTCTCATTGAGGCTGCAATTGTCATTTAGAACATTAGAATTCTTTGGGTGCCACTGTTCTATGCATTGTAGTACGTGAAAATCCCCCGATCTTGCTCACTAAATTCCCCTCCCACAGTTTCAAAACCATATCATCCATGGTTAGATAGGTGTAATTGCTAGAAAATCTAAAATGTACTAATTGATAACCCTGAGAACTGAATGCCTGAATTAATTATATAGACAACCCAATAGAATCCTAACTAGTATTAATTTTTTTGAGAATGAGATGATACTTTATTTTTGAAAAATTAGATTTATTGGGTAACATAGGTTAATAAGATTATATAGGTTTCTATATACATCTCCTGTATATTGCATCGTGTGTCCACTAATCAGAGTGAAATCCTCTTCTGTCACCTTATATTTGACCCCCTTTACTCTTTACTACCCCCACCCCCATTTCCTCTGGTAACCACCATACTGCTCTCTGTATCTGAGTTTTTGTTTGTTCTTCTTGCTTGTTCACTTTTTGCTTTCAGTTTTAAATATAACGCATGTGAGTTAAATATTATGATTCTTAACTTTTTCTGACTTACTTATTTCGCTTAGCATGATATTCTCAAGATCCATCCAAGTTGTTGTAAATGGCAGTATTTCATCTTTCTTATGGCTGAGTAGTATTCCATGGCATATCTGTACCACATCGTCTTTATCCAATCCTCTATTGAAGGACACTTTGCCTACATGTCTTAGCCACCATGAACAATGCTGCAATGAACATGGGAGTGCATATATATTTGCATATGTTTTCAAATTTTTCAGATAGATACTCAGATGAGGGCTCATATGGTACCTCTGTTCTTAATTTTTGAGGAAATGCCGTACTGTTTTCCATAGTGGCTGTACCAGTTTACACTTCCACCAGCAGTGAATGAGTGTTCCCTTTTCTCCGCAACCTCTCTTACACTTGTTATTACTTGTCTTGTTGATAGTAGTCATTCTAACAGATATGAGGTGATATCTTATTGTAGTTTTGGTTTGCACTTCCCTAATAACTAGTGATGTTGAGCATATTTTCACACATCTATTGTCCATTTATATGTCTTATTGGGAGAGGAGTCTGTTCAGGTCCTCTGCCCATTTTCAACTGGATTATTTGATTGTGTGGTGTTGAGTTGTATGAGTTCTTTAGGTATTTTGGATGTTAACCTCTTGTAGAGTTGTCATTTGCAAATATTATCTCTCATTCTTTGGTTGCCTTTTTGTTCTGTTGGCGGTTTTATGTTTTGTTTTGTTTGTTTTGCTGTATAGAATCTTTATAGTTTAATATAGTCCCATTCATTTATTTTTGCATTTACTTCCCTTGCTTTTGGGGTCAAATTCAAAAAATCTTCTCTAAGACCAAATTTCATAAGTTTAGTATCTGTGTTTTATTGTATGTAATTTGTTGCTTTAGGTCTTATATTTAGGTCTTTGGTCCATTTTGAGTTCATTTTTGTAAATGGGGACAAACAATAGTCTAGTTTCATTCTTTTGCATGTGGCTTTCCAATTTTCCCAGCACTATTTATTAAAGAGGCTTTTTTTTTTTCCTCCATTGTGTGTTTTTGTTTCCTTTATTGAAAATTATTTGCCCATATACAATATGGATTTATTTTTGGACTCTCAACTCTGTTCCATTGTTATGTGTAAGTTTTTCTGCCACATTATTATTACTATTATTATTAGTAGTAGTAGTACTAGTATAATCCTCATTCAAGGATATTTTTTCATTGACTTTTTAGATAGAATGAGAGAAAGGGATGGAAAGAGAGAGAAAGAGAAAAATCGGTTGGCTGCCTCCCTCATGACCCCAACTGAGGCTGGGGACTGAAACTGTAACCAAGGTACAGGTACGTGTCCTTGACTGGGAATTGAACCCACGACTCTTCAGTCTGCAGGCTGACACTCTAACCATTGAGTCAGAACTACCAGGGTGACCGTGTTATTTTTTTGTTTGGTCCCCTGCCCCAATTTTCCCTTGCTTTACCCACCTCCACCCAGCCCCCACCCCTCTCCTTTGGCCCTCACCACCCTGTTGTCTGTATTCATGGACTATGCATATATGTCTTTTAGCTAATCCCTTCATCTTCCCATGCTGTTTTTTTTCCTTTATTTTTATTTTTTAATTTGTTACAGATGTTTCTCCTTTCCAACCCCCTGCTGTTTTGATTATTGTCACTTTGTAGCATAATTTGAATTATCTGGCTTTGTTCTTTTTTCTGAGAATTGTTTTGGCTATTCGGGGTCTTTTATGGTTCCATATAAATCTGATGATTTTTGTTCTATTTCTTTAAAAATGTCATTGGGATTTTGTTGGAGATTACATTAAATCTGTACATTGTTAGTATTTATACACACACACACACACACACACACACACATATTAAAAAATCATAGTTCAATGAAACTCTTTGCTATATTTACGTAAGGGCATTTTTTTTTTTTTTTGTCATTACAATTAAACTCTAACATATCTGAAACAGAATTGGGAGATATTTTGTCCTCTGGTCTCAGCAGTAGTAGTGTTTTTCCTGAGCAACTGATTTACATTTTCCTCTTAGAGTCTATAAAACTGAAAATTGCATACATTTTCCTATTGGCATTTGGCAAGTTTAGAGCCAGAAGTGTTGGTCTAACTCTGACATGAATGTCACTGTGTTCCAACCTTATTTCTTGCTTCCTATTAGTTTCCTGTGATTACTTGTCCTTTGGATCATATTTTTCTTAATTTAATAGGTTTTTATTTTGCTACACTATTAGGAATTTTGGTAAATGACTTGAAGGCCTTTTTGGTAAGATAAAAATGTATATCAATATATGATAAAAATGTATACATATATTCACATATATACATATAGTTTATGGCATGTGAAACTTGAGGGATGTAAATTTAATTTGGAAATCAAAGTAAAACTTTATAGTAGAACAGCTAAATTAAGGAATTTAATTAGTACACCAGCACAACAGTTTAATTTGCTAATTACCATTTCTTGCTACATAATTTTAATACATTAGAAAGTATAACTTTATGCTTAGTAGGAATTTTGCTGATTATTTGTGCCTCCTCCGATGATCTGAATTTTAGCAGTCACCAACTGAAAGAGTAAGATAATTTATATTATAGCATGTGTGCTAATAATGCTAGTTTATGGTTTCTATAAATTATATATAAAGTAAAATGTTAGACAAATTATTTTTAGTCATTTATAGCTCTAAAATTTCAACAACTAAAAAGATATACTAACTTTCCCTTGGTGCCATTTGTAAATGTTCTTTCTATTTAAGAAGTGGGAACATTTGTGGAAAGAAATAACTGGGTGGAGAGATGCAGAACAATTCTTTCTTATACTGGATGACACTCTAAGCACAGTAAGTTTTACTAACTTAATCACTATTGGCACAGAGCATAGAACAGATGAATAAAGTTGAAAATATAGTGACTCAAGCAATAATACAAGATGCCTGTGTGCTTAAATGAAATATTCTTGAAGGTCAGAATGCTTTTATTGCCAAAGATCTTTGTATCTTAGGTAGGAGAATGTTCAATATTGATTTGAAATTATAATGGTCGGGACTCTATTTAAGGTCACTGAATAATAAAAATAACACAAACCCCAAACTTCCTTTACAGTTAAGGAAGCTAGATGCTCAGAAACAGAAGAAAGAGAAAAACAGAAATTATTTTAGCTAAATTCAGACAAAATTGTGACCTGAATATGTGTGAAAGTGTGTGTGTGTGTGCGCGCGCATGCACTTGCTTGTGCGTGCATGTGTTTGCATGTGTGCATGTGAACCTGCGCGTTTTCTCTAATTGTCCCTCCAGCTGACAATGAAATGGCATCTTTGATTTGGCAAGTACAAACATGTCTGAAAATACAGCTTTGAAAATCCAAATTACAAGTTATAGATTGTTATTAGGATGTTAGACTAGACAGTGGCAGAAGGACAAGGCAAACAAGTCACAATGAAATTCAGAAATAAAAAGATATGCTGCCAAGAGAGAACTCACTGAGCTGCTAGCCCTGTTTTTTCCCATAATAAAATATTTGAGAGATTGCTCAGCCAGAAAGGTAAACCACTCTCACAATTTAAAAGTGCCAGTCATCTGTAAAGCTAGAAGTCAAGACAGAAGGGAATTTATGATGAAGAATAGGATTGTCATTTAAAAGTCAAAAGAAGATAAGAGAACGACCATGTAGCCCCTATAGCAAGTCAATTATGTTAGGGGCTTGGGCTCAGCTTCTAGATTTTCCCTCTCCTGAAACTTTCCTTCTCTCTTCCTTCCTTTGTCCTACCTTTTAACCATTAAACAGCCTAATGGGATCAGCAGGGGTTAGTGGGTGAGTGGGTGATGGAAGGAAAGAAAGAACAGTACTAACCAAGCCTGTAACAGTGGTAAGACCAAAGGAATAAAACTCAAAGGTAGAACAAAATAGTCAAATTTTGCTCTTTATCTATTTCACTTTTTTCAAAACCAGATAATGATCACTTAATCATATGTCAGTCTAGTGAATACAATTCAAGCACTTGTGTGTGCAGGCATGGGATAGGGCATGTCTGGGGTGTCCACATGTTAAATTGACCTATTTTCTCAGAATTAGGGACGGCTGGTGAGCAGAATCTATCAATGTGGGGCTGATACGCAAATTACTCAGTTGGACAAATGCATTTGTGTATATGGCATTATGATGGGGAACCATGATAAATGATTCTGTCTGTGTTGCTCACCTTCCAAAGTCTTTTGATATGCTATATTAATTTTAAAATAATAATGATCATTAAAAAAAGTAAACATTTTACTGTCTGCAAAAATCAGTGGTTGCCAGGGGTTGAGGGTGAGGGTAAGGAGGGAGGAACAGACAGAGCAAAGAGGAATTTTAGGGCAGTGAAACTACTCTGTATGATACCATAATGGTGGATACATGTCATGATACATTTTCCAAACCCACAGGAAGTACAACACCAAGAGTGAACCTAATGTAAACTGTGGACTCTGGGTGATAATGTATAATATTGGTTAAGGTGTAACAAATGTGCCACACTAATATAAAATGTTAATAATAAGGGAAAATGTGTGTATGTTGAGAGTGTTGGGTATATGAGAACTCCTAGTACTTTCTGCTCAATTTTTCTATAAACCTCAAATTGCTCTAAAAAACAAAGGCTATTAATGAAATAATGAACTTTTGATTTTAGAGGAGTTTTAGATTTATAAAATTATTAATGAGGATAATGTAGAGAGTCCTCACATGCCCCATATCTGGTTTCATCTATTAACATATTAATATTAGTAATTTATTAATTTAATAAAATTAATATTGATGCACAATTAACTAAACATCATACTTTATTCAGATTTTCTCAGTTTTTCCTTTATGTCCATTTTCTGTCCCAAGATCCCTTCCAGGATGCTACATTTCATTTAGTTGTCCATGTCAGTGTAGGCTCCTCTAGGTTATCACAGTTTCTCAAACTTTTCTTATATTTGATCACCTTAACAGTTTTTAGTATTACTGGTTAAGTATTTTGCAAAATTGTCTCTCAATTGGGGCTTATGTGATGTTTTTTTCTCATTGTTATAATGGGATAATGTGTTTTTGGAAGGAAAATTACAGAGGTAAAGTGCCATTTTTACCACATTATATCATGAGTACATACTATCAATATAACTTCTCACTGTTAATATTAACCTTGATCACCTGACTGAGGTGGTGTTTATCAATTTTCTCTATGATAAAGTTACTCTTTCCCCCCCTCCCTTTCTATACTGTCCTCTTTTGAAGAATGTCACTATGCATAGCACAAGCTTAAACAGTGATGAGTTATGTTCTACCTCCTTAAGAGTATCTACATAAATTATTTGGAACTTTTCTCCCAAGGAGATCCGTTTATTATTTCCCATTTATTCAATCATTCATGCCATGTTTGTGTTATACTTTGAATTATAATCCAAAATTACATTATTTTGTTCAGATTCTTACAGCTCTTTTAGTTAGCTTCCGTTTCCCATTGAAATATCCCCATCATTTTTTTGAGACTTTTTAAAACTTATCTTTATTGTTGAATGTATAACAGATGTCCCTCTTTACCCCTATTCACTCCCTCCTCCCTGTTCCCCTCCCTCCCTACATATATGCATATAAGTTCTTTGGTTTATCTCTTCCTGCCACCCCTCCCCTCTTCCCTTTGAGGTTCCTCAGTCTAACAACCAATTTGTACTTCTTAATCCCTTCACTTTTTTTACTCACCCACCCCAGCCCCCATCCCATCTGCCAACCATCAAAAAGTTCCCTGCATCTATGAGTCTGTTTCTGTTTTGCTTGTTCATTTTGTTTGTACATTCAATTGTTGATAGATATGTATTTATTGCCATTTTATTGTTCATCTTTTTTATCTTCTTTTTCTTCAAGAACACCAGTCAACATTTCATCTAATACTGGTTTGGTGGTGATGAACTTCCTTAGCATTTTCTTGTCTGGGAAACTATATGCCCATCAATTCTAAATGCTAGCTTTGCAAGATAGAATAATCTTGGTTGTAGGCTCTTGCTTTTCATCACTGAATATTTCTTGTCGCTGCCTTCTGGCCTGCATAGTTTCTTTTGAGCAATCAACCGACTGTCTTATGGGAGCTCCCTTGTAGGTAACTAACTGCTTTTCTCTTGCTGCTTTTAAGATTCTCTCTTTTTCTTTAACCTTTTGCATTTTGATGATGATGTGCCTTGGTGTGAGCCTCTTGGTGTTCATCCTGTTTGGGACTCTCTGTGCTTCCTACACTTTAATGTCCATTTCCTTCACCAAGTTAGGGAAGTTTTCTGTCATTATTATTTCAAATAGGTTTTCAATTTCTTGCTCTCTCTCTTCTCCTTATGGCACCCCATATAATGTAAATGTTGGTATGCTTGAAGTTTTCCCAGAGGCTCCTTACACTGTCTCATTTTTTTTGTATTCTTTTTTTCTTTTTGCTGTTCTGATTGAGTGTCTTTTGCTTCCTTATATTCCAAATCAATGATTTGCTTCTTGGCTTTACCTACTCTACTTTTGATTCCCTGTAAATTATTATTATTTTTATTTCAGTTAGTGCCTCCTTCATTTCCGACTGTGTATCCTTCATTTCTGACCGGTCCTTTTTCATGCTCTTGAAGCCCTAACTAAGTTCATTAAGCATCCTTATAACCAATGTTTTGAACTCTGCATCTGTTAGATTGCTTATCTCCATTTCATTTAGTTTTCATTTTCCTGGAGTTTTGTTCTGTTCTTTCATTTGGGACATGTTTCTTTGTCTTCTCATTTTGGCTTCCCTGTGTTTGTTTCTATGTATTAGGCAGAGTTGCTATGTCTCCTAGGCTACTAGGGTAGCCTCTTCTAGTAGGTGTCCTATAAGGTCCAGTGGTATAGCTTCCCTGATCACCCCAGCTGGGCCCTTGAAGTGTCCTCCTTGTGTGGACTGTACACCATTCTGTTGTAATTGAGTCTTGATTGCTGTTGGAATGTCCATGGGAGGGATTTACTCAGGTTGAACCACTGCAAGGACTGGTTGTGCCCACTGACCTCTGACCACCTTGGAGGATCAGCTGTGCGGGGGCCCACCACACAGAGCAAGACTTACTTCAGGAGGGCTCTGGTACCCACTGAGTCCACTCCTGGAGTGTATTGCTTATGGAAGTGTTTGAGTGGTGGTGTTTTTATGTGGCGTGAAGCTGTCCACTGGGTGTTCTGGCTCTGGGGCAAGGTCAGTCTCTGCTGGTGTTTTACCTGGGGCCACCAGGCGTAAGCTACAAAGTGATTGGCAGATGGCTGCTTCTTGTGCTGGGCTTGGATGTACCCAGTTAAAGTCAAGCTGTGCACTAAGGCTGGCTATGCCTAGTGTAGGACCTGGGGCCACTTAGTGAGAGGCATAGGGTTTGCCAGATGCTGCTTGTTTGAGAGAATTCAGGAAAATCAGAAGCAGGAGCCAAGACAGGCCAATCTTATCATAAAGCCAATGGAAACAGCTTGAGTGGGCCTGGAGGATGGGTGGGGCAGGGCCTCAGGGAATCACCAGGGTGGGGCAAATAGTGTGAGCCAGGTTGCTGGAGACCTAGATATGGCTTAGGTCTGCCTACCCCAGGTGGGGAAAGGCTCACCAAAGGAAGAATGGCTTCCATTGCCTCCACCAGCACTTCTCTCCAGGAGAAAGCTGCCTCTCCAACTCTGGCCCAATGCCAAATGATTCAATTCTTCTCTGGATGTCCCTGGTGCCTTTCGAATGGTCATCCCCCACACTGCAGCCTACAGGGAGCCAGTTTGAGTAAATCTGTGATCAGGCCCTTTAAGAGGAACTGCCTGGGATTCCAGCAGCCTCAGTCTCCCTGAGCCTCAGTTCCCACTGGTTTTTATGGCCAGAAGTTATGGGGATTCTCTTCCTGGCAATGGAACTCTGAGGGGTCCTGGTGTGGGACGTTACTTTTCAGGGAGGAATTTCACAGCCCAGGTATCCTCCTGATTTTCATCTGCCACATGCGGGTGTGGGACCAGCCTATTCCCACCTCAACCCCTCCTACCAGTCTTGATGTGGCTTCTTCTTCTAATTTCGTAGTTGTAGGACTTCCATTCAGTATGATTTCTGGTGATTCTGAAGGATGCTTGTTTTATAGTTTAGTTGTCATTTTGATGTGGTTGTGGGAGGAGGTGAGTACTGCATTGACCTACGCTGCCATCTTGACCAGAAGTCCAATGAAATATATTGTTTTTTGAGAATTTTTTTTAACTTTCTGGCATTATGACATGCTCTAGGATCATGTGTTGGACTACCCAGATTGATTTTTGGAATAGTAAACCAGCCTTGCACACCTGGAATCAATCCTACTTGATTGTAGTAAATAGTTTTATATATATATATATATTTAGTTTACTAATATTTTGTTGAAGATTTTTACATCTATGTTAATGAGAGATATTGGTCTACTTTTCTTTCTTGTAATGTCATCTTGTTTTAGTGTCAAATAATGATGGCTTTATGGCATGCATTAGGAAGTGTTTCCTCTGCTTTCTGGGAGAGATTGTGAAATATTGGTATCATTTTTTCCTTAAATGTTTGGTAGAATTTACCAGTGAGACCATCTGTGCCTGGTGATTTTATTTTGGAGGTTATTTTATTGATTCAATTTCTTTAATAATCTTACTAGCCCTATATTTATTTCTCCTTGTGTGAGTTTTGGTATTTTCTGTTTCAAGGAATTGGTTCATTTCATCTAAATATTCAAAGTTGTGGACATGGAATTGTTCACAATATTCATGTTATCCTTCTATGCCCATGGAACAGTAGGGATGACCCCTCATTCATTCCTAATATTAGTATCTTGTGTTCTCTCTCTTTCTCTCTTGGTTAGCATGACTATAGGTTTTCTTTTTCAGAGAACTAACTTTTGGTTTTGTTTATTCTTCTCTATTTTTGTGGTTTTAATTTTATTGATTTTTGCTCCAAATTTTATTATTTCTTGTCTTCTGCTGACTGTAAGCTTTAATTGCTCTTATTTCTCTTGTTTCCTAAGGTGGAGCTTAAGTTATTGACTTTTTGCTCTTTTTTATTTTCTAATATATGCATTTAATGTTACAAAGTTCTTTCTAAACAGTTTTTGCTGTATCCCACAAATTTTAATAAGTTGTATTTTCATCTTCATTTAGGGTTAGTTAAAAATATTTTAAAATTTCTCTTGCGACTTCTTTATAACCCATGTGGTATTTCAAAGTATTTTGTTTAATTTCCAAATATTTGGGGATTTTCCTACTGTCCTTCTGTTATTGTTTTCTAGGTTTCTAGTTTAATTTTATTGTGGTTTGAGAACATATTTTGCGTGATTTTTATTTTTTAAAAGTTGTTAAGGTATATTTTATGGCCCAGAATGTGGTCTATCTTGGTGAATGTTCCATGTAAGCTTGAGAAGAATGTGTATTATACTGTTGTTGAATGGAGTCTACTATAAATTCCTTACTGATTTTCTGCCTGCTTGATCTAGCAATTACTGATGGGGTGGGGGTGGTGGAAGATGAAATCTCCAACTATAATAGCAGATTTCTCTTTTTATCCTTTCAGTTCTGTCAGTTTTGCTTCATGTATTTTGGTATGCTATTGTTAGGTGCATACATGTTTAGCAATGTTGTATTTTCTTAGAGCATTGATCCCTTTATTATTATATAGTGCTTCTGTTTATGCCTTATGCTTTTCCTTGTTCCGAATTCTACTTAGTCTGAAATTAATAAAGGTACCCCAACTTCATTTAGATTAGTGGTAGCATGATACATCTTTATCCCTTTACTTTTATCCTATCCATATCTCTTTTGAAAAAAATGGTTTTCTTGTAGGCAACATATAATTGGGTCTTGTTTTGTATCTAATGTGACAATTGCTATTTGTTAATTGCCTTGTTTAGACCATTCACTTTTAATTATTAATATATATGGATTAATATCAACTATGTTTGTACATTTTTTATTTATTCCCGGAGTCTTCTTTTTCTACCTTCTCTGGTTTGAACTGAGCACTTCATATAATTCAATTTTTATATCCTCTTTTAGTATAACAATTAACTAAGAAAAACTTCTTATTGGTTGCCCTAAAGTTTAAAATATACATTATTAACTAATACAAATCCATCTTCAAATAACACTACTGTGTTTCGTGTGTAGTACAGGTACCTTATAACAGTGTATTCCCAATTCCTTCTTCTCTTCCCTTGGGACTTTAATCACACAATGCATTGTTACTATTAGTACTTTATACAGTTATATTTTAAATCAATTAAGACAAAGAAAACGATTTAATTTAGCTTCATCTATCCCTCCTCTGATGCTTTCCTATCTTTATATAGAACCAAGCTTCTGACTTATATAATTTTCCTTCTGCCTTAGGAAAATATTTTAATATTTCTTGCAGGGCAAGTGTGATGGTGCTGTAGTCTCTGACTTGTTGTTTGTCTTAGAAATCCTTTATTTCTCCTTCATTTTTGAAGGATAATTTTGCTGGATATAGAATACCAGGTTGGTGACATTTTTTCTTTCAACAATTTTAATATTTCATTTTATTTTCTTCATGGTTTCTTATGTGAAGTCAGACATAATTAATATTGTTTTTATTCTCTGGTTTCTTTCCAGATTTTTGCTTTGTCTTTGGTTTCCTTCAGTTTGAATATGATATGCCTAGGTGTGTGTGTATTTTGCTTTTATACTGCTTGACACTGAACTTCCTAGATTTAGTTTGCTGTCTGTCTTTACTTTTGGAAAGTTTTCAGCCATTATTATTTCAAAAATTTCTTCTGCTTTGTTCTCTTTATTCTCCTTTTGGTATTTCACTTACACATATGTTTTTGAAATCTCCCCAGTTCTTGGAGGAGATTGTCGTTTTCTTTTTTTAAATTATTTTTCTCTTTATATTTCAATTTAGAAAGTTTCTATATGACTTATCTTCAAACTCACTGATTCCTTAGCTGTTTTGAATCTACTGATGAGTCCACTGGAGGCATTCTTTATATCATTTGCAGTGGTTTTGACTTCCAGCATTTTCTGTAGATTCTTCCCATATCTCTTCTTACATTACTCATCTGTTCTTACATGTTTTCTATTCTTTCCATTAGAGGCCTTATCATATTAGTTATAGTTATTCCTAATACCCTATCATTTAAGTCAAACACCTTTGTCACATCTGAATCTGGTTCTTATGCTTACTTTGTCTCTTCACACTGTTTTTCTTGCTTTTTGGCATTGCTTATATTTTTAAATTAAAAGTTGGATATTGTGTATGGGTAATAGAAAATGAGGTAAAAGGCCTCTGCTATGAAGATTTATATTAGTCTGGCTAGGGACTGGGCTTGGTTTCTATGTTTGCTGTAGATAACAGTGCCAGAGGCTTCAAATCTCTCTGGTGTTCTTGTTTTTGTCTTGCCTGTTGACTTTGGACTTCCCTAAGTACTTCTCAGAGAGGATCTGTGTCTTTCAGTACTTCCAGCTGCACTATATTATTATTATACTGCAGCCGTATTAGTATGGTGATAAGGTATAGAGGAGGCAAAGCATTCTATAATCTTCCAATTAAATCTCAGCTTTTAGTGAACCTGTGACTGACCTGTGATCATCACAAGTGTTTCTTCTTATACATCCACCCCACCCCAGTCATGTGAGATAGAAATGCTGGAGGGAGCTCTAGTGAGAGGATCTGTGGGACAAGGCTTTGGTAAAGTCTTTTCCCCTGAAAACTAGGCCTTTGTTATGGGGAAGGCTCTGGACATATTTTACCAAGATTACTGCTCTCCTTGCCTAAGCCATGAGGGGCCTTTCTTGACTCTTCACCATGAGAACCTAATGGGGATCCTGGAGAAGAAGTGCATGAAAGTGTGGAGATACTCCTAAGACTGTAGCCCCCTGGAGTCTCTCAGTCTTAGGCTAGTCCACACTCAGGCTCTAACAATCCACCAAAATAACTATTTAACTGTTCTAACCAGTTTATTGCTCCAGTGGCTTCTGTTCAGGTAAGCAGATCATGGCTGTGACTCTCGATTTGTTGTCTCTCTAAATTTTAGCATGGTGGTTTACTTTGAAAACTTAGTTCTCTGACAGGTCCCAGACAAGTCATTGATTTTTAGTTTGTCCAGCCTTTTCTTGTTATAAGGATGAAAGTGATGCCTTTTAAGCTCTTTATGTGCCAAAGCTGAAACTGGGAGTCACCACGATTATTTTAAAGGCGACATTACCACAAATCTTTATAATACCTCAGAAAGATGATTATTTTCTTTGTTTTACAGATAAACAAATAGGGCTTTAGTGAGGTTAAGTTATGTGTTTAAGATCATATGTCTGCAGGTCTAAATGGTTCTAAAATCTGTATACCTAGCTTCTTTGAAAATAGCTAATAAGTTATCAATTTTATGCATACATATATTTACATATTGAAATGTTTCTTGTTTTTAAATTTGTGGACCTCAGGTTTAGGGCAAGTTATTATCATTGGTTCAAGCAATTAATTATCAGTTTATTCTTTGTCCCCATTCCACTCTCTCATTCTCCCTCCTCCAGCCCCCACCATGGGCAACCATTGAAAAATGGTTAATCTGTATAGTTATATTCAAGTTTGCTCTTGTAAAATGTGCTTTGTATTGTATGCATGTATTTTAATTTACATAATTGCTATTTTCTTATCATGTAGTTTGTTCAGTTCATTTATTATGTTCTCAGCACTGTATTTTTGAGATACATCCATATTACTCTGGGTATACATGGTTGGTTGGTTCAAACTACTCTACAATGTTCCAGCTTTATTGTTTTTATAAAAATCTTACATAGTCATTGTAGAAAAACTCAATATGAGAAAGTGAAATTCAGGAAATAATGATCACTGGAAATTGCATCCTAAGATAAATAGAGTTATCATTTTGGTTTCTGTAAGATACCTCTTTGCACATATATAGAAATGCATTATGTATACTCAATTATATCTTTATAGGACCACACTGCACATATATTATAACTGGCCCCTTTCATTCATTTCTATTTTATGGATATCATCTCATGCAACAAATATAGATTCACAGCATGGCTTTTAATGACCACTCAGTACTCCATTGTATGGTTGCACTATACATAAACTGTTCCCTCATTTATGGGTATTTTGCTTTCACTTTTTATTTATTATAAACAGTGCTTCAGTAAACAGCTCTCTGTAGACATCTTTTCCCACTTGTGCACTAATCTCTTCAAAGTAAATACTTCTGCCCTCTGCATGGATTGGACCTGGTTTCACTCCACCCACAAAATTTATGCCTTGTCTGCTGCTTTACGTTGCCCAAAGACTTAAGAGCTAAAGTGGCTTCAGCTATTAAATTCTGAGAGTTTATAAGTTTATGAACATTGGTAGCATAGGGGAAGAAGTCACAAAAGAGAGGTCATTTTATCATCTCCATTAAGTGGAACTATGGAGAAAAGTTTATGTATGTATTCAAATATGTGGTCTTTCATGGCGCCATCTAGTGGAGCTGTTGGCTTCTATGGTAGGCTGTCTCTCCATTCATGGCCCTGCACTAGGTCATCAAGGCACCTGTATGCTTACCTGGCTTTTTAGTATCCTGTTGCTGAGGAAACAGACACCACCATTCCATCTCTGTCTTTTATTTTACAGCAGAATAAATGCAAATAAGTAAGCTGCCAGAAATTAGTATTTTACATAATTTGATTGAAATTAGAGTTCAAGACTAACTCTGATGGAACCAGGTTCTCTTCTAAATGCTGTTCTTGACACTAAATGTGCCAAAATTATTTAGAGGAACATTATTCTCCTATTATTTACAACTCAGGAAGATGTATGCCAAGAATCCTCTTTGGTAACTGCTTTCCCAAGATATTTTGGGCCAAGATTTGAAAACTCAGAAGATTTAGACACATATGTTTGTGTACTTATTCTTAAGTAAACCAAATGTTTCCTCCTTTCAATTTTTAACATGTTGGTTTCTTCTTTATAGTTCTAATTAAGCCTTCTGATAAATCAAATTTTCTGAGTTCCACTTTGCTTTTTTGGGGGATGGGAAACAAATATTTTTTGTTCAGTAGGAAATGAAAAACACTTTAAATGTAAGCCTGGGATATTAAAAACACTTAATTACATGTAACTGAGGTGCTAGAGAAAAAGGCATTTTTATGGCAAGTTGCTTATTAGGCTTGTATTAGCCAATTTGAACATGGAAATAATTAAGCTTCAATTTTAAAAATATCCAATGAAATAAATCAATATTTTTACTATTCTAGAATAAGTAAACCAAGAGTTGGGAGACTATTGATTTTGATATTTACTATAATGGTACATTTTGTCCTGAGCCCATGTGATGAAGCTATGTTTATGATGTTTTTATGTGGATCAAACTGGACCAGCATCCTTTTTTCCTTAGAGATATAATTGACACATAATATTGTAAATATTTACAGTATACAACATACTGATTCCATACATGTTTATATTGTGAAGTAATTGCCAAAATAAGTTTAGTTAACATCTATCCCCTCACATAGTTACAAATTCTTTTTTTTGTGAGGAGAACTTTTACAATCTACTCTTTTAACAACATCTTTTCCCTCCTCTTTGGTGCTCATTCCACTTTACCATTGTGATTTGGCCTGTGTGAGGTCTTTTGCTCTCACTATGCTCTGCGCTTCTGTTCAGCTCAGAGATAACCTGAGCCAGTTTAGCCTCAAGAGGAAAGTGAAGCTCTACCACCTAACCACCTCCACAAGCAACACACTCAAGGAGTGGATTCAGTAGATACCAGAGTCCTGCTGAAGTAAGTCTTGCTCTGTGTGGTGGGCTCCTGCACAGCTGGTCCTCTGAGGTAGTCAGAGGCAGTGGGCAGTGGGCACAGCCAGTCCTTGCAGCTGATCAGCCTGAGTAAATCCTTCCCATTGACCTTCCAACAACAATCAAGTGTCAATTACAACAGAAGGATGTACAGTCCTCATGAGGGGTACACCTCAAAGACCCATCTGAGGTGACCAGGGAGGCTGTGCCACTGGACCCTACAGGCCATCATAGGAAGCCTAGGAGACATAGCAACTCTACCTAATACATAGAAACAAACACAGGGAAGCAGCTGAAATGAGGAGACAAAGAAACATGTCCCAAATGAAAGAACAGAACAAAACTAAACTCCAGGAAAATGAAAACTAAATGAAATGGAGATAAGCAATCTAACAGATGCAGAGTTCAAAACACTGGCTATAAGGATGTTCAATGAACTTAGTTAGGGCCTCAAGAACATAAAAAAGGACCAGTCAGAAATGAAGAATGCACAGTCAGAAATGAAGGAGGCACTAACTGAAATTAAAAAAAAAAAATTATAGGGAATAAAAAGTAGAGCAAAAGTAGAGTAAGTAAAGCCAAGAAGCAAATAATCGATTTAGAATATAAGGAAGCAAAAAACACTCAATCAGAACAGCAAAAAGAAAAAAGAATACAAAAAAATGATGATGGTGTAAGAAGCCTCTGGGACTTCAAGCATACCAACACTCACATCATGGGGGTGCCAGAAGGAGAAGAGAGAGAGCAAGAAATTGAAAACCTATTTGAAATAATAATGACAGAAAACTTCCCTAACTTGGTGAAGGAAATGGACATTAAAGTGTAGGAAGCACAGAGAGTCCCAAACAGGATGAACCTCAAGAGGCTCACACCAAGGCACATCATCATCAAAATGCAAAAGGTTAAAGAAAAAGAGAGAATCTTAAAAGCAGCAAGAGAAAAGCAGTTAGTTACCTACAAGGGAGCTATCATAAGACTGTCGGTTGATTTCTCAAAAGAAATTTTGCAGGCCAGAAGGCAGCGGAAAGAAATATTCAGTGATGAAAAGCAAGAGCCTACAGCCAAAATTATTCTATCTTGCAAAGCTAGCATTTAGAATTGATGGACATATAGTTTCCCAGACAAGAAAACGCTAAGGAAGTTCATCACCACCAAACCAGTATTAGATGAAATGTTGACTGGTGTTCTTGAAGAAAAAGAAGATAAAAAAGATGAACAATAAAATGGCAATAAATACATATCTATCAACAATTGAATGTACAAACAAAATGAACAAGCAAAACAGAAACAGACTCACAGATGCAGAGAACTTTTTGTTGGTTGCCAGATGGGAGGGGGGTTCGGGGAATGGGTGAAAAAAGAAGGGATTAAGAAGTAGAAATTGGTTGTTAGACTGAGGCACCTCAAAGGGAAGGAGGAAGAGATAAACCAAAGAACTTCTATGCATATATGCATAACCGATGGACACGGACAATAGTGTGGGGAAGGCAGGAGGGGGCTGGGAGCGGGTAGGAGGGGGTCAATTGGAGAAAAAGAGGGACATCAACAGTAAAGATAAGTTAAAAAAAAGAGGAAAGAGATTTTTCTTTCCAGTTGAAAGCTGCTTTAGCCAGAGGTACACAATCTGACTCCTAATTGATCATGCTTCTTTTTCACCATCAGCAGTGGCTTTGCTCTTTCAGTTTGCTAGTTTTAGTCTGTCAATGGCCTTACAACATCTTTCCCTGTGACTGGGCCACTATGGCTTGTTAGATCTTCCACATAGCAGGACACATGACCTCTGTTCTCCCTATATCAGGGCTAATTCCTTGTCTCACTGCTGGAGAGTTCCTGGGGTATCCTGAGATTTGACCAAAAGTCCCCAAGTCTCCTTCATAGTTTACAGAGGCATAAAATCCTCTAGGACTTAGGGAAAGTTACGTAGACTCTCTATGTCTCAGTTTCCTAATTTGTAAAATTGGAATACTAAAAGTGTTGTTGTGAGGATTAAACAAGTTAATATTTTCAAAGCGCTTGGAGAAGTGCGTTGGCCATAGGACAGGGTATGTGAAGGGTTAGGGATCAGTGATGCCATCCAACTTCTGAGAGTTGAGAACAATCAAAGCTGCAATCCTATTCTATGGTGCCCAACCCACGTGACCTCGATTACTTGAGCAGTTATAAGCGTTACTCTAAAATATCCCTATTTTGGAACACTTAATTCGATACTAAATTAGGGTCTTTTAAATGGAGATTTAAAATGGACTCTGTATTAAAATTAAGAATATGTAAATATAACATTCTATTTAAACCAAGGCCATTTGTTTTTAAAGATAAAATTATTTAAAATGTATTAATGTGTTTTTATGAATTTTGACACTCTCATGAGCTAAAAAATGGTTTCATTCATGCTCATGCATAACCATAAACACATAATTGTTCCTATCTCTTAGAGATTTTCTCCAGCTCCCTATGTGGTAGTTAGTATTTTCTTGTGTTTTTCAATCATTAGTTGGAACAAATAATCTGATGTAAAAAACATGCTGTTCCATTAAAATATTCTCAAATTCCCAACAAACCATTTTTAAAAAATTATTTTTTTATTCTCACCCGAGGACATTTTTTCAGTTTTTGTTCAGATAGAGTGGGAGGGAGAGAGAGGAAGAGAGAGAGAGAGAGAGAGAGAGAGAGAGAGAGAGAGAGAGAGAGAGAGAGAGAGAGAAACATCGACGAGAAAGGGACACATTGAGTAGCTGCCACCTGTACGACCAACCAGGGCTGGGGACAAACTGCAACTGAGGTACGCGCCCTTAGCGGGAATCAAACCCGGGTCTGTCTGGACTGCAGGCCGACGCTCTAACCGCTGAGCAAAACTGGCTAGGGCCCAACAAACCATTTTGATGGTCTTATTTTATCTAGAACAGAGAAGCAGTGTGAAAAAAAAATGCTTTGCTTATATCATTACTATAAGCCATCAAGTGGGGGGGGGGGCAAAATAGCACACTAGAACTAAAGAGTACCCCCTCCCTTTCTGCATCTGTTAGCAATATACCTGTACAGGTATGTTGTCTTAGTGTCCTATAGTTGCTGTAACAAATTGCCATGATCTTAGTGTCTTAAAACAACACACATTGATTATTTTAAGTTCTGGAGATCAGAAGTATAAAATGGATCCAAGGGTTATGTTCCTTTCTGGAGGCTCTGGAGGAGAATGTGTTTCTTGCCCTTCCCAGCTTCTAGAGGCTGTCTGTATTCCTTGCCTCCTGGCTCTTTTCCTCTATCTTCAAAGCCAGCTGTGTAGCATCTTCAAGTCTCTTTCTTTCTGACTCTGACTTTCCTGCCTCCTTCTTTCATTTATAAGGACCCTTGTGATTATATTGGCTCACCCAGATAATTCAGGATAATCTACCAATCTCAAAATCCTTAACTTAATCACATATGCAAAGTCCTTTTTGCTGCGTCCTCATTATGTGGCAAAGTAACATATTCACAAATCCTGGGGATTAGGGCATGGACATCTTTGGTGGGCGTTATTGTACCTTGTACCTACCACAGATGCACTCCTGAATAAGAACTTCAATACCATCAAGCATTTGACTCTCCATCTCCCTTCCTTACTTTTATATGAGTTGGCTGATAGTAATTGACAAATCCTTGCCAGTTGTTCTTGTCGCTTTTTTCCCCCTTTCCCCACAAGTCTTTCCACACATTTAAACAAGTCAAGTAACTTTTAGTTTTTTCTTAAATGATAAAAACACCCTAGAGTTTTGTAGGAAAGGATTTAATGAGAAAGACACTCCCACTCTCTGTCTTTGACAGCTCCATGAAGAAAGCAAAATTTGAAGATGAAAGGGCATCATCAAAGAATTACATGACACCAAATGATGACATGGGTCTTTGAAGCCATTTGAAAAAATAGATATGATTTACTCCTTATCATTTTTCCTAGAGAAAATTAAGAATGTGGGTGTCTGAATTAGCGAATTCAAAGAGCGGCCACAGAGAGATCTTAAGGGCAATGGCAGAGGCTTCCTGGGCTCTGTACTTCCAGCCCTGAGCACAGTGAGGCGATTATTAACTGATTAGTGAATAAATGACTTGTTGAAACTATTCAAGGAACAGTTTGGGCCTTGGGAAGGATCCGGCCTTTGAAATACAAGCTTCAAAAAAAAAAAAAAAAATGATGGGTTTAATATCCCCAGGAAGGAGTGAACCATCACCTTCAGTTTTGTTTCTAACTGCCAATTCACACAGCTGTTCTTCATTGATTCTTGCTCCCTTGATGCAAAGGAAACTAGAAACTAAGCCCTAGTATCACTCTCCTCTATCCTTCCTTGAAAGATGAAATAGCAGAACTACTTCTTTGTTTATTTTGCTCATACATCACTATTGTTTAAAGCACAATTTTCAAATTCATTTCTTGCTAAGCGGATTGATTTTTTTTTATTACCCGTGCTGAGAAGTTGACAGTAATGATTTATTACCATCTCTGGGATTTCTGCAGCTCCATACGACTCATGGTTTAATCCACAGTTTTCCTAATGGCTTTAGTGTTGGTGGTGTTTGCTCAAGGAGTTTCTGTAAAATGATGCACCACTGGGAGCAGTACACCCTGGTCTTGTGCTCTGGCCTTAGTTGTGTTTTCCCCAAGCTCTGTGACTGTGGTGATAATACGAAGAGAAAAACACTCAAATACAGAGGAGACATGCTGCCTTCTCCTTTCCTAGGAACTGTAGCCATTGTAGCTCTGTCCTACAAGCTGGAGTCTGGTTGGCTTGAAAAGAGGCATAGGTGGAGCCTGGCCAGTGAAGTTCAGTGGTTGAGCATTGACCCATGCACCAAGAGGTGGCCGGTTCAATACCTGGTCAAGGCCCATGCCCAGGTTGTGGGCCCAATCCCCAGTGGGGGGCATGCAGGAGGTGGACAATTGATGTTCTCTCTCATCAGTGTTTCTAACTCTCCTCTTCTCTCTTCCTCTCTCTAAAAATTAATAAAGAAAAAAATTTTTAAAAAGAGGCTTAGGCCCTGGCCGGTTTGGCTCAGCGGTTAGAGCGTCGGCCTGCGGTCCGGAGAGACCTGGGTTCGGTTCCCGCTAAGGGCACGTACTTCGGTTGCAGTTTGTCCCCGGCCCTGGTTGGTCGTGCGGGTGGCAGCCACTCGATGTGTCCCTTTCACGTCGATGTTTCTCTTCTCTCTCTCTCTTCCTCCCACTCTATCTGTACAAAAGATGGAAAAATGTCCTCGGGTGAGGATTAAAAAAAAAAAAAAAAAGAGGCTTAGGTGGAACTGAGAGAGAAGGGTAAATGAGTATATTTTAAGGAGGTGGCTTACTTTCCATTCTTCATAACAACAGCAAAAATAGCAACCTACTGTACCAACCATGTACCATGTATTATTCCAGGCATTGGCAAATTACAGCTTGTGGGCTCAATTTTGGCCCTATCTATTTTTGTAAATAATGTTTTATTGAAACAAAGCCATACCCATTCATTCACCTAATGTTCATGGCTACTTTTTATTCTACAATAGCAGAGCTGAGTAGTTGTCCAGAGACTGTATGACCTATAAAATTGAAATTATAGGCTCTTTTCAGAAAAAGTTTGCCAATCCTGTCTTAGTCCACTTAATCTTCATGATGGCTTTGGTAATAACTCCATTTCTCAGAAGAGGAACCTGAGGCTCTGAGATGATATGTAACGTGCTCAAGGTCTTAACAGCTAGTAAGAGGTGGAGAGACAGAATTAGAACTCAGGAAGTCTATCACACACTGCCTTGGAAAGTTACTCAGAGAATGCAGTGATTGCTAAGCCTGTCACATTAACATATCCTATTTCTTTTCATCCTTACAAAGTTTTGCTTTGTAAAATCTTTCTAGATTATATAATTGTTGGTTGTCTAATGGCTTTATGGAACTTAGATTTTTAACTCAGAACTGCCTATTAACTGATTAAACAATTTGTTTGTGCAGATCATTGGTTCTCACCCATGGCTACACAGTGAAGTAACTTCAAGAGCTCTAAAATTACTAATACCAGGTTCCATGGATCTAAATTCTGATTTATTGGCCTAACGTGCAGCTTGGCATGGTGACTTACTTTTAATTTTTAGTTTTAATCCTCACCTGAGAATATTTTCCCATTGCTTTTTAAATAGAGTGGAAGGGAGAGAAGGGAGGGGGGGAGAGAGCGAGCGAGCGAAACATTGATGTGATAGAGACACATCGACTGGTTATCTCCCACACAACCCCACCATGGTTGGGGATCAAACCTGCAACCCAGATACGTGCCCCTTACTGAGAATCAAACCCTCAATCCTTTAGTCCATAGGCCAATGCTCTAACCACTGAGCAAAACCAGCCAGGGCTGCATGGTGACTTTTAAAAGCTCCTCAGGTGATTCTAATATGCAACCAAGGTTGAGAACCACTAATATAGACATTTGTAAGTCTAGCCTTGAAAGATGTTGGTCATAATGTGAGTTCTAACATACTGAGTAAGCCATCAATACAATAGGAAGGAAACAAGGAAGGACAAATAATTCATATTAGAAGCACCAGCCCATAATGAATATGTTGCAAGTACATGAACTCAATTGCAAGAAACATTCTGTATACCATCTATTTTGTGATAATGAAGACAGTTGCATTATATTCTAGAATTAATCTTATTTGTATATAATTATGCTAATATATGTATAGTTATACATATATACATTATACATAAATTACATATACATTTATATGTAGAATATATACAGTATATATAAATTGCACGTATATTATATATGTAATTTTCCCAGGGAGAGAGGAGACACTCATAGTTGGAGAAGAATAATGGAATAACTTGAACATCTTCCTTTAAAAGGGTATATGTAGCTTGTGCATTCATTTATTCAAAGGCTGCAGTATATTTCTTCTAAAAATGTTTATTTTGAGTTTTTCTATGTTTTATCTTTATTGAAGGGCAAATTAAATCAGGGCTGATTTAGACTCATGGGGTTTGTTAACTGATGGTTGCCTTATGGAATTACATCATAATCATTAACAGCAAATGTTGAGCAAGTCCTCACAGGGGACTTGGTGATACTGTGCCTCATCTCCCAGAAAGTACACCTTCATTGCAGTGTCTGCTGAAATATAATCACAGCCGAAATTCCAAATAAGTATCTCACTTCTCAGATTCTTTCCACTGTTTCTATTTGCACTGATGATAGAGCCAATGTTGTTAAAACAGCGTGAGACTGAACATTTACCCATGAGCCGAGTTCCACAAGCTGTCTGTACCGGCTGGTACATCATTCCAGTAAGAATAATGAAATTATTAAACATCAGAGAGAGGTTTACAAGATTTTTCTGAACTATCAAAGGTCACACATGTTTTCTTGGAGACTGCAAGAGAGAAGTAGGGTATGCACATAAAATATCACAGACATCTCGTAGGTTTATGTCTATGCAAAAGTGGCTCCACTTTTTCCTTTCTTAGGCATGACTGAGAAAGGAACACAAGCATTTCTCTGTGCTCTGGCTGGTGGAAAGCAAATGTATGTTTTAGAATTAGAACATGGGAGATTTATGGGATGTTAACACGTCAAGTCTTGGTAACCTCTCAAAAAGGCCACTTGTGAAGTCAGACTGTCATCAGTCACAGAAACCGATGCATCTGTCTGCTGAGAAATCCCTCAGAAATGTCTTCCAGAAAGGTTATGAAAGATGAAAAATCTCAATACAGTGAAAAGATATTCTATAAATGTGAATTTTTGCTGCTTCTAGCAACTTCTGAGCACTCTCTCAATTGAAAAATGACAAAATGATACATGCATAGAATCAATTGAAAAAAAATGCTAGAATTGATTAAAAGCAGCTGTACAAGGATCAATAATAGCATATCTATGAAACTTACATCAATATAAAGCTATCCTAAGTGCATTTATTAAAACACACTCATGCAACAGCAAGATGCAAACTTGTGCTCAGTTAGCTAAAATTAGATAATGCTTCCTAAAGTCAGCCAAGCAAAGCAACCTAACTCTAATATTGTATAAAAGTGGTTTAATTATGACATCAAAGGGAAGTCTGTACAATGTTGAAAGATGTGGACAGAAAAGGAGATAATATTAAGCCTAACAGTAACTGGAAATCTTGTCCTTTGGTATCTTTTGCATGTCAGACATAATCAGTATTTAAAGTCAGGACATGTTTTGTTGTTGTGCAGACACAGTGAATGAAATAGAGATCTTAGCTTATACGGGCCGCTTTAACTGAGTCAAATAACCTATGACCAACTGCGTGAATTTTGTAACTAACAAAATAAAAACCCAGATAAAATAGAGAATAAATCCTCTGCCGTTGACCATGTGTTCCTTGATTGGATTCCCTCAACCTCAGTATCAAATTGTGATTTTGACAGTAGCTAACATTTTCCATTAAGCCCAGTATGGATCACAGGCCCAAACAATATAGATCGTTATGGCATACCAGAAAAGCATTTATAAAACTAGAGTTGCAATTAAGAATAGACTAAAATGGGGATAAAATTTTGAGCTTTCACATTGTGTATCCTATTATCCCTCCAGTCTATACAGCAGTGTGATCAATTAGCCACCATCTGAGCTCCATTCATCAGGCCCAGTTACTTCTGACTCTTTCCCTTTGAGAAAGAAACCTTAGTTCAGGCAGCATATCATCACATAGTGGAAAATTTTAGCACATATATGAACTAAAAGAAGTATAATGGCTATACTTAATTTTCTTTGTCATTCATTCTAAACAGATGTATTGAGCACCTCCTATGTGTCAGAACTAGGGCTGATTGCTGGATACACAGTGGTGAACTATTCCCTACTCTCCTGGACCTTACAATACAACGAAGAAGACAGCTGTGAGAGGCATGATCCCCCAAATCAACTAAGAGTTACAAGTTGTAATGAATATTATATAGGAAAAGATCACAATGAGATGAATGAGATCAACAAGGTTATATTAGATTGTGAAGTCTGGGAAGACCTCTTTCAGGAACATTTAAACTGAGACAAAGGCTAAAGAATCTGCCAGGGGAAGAGATTTATCAAAACTCTGCTGAGGCTTGCCCAGCTCTGTCACAGCTAACTCTTTTGAGATGAGCCAAACTCTTTCCACTGGTGCGATCTACCGCTGCATTGTTAAGTTGTGACAACTGTCTAGTCTCCTGCCCACCCCATCCTCCTCCCAGTTAGTGCCTCTGTTTTTTGAATCACACTGTGCTGGGTGCTAAGATGTTTTCCTGAAAGTTAAAATGCTGGCTCAGAGCCGTGGCTTCCAAACCTATTAGAAAACAAGAAGATGATATTGGAATATTTATTAATACTTAATTTATGAATTGCCATGGTATGTATATATAGCTTATAAATAAATATACATCATCTGAGGATGTGTCAACTCTATTTTTTACTGATACGTGTGTAAAATCAAAACGTTGGAGATCACTTAAAGTAAACAGTAAATAACCAAGAATCATTGCACAGTGTAACCACAGCCCAGACTCTCAGGCTCCAATCCACTCTTGAACCTTTTCATTGAAGGCAGTTATTCCCTTTCCCAGGCCCCCTTTAGACTCCTCTCCAGTAACCTGGGAAGCTTCATTCTTTTAAAACTTTGACCCTTATTCAAATTGGTCATATCCTTGATAGCTCATAGCATTCTCTGTCTGCTTCAATATTTTGCTGTTTTAGCAATGCTGCCCTTTATTGCTTTCTGGTGTTTTTTTTGGCAATGATCTTGTCTTTCCAAGTAGACGTAGGTTGTTCTGAGGCTAGATTAAACTAGCACATTTTTATCTGACATAGTGCCAGGAAAATAGAAAATACTCAATGGATACTTCTGGACTAAACCCTCTAAGATTTTGCCATGCAAAGTGTGGCCAAAGGACCATTAGCATTGGCATCACCTGGGAGTTTGTTAGAGCACATCATGTACACTGTCCTATTGCTCTTCCATATTTCTCTCATTTCTCTTGAAGATCCATCATACTACACAGCAGTTCTCAAACTTTAATGTACATGAATCACCTGGGGTGGGGTGGGAGTTCTGTTAATATGCACAATCTGACTCAGTAGATCTTGGTAAGACTGAAGATTCTGAATTTTAACAAGTTCACAGGTTATTCAACTGCTTCTGGCTTGGGAACCACACATTGAAATATAAGGCTCTAGAGCTATGCTATCCAATACTGTAGTGGTTGAGCATTTGATATGTGGGATTTTGAAGTTTAGTTTAGTGTGGAAGAAAGAAGGTACAATATCTCATTAATAATTTTGAAATAATCATTATATTTTGCAACAATACTATTTTGGATGGATTGAGTTAAATAAAATGCGGTACCACATTCAATTTATCTGTTTATTTTTACTTTTTTAAAAAAAATCCTCATCTGAGGATATTTTTTCCATTGATTTTTAGAGAAAGTGGAAGGGGTGGGAGAGAGAGAGAGAGAGAGAGAGAGAGAGAGAGAGAGAGAGAGAGAAACACCAATGTGAGAGATACATATTAATTGGTTGCCTCCCACACATACCCCATAGGGCCAGGGACAGAACCTGCAACCCAGGTACATGCCCTTGACTGGGAATCAAACCCAAGACCCTTCCATGCATGGCCAATGCTCTAGCCACTGAGCCACACTGACCAGAGCTGTTTATTTTTACATTTTTAATGAAGCTACTAGAAAATTTAAAAGTGCATATGACTCATGTTATATTTCGCTTGTACAATGCTGCTCTAGAAGACTACCCGAGTTCCCTTAAACACATTATCCATTGAGAATCCACCTCCAGCCAAAAGAAAATTTGTAATAATAAATTACACAACCTATATCAGAAAGATGTTTTTCCTTATGGAAGTGTGTATTATATAAACGCTATTTCTATTATTCAAAATATTGAGAATTTGTCAACATTTCAGGCATCTTTATATACATGTGATTCATAATACAAGCTTCCTACATGAATGAATATGCCTATACATATTGGATTAATCATCTGTGATGAACTTCTTGACAAACATGGATGATAGATGAGAATGCTGTTATTATATCCAAAGTGTAATGTAATTGGCAGTTCTTAGATATTCTGCTCCATTTTTTTAGTCTCTTTATTTATTTCTATATTTCAATTTTGGAAGTTTCTATTGACATATCTTCAGGTCAACTAATTCTTTCCTTGGCTACATCCACTCTCCTAATGAACCCATTAAAGGTATTTTTTCATTTATCTTAACAGAGTTTTTGATTTCTAGAATTTAAAAATCTTTCTTAGAACTTTCATCTCTCTGCTTATGTTACCTGTATGTTCTTATGTTCTTGCATGTTGTCTGCATTTTCCATTAGAGCCCTTAGCATGTTTGTTAATCGTAGTTATTTTAAACTCTGGACTGACAATTTCAACATCTTTTCCATATCTGAGTCTGGTTCTGTCTCTTCAAACTGCTTTTTTACCCTGCCTTTTACTAAAACTTGAAATTTTTTTTGAAAGCTGCATATGGCCCTGGCCTGTGTAGTGCAATTGGTTGAGCATTGACCCATGCACCAAAAGGTCACCAGTTCGATTCCTGGTTAGGGAACACACCCAGGTTGTGTGTTCAATCCCCAGTCAGGGTGTGTGTAGGAAGCAACCGATCAATATTTCTCTTTCTCTCTCCCTCTCCCTTCCTCTCTTTTTAAAATTCAATTAAAAAAAAGAAATTTGGATATGATGTACTAGATAAAAGGAATTGAAGCGTATAGAACTTTAGTGATCCAGTGGGAAGGTAGAGGGTAGGGAAAGCATGAATAGGTCTAAGTCTCTTAGTAAGACTGCCCCCCTCACTAAACTTCACCATTTCTTCTAAGTTACACACACTTTACCCCCTTAGGTGAGATAGGAAGGCTAGGGTTTCACCCAGGTCAGCTAGGTTGTGGTGAAATCATTTCTTTTTAAAAAATATTAATTTTTAATTTTAAAGTTACAGTTGTTGTACAATATTATATGTTTCAAGTGTAAAACCTCCTGATTAGGCTTTTGTATAACTTATGAAGTGATCACCCCAATAAATCTAGTACCCATCCTATACCATAGATAGTTATTGCAATATTTATTGACTATATTCTCTATGCTGTACTTTATGCCCCCAAGATTATTCCATAATGACCAATTTGTGTTCTTAATCTCTTCACCTTTTCCCCCCATACCCTCAATTCTTCTCCTATCTGGCAACCATCAAAATGTTCTCTGTATCTATAAGTCTGTTTCTGTTCTGTTTGTTTGCTTATTTTGTTTTTTAGATGTCACAAATAAGTGAAATCATCTGGCATGAAATCATTTCCTTTGAGGCCAGTTATTAAGAGCAGAGTTCCCGAATGTATTTCAAAATGGTTATTTTGCCCCTCCCCTTACTGGAAGCACCAGGAGATTTTTTTCTCCATTTTTCATCATGTAAACCTAGTCAGGCTTCTGGAGGTAAAAGTGACAAAAGTGGGAGTCCCCATAAGACTGGACCCCTTGCCCTGGCCGGTTTGGCTCAGAGGTTAGAGCATCCGCCTGCGGTGCGGACAGACCCGGGTTCGGTTTCCGCTAAGGGCACGTACCTCGGTTGCAGTTTGTCCCCGGCCCTGGTTGGTCGTGCGGGTGGCAGCCACTCGATGTGTCCCTTTCACATCGATGTTTCCCTCTCTCTCTCTCTCTTCCTCTCTCTCCCTCCCACTCTGTCTGTACAAAAAATGGAAAAATGTCCTCGGATGAGGATAAAAAAAAAAAATACTAGACCCCTTGAAGTTTGTAACTCTTAAATGTGTCTACAGGGAGACTCCAGCAACTCATCATTTACAGTTTAGACTTTCCTATAGCAGACTGGGTTCCTCAGAGGGTTCTGCTCTCATGGTTTGTAATTTTATGTACTCACCTGTCTGCCTCTCTAATTTTGCGTGGCAGCAGTTTGCCCTCTGACTGCAGTTCTCTGATGGCTATATGAAAAGTTGTTGTTTTCAGTTTATTTGCCTGAGTTTTTCTTGTTGTGTGGATGAGAATGATCACTTCCAAATGCCTTACATGCTGGACTGGAAACCAAAAGTTCCCAAAGAGTAATGTATAGCTAGGAAAGACTCAGCTAAAATTGCAGCTGAAATGTTGGACAAGGTAAGAAGATCAATGTGAGATTAATAATTTTGATTTCAGGGGTGAGTTTTTAATTTGTTAGCCACTATTCTTAAAACTGATGGGCACATGTCATTTTAATAGTATCACTTACAGTTAAAATCCATGTTAGGACAATGAATAGCCAGTGGTTTTATTAATATACTTCTTTATTTTGGGTTTCAATTTTCTTTAAAACTTTCTGCTGTTTATGAAGATCTTGCATTCACTGTAAGTGGTAGGATTGAAAGTAGTATTGCCATGTATTTTGAATTTGTAAAGGCTTCATAGTCTTTTTGTGTGTATTGTGTTGAGGGGGGAGAAGATAGAAGGGTAGTAGTGGATAGCCATGGGATATGGTTTCTTCTCAGGTTGCCGTATATCTAGAATTTTGATTGATGATGGTGCTGGCAGCTGAGCTGATTTTCTGATCTTGGGAGTAAATCTTATGATATGATGTTGGGCAAGCCATTCAATCTCTTGATGTCTCAGGTACTTTTTTTTTGTAAAATGGAATTAATAACTACCTACCTCAGAGCATTAAATGGGTAAATTTATGTACAGCACTTAGAACAATGCTCAGCAGACAGTGAGTGCTATATGCGAGCTATTATTTTTATCCTCTTTAAGTTTTGGAAAAGTATATTCTTAACTGTCTTCCTACGCATGGAGGGAAGGATCAGGCTCATGGACATTTTAGTTGTTGCAAGCTCCCTTACTTTAGTTGTGCCAATGTTGTGTGCCCAGCCTTAGAGCACTGCTTGTAGGGTTGGTGCCATGTATATTCATTCATTTCTTCACTCATTCATTCATTTAATATATATGGAGTAGCCATTTTGTATCACACACTATACTAGACTATGTGAAGACAATAGTAAGCAAGACACCATTCAACCACAGAGAACAGAATCGTAATGGAAGAAGGCAACAGACACTTAAGACCCAGTGTGATATGTCTTCTGTATGGGTAGGTATGGGAACAGTGGTGGCTCCAGATTTTCTGTATAGAGGGGCAATCTGATTAGAAGCAGTGGTTCTCAACCTTCCTAATGCCGTGACCCTTTAATACAGTTCCTCATGTTGTGGAGATGCTCAACCATAAAATTATTTTTCTTGCTACTTCATAATTGTAATTTTGCTACTGTTATGTCTTAGGCGACCCCTGTGAAAAGGTCATTCGCCCCCCAAAGGGGTCGTGACCCACAGGTTGAGAACCGCTGGCTGGAGACATGTTTTAACTTGTATTATCATTGCAAGTCCATTGTTTTTACTTGTGTTCGTAGCTGGAGTGCAGATGATAGCTGCTTCCTGGAGAAAATGGTGGGTAAAATGAGACATGAGAATATATGGTAGTGTTTGCCAAGTACATATATTTTGGTTATCTGTTGCCATGTAATAAACTGAGCCAACATTTATCGGTGTAAAACAACTGCCTTTATTAAAAAAAAAACATTTAATTAATTAATTAATTAATTAATTTTTGTTACAGATGTTTCTCCTTTTTCCCCCACTGATACTCCCCTCCCCCACCCTCCCCACCCTGTCCCCAGCTTTGTTGTTCATGTCCATTGTTCATGCACACATGCACATAAGTTCTGTGGTTTATCTCTCACCCACCACCCCCTCTTCTGGGGATTGTCAGTCTGTACCCCACTTCCACTTCTCTGGGATTACCCCATTCCTCAGACTGTTATGTTCATTATATTCCACAAATAAGTGAGATCACATGATACTTGTCTTTCTTTGTTTGGCTTGTTTTGCTTAGGATAATACTTCCAGGTCCCTCCATGTAGTCTCAAGGATAAGAGATCTTTCTTTCTTACAGCTGCATAGTACTCCATTGTGTATATGTACCACAGTTTTTTTATCCATTCGTCTACTGATGAACATTTGGGCTGTTTCTAGATCTTGGCTATTGTAAATAGTGCTGCTACAAACATGGGGGTACATATATTCTTTCTGATTGGTGTTTCAGGCTTCTTAGGGTATATTCCTAGAAGTGGGATCACTGGGTCAAGTGGAAGTTCAATTTTTACTTTTTTGAGGTAACATCATATTGTTTTCCACAATGGCTGCACCAGTCTGCATTCCCACCAGCAGTGTACTAGAGTACCCTTTTCTCCTCACCCTCGCCAACACTTGTTTGATGATTTGTTGATGACGGCCATTCTGACAGGGTGAGGTGATACCTCATTGTTGTTTTAATTTGCATCTCTCTGATGATTAGTGATGTTGAGCACAGAAACAAAGAAGAAAATGAACACATGGGTCTACATCAAACTAAAAAGCTTCTGCACAGCAAAAGAAACAACCATCAAAATTGAGAGGCATCCCACTGTATGGGAGAGCATAATTGCCAATGATATATCAGATAAAGGGTTAATTTCCAATATATAGAGAGTGCTCATACAACTCAACAAAAGGAAAACAAAGAACCCAATTAAAAAATGGGCAGAGGAACTAACTAGACACCTCTCCAAACAGGACATACAAATGGTTAAGAGACATATGAAGAAACAGCTGCCTTTAAACGTTTTTTTTTTCTTTATTGATTTTAGAGAGAGAAAGGGAGAGGGAGAGAGAGATAGAAACATTGATGAGAGAGAACATGAATTGGTCACCTCCCACATGCCTCCGACTGGGCATCACACCCAGACCCTGGACATGTGTCCTGACTGGGAATCAAACCAGAGACCTTTTGGTGCATGGGTTAATGCTCAACCACTGAGCCACACTGGCCGGGCGTTTTTTTTTTTTGTTTTTTTTTTACATTTTTTTTCTTCATTGATTTTAGAGAGAGAGGAAGGCAGAAATAGAGAGAGTTAGAAACCGATAAGATAGAACATTTATTGGCCGCCTCCTGCATGCCCCACACTGGGGATCAGGCCCACAACCTGGGCATGTGCCCTGACCAGGAATCGAACTGGTGACCTCTTGGTGCATGGGTCTAAGCTCAACCACTGAGCCACACCGGCTGGGCTGGCCAGGCATTTTTTTATGATCACAGATTCTTTGGGTTAGGCATTGGAACTGTGCATGCTGGAGAGGAATTATTTTTGTTCTAGAATGTCTGGGTCCTCATCTGGGAAGGCTCAGTTGGCTGGGGTGGATTAAAAGCTGGTGGCTGGAATCCTGTGGAAGTTTCACAAGTTTGAGATGACTCAGTGGTTAGCCTCAGCAGGACTACTGAGCAGTGGACCTACATATGACTTCTCCATGGGGCTTGGGCTTCACACAGGATGGTGACTGGGTTCCTAAGAGAGTATCCAAAAAGGGAGCTTCCAGAGAATGAGCAGCCCAAAAGCCCAAGGAAGGAACTCAGTGCTTCTTTTGACTGAACCTTGGAAGTCACACACATATTGTTGTGGCTATGTTTGGAAAACGCAATTCATTTAACAGAGTGTAGTGTGTTTGGGGGAACAGAAAGTTCACTCTGAAGCATAATGTTCCCCTGGGAAACGTCATTTTACTTCTCCTTTTCCAGGAGCTATATTCTAGAGGAAAAATTCTTTTGATTCTGTAATAGGCAGCCTAGTATATTGGAGAGTCCATGGGCTGTGGAATCAGCAAGGCCTGAGTTCACTTAATTTCTTTAGTTTCTGTAGTCATTGCACAGATCCAAGAGAGATATAATTTTGTTATAAATGAAATAAATCTAAAATTTTTATGTTGGATAGTAATTTGTCCTCCCTTTTGTTAATTTTTAAAGTAGAAGACATTTAATCTATTTCTCATTTTAAAACACAATAAAAATAAAGTTACTGTTTCCTATGGGATCTTTGATTGATTTTTGTTGCTTTCAGAGTGTCCATGGCCCTCACAGGAATATTCTCTATCTTACCTCTGGTGCTTCAGAATGGATGAATGTGTGGAGAGTGTTTTTTTGGTGAATACAGTATTCACTTTTATGTCTTGTTTCATTTTTCAGTTCTTGAAAAATGGTATTAATATACTATTTTTATGGTGTTGCTGTATTTCTTAAAAATACTTTGCTGAACTTTCCCCTTCTAATATAATGAATTAAAAAATCTATCCTTTTGGGTAGTGAACAAAAAACAAACAAACAAACAAACAAAAAAAAGAAATATTTTCTTTCAATGGTTTTTGATGTAAATAACTCCTAGCACTGGTATGAAACCTCACAGGGCTTGTAGTAAGGCAACTTCTGACCTGAAATCTGGAGGGCTGAGTTAGAAATATTTTATCCTTTGTATTTGTGGTGTTTTGGAATTTCTTATTTTCCTAGACTTTCTTTATACATATTATCATAAGTTCTGCAAAACACTATCCAAATGTAAAAACCCAAAATATCACCATATTCAACTTACTCCTTTATGTGTAGAATTAGTCACTTTTTACCTGATTCTTTACTTTAAATTCTATAGTATGCAACTATGCACCATTTATAATAATGCACTGAGGTAGAAGCCAGTATCATTGCTGAATATCCTCCATGAGATACATCCCAGTCATTCACCATTATTGTAAATTCTACTTCCTAAATATCTCTTTTTTTTTTTTTTATCCTCACCTGAGGACTTTTCCCATTTTTTTGTTCAGGTAGAGTGGGAGGGAGAGAGAGGAACAGAGAGAGAGAGAGAAACATCGATGTGAAGGGACACATCGAGTGGCTGCCACCCGCACGACCAACCAGGGCGGGGGACAAACTGCAACCGAGGTACGCGCCCTTAGCGGGAACCGAACCTGGGTCTCTCAGGACCGCAGGCCGACGCTCTAACCGCTGAGCCAAACCGGCCAGGGCCTAAATATCTCTTGAATACAACATTTCCTTTCTCTCCCACACCCCCTTGGCATCATGGTGTGTTAATGAAAAGAACAAGGCTTTTGGAACCAGAGAGTCCTGAGCTTAGTCTTAGCTTTAAAACTATAACCTGGGGTGAGCTTGCCAAGCTCTCTGATTCTCAATTTTATATCTATAAAATGGGGATAATAGTGTCTACCTCACAATGCTTTGTGATGACTAAATGTTATAAATGGTTACAAAGTACCTGGAACATAATGAATCCTTGATAAATGTTGGCTGCCCTATAGATCCTTATCCTCTATCTCCAGAACTGTTTCATTGAACTCCAATCAGGATTTTTGCTTTAATTTCTTTTATTTATTTATTTATTTATTTATTTATTTATTTATTTAATTTATTTATTTATTCCTCACCCGAGGATACTTTTCTATTTATGATCAGATAGAGTGGGAGGGAGGGAGAAAGAGAGAGAGACAGAGAGAAACATCAATGTGATAGAGCCACATCGACTCGTTGCCTCCCACACGACCTGACCAGGGCTGGGGATGAACTGCAACCAAGGTACGTGCCCTTGACTGGAATCGAACCTGCGACTCATTGGTCCATGGGCAGATGCTCTAACTGCTGAGCCAAACCAGCCAGGGAACTTTGTTAATTTGTTTTAGTGCAGACCTGCCATTAAGGCTTTCAAGACCCTTCAAATCTAGGCAATTGTTTTAGTTTTCTATTGTTGAAAATGTAGTCCTTTAAACAACCTTTTTATTATTTCTCACAATTCTTAGGTTTGGGTGGTTCTGTTGGGTTTTCTTGGGATCTCTCAAGTAAGATATCATTGGGGGATGATATATTTGAGATAAATGAATCCATATATCTGGCTCCTTGGCTTGGACAGCTGTACAAGGACTCCAGGATCTCTGTGGTTCTACTTGGCCTCTCTATGTGATGTCTCCAGGAGGGTGATCAGACTTCTTATGTGGTAGTTCAGGGCTCCATAAAGTGCAACACAGAAAGTGAGGTCTTTTGTTTTCTTTAAATTAAAAAACAAAACTATAGTTGACATTTAATATTAGTTTTAGGTGTACAGCATAGTGGTTAGATGTTTCTATAACTTACAAGATGATCCCTCCATAAATCTAGTACCCACCTGAAACTGTACATAATTACTATATTATTGACTATATTATCTATGCTGTACTTTACAACCCAATGACTATTTTGTAACTGCCAGTTTGTAATTTTTAATCCTTTCACCTTTTCCACCCAGCCTCCCTGACAATGCCTTATAATCTGGCAACCATCATTTTTTCTCTGTATATATGAGTTTGTTTCTGTTTTGTTTGTTTGTTTGTTTGTTTATTTATTTATTTATTTATTTAGAATCTACATATAAGTGAGGTCATGATTTTTGTCTTTCTTCGTCTGACTTATTTCACTTAGTGTAATAGATCTATCCATGTTGCAAATGGCAAGATTACATTTTTAAAAAATAATGGAGTGATATTCCGTATCCTTTTGTCTATCAAGGGACATTTAGGTTGCTTCCGTATCTTGGCTATTGTAAATAATGCTACAGTGAACACAGGAAAGCACATATCTTTTTGAATTAGTGTTTTGAATTTCTTAGGATAAATACCCAGAAATGAGATCACTTGGTCATATAGAAGTTCTATTTTTAATTTTTTTGAGGAACCTCTATAGTGTTTTCTATAGCTGCTGCACCAATCCACAATCCAACCAACAGTACATGAGGATTCCCTTTTCTCCACATCTTTGCCAACACTTGTTTATTGATTTACTGATGACAGCCATTATGACTGGTATGAGGTGATATCCCATTGTTGTTTTAATTTTAATTTCTCTGATGATTAGTGACATTGAGTATCTTTTCATATGTTTATTGGACATTTCTATTTCCTCTTTGGAGAAATGTCTATTCAGGTCCTCTGCCCATTTTTTAATTGAATTTTTGGTGTTAAGTTATGAATTCTTTATATATTTTGGATATTAACCCATTATTGGGTGTATTGGCAAATATCTGATCCCATTTAGTAGATGGTCTTTTCATTTTGCTGATAGTTCCCTTTGCTGTGCAAAACCTTTTTAGTTTGATATGGTCCCATTTGTTTGTTTTTTCTTTTGTTCCCCTTGCCCGAGGAGATATATCAGAAAAAATATCACTAAGAATGATGTCAAAGAGTTTACTGCCTATGTTTTGAACTGTGTGTCTGGTAGATTGCTGGCCTCCATTTCTGACTCGTTATTTTTAATGGTTTCTATTTCTTTGTGTAAGTTCTCACTGAGCTCATTTATTCTTCCCCTAAATTCATTGATTTCCTTTATAACCAATGTTTTGAACTGTGTGTCTGGTAGATTGCTGGCCTCCATTTCATTTAGCTATTTTTCTGGAGTTTTGTCTTGTTCTTTCATTTTGGACGTGTCTCTTTGTCTCCTAATTTTGTCTGCCTCCCTGTGTTTGCTCCAATATATTAGGTAGATATGCTACCTCTCCTAGTCTTGTCCTGGTGGCCTTATGTAGTAGGTGTCCAATGGGTCTCACTGGCACATGAGCTGGGTGCTCTAGGGGTGTCCCTTGTGTGGGTTGTGTGTGCCCTCCTGTTGCAGTTGAACTTTGATTTCTGTTGGCACACAGTTGGTACAATTGACCCTCAGGCTGACTGGCTGTGAGGACTGGCCAGGACTACAGTGGATGAGCTGCTGTACCTGGGCTGATCCCATGGAGTGGGATTCGCATTAGCAGGACTCTGATACCTGCTGAATCCACCCTTTTGTTGTGTCATTTGTGGAGCTAATTGGGTGGTGCTCTGGTGTGGTATAAAGCAGGGTACTGGATGTGTTAATAAAAACCTTTCAGTCCAGGGTAATGGAAGAGAGATACCATATCTTAAGTGTGTTCCATTGACAGATGCTTTCTATAGGTTAGCTCATATAATTCTCACAGCAATCCTATGGGGAAGCACTTATTATCCCCATTCTATAGATAAAGAAACATTCTCAGAGAAGGATAATAACTTGCCTAAAGTCTTATAAGAAGTAAGTGACAGAGCTTGGATTGGAGTCCAAGTTCATCTTTTCCCAATGTTCATGTTATTTTCGAGACACAAAAACTTTTCAAGGCATCTTCCAGGCAAAAGTCCAATGCAAAGCAGCACTTGATAGAAGGGTGGGAAAGATGGGAGGCAAAGTTCAGTTCTTTATTAGCCAGATTCTGAAGGCCCTTCTTCTTATCCCTTTTCATACTATGATCTTTTTCTTGGTCTTAATTATTTTGTCTTGTAACTCAAAGCAAGAAGTAGAAAAATGGTGGGAGCGTAGCCAATATTGGTGGTAAAACCATTTCAGTTTCTTATATTTATCTTTAAGCAATTCCCTAGATTATCCATATCTTTGCCTCAATTCTTTAATTGAGTTTTACAGTGGAAAACTGACATAAGTGGGATAAACCCTTGGCTATAAACTGAGCTATAAGAAGTGATTCTTGCTGAATTTTCAAAACCTGAAGTTTGAAAAAATGATTAGAAACTATAGTTTAGATGAGTGAGAGTTTGGGGTGGCTACAATAAATAGAATTCTCGTGTTCAAGAAGGATTTAAAAAGGTATTAGGAGGTAGCATTGCAAGAGTTGACACAAGAAGAGGTCAAGATATATATGGGGATTTTAGTTCTTTTGGAGGTCAAGGTGAGAATATTTTTTAGTAGCATCAAAGGGAACATGAGAAGTAGTCTTAGAGATAAGAAAATGTGAGAATTGCAAGGCATGAATCATTCCAAGATTGCTGGTTTGGGAACCTTTGGGGATAAAAGGAATTAGAACTGGTTACACTTAAACTCCATCGTGCATATTGTCCTGAAGCAGAGAAGGCTGTCAAGGTCAGGTGGGTTATCTGATAAAGAGACCAAAGTATGTGCCAAGGGGTGTGCTTAAGTCATGTTATCCTAGCCAGAGTCACATTTTTAGTTGTTCATAGTGAGAATTTTAAGTGTAAAGTTAGCAAAGAGCCACATGAATTCTTGCTCTTAAGGGTGGGCAGAATGTCCAGAAACTTTAAAGAATGTCAAAGGCATAATTCACTTCATTACCATTGCTATTTATAATGCCTATCACTTGCATTTTATAGCACCATTGGTCCATTCTTTCCTCTCTCACCTCCTTCCCTCTTCAGTTTTTTTTTTTCTCTTATATAAGAGAAAAAAACCCCATAAAAACAAAAACCATGTCTACTGGCAAATTTGCCTCCAAAGTTTCAAAAGAGGATGTCATCTGAAGGTGACCCCAGAGAAGGGGAAGGTAGGTTCCTATAATCTCTTCTGATGTTTATTGGTATGATTGCTCATCAAATCTATCTCCTTAACCCCACCCCTTAAGTATGTGGGAAATCTTTTACTTACTCCACTCTCTGCATGGCTGTGTTCCCTCTCCATGTGCCTCCTTTTTTTTTTTTTGGCACCTGGGTGCCTTTGGCTCTAGTGGGAGGATTTATAGTTAGGAAGGATGACCTTTACTCTTTCTTTTAAAACACATTATTTTAATCCTTCTTAACCTGGTAGGGAGAACAAGTAATGGCATGAAATGGAGAAAATCAATTAGAGGTGGATGTTTGAGGAGTCAGAATTGGCTACTTGAAGGTTATAATGGTAAGGAATTTGAGAGACGTGACTAATGGAGAACAGTTGTTAACTCATCTGTCAATCACCCAATGAAACTGTAAACTCCATGAAGACAGGATTCAAAGCTTTATTCTCTTTTGCAAAAATTTCTTCTTTACAGCAAAATTCTTCCACATAATGGGTGCTCAATAGTTATTTAGTGAATGAATGAATGAACGAATGAAGACTTTCAGTCATAACCACTAGACACCATTGCAATTTAGACCATTGAGGATGGCCAATTCCCTAGTCATCTTACACTTAGAGTCTAGCTCTCTGCATGTCATTTACTTTCTTGTATTATTGTCATGTATCCCTCTCACCTGCTATATTTTAAGCATTTTAAAGGGAGGGATATTAAACAGATACAGTTAGCCTCAAGTCTCAATTCCTAGCATACTAGGCTGTAGGTAGTAGGAAATAAGAACATGTTTTATGAATGAATTATATCAGTTTCATCATAATAATATGAGGAAACTTCAAAGGAAACTTTCCTACATCTGAAAGTGATATTCTAAGAGATTTTTGGATCAGACTTAAAGAGATGCTAGAAATTGGCCTCTAATGATTACTTTGAGCTGATATGTATTAGTACTCTCCAGTGGAAACTGAAAATTCTAGTATGATAGTGATGATGACTGCTTTATTGGCATCTTACTTGAACAAATGTAGGTTAAATTTTGAAAAGATATACTATGGTAATAAAACTGGCAAAAGATCAGTTTTTGATGGTCTAAAGCTTCTACAGTTGGTGAAATATTTGCAGGCATATTGGAAAAACAGGATGATTCATTTTTTTAAAGGAAAGGATTTAAATCACATCTCTTCCTGGTGCAGACATGGATTGCCATTTCCAGAGGGGATATATTAGGACCTATTGGGTACATGATATTTTCTGCTTATTGCTAACTTCTATAAATATATCTTTTTTTTCCTTTACTGATTTTAGAGAGAGAGGAAGGGGGAGAGAGGGAGAGAGAGAGAGAGAGAGAGAGAGAGAGAGAGAGAGAGAGAGAGACATCGATGAGAGAGAACATTGATTGGTTGCCTCCTGCATGCCCCTCACTGGGGATTGGGCCCACAACCTGGGCATGTGCCCTGACCAGGAATTGAACTGGCGACCTCTTGGTGCAGGGGTCAATGCTCAACCACTGAGCCACACTGGCTGGGCTATAAGACTATCTAATAAATATTCCACAAAAGGAATGACACAAGTTGGACTTGTGTCAAACAATAGAAATCAAAACATAAGGCACATGATTATACCATTCTCCTGCCAGAGTTTATCAGAGATCAAAAATTACAGATTACTAATAATGAAGGGGGCCTAGAGATTATTGCATTAAGAAAAAGCCTCATCATAGTTAAGGGCCCTGGTTTTAGAGCCAGATAACTTGGGTTCCAGCCCTGGATCTACCACTTACTATCCATGTGACCTCATTCGAGTAACTTAACCACCTTGTACTTCAGTTTTCTTCTCTGTAAAATGGAGATAATAAAAATAGTTCTTATCTCATTGAGTGTAATGAGGATAGTATCTATAAAGCACTTATAAAGGTGTGGGCCTGGCATGTAATAAGTCCATATATGTGTTTTCTATTATCATTAGCTTAATACCTCTATATTTAAGAAATTGAGGTTCAGAGTCATGAATCATTATATGTAAGGCCACAGAATCTTAGCTAGAACCTATCTTTGCTCATTCTGAATTCAGAGTTTTTCTTTTTAACTTTGCCATGAACCTTTGCTATGTAAATGGAATGATTTCAGTAAGCCCTGAGAAATTGGAATTTCATTTAATGAAATATTTTTTAATGTTACAGCCAAAAATAGCCAGCAATGCTTATGACTAGTATCAAGAAGTATATATTAATTCTTTGGCTTTAAGTATTTTTTCAAATATGTTGGTGCCCCATCCATATCTTCTCCACTTACTAGTCTAGTGCATGCTATTAGTATCCTTCTAATAGGCATCTGTGACATTTTGCTTGCAGGCTTTTTCTTGACCTTTGCATGTGAAGGATAGAAATATCCAGTAGTTAATTCTCCCTTGGGAACAGTCCCCCCACCAGTGATGGAAAGGGTTTAAAGAATAAACACCCTGGCTACTTACCCCTCAGGTGAGATAACACACACACACACTGAAAGTTATTATATCCACCCCCCTCTCAGAAGTCCCCAGCATGATTAAGCCTCAAGAGCCCACAAGACACTTTGTTTACTGGCAATACATCCTGAATTGGCCACTTTCTTTCCCCATCTCACTTTCCTTCTTCTCCACTGGTGTTTTCTGGGATCACCTTGCAAATAAAATACTTGCATTCAAATCCTTGTCTCATGTTCTGTTTGACTTCATTGAATGATGACTAGAAATAAGCAAGAGATCCAAGTTCTCTATGGCTTGGGATTAAATATGTACAATTTATTATTTAGTATTCTAGAAGATGCACAAAAATGCTGGCTGTGAGACCCTCATAAAAAATGGACATGTTTTTAGAGGACCCTTTTTCCATACATAACAAGCTGCGCCTATTTGGAAATACAAAGTTCTCAGAAACTTTTAAGCCTCGAAGGAAACTGGAAATGTTTGAACAAATAAAAATACTTACATAGCTTATATAATTTTTAACACCCTTCACAGATCTAAAGTCACTTTGTTAATTTAGGAACATAAAATGCATTATGTATAACTTGGTTGGCTCCTAAAACTATCATATTTGATATCTTGAGAGATGTGCAGGCCTGGAAATTTTGAGAAGCAAAAAGAAGGTTTTGAAATGGAATCTTGAAATACCATGATTAAATAAAATTCCAGGAATATTTTATAAGTTGGTCAGGTATAGGCTGCTCGTTCAGGTGGGGTAATTTCCCCTATCCTGGAATTGCTATAAGAGGTCGATTTTCAGGGAAATTTGGGAGCTAGATCTACTTGGGAATAGCCCTTTGTTCCATTGCGATAAGTTATAAATCATGTAAGTAAATCAGTTAGCAAATTACACTTCCCTGGCCATAGAAATTGGTTTGCATATAGCTCTTTTAGCTCAAAGGTTGGGTTTTTTGTTGAATGGTTGAAGTAAGATTCCTCTTGGATATAAATTTCTATGTGAAATCACTATCTGAAATCAGCCTTTAAAAGAGGGTGGGCAATCCTCCTTGTGGTTCCTGAACAGAACATGTAGGTCCAAAGCAGATGGCTGGTCTCTGTACCAGAGATTAACTCAGTGGATGCTGGACATTTCTGGGTTGAGGGGCATGCTGAAGGACATCATTTGAGAGGTTGCTGGTAAGCTGGTGACACCGGATGCTTCGTTGCTAGTAAAATATTATGGATACCTGGAGCTCATGGACAAGCCTTTTGAACCTAATTCCTTTAGGAAAACTCATCTGCTCATGAAGTTTGGAGAGGATATTACACTTTGGGGCATGGAGCTGGGCCTTCTGAGCATGCGGAGGGGAGAGCTGGCCAGGTCTCTGTTCAAACCGGCCTATGGAATACTGGGCTGCCCTCCCTGATCCCCCAAACACTGCCATTCTTTTAGAGAGTGAGCTATTTGACTTCCTGGATTCTGTTGAATCAGACAAGTTGTGTGCCCTGTCAGCAGAGCAACAAGATCAATTTCCACTTTCATAAGGTCCTAAAAGTGGCAGCTACTGAACAGAAGTTTGGCAACTACCTTCTCTGCCAAAATAGTTTCTATGATGCCAAAGTGAGATAAAAACGGGCCTTGTTGCTTCTTGCAGCAATTAGCACCCTCTAAGAGCAGCACCTGGTGGAAGGGAAGCTGCCAAGCTTCTTGTTGTCCTCTCCTCTATGTACCTGAAGCTGGAGCAACCCACCAGTGCCCTTCCCTGTGGAGTTTGGGCTCTGATCATTTACCAAAAGAATTCCAGAGCCCTCTTCTGGTGTGGACAGCCCTGTCTCCTCGTGACTGAGTATCAGAAGGCCCGGGGTTTTCTAGTCTGAGCCCAGAAGGGACAGCCCTTCACACATGGCATCAATAACGAGCTAAAGAAACTGGCCAGCTATTACAGGGACTACACAGATAAAGAAATGTGCCACTGAATGTTCGCTCATTGTGATTGCCTCTACAGTAAGAGAAAATTAAAGATTCTTCAGCTAACTACAAGCAAGAGAAGTGAGGCTGCTGAAGTTCTCCATTGGTATTTGTAGGGGCAGGATGGCAGTGGGGATGAGATCTCTTTGGAAAGAAAGAACTCCCCAGGGCACACTGTGTCACAGTGGCCTGCTTGGAAAAGGGGCTGGAATTCCACAGCCCTGGGCATTGCCTCATCTCTGATGCTGCTGAACCAGGTTTTCACAGGTGCTGTTTTCTGTTCCATATTTCATGCACATAGTAGGGGAAAGTGTCACTACTGACAAGTAGAAAAATGCTATTTTTTAAGGCTGTTTCTTGTTGTTTTTTTTTAAAAAATGGATTTAGTCCTTGGCTTTTCTCCCAGTCCCAACTTCTCTTCCAGCTGCTTATGTCTTTGGGTAAATACAAATAGAGATCGCTATGTGTATTTTATAGGGTTCTCTGTTTTGAATAGGGAGAATTATGTTACGAATGTTGTAAATAAATAAAATACTTCCTTGTCCTTGCCAAATAAAGAAAGAAAAACAGAAAAAAAGAGGGTAGGCAAAGCTGAGAAAATTGCGTAGAATTTAGAAGAGAAGGGGAGCCAGAGGCATGATCAAACTGTACCTGAAACTGACACTATATAGGGACTTCTCAGTTGCAAGAGCTGCTAAATCCTCTTTAGTGTTTTAGCCTGCTTATATGAAAAATTATATTTCTTGTACCAGAAGGCATCCTTATGGACACAATTAGGCATAACAGGAATGTGACTACTAGAACTTATTCTTTGAAAGTAATTTAATAAAAATTTAGGTTTAAAATCTATAAGCTGTGCTTTCAAGCTCTGTTTTATAGACTTTTCAAGAGCTGATGTTAAATATGGCTGAGAAATCTGATCATCATTAGCAGTTTAGCAGAGAACAAAGTTCAGAGTCTTCTTGACATGGAAGTTCAGTATAAACATCATAGAGGAGGATGTTGTCTGGCAATCAGTAATAGTTTGTTACTTTGCAAGCACATTTCACAAAACTAACTGGCTACATTCCAATTTGAATAAGCAAATTAGAGTAAACAATTCCACCTGGCTTAGATACCTATTTTATTTGTGCAATTGGCCGTTCACTTGGCATGTAGTATTAAGTGTTCAACAGCTGGTGCTCTCCCATCCATGGGGCCTTTCTTTTCAGAAGATAATTACTTCACAGAATGACAAAGAGCTGGGATCTGAGCTGGGATTATTTAAGACCAAGGATGTACTAAAATCTTAAGAGATCACTATTTTAAATAATGATGATAACTCATAAAATGGAAATCTCTTCTCTTTTTGACAAATTGTAAACATTTTTTCTCTAAGAGTGAGGAACATAGTTTAATACAATTTCCTTTAGGTATTAACTTAAGAAAGTATTTAAACTTATTGAGTGTGACCTTGTGCCCATTATGGAGAATTTTATCTTGGTAAGATGCTAGCAATTTGTAGAATACAAAACAAAATTGAAATATTGTTTGGCCATATGCATTGTTTTTTACTTATGAAGTCTTTTTCACTCTATCAGGCTCTCTGTTCTCAATACACACATAAAACTTGCACACATTCTCTGTCTCAGCTTATGGTTATTGCTCTAGGAAGTCTTTAACCACCACCACCTACCTACCCACCAAAAGTTATATACAAAGTATTCTGTACTTGACCATCATAGCATTTATCATATGCTGCTGTGAGTGTCTCTTTATTTGTCTTTATCTCCAAATGTGGTGGACAGACTTTAAGGTGATCTCCAAGATCTCTGTCTTCTGGTGTTTACAGTCTTGAATAATTTTCTCCCCTTGATTTTGGAATCTGTGACTTGCTTCCAACCAGTGGACTATGGCAAACATGATAGACTGCCACTCTCGTGACTAGGGTACATTATATAGGGTGGGGAAAAAGTAAGTTTACAGTTATGAGTAAGCAAAACAGAGTTTATTCTTGTATTATTATTTATTTTCATATTATTTTCCATACGAACAACTGTAAACCTACTTTATCCCCACCCTGTGTAACTCTGACTTGCCAGAAGGCTCACTCAAAAGACTGTCCTCAGTAGCTTTGAAGAAGCCAGCTGCCAGGAGTCCTCCAGCTGCAAGGAAATAAGTTCTGTCAATGACCTGAGTAAGCTTGGAAGTCCTATCCTTGTTCTTATAGGATGGATAGAAATTTGAAGTAAGAGATGCTAAATTTCTTTTCTTAAGGAATACTGTGAGTAGTTGGTGGAACCAGGATCTCTGAGTCCCCAGCATGTAGTGCAGGGACTAGCACGTAATAGGTATCCAAAAGATGCCTCTCAAATTGGTATGTATGGTTTAGGCTGGCACCACCCACAGAGAACGTCTCAATGTGAGCACTTCTTAATCCACCAATGCTTTCCAAAGCAATCCTCTTCATGTGGAGGATTAGAATAGGAAGAATAACTCTGACTATGTAGCTTGAAGCACTGTCCTTTGAGCTCTGGTGACCAGATGCATCAATACTTCACATTTTTAAAACATGAGAGTAAATAGCCTTAGAATTCTCACTGGTAGAAATTATGTCTGTGCTCTGTCTCCAGTTAAATATTTTCTGGTGAGTGCTTATTTTTCTCTAGGAGATGATCAGCTTATCTGGGTGGAAAGACAGGGCACTATTCTCTGGTTGAGTGACCACACTGTGCTCTTCATGGTTAGCTTGGCATTGTGGGTGGAAAGATGAGTGGGTGGCACACTTTGCAATTAGGTCTTGAGCTCTAACAGCAATTGTTCAGCCTTCTTTTACAATTGCCTTTTTTTCCCTTAGGATCTGAGCATAACTTTTTTTTTTTTAAGTTTCTTGGTGCTGTGAACAATTTCATTCTCTGGAAATGTCTATTGAGATGATGCTTGAAATCTTTTTATGACAGATTTTTAAAATGGAGTACTTAAAAATATTAAATCCCTTTCTTCTGTTTCTCCTTCCTCCCTTTCCTCCTTCCTCTCTTTCCTTTCTTCCATCCTCCCTCTCTCTTTCCTTCTCCAATTATTAATTGAGCACCTACTAGGTGCCAGAGTCAAAAGGTTATTCAAGTGTGACAACATTTCACATCTCATACAGCTTATATATATAAAGCATGTGCACGTTTGTGCACCTGTATGTGAGATGGGAGATGTTTACAGAAATAAACAGGAAAATAAATAATATACAAAAATATCCATTTTAAATATTATCATGAAGAGAAAATAGGCTGATATAATAGAGAGAGATTAGTTGGCGAATTTCTTAGGTTGGGTGAGCAGAAAAGGTCTTTTCATGAAGCTTTAAGCTGGGATAAGAAAGATCCAGCCATGCAAAGATCTGGTGGAAGAGAATTGCTGGCAGAGGGAATAGTTAATGCAAAGCTTCTGAGGTGAGAATGAGCTTGGTGGGTTTCAGGACCAGCTGAGAGGTCACTATGACTTACTGTGGTAGGAGAAGGAAAATGGGTTAGGGGACAAGGTTATGGATACGGGCAAGGACTAAATCATTCAGGGCCTTGTAAGCCATGATGAAGCATTGTAATTTATTCTAAATACAATGGATAGTAATTATTTTAGGCAGATAAATAACAATGATCTGATTCACTCTTGTAAAAAGATTACCGGATGGTGGATTTAAATATTTATTATATTATTATTTTTCTTGTTTGAAGTTCTGCAATATTTCATATTTTTAAGATAACTCTTATTACTGTATTTAAAATTAATTGTTAGAGGGCAGTAATAGAGGTAGGGAGATTTTCTAGGAGGCCACTGTATAATTTCAGGGGATAGATAAAGGTGGCTAGAACTAGGGTGGTAGCAGGTGTGAGGAAGAGAAGTAGACAAATGCAGAATGTGTTTTGAAGGTAGAGTTGATAAAACTTGCTGATAGATTGAATATGAAGCACAAGAGAGAAAAAAAAGGAATCAGAGGTATGTTTTGATTGAGCAATTGATTTAGAAGATGGTTCCATTTACTAAGATGGGGAAAATTGGGAGAAGCACAGGTTTTGGTAGTGGTAGGATAATCAAAAGTTCTCTGATGGCCATCTCAAGCATGAGATTCCTATTAGATATTCAAGTAGAGATGTTAGGACTGGATACAATAGGCTGAAGAAGGAGATCTGGGATCATAAGCTAATCAATGGTCTTTAAGTCCATGGATGGAACGTGATCACCAGGTAGAGTTCAGATAGAGAAGAGAGAGGGACCCAGGAGTGAGCCATAGACCACTCCAATATAGAAGTCAAAGAGAAGAGGAGAAACTACCAGGGGGGATTGAGCAGTGAGGCAGAGGGACAATCAGGATGGGTGAAGCTGAGAAAACCATGAGAAGAAAATATTTCCAGTTGGAGGGCATAATCAACTTTGTCTAAAGCAGCAGTTTTTAAACACTTTTATGCCATAGTGTCTTTTGTGGGACGTTGAGGCCTATGGAACATTTCTCAGAAAGAAAGAAAAAAAACATTTTTAAATGCACAAAACAAAATGCATAGGAATACCAAGGAAACCAATTATGTTGAAGTAGAGTTGTCCAAATATTAAAAAACAGCCTGGCCAGTGTGGCTCAGTGGTTGAGCACTGACCCATGCACCAAGAGGTTGCAGGTTCCATTCCTGGTCAGGGCACATGCCCAGGTTGTGGGCCAAACCCCCAGTGGGGGGCATGCATGAGACAGCCAATCAATGTTCTCTCTCATTAATGTTTCTCTCTCTCTCCCTCTCCCTTCCTGTCTCTCTAAAAATAAATAGAGAAAAACAGAAAATTAATAGTAATATGTGTTTTCATTAACATTATCTATAACTAGATATAGTAGTAAGTTAATAAGTATTGTAATGTCTAAGTAGTGATGAGCAGAGATAATATTTTGAGATATCTGAAATGTCTTCAAAGTAATATGCAAGATGCAATATGAAAATGTAATTCGTATAAGATGTAATATGACAATATCTGTGATTTCGTGACAGTCACAGGTACTGCTAATACTACTGTGGTTTGTTGACTATGTTTAAAACTCAGGTAAATGCTAAATTTCAGTGAGTGATTAGTGAAAATAAAGACATATTTTTATTCCATGCAAGTTCACAGACTCTGATTTAAAAATCACTGGTGTGATGTTAAAAGATAGATCTTCCAAAATGGCATTCAGTGATGCGGAGTCTTCTAAACAGTGACTTATTTTGCTATACTTGTTTAATCTCGAGCAATACCCTTATGCTTGTCAATGTTCTAAGCTTACTGTTAGAAAATCACATTAGAAGGGCATAGGAGCAATGAGAGAGGAAGTGGGTGGAGTGGTGAAGGGACGCTGAATATTCTTTTCTCTAGTTATTTATGTTGAAGAGTATTAATATTCATAAAGATGTCTAATATTAAAACAGATTTGGAATTGAATTCATTAGGGCAGCAAATATTTAAATCTGCCTCTACTCCCATTATTTGATATTCATAATACTTTATAGGGAAAGATAGACCTTTGTATAAAAAGTTCTCCCTTTGTTCTCCTGTCCTTTTTTTTGTCTCCTTTAAAGTTCTGAAATATCTATTATATTCCTCTTCCCTATAGTTAAATACTGATATACAAAATATATGTAACTTGGGTCTTTAAAATACAATGCCCTTGTTATGAATTTGCTATTAATTTGGAAATTTCCAAGGCAGGTGCTCAAGAGATATGTTTGACTGCTGGATAGAGAAGGTTTCCTAACTCCCCACTCTACCATGTACCTCCTCAGTAATGCAGTATTCTTCAAGTCTAAACATTTACACCTGTATCCAACATATAACCTATTCTATTCCATGATGAACAGCCCTTCATATTCATTTTGCTGCATTATACTATAGTGCAGTGGTTGACAAACTGTGGCTTGTGGCCTGTTTTTGTACAGCCAGCCAGCTAAGAATACTTTTTAGCCCGGCCAGTGTGGCTTAGTGGATTGAGCATTGTCCCATGGACTGAGAGATCTCCTTTCAATTCCCCATCAGGGCACATGACTGGGTGGTGGGCTCAATTCTTAGGTGTGCAGGAGGCAGCTGATTGATGTTTCTCTCTGATATCGATGTTTCTCTCTCTCTCTCTCCCTTCCTCTCTCTCTAAAAACCCAATAAAAACATATTTAAGAAAAAAAAATAATGCTTTTTATATTTTTAAAGGGTTGTAAAAACCAAAGGAAAAAAACAACAACAAAAAAAACAAAGAAAAATATGCAACTGGGACCTTATGTGGCCTCAAAACTTAAGCTATTTACTAGTTAGTCCTTCACAGAAAAAGTTTGCTGATCTCTGCATAGTGGCTTGAGTGTGCAAAGGCGTGCACACATGTATGCAGAGGAAAATTTCTCAGCCTTCTTCTGTATATAATAGAGTTTGTCCCCTTGACTACCAGGGTGGACAAATGATCAGACTTGGCCAGTCCTAGTATGTCATCACTCTATCAACTATGATTGGTCCAAGGGGTTGTCATGTGAAACCGGCAGGAGTCCTAAGTGTCTATCCTTTCTACAGTTATAGATATGTAGAAGTAGAGAAAAAGCTCCTTCTCTTTTCGCTGGAGTTGCTAAGCTGCAATGGGATAAGCCTGGTCATGCTGGTGTACATCATAGAAGAGCATATGCGATAGGAGAAAATGGAGCCAATGTGTGGAGGGAAGTAGGCCTGATAGATGGAGAGCAAGAGGGCACAGACCAAAGCAACTGACCTCTTGATGCTTGAGGGCAGATCCATTCTTCCCTCTCTGTACTATCTGAGTCAGCAATTTCCTTTTGTTGTTTAAGCTTGAGTTGCAATTCTACCACTTGTAAGCAAAATACCTCTTCATAATTCAAATGTCACAGCTCTTCCAAAAGGTCTGTAGGAACCTTGACTTTTTCTTTCTTGCTTAATTGGAAAGCTGTAGTAATAATATATATAGATACCGATTACTAAGCACTCTCAATGCTCTAAGCACAGGTCTAGTTGTTTTACAACATTATGAAGTATGTATTATTAGTGCCACATTATAGAGGGGGAACAAAACTCAGAGTAGTTAAGTAATTTAGATCTCACAGCTAAGTAGGTGCCAAAACTGAGATACCATCTGCATTTTTTGTGACTCCAAGGTTACATAAATCACATGACTACCATAAAATTTAAGTGATCTGACAAAATAAGACCTTATCATGCCCTTCCCTCCGAAAATAGCACAAGTCAGTATTGATTTCTTCATTGACATTTTAGAGTTTAAATGGAGCGACATTATTTTCTCATTTTATATAAATATAAAAATTTCAAATACATGTTAATAACTTGACTGTTATTGCTTTTGGGAACTCATTGTGCCCCATTATTTAGCTAAGAAATACATGTGTTTGAAAATGTAGAGGTGATTTCTAACCACCTGTCTTAGCTGAGATTCCCTAGAGCCTGTGGCAAGGAGTAAGTGCTCATACTTGACTGGGGAGGTGCATTGAGAGTGAGGACAAAGGAGGTCAGTCAGGGAGGAAGGGAAGCAATGCAAGGTGATGTGTGACAGGGTTCTGCAATGAGCCACAAAGAGACAGAGCTAATCACTTGGCAGATGTGTCCACTTAGTCAGAATGTCTGTGGATGGATGTGTGTGTCCAAGCTGTGTGGATAAAGTGTGCCTCCAAATAGTTCACAGAAGGAAAGATGGAGAGAGAATTTATGTGCTAGGCTCCCTCCCATCTCCTGTTTCCTGTTGGTTAGGGTTTGCCACAAAAGAAGTAAACTTCCCCTCACTTCTAGGTTGTGGCATCTTGATCCTTTGGCATCTAAGAGGATGCTCCATCCCATGCCTTGTGGAGTGATGGTATAGACTAATTCAGTGTAGGAGTCAGAAACACCAGGCAAATGGCTGGTCACAGGGCAGCATGGCAGAGGCTAGGGCAAAGCATCCAGCATTCCTGAGGCAAGTAATTGATTGATCCCAGATGGTGGAACAGCTCTGAGGGGCGTTGATGGGCCATGGAAGTTGGCTGAAACAATGCAAGCAGCTGGGGATCCAAGTGGCAATGATGCAGATTCTGAGTAGACACAAAAAATGTGATGTCATATAACCATTGAATAACCACTGTTATGCCTACATTTTCAAGTTTTGATATATTATGTCAAAAGATCATGAACACTCTAAGGAAATGAATGCTAGCTCACTTTGCATACACAATATGATAAGCAACTCAAATTTGGTTTGATCAGATATTAAATGATTTTTCTTTAGTTCCAATAGAGATGATTTATCTAAGTCCAAACATTTGCTAAAGCTTAATTTAGGTTGATGCACTAGACGTATTTTTTTTTATTTTTAATATGGTGAATTGTTATTATGAATATCGGATCTTTCATCATGGAAACAGCAGCTTCCAATCCTTGAAGACAGCCAGTGAATGGATATTTAAGTAGTGGTTCATCTATCAGTATAGATTGGATTCAGTGGGGAAATATATATATTTCCTATCTGCACTGCTAACACGGTTGATGATTATAAAACTTTCTATTATCCATCTGTGGCTTCTTAGGAGGAAACCCATAAGGCATCCACAGTGTCACGTTGGCTTGACTCTTTGTATCTGGAAAGGTGAAAAAGTCATCAACTGTTTCAAATAACAAAAGTATATTCTCCCTCATAGTCTCGGAGGTAAAATCTGAAAAGCAAAACATTTACAAAGGCACAATTTGATCTTTCACATGAAGGAGTCTAAAGTTGATAATACAGTTGGGAACACACTCCTATTGTTTTTATTTCCCCCTTCCTGAACACTCTTCCAGCCCAGCTGTTGTGGGCATCCCTGATGCTCCCTGAGCAGGGATTTTAAATGAATCCACAGCAGATTGTTCTCAGACTGAATTGTGTGCAACAAATCTGGGGAATTCCTAAAGGAGTTCATAGCATAAATGGTACTCCTTCAGGGTCAAGACAAAAAAACAAAAAAACAAAACATAACTTACTTTTTCAAATATTTTCATTTCTCTTATAAATGAAGTTGGACCAAATTGGTTTAGGATTATTTTCTGAGAAAATATGTTTTTGTGGACTTTTGGTCTATAGTCTTAATGATCCCTGCAGTCTGACAGGGATCATCTGACAGCGGGCAGTATTTTGCCCACTGAAAAAGCAGCCAGTATTTAGTACCTTGATGACTGAAAATTCAAAGCCATGTGTCTGTCCTTAAAGACTTATGGTGGGGCAAGGTAGGCAGAAGGAAAAAAGATGTAGTATGTATATCTTAAAATCACTCTATATCTACTATCAAAAATCTCCTTTAGATTTTTTTAAAGGTGGGCTGTAAAGGAATACTAAGTGTCTTCTTTACAAAGCACTGCATTGCCTCCTCCTACCGTAAACCCTGACATAGTGAACCCAAATGCTTGGAATTTCTTTGGCCTAGACTTATAAGACTAAGAGGCCATTGGCCAGGAAACCAACTGACATTAGGGATTTAGTTAATAAAACAACTTCCAGGGAGAGGTCCTGGGTCAGATCCATTAAGGCTGATTGTTACATATTTTTTTCACCTGTCCATCTCCATGTGAAGTATAGTCACCTTTGCAATGAGGACCTCAGGGCACTATACAGTATGTAGTTGATAAGGAGTAACCCAGATTTACTAATGTGAAAAAGGAGAAAAAACAGTTTTAAAAGTTTGAACTGCAAATGGTGAAATAGAGTATTTTTGTATTTGTTTGTTTTGGTAAATCTTTATTTTCTGCAAAATAAAGATTTTAGTTAATCAAAGTCTTATTATTAGCATTAATAACTATATGCTTTTTCTTTCTTTGTGGTATTCTACTTGTTAAATTTTTCACTCTGATAGATGAGGTCAACCTTCTGGTAGGTGAAAGATTACCAATATTTCTTTATAGTAGAGTGTTGATGTCCAGCTTCCTTGAAGCTCTATTCAAAACACATTACTCTGATCTTAAGCCTCAAATTATGGCCAATACTGCCATTAGTGAAGGAATGATGATGTTATTACTTACTTTCTAAAGAAAAAATATGTGGAAAATGGGAGAAAGCAAGAGACATTGCTTATTTATTTTTAGTACAAAATAAAGGAAGAATGAATTACCAGATAGTTCTTGCCTCTGCTCTGGCAATTTTGCCCCACCATTTGATATTAACATTCATGAAGAGATATCTATAATTCTCTGGAGCCCAGGAGCAATATCCCTTCCCATTCAGGTAATCCATCACTCTGAAGGGTGGACAGATAATAGGAACGTATGTTTCATTTATCGCTCCCTGCCAGTAGAGGAAATGACAGTAATATTGAAACTCTTTAATATCTTGTTTAATGTCTAGTAGTAGTAGGTTGATTATTTGCCCAGGTCCCCATTCTGACCAGGGTGTGGTCAGCATCCATGTTTTCTGATATGGAGAGCAAAAGAATTGCAGTGTCCATTTGAGCTGCCTTGGGGTTGGAATCTGTCTAGATCTGTGGTTATCAAGTGATATATATGCATGAGATGGAAAGGTAGATAGATGGGGACCTAGGTCGTACATCAGTATTTTTGATGTGGGGAATACTGTATATTTTGCAAAGTCACCACCACACCCAAGTCGGGAAATACTCAAGTTAGAGCAGGTATTGTTACTGGAAAAAAAATGTTTTCTCCATTGAGATCCCAGTAATAAAACATGGGACATACAGGAGTATCCTCCCTCTCCCCACCAAACAACTGATATGCTATATTGCAGACTAGAAAGATTGTGTTTTCATTCAATGAAATTCCTGGAGTATAGCATTTTATACATTGAGGGAGTTTGAAAGTTATTCCCTAAATAATTAAATGGAGTTAGAAATGTAATTACAGAGCCTCTGAATTATTGTAGTTCTTGTCACATGATGAAACTTGCCACGGTCCCTTTCTACCACTTCCTTTTATTTGCCTCTTTTCTCTTTCCCACCCATTTTCTAAATATTCTCTGACTATAGCTGCATGCAACTTTCGCAAATGTGCCTTAACTATGTGGTTGTAGAAGAAATCCTTAGCAGGTAAGGAAGTGGGACTCAATGAGGTGAAGTGTCCCATTCAAGGTGACTCAGTGTCAGAACCAAGATTCAACCTGAGTTCTGTTTGCCTTCTTGGCACCATAATTTTTCTATTTCCCTATACTGCTGCCAGAGGATATTTATATGATTTGTACTAACAAATATCATCATCTGTGTATGCTAAGCACTGAGGAAAAGATTAACAAGACATGGTTTTCCTGAGGTTTAGAAAACTACTTTCTAGCTAGGGCATCATCACCAATAACTAAAACACACAATAGTATCCTGAAGACCTATAGCACCCTGAAGATGGAGCCTCTGTCTCTACCTGCGGCATCTGGGAGGATTCACAGAACAGGTAGTGACCTTCTGCCTGGCTTGTGTGGCTCAGTTGTTGAGCGTCAACCCATGCACCAAGAGGTTGCCCACTTGATTTCCAGTTAGGACACATGCCCAGGTTGTGAGGATGGGGAACATGCAGGAGGCAGCCAATCGATGTTCTCTCTCATGATGTTTCTCTCTCTCTCTCTCTCGCTCTCTCTCTCTCTCTCTCTCACTTCCTCTCTCTCTAAAATCAATAAAGAAAAAAAAACTTAAGTGATTATCAATCATCTACGTTTTAGGGTGTGAGCACTCTGGGAAGCCTGGTGGGTAAAGCGGGTAACTGAAAAGTTAGCTCAGCTGGTGTGGCTCAGTGGATTGAGTGTCCTCCCATGGACTGGGAGGTCCTGGTTTGAATCCCAGTCAAGGCATATGCCTGGGTTTCAGGCTCGATCCCCAGTAGGGGGCATGCAGGAGGCAGCTGATCAATGTGTCACTCTCACATTGTTGTTTCTATCTCTTTCCCTTCCTTTCTCTTGAACAAAATCAAATTTAAAAAACCTTAAAACATTATTTAAAAACAAAGAAAGGTTAAGGGGCCCCAAGAAAGGAAGGTAAAGATGAAATTCAATGTGATTTTACAATTTTACCCAGGGGGAGGCCCTAACTAATAGACCCAATCCAGCCCTGTTGGCCTTAGAATAGTCCTTTTATAGAATTAAAGTTAATAGAGTTGTTAGGATATTTAATGAGACAAGGTGGATGGATGTGATGGAGACTGGTGGGGGACACATCAGATAGAAGGATCCTGGAAGAAAGTAGAGGCTAGTTAATGCCACAACTAGAGTACTAAGCTCTGGGAACACTTGCAGTTTTATTTCCCCCTTTTTCCTTTGAAAGGGAATTGTATGTTTAATGGGATAGACTTGAGTATTATACAGGAAAAGGAAACGACTGCCTCTTATAACCTCCTACCAAACCCCTGTGATTATAATTTGGTTTCATAATTATATTAAATCAGGTTGTAATCCCTTAAAAACTCAGCACCCTTTACCTACTGATAGTGCAATCAGTCTAAATGCCATTTATAGTTAGTCTAGAGCAGAAAACAATATTTAAAACCAATTTTCAGTCTGAATTCATGGAAAAAAAACCCATCACTCTATCTTATTTATAATAAACTCATTCAAGTAGATCCAGGCACAATATAAACAAGTGATGGAAAATCCCTAGGAGGTTTTGGCTCATACATTCTGAGCAGACATGCTCTGGAAAACACAGACATTCTCAAAAAACTGCAGTCTGCTGAAAATGCCAGAAGATTTTAGGAGACTGCACTGTTCATTAGGACTTGGCATCTTTCATTGCTTTTGCATAGGGAATGGGTAAACACTTTTTAGCTGATCATATGTCCAGCTCTTTTCTCTGATCCTGTTTCAAATAGACAAGATCTGAAGGCATAGAGAAGATATGTGCATGGGACCAAGGAATGAGGATCCTGCAAAGTAACCCAAATCATGACGCATGGGAACTCATTCTTGGTGAGTTGAAAAGGCAGGCTAGACAGTTTCCGTGGAAGTCAGGCAGTATGTGAATGGTAGCTCATGCGATAGAGTGGAGTGGTGGAAAGTGCAGAGGCTTTGGACCTAGATAGACCTGTTTGAACTTGGCTGTACCATTACAAGCTGTGTGACCTTAGGCAAATTACTTAACCATTTTAAGGGAGCTTCTGCTTCCTTATCAGTAAAATGGAGAAAAACATATCTTTCTACAAAACTGCCAAGATATTTAGCTTAAATAATATTACTAAGCACCCAGAACACATTATTTCTTCTTTATTCCCCCTTTCCCTTCTTCCTTTCCTCCCTTCTGACCTTTCTTTCTCTATTTCTTTCTTTCAACAAAGATTGGTGAGCATTGGACCAGATGCTATCAGTGCTTTGTTCATATTCCCTTGGATCCCTTTACAAATTTTGGTGCATAGGACTCCTGGTGTGTTTTTAATCCCAGAAGCCAGCATCTGTGTCTATTTGTCAAAGGTTTGTGTTCAAGCTGCCAGGATCCCCTTTGCTGAAGAACCAAAGGGCCTGGGAATTTGCATTCCCTTGTGGGTACCCATTAACCAATAATTGATAGGTGGAAAGAAATAAATGGTCCAGTCATCATGCCTCTTCACAGGGACAACTCAGAGGTGTGACCTAGATGATATCCAGAGCTCCCTTGCAGGACTGAGCCAAAGTGATCTACCATCCAAGGGAACTGATGTCCTATCCTTGCTTGGTCTACTTCCTTTCCTAGTGTCATTTCCCAAGCTCCCTACTGATTTCCTGGGAGCACTTCCCAATAAACCATTTTCACATGAATTCTTATCTCACTGTTTGCTTTTGGGAAACTCAGCCCTAATTTGTACTTTCCATGTAGTCCATACAGTTCTGGGCATTAGGAATGCAGCCATGAACAATGGTCAGACATAGTCTTACTCTCATGTTTTACTAACTGGAAATACTGTAGCAACAACCTATGTTAAATAGGTTCCTACAATAAAGACTGCATTTTAGACATTCTGCACAATTCTACTTTCTTCTGTGGGGGAGGGAAAGAATATAGGCTGCAGAGTTAGATCTTCTAAATCTGTGTCCTGATTTGTTTATGTCTTAGCTGTAAAACCGTGGATAGCTGCATTTAACTTACTGTACCTCGCTTTTTCCCTTTACAATGAATTTACTAATGCCTGCCCTGCCAAACTCACAGGGTTGCTGTAGGGCTGACTAAAGTAGAATATTAAAAAGACTCTATGGCACATAACCAAAATGTAGTCATTACCTGCAGATATTACCTGAGCAATTGACAAGCAAGGGCTTTGAAAAATGTAGGTACATCATGTCATTTCGTAGAATGTGTTACATATTTTATAAGGCACTGCTTTAAAAATTAACTTTAATGTTTTTATCCTTGCTGAATTAAGCAAATGTGATTTGGTAGGGTCAGTGCAACGTCATAAGCTTGGTGTGCTTAAAATGAAGATCAGGCTGATGCATAAAACAAGCAATGCTACAGGTGACAGCAAAATATAAATACACCTCTTAGAGTTCTGCTAAGTATAAAGTGTTGACAAAGAATAGAGTAATGAGGCAAGTCTTTTGAAGAAGCCTGGCCCCTGATGTGCCTTTCCCTCCCCACATGCCCCAAGAACCAGGGCATCAATAGCTGCCTCAGGTAACTCCATCTCCTCTGATCTTACAGAAAGATTCCCTGTCATGTCCTCCATCTTGGTATTAGAGAACCATGCTCAACACTTCTTTAGGAATCCCTGTAACTGCTTGGTATTGCTTCTGGAAGCCTGAGCTCTGAGATTCCAGATTCAGGTTTTCCAGAATTAATTATGTCCACAGATAATTTTGGTGATAAAATTCAAAGTGGGTTAATCTAAAAGAGGACATTCCCTGGAGCCTTATAAAGGGCAAGACATGCATTCACCCCTCACTAGGGACTGGAGACAGATCCTGAAAAGTTAACATAAGTTAAGGCATACTCCTCCTATCAGTTCTCTTGTTGGGACCACATAGTTTTTGTTAACTACATATTTTTCCTATTCTTAAGGCTTATTCTGCGGCTATATTTATATGTGGCATGTCACTGCTGCCTCTAAATTGTGGCCTTCAGTCAAGTTTGCAAAATGACTGCCTACAGTTAGTTGTCCTAACCTTTCTATGTCTCAATACCAAACGGTGAAAGATATGTTTTTTTTTTTTTTTCTGCCAATCTAAACTCTGAAATGGTTTCCCTGAGTCAAGTGTCCACCCAATAAGCTAGGGTCAATGAGTGAACATAGCACTGATATGGTTTCAGAGTCCTACCTCTTAGGAGGAGGATTGTCAAACAAGTAAAGATCAGGGTGGGCACATGTTCTAAAACATTTACTACAGTAATTCAGATGCATTCCTAGGGTTGCTTGCTATGTATCTTTCACCCACATCTACTTAGCTCTCAGAAAAAATAAATCAGCATGAACCAAGCAGCCGAAGACAAGTCTGACAGAACCATCTGGACTCCATGAAATTTGACATCATTCTGGCTTCTCTTAAATCCATCCTTCTTTTGAAACCTACAGTCTTTTGACAGTTTGTTCTCAAGTAAGAAAGATATTTATATAGAAAAGAGTACTATTTAGGCCCCTTACTAATATAGAATCTGTGATTATTCTGGCATATTTTTCAAAGGGAATAAAAACTTATTCCATTAGCTTCTTGGGAAGGGTTATTTCCCTATGAATTCTGGTGGAGCATCCATTTCAGTGAAGAGTAAACAAGCCCACATTGCTGTCAAGTATTTCATCTGTAGTGAAATTGGACTTCATTAAAGCTAAGATAGGACTTTAATTTTTACAATCTGATTCATGTTTTATGATTAAAGTGAAATGAGATTTTAAAAAAAAGAACAGAGGGAGAGAGAGAAGGAGAGATTCTGCTTTTGTGGCTTCAACAGATATCTCTAGTTTGTGTTTCCTCATAAAGCCCTGGGGAGAGGGCATTGTTTCTTTTAAGTAAATGGCACTTGCTAGAAGCTACAGGAAGTTACTGTTATTTAGCAGAATGCTTCCTCTTAAAGAGATTAATCCAATCTGAGAAGATACCTGAATTCTTTTATCTTCAAGGAACACTACAGACGTGGAACCCAGCATATTTGGTCATTGTAAAGAACTTGGACCCTTTGAGTTGGGTAAGACCACTGAATCAGACACCCACACAGCTCAGTTTTGGAGTGAAGAGACTTCTTATTCAAAATGTATAATAAGGCTGTAAGGTACAATATCTCTCACCTCAGGCAATGCTCAGACATGGTAGAGGTGCTCCTTTGTGGCTTCAAAGGAAATGTTAAACTCCTAGGCATGGGGATTCTTGATGTTATTCTAATGGGGCAGACCAGCGGAGAACAGAGATGCACACAAGATTTTGTAAAACAGAGGTCAGAACTGGGCTTTTCTGGCTGTCGCTTGAATGGATGGATGTTGTCATGCTTTGTCAAGGAACTGTTTCAGTAGTGGGCTGAATCTTTTCCATTTGCCATTGCAGGTGTTCTTCCATTCTTTTTCCAACCTGCTTTGTCCCAGGATGCTGGCTTTTATGGATTATCTCAATGAAATCCTTTGTCCTTTGGCTTCTAGTTGGTTTTGGCCGATGTAAGGTTCCAGTAAGAGCAGGATGGGCAGGAAGAAAATAAGATTAGGCATTTTATTTACCCAGCTCTCATTCAGCCCAGTCATTATGAGTTGGCTTCCTCTGCTGAAGGCTTCAAGTCCAGTTAGGTGACTTATTTTTTAGAGAGAGGAATGTGAGAGTGAAACATAGATCAGCCGCCTCCTGCACACCCCTTACCGGGGATCAAGTCTGTAACCTGGGTATGTGCCCTGACCAGGAATCAAGCCTGCAACCTTTTGATACATGGGACAACACCCAACCAACTGAGCCGTATCAGCCAGGGTGGGTTTTCAGGTTTAAGTGTGGTAACACCTCTCTGCTGTGCTATCATCAGAGTACTAGATTATCCATTGCTAGATTCCCTTAAATAGTCCTTTGTTAAACTCACCCCCAGTTAGTGTTCCTTCCTCTTTCCTGCCAGGATCCTGAATGATACAAGTAGGGAGAGCCCTCACATTCACTCATGGGTTCCTTTCCCTAGATCTATTTCCAGCTCTCTAACATGCTTCATGGTTAGACCAAAAAAATAGTCAACCAATTTTCAGGGATACTGAAAAAAATGCTCTGCCAAAAATATCTCTATCCCCCACTCCTTTTGTAATTTATTAGGAGATGATATCTTTCATCCTATTTAGAGATGAGGTTTTAGTTGAAAAGATGCCTGAAAAAGACTTCACATTTAGTAGTTTAAGAATAATTGAGAGGATTAGAGCTAGGTTCTAGACATTGAGAACACAGAGATTTTCTCTGATTTGAAAGAGTTTATGGTGTAGGGCAATAACTGATACTAAATTCTTTCTTTCTTTTTTTTTAATCCTCACCGGAGGATACTTTTTCCATTGATTTTTAGAGAGAGTGGAAGGAAAGGGGGAGGGTGAGAGAGAGAGAGAGAGAGAAGGAGAGCACTAAATTCTTTCTTGAGAGTATGTTTTGCTAGAGAAATAAGAACAAAACCCCAATAAAAGAACTAAGCGAAAGGGAGATAAGCAACCTAACAGATACTGAGTTCAAAATACTGCTTATAAGGATGCTCAATGAACTTAGTGAGAACCTCAGTGAACTTAGGGAGGGCCTCAAGAGCATAAAAAAGGACCAGTTAGAAATCATGGATACACAGTTAGAATTAAAGGAGGCATTAACTGAAATAAAGAATAATTTACACAGCTTCAATAATAGAGTATGTAAATCCAAGGAGCAAACCATCGATTTGGAATATAAGGAAGCAAAAATCCCCAATCAGAACAGCAAAAAGAAAAAAGAATCCATAAAAATGAGGATAGTGTAAGGAGCCTCTGGGACAACTTCAAGCGTGCCAACATTCACATCTTGGGGGTGCCCGAAGGAGAAGAGAGAGAACAAGAAATCGAAAACCTGTTTGAAACAATAATGGCAGAAAACTTTCCTAACTTGGTGAAGGAAACAGACATACAAGTCCAGGAAGCACAGAGAGTCCCAAACAAGATGAACCCAAAGAGGCACACACCAAGACACATCATCATCAAAATGCAAAAGGTTCAAGACAAAGAGAGAATCTTAAAAGCAGCAAGAGAAAGGCAGCTAGTTACCTACAAGGGAGTACCCATTAGGCTGTCAGCTGATTTCTCAAAAGAAACTTTGCAGGCCAGAAGGGAGTGGCAAGAAATATTCAGAGTGATGAAAACCAAGAACCTACAACCAAAATTACTCTATCCTGCAAAGCTGTCATTTAGAATTGATGGACATATAAAAACTTTCCCAGACAAGAAAAAGTTAAAGGAGTTCATCACTACCAAACCGTTATTATATGAAATGATGAAGGGTCTTTTTGAAGAAAAAGATAAAATGTATGAACAAACCAAATGGCAATGTATACATATCTATCGACAATGGAATCTACAAACAAAATGAACAGGAAGAACAGAAACATTCTCATAGATACAGAGAACATTTTGTTGGTTGCCAGTTGGGAAGGGGGTTGGGGGAATGGGTGAAAAAGGTGAAGGGATTAAGAAGCACAAATTCATTGCTAGACTGACAAACCTCAAAGGGAAAGGGGTTGGGGGGGGTGGGAAGAAATAAACCAAAGAACTTATATGCATAACCAATGGACACAGACAATAGCGTGGGAAAAGGTGGGAGGGGGGCGGGAGTGGGGAGGAGGAGGTCAATGGGGGGAAAATGTGGAACATCTGTAATACATTTTACATCCAACAATAAAGATTTGGGGAAAAAAAAAAAAAAAAGAAGGCTCTGGGCTTTCGATGACAGACAAGCTTATGGTGAGAGGGACAGTGGAAGGTGGTAGCTTATAGCTCTAAAGATAGATAAGCTAATTATTTCTCTTTCCTTTTCTCCCTGTCTTTTTAGCGTTTTTGGATTCTTTTTAGAACTTGAAGGAGCTTTTATCATAATTTATTCTAGATTCTTCCTTAACATATTGGAGAATTGAGGGCTTCAAAAATTAAATGGTTTACCCAAGTCATACAACTGGGCCCTTGACCTTTAGCTTTACAGAAGGCCTTGATGAAATTTCACAGCACAACTATTGAAGGAGTGGCCTGTGGCTGGGGTTGGAGTTGCCTGTGAAGGAAGGATCAAGAGGGAATTGGGTTACAAAGAAAGGCACACACGGGTATGTCTCTGGGTGAGTCTGTGTAAAGAGAGGCTTTTATGTGACTTATTTTTGATAAATGTTGAGGAGAAAGACAAAGCACTCATGTTTAGTGTCTTGAAAAGTATGTACTGTATCGTTTTGGAATTGGAAACATTTTAATATGAGACTATCAGGATTTATTTGGTCCAGTTTCTCCAGAGCAGTCTTACTGGCATGGAAGTAACAGAAGACTGTTATTTCAGATCCTTGCTAGGTAGCTTAGCTATGTAGATGTATACAGATTGAAATTTAGTATCTGCCTCCATTTGACCATATTGATATGGTCCTCATCAATTAAATATACTATACAGTTATAGCAGGCTCTCATTTTCATCTATTTGTTCACTTGTCTATCTAACCTCAGTATACATATTATTGGAGAGAAAGGTGAGAAGCCAACAGTCTTGAGATGGGACTCAGTGAAAGTCAAAAGCATGCAAAAGAAACATTCCTAGACTGATGCAAACCTACAGGTGGTGGACAGAAGTCTGGGAGACAGGTCAGATGAGATAATGTCTTGGATAAAGGCCACAATGATAAGGAAGGATGAGGCATGACTTCTAGGTGGTGTGTTTATTACTTTCAATATTATTTAGAAAGGCTGTCTGTCCAAGAGAGGTGAATTTTGGGGGAAGCCCCATACTACAGTTAGTATTTTGCAGTTTTGAGATCACAACAATCCAATTGATGGATTAATGCCACGTGTGTGTGTGTGTGCAGATACACATGTATATATGTCATTGCTATAGAATTTTGCCAGACAATTACAACTTATATAGTTTATATGAATGCATGTATGCATAACCGATGGACACGGACAACAAAGCAGGGTATGGGGTGGGGGGGATGGGGAGGAGGGTGCCAATGGGGGAAAAAAAGGAGAAACATCTGTAACAAAAATAAATTAATAAAAAAAAAGAAATTGCATCAGTTATTGAACTGATAGGGGCATGAAAACTGCTGTCTGAGTTTCACCCCACTCTTCGGGAGGCTGCCTTTTTGAAAACAAAGCAGTTAAACCTCACTCTCTATACTCCAACACTCCAAGAGATACATTGGGAAGGGGTGAGTATGGAGGATGACCTAGAGAAGGATCAGGCACCTCGGCAGTGATTTGACTGGGATATTTTTAAAGGGCACCCTTCCCGCAACTTATCAAGTTTATAGTCCTGTGCAATGAATCGTGTATCTACTAGCAGGCAGGACTTCTGGCATTTCCATGATTTATATAGAAAACTATTAATACTTCCTGGCTCTGAACTAACACAGCACTTAGCCCACTCTCACAGGGACCTCAGCTTGGGAGAGCAACATACACATCTTCCTCCAATCCTGATCTTCCAAACTTGAGAGATTCTGCCTAAAGACCAACAACACACAACACACAACACACAACCATTTTGTGCATTCATGACTGTCTCCTGAAATAGGTTCTTAATTTCCACAGTCCTTGAATTGTGACAAGCTTTCAAAGGAAGAGATCGCCAAACCAATTGCTTGATCACACTGACATTTTAAAGGGGTGCTTAGTTGCAGCCATTAGTTCCCTAGCAGGCAACTGACAAGCAGCCATCATACCCAGCCCCATATTCACAGCAAGTGTAGGTTGTCAGGGTGGAAACTGAGGAAACATTATTCTATGTAGGGGCTGGGATTGCTCTGTGTGTTGTAAAGCCTAATAGAACCTGTGAAATGGATGATGAGTGGGTCTGAAATTCTTGTCTTTAAAAACTCTTGAGAAACAGATGCTAATGGAGGCATTTACTTCTCTGAGTCATTTCACAGTTATTGCCATAATTTTCTTCTCTGCCATTACCATTTCATGGCTGTTCTAAGTTCCCATCTTTGGTCAAGTGGTTCCACAGTTTCCTGCTACTTGCTGAAAACAAAAATTATAATTCTGGAGACAGTGTTCCTTTCCCCTGACTGACTGGATATATCTTTTCCACTGGATTGGATTTTTCTAACTTTTCTTTGTTCCCATTTGTCACCCTATCTTTGTTGACTCTGCCTTCTAAATTGATCCCTCTGCCCACGTGACTTAGTCTCTCATTGCTAACTCCTCTCTCTACACAAACTCATCTGTTTGAATTTTCTAGTGGCAGTCATTGTTTAGGGAAGACAGGAAATGGAAATGGATTCTTATATCTATTTTTTTCCCTCCTCCTGCAAGATTATTTTAGCAAGGGGGCCTTTTGAGAAGAGTCTTTGGCCTATTTAACGCACACAGTATTCACAGACATGTACAAAATCTGTCCCCGATATTTAATCTTTGAAATTACTCTTTGCATTCAACTCTAGCCATTGACCTGGAGATTTGTCAGGTCACTTTAAATGAGGCCAGCTCATCCTTGGGATATAGTCTTTTCAAATGTTCAGAATTGCTATTCCTGTTGAGTTGATTCCGTTTGTTTCCTGCATTGAAGTCTCAGCAGGAGATAAAGTTGCCTTCCGGAGCCTTCTTATGACTCATTGCAACCTTTCTGAAGTCACTACTGTAACATTCCCAAAGTCTGGGCCCTGAAAAATGCAAAGTCACACAGCAACCATTCACCTGCACCCTTCTATGTTATCAGATCAATTTTTTGTTCAAAAGTCACACTGTAATGTGGAGCCCAGCTGTTGTTCTCATCTTCTACAAAGGAGGAGGATGACTGAGGAGACTTGGGTTATAGTTTCCACATTGCTGCTGAGCAACTGGGTAAGCTTGAGCCAGTGACTTCTCTGTCCCTCAGTTTTCTCATCTGTAAAATGAAGTGGTTGGATAAGCAATAAAATTCTGGACAATTTGGCATTATTTTTCCTCCTAAATTTCTGCATGGAATTTATTTTCCTTAGTTATAACAGTATTTCAAACTTTGCTCCTCATTTTATTATTGCTCACTCTTTTTCCTATCATTTTAATTTTCTTGCTTTTTTTGATATGGTATCTTCCCATGTAAACTTAAAAAATTTTGTATTTTTATCTAAGATACATTAATTTAGTTTTTAATTCAATAACATTCAAATTATTTTTAGTGTTGGTGAAAATTTTTCATATTTTCTTCTGTTTTATTATGTTAGGAGATTTTTTATTGCAATGTAACATACATGTAGAAATATACACAAATAATAAGCATAGAGCTCAATGAATTGTCACCAAGTGAACCTCATATAGCCAGAATCCAGATCAAGAAACAATTTAATAATCTTCTCAGAAACTCCCCTTATTCCCTATTCAATTCACTCACCCCCTCCACCCATGGGTAACCACTATGCAGATTTCTAACACTATACATTTGCTTTACTTGTGTTAAAACTTTAAATAAATGGAATTATACCATATGTACTGTTTATGATCTGGCTTCTTTCACTCAATTTTGGGATTCATGTATGTTATGTGGGGAACTACAATTTGTTTATTCTCATTGCTGAACAGCAGTTTAACTTTTCAAAAGATTTTCTTAAACTAGTATAGCAATTTCAGCCCTGTGTTCTTATAGTATATAAATGCAAATAATGTGTCTCTATGGGGAAGAGTATGAATCCTAGAAATTATAATATTGTAGTGGTATAAGATTTTCTAACTTTTTCCCACCTTTGACTATGGCAACTAATGGAAATGCTGGAGACTTTGGTGCTTAAAAGGGTCTACCAGACTGTTTTCTGGTTATCAGAGGATCCCAAAGTCTCTTCATAAATCAAGGAAAGGTAGATTCCATCAAACCTTACTCCATTTCACCAAACAAGTACCTTTGCATATTATGTTGTCAATGTTGCTTTGAAAATAGATAGATGACCCTGGCAGGATTGGCTCAGCGTTAGAGCGTCAGCAACTCGGACTGAAGGGTCCTGGGTTTGATTCCCAGTCAAAGGCATGTACTTGGGTTGCAGGTTCCATCCCTGGCTCCAGTCAGGGTCATGAAGGAGGCAACCAATCAGTGTGTCTCTCTCACACTGATGTTTCTCTCTTTCTTTCAGTCCCTCCCTTCCACTCTAAAAATCAATGAAAAAATATCTTTCGGTGAAGATTAACAAAAACAAAACAAAACAAAAAACTAAAAAGAGACAGATGTGAAAGCACATAATGAGCAGCTAATGATCAATACATCAAATAGCTCCTGGGGCTCCAGGACAGGGACAAGAACACAGTGAGAAGGAAATAAAGATGTAGTAGCTAGCTCCTCTGAAAGGCAAGAGTCCAAAGGCAAAGAACCAGTTTAGGCTCAGTGCATGTCCTCAGGGCATTCTGAATTCCACTTTGAATGTGTCCAGCATTGGCCTCTGAAAGGAAACACTAGTGAGGTGATACTTTTAGGGAAAGGGTTTCAATATGACAAACACTTCCTATTTGTCAAGATTATATTCTATTGAGAGATTAGATACCATTCTGAGATGGACAAAAAATACTCGTTTTGGGAATTATTTACATGAAAAGAAAAATATGAAAGTCCCGAGTGGGACTATAATTTCCAACTATTTCTCCTATATACCTAATTTCTCCTATACCTATTTTTAAACAAAATATTAACTTCCATGACTGAAAAAATATATATTTTTTATCCTCACCCTAGGACCTTTTTGCATTTATCTTCAGATAGAGTGGGAGAGAGAGAGGGAGGAAGAGAAAGAGAAACATAGACGTGAGAGAAACACATTGACTGGTTGCTACCCACACGACCCCAACTGGGGCTGGGGAAAAACTGCAACTGAAGTACGTGCCCTTAGCAGGAACTGAATCCGGGACTCTCTGGTCCACAGGCCAATACTCTAACCACTGAGTGAAACTGGCCAGGGCATGGTTGAAAATATTTTTAAAGAGAGTTTTAATTGAGCCCCAAATGCTAGCCAACCACTATGCTATACACCTGAAACCAATACAAAATAATATGTGAAGTACTGTAATTGATATTAAATAATTAACTAATTAAAAAGAAAAAAAATACTAGTCAAAAACAAGATCAGTCTTGGAGCATGAAGTCCAAACCACCAGCAGCATGACTAAGTAGAAAAGACATACATGTCCATCGTTCCAGAGATTGCAAGTGGTTTTATACATCAAGTGGTGGTAACTGGGGGGAGTAGATGTAAGCCCTCTGAAAGAATATACATTAGCTGTAGACAAAGGGATGGGAGAAGTTGAAGCAGGACCAGCTCTGGGATAGGCACAGAGTCTGCAAAGAGAAATGTCTGACCTGTGATTGGATGTGGACAGCAGTCGGGAAAGCTCTGTTATTAAAAAAGAAATAGAGACTCCCAGGGTCAAGGATGTCTGGCTAGGATAATACTGGAAATAGCAACCTGAAAATTAATCTGAATTTCCAACAAACATAGAAGGAATGAATGTGAAGAATCTTTTTTGTTAGCTGACCCACTGTCATTAACAGGCTAAAAGTTCTGTCTCTTTATCTCACTCTCTGGCCACTGTAATTTAATTTAGACCATTTCAGAGATTTATTTATTTATTTTTTGACAATGTGAGCCCCTAGAATTTTTTTTTACTACTTTTTTTTTTTTTTTTACCTTTCTTCCAAGGTACAAGTAGTTGTTACTTTTTTTCCTTTAGGATTTTCAGCAATCTCCAAAATGAATCAACAAGGCAGATGCACTCCTTTTAGATAAAAGAGCCTGGATATTTTCCTCTTCTTTCTTGGTTATGATAAAAAAGTTTTCATTTTACTCATTTCACTCTACTCATCAGGATTAAGGATGGAGGTAGCATATTTATCTGGTATGGAATAAGTGGATAACCAGAATCCTTTTAAAATGTCATATGCTTAAAAGAAATGTCAGCAGTCCCATGTCCTTCAGGGTTCATCTGTCTATCACTTGAGGCAGTCATTTAATGAATCGGTGGAGAGTAATGTGATTTGGGGTTGTCTGTGTCAAAGATAAGTTAATGCTGCAGGCTTAGAGGGGTTTTCAACAAGCTTATCTAAATTTTTTTAACAACTGAATACTGGAAACTTGACTATGGCTTTGGTATTCTACAGTGGGATACTACCTGGGAGCTGTGACAAAGGATATGGGGAGAATGGTTGATTTACTTGATAGATCAAAGAAGAGAGAAGGGGATACTAGGATTTTGAAAGTTAGTGTTTGGTTCATTTTAGGGAGTAAGTTGCAATCAAATGCTGTGCTTGTGATTATTACAAATAGTCATCTATTTCAACTCTTTTAGAATTTCCTTTAACATGCCTTTATTCTTCTATTTTATTTACAATTTTTGAGATTACTTTTTGGTAATAGGCAATATTTTCTACTATTACTATTATTATTGTCAGTATTACTAACAAATGTGTATTGAATACTAAGCACATGTCAGGTACTGTTTTAAGTGCTTTATATATATTACTCTATACAATCTTCACAATAACTTGATGAGGTAGGTATTATTATTATGGCCAACTTACAGATGAGGAAACTGAGGCTTGGAGGTGTTAAGTAACTTACCAATATCACCCAGCTAGTAAGTGATAGAGACAGTATTTGAACTCAAGCAATGTCAACCACAGAAATAATAGTATTACCTACCTAACTATTTTATATCATGAGTATAATTTTTAAGGATTATTTTCAAATGAATCCGTATTTAAACTAACTTTAGTTTGCATTTTTACTTTTAATTTTCAGCCTCAAATATACTTTAATAGATTATACTTTTTACTCATTGCCTCACGTGTCACTAAAAAAACCACATCCCAGTTATTCCCTCCACCCAAACCAAGAATTTAAGAAGTAGCATTATGTGTAAAGCCTACTTTACTAGCCCCTGCTGATATTGAGAAGAACAAATAGATCTGTTCCCTGTTGACTAGGGAATTATGACTGTACAACAAATAACTTTAAAATCTATGTATTAAGTTCAACAGGAAGAACAGATAAAAAAGTAAAGGAGCCCTGGCCAGTGTTGCTAAGTGGTTAGAGCATCAGCCTATGCACCAAAGGGTTGCGGGTTCCACTCCCAGTCAAGGCCACGTACCTGGATCACAGGTTTGATCCTTGGCCCGGCAGGGGTGCATGCAGGAGGCAACCAATCAATGTGTCTCTCTCACATGGATGTTTCTCTCTCTCTCTCTCTCTCTCTCTCTCTCCCACCACTCCTTCCTTCCATCCCTTCCACTCTCTCAAAGAATCAATGGAAAATTTTCCTTAGGTGAGGATTAACAACAATAAAAGTGTAAAGAAAATTTAGAAAGAAGTAGCATTTAGATTGAAAATTAAGAGTAGCTAGGAGGCTCTGGCAGGATAGTTCAGTTGGTTAGAGTGTTGTCCTGATACATCAAGGTTGCAGGTTAGATCCCCAGTCAGGGTATATACAGGATTCAACCAATGAGTGCATAAATAAGTGGTACAACAAATCTCTTTCTCTCTCTTCCTCTCCCTCTCACTCCCTCACACACCCCCCCTCTAAAATCAATAAAAAAATAAAAAAGAGTGCCTAAGAAATTGACATGAAAAGAAACGGGGTCTACTCTGATATATCTGGAGGTACAGTTATTTATAGGGAATGGAAAGGCATATTTAGAGAGCTGCAATAAATTGAGCTGATTGGAATATCAGGTGTGTCAGTGTTGTGCTTGAACTGGATGCACTCCGAGAGGCTAGGTTTAGAGCCAATTGCTAACTAGTCAGGGATTTTTGAGAGCCAGTTTTAAATCTCTGGTAGCTTAAAATCTATCATGATGGGAGTATTAACACTGTGAAAATTGGCAAATACTACAAATCATGAATTTGTTTCTTAAACTCTTGATAGGTGGTTTTTCACACCACTGATTGTGTTTAAGAGAGAAGAGATTGAAGAGGTTGGAAAGGTTGTTGAGAGCAGTGTTTGAATGGCCCTGAATTTCAGCCTAAGGTATATAGGCATTATTCAATAAATAACAGTGGTTATGGAAGGTCATTTAACAAGACATCAAAGTAACTATTGAGGAGAATAGTAATACTTAGATGTGATTCATTGACTCTTAGGATCTCAGGTATGAAAGAGACTTTAATGTTCCAAATACTCATCTAATGTTAGAATTGTGACTCTGCTTTCATTTTCCCTGAATCCTATACGTTCTCTAATTAGTTGGGTGATTTGGTTTTCAAAATATGTCAGTATCTAAATATGTATGCATTTCCTTTGCATATAGGTATTTTGTTTAGGCTAGATGATGAAAACTAGTTTGAGAAATAATTTTAAACTAATTTTAAGCAGTGAGGTACAACTGTCTTGCTAATACTGGTGCCATCTCCCTGACTGCAGATGATTCTACATGACAAAACACACTCATATCAGATTTTAAAAAGAATGGAATATGTTGTTGTGAAGTTCTTCTGAACCTCAACCATCAAAACAAATAATTGGATTACTCACATTTAAAAATAATTTCTTTTGCTGTGCAGAGCTTTTTAGTTTGATGTAGTTCCATTCATTTATTTTTGCCTTTACTCCTCTGGCCTTTATTGATATTTATTATTATTATTTTATTTTATTTTGTTACAGATGTTTCTCCATTTTTTACCCCATTGGCACCCTCCTCCCCAGTCCCCCCGCCCCATCCCCGGCTTTGTTATCCATGTCCATTGGTTATGCATACATGCATATAAGTTCTGTGGTTTATCTCTTCCCACTCCCACCACCCCCGCTTCTGAGGGTTGTCAGTCTGTACCCTCCTTCAGTGTTTCTGGGTCTACCCTATTCCTTAGACTGTTATGTTTATTATATTCCATATATAAGTGAGATCAAGTGGTATTTGTCTTTTTCTGCTTGGCTTGTTTCACTTAGGATAATACTTTCCAGGTCCCTCCATATCGTCTCAAAGGATAAGAGATCTTTCTTTCTTACAGCTGCATAGTACTCCATTGTGTATATGTACCACTGCTTTTTTATCCATTTGTCTACTGATGGATATTTGGGCTGTTTTCAGATCTTAGCTATTGTAAACAGTGCTGCTATGAACATGGGGGTACATATATTCTTTCTTATGGGTGTTTCAGGCTTCTTAGGGTATATTCCTAGAAGTGGGATCACTGGGTCAAATGGAAGTTCAATTTTTAATATTTAGAGGTAACACCATATTGTTTTCCATAGTGACTGCACTAGTCTGCATTCCCACCAGCAGTGTACTAGACTCCCCTTTTCTCCACACCCTCGCCAACACTTGTTTGATGATGTGTTGATGGCGGCCATTCTGACAGGTGTGAGGTGATACCTCATTGTTGTTTCAATTTGCATCTCTCTGATGATTAGTGATGTTGAGCATTTCTTCATATGTCTCTTGGCCATCTGCATGTCCTGTTTGGAGAGGTGTCTATTCAGCTCCTCTGCCCATTTTTTAATTGAGTTCATTGTCTTCCTTTTGTTGAACTGTATAAGTATTCTATATATTTTGGAAATTAACCCCTTATTTGATGTATCATTAGCAATGATGTTCTCCCATACAGTGGGTTACCTATCCATTTTGATGAGTGTTTCTTTTGCTGCGAAGAAGCTTTTGAGTTTGATGTAGTCCCATGTGTTCATTTTTTCCTTTGTTTCTGTCGCCTTAGGTGATGTATCAGTGAAAATTCTGCTGTGTATGATGTCCGAAATTTTGATGGCTATATTTTCTTCTAGAATTTTTATGGATTCATGAGTCACATTTAAGTCTTTTATCCATTTTGAGTTTATTTTTGTGTATGGTGTAAGCTGATGGTCTAGTTTCATTTTTTTGCATGTAGCTGTCCAATTTTCCCAACACCATTTATTAAAGAGGCTGTCTTTACTCCACTGTATGCTCTTGCCACCTTTGTCAAATATTAATTGAGCATATTGCCTTGGGTCCATTTCTGGGTTTTCAGTTCTGTTCCACTGGTCTATATGCCTGTTCTTGTGCCAGTAGCAGGCTGTTTTGGTTACAGTTGCTTTGTAGCATAACCTGATATCTGGTATTGTGATCCCACCTACTTTGTCCTTCTTTTTCAAAATTGCTGTGGTTATTCGGGGACTTTTTTGTTTCCATATGAATTTTCGAAGCATTTGTTCTAGTTCTGTGAACCATGTCGTTGGTATTTTTACGGGGATTGCATTGAATCTATAGATTCCTTTGGGTAGTATGGACATTTTAATGATGTTAATTCTTCCAATCCATGAACAAGGTATGTGCTTCCACTTTTTTATATCTTCCTCTATTTCTTTTTTCAATGTCCTGTAGTTTTCTGCAAATAGGTCTCTTACTTCTTTGGTTAAGTTTATTCCTAGGTATCTTAATTTTTTTTGCCACGATGGTAAATGGAATTGGTTTTGCAGTTTCTCTCTCTCTCAAGTTCATCATTGGAGTATAAGAATGCCATCGATTTCTTGACGTTAATTTTGTATCCTGCTACTTTGCCAAATTCATTTATTAAGTCTAGTAGATTTTGAATGGAGACTTTAGGGTTTTCTATGTATAATATAATGTCATCTGCAAATAATGACAGTTTCATTTCCTCCTTTCCAATTTGGATCCCTTTTTTTTCTTCATGTCTGATTGCTGTGGCTAAGACTTCCAGTACTATGTTAAATAAGAGTGGCAAATGTGGCCATCCCTGTCTTGTTCCTGTTCTTAAGGGAAATGTTTTTAGTTTCTGCCCATTGAGTATGATGTTGGCTGTAGGTCTTTCATATATGACTTTTATTATGTCAAGATATGATCCCTCTATTCCCACATTGCTGTGTTTTTTTTTTTTTTAAATCAGAATTGGATGCTGGATTTTGTTGAATGCTTTATCAGCATCTATTGATATGATCATGTGGTTTTTATTCTCCATTTTTTTTTTATGTGGTGTATCACATTTATTGATTTGCGAATATTGTACCAGCTTTGCATCCCTGGAATGAATCCCACTTGGTCATGGTGAATAATTTTTTTGATGTATTGCTGGATCCGATTTGCTAGTATTTTGTTCAGGATTTTGGCATCTATGTTTATCAGGGATATTGGCTTGTAGTTTTCTTTCTTTGTAGTGTCTTTTTCTGGTTTTGGAATTATAATTATGCTGGCCTCATAGAACGAGTTTGGAAGTCTTCCTTCTTCTTGAATTTTTTGAAATAGTTTGAGGAAAATGGGTGTTAGTTCTTTTTTGAATGTTCGGTAAAACTCCCCCATGAAGCCATCTGGGCCTGGGCTTTTATTTGCTGGGAGAGTCTTGATTACATCTTCAATTTCTTTTGTTGTTATTGGTCTGTTCAAGTTTTCTATCTCTTCCCAGTTCAGTGTTTGGAGTCTATATTTTTCTAGAAATTTGTCCATTTCGCTTAGATTGTTGAATTTTTTGCCATATAGTTGTTCATAGTAGCTATTGACAATCTTTTGTATTTCTGTGGTGTCAGTTGTTACTTCTCCTCTTTCATTTCTGATTTTGTGTATTTGGGTTCTCTCTCTTTGTTTCTTGGCGAGTTTTGCTAAGGGTCCATCAATCTTGTTTATCTTTTCAAAAAACCAGCTCTTTGTTTCATTGATCCTTTGAATTGTTATTTTGGTCTCCATGTCATTTATTTCTTCTCTGATCTTAACTATTTCCTTCCTTCTACCTGCTTTGGGGTTTTCCTGTTGTTTGGTTTCTAGTTCTTTAAGTTGTGAGGTTAAATATTCTATTAGAAATTTTTCTTGTTTCTTGAGGTAGGCCTGTAGTGCTATGAACTTCCCTCTCAGAACTGCTTTTGCTGCATCCCATAGATTTTGTGTTGTTGTGTGTTCATTTTCATTGGTTTCCAGGAAGTTTTTAATTTCTTCCTTGATCTCCATGGTAACCCATTCATTGTTTAATAACATGCTATTTAGCCTCCATTTGTTCAAATGCCTTTGCATTTTCTTGTTGCAATTGATTTCTAGTTTCATGCTATTGTGATCTGAGAAGATGCTTGATATGATTTCAATCTTCTTGAACTTATAGATATTTAGTTTGTGTCCTATCATGTGGTCTATCTTTGAGAATGTCCCATGTGCACGTGAGAAGAATGTGAATTCTGTAGTTTTGGGGTGTAATTCTCTGTAGATGTCTATTAAATCCATTTGGTCTAGTGCTTCATTTAGAGTGTCTGTTTCCTTGCTGATTTTTTGTCTAGAGGATCTATCCCGTGGTGTCAACGGGGTGTTGAAGTCCCCTGCTATGAATGTATTGCAGTCGATTTCTCCTTTGAAGTCCTCCAGAAGTTTTTAAATATATTTTGGTGCTCCTATATTGGGTGCATATGTGTTTATCAAGGTTATATCTTCCTGTTGGATAGATGCTTTCCATATTATATAGTGGCCTTCTTTGTCTCTAGTTATGGCCTTTATTTTGAAATCTATTTTATCAGATATGAGTATTGCTACCCCAGCTTTTTTTTGGCTTTCTGTTTGCTTGGAAATTTTTTTCCATTCCTTCACTTTCAACCTAAGTGAGTCTTTTGTTGTGAGGTGGGTCTCTTGTAAACAACATATAGATTAGTCATGCTTTCTTATCCAATCAGTTACTGTGTGTCTTTTTTATGGGAGCATTCAATCCATTTACATTTAAGGTGATTATTGATATGTACTTATTTATTGTCATTTTTGTTTAGTGTGGTTCTATTTTTCTTCCTATTTCTCCTGCTAATTACAGCATTCCTTTTAACATTTCTTGCAGTGCTGGTTTGGTGCTAATGTATTCTCTTAGTCTTTTTTTTTTTTTTTTTTTGGTCTGGGAAGCTCTTTATTTGACCTTCTATTTTGAATGACAGTCTTGCTGGGTAGAGCAGTCTTGGATTCAAATCCTTGTTTTTCATGACCTTGATTACTTCATGCCATTCCCTCTGGCCTGTATTGTTTCTTGTGAGAAGTCATCTGATAGCCTATGGGGGTTCCTTTGTAGGTAACCTGTTGCTTATCTCTTGCTGCTTTTAGGATTCTGTCTTTGTCTTTAATTTATGGCATTTTAATTACTGTGTGTCTTGGTGTGGGCCTGTTTGGGTTCTGCTTACTTGGGGCTCTTTGTGCTTCTTGAACTTGAATGCCTTCTTCCTTCACCAAATTAGGGAAGTTTTCTGTCACTATTTCTTTGAATATATTCTCTAACCCTTGCACATTTTCTTCTTCTTCGGGGACTCCTATCATGCAAATATTATTATGTTTCCAGTTGTCCCACAGTTCTCTTAAGCTGTCTTACTGTTTTTTAATCATGTTTTCCTTTCGGTTTTCTGATTGGGTAATTTTTTCTACCCTGTCTTCTAATTCACTGATCTGGTCCTCAGCTTCCTCTACTCTGCTTTTTAGACCTTCCAATATGTTCTTCATTTCTGATATGTCATTTTTGATCTCTTCTTGGTGGTTTTTACTTTCCAAATGGTTTATTTTCAGCATCTCTATGTATTTACTCATGCTGTTGAGCTTCCTCAAGATCATGGCTCTGAATTCTAGCTCTGTTAACTTGCCTAACTGCTCCACATTGATCTCATCTTCGGTGGAGGTCTCTTGCTCTTTCATTTGGCTTTTGTTTCTGTGTTTCACCATTTTGGCTATCACAGTGGGCCTTGGAGTCTGTCAAGTTTTCTCTGTGGGTGTTGGTGTTCTGCTGTTTATGGCTCCCAGTCTGGGGTTTAAATGAGCGAGGGAGAACCCACATTAAACACCCCTGTCAAGTCTTAATTTCCTGGTTAAAGTTGCTAGCCCAGGAAAGGTACTGTTATCCTCTAGCTTTTTGCTTGGAGGCTAGCAGTAGAGGTTACTTGAGTTTTGGGTTGTCAGTTGATTGAAAAACTCCCTCAGGTGCTCAGCGTAAGGGGATTTTTCTAAGGTGGGGCTGATGCTGGTTTTTAGTGAGCCCCAATTAGCATTTCAATGGCCCACAGGGTGGGGTTGGATCTCTGAGGGAAGGGCTGCTGCCTCTCCCCAGAGCTCCCCTGGCTTTTATTGTTAAGCTCACAAAACCTCCTCTGAGATCAAGGTACATACATTTAGTGCCTATGTTTTCTTCTATGTATTTTCTTAGTTTCAGGTCTTATAGTCAAGTCCTTAATCCATTTTGAGTTAATTTTTGTGTATGGTGTTAGATAGCAATCTAGTTTCATTTTTTTGCATGTGGCTTTCCACTTTGACCAACACCATTTACTGAAGAGACTTTCTCTTCTCCATTGTATGTTTTTGGCTCCTCTGTTGACAATTATTGCTCAGATGCATGTGAGTTTATTTCTGGGCTCTCAATTCTATTCCATTGGTCTGTGTCTAGTTTTCTTTATGTTACAGCCTTCTCTGGTACAATTAAGATGTGATTTAAAATGTTTTTCATAATGTGTGCAAAGGTTGTTAAAACTAACATTTTGATGTTTTGAGGTACACCTGCACTAAAACCCAGCACCCCCTTTTCACTCCATGGTTCCTTGCAATTAATATATTTACTAAAATAAATCTCATGTATAACAATAACCAACTGGGCTATTTCTTTCATCATGATTAGATCTTTTTATACCTACATTATCAAAAATATTTAAATATGTTTAGCATAACTTGATTCTTCCTGAATCAAGTATATAAATATGCTTTAGAATAATTTTTAGGATTTTTAAAAAAGCAGTTTAGGTTCATTCCTGGATCATCTGATATTATACAGTGTATTGAAAAGGTAAAGCAATTTTAAATTAGAAGATCTGACTTTTTATCATTTCCTACTTGTATAATTTTAGATAAATAACCGAGTCTCTCTAGGCCTTCATTTAGTCATTTGTGAAATTGGGATAATAGTTATGTCTGGCTTGCCTTCCTAAGTAGTTGTGAGAATCAAATAAATAACATATGAATTATTTTAAAAATGTACAAAGTCTAGTTACTATTAGCCAGGAATGTAAATTATTTGGTAGATCCCATTCCAGAAGCATTTTAGTTAACTGGTATTTGATTCCACTCATTTTCTTGTCTCTGTTTTCTGATAAAATCTTCCTGTGGCATCATTTTTTTTCTGAACAAACCTAACCATTACTTTGGAATCATATATACTTTCTTATTCACACAAAATCCATATTTCCATATGCTGTATTCTACTCTGCTCCTATATTTCTTTCTTTTATCTTAATTTTTTTTATTTTTTTTGTTACAGATGTTTCTCCTTTTATACTCCATTGGCACCCTGCTCCCCACCCCATCCCCGCCCCGTCCCCAGCTTTGTTGTCCATGTCCATTGGTTATGCATACATGCATATAAGTTCTGTGGTTTATCTCTTCCCATTCCCCCACCCCGTCTTCTGAGGGATGTCATTCTGTGCCCTACTTCCATGTTTCTGGGTCTACCATATTCCTCAGACTGTTATGTTCATTATATTCCGTATATAAGTGAGATCATGTGGTATTTGTCTTTTTCTGCTTGGCTTATTTCACTTAGGATAATACTTTCCAGGTCCCTCCATGTCGTCTGAAAGGATAAGAGATCTTTCTTTCTTACCGCTGCATAGTACTCCATTGTGTACATGTACCACTGCTTTTTTATCCATTCGTCTACTGATGGACACTTGGGCTGTTTCCAGATCTTAGCTATTGTAAATAGTGCTGCTATGAGCACGCTCCTATATTTCTTATGGTTGTAGTCAGAGAGTTAGTTCTTTCATGCAGTATCTATATTTGTATGAGTATGTGAAGTAAAGATAAAGTTAAAAAAGAAAACGAGAGAGGGAAAAACTCCTTGTGGATAAGGAAACAAACAGCAGATGAATGCTACTATGTATTTCTCTCTGGAAGGTAATCCATGCCTGTATATGTCAGGCACTAGATTAGTTATAAATAAGGTGATAAATATCTTAGATTTAGCTTGAAAGGATTTCCAAATTTTCTTCTATTTAGATCTTGGGGCTTGAGAAGATGCAGTCATCTTAAAGGCTACATTAGAGTCTATTTGTTTAAGCTACTGATTGAGATGGTCAAACGTGTATGAGTTGTTAAAATATGATGTTGGTAAGGCCAATGACAGGAATTAAAAATCTCTGAGGTTTTATTCTAAATAGAATGACAGACTTTGGTCTTAATTTTGGGAAGCTGGCTTGTAAGTTGGTTTCATTGCTAGCGAAAAAAGGCTAAAATATGGCTGAAAGGGGAAAAAGTATGTTGCAAAATTGAGGTTTTTATTATAACCTTACTAGGATGGTTCAAGACTGTATTTTTGCATGTAAAGGACAATTAAAATAAAACACCAAAGTGAGCTTCAGGAAAGCCAGTGTAGTAGCTTGATTCTAGGAGAGAAAACTGACAAAGAAAACACTTCAGTTGTCTCAATTAAGTTTTGGTCCATCAGGAAGGCTGAGAGGTATACAGGAAGAAATCCAGAAAGGATTACAGCACTGTAGACATAGAAGATTCTCGTTTTTCAAATGAGGGAACTGAGAAAAGTTAAATGGCTTACCAGCAGCTGGTTTCAGTGGTGATACTTAACTTTTCTATGGAAGATTAGAATTGGTTTCCTTTATCATTCTCACTCATGGTTTGCATCAATGCACTCTATCTCCATTTTGGTGTCTTCAGGCTAACTTTTCAAAAGTCCAAGGCAACTGGAGTTTGTTCATTTATTTCCCATGTATTTATTGAAGGCCTTCTTTATGCCAGGTCCTGTGCTAGCCACAAGTGACATAATGGTGAACATGGCATTGTAATACAAACATAGTGCAGTTATGACCAATCATCACAGGCAATTTTTCACTGAGAGTTTATTCAATTTATGTAAACTCAATGGAAACTAAATTTTGGGATTACAAAGTGGTCCAATCATTTGCAGTGTACCATTCCTCCAATTCAAATCTTCCAAAGAGAAAATGCATTATGCTTCTCAGTGATGGAGAAGGTCCACTGTGTTTCCTTTTTTAATTCCTTACTGAGGTTTCCTAATGGGACAAAGGGGATATTCAATTTTCAGTTTTATAAATTTATGTGCTTGAGGTTTAGAAGAAAAATGAATTAATTTTCTGTAGGACTTCCCTAGAGACTTGGTTGGTTCAAGCTTATGTTTCAAATAGGTTTGTTTAAGAATCTCAAAATATAATGAAACAGCTCTATTCATGGCCATGCCACCTGACTCCCCTATCATGCCTGCCTGGTAAATGTAAAGCAAAACAATACAAACATTTTCCACCCCTAAGTAGCATACTGATGATGCCCACTGTTGAGTCTGAATATCCAAAGTTAAACCGTAATTTGAATATTTAGCGAAGAAGAACCCCGAAATGCTTTTGTAAGATTGTTGCAAATCTAGAACAACTTGAAATTGGAAAAATTTGGAAAATATAAAGGTGATGGAAAAATTCTGTCATCTTCAAAGAAGCAAAGAAAATGATGAAGACATTAAGTCTTCAAATAGGTCTCTCAACTTTCACCTGGTTTTCAATGAGAAAGGACTATTGCTTGAAATATTTTGTAAAGCATTTTTTCCAGAATTTGCATTATCATAATTACCAATGGTATACAGAATCCCAGATTTCCCATAAGAAGCTCATGGCATCAGAGAGTATTAGACCACCACTTCTATGCACACCTCATAATGTGAGGTGTAAGGCTTCTATAGAGAAGGTATTTCAACTCAAGGTTAAAGAGATTCCTGTTTTGACCAAATTTTCCCCAGGAATAATAGGGACACTAGGAAATGCTCAGCAAATAACACTGCAAGATTTTGGATCAACATGATTTGTCTTTTACAGCATATCTATAGTTACTTTTCATTAATAAGGAAACTAATTTATTTTGGTCAGATGCTTCCAAGTGACTATAGTTGATGGGATTCCATTATGCTGTCCAGTGGTGGTATTTGCTGGAAAATGAGGTACTTTTGAAGAGCTTGCTAACCAGTTGAGCAGCCTAAACATGGTAAGCTTCTTTGAACTATCCTCATATCATAATAACTGCATTTGTGAACAGTGTCACAATCAAACATCAGATTAAAAGAAAATGTTTTGTATTTCCATAGTGTCAAGAAAGGGAATGCTATAGGTGCCCGTGATTTAAAAAGCAGTTTACTAGATATTTTCTGATTACAAAATATACTGATATATAGTGTAGTAACTATAAAAAGTATGAGGACATAATCCTACCATCTGAAGGCAAACATTAACCTTTTGTTATATTTCCTTTCATACGTTTCTCTAAGCATATTTTTACCTAACTGAGATTGTCCCATAAATCTAGCTTTGTTGCCTTTATTTTATTTTGGTTGTTATGAAGATTTAAGTCCATTGATAAGATCTAGAGATTTAGAGTCGTCCTTCCCTTCCTGGTACAGATGGGAAAACACCCTGACAAATGGAGATTCCTTTATAAATGCAAATGTCTCTTGCAAAAGGGTAACTCATACTCAGTTTTCAGAGCTTCTCCTGTGTCTGCTGCTATTCCTTCAAATTAATAAACGTAAATAATCCTTATTCCAAAGAAGTACATTTTGGGGTGACAAATTCTGCTCCCCTTCAGTCCTGCCTTTGAAACTTCTCCAAGAAGTTTCATAGTCCAGAATCTAAATTGATAGATTGCTCCATGTTTCACTGAACCATTCTCTTAATCTATAGGTCACTTGAGTTAAAAACTGTGTCTCATTTCAAGAGGCAGTGATGCAGGTAGGATCCAAAAGTTAGGTCTATATAATATGAGCAATCAGGTATTTAGTAAGACATTTCTGTGGAAACAAAAGAAAAAAAATCAAGTTTAATGGTTGGAGCTGACTATAAACCTAGTATGAGTCCTGACGGCAGCCCATCAAAGACATAGGGGACAAAGGATGTTTTGCAGTTTGAATGTCTCTGATGATGTCATTGGATGTTCAGTAAACTTCCTGAGTGGCTCACACAAAAAACAGACACGAAGGTTGTCTAAACAGAAGCTGTTGTGATGATTTTTCTGATGTTTATATCGATTGGTTCACATTGAGTTTGTAGGGTTTTGGGGAACAGGGAAACTTTTGTTAGTGATTGCAAGTCAAAAGGGTAGGAGAAAATTGGAAATGTTAATTTGGAAAGTTGTACTCTGATACTGGAGGAAACCAAAATTCAGGATCTAGTCCATTTTTCAGTTAAAAAATAAAATCTCAAAGACAATTAACAGAACTAGAATCTCATATCCACAAGTATTTATTATAGTTTCTATAGAAACATGATTGTTCCCTATAGTCACCTGCTCATTCTCTCAGAGATAATCAAAGCAAGACTAATTTGCTTGCAAAGTAAGTCTAGTCTCAATAAACTTGGCCTGATTGTTTACATAACTGTAGAAAGAATAGTGATTGATCATATAGGCTCTTTTAAATCTGCTTTGCTGGAACTTTTCATAAATAATCTCATATTGGACTTTTTTTTTTAAATTTATTTTTGTTACAGATGTTTCTCCTTTTTTACCCCATTGACACCCTCCTCCCCCCGTCCCCAGCTTTGTTGTCCTTGTCCATTGGTCATGCGTACATGCATATAAGTTCTGTGGCTTATCTCTCGCCCACCACCCCCTCTTCTAGGGATTGTCAGTCTGTACCCCACTTCCATGACTCTAGGACTATCCCATTCCTCAGACTGTTATGTTCATTATATTCCACAAATAAGTGAGATCATATGATACTTGTCTTTCTCTGTTTGGCTTGTTTTGCTTAGGATAATACTTTCCAGGTCCCTCTATGTCGTCTGAAAGGATAAGAGATCTTTCTTTCTTACAGCTGCATAGTACTCCATTCACATTGGACTTTTAAAAGCCATTCAAGGCAAGGAAGCTAAGCCCAAAATTCACCATTAGGGTTGGCCTGTAATACCCATAGATTGGAGTAAATTTCTCTCTTTTAGAAGTCCCCAAAATATCTGATTTCCTCTGTGTGCCAAGAAGTGAACCCTCTCGCTTATCTGGTTAGGCTGAGGGAACCCTGTAAGCACAGTACCACATGGTTTTTCAGAGGGGCTTAATTGGCTCCACAAAGTCAACTTTAGTTCCTTAAAGCTCTCTGGTCATATCCGAGTCTATACACATCATTCTCAAATATGACATTCCAGTCACATCTTGATCATTTCACCAATGTTTCCAATGATGTCCTCTTATGAGGAGAATAGATTCTTACTGAATTTATGCAAATAATAATATTGCCACAACATCATAGAGAATACAGTCAATAATATTGTAATAACTATGTATGGTGCCAGGTGGGTACTTGAGATATTGGGGGACCACTTTGCAAAGTATATGGTTGTCTAACCACTATGCTGCATACCTGAAACTAATACAAAATAATATTGAATATAAAAAGTAACTGAAAAATTAAAAAAGATATTGCCATGAAAATAAGACTACTTAACAGTTTCCAAATCCTGACAGGATCAGGTAAGGAGAAAAAGTAATTGTTTTATCTTTGTTCACAAACTTATACTTTACCAAATTGCTATAAGTCACAGATAGCTCAAGAGAAAAGATTTCCTTAAATGCAGAGAAACAAAATATTAGCCAACATGTTTTAAAGAAAAATGCATACGCTTTTTATGATTATACTTATCAGTTCATCCAGTCACATGTAATTAATACTTGACTTGTCAGAGTCCTTTCCATGAATGTCTCTGAATATGAAGCACTTTTGCAAAAGTATTGGAGTAAAACAATAACCATCCGTAAATGACAGAAGACTTTAATGTGGTTATGGTTAAAGATCTGATGAGAGATCATTACTGACAAGGAAATCTGGTTATTTTTGTGACATACTTTTTTATGGTTATAGTTGAGTCTGCTACTTTTACCTTTGACTTTTCTAGATTTCATTTTCTTATTTTTCAATTATACTTGACATAAAATATTATATTAGTTTCAGGTGTACAACCCAGTGATTAGACATTTATATATTTTATGAAGTGATCATCCCAATAAGTCTAGTACATCTGACATCATACATAATTATTACAACATTATGGACTGTATTTCTTATGCTGACTTTACATCCCTATGACTATTATTATAACTGGATACTTGTATTTCTTAATCCATTTAAACTTTTTCACCATTTCCTCCTATCTGGTGACCAGCAATTTGTTCTTTGTATCTATGAGTTTGTTTCTGTTTTGTTTGTTCATTTATTTATGTTTTTTTTTAAGATTCCATATATAAGTGAAATCATATGGTATTTGTCTTTCTCTGTCTGATATTTCACTTAGCATAATACCTTCTAGGCCCACCCATGCTGTCACAAGTGAATGACAAGATTTCATTATTTTTTATGGCTGAGTAATATTCCATTGTATATATGTACCACATTTCTTTATCCATTCATCTATCAATGGACACTAGTTGGATATCCAGATTAAGACTAGTTGCTGCAACATTCCAGATCAAGTCTGGTTGCTGCTTATGCTAGGCTTGGGGCCACCCAATGGGAGCTACAATGCAAGTTGAGACTGGTTACCATTTGTGCTTGGGGCTGCTTAGCAAGAGCTGGAAGGCATTTTGAGATTGGCCACCACTTGTTTGGGGTTTGTGGACCTTTATGAGATTTTAGGAAGTTCTGCAGCACAAGCCCAGGCAGGCTGCTTGTGGAGGAGCCACTGGAAGGGGCTCAGGCAGTACTAGCAAGTTAAGTGGGTCATTGTCTCAGGGAATCACCAGGGCTGGGTGAATGGTGTTAACCAGGTTAATGGAGAGCACAGATTTGGTACCTGCCTGAGCCTGCCAGCTGGAGAGGGGGGACTCAACAAAGTAAAATGATCCTGCTAGCACTTCAAGCTATAACCAAGGAGTTAGTTCACACAAATATTTTCTTCTGGTAATCTGAATTTGGAAAGGAAGGGAGAAGGTGAAATGTTTTACCTCCCTCTCTTGACTGGGTTATATATAGAGAAATTTAGGAGAGCTGACTTCAGTAAGAAATCTTACCCTTTGCCAGCTTCTGCCAGTTTTCAAGGATCTCACTGCAGGTGATGGAGGGAGTATGGTATCTCAATAAGTCACCAAACTGTGGGGGAGGAAACATAATTTTCCGTTTACTGTTGTAGGTTCTTGGCTGGGACTCCCATGTAATAAAAAGAGGATAAAAACACACAGGACTTTCTTGACATGTATACCTCCTGTATACATGGGAGAGACCCAGGAAAACTGAGTAACTCCTCTGCATTTTTACATAAAACTATAAAAACACATTTCCTTATTCTTCACATATAATTTTAATGGCTGCATGACCTTTTTTTCTTATAGGTGTACCACAATTTGTTTAACATATCCTTTTTTTGTTGGATATATATGGTGTGGTTTCAAAATTTTCTTAGTTAAACTGTATAAATATCTTTGTTCACAAGTAATTTTGGGGCAGCAACTCTTGCCAGCAATATAGACAGTGAGATGAGAGTTTGGGACACATGAATGTTAAAAAAATAAAGTTCTAGTGGCTATAATACTGCTATCCCTATCACCATCTCCATTCAACTGATAATGTTAACTTACTGAATTGATATTAAGGAATACAATAGAGAAATAAAATGGAGTCACTATAGTCAAGCTGCTAAATTACTAAAATCAAGTAGGTTAAGGTAGGAGGACACAATTCTATTCTAGATTTAACTAGCCTGGGAACTTAAACTTTTGAACTTCCCAGCCTTGCATCAATGCCTGGATATACACCAAACTTCCAGTTAACCCTCTGTTTACCTCCTGAAGGACTAAGGAAAGAATGTTCAAGTATCCAGACCAAATGATATCCAATATCCAGGCCACCAGTGATTTAGAGGAATACCATCTCAGACCAATCCAAAGTCTAATAATGCAGGACTGATTATTCTCAAGAATGTACTTTTTACTGTAAGAACCCGTAGGTTTTCCTTCTTCCTCTGAACACCCTGGGTGTTGTCTAGTTGTTTTTATGGTTTGCAAACCCTAAGACCCTTGAATGAATCTTTATCACTTTTTTTTCTAGCCAAAGACTACTGAATCATTTATGCTTAGTTGACAATATATAAGACATACATAAAGCTACAACCAATTTATAATAATACTGAAATATTAGAGCAAATATTTATTGAATTTTAATTTGTCTACTGGATAACTTTACAGCTTTCTCTCCTGCCTTTGAAAGTAATTTTGGCTCAAAGGCAAAGAACTGCCAACATTGGTGAATACCTAGCAATGTCTTTATTCATGATTCTGTTTCTTGACTGACATCCTCTGCTTTCTCATTTTCATGTTTAACATGTTATTTTTTAAGATGACATTAAAAAAATAATTCTAAAAACTGCCTGCTCACTTTGACAGACTAGAAATTTGTGGTTATCATGGGGCTCCAAAAATAGAATCAAGTGTCATATTTTCTACTTGAATTATTGTTTTTACTATTTCTAAGCATAGTTATGAATTTTTATGAGGATAATCAAAATCTGAGGTGCTCAGTAAGGAGCTAAAGCCAACTTCTTAAGTATTTGCAACTCTGTTAATCTCAATTTCACTTTTTCTGACTGACCAATTTGACATAAGATAGATGAGATTTCTCTTGGAGACTTTGCTCTTCTTTACATAGTATCTTTCATTTCTCTGCAGTCATATATCTCTTTGAAAGCCATCTGGGAAAGGGACTTAAAGCAGACAAACTTCCATTCAGTTTTTAATTGAAACCTTTAATATGTTTTCAATCCAATTCTTTGTTACTATAATTAGAGTTTTGAGTCAAAACAACAACAACAACAACAAGAACTCTGTCTTTTTCCAGTTAAAATACACTTATCCAAAAATCTAAAAAAAAATGTTAATCTGAGAGAATTTCATGGGGGAAAAACCAACAACATTTAGCCAATTGTATGACTTCCTTGCTGAATAGGCAAGAGGCCACTATTAGAATTTATTGGGGTGAACAAAAGTAAAATCTATATATGACTTTCCAAAAAATTATGGGGGAAAATAGGAAATAAAAAGTAACAGGGAAGATAAAAATCTGTCAATCAAATTCATTTATTGTACTTATGTATAAAATATAATACTATATGCTTATATTTAAGAATATTTTAGGCATTTTTTTGTTGTACTACGTAATTATGAAACTCATTTTGCTATAAAACACTTAGAAATGCTGGAAAAGGGGGAGGCGATATATTTATAAAATGGATAATTGAGCTTGTAACACATTAGGGGACATCCTCAAGACGAAAAAATCCAAAAGAAAACTTAAAACCAGTGTCTAAGTACCTGAACTGAAGCTGAAGGTACCTGGATGAAGATGAGATGGATGCTGGTCTTAGTAACCTAGCAAATTGGGTTTTAGTGCCTCCTTGGGGATAGGAGACAAGGGTGTGGGCTTTTACGCCTTGGCAGTTGACTAAAATACACATACATAAAGCTGGGATCTCAAAGACTACATCCTAAGTTAAAGGATAGGGGAAAAGGAGACACAACATAAGCTTGCTGTCCTGGAATGGGAAGAAAAAAAAAATCACCCATGATATCTTGTCAATTTTATGGGTATCATCAAATTCCTCCACATAGTAGTAGATCTATTTTGCATTCCTACCAACAACATATCAGCGTTAGTTTTAAATTTTAGGTTATTTCACTGATTAAGGTGCCACTAAACTATAAAATCCTTCTACAGTCACAGCAACTGACAGAACGTAGAGTTATTATAGCAAAAAAGACCCTCATTTGTGATTATAGTCAGGATTCTGGAGGCCTAAGTACACAGTTCAGCAGCACCCTTTTAAATGATGCCCTATATAGGCTTATTAATTTCATGGAATGGAAGATTAAATTTTTTTCAGATGGCAATACTCCCCAAATTGACTTACAAATTCAATACCTATCAAAATTCCAACTTGCATCTTTTCTTTTCTTTTTTTTTTTTTGCAGAAATTGGCAAGCTGATCCTGAAATTTATAGGGAAATATAAGGGACTTACATAAGCTAAAAACAATCTTCAAAGAAAACACTATTGGAAGACTCACAATTCCCAATTTCAAATCTAACCTAAGATAAAGATAGAATAGTTCTGGCATAAGGATAGGCATAAATCAATGCCACCCCAAAATAAACCCATACATCTAGGGTCAATTAATTTGTTTTGAACCTCACCCAAAGATATATTTTTCATTGATTTTTAGAGAGAGAGAGAGAGAGAGAGAGAGAGAGATTGGTTGCATCCAATATGTGCCCTGACTGAGGATCAAAACTGCAACCTGGGCATGTGCCTTGACCAGGAATTGGGCCCACCACCCTTCAGTATACACGACGATGCTCCAAACAACTGAACCACACTGGCCAGGGTGTAGGGTAAATTGATTTTTGACAAGGGCACCAAGACCATTAAATGGGGGAGAATCGTTTTTTCAACAAATGGTAAGGGAGAAACTGGATATCCACAGGCAAAAGAACGAAGTTAGATCCCTACTCATACCATATGAAAATTAACTCAAATGGATCAAAAACTTATATATAAGAACTAAAACTATAAAAATCTTTGGAAGAGATCGAAGATGGCGGTGGGCAGGACCGGAGGGAAGGTGAGTGTGTAAGAAAGTGAGCTGGTGTGTGAGAGAGTGTGAGTGGACGTGAAGGTGGACAACCAAACTCATGCAGTGCAGAGACGCGGAGCAGAAGGTTCCTGTGCTGAAGACAGGAGCAGCTGGCTACCGCGGTAAGCAGCTCTTCAAGGTGCTTCTCCCTGAGTCGCTGGGAGGTCCCACCATTTTGGAAGATCTTGGGTCTTCCCTGGTAGGAGGCAGTGGGAGCAGCAAGGGCCGAGCAACCTGAGCCTAACAGTGCACCATCGGACCAGTGGACACCCTGTGTCAACACACACCAGTGCACAGTAGCAGAGTTGTCAAGGTGCTGGTTGTGGAAACCACAAATGGCCAGGAGCCCAGTACAATCCTCCACAGTAGCAGCCCCATCAGAGTCGAGATATACCCCCAGCAACAGAGGCTGGGGAACAGACACCCACCCCAGGCAACAGAAACACAGATGAGCAGTTGAGACCCATCCCCCAAAATTACAGCAAAGGCTGAGGAGGAGCTGAGCCCCACAGGGCAGCAGCACTCACCAGCCTCCAGTGGCTGGATCTGGTGCTGCACAGAGCCTGTGAAACTCATCCGTCCACAAGAGCAGTGGGAAGCCGAGGCTCGAGAGGGACTGGTACAATCCAGCTGCCTGGGGAACCTGCAGGGTGCTGTGGCACTAGATAGGCCTGCGCTACTCAGCTGCCCACAAGAAAGGCCTGGAGCTAAGTCTCCAGGACAGACTGTGCGATCCGGCTCCCCACCGGATTAGCAGGAAACAGGGGGCTCCAACAGGGCCTGTACAACACAGTTGCCCACAAGATTGCTGGGGAGCCAGGGTTCCAGTGAGGCTTATGCAACACAGCTGCCCATGGTATGGGCAGGGAATGCTGCTTCAACAGGGCCTGAGATATACAGCTTCAGGTGGCACCAGCTACCAGCTGGGGACACAGCTCCAGAGGGGCCCATGAGATCCAGCATCAGCACCTACCAGGACACACCAATACCAGCCCCCAGTAGTCAGCCCACCAGGATCCATAGCAGGCAAGAGGTAACACGCAACAAAACAGTCTGGGAGGCACAGTAGCCTTATTTGATACACAGCGAGCTGTCTACACATCCAAGCGTCCCTCACAAGATTTAGAGCTACCAGAAGGCTAAAATGGGGAGACAAAGAAACAACACCCAAAGGAAAGGAAAAGAGGAATCACCAGAAAAGGAACTACAGGAAATGGAAGACAGCAACTTGTCAGATAAAGAATTCAAAGCAATGATTTTAAGGGTGCTCAAACGATTTGGTGAGAACTACAAGGAACTTAATAAGAATTATGAAGAGCCCACTGGGAACTACTTCAGCTAAAAAAAAAAAGAGGTAGAAGTTATGCATAAAAATCAAGAGGAGATAAAGAATAACATAGATGTTACAAAAAATACCTTAGAAGGGTTTCATAGTAGATTAGAAGAAGCTGAAGACCGAATCAGGGACTTAAAACACGAGGTAGAGAAAAACACTCAAATAGAGCAGAAAATGGAAAAAAGAAAAAAAAAAAAAAAGAAAACAGGAGGAAAGTTTAAGGGAGCTGTGGGACAACATTCGCATTATAGAGATACTGGAAGGAGAAGAATCAGAGAAAGGAATAGAGAACCTGTCTGAAGAAATAATGACATAAAACTTCCCTAAACTGGTGAAAAAAATAGTCATACAAGTCCAGGAAACACAGAGAGTCCCAAGCAAGATGAACCCCAGAAGACTCATAGCTAGACACATCATAATTAAAATGGCAAACATTAAAGACAAAGGAAGAAACTTAAAAGAAGTAAGAGAGAGACAGAAAGTTACCTACAAGGGAACTCCCATTAGACTGTCAGCTGATTTCTCAATAGAAATGCTATAGGCCAGAAGGGAGTGGCATGAAGTGTACAAAATAATGTAAGGCAAGGGTCTGAATCCAAGACTACTCTATCCAGCAAGGCCATCATTCAAAATTGAAGGAGAAATAAAGACCTTCATGGATAAAAAAAAAATGCTAAAGTAATTTACCACCACCAAACCAGCACTGCAAAAAATGCTGAAGAGACTGTTGTAAGAAGAAGAAGAAACAGAGAGAGAGGAACACAGGCATAAAATTAAAATGGAAACTAATAACGATCTATCAATAATTACCTTAAATGTAAATGGCTTAAATGATCCAATTAAAAGACATAGGGTACTGATTGGATAAGAAAACAGAACCCATATATATGCTATCTACAAGAGACCCACCTCACAACAAAAGACTCCCACAGGATGAAAGTAAAGGGATGGAAAAAAATTTTCCAAGTAAATGGAAATAAAAAAAAGCTAGTGTAGCAATACTCATATCTGATAAGATAGACTTCAAAACAAAGGCCATAATAGGAGGCAGAGAAGGTCACTACATAATATTAAAAGAATAAATCGAACAAGAAGATATAACCCTGGTAAACATATACGCACCAAATATGAGAGCCCCAGAATATATTAAAAAACTTCTGGAAGACTTCAAGGGAGAGGTCAATAGCAACACGACAATGTGGGTGACTTTAACACGCCACTGACACCACTGTATAGATCTTCTAGACAAAAACTTAACAACGACCTAGAGTCCTTACAAGGCAAACTAAATCAGCTGGACTTCATTGATATTTACAGAACATTTCACCCCAAAGTTGCAGAATATACATTCTTCTCAAGTGCACATGGGTCATTCTCAAAGATAGACCACATATTAGGACACAAAGCAAGTCTCTACAAATTCAAGAAAACTGAAATCATATCAAGCATCTTCTCAGATCACAGTGGCATGAAACTAGAACTCAATTAAAATAAAAACACACAAAACATTCATACACTTGGAGGCTAAATAGCATGTTATTAAACAACAAATGGGTTACTAATGAGATCAAGGAATAAATTAAAAACTTCCTAGAAACCAATGAAAATGAACACACAACAACACAAAATCTATGGAACAGAGCAAAAGCAGTCCTGAGAGGGAAGCTCATAGCACTACAAGCTGACCTCAAGAAAAAGAAAAAATCGTAATTGACTATCTAACCCTACAACTTAAAGAACTAGAAAGTAAACAAAATGAAAAACCCAGAGCTTGTAGGAAGAAGGAAATAGTAAAGGTCAGAGCAGAAATAAATGACATAGAGACTAAAAGATCAATGAAACAAATGCTGGTTCTTTCAAAAGTTAAATAAGATCGATGGGCCTTTAGCCAGACTCACCAAGAAACAAAAAGAGAGAAACCAAATAAACAAAATCAGAAATGAAAGAGGAGAAGTAACAACTGACACCACAGAAATATGAAGGATCATCAAAACATACTATGAACACTTATACGCCAACAAATTGGAAAATCTAGGAGAAATGGACAAATTTCTAGAAACACACAGACTCCCAAAACTGAACCAGGAAGAGAGAGAAAACTTGAACAGACCAATAACAACAAAGGAAATTTAAGATGTAATCAAGAAACTCCAAGCAAACAAAAGCCCAGGCCCAGATGGCTTCAGGGGAAGTTTTACTGAACATTCAAAGGAGATCTGGTACCCATTCTCCTCAAACTATTCCAAAAAATCCAAGAAGATGGAACATTTCCAAACTCATTTTATGAGGCCAGCATAATCCTAATTCCAAAACCAGATAAAGACTCTACAAAGAAAGAAAACTACAGGCCAATATCCCTGATGAACATGGATGCGAAAATCCTTAACAAAATATTACCAAATCGGATCCAGCAAAACATCAAAAAAATTATTCATCATGACCAAGTGGGTTTCATCCCAGGCATGCAAGGATGGTACAATATACGCAAATCAATAAATGTGATACACCACATAAACAAAAGGAAAGATAAAAACCATATAATCATATCAATAGATGCTGAAAAAGCATTCGACAAAATCCAGCACCCATTTCTGATAAAAACTCTCAGCAATGTGGGAATAGAGGGATCATATCTCAACATAATAAAGGCCATATATGAAAAACCTACAGCCAACATCATATGCAATGGGCAGAAACTAAAAGCATTCCCCTTAAAAACGGGAACAAGACAGGGATGCCCACTTTTCGCCACTCTTCTTTAACATAGTATTGGAAGTCTTAGCCACAGCAATTATTCATGAAGAAAAAATAAAAGGGATCCAAATTCAAAAGAAGGAAGTGAAACTGTCATTATTTGCAGATGACATGATGTTGTACGTAGAAACCCTAAAGACTCCATCAAAAATCTACTAGACTTAATAAATTAATTTGGCAAAGTAGCAGGATACAAAATTAACATCAAGAAATCAATGGCATACACTAATTTTTAAATCACAGAAAGAGAAACTAAAAACAAAAAAATACCATTTACTATCGCAGCAAAAAACATTAAGATACCTAGAAATAAACTTAAACAAAGAAGTAAAGGACCTATTTGCAGAAAACTACAGGTCATTGCAAAAAGAAATAGAGGAAGATATAAAAAAGTGGAAGCATATAACTTGTTCATGGATGGAAAGAATTAGCATCATTAAAATGTCCATACTACCCAAAGCAATCTATAGATTCAATGCAATCCCCATCAAAATACCAACGACATATTTTACAGAACTATAACAAACACTCCAAAAGTTTATATGGAACCAAAAAAGACCCCAAATAGCCACACCAATCTTGAAAAAGAAGAACAAAGTTGGAGGGATCACATTACCAGATTTCAGGTTATACTACAAAGCCACTGTAGTCAAAACAGCCTGGTACTGGCACAAGAACAGGCAGATAGATCAATAGAATAGAATAGAGAACCCAGAAATTGACCGAAGACAAAAAGCTCAATTAATATTTGACAAAGATGGCAAGAGCATACAGTGAAAACAAGACAGTCTCTTCAATAAATGGTCTTGAGAAATTGGACATCTACTCGCAAAAAAAATGAAGCTAGACCGTCAACTTACACCATATACGAGAATAAACTCAAAATGGGTAGAAGACTTAAATGTAACTCGTGAATCCATATAAATTCAAGAGAAAATGCAGGGAACAAAATTTCAGACATCATATGCAGCAGAATATTCACTGATACATCACCTAAGGAAACAGAAACAAAGGAGAAAATGAACACATGGGACTACATCAAACTCAAAAGCTTCTGCACAGCAAAAGAAACAACCGTCAAAATGGAAAGGGATCTCTCTATATGGGAGACCATAATCGCCAATGATGTATCAGATAAGGGGTTAATTTCCAAAATATATAGAGTGCTCATACAACTCCACAAAAGGAAGACAAAAAACCCAATTGAAAAATGGGCAGAGGACCTAAATAGATACCTCTCCAAACAGGACATACAAATGGCCAAGAGACATATGAAGAAATGCTCAACATCACTAATCATCAGAGAGATGCAAATTAAAACAACAATGAGGTATCACCTCACAACTGTCAGAATGGCCGCCATCAACAAATCATTAACAAGTGTTGGAGAGGGTGTGGGGAAAACGGGACTCTAGTACACTGCTGGTGGGAATGAAGACTGGTGCAGCCACTGTGGAAAACACTATAGTTAGTTGTACCTCAAAAAGTTAAAAACTGAACTTCCATTTGACCCAGTGATCCCACTTCTAGGAATATACCCTAAGAAACCCGAAACATCAATCAGAAAGAATATATGTTCCTCTATGTTCATAGTAGAACTATTTACAATGGCTAAAATCTGGAAACAACCCAAGTGTCCATCAGTAGACGAATGGATAAAATGGCAGTGGTACATGTACACAATGGAATACTATGCAGGTGTGAGAAAGAAAGATCTCTCATTCTTTGAGATGGCATAGAAGGACCTGGAGAGTATTATGCTAAGTGAAACAAGCCAAGCAGAGAAAAACAAATATCATATGATCTCACTTATTTGTTGAATATAATGAACTAAACAAACTGGTGAACAAAATTGACCCAGAGACATAGAGGTGGATTATAGACTGACAAGCCTTGGAGGAGGGGGCTTTGGGAGAGGGGAGAGATAAACCACAGAACTTACATGCATGTATGCATGACCAGTGGACATAGACAACAAAGCTGGGGATGAGGCGGGTGGGCTGGGGAGGAGGGTGTCAATGGGGGAAAAAGGAGAAACATCTGTAACAAAAACAAATTAATAAAAAAAATCTTTGGCAGAAAACACACATTTTCATGACCTTGAATTAGGCATCCATTTCTTAGATATGACATCCAAACCCAAGCAACCAAAGGAAAAATAGTCAACTTCATTAAAAGTAAAAGCTTTTGTTCTTCAAAGGAAACGATCAAGAAAGTGAAAAGGCCAGTAGCATCAAAAACAATAAAATACTTAGGAATGCATTTAACCAAGGAGGTGAAAGATCTGTATACCAAAATAAGGCATAAATGAAAAAAAATTAAAAGACACATATAAATGGAAAAATATCCTATCTTCATAGATCAAAAAAATTAGTATTGCTAAAATGTCCACACTACCCAAAGCCATCTATAGATTTAGTGCAATTCTTATCAATATTCCAATGACATATTTTACAGAAATAGAAAAAAAAGTCCTAAAATTTGTATGGACACAAAAGGTCCTAAATGGCCAAAGCAATCCTAAGAAAGAACAAAGCTGGAGGCATCACACTTCTTGTTTTCAAACTATATTACACATTTATAGTAATCAAAATAGTGTGGTACTGGCATAAAAAGAGAGACATAGTTCAAAGGAAAAGAATCGAGAGCCCAGAAATCCACGAATATAAAGCAACTAATACTGGACAAGGGAGACCGGAATACTCAATGAAAGGACAGTCTTCTCAAAAAAATGGGAAATCTGGATATCCATGTGCAAAAGAATGAAATTGGACTCCTATCTTAGACCACTCACAAAAATTAACTCAGAATGGATTAAAGTCTTAAATGTAAGGCATGAAACCACAAAACTCCTGAAGAAAATATAGGAAAAAAGTTCCTTGACATGGGTCTTGGCAATCATGTTTTATTTATTTATTTTACATTTTTATTTTTTTAATTTTTTAAAATTTTTTTATCCTCACCCGAGGACATTTTTCCATTTTTTGTACAGATAGAGTGGGAGGGAGAGAGAGGAACAGAGAGAGAGAGAGAGAAACATCGATGTGAAAGGGACACATCGAGTGGCTGCCACCCACACGACCAACCAGGGCCGGGGACAAACTGCAACCGAGGTACATGCCCTTAGCGGGAACCGAACCCGGGTCTCTCAGTACCGCAGGTCGACACTCTAACCGCTGAGCCAAACCGGCCAGGGCGGCAATCATGTTTTAGACATGATACCGAAAACACAAGCAACAAAATAAACAAGTAGAGCTACATCAAACTAAAAAGTTTCTGCATGTTAAAAGAAAGAGTTAACATAATGAAAAGTCAACTGATAGAATGGGAGAAAATAATTTGCAAACCAGCTATCTGATAAGAGGTTCATGTTCAAAATACATAAAGAAAATATACAACTCAATAGCAAAAAATGTAAATAATCCAGTTTAAATAGGCAAAGGACCTGAATAGACATTTTTTTTCCAAAGAAGACATTCAAATGACCAATAGTACATGAAAAGTTGTTTAACGTCAGTAATCATTAGGGAAATACAAATCAGACCCATAATAAGCTGTGATGTCACATCCTTTATAATGGCTATTATTAAAAAAAAAACAAAAACAAGAGAAAACAAATGCTGGTGAGGATGTGGATAAAAGAGAGTCCTTGTGCATTGTTGATGGGAATGTAAATTGTATAGCTACTGTGGAAACAGTAAGGTGGTTACTCAAGAAAATTGGAAACAGATATCATATTATCCAGCAAATCTACTTCTGAGTATATATCCAAAAGAAACAAAATCACTATGATGAACAGATATCTGCACTCCCATGCTCATTATAGCATTGTTTACAGTAGCCAAGACAAGGAAACAATCTAAGTGTCCATCAACAGATGAATGGATAAAGGAAATGGGTGAAGATGTTCAAACAGTACAAATGTCCAGTTATAAGAGGAATGAGTACTGTAGACTTGAAAGTCCCTAAGAGAGTAGACCTTAAAGTTATTACCGTCACAAAATAAAGCAATTATGTGAGGTGATAGATGTGCTAACTAACTTTATTGTGGTGATCATTTTGAAATGCATACATATATAAAATCATCATATTGTACACTTTAAACTTATACAATGTTATGTCAGCTATATCTCCATAAAACTGGAAAATAAGAAAGCAAAAGACAACCCAGGATGAAGAATATATAAAGAACTCTTATAACTCAACAATAAAAAAGACAAATAACCTGACCGGCTGGTGTGACTCACTGGTTGACCCATGCACCAAGAGGTCACAGGTTCAATTCCAGGCCAGGGCACATGCCTCCAGGTTGTGGGCCTAATCCCTAGTGGGAGGCATTGAAGGAGGTGGCAAACTGATGTTCTCTCTCATCGATGTTTCTATCTCTCTCCCTCTCTCTCTAAAATCATTAAAGAAAAAATATTTTTGAAAAAGACAACCCAATTAAAAAACAACAGAGGACTTGAATGGACCTTTTGGTTCTAAAAGACATACACAGATGGCAAATAAGCACATAAAAAGATGCTCAACATCATTACAAATACAAATAAAAACTGCAATGGGAAATCACTTCACACCCATGAGAATTGCTATAATAACAATGAAAAAAAAAAAGAAAGAAAATACCTGTGTAGGTGAAGATGTGGAGAAATTGAAACTCATACATTGTTGGTAGTACTGAGAGCAGAGGAGTGAGCCATGCATATGACCTGCAAAATGGCAAAATAATAAATTTGTGTTGTTAAAACCACTAAGTTTAATATGGTAGTAATAGAAAATCAACACGGTAACACAATATGACTACCAAGGCTAGGTTATAGGCAAAAAGGCAGTACAATTTCCACCTGGCATGCTCTCTCTCTCTCTGGACTTGTACCTTTGGAACACTGAGCAGCCACAAAAGATCACACAGAGACAGCACACAGAGATAGAGATGTCTCAGGTGTACCATTCCCAAGCTGTTTAAGTCTTCCAGTTAGGTGCCAGACATCTCAGAAGATGCTTTTGATACGAATTTAGCCTTAGGTACTATCAGACTGAAAGGGTTCTAGTAAGAACCCTTTCTTAGCTTAGCCCCACTCAACCTCTATGAGATGATGATGATGTTGATGATAAAAATGACTGTTGTTTTATGAAATTAAATTTTTGATGATTCATTACACAGCCATAAACATTCTGAATACTTCCTTACCTTTTTGTGCCCCCACATAGAGAGATTAAAAGTTTTTTTTTTTTAAATCCTCACCTGAGGATATTTTTCCATTTATGTTCAGATAGAATGGGAGGGAGAGAAAGGGAGAGAGAGAGAAACATCTATGTGAGAGGGACACATTCACGGGTTGCCTCCTGCACGACCTCTACCAGGGCCAGGGACGAACAGCAACTGAGGTAAATGTCCTTGACTGGCCTCGAACCCGAGACTCAATGGCCTGCAGGCTGATGCTCTAACACTGAGCCAAACCAACTAGGGCTAAAAGCATTTTTTTTTGTATGAAGGGAGAAGGAGCTGAATCATAAATAAGTATACAGAAAATCATAGAGTTGGGGTACTGATATGGGACTTCACTTTTCACTTGTCTGGTAGAGTTGAAAGAAAAACAGCAGGTGCCTGTGGTTCACTTTTCATCTAGAAAAAGGATTGGCAAACTTTTACTTAAAGGCCAAGATAATAAATATTTTAGGCTTCTCAGACTAAGAAGCAAAATCAAAGCTATGATGTAGCAACTTATATAACCATTTAAAATATAGCCATTTATTTTTATTGGCTAAATATCTGAACTAAACTGTATATTTTGTTGAAAACAATCATGCCTCTTTGCTTCCGAATATCCTGCTGCAAACAGGCTGCTCTTCAACGCAGGTTGCTTTTCTAAGCTCTGAAATGTGCGTATATTTCATTCTGTAGACAAGGATTGTGTGGGCTGTGATTTTAGCCATTCTGTATGAGGTCTGCTTCTCTTTGTAGGCTTCTTTGACTTGAAAGTTGCCAGATACCTTGACTCAAACTGAGCAGGAAAATACTAAATTAAATTTGAAAGCGAAATGGTGGATTTTTCCAGTGCTTTCACAGTTCTTTTGCACATGATGTCATTTCAAGTGTGGCGGAAAGAAAACTAGGTTTCAAGTCATGAAATATGAATATGAGGCACTTTCTAGTTGCAATACCATGAGCATGACAGTTAACATCTCTGAGCCTCAGTTTCTTTAGGAAATAATATCTGCCTGCTCACTTAATAATAGTGCTCACAGTTTAAATGAGTTAAAAGAATATAAAGGGGAATTGCAGCTGTAAAGTGTATGACACATGCTTATTATTATTGATGTGCCTATTACAAAGCATTTGGTCTTCTCATTTTGTCTTCCTCTTCCTTCTTCCCTCTTTCCCACCCTCCCTCTCTCCCTACCCCCTCCTTCTCGGGTTTTGAAATTTTCACTATCTTTTGTCCTGCATGAATCTGTTCTGCTATTTGCTTAAGTGATGAATTAATTTTGGTGGCTGCTCATTCAATACTCTCCGTTTTGATCTGATGTCTCCCAGTAGTGATTTTCTGGAAATAACATTAGAAAAATAAAGACCTCCAGTGGGGAGGATGGAGGATATGTGGCACATGACTATGGAAGGTATCTTGAATTGAGAAGGACCTTTTGGAGCTTATGTTAGCTTTTTGTCCATACACTCATTCGTTCTCAAATAATTTGATGTACTTGCTCTCTTTGAGAGGCACTGTGCTTGGTGCTGTAGAGATAACAGTGAATGAAACAGACAAGGTCACTCCCACGTAGATTTTACATGTTAACATGTTAATGGAGAATGGATTAGTTTCTCATTGCTGCTGTAACAAAGCACCAGAAATTTGGTGGCTTAAAACAACACAAACTTATTATCTCTCAGTTTTGGAGGTCAGATGTCTAAAATGGGTTCACAGGGCTGTGTTCCTTCTAGAGGTAAGACTGTTTCTTTGCCATTTCTAGAAGTTTCTGACATGCTATGGCTCATGTTCCTTTCCCTCTGTCTTCTGAGCCAGAAATGTGTTAATCTTCAAATCTCTGTCTGTCTCTCTGCTTCCATTATTCATTATCACATAACCTTCTGTCTGACTCTGACCCTTCTGCCTCCTTCTTATAGGGATCTTTGTGATTATTCTGGATTATCTAGGTGGACTCAGTATAATCTCCCCAACTAACGATTCTTAATCACATCTGCAAAGTTCCCTTTTTATCATATAAAATAACATTTACAAATTCTGGGAATTAGTGTGTGTACATCTCTAGTGGGTCAATATTCAGTCTACTACAGTGAGAAAAAAAATAAACAGGTGTACAAATATATAACATGATTTTTAAAGTGTGATTTCTGCTATGAAGGCAGTTACTGGGGTAATAAGATCGAGAGCTGCACTGTCCATTGAGGTAGCCACAAGCCACACATGGCTACTGAATTCTTTAAATGGGGTTGTGTGATTGAGGGGCTGACTTTTAAATTTTATTTTATTTTAAAAAAGATTTATTTTCTTTATTGATTTTAGAGAGAGAGGAATGGCGAGGGAGAGAGATAGAAACATCAATGAGAGAGAACATCGATTGGCCGCCTCCTGCATGCACCCCACTGGGGATCATGCCTACAACCTGGGCATCTGCCCTGACTGAGAATTGAACCAGCGACCTCCTGGTGCATGGGTTGACGCTCAACCACTGAGCCACACCAGCTGGGCAATTTCATTTTAAATAAACTTTATTTTATTCTATTTATTTTAGAAGTATTTTTTTTCCTTTTTATTGAACTTATTGGTGGTGACACTGGTTAACAGAATTATACAAGTTTCAGGTGCACAATTCTACAACACATCTGCACACTGTATTGTGTGTTTACCACCTCAAGTCAAGTCTCTGTCCGTCACAATTTATCCCCCCATATCCTCTTCCACCTCTCTCCAGCCACTTCCCCTGGTAATCACCACAATGTTGTCCGTGTCCATTAGATTTTAATTTTGTTTCTTTTTTGCTCAATCCCTCAACCCCCCACCCAGCCCCCACCCCTGACAGCTGCCAGCCTGCTCTCTATCTATAAGACTGTCACTATTTTTCTTGTTAATTCATTTTCTTCACTAGATTCTACATATGAGTGAAATCCTGTGTTAATTGTCTTTCTCTGACTGACTTATTTCAATTAGCATAATTAAATTCAGATAGTTACAAATGGCTACTGGCTACCATATTGGACAGCACAACTCTAGGCTCCCCCCCACCATTTGTGTTAGGTTTATTTGCATCAAGATAGAAATAAGAATTTAAACATTGCATTTATACTGTATATCTTTGACTTAGTAGTCATCTTGTTTCCCCCTTTTTTTAAAAAAATTATTTTGGTTATGGATGTTTCTCCTTTTCCCCCCATTGACAACCCCCTCCTCCTCCCATCTCCCCTTCACAGTATTCTTGTCTATGCCCATTAGTTATGCAATATAACTTCAGAGGAAGTGGGGGGAGAGATAAACTCTAGGCTTTTTAGAAGACACGGCAGAAAATGTTACCCCTCAATTTAGAAGAATTGTATGAAGATCCATGAAAGCAGTCAATCCCCATTGACCTTAATAGATGAAATGAGGCTGATCAGGTGAGCAACTAGATATGTTTCCCTAAATGAGCCAAAGAGAATCACTCCCTATTACTATAGCAATCTTCCAGTTCCAACAAGAGAAAATACCTTCCATTTGTGGGGTAAGGTAAGGCACTGCTTATAATATAGTTGGCCCTGCATACCCACAGATGTGGAACCCACAGATATGGAGGGCCAACTAAGGGACTTGGGCATTAGTGGGTTTTGATGTCTGTAGGTGGTTCTGGAAACCAACACCAAGGGACGATTGTTGTTCATTTCCTTCTTTATATATCAGCATACTTGCCCTGGCTTCATGGTGAGTTGAGTGTATTTATTCATCTCTTGGCTTTGAGCTTAGCCATGTGACTTGTTTTGGCCAATGAAGTGTTAAAATCTGTGACATAAACACAGGCTTTAAATGTGCTTGCATGGCTGACGTTAGCCTCTTGCTTTCTGGTGATGGCCATGAGAACAATCTACTCTAGGTGGACACTAGTCCAAGAAGAATGTGGAGACATATGGAAAGAGACCTGAATCCAATCTAGAGACTAAAAGCCATCCTAACCCAGCTGAGGTATAGTCAATCTGCCCGTTTGTTTTAAGACACACAATTTTAGGTTCAATTTGTTAGTTGCTATTATTGTAGCATAGCTGACTAACACAAGGGGAAATATTACAAGGATTTCTTTTTTCTTAGAGGACTTTGTACATTACTGAGGGAGGTTGAATTAGCCTCCATAATTCATCTGAACTTGCTCTGGATTTGACAATCAACATGGGGGAGACCAGAGAGGGATTATTTGCTTTCAAATTAGTTTTGTTTTATAGTTTTAGGAATAAGGATACCTTCAAACTCAAGGATTTGTGTAATAGAAATTGTACAGCTCAGTAGAAAAGGTAGCTGAGTGGAACTCTTTACTTCAACAAGGTCTATTTCTGGCTTCAATGAAACAACTTTTTCTTTCATGAACTCACCATTTCTCAAGCTTTGTTACCAGCAAATCAAGGAAAACATCACTAGTTAGCCTTCCTTCCAAAATAAGTGTGATAAAAACAAAGATGGCAAAGACTTTTAAAATCCCACAGTACTTTAAATACATAGCTTTTCTTTCAGTAGCTATAATCACTGAAAGTAAACCTGGCAATGCCTGGTAAATGGACATTATCTTCTTAGTGACTGAAGGCAAGCTTAGCCACTTCTCTTGTTTCTCTTTGCATGGCCAAAATTGAGTGAACTTTTCTCTCTATGATTTTTGTTGCCTCCTGAGCATTAATGATGTGGGAACACTACTGTATTCTCCCCCCAGGGTGCATTGGTTTTCCTGCTTGAATTGATGTAGTCCCACAAAGAGAACACGTCACTGTTGTTATTTTTCTGGATACTCTATTCACTGGCTTGGCCACTCCATTCAGCATAATCAAAAGTAGGCTGTGTCTATGAAAGAAAACACAGCTTTTCAGTTGTGGGAAACTTCCTGAGCTTGAAGAATGAGCATGGGCATCTACTCAAATATTAAAGGCACCAGATTTTAAAACTTTAATGTAGTAATTGATGAAATTATCAATGGAACAGCAAACTATAGACTACAAGATTTTAAACTCTATTTGCTTATGTATGTACAGGAAAAATCATTTTCTATATGTCTGAATCTGGAAACAGAGCCCCAAAATCATGATTATTGCCTATACTTTCTCTATTTTGGATGAAGACATTTATTCTCTGAGAAAGCAATTAAGTTGGGAGAATTACCAATATCTACACAGAGAAGTCTGGCTCATTTTTCTGTGCTTTTGTTGGAGTTGTCAATTCAATTATATTATCCCTATTTTTGGTATATGGACATAACCTTCTCCTCAGGCCAGAGGTCAGCCAGACTGTCATAGTTCTTTGTGTCAAGAACTAATGCAGAAATTCTGTCCTCTGGCTCTTCAATAGAGCTGAAACCAAGGAGAATGCATAACTGGGTTAAATAGGAAGTTTACTCTAGTAAATAAGAGAAGTCAAATATAAGCAGATGGTTAAAACCAAAAGGCCAGAAGAAGATAGTGGCAGAGATTTGGTACCAGAAAGAATAGAAATCCACTTCAAGAAAGCAGGGTATTATCCCAGGCAATTCCTGGAACAGGCCATATTTTTGAGGAGTTGGCACCTCTGTGCTTTTAGGAGTGGATTAGCAGAAGGAGCCAACTATAAAGGGCAGAGATGGGACCTATCCTCCAAGTCTGTCTCTCCCACAAGGCTGTGAGCTCCCCGAGGAAGCTCTTACCTAATTCTTCCTCACTACCCTAGAGGTTATTATATATGAACTAAATATAGTTTGGCAACACGGTAAAATAATTATCCAGACTAAGCAGATACATAATACTTTTGTTAATGTAACTATTCAAGTAATTCAAGTTATACAATGAGACTGTTGGGTTAGATGAATAAACCTTCATTTATATAATTAGTTGCAATTTGTGTAATAGAAAAACAGAAAAGACAGAATTTAAAAGATGAACTTCACAGTTTTTGAAGAAAAAATTCTGGCCATAGCCAGGATTTTCTGTGAGCAAGCTTAGTACATGTTTTCAAAAAGGCGATCATAATTCTCTGGAGTTAGTAAAAATTGTAGCTCCTACTGCGTTGAAAATAAGATGGACTTAAAACATACCCTTAAGGTTTATTTTTAAAGAGAAAGTATTTTGAAAAGAAAAAACACCATATAAGTGCCAAGTCTTATTATTATTATCACTGCCATGAATACCTTCAAGCCACAGAGAATCATGTTCATAAAAAAGCCTGCTTTGGAGATGGGCTGGTGAGAAAAGGTCACTTGGGATATTCCACGCACAAGCTGCCTGCATTTAGTGCCATCTTTCTGAAATTCCAAATTATTACTATCACCATTGTGTGCAGTAAAATTATCAGGTAAATAAAGAGCACAGCAGGGAGAAAATGTCAAATGCATATAGAGTGGTCTAAAGATAACAATTCCAGAGCATCATTACTTTCATAGTAAATCATAGTGTGAAAAATAACAATATACACTCCTGTTTCTGACTACTGTCACCACTCACTGTGGAGCACTAGCTCCTTTTATCTTTTCCTACATTTGCAGAAAGTCCCCCCAAAATCTTCCACACATGAATGTCACGTCTATTTGGCCTCCAGTTTGTCCAGAACAGCTCACGTTCTCAAAGCCATATTTATCTATACATTATAATGTTTTACACACACACACACACACACACACACACACACACACACACACGCCCTAGGGTAGAGGTTGGCAAACTACAGCCTGTGGTCCAAATGTAGTCCAAAATGCCCAAATTTCCATCGCCTGTTTTTATATCATGAACTAAAAATGGTTGTTACATTTTAAATGGTTGGAAAAAAGTTAAAAGAAGAAAAATATTTTATGACAAGTGAAAATTAGATGAAACTTAAATGCCAATGTCCATAAATAAAGTTTTGTTGTAACATAGTCATGCTCACGAGTTTATGTTATCATGTATGGCTTATTTCACGCTACAACCGAGTTGAGTAGCTGTGACAGAGACCCCATGACACACAAAGCTAAAAATATTTACTCTCTGGCTCTTTACAGAAAAAAATTTGTGGAAAAGTTTCCTAATTAAGAGCATACTTGTTGCTCCTTTTTAAAATTTAGTTTTAAGTTGAAGTATAATATAATACTTCAATAAAGGGTATAAATTCTATAAAATTTTATGTATGTGTTCATCTGTATAACCACTACTCAGATAAAAACAAAGAAGATTTCCAGCACCCAAATTATCCATTTTTCTAAAGATTATCACCATGAATTGAGTCTTCTTATTTTTGAAATGTATATAAATAGAGTAATATAGTATGTATTTTTGTCTGGTTAATTTCAGTCAGTGACATTCACTCATGTTGGACATGGCAGTAGTTTTTTATGTTGTATGACTATACTATAATTTAGTTATATATTCTACTCCTGTTGGATATTGGGTACTTTTCAATTTTGACTATTGTGAATATAGCTTCTATGAAGATTCTTGTACATGTATTTTGGTGACCATATATATCTAATTTTCTTGATTATATGCCTAGAATGAAACTTCTGGGATCCTTTTGTTAAAAAGTAGAACTCTAGTTTGATATATGCAAGATACATTTGGTAGAACCTTTTAAAAGCATGAAGCAAAAATATTTTTACTTTTGGAGATGGATACTGGAGTATTTAAGGGTAAATTTTGGGATGTTATTTAAAAGGCTATAGCCAGAGAAATGATAACAGACAATAGATTTAAAAAATTACAAAATATGGAGATTTAAACTATGTGATAGATCCATTAGGGTTCATTTATACTTTTCTAATAAAAAATAAAACAAAGGAGGAACAGGTTGAAGAAAATAATGAAGAAGGCCTACTGTTATTCAACCAGAATACTAGGCATTGAGGAAAAGCTTTACCTCCTATAACTGTGATTAGAGCTGCATTTTCTAGTATGTAAAGGGAAAAAAACAGTCTCATTTATTATGAAAATAATTGCAGATATCTAGCATAAGCTATGGGAATGGTGATAGAACTAAATTTATGAAATTCCACATCTGGAAATTGCTAGGCATACATTCGTGGTCAACATCTTTACCTTTGTCTGTAAAATGGGAATTTTGGAACCCAAAGCTACTATGAACACAATAGGTCTAGTAAACATGTAACACCATAGTTACAATTTTTTTTTCTTGTGATGAGGAATTTTAAGAGCTACTCTCTTAGCAACTTTTAAATATGCAATACAGTATTATTAACTATACTCACCATGTTATACATTACATTCCCATGACTCACATATTTTATAAATGTAGTTTGTACCCTTTAACCCCCTTTACCCCTTTGCCCACCCCAAATACCACATCTGGAAACCATCAATCTCTTCTATGTAGTTGAGCTTATTTATAAGTTTGTTAAAAAAGATATGACATATAGGTGAAGTCATACAGTATTTGTGTTTCTCTGCCTGACATTTGGCATAAAATATGAAACACTTCAGGATTAATCTGACAAAATATGTGAAAGATCTGTATACTGAAAACTACAAAATGCTATTGAGAGAAATTAAAAAGACCTAAACAAATGGAGATATATATTATCTTTATGGGTCATGAGACTAAGTGCTGTTAAATGTTGTTTTTCCCCAATTGATCTATAGATTTAACACAATCTCAACCAAAATTCTAGCATGCTCTTTTATACAAATTGACAAGCTGATCCTACAACTCATAAGGAAAAGAAAAAATCTCAAATAACCAAAACAAATTTGAAAACAAGAAAAGTTAAAGGACTGAAAAAGACTACCCGATTTTAATACTTATTATGAAGGTACAATTAGCCAGACTGTGTGGTATTGGCACAAAGACAGGCCAAGAAATAAGTGGACTGGAATAGAGAGTCCAGAAAGAGACCTGCAGATATATGAACAAAGAATTTTTGACAAAGGTGCAAAGAAAATTCAGTGGAGAAAATATTTTTTTTCAACAACGAGTGTTGGAAAAATGCATGTGAATATCTATATGCAAAGATGTAAAACTTTATCCATATCTAACATTATATATAAATATTAACTTGAACTAAATCATAGACCTAAATATAAAACTGAAAACTATAAAACGTCTAAGACTACATAAAGACTGTAATAGTCACCTCACCAAAGAAGATATACAAATGGCAAATAAGCATCTGAAAAGATGCTTCATATAATATTTCATCAGAGAAATACAAATTAAAATAATAAGATACCATTACATACCTATTAGAATGGCAAAAATCCAAAACACTGATAACACTAAGTGCTGATGAGGATGTAGAGCAATCGAAACTCTCATTCATTGTTGGTGAGAATGTAAAATGGCACAGCCACTTTGGAAGACAGTTGGGTAGTTTCTTACAAAACTAAACATACTCTTACTGTAGGATCCAGCCATTATACTCCTTGGTCTTTACCTAAAGGATTTAAAAACTTACGTGTACAAAAAAACCTACACATGGATATTTATAGCAGCTTTCTTCATAATTGCCAGCACTTGGAAACAACCAATATAATATGTCCTTAAGTAGGTGAATGGATAGATAAACTGTAATACAGCCAGACAATGGGGTATTATTCAGTGCTAAAAAGAAATGAACAATAAAGCCACGAAAAGACAAAGTAATTTAATGCACGTTATTAAATAAAAGAAGCCAATCTGAAAAGAACACATAATGTATAATTTCAATGATATGACATTCTAGGAAAGGCAAAAACTATGAGACAGCACAAAGATAAGTGGTAGCCAGGGGTTGAGGCAGGGGGCAAGGGTGTGAATAGGCAGAGCACAGAGGATTTTAGGGCAGTGAAACTATTCCATATGACAATGTTTGATATATGTCATTATACATTTTTCCAAACCCATAGAATGTAAAATGGCAAGATTAAAATCTAATGTAAACTATGGACTTTGGGTGAAAACAAAGTGTCAATGTAGGTTCATCAATTATAAAAATCTACCACTCTAGTAGGGGATGTTGATAATGGGAGAAGTTATGCATATATTGGGGCAGGGTGTATACAGGAAATCTCTGTATCTTTCATTGTTGCTGTGAACCTAAAACTGTTCTAAAAAATGTCTTATTAAAAAAAGAACACATAGGAGAAATACTTTGTGATCTTGAGTTAGAAAAACGTTTCTTAGGTACAACAATAAAACATGATCCACAAAATAAATTGATGAACCAGACTTCATGAAAAATAAATGTATCTACTTTTTGAAAGACACTATAAAGAAAAAGAAAAGACAAGCCCTAGACTGGGATAAAATATTCACAAAATGTTCACAAAGCGTATATCTGAGAAAGGACTTATATGTAGAATATACATTGAACTCTCAAATTTTAACATGAAAAACAAACAACCCAATTAGAAAATGAGCAAATTTAAATAGACACTTCACCAATGAAAATATACCAATGGCATATCAGCACATAAGTTGCTCAACATCATAATTTAGTGGGAAAATACTAATTAAAACTGCAATGAGATACCATTACATCTCTATTAATATGACTAAGATTAAAATGACTGATCATCTCAGGTGTTGACAAGGATGTAATTAAACTGGAATTCTAATACACTGCTGTTAGGCTTGAAAAATGGTATACCCACTCTGGAAACAGATAGGTAGTTAAAAAAAAATCAAACATATGCCTATGTATGATCTAGTCATTCTATTCCTAGGTATTTACCCAAGAGAAATGAAAGAAAGCAAATGATCTGCATGAATGATTGTACCAATTTTATTTGCAATTACCCAAACTAGAAAGGACCCAAATGTCCATCATCAGATGAATGAATAACTGTGGTATATCCATGTAACAGAATAATTCGCAGCAATGGAATTAATTATTGATATATCTTACACTGTGAATGAATCTCAAAATAATTATTCTGAGCTAAAGAAGCTGGACAAAAGAGAGTATATTCTGTATGGTTCCATTTATGTAAAATTCTAGGAAATTCAATATAGTATATTGTGACAGAAAGCAGATCAGTGATTGCTGGGGACAGGGCATTGGGAGGGGGTTTTGGAGAGGGGTAACAGGGAAGGATTCCAAAGAGATATAGGAAAACTTGTGTGTGATAATGTAGTGGGTTGAATTATGTCACTCCAAAAGATTTGTCCAAGTCCTAACTTCTGGTACCTGTGACTTTATTTAGAAATAGGGTCTTTACAGAAGCTGTTAAGTTAAGAATCTGAGGTGAGAATATCCTGCTCTTAGGGTGGGCCCTAAATAATATGATTTGTGTCCTTAAAAATAGAAGAAGAGGGTTATTTGACACATAGAGGGAAGTAGGCCATGTGAAGATAGAGGCATTGGAGTTATGCTTCCACACGGCTAAACACCAAGGGATACCAGAAAATGAAAGTGGCGATCCAAGGTTATCTCCTAGAGATTTTGGAGGGAGTGTGGCCCTGTAGATGCCTTCATTTTGGACTTAATGGATTCCAGCATTGTGACAGAATAAATAAATGTTTTTTTAAGCCTCCAGGAAACTAATATGGATGAATATATTTGTTATTTTAGTTGTGGAAATGATGTCTCACATGTGTACATATATAAAACATCAATTTGTACATTTTACATGTGCATAATTTATTGTATGTCAATAAACCTGTCTAAAAAGCCAGCAGTGACAGAATATTTGCACAATATGCTTAACAAACTGGACCTAATTCTTGTATATTAAGCAGTGTACCCCCAAATTATAGAGTAAATAAAAATTTTCAGGTATATATTCATGGAATATCTGCCATGTTGGCCAAAATTGGTTCATAAAGCTTATATCAGGAAATTTTAAAGGATTGAAATCATATAGACTATGTTGTTTTACTGTAGTAAAATTAAGAGAAAAGTTAATAATGAAAACTATTATTGCACAATACCAATATGTTCAGAAATTCATCAGTGTAGTTCTAAATCATCCATAGGTTAAAGAACTCAAGATGAAATTAATATAATATTGAATGTCAGCGCTAATAGAAAAACAGAATTTAAAATGTTGGGGAAAAAAAGGATGACCAAAGGAAGGAAAGGAATTAAAAAGAGGTTTGGCTGTACTTGTAGCCTGAAAACTAAAAAAAATAAACCGACTGATAATAAAATATTACATATCAATATTTGTGGGATGCAGCTAAAGCCAAGCTTGAAATACATTTTATGACCTTGCTGGCATATATTTAAAAGAAGAAAGTCTGATAATCAATTATATAACATCCATTTCAAGCATCCAGAAAAATAGTAGAATATGAAACATAAAGAAAATAAAAGAAAAATTAATATTGACAAGAACAGAAATTAGTAAAATAGAAAACAAACCCGTACTAGAGAGAATTAATAAGATCAAAGTTATTTATTTGAAAAGACTAATAAAACTGATATTCCCTCTTGTAGAATTAAGTAGGAAAAATGGAGAGAAGGCCGGAAAAAAAAACCCCAAAAAGTATGGATGAAAAGGAGGTCATCACCAGAAATCCTTCAAACATGATAAGTGAGTTTATATTAATAAACTTGAAAATTAAATGAGATAAATTATTAGAATTAATAAATTTTGAGGTATTCTGAGTACATGTCAGCATATAAAAATAAATTTTATTTCAATATGTGTTAGTAAAATGAAATAAAAATAATATAATTTACAGTAACATCAGATAAATCAAATACTGAGGAATAAAGCTAACGAAGTATAAGACCAGTACATAGAAAACTTTAAAATATTTCCTTCAATAAATAAAGTAACAAATGAATCATCAAATTGAAGATATAATACCATTCACAGAAAATAATACAATGATGCCAATAATCTCAAAATTGACATAAAATTAAATTCAATCCCAGTGAACATCTTGGAATATTTTTATGTTAAAATGGACACATTACAATTTTGAATTGTAAATTCAAAAACCAAAAACAGCCAAGACATTCTTGAAGAATAATAAATTTATAGGACTTGCTTTATAAAATAAAAAGCATTAAGCTTGGTATTTGTGTCAGAATATAGACTGCTTGAACAGAATAGAGAATCTAGAATTGATTAATGTATATGAATACTTGATATAAAACAAAGATGGCAATCCAGAATAGTGGGGAGAGAACTGTCTTTTCAGTAAATTGTCCTGAATCATATACCTATCCATATGTCCAAATAGCCACATTTTCAAGATGAAACTTTGCTCCTACTTCATACCAAAACTGAAAATCAATTCCAGGTACATCATAGGTATGAATCTGAAAGGTAAATCAAAGTTTCTAGAAAAAAACACAGGAGAATATGTTCATGACTTTTGACTTGGAAAAGGTTTTATAAACAAGATACAAAAACCACTAACCATGAAAAGGGATAGATAAATTGAACCACATTAAAAGCAGAGTTCTATTTATAACAAGAAAATAGTACGAGTAAAAGGGCTATTCACTGAGAAGAAATGTACATGTATCTCCAATAAAAGGCTTATATACAGAATGTAAAATACTTATAGATTAATAAGAAAAAAGACAACCTAGCAGAAAAATAAGTAAGACTCAACCAGGCACTTCATAAAATATCATATCCAAATGGTGAATGGCAAACTAAATATCTAAACCCCTCCCAGAATGATTAGAAATTAAAAAAAAAACCCTTAAATGTCTAATATAGGCAAGAATGTAGAACAAGGGGATATTTGTACACTACTAGTGGGAGATTAAACTGGTTCAATGACTTGGGAACACTTTATCAGTGTTTACCAAAGTTGAACACATGCATATACAATGACCCAGAAATTTCACTCTTAGGCACATAACCAATAGAAATGTATATATATTTGTACCAAACATGTTCAGAATGTTTATAGCAGATTTATTTGAAATGATTAAGAATTGAAAAAACAAAACAAAACAAAACAAAACACACACATACTACCAAATGTTAATCAACTATAGAATAGGTAAATAATGATGTTGTCCAAAAGAAGTCAGACACACTAAAGAATAGATACCATATGGTTACATTTTCTTAAAGTTCAAGAACAAGCAAAACTAATCAATGTTCTTAGAATTCAGGATGGTGGTTACATTTGGGAGATACATGGGTCCTAACTGAGGGGAGGCATGACTGTGGCTTTTTGGAGGCTGGTAGTTTGCTTTCTTGATCTGAGTGGTAGTTACTTGGTTGTATTCACTTTTTGATAATTCATTAAGCTGTACATTGATTTTGCAAATATGTTATAGCTAAGTAAAAAATTAAAATAATGTAGTTTCTTCTCAAATGAAGAAGGCAAAGTATGTTCTATCATGCTTTCTGTTTTGGCAATTACAGTGATATTCATATGTTTTTCTATATTCACATGCCAGGAAATTGATGTGTCCTAGTGACAAAAGATTTCAAAATAGGTTGATATAAATTGACTTAAAAATGATACTTTTTATTGTGGTAAAAAAACAAACAAACAAAAAAAAAACAAAAACAAGATTGCCCTGACCATTTTGGCCCAGCGGTTAGAGCGTCGGCCTGCGGACCAGAGAGGACTGGGTTTGGTTCCCACTGAGGGCACGTACCTCGGTTGCAGTTTGTCCCCTGGTTGGGTCGTGTGGGTGGCAACCAGTCGATGTGTCTCTCTCACATCAATGTTTTTTTCTCTCTCTCTTACCCCCTCTCTCTCTCACGCTCTTTCTGAAGATAAATGCAAAAAATGTCCTTGGGTGAGGGGGAAAAAAAACAGAAAACAAGATTTATTCTCTTAAAAATTTTTTTTTATCCTCACCCGAGGATATTTTTGCATTTATCTTCAGATACAGTGGGAGGGAGAGAGGGAGGAAGAGAGAGAGAAAAAAACATTGATGTGAGAGAGACACATCGGTTGGTTGCCTCCTGCACAACCCCGAACAAACTGCAACCAAGGTACGTGCCCTTACTGAACCTGGGATTCTCTGGTCCACGGGTGGATGCTCTAACCACTGAGAAAACCGGCCAGGGCTATTCTCTTAATTTTTTTTTTTTATCGTCACCTGAGGACATTTTTTCATTCTTTGTTCAGATAAAGTGGGAGGGAGAGCGAGGAAGAGAGAGAGAGAAACATCGACATGAAAGGGACACTTCGAGTGGCTGCCACCTGCACGACCAACCAGGACCAGGGACAAACTGCAACTGAGGTACGTGCCTCTAACAGGAACGGAACCCAGGTCTCTCTGGACCGCAGGCTGACGCTCTAACTGCTGAGCCAAACCGGCCAGGGCTATTTTCTTAATTTTTTTTTTTTTTTTTTTTTTTTTATCCTCACCCGAGGATATATATATATTTTTTTTCCATTTTTTGTACAGATAGAGTGGGAGGGAGCGAGAGAGAGAAACATTGACGTGAAGGGACACATCGAGTGGCTGCCACCCGCACGACCAACCAGGGCCGGGGACAAACTGCAACCGAAGTACGTGCCCTTAGCGGGAACCGAACCCGGGTCTCTCCGGACCGCAGGCCGACGCTCTAACCGCTGAGCCAAACCGGCCAGGGCTATTTTCTTAATTTTTTAAGTGTGTTGTTAACTCGAGGTACAATGTTATAAAGCAGGTCTCTAGAACTTATTCATCTTGCATAACTGAAACTTTAACCATATTGAACACAACTCCCTCTTTTTCTTTTCCCTAGTTCCTGGCAGCCACTGTTCTATTTTCTGCTACTATGAGATTGACTATTTTAGATGTCTCATATAACTGGAATCATGCAGTATTTATCCTTCTGTGACTGGCTTATTCCACTTACATGTATTTGAGGTTCATCCATGTTACTTATGATAGGATTTCCTTTGTTTCAATGCTGAATTAGATTCCAGTGTGTGTGTGTGTGTGTGTGTGTGTGTGTGTGTGTGTGTATCACAGTTTCTTTATTCAGTCATCTGCTGATAGACATTTAGGTTGCTTCTACCTCTTGGCTATTGTGAATAATGCTGCAAAAGACATGGCAGTACCAATATTTCTTCAAGATCTTCATTTCAATTCTTCTGGGTAAGTATCCAGAAGCAGGATTGCTGGATCATATGTAGTTCTATTTTTAATTTTTTTGAGGAACCCCCATTCTGTTATTCATAGCAGCTGCACCATTTTACATTCCCACCAACAGTGCACAAGGTTTCCAGTTTCCCTACATCCTTTCCAACACTTGTTATTATTATTAGGTTTTATAATGACCATCCTAACAGGTGTGAGGTGATATCTCACTGTGGTTTTTATTTGAATTTCCCTAACAATTAGCAACTTTTCATATACCCGCTGGCCATTTGTATGTCTTCCTTGGAGAAATGTCTATTTAGTTCCTTTACGCATGTTTTAACCCAGTTGTTTATATGATTTTGCTACTGAGTTGTAGGAGTGCCTTATATACTTTGGAAAGTAACTTCTTATCAGATATGTGGTTTGCAAGTATTCTTCCCATTCCACAGGTTGGCTTTTTACTATGTTGATTGTTTCCTTAACAGTATTTGTTTAATGTGTAAAAATGACAGTGCTAAATTAGTTTAATTTGGATTTCGTTTTCATGCAGTTAAATAGAACTAATTTTAATTTTATGATTCATAGCTGCCTAAGAGTTCCTTTCACAGAATGAATGTGTAATTTAGTTTTTCTATTTTCTCTGGATGAATTTGACTGCTTTATCTTCTTTAGAAGTTCCAGCTCAGATGTGTTTGGACATTTCAATGCATTTCTGACTGAGACACAACACAGCTTAATTTCACAAAGCATTCTATAACTCAAACAGGAAAAAACTGAACTGTAATGTCCACCATCATCATAGAATCTTGTATGTGTTCTGAGCCAAATCACTGAACGTTGTCTGAACTTCTGATTTCCAATTTCTAGTGGAGGATTTTATGGTAGTTCTTTGACTCTTTTATTTTCTCATTCTTCGTGGTCTATTCCTGGTAAAGCAATTTCTTCTGGTGGTATTGGCATGTTTTCTTCCTTTTGAATGTTGAAGACTTGCATTACTCTATTTTCTCTTTTGGTTATAGAGTTTAAATATAAATATTAAGTATTATTCATTTTCTGGGCTTGCATGGTAACATCTTTTCTTGAATTATTTAAATATAATTACATTGCTTTTGAGAAAAATAGGAGATGCAATTGGTGAAGCTGTTAAAATGATTGTAATTAAATACACGAGAAAAGGATCCAATTTTATGGAGAGCTGTTTATTCTGCATTTTACCTTTCAAAACAATTAAATTGTTGTTATACACTTATATGCTCCCAGGGAATATTTGCAATACACTTTTAAACTGGGGCAAATTAGTATTTTATATCAGCCCATTAGAGAAACAAGCAAAGAACCTAATCCCCCTCCATTAGATTGAGACAAATGCTGGTCTCAAGAGATGGCTATCCTTTTATTTTCTCTAATAACTAAGAAAATATGGGAGAACATCCCACCATCATTCTCAGGCCCATGAAGCCAGTAGGATTGGTAGTTAAAGAGCCAGCCTTTGGCTTTAGCCCCTCTTATCCATTGAAGTATCTGTTGATGATGGCTTAAGCTATACTGTAATCGTGCTCCAATCTCAGCCAATTCTCCACTCCCCCTTGATGATAGGAAAGTGCCTTGCCATGGAGGTATGTGTATTTGGGTGTCTGGGTAGACTTGATAATTCTGCTATTTTTCTATTTAATGAAAATCCACAGTGAAATTACATTCTAAATGTCTTTCAAAAAGTTTAGATAATTATTCATTACTCTATTTGAGTAGCTCAGTAGCCTTTAGTATTCATCTAATTGGTAATGACCTTCAGCCAACTTCCTTGTCTCTCAAATTCCCTAATCACATTTCACAGCACTACCATTAGACGATCCTGGAAAAGGCACACGCTGAGACGCCAAGGAAATCCATGCAGGCTTGAAACACTTAAGGAGAACTGGAGTGGACAAAAAAAGAAAAACCATCCAACCTCTTCAAGTATATAAAATGTAATATCTGGCAAAGCATATCATTAGATTGTCCAAGAGAGTTTTTCAAATTATTTTTTTAAAAGAACACAAACTTCATATTTACAGAAAGCCCAAGTTTGGCATGACTTTGCATTGTTCAATATCATTTCAGAAAAGTCAGAAATCTCTGTTTTAAACATGCCTTCATCTTTAAATGAACCTGTAATTGTTTTGCAATGATCAATTAATGTAGAAATGTAACATAGTCAAGGTCTAGGCCAATCATTAACTTGAAGAGATTTTTGTTCCTCAGAAATAAATGCATCATTTTGAGAGAATCAGTGCAGCTCCAGGCCTTTACTACCATGAAGTCAAGTCATAGGACCAAACGTAAAAACAATATAATCAAGAACCTAAATGATTTATCTATACATTACATGCTTGGTTGAATGGAGCTGGTGTAACCTAACAACCTCAGTGTTTCTTACTTCATGGGTTGTTATGGGATTGTGTAACCACTAACTATATGACTCTAAAATCTATTTTATTCAGTAAGAATTTTTTATAGTATTGTACATTACTTGAATGTATATAAAGCTCTCTATCATGGCATTTAAACAGGGCTGTTAGAAAGGCTATGCAGCTTCCCATGTTCTCTGGTAAGTTTTCCAGGTGGAGTAGACTGAAGGCTGTATTCAGCAATAAGTGGGACTATGAATTAGTTTCTCTTCCTGGGCACTGCAGGAGGAGAAGCTCCAAGGCCACCAAGGCTCTTTGTGGTCTTGACTCAAGCCAACCCATGCCTTAAATTTCCTGGACAAACAAGGGCCACTGGCTTTACTATGAGGATGATCAGCTCTGTCTATCCACCTCTTCAGCTTCAACTTGCTGGGTTATGCAACTTCTAGGTCATCTTTCAGCCCTTCCTATTAGATGAGGATTGGGGACCATGCTTTACAGTGGGTGGGGCTATGATTCCACTCTTCTGCCTCAGTATAGTCACACCAGGTTCCAGGCACCACAAAACTAATCTGAGGGCCTTAATCAGGCAGACCTGTGCCCTGACAAGTTGTGGTCAGACTGCACCACCAACTTGGTTCTGCAGATGGCCAAAGCCACTGGCTGGCACTAACTATGACTTGGATACTGACGTTATGAACTTGGTTTGACAATATCCAAGTGTTGCTTGTTGAAAGCACCTTCTCACTTATTTGGCATTATCAGATTCCCAGTAGTTAAGCCCTGCAGATTCCCCCACAATCCCCATGGAGCAAAACCAGAGTAGGAGCTCTGATGAAGTGACCCACAATGCTAGAGTGGGGGCTAGATGTCATCTCTGAGCTCTCTTTTCCAACTGTAGAAATCATACGCTCTGGAGAGACCTCTCAGCATGATGCTGTGCTGGCCTGGGGGAAGGACAATGCAATAGGTATGTAGCCATTCCTCTTAGCCTTCTAATGCAATCTGTCTTGGTCTCGGTGGTGAAGAGGGGTGCTTCAACCTTACTCCCTTGTTTTAGGATTCTTATCCATGAATAGTTGATATCTTTTCCATGAATAGTGCATAGTTGTTCTTCTTGTGATGGAGAGCAAAATCGTATCTTGTCCATATATATTTGATAGTTGTTTTGCTTGTGAGGGAGAGCAAAGTCAGGAGTGACCTATGTCACAATCTTGGTAACGTAACTCTCTAAAGTACTTTTCTTTAAAAGAAAAACACACATCAAAAGAGGAATTTCCTAGGTTTGGCTTCAGAGTACATACAATACTTCTAGAACAAAACCAAATACAAAGCAGTCCTCTCAAAACTATTGAAAAATGTCACTGGGTCTATAAATTCAACATAGCTCACATTTTGGTGTGAAGGAAATATTGATTTTCTGTATTCCTAACAATGACCTTGCATTTGTGATAACCATGGCAACTGCCTAAGTTGTGAGGCCTTGGTAAAGCCAACATGGCAGATTCATATTAAATTAGCTGGAGGAAATGACAGAGGGGATAAAATCAGTGTAACGACTTATGTCCCTTGACCATCTAGCATTTAATAATCTGAGGTCTTCCTAGACATCTTCGTCTAATCAGAGGCTCTCAAACTTGGCTGCATATTAGAATCTTCTGGGGAACATTTAAAATGCCAGTGCCAAGGTCCCATTTATAAATACTGATTTAATTTATATTAAGCCAAGGCATTAGTATTTTTTAGAAATGTTTTTATTGATTTCAGAGAGAGAGGAAGGGAGAGGGCATATGCCCAGGTTGTGGGCTTGATCCCCAGTGGGGGGGGCATGTAGCAGGAGGCCAATTGATGTTCTCTCTCATCGATGTTTCTATGCCTCTCTTTCTCCCATCTTCTCTCTCTAAAATAAAAATCAATAAAGAAAAAAATTATTAAATAAACAAATACTGAAAAATTAAGACACGCTATGGCAGGCCCCTCCCCAAACGTGTTAAATCAGAACTTCCAAGACTGAAATGTGGATATCAGCATAGGCATACCTCAGAGATATTTTGGGTTCAGTTGCAGACCATTGCAATAAAAAAAGTATCTTAATGAGGCAAGTATTGCAATAAAGTGAGTCAGTCTTTTTGCTTGTGGAGGGTCTTGTCTTTATTGATAAAAACAAAACAAAACAAAACAAAACAAAACAAAACAAAACCCGCAGCATTTATGAAGGGCAATAAAGCAAAGAGCAATAAAATGAGGTATGTCTGTATTTTTTAAAAGCTCCAAGGTGAAACTGGACAGCTATACACAAGAAAATGAAACTAGACCACCAACTTACACCATACACAAGAATAAACCCAAAATGGATAAAAGACTTAAATGTGACTCGTGAATCCACAAAAATCCTAGAAGAAAGTGTAGGAAACAAAATTTCAGGCATCATATGAAGCAGAATTTTCACTGATACAAAGAAAAAAATGAACACATGGGACTACATCAAACTCAAAAGCTTCTGCACAGCAAAAGAATCAACCATCAAAATGGAAAGGGAACCCATTATATGGGAGAGCATAATTGCCAACAACACATCAGATAAGGAGTTAATTTCTAAAATATGTAGAGTGTTCAAACAACTCAACAAAAGGAAAACAAAGAACCCAATTAAAAAATGGGCAGAGGAACTAAATAGACACCTCTCCAAACAGGACATACAAATGGCTAAGAGACATATGAAGAAATGCTCAACATCACTAATCATCAGAGAGATGCAAATTAAAACAACTACCAGGTATCACCTCACACCTGCCAGAATGGCTGCCATCAATAAGTCATCAAATAAGTGCTGACCAGGGTGTGGAGAAAAGGGGACTCTAGTACACTACTGGTGGGAATGCAGACTGGTGCAGCCACTATGGAAAACAATATGGTGTTACCTCAAAAAATTAAAAATGGAACTGCCATTTGACCCAGTGATCCCACTTCTGGGAATATATCATAAGAAGCCTGAAACACCAATGAGAAAGAATATGTGTACCCCTATGTTCATAGCAGCACTATTTACAATACTAAGATCTGGAAACTGCTAAAGTGTCCATCAGTAAATGAGTGGATAAAAAAGTTGTGGTACATATACTCAGTGGAATAATATGCAGCTGTAAGAAAGAAAGATCTCTTATCCTTTGAGATGACATGGAGGGACCTTGAGAGTATTATGCTAAGCGAAATAAGCCAATCAGAGAAAGACAAATACCACATGATCTCACTTATTTGTGGAATATAATGAAGAAAATAAGCTGATGAACAAAATAGACTCAGAGACATAGAAAGGAATATGGTTCAGACTGACAAACCTCAGGGCGGGGGGGGGGGCGGCAGGGGGATGGATGAGATAAACCAAAGAACTTATATGCATGTGTGGGTAAACCAATGGACATAGACAACAATGTTGGTGGGTTGGGGGGCAGGATGGGGAGGAGGGTGTCTAGGGAAAAGAAAGGAGAACATCTGTAACAAAAATAAATACATTAAAAGAAAAAGCTCCAAGGTGATTGTAATATTCAGCCAGTCTTGCTAAAAGTTGGACTTGAAGAACCTACTACATAGTGTGACTTTATGTGGAATGGAACAGGAGAAAATAAAGACTAAAATCTTTTCAGGAAAAAAGTGATAAAAATCAATAATATTTTTATAGGTTAATTAAAAACTCACACTATCTTTTCCCATGTCTTTTTGATTTTTTTCATTTTTACGATATTCTTAGATCATGGTTCAGCATCTGTTTTCGCTCTTCTCTCTGAAACCTGCCTAACTAAGACATTTCAATACCAATGAATATTTCATTGAAAGAATTGAGGAAGTGATCAAAAGCAGTATTACTTGGGAAATGGAACTTACAAGATATACTGCTCAGAGAGATGTCACGAAAACTGTAATGAAATATATTTTATTTTAATTTCGCAACTGTGAGGATGTGTGCTCTCAGTAAGTGTGTATTAAAGGTAATTCACTGCAAAAATGTCAGTATCTGTCAAAAAATAAGGGATCACAGGCAAACAGACTAAATTTAGTCAGAGAGAAGCTAAAGACATCTATTTTATTACATAAGGTTGTTGAGAATGCACAGTAGTTTACTCCAACTGGGCAAATGATCAGTGTCTGGTGGGCATAAAAAGAAACTTTTCCATATGCACTGCATTCACTCTCAATATCCTCCGAATGTCTTTGCCATTTTTCCCATTGTCTCAGAAACAACTCTGAGAGTTTACTTCCAGAAACTGTATCTCCCAGAAATCCTGTCTAGAGCTGTGATGCCCCAAATAGTAGCCACTAGCCACATGTACCTATATAAATTCAGATGAACTAAAATTAGAAATTTCTTTCTGTTATGGTAGCTACATTTCACATGCTTGATAACTACATGTGGCTATTGACTGCCATATTGGGTAGCTAAGAATATTTCCATCATCCAAGAAAATTCTATTAGACAGGACTTTACTAGAGTCTTAACAGCACAAAAGCCAAACTTACTTGCTAACCAGAGGTAATTCTGTGTTATTTAGGGGCTCTACTGAACATAGAGATCAATTATCTGTCTCAGTTTTCTCCTCTAAAAAATGGATATAAAAATAATAATCGACTCCAAAGGAAGTATTTAGATTTATGTTTAAGTGTCCTAAGGAGCACAATTCTAAAATAAAAAAAAATCACACATGGAAAACATGTATGTTATAACTCATAATCTGGGGTGGGGGGGACTAAAGTGTAAGATGCAGAGGATTTTCAGTGTTTCTCAAAATATAGTCTATGTGCTGTTTGCTTTGGACTCCCTCCACATTGTTTGTTGAAAATATAGATTTTTGTGCCTTATACCAGAGTTAATGAACCAGAATATTTGGAGTAGAACCCATGAGAGGGCATTTTAACAAATATGTATACTATTTGAAAAATTGCCCTTTGGGGAAAAAAATTTCTAGTCCTCCCTAGCATCTCCCACACTGTGTTTACCTTTTAATTTGGTGGATTAAATTTATCACTCCTTTGGTCATTCAGTGATTTGCAAACCTTTGTGGAAATTCAGCAGTCTCTCCAACAGGGAGCTTACACCAATGATCCTGCAGAGAGAGTTAAATCGCAGTGTATTTATTCCACACTTGCTTTTCCTGCGACTGGGCAGAACCATTGAGTTTTAGCAATGTTATTTAGCATAGTTTGCATAAATTGCTCATTGGGGCTAGCCAAATGAGTACCTAGGAAATATTTCACACAGTTTCTGAAAGAAGATGTTTCAATTGCAAACAGCAGGAAAACACAGCCATTAAAGGAGAAAGAATGCCTATGTTTTTACAACAAAATAATTAGATGCCATTACTGGTGCTGTTTAGATTTCAGTGCCCCATCTATCTTACTTTCAATTAGAAAAAATGTGCCCAAATAGCAAAAGTCTGGCTAAACATGAGCGCATTTTGACTGTATTGTTTTGATAAAGTATGACCCCATTGATAACACAGTGTATGCAATTTTCCTTTAAGTACAACTTTTGTTGGCTGGGACTAGTTTTTGAGATAAAGAGCTGGGAAGCAATTTCCAGAATTTATATCCATTTTTCCATCATGATAATAGAATCTCAAAATGGCATTTTTTAGTTTAAGCCCCATTTCTACTCAATGTCTGGATCTTTGCACAGCTTTCCCAGTGAATGATTGTCTATTTCCATTTGAACACTCCAAAAATGAGATGATCATTTCTTCCAAAGGAAGCCGTTCCCACTTTGGGGCGACAGCCTTTACTTATACAAACTTCCTGTATCTTTTAGTACTTGGCTCTGCTTTTGATTATGGACTACATAATGCCTAATGCCTGTTTACATGACAGCTTCCCCAACAGTGGAAAATTAGTAGGTGTTCATCCTCATCTGCATTGTGTATTCAGAAATATTTTCTTTAACGTATTCTGGCTTTCAGCATATGGTGATAAAAATGGAAGAAATAATTATAATTTTTCTACTTCAAAACACTTTTTAAAATTATAACTCTTCATTTAGCCAATTAAGGGTTGATAATTCATAGTTGCTAATTCAAAGAGACCTAACCTGCAACAGAGATTGTCTTGACTAATAGAGATTCTTAAGAAAATATCTCAATTTCTGTTCAACTTCAATGGTGTATCTATTGAATCTCTTTGGTAAAAGTTCAAACTTTATTCATTAATTCAGCATATCCATTAAATGCCTAACTGCTACATGTAGGGACACAATCATGAACTAAAATAAAAGCCTAAGATCTAGAGAAACAAATATTTAGATGCCTGCATAATATAAACCTTTAACATCGCCCTTTCATGTGTACTCCTTTGAAAGTGTCTGTGGCAGGGGGTGTCAAAGCAATAGAAAGGGCACTAATCCAGTTGTCAGAGGGGCAAAATCTAATTTTGTCAATCCAGCTCTTGTAAACATATCAAGAAGCCTTCAGCAAATCATTTAGTTGGACTCAGCTGCATTTTCAATGTTCTGCCTACCTTGTGAATTTGTGTACATTTTGTTTTGTTTTCATCAGTTGAGATGATGCTTGTCAAATGACTTTCTTATTAAAGAGAATGCAGCATAGTTTACTAAATACAAACATAATCTGTATGTGCTATGTTACTTTACAGTTTACAAACTGCTTCCTAAGCATATGCTTCAACATTTTCAAAGATTTGTGAGCTCTTATTCCATTTCTGAGGTACAGAAACAAAAACAAAACAATAAAAACTCTGCAACTAGTGTGGGATAGGCATTCAATTTAAAAATTATTACAGTGCATTTTATCACTATCTTCTATGTAACCAGTTCCACATTGTTTTGTTAATGTCTGAAGAATTTTTTTCCCTCCAAATCAAGTATGTTGTCCACTTTGCAAATGCTAAAGCTAATTTGATAGATTATCTCTTCCTCTTTAACAGCCTTCATTTTTTCATTAGATAAGCTTTTGCCAATGTCTATGATCTTTGCCAAACTGATCAAGTAACTGACATTATGGTTTGATCCCATGAAGCTTTTTTTCAATTTGACATTTTGCCTCCTACCCTTTTAAAAGTAACTGATGAAACACAAATATCAGAAGGAAAAGAAAAAGAGCTCTTGAATTAGTAGCTTGATCTCTCCTGTGTTCTCTTTTCCCAGAAATATACTTTGTAATGTTTTGTTAGTTGAGTTTTAGTGTCTCAGAGGTGGTGGATCTGGCACTTCCTTCGCAGCATATTTCACAGTCTAATAATCTTAATAGCTTTAATACCCTGGAATGTGTTTAATCCAGTCTTATTTGTTTGTATTGGTTAAATTTTTCTAAAGGCTTCTCATCACCCTAGCAATAGAAAATTTTTAATGGTCTCATCACTTTTTTATTACTTAAACTTTTACCTTTTATTTTTAGTGTTTAAAATAAAAAGTTTAGAATGAGCAATTTAGGTTGTCCTACAAAGGCCTTCAATGGTTCACTTTCAGCATGTTTCTCAATCCTACAATTTTCTTTGTCCCTTCCCATAAAATTTAGTTCTCTATATTCTTATTGAGGTAGCAACAATTAAAGTAGTACCTACAATTTGCTCCATATTTACTACATATCAGGTTGTGAACTACATACTTTACCAGGGTTTCTTAATCTTGGCACTATTGACATTATGAGTCAGATAATTTTTTGTTATTTGTCCTGTCAGTGTAGGATGTTGAGCAGCATCCTTGGCCTCTATGTACAGGATGCCAGCAGCACCTCCTAGTTGTGATAATCCAATGTCTCAAAACATTGCTAGATGTCCCCAGAGGAGCAAAATTGCCTCTGTCAGAAAACCACCAATTTATATAATCTCATTTAATCTATACAAAATCTTTGTAAAAAATGGCATTATTCCAGTTTTATAGTTGCAAAAAATAATGCAAAGAAGGATAATTTATCTAGAGTCACACAGCTAGCAAATGGAGAAGCCAAGATATGAACCCCTATTCTGACTTCAAAGCTAATGATTTTTGCTATCAATACAAGCATACTTCAATAATAACAGGTTTACAATATTAATTATGCTTTAATATATTTTAATGACATTTGAGTTGAATGGCATTATAGGATCTTTTCTTCACATTTTTTATTTTACCTGAATTTATAAATCTTCCTTAGAGGAAAACTCCCTCAACTTCCATGTAAAGATCTTTTTTTTTTTTTCAGGTATTATGATTGTTATTTAGTACTTTATCATTGCATTTTTTTGAAGGCAGGATGACTTCCGGTCTTTGAAGTTCTTATTTTGTCTCAATCTTGACTTCTAAAGATTTTGGGATCCCTCTCAGCTTTGCCTAATCCACCAATTTTATTAGTCTTTTCTCTACTACATTAATAAACTATGTCTATTCAGATTTTTGCTAGTTTATACTGCATTGATTCTACCTAATTCATAGCATCCGGATTTTCCAGAAATATAAGAGTAGGTGCTGAGGAGAAGCAGAGGAACAATGAGCAGGTGTGCAGTGAGATAGTAGCAGCATCAGGCAAAAATTGTCCTATATTCCTTCATCTCCTATAGGCATATGCTTTAGGAGAAGCCTCAAAATGTCACAAAATTCAATTTGAACTCAGTCTTAGTCAACAAAATGAAGAATATAAAATATATGGTTTATACTTAGGCTTGAGATCCTTGCATGTACTGTTAGAGTAGGCAGCTAGATAGACATGAGCAGGGAGAGGTAGTTGACTCTTGGAGGGGATACACAAGAGAGACGGGGCAAACCAAAACTAGCAAAAACAGCAGACCCAAATGTGCTGTCAGTTAAACTACATGCAGCACAGCATAGGGGTAGGGCAGTCTTGCAGCCTGAGGGGAGATATATATATATATATATATATATATATATATATATATATATATATATTTTTTTTTTTTTTTTTCCTTTTTTGAAACATAAGGGAGAGGGATACTTGCTCCTTGCCTAGAGGCATTCCAGCCTAGGGGTATAAATCCTCTGAACTCCTAATAAAAGAGGCAAGTGGTTAAGGTTTCTGCCAGTTAAGCTGCTTCTCGGACTATATCCTTTTCTTGCAAATAAACTCTTATAAGCTTTGCTGCTATTTGCTGTTGTCTCTTGTTTGAATTCATTCCTACAAGCAAGACAAGAACCGGGTGCGCAGAGACCACCTCTAACATTACTTCTTAGCTGCAGTGAAAACCTGATTTAGATTCCAGGAGTTGAGCAACAGTCAAATGCTTTCAGGGGGAAAGAAGGGCAAAATTTGATCTTTTCTTTCTGGTTTCCCTTTTAGTCCATATTTTTAAATTTAGCATTCCAGGCTACACAAAAAACGTAAGCAGACAAAAAACTAGACTTACTCTCATTTTTCCTTCTGGTGACTACAATCACTCTGTCTTGGGGTCAACACTCCAGATGTAACAGAATGAGAGTCAAAGGGTTTTAGAGAATGTCAAATAGAGCCAAAGAACAAAACTGTAGCTGTAGACCATGAAGTACTGAGGGGGCATCTACTAAATTGCTTCAGGAGTGTAAGGTTTTTCTTAAGGGTGGCCAACATAATGCATTTGTAACATGTTTGGCTAAATGGAGAGTGAAATCTGCAACTAGAGTATGGAACAAAGCTCATTCAAATACTGGTAGTTTGAGTTTATGGCATCAGTTTCGTCAACACTTCTCTGACCAGCTGCAAATTCAATCTAATAATTGAATTACTGATCAAATATTTCATAAATAGCCTGTCCATGGATTGAATTCAGTTGCTCCCCTTACCTGGTTTGAATGTTTGGGCATCTTAAAGTAACTTGAACAAATGAATGGTACGGACTGAAAGGGCACAATTTCTTGTGGCATCCAGATAATCAGGAAATAATCTGGGGAATGAGAGGGGTAGTTTGACTTTGCACCCTGAAAAGTTTCTGTTTACCACTTTACTATGCTTATTAACAGAACACCTATGTGTTAAAAAGACTCAGGAGAATTAAGGAAAAAGCCTTGTAAACATTGTTTAATAATATAACAAAGCTCAGTTTGAAAATATCATGACAAACATCTGGTTGAAACTGAAAAAAAAAGTGATTCCCCAAAGTTAAATATATATAAAATTGGGGGTTAGTATATTAAATATATTGGTTTTAAACTCAAGTTTTTCTTTTTCTTTTTTGGTTAGCCCTCACCAAATGATACTTTTTCATTGATTTTTAGATAGAGTGGAAGGGAGGGAGGGAGAGAGAGAGAAACACTGATGTGAGACACATCGATTAGTTGCCTCCCAAACAACACCGAGCAGGGCCTGGGATCAAACCTGCAACCCAGGTATGTGCTCTTGACCAGGAATTGAACCTGCAACCCTTTGGTCCACAGGTCAGTGCTTTAACTGCTGAGCCAAACCAAGGCTCATATTTTTCATTTTTAACTGAAAGATGTCATGGAGACATTAACTTGAGCTATGTTTAGTATCCAATGATCTAATCACATTTCTAATTAATAGGTATCTAACATAACTTCCTAGAAATCCCCGTGACTGTATCAAAATATCACAAGTGAGATGAAATGATTGCAAGTAACTTCTTTTAAAATTCAGGTCGGTTTAACAATTCTCATGAACATTTATGAATAGTTAGGCATCAGAGATATGATAATTCCGTGCATTATTTACTGATTGCCAAAATTTTATATTTTATTGTGGCTCTTTTTTAGGTTATGATTAAGGAAGGTAAGGACATAAATAAAATCAGACACGATGTTCTTGGATCCATAAAAACTTCACTATCTCTATATCTTCATCTTAGCAATAGCATTTGTCTTAAATTGGGTCCTTCCAAAAGCCAACCCTGAGACAAGGATTTAAGTGCAAATAGTTCATTTGGTACGTGGTCCCAGCAATTGAGAGGGAAATGAGGAAATAGGATAGACAAGGAAAGAAAGCCAGTACAGACTGTATAATGAACAGGTTCCCACTGAGGACAACTGGGGCACAAATCCATGGGGAACTTCAGGGAGACAATGGAGAAGAGGCCTCTGGACCTGTCCCACCAGAGCCCAGGAGGCTTATTGTATTTATCTACAAATTCTGGTTGTCATTTATAGATGGATGGCTGTTCCCAGGAGCAAAAGTACCCAGATTGGGCCTGCCCTATGCACAATTTGAGCACGCTCCTGTAGCTTGAAACTGCCTGCTAACAGAGAGACATAGGTGCTTGTAGTAAGATGCCCTTGGTGCATGAGTGAGTCACTGACAGCAACTGTGATGGCACTGTTATTCCCTGAAATATCAACATGAAGTCTCTTGACTGGAAAAATCAAATGGTGGGTCAGAGTTTTGGATCATAAATGTGAAATCCAAGTTCCAATAACTGTCCTCAAAAATAGGAAATAAACCATATTTTGCAGTATTCCTCAAAACATCTGTTCAGAAAATAAAATCTACAGAATCCTTGTAAATAGATTCTCTCACCATTTTTTTTTCCCAGCCAAGCCTCTATACTAGCTCAGTTTAAACAGAAAGCCTCACTGGTTCTGACTTGCTTTTGTCAATTTGCTGATGGCCTGGGGTGCTTCATTTACACTTGCATTTTATAACTGAAAGACTGGTCCTTAGAGAGGATTCTTGGCAATTATTTTAATTAGCAGCAACTGGAAGACTGTCTTTTCCTTCTTCCCCCAGTAACCCTAATGAACCAAGAGATAAGCTTATAAACTTTTGCCTCAAAGGTTTCTTAGCTGGCAGCTGATCAGAAAGTGTAGAGGCAATAATACGAGACAACTATTTAATACTCAGGCTGATTTTTAAACTGTTAATTATGATTCAGCTAAGAGGAGAAGAAAGGCCCATGGTTACCAGAATGCTTGGCTTGTTTTGCTTAGCATAAGTTATCAACACTGTTTGGTCTACACCGAAATCATAAAGACTTCATGAAAAAAATATTAATGTGCATCTAGAAGATAAACTTAAAAAAAAAGTTCTTTACTCTCTGAAGAGCTTATCTCTTCATAACTATCCTTAATCCTTCCTGTCTCAGAATGGAGGAAATCCTTGAACATGTAGTTCTTTTAAAACGGAACAAAAACAGAACCTATGCTGAAATAATAAAGCACAAGATAGTAAGATAAAACATTCACTCACATCTATGTACTTTTATAATCATCTTTTCATTTTAGATGAAGTTTTTTTTTTATTTTTTTATCTATTTCCATTTTGACCAGATTATGTTTATTTTGTTTTATTTTGGGATGATGGGTTTCTCTCTTCATTTTTCTCACGGTCTTTGGGCCAGTCTTTGACCAATACTTAGAATTGATTCAAATGCTCCAGGAAAATGCTTCATTGTATGTAAGTACATTCTCATTCTTTAAACTTGCTTAAACACCTGTACCCTGATTGAGACAGTACTGGGAGGAGATAGTAAGAAGAAGGGCTGATAAGAAGAGCAGAACTCTACTAACTTAGACCTTCCTTGTGTGACAAGGCATTCTTTTTTTAAAATTTTTTTATTTATTAATTTGTTTTTGTGACAGATGTTTCTCATTATTCCCCCATTGACACCATCCTCCCCTTTCCCCCACCCCATCCCCAGCTTTGTTGTCTATGTTCATTGGTCATGCGTACATGCATATAAGTTCTGTGGTTTATTTCTTCCCCCATAAACCCCACCCCCCTCTGAGGCTGGTCAGTCTGTACCCCACCTCCATGTCTCTGGGTTAATTTTGATCAGCAGTTTGTTTAGTTCATTATATTCCACAAATAAGTGAGATCATGTAATATTTGTCTTTCTCTGCTTGGCTTGTTTTGCTTAGGATAATACTCTCCAGGTCCTTCCATGCCATCTCAAAGAATAAAATATATTTCTTTCTTACAGCTGCATAGTACTCCATTGTGTACAAGTGCCGCACCTTTTTCTTCCACTCATCTACTGATGGGCAGTTGGGTTGTTTCCAGATTTTAGCTATTGTAAATAGTGCTGCTATGAACATAGAGGTACATATATTTTTTCTGATTGGTGTTTCAGGCTTCTTATGGTATATTCCTAGAAGTGAGATAACTGGGTCAAATGGCCGTTTAATTTTTAACTTTTTGAGGTAACACCATAGTGTTTTCCACAGTGGCTGCACCAGTGTGCATTTCCACCAGCCGTGTACTAGAGTCCCCTATTCTCCACACCCCCACCAACACTTGTTGTTTGATGATTTGTTGATGGCGGCCATTCTGACAGGTGTGAGGTGATACCTCATAGTTGTTTTAAATTGCATCTCTCTGATGATTAGTGATGTTGAGCATTTCTTCATATGTCTCTTGGCCATTTGTATGTCCTGTTTGCAGAGGTGCCTATTTAGTTCCTCTGCCCATTTTATAATTGGGTTCTTTGTCTTCCTTTTGTGGAGTTGTATGAACACTCTATATATTTTGGAAACTAACCCCTTATATGATGCATCATTGACAATTATTGTCTCCCATATAGTGGGATTCCTTTCCGTTTTGATGGTTGTTTCTTTTACGGTGCAGAAGCTTTTTAGTCTGATGTAGTCCCATGTGTTTATTTACTCCTTTGTTTCTGTTGACTTACGTGTTGTAGCAATGAAATTTCTGCTGTGGACTGGTGCAGCCACTATGGAAAACAATATGGTGTTACCTCAAAAAATTAAAAATTGAACCTCTATTTGACCCAGTGATTCCACTTCTAGGAATATACCCTAAGAAGCCTGAAACACTAATCAGAAAGAATATGTGTACCCCCATGTTCATAGCAGCACTATTTACAATAGCTAAGATCTGGAAACAGCCCAAGTGTCCATCAGTAGACAAATGGATAAAAAAGCTGTGGTACATATACACAATGGAGTACTATTCAGCTGTAAGAATGAAAGATCTGTTGAGCTCTGGAATTCATATTTGAATTTGTGGCGCATAGGGTTTGCTAGGTGTGGAATGTAGCTGGGCGTCTTGCGGGAACCAGCAATCTCAGTGGTGGTATCATTTCCATTTTACAAAGGAGGAACCTGAAACTCATAGAAAAAATTGCGGCGGAGTAAATGGAAGCTACACAGACCATCTCCCAGGACCAAACTGGAATTACAACGAAAATAAAGACAAATCGTCAGGAAGGGGCAACCGGAAGGCTGCCTGGAGGACCACATAACCAGGGACACTGACTCAATCCAGGTAGGCTTTCGAGGACACGAGAGGGGGCCGGGAGCCCAACGTCTGCAGTGGACTGGGCTGGGTGCTACGGCATTGGCTGGGTGCTACAGCCTTGTCCACCCTTAGCTGGGATCAGCAACATCGGGTTAAAGTCCCAGGGCTCCATGGCGCAGAGCCCGGACAGAGGCTAAATTGGCAGCAGCCACTCACCTTGGGCTCCGGCAGAGGGAAGGTAGACTGACTGCCTGTGTGGGGACACTCGGGATTTGGAGGGTGTTCAGAGCTTTTGCTAAATGCAGCCACGCAAGACTGTGGTCATCTTACTCCTTCCCAGGGCCCTAGGGAGAGGTGGCGGCCCCTCAGAGATTCAACCCCACCTGGTGGCCATTGAAATGCTAATTGAGGCCCATTAACAGCCAGCATCTGCCCCACCCTTGGGAAATCCTCTTACAATGAGCACCTGAGGGAGTTACTCAGTCAATTCAGAAACCAAGGTTCTTCAGGTGACTGCTAATAATAGCCTCCAGGCAAAAAAAAGCTGGAGGATAACTACCACTACCTGGGCTAGCAACTCTAACCAGGAAAGTTAAGACTTGACAGTGGTGTTTAAAGCGGGTCCTCCCTGCCTCATCCAAACCCAGGAGAGGGAGCCACAAAAGCAGAACACCAACACCCACAGGGAAAATTTGGCAGACTCCAAAGCCCACTGTGATAGCCAAAATGGTGAAAAACAGAAACAAAAGCCAAATGAAAGAACAAGAGACCGCTACCGAAGATGAGATAAATGAGGTGCAGTTAAACAAGTTAACAGAACTAGAATTCAGAGCCATGATCTTGAGGAAGCTCAACAGCATGTGTAAGGACATGAGCACCATGAGTAAAGACATAGAAATGTTGAAAATCAACCAGTTGGAAATTAAAAACCACCAAGAAGAAATGAAGAATGACATATCAGAAATAAAAAACACATTGGAAAGTCTAAAAAGCAGAGTAGAGGAAGCTGAGGACCGGATCAATGAATTAGAAGACAGGGTAGACAAAATCAACCAATCAGGAAACCAAAAGGAAAAATCCATTAAAAAACAAGAAGACAGCTTAAGATAACGGTGGGACAACTGGAAACGTAATAATATTCACATGATAGGAGTCCCTGAAGAAGAAGAAAATGAGCAAGGGTTAGAGAATATATCAAACAAATAATGACAGAAAACTTCGCTAATTTGGTGAAGGAAGAAGGCATTCAAGTTCTAGAAGCACAGAGAGCCCCAAGTAAGAAGAACCCAAACAGGCCCACACCAAGACACATAGTAATCAAACTGCCAAAAATTAAAGACAAAGAGAGAATCCTAAAAGTAGCAAGAGACAAGCAACAGGTTACCTACAAAGGAAACCCCGTAAGGCTCTCAGCTGACTTCTCACAAGAAACAATACAGGCAGGAGGGAATGGCATGAAGTAATCAAGGTAATAAAAAACAAGGATCTGAATCCAAGACTACTCTACCCAGCAAGGCTATCATTCAAAATAGATGGTCAAATAAAGAGCTTCCTAGACAAAAAAAAAAAAAAAAAAAAAAAAAAAAAAAGGCTAAGGGAATACATTAGCACCAAACCAGCACTGCAAGAAATGTTAAAAGGTCTGTTGTAATTAGCAGGAGAAATGGGAAGAAAAATAGAACCACACTAAACAAAAATGGCAATAAATGGCAATAAATAAGTACATATTTATAAATAAGTACATGTTTAAATATAAATGGATTGAATGCTCCCATAAAAAAACAGAGTAACTGATTGGATAAGAAAGCATGACTAATCTATATGTTGTTTACAAGAGACCCACCTCACAACAAAAGACTCACTTAGGTTGAAAGTGAAGGGATGGAAAAAAATGTTCCAAGGAAACGGAAAGGAAAAAAAAAGCTGGGGTAGCAATACTCATATCTGATAAAATAGATTTCAAAATGAAGGCCATAACTAGAGACAAAGAAGGCCACTACATAATATTGAAAGGATCTATCCATCAGGAAGATATAACCTTGATAAACATATATGCACCCAATATAGGAGCACCAACATATATTAAAAATCTTCTGGAGGACTTCAAAGGAGAAATGCATAGCAATACAATCATAGCAGGGGAGTTCAACACCCCGCTGACATCACTAGATAGATCCTCTCGACAAAAAATTAGCAAGGAAACAGAGACTCTAAATGAAGCACTAGACCAAATGGATTTAATAGACATCTACACCCCAAAACTACAGAATTCACATTCTTCTCAAGTGTACATGGGACTTTCTCAAAGATAGACCACATGTTAGGGCACAAACTAAGTCTCCACAAGTTCAAGAAGACTGAAATCATATCAAGCATCTTCTCAGATCATAATGGCATGAAACTAGAAATCAATTGCAAGAAGAACATACAAAAATATTTGAACACATGAAAGCTAAATAGCATGTTATTAAACAATGAATGTGTCACCAAGGAGATCAAGGAAGAAATAAAAAACTCCCTGGAAAACAATGAAAATAAAGACACAACAACACAAAATCTATGGGATGCAGCGAAAGCAGTTCTGAGAGGGAAGTTCATAGCACGACAGGCCTACCTCAAAAAACAAGAAAAATCTCTAATAGACTATCTAGCCTAACAACTTAAAGAACTAGAGAGCAAACAATAAGAAAACCCCAGAGCAAATAGAAGGAAGGAAATAGTAAAGATCAGAGCAGAAATAAACGACATAGAGTTCAAAAGAACAATCCAAAGGATCAATGAAACAAAGAGCTGGTTTTTCGAAAAGATAAACAACATTGATGGACCCTTAGCTAGACTCCTCAAGAAACAAGGAGAGAGAACCCAAATACACATAATCAAAAATGAAAGAGCAGAGGTAACAACTGACACCACAGAAATACAAATATTGTTAACAACTAATATAAACAATTATATGGCAACAAATTCGACAATCTAAGCGAACTGGACAAATTTCTAGCAACACATAGTCTCTCAAAACTGGACCAGGAAGAGATAGAAAACTTGAACAGACCAATAACAACAGAAGAAATTGAAGATGTCATCAAGACCCCCCCAGCAAACAAAAGCCCAGGCCCAGATGGCTTCACGGGGCAGTTTTATTGAACATTCAAAAAAGAACTAACACCTATTCTCCTCAAACTATTTCAAAAAATTCAAGAAGAAAAAAGACTTCTAAACTCGTTTTATGAAGCCAGCATAATTCTAATTCCAAAACCAGATAAAGACACTACAAAGAAAGAAAGCTACAGGCCAATATTCCTGACGAACATAGACGACAAAATCCTGAACAAAATATTAGCAAATCAGATCTAGCAATACACCAAAAAAATTATCCACCATGACCAAGTGGGATTCATCCCAGGGATGCAAGGCTGGTATAATATTCGCAAATCAATAAACGTGATACACACACTTAAATAAAATGAAGAATAAAAACCACATGATGATATCAATAGATGCCGAAAAAGCCTTTGACAAAATCCAGCATCCATTTCTGATAAAAACGCTTAGCAATGTGAGAATAGAGGGATCATATCTAGACATAATAAAGGCCATATATGAAAGACAGCCAACATTATACTCAATGTGCAAAAATTAAAACATTTCCCTTAAGAACAGGAACAAGGCAAGGATGCCCACTTTCACCACTGTTATGGAACATAGTACTGGAATCAGACAGGAAGAAAAAATAAAAGGGATCCAAATTGGAAAGGAGGGAGTGAAACTGTCATTATTCACAGATGACATGATACTATACGTAGAAAACCCCAAAGACTCCATCAAAAATTTACTAGACTTAGTAAATGAATTTGGAAAAGTAGCAGGATACAAAATTTACGTCAAGAAATCGATGGCATTCTTATATACCAATGATGAACTCACAGAAAGAGAAACCAAGAAAACAATTTCATTCACTACTGCGGCAAAAAAATTAAGATACCCAGGAATAAACTTAACCGAAGAAATAAAGGACCTATTCACAGAAAAATACAGGTCATTGATAAAAGAAGTAGAGGAAGATATAAAAAAGTGGAAGCACATACCCTGTTCATGGGTTGGAAGAATTAACATCATTAGAATGTCCATACTACCCAAAGCAATCTATAGATTCAATGCAATACCCATCAAAATACCAACGGCATACTTCCCAGAACTAGAACAAGCACGTCAAAAGTTCATGTGGAACCAAAAAAGACCTCGAATAGCCACAGCAAACTTGAAAAAGAAGAACAAAGTTGGAGGGATCACATTACCAGATTTCAGGTTATACTATAAAGCCACTGTAATCAAAACAGCCTGGTACTGGCACAAGAACAGGCATATAGACCAGTGGAACAGAACAGAGAACCCAGAAATGGACCCAAGACAATATGCTCAATTAATATTTGACAAAGGGGGCAAGAGCATACAGTGGAGTAAGGACAGCCTCTTTAATAAATGGTGTTGGGAAAATTGGACACCTACACACAGAAAAATGAAACTCGACCATCAATTTACACCCTACACAAGAATAAACTCAAAATGGATAAAAGACTTAAATGTGACTCATGAATCCATAAAACTCCTAGAAGCAAATGTAGGCAACAAAATTTCAGACATCATACGCAGCAGAATTTTCACTAATACATCTCCTAAGGCAATAGAAACAAAGGAGAAAATGAACACATGGGACTACATCAAACTCAAAAGCTTCTGCACAGCGAAAGATACAATCATCGAAACGGAAAGGCTACCCACTGTATGGGTAATTGCCAATGATACATCAGAGAAGGGGTTAAATTCCAATATATATAGAGTGCTCATACAACTCTACAAAAGGAAGACAAAGAACCCGATTAATAAATGGGTAGAAGAACTAAATAGACACCTCTCCAAACAGGACATACAAATGGGTAAGAGACATATGAAGAAATGGTCAACATCACTAATCATCAGAGAGATGCAAATTAAAACAACAATGAGGTATCACCTCACACCTGTCAGAATGGCCGCCATCAACAAATGATCAAACAACATGTGTTGGCGAGGGTGTGGAGAAAAGGGGACTCTAGTACACTGCTGGTGGGAATACAGACTGGTGCAGCCGCTGTGGAATATAATATGTGTTACCTGAGAAAATTAAAAATTGAACTTCCATTTGACCCTGTGATCCCACTTTTAGGAATATACCCTAAGAATCCTGAAACACCAATCAGAAAGAATATATGTACCTCCATGTTTGTAGCAGCACTATTTACAATAGCTAAGATCTGGAAACAGCCCAAGTGTCCATCAGCAGACAAATGGATAAAAAAGCTGTGGTACATATACACAATGGAGTACCACGCAGCTGGTAGAGAGAAAGATCTCTTATCCTTTGAGACGACATAGAAGGATGTGGAAAGTATTATCCTAAGTGAAACAAGCCAAACAGAAAAAGACAAGTATCATATGATTTCACTTATTTGTGGATTATAATGAACATAACAGTCTGAGGAATGGGGTAGTCTCAGAGACGTGGAAGTGGCGTACAGACTGACAATCCCCAGAAGGTGGGGTGGTGGTGGAGTGATGAACCACCTAACTTATATGATGTATGCAGGAACAATGGAAATGGACAACAAAGCTGGGGACAGGGCAGGGAGGGAGCGAGAAGGGGGAATCAGTTGGGGAAAAAGGAGAAACATCTGTAACAAAAATTAATTAATAAGAAAAATGAAAGAAAGATCTCTTATCCTTTGAGATGACATGGAGAGACCTGGAAAATATTATCCTAAGTGAAACAAGCCAAGCAGAAAAAGACAAATAGCACATGATCTCACTTATATATGAAATATATTGAATACAACTGTCTGAGGAATAGGGTAGACCCAGAAACATGGATGTAGGGTACAGACTAACAACCCTCAGAAGAGAGGGTGGGAGGGTGGGAAGAGATAAACCACAGAATTTATATGCATGTATGCATAACCAATGGACATGGAGAACAAAGCCAAGGACGGGGCGGTGGGGATGGTAGGAGGGTGCCAATCGGGTAGAAAAGGAGAAACATGTGTAAGAAAAATAAAATAAAATAAAATAAAATAATAATTAAAAAAAAAGAAAATTCTGCCCTGGCCGGTTTGCCTCAGCGGTTAGAGCATCAGCCTGCGGTCCTGAGAGACCCGGGTTCGGTTCCCGCTAAGGGCATGTACCTTGGTTGCAGTTTGTCCCCGGCCCTGGTTGGTCGTTTGGGTGGCAGCCACTGGATGTGTCCCTTTCACATCGATGTTTCTCTCTCTCTCTCTCTCTCTTTCTCTCCCTCCCTCCCACTCTACCTGAACAAAAAATGTCCTCGGGTGAGGATAAAAAAAAAAAAAAAAAGAAAATTCTGCTGCTTATGATGTTTGAGATTTTGTTGCCTACATTTTCTTCTAGAATTTTTATTGATTCACGAGTTACATTTAAGTCTTTTATCCATTTTGAGTTTATTCTTGTGTATGGTGTAAGGTGGTGTTTTAGCTTCATTTTTTTTGCAGGTAGCTGTCCAATTGTCTCAACACCATTTATTGAAGAGACTGTCTTGACTCCACTGTATGCTCTTGCCACCTTTGTCAAATATTAACTGAGCATATTGTCTTGGGTCAATTTCTGGGTCATCTATTCTATTCCATTGATCGATCTTCCTATTCTTGTGCTAGTACCAGGCTGTTTTGATTACAGTGGCTTTATAGTATAACCTGAAATCTGGTAATGTGATCCCTCCAACTTTGTTCTTTTTCAAGATTGCTGTGGCTATTTGGGGTCTTTTTGGTTCCATATAAACTTTTGAAGTGTTTGTTCTAGTTTTGTGAAGTATGTTATTGGTATTTTGATGGGGATTGCATTGAATCTATAGTTTGTTTTGGGTAGTATGGACATTTTAATGATGTTAATTCTTCCCATCCATGAACAAGGTATGTGCTTCCACTTTTTTATATCTTCCTCTATTTCTTTTTTCGGTGACCTATAGTTTTCTGTGAAGAGGTCCTTTACTTTTTTGGTTAAGTTTATTCCTAACTATCTTAATTTTTTAGCTGCAATGGTAAATGGTATTTTCTTTTTAGTTTCTCTTTCTGTGATTTCGTCATTAGTGTAGAAGAATGCAGTCGATTTCTTGACATTAATTTTGTATCCTGCTGCTTTGCCAAATTCATTTATTAAATCTAGTAGATTTTTGATGGAGTCTTTAGGGTTTCTATGTACAATATCTTGTCATCTGTGAATAATGACAGTTTCATTGTCTCCTTTTAAATTTGGATCCCTTTTAGTTTTTCTTCATGTCTAATTGCTGTGGCTAAATCTTCCAATACTATGTTAAATAAAAGTGGCAAAAGTTGGCATCTCTGTCTTGTTCCCGTTCTTAAGGGGAATGCTTTTAGTTTTTTCCCATTGCGTATGATGTTGGCTGTAGGTTTTGTATATATGGCCTATATTATGTTGAGATATGATCCCTCTATTTCCACATTGCTGAGCGTTTTTATCGAAAATTTGTGCTGGATTTTGTTGAATACTTTTTCAGCATGTATTGATATGATCATATGTTTTTTATCTTTCCTTTTGTTTATGTGGTGTATCACATTTATTGATTTGCGAATATTGTACCATCTTTGCATGCTTGGCATGAAACCCAGTTGGTCATGATGATTAATTTTTTTGATGTTTTGCTGGATCCGATTTGCTAATATTTTGTTAAGGATTTTGACATCTGTGTTCATCAGGGATATTGGCCTGTAGTTTTTTTTTGTTTTTGTTTTTTTTTGTAGTGTCTTTATATGGTTTTGGAATTAGGATTATGCTGGCCTCATAAAATGAGTTTGGAAGTGTTTTGTCCTCTTTGATTTTTAGGAATAGTTTGGGGAGAATGGGTATTAGATCTTCTTTGAATGTTAAGTAAAACTCCCCCATAAAGCCATCTGGGCCTGGGCTTTTGTTTGCTTGGAGTTTCTTGATTACATCTTCAATTTCCTTTGTTGTTATTGGTCTGTTCAATTTTTCTGTTTCTTCCTAGTTCAGTTTTGTGAGGCTGTGTGTTTCTAGAAATTCATCCATTTATCCTAGGTTGTCTAATTTGTTGGCGTATAAGTGTTCATAGTATGTTTTTATGATCCTTTTTATTTCTGTGATGTCTGTTGTTACTTCTCTTTCATTTCTGATTTTGTTTATCTGTTTTCTCTCATTTTGTTTCTTGGTGAGTCTGGCTAAACGCCCATTAATCTTGTTTATCGTTTTAAAGAACCAGCGTTTTGTTTCATTGATCTTTTGAATTGTTTTTTTTTTTTTTTTGTCTCTATGTCATTTATTTTTGCTCTGACCTTTACTATTTCCTTCCTCCTACTAGGTCTGGGTTTTTCTTTTTGTTTACTTTCTAGTTCTTTAAGTTGTAGGGTTAGAAAGTCAATTAGGAATTTTTCTTGGTTCTTGAGGTAGGCCTGTAGTGCTATGAACTTCCCTCTCAGGACTGCTTTCGCTGTGTCCCATAGATTTTGTGTTGTCGTGTGTTCGTTTTCATTGGTTTCCATAACCCATTCATTGTTTAATAACTTGCTATTTAGACTCCAAGTGTATGAATATTTTTGTGTGTTTTTATTGTAATTGAGTTCTAGTTTCATGCCACTGTGATCTGAGAAGATGCTTGATATGATTTCAATTTTTTTGAATTTGTAGAAACTTGCTTTGTGTCCTAATATGTGGTCTATCTTTGAGAGTGACCCATGTACACTTGAGATGAATGTATATTCTGCAGCTTTGGGGTGAATTGTTCTGTAAATATCAATGAGGTCCAGCTGATCTAGTTTGTCTTGTAAGGACTCTATGTCCTTGTCCAGTTTTTTTGTCTAGAAGATCTATCCAGTGGTGTCAGTGGCGTGTTAAAGTCACCCACATTGTCGTGTTGCTATTGATCTCTCCCTTGAAGACCTCCAGAAGTTTTTAAATATATTTTGGTGTACCCGTATTTGGTGCGTATATGTTTACAAGAGTTATATCCTCTTGTTGGATTACTCCTTTTAATAGTATGTAGTGACCTTCTCTGTCTCCTATTATGGCCCTTGTTTTGAAGTCTATCTTGTCAGATATGAGTATTGCTAAACCAGGTTTTTTTTTTTTTTCATTTCCATTTTCTTGGAAATTTTTTTTCCATCCCTTCATGTTCAACCTGTGTGAGTCTTTTGTTGTGAGGTGTGTCTCTTGTTGAGAGCATATATATGGTTCCTGTTTTCTTATCTAATCAGCTACCCTATGTCTTTTGATTGGAGCATTTAAGCTATTTACATTTAAGGTAATAATTGATAGTTATCAGTCGCTATTTTAATTTTATGCCCTCTCTCCTCTCCTCCTCCTCCTCTTCCTCCTCCTCCTCCTCCTCCTCCTCCTCCTCCTGCTCCTCCTTCTTCCAATAGTCCCTTCAGCATTTTTTGCAGTGCCGGTTTGGTGGTGGTAAATTCTTTTAGCTTGCTCCTTCCTTCCTTCCTTCCTTCCTTCCTTCCTTCCTTCCTTCCTTCCTTCCTTCCTTCCTTCCTTCCTTCCTTCCTTTTGTATGTGTACCTAGCAGGAACCAAACTCGGGACTCTCTGGTCCGCAGGCTGATGCTCAACTGCTGAGCCAAACTGGCCCGGGCCCTTTAGCATGTTTTTTTTTTTTTTTTGTATTCATAAAGCTCTTTATTTCTCCGTCTATTTTGAATGATAGCCTTGCTGGATAGAGTAGTCTTGGATTCAGACCCTTGCCTTGCATTACTTTGTACACCTCATGCCACTCCCTTCTGGCCTATAGTGTTTCTATTAAGAAATCAGCTGACAGTCTAATGGGGGCTCCTTTATAGATAACTTTCTCTCTCTTGCTTTCTTTAAGATTCTTTCTTTGTTTTTAATGTTTGCCATTTTTATTATGATGTGTCTAGGTGTGGGTCTTCTGGGGTTCATCTTGCTTGGGACTCTCTGTGTTTCCTGGATTTGTGCGACTTTTTCCTTTACCAGTTTAAGGAAGTTTTCTGTTATTATTTCTTCAAACAGGTTCTCTATTCCTTTCTCTGATTCTTCTCCTTCCAGTATCCCTATAATGCGAATGTTGTTATGTTTTGTATTGTCCCACAGCTCCCTTAAACTTTCCTCCTGCTTTTGAATTTTTTTTTTCCCATTTGCTGCTCTATTTGAGTGTTTTTCTCTACCTTGTGTTCTAAGTCGCTGATTCGGTCTTCAGCTTCTTCTAATCTACTATGAAACCCTTCTAAGGTATTTTTTTTTTGTAACATCTATGTTATTCTTTTTTTTTTCTTTCTTTTTTTTTTTTTTTTTTTATCCTCACCCGAGGACATTTTTCCATTTTTTGTTCAGGTAGAGTGGGAGGGAGAGAGAGGAACAGAGAGAGAGAGAGAAACATCGACGTGAAAGGAACACATCGAGTGGCTGCCACCTGCACAACCAACCAGGGCCGGGGACAAACTGCAACCGAGGTACGTGCCCTTAGCGGGAACCGAACCCGGGTCTCTCAGGACCACAGGCCAACGCTCTAACCGCTGAGCCAAACCGGCCAGGGCCATCTATGTTATTCTTTATCTCCTCTTGATTTTTATGCATAGCTTCTACCTCTTTTTTTTTTTTTTTTTTTTTTTAGCTGAAGTAGTTCCCAGTGGGCTCTTCATAATTCTTATTAAGTTCCTTGTAGTTCTCACCAAATCGTTTGAGCACCCTTAAAATCATTGCTTTGAATTCTTTATCTGACAAGTTGCTGTCTTCCATTTCCTGTAGTTCCTTTTCTGGTGATTCCTCTTTTCCTTTCCTTTGGGTGTTGTTTCTTTGTCTCCCCATTTTAGCCTTCTGGTAGCTCTAAATCTGGTGAGGGATGTTTGGATGTGTAGGCAGCTCGCTGTGTATCAAATAAGGCTACTGTGCCTCCCAGACTGTTTTGCCTCTTGCTTGCTGTGGATCCTGGAGGATTGACTACTGGGGCCGAGTGTTGGTGTGTCCTGGTAGGTGCTGTTGCTGGATCTTGTGGGCCCCTCTGGAGCTGTGATCCCAGCTGGTGGCTGGTGCCACCTATAGCTGTATAGCTCAGGCCCTGTTGAAGCAGCACTCCCTGCTCCTACCATGGGCAGCTGGATCGCATAGTCCCTTTGAAGACCTGGATCTACACCTATCTTGTGGGTATCTGGGTTGCCCAGGCCTCTCTGGTGCCTCAGCACCCCGCAGGTCCCGCAGGTAACTGGATCACACAGTCCCTTTGGAGACCTGGCTCTATGCCTATCTTGTGGGCTGCTGGGTCGCACAGGCTTCTCTGGTGCCTGAGCACCTTGAAGTTCCTGTAGGCAGGCTGCTGGATAGCACCAGTCTCTCTCGGGCTCCGAATTCCCACTGCTCTTGTGGGCTGCTGGATTGCACAGGCCTCTCTGGTACCCCTGCACCCTGCAGGTCCCACAGGAGGGCAGCTGGATTGCACCAGTCTCTCTCGGGCTCCGGCTTCCCACTGCTCTTGTGAGCTGCTGGACTTCACAGGCCTCTGTGGAGCCCCAGGTCCCGCAGCTGGAGGCTGGAGAGTGCTGCTGCCCTGTGGGGCTCAACTCTTGCTCAGCTTTTGGTGTAGTTTTTAGGGATGGGTCTCAGTTGCTGGTCTGTGCTTCTGTTGCCTGGGGATGGATGTCTGTTCTCCAGCCTCTGTTCCTGGGGGGTATATCTCAACTCTGATAGGGCTGCTACTATGGGGGATGGTGCTGGGCTCCGGACTGTTCGCGGCTTCCACGATGGGCACCTTGGGAGCTCCACTACTATGCATCAGTCTGTGTTGACACAGAGTGTCCCCTGGTCAGATGGTGCCAGGTGTGCTGGTGGGCTCAGGTTGCTGGGCCCTAGCTGCTCCCACTGCCTCCTCCCAGGGAAGACCTTGGATCTTCCAAAATGGTGGGACCTCCCTGTAGCGCAGGGGGAAGTGCCCTGAAGAGCTGCTTACCAAGGTAGCAGGCATCTCCCATCCACAGCACAGGAACCTTTTGCTCAGCATCTCTGCACTGGTTGGGTTTGGTCGTCCACCTTCACATCCATTCACACTCTCTCACACACTAATTCACTCTGTCAAACACTCACCCTCCCTCTGGTCCTGCCTGCTGCCATCTTTTCTCTGTGAGAAGGCTTTCAAATTAGCTTTTAGTAATAATTCTTTTGTTTCCTGTAAACAAGTCATCTGCTGCTATATTTTAAGTGAATAGTATCATTTTAGAGATGCTCTTTTACTTGCCAGTCAGATGGTACATTTTAAAACATCTCCTCTTGAACAGAAAATACAGCCCCTGGATTTCCCTGTCTGCAGAGCAAAACCAGTGGCCTCAACTGACCAGGATATTTAGTGCACACTTTGCCAGATTTGGGTCCCCAAACAATGAGCCACATGGGTCCTGAGTTCTGTCTTGCTGCCCCACCAGAGCAAGAAAGTTAATTAATAGCCCCATATACTGCTGAGTATAACACACAGTCTGAAACATCTAGTAAGTCTGACAAAAGAATACAGGAAACCACAGAATCTATCCCATAGCCTCAGATGGGTAGGGAACAAGGCCATAAGTCCTATACAGCTGTTCTTAGCCTGTGGCATACCCTTACTACCCTATACTCTGGGTTTTAACAGTTGCCTCACCCAAAAATAGACCCAAATAGCTGGCCTTACATGCCTGAGGATGTTACCAGCAGACATGTCCAGAAAACCAAACTGTGCTGAATAGTGAAGGATGTCTCTGCAAAAGTGCACATGCAAATTCTGGAAGAGGAGACCACTTACTCAAATGTGCAGATACCAACATAAAGCATCAATGATTGTTGGGTATAGGTGTTGGGGGGAGGAGAGGTTGAGCAAAACAGAATAAAAAAGAGAGAACTCATGGACATGGACAACAGTATGATGCTTATGTGGGGAGGGAGTGGGTGAAGGTGGAAGAGGACATAGGGGGGAAAATGGTGATGTAAAAATTAAATTAAATTTCCAAAAAAGCAGGTAAATATGACACCACCAAAGGAAATTTATAAAATTCTAATAACTGACCCTAAAGGCACAAAGATCTATAAACTGTAAAAAATTCAGAATAATCCTCTTAAAGTTTAGTGAACTACAAGAACACACAGACAGATGTCAAAACAAAATTAGAATAAGAGTTCATGAACAAAACAGAAATTCAACAAAGAAATATACACCATAAAAAACCCCAAACAGAAATCTTAGAGCTGAAAAATACAACTGAACTGAAGAATTCAATAAAAAGCTTCAAAAGCAGACTCAAACTTTGCAGAAGAAAAAATAAGCAACCAGGAAGATAAGCTATTAAAAATTATCCAGTCAGGCCCTGGCCAATTTGGCTCAGCGGTTAGAGCGTCGGCCTGCGGTCTGGAGAGACCCGGGTTCAGTTCCTGCTAAGGGCACGTACTTTGGTTGCAGTTTGTCCCCGGCCCTGGTTGGTCGTGCGGGTGGCAGCCACTCGATGTGTCCCTTCATGTCGATGTTTCTCTCTCTCCCTTCCTCTCTCTCCCTCCCACTCTATCTGTACAAAAAATGGAAAAAAATATCCTCGGGTGAGGATTAAAAAAAAAAAAAAAAAAAAAAAAACAACTATGAAAATTATCCAGTCAGGAGAAAAAAAAGAAAATAACAAAAAAAAAAAAGAAGAAAGACTATGGAGTTTATGGGACACAAATAAAAGAAACAATATTTACATTATGGGAATTCCAGAAGATGAAGAGGAAGAAAAAAGTAAAATGTCTTTAAAACAATAATGGCTGATATATAAAATTTCTTCAAAAAGTTAAAGGGGAACTTGCCCTACTGGATAACCAAACATATTATAAAACTACAATAATTAAAACAATGTGTTTCGATAAACCAAAGAACTTATATGTATGTATATGTAACCAATGGACATAGACAACAATGCTGGGGGTGGAGGATCCGGAGGAGGGTGTCTGGGGGGGGGGGGGGAGAAAAAACATCTGTAACAAGAATAAATTAATTTATAAAAAAAATTAAACAACAACAACAATACTGACTGAACACTTCCCAAACCTAGGGATAGAAATTGACATCCAGATCCAAGAGGCCCAAAGAATCCCAAATAGGTTGAACCTGAATAGTACTACACCAAGACACATGATGATTATGTCAAAAATCAAAGACAACATTTTAAAAGGAGCAAGAGAAAAGAAGTTACACACAAGGAAACCCCAATAAAACTACCAGTGAATTTCTCAAAATAAATTTTTTAGGCCAAAGAGAATTGGATGACATATTTAAAATATTTTTTTTTTTAAACTATAAGCCAAGAATACTATACAGTTAACTCTTGACTAATGTGGAGGTTGAGAGTGTTGACACTTTCATGTGAAACACTATACATAACTTTTTACTCTCAAAAACTTAACTACTAAAAGCTTACTATTGAATGGAAGCTTTAAGGATAACATAAAGAGCCAACACATATTTATATGTTGTATGTATTATATACTGTACTCCTACAAAGTAAGCTAGAGAAAAGATAATGTTATTAAGGAAATCAAAAGGAAGGGAAAACACATTTACTTTATTGAAATAAATCAGTGTATAAATGGACCCAGGAAGTTAAAAATTCATGTTGTTCAGGGGACAACTATACACAGTGAAGCTGTCCTTCAGAAATCAAGGAGAAATAAATACTTCCCTGAACAAACAAAAGTTGAGGGAATTCATCACCACTACACTTGCCTTACAAGAAATGCTAAAAGGAGTTCTTTGAGTAAAAAATAAAAATATGCTAATTAACATCATAAAACATATAAAGGCAGGGTAAAATTCATTGTTAATGGTACATATATAAAGTTAGATCCTGTAACATGGTAATGGTGGTGTGTAATTCATTTACAACTCTAGTTTTAATGTTTTAAAATAAATGTATTAAAATGAACTATAACTGTAACAATTTTTGTTAGTTACACAATATAAAATAAATAAATTTTAATATCAATAACCTAAATTGTGAGGGGGGAGAAGTAAAAATTTAAAGCTCAGAAAATCTATTGAAGTTCAGTTATTAGTTTAAAACAGTATTAAAATTTTAATATATTTTATTTGAACTTCATTGTAAACATAAGAGAAAATCCTAATTACACAAGAAACATGACAAAGAAGTCAAAGCATACTGATAACACAAGACATCATAACACAAAAATGTCAGCAGGGTAAGAAATGAGTAACAGTGGATCTACAAAACAAACAGAATACAACAAAATGGCAATAATAAGTCCTTACATATCAATAATTACTTTACATGTAAACACATTAAAGTTTCCAATCAAAAGACATAGAATGTCTGGATGGATAAAAAACAAAATTCAGCCCTGGCCGGTTTGGCTCAGCGGTTAGAGTGTCGGCCTGCAGTCCAGTGAGACCCGGGTTCAATTCCCGCTAAGGGCATGTACCTCAGTTGCAGTTTGTCCCCGGCCCTGGTTGGGTTGTGAGGGTGGCAACCACTCGATGTGTCCCTTTCACGTCGATGTTTCTCTCTCTCTCTCTCTCTCTTTCTCCCCCCCCACTCTATCTGAACAAAATATCAGACAAAAAAAAAAGAAAAAATTCATCAATATGCTGCCATCATGAAACTCACTTTAGCCCTAAAGAGACACATAAACTGAGAATAAAGAGATGGAAAAATATATTTTGAGCAAATGGTAACCAAGAAAAGCAGGGATAGCTATACTTATATCAGACAAAATAGACTTCAAATTAAAAATGATAAAAGACACAAAGAAGGCCATTATATAATGACAAAAGGGTCAATATGTCAGGAGAATATAAAAATATAGCAATTGTAATATTTATGTACCCAACATTGGAACACCTAAATATATAAAGCAAAAATTAACAGAGCTAAAAGGAGAAATAAACAGCAATACAATAATAGTTGTGGACCCCAATATTAACAATGGATAGAGCTTCCAGAGACTCAATTAGAAAACAGTGGATTTGAACAACACTGTATATCAATAGATCCTAACAGATACATGCAGAACATTCTGTCAACAGCAGACTACACATGCTTCTCAAGTACACATGAAACATTTTCTAGGATAGACCATATGTTAGTCCACAAAACAAGTCTTAGAAGTTCAAGAAGATTGAAAACATAACAAGTATCTTCTCTGACCACAATGATATGAAACTAGAAATCAATAGCAAGAGGAAAACTGGAAAATTCACAACTATATGAAAATTATACACTTCCCTGAACAACTAATGGATCCAAGAAGAAATTAAAGAGGAAATAAAACAATACCTTGAGACAAATTAAAATGGAAAACACAACATACCAAAACTTATGAGATATAGCAAAAGCAGTTCTAAGAGTTAAATGATAGCAATAAAGCAAGAAAGATCCCATTAAATAACCCAACTCAACATTTTAAGGAACTAGAAAAGAAGAACAAACTTAGTCCAAATCAGCAGAAGGAAGCAAATAATAAAAATTAGTGCAGAAATAATGGAAAACTATACTGTGTTTCCTCAAAAAATTAAAAATAGAACTACCATTTGACCCAGTGATCCCATTTCTAGTAATATATCCTAAGAAGCCTAAAACACCAATCAGAAAGAATATATGTACCCCCATGTTCATAGCAGCACTATTTACAATTGCTAAGATCTGGAAACAGCCCAAGTGTCTATCAATAGATGAATGGATAAAAAGGCTGTGGTACATAGACACAATGGAGCACTATGCAGCTGTAAAAAAGAAAGATCTCTTATCCTTTGAGACGACATGGAGGGACCTGGAGAATATTATGCTAAGCAAAATAAGCGAGTCAGAGAAAGACAAGTATCACATGATCTTATTTATTTGTGGAATATAATAAATAAAATAAGCTGATGAACAAAATAGACCCAGAGATACAGAAGTAGGGTTCAGACTGACAAACTTCAAAGAAGTGGGTGGATGGGGGGATGGAAGAGATGAACCAAGGAATTTATGCATAGCCAATGGACATAAACAATGCTGGGGGGGGATGGGAGGAGGATGTCAATGAGGGAAAAAGGAGAAACATCTGTAACAAAAATAAATTAATTAAATAAACAAAAAATTAAAAAAGGAAAAAAAATAGTGCAGAAATAAATGAAACTGAGAACAGGAAAACAATACAAAATATTAACCAAACTAACAGTTGGATTTTTGAAAACATAAATAAAATTGGTAAAGCTTTAGCTAGACGAACCAAGGAAAATAGAGAGAACCCAAAACAAAATTATAACTGAAAAAGGAGACATTACAAGTGATACCACAGAAATACAGAGGATCATAAGGGTGTACTATAAACAACTATATGCCAACAAACTGGATGATCTAGAAAAATGAAAAATTTATAGGAACATATAAACTAAAAAGACTGAATCAGGAAAAAACTTTCAGAAAGCCTGGATAGACCAATTACTAATAAGGAGATTGAATCAGTAATCAAATGTCTCCTAGTGAAGAAAAGCCCAGGACCAGAGGGCTTCACTGGTGAATTTTTTTTTTTTTTTTTTTTTTTTTTTTATCCTCACCCGAGGATATTTTTCCATTTTTTGTACAGATAGAATGGGAGGGAGAGAGAGGAAGGGAGAGAGAGTGAGAAACATCGATGTGAAGGGACACATCGAGTGGCTGCCACCCGCACGACCAACCAGGGCCGGGGACAAACTGCAACTGAAGTACGTGCCCTTAGCGGGAACCGAACCCGGGTCTCTCCGGACCGCAGGCCGACGCTCTAACCGCTGAGCCAAACTGGCCAGGGCTTCACTGGTGAATTTTACCAACATTTAAAGGAGAATTAATGCCAACTATTCTCAAGTTCTTCCAAAAATTTAAAGAAGGGGAAACAATCCCAAACTCATTTTGTGAGGCTAGCATTACCCTGATACCAAAGCCAGAAAAGGACACCACTGGAAAAGATAGCTACAGACCAATATGTCTGATGACTATAGGTGAAAAAATTCTCAATAAAATACTAGAAAACCAAATTCAAAAGCTCATTAAAATGATAATTCACCATGATCAAATGGGATTTGTCCCTGGGGTGCAAGGTTGGTTTAACATCCATAAATTAATCGATGTGCTACATCACATTAATAGAATGGGGAAAAAGTTATATGTTCAAATCAATAGATGCAGAAAAAGCATTTGATAAAATTCAACATTCATTCATAAAAACTCTTCACAAAATAGGTATAGAAAGAATGTATATCTACATAATACAGTGATACCTCGGTTCTCGAACATAATTCGTTCCAGGAGGACGGTCGAGAACCAAATTGTTCAAGAACCGAAGCAATGAAACCCAATAGGAAATAATGGAAACTGGATTAATTCGTTCCAAGCCCCAGAAAATGCCTATTTACTGGCCTAATTTGTATATAATATGTAGAAAAACATAAGTCTCAACAAGAAATAAAAGTGTACAGTATGTCTAAGGGTTAAATTCAATGTAAAGCGTGACTCTCTCCACAAAGCGTGACTCTCTCCACAAAGTGTGACTCTCTCTCTGCACTCACACTGATGACGCAAGCAAGGCGCGCTGGGCCGAATGAACGCCATTCGGCTCAACTCGGCTCATCTCGGAAGTTCGAGTTCCAAATATTTGTTCGGATTCCAAGACAAAAGTTTCTTGAATCTCCTGGTCGAATACCGATTTGGTCGAAATCCGAGGCGTTCGAGAACCGAGGTATCACTGTAAAGGCCATATTTGAGAAACCCACATCTAACATCATACTCATTGTGAAAGGTTGATAGCTTCGCCTCTAAGATCCGGAAAAAGACAAGGGTGTCCACTCTCACCAATACTATTCAATATAGTACTAGATGTCTTTGCAAGAGCAATCAGGCAAGAAAAAAAGAAAGAAAGAAAGAAAGAAAGAAAGACATCAGAATTGTAAATAAATAAATAAAACAATCTTTATTTGTAGATGATACGATTTTATATATAGAAAATCCTAAATACTCCACCAAGGAACTGTTAGGGTTAATCAACAAAATCAGTACAGATGCAGGCTATAAAATGAAAATGCAAAAATCAGTAGCATTTCTATATACTAATAACAAATTATCTAAAATAATGAAGAAAATTATTCTATTTACAATAGCATCAAAAAGAATAAAATATTTGGGAGTAAGTTAGTTGAGGAGGTGAAAGATTGTTACTTTGAAAACTATAAGATACTGATGAAAGAAATTAAAGAAGATACAAATAAATGGAAAGGTATCCTGTGGAATGGAAGAATTAATATTGGTAAGATGTCCATACTACCTAAAGCCATGTACAGATTCAGTGCAATTCCTATCGAGATTGTAATGACATATTTACAGAATTAAAATAACCAATCCTGAAATTTATATGGAATCACAAATGACCTTGAATCTTGAGAAAGAAGAACAAAGTGGGAGGCATCACATTTCCTAATTTCAAGCTATAGTAATAAAGCTATAGTAATTAAAACAGTACAGTACTGGCATAAACATAGACAAATAGATCAATGGAACAGAATGGAAAGTCCCAAAACAAATTTAAATATATATGGTCAAGTAATATTTAACAAAGGAGCCAAGAATACTCAATGAAGAAAAGACAGTCTCTTCAATAAATGGTGTTGGGAAAAATTGGATATCCAGATATGAAAGAATGAAACTAGACTCCTATCTTACATCACTCAAAAATTAACTCAAAATAGACTAAAAACTTAAATGTAAGACCTGAAACCATGATATTCTAAGAAGAAAGTATAGGGGGAAAAAGCTCCTTTACATGGGTCTTGGCAATGATGTTTTGGATATGACACTTAAGGCACAAAAAACAAAATAAAGACACATGAGATCACCCAGTTGAGTTCAGCAAGCTGTCCAGCCCAACTATAGTTGTGTAATTGATGAATGAGCCCAGCTGGAGTAAGTAGAGATTCAGATTAAAAGTTAATCAAAGGCTAATTGTGTATATACCACTGAGATTTTGTGATTATTTTTATGACTAATAACTCATATTATAAGATTAAAGGAAGCCAATACCATTCTACTCTTGAATACATGGACAAATAAAAGTCCACAAGGAGTAGTCTAAAGACTGATACCTCTATTACATGACTGGCGGTAGGGGAAAAACACTGTGTTACTTATTTCTCTCAGTCACACAATTCCAAGTAGCATTCAGCCACAGGGATATTTCTTTCATCCATGGAGATTGTTCCATAATGCAATATCTATTAGAAAGGACATTAAATCAGAGAGAGAAGCCAGAGACTTTTATAGTCATAAGGTTGATCTGAGTCTCCAGGAATGAGATTCTGAAACATCCTATGGTCTGAAGGTATAGAAATGGCCAATGGGCTTTCTCTTCTTTGTAAAACTATCACATATTGCTGATTCTTTGCTTCCACTGAGCACCCTTCTGAAAAGTCATTCATGACCTTTAGGGACTAGAGGCCTAAAACAGTGGTGATTCTCAGAGTTGGGTAGGTAGGAAAGAAAGATGACATGAAAAAGAGCAATAAGGGGAGAATATCTATCTATCTATCTATCTATCTATCTATCTATCTATCTATCTATCTATATTTATATATATATATTACACATGCCTACCCTATCAGGATTGCTGGTGATAGGACTATTTTGTAAAATAAAATTATACAACATACTTTGGTATTTCTAATCTGAGTTTTCAGGTGAGAAAGACTTCACTAAGGGCAGTTTTAAACTTATTTGTCTATGGCCCTTCTTTCTCACTTGTTCTCAGCTTCCACAGGAAAAAGAATTCCATGATAATCAGGAATTATAGGGAAACAAAATAAACAATTTGAAGTAAAATGGTTGTTGGCAACATATGAATCACTTATTAACTTTCAAAAAAGAAAAAAAAAAGAGTTTTCAAACATGCTTTATAGAGTCCCTATACATTTTTGAAGTTTAGGAATCCAACTGCTCAATAAATTAGAGAATGACTGATTCATATTTGAACTTCAATGCATTCACATCTTAACATCTACTTAATGGAAAATTATACATCAAAAATATTGTTGATGCAAATAACTATCCTTCCTCCCTGTAAGGTGAACAAACAACGATTCCCAAGCTAAATTAATAATGATGAAGCTAAATTGACAGTATTTATAATTAAAATGCAAGGATTAGAGTAATTGAAAACCACAATCAAATGAAGACAACACTGATGATAAACTCACTGATTACTAATTGCCTTTTCTGGAATTTGGTGGCATTCCAACTGCATATATACTTAGCATCATGTGTAGCAGTAAGATTTATTAGTAGAGTATGAATGAAAATCTTTAGTAAACTCTAGTAATATGCTAGAAAAAATAAAATAGCATTGGATATGGATTATTGTTGAAAGAAAACAACGATGTTTTCAGAAGTTCTGGGTTTGTATCATAGGAAGCCAACCTAAAGGGACTCCCAGTAGTCAAATTGTGACATTGGTGCATGAAAAGAAAATGATAATTATAGTCAGTAGTGCTTCCGAGCATGAGATCTATAATCAACAGAGAAATTAATATTAATAAGTATGAACATAAGATTTTCTGCTGCAATGAAGTGCCCATATATTTAGAAAATATTCATATGTTAGATATTTTGTGCACTATCACAAATATTAATGGCTTGCAATAAGGCATTTGATTTGTGTCTGCAAGAATAGATGCTACTGGGCTACAACCTAGAGACTAGATACACAAGATTCAGTAGAAAAGACATCACTTCATTGCAGTGAATGGGGCTATAACAAGTCCTCCCAACCACTGACCCAATAACAAAGTTTCATACTCTCTAGTCATAAATATTCATGTCCCCTGTAAAATGCCAGCCACACTCACTGAAAACTCCTTTCTCTTAGTATCACGTATCACATTCTAGCCATAAAAATAAGTCTGTATTTTTCTAGAATTTTTACTAGCCCCAAATTTATACTTTAGAATGCCCAATCTTGTAGATAAAAATGATCAAGATCACAAACATAAAATTTTTCTTGCCTCCTCAGAGCAACCAATCCATAGGAAAACCATACTTCCTTGAACCTATCCCCCAAATCACTAAAAAGAAGCCCATATCCTATAAGTCCCTTCTGACACGCCTTTTCTGTTAACACATCCTTATGATATACCGTCTTTCTCATTGAAATGAGTGCAGTCAGCAAAAGATACAATCATCAAAACGGAAAGGCTACCCACTGTGTGGGAGAGCATAATTGCCAATGATATATCAGATAAGGAGTTAATTTCCAATATATATAGAGTATTCATACAACTCAACAAAAGGAAGACAAAGAACCCGATTAAAAAATGGGCAGAGGAGCTGAATAGACACCTCTCCAAACAGGACATACAAATGGGTAAGAGACATATAAAGAAATGCTCAACATCACTAATCATCAGAGAGATGCAAATAGAAACAACTTTGAGGTATCACCCCATACCTGTCAGAATGGCCATCATCAACAAATCATCAAACAACAAGTGTTGGCGAGGGTGTGGAGAAAAGGGGACTCTAGTACACTGATGGTGGGAATGCAGACTGGTGCAGCCACTATGGAAAACAATATGGTGTTACCTGAGAAAATTAAAAATTGAACTTCCATTTGACCCAGTGATCCCACTTCTAGGAATATACCCTAAGAATCCTGAAACACCAATCAGAAAGAATATATGTACCCCCATGTTTGTAGCAGCACTATTTACAATAGCTAAGATCTGGAAACAGCCCAAGTGTCCATCAGTAGACGAATGGCTAAGAAAGCAGTGATACATATACACAATAGAGTACTATGCAGCTGCAAGAAAGAAAGATCTCTTATCCTTTGAGATGACATGGAGGGATCTGGAAAGTATTATCTTAAGTGAAACAAGCCAAACAGAGAAAGACAAGTATCATATGATCTCACTTATTTGTGGAATATAATGAACATAACAGTCTGAGGAATGGGGTAGTCCCAGAGATGTGGAAGTGGGGTACAGACTGACAATCCTCAGAAGAGAGGGTGGTGGGGGAGAGATAAACCACAGAATTTATATGCATGTATGCATGAACAATGGACATGGACAACAAAGCTAGGGACAGAGCAAGGAGGGAGAGGGAGGGGGGAATCAGTGGGGGGAAAAGGAGAAATATCTATAACAAAAATTAATTAATTAATTAATTAATTAATTAATAAAAATGCTGAAATGAGTGCAGTAAGCCCAAATTTGTTCAACTACAGGTGTATTCCTGATGGTCTTTGACTAGAGAGCACTGACTACACAAATAAGATTTGACATGCACCACCTCAAAACATAATCAAGGGTTACAGCTTTAAATAACAGACTACTAAGTTAAATATCTTTAGTTGAGAGATATAGAGATAAAATAACCAACAAAGTAATTAAACCTAAAAATGTCACCCTAATAGTTATAATTTACTATGTTTATCTTCCTGGATTTGCTAATATAATTACTATCTTTAATTCCAAGGTAAAACAACTTTGCCATTTCAGGTTATAGGTAAATGTCAAAGAAAGATTAACATAAAGATAATATAACTTTTTCTACTTAGTATTCATTGCCCAAATGACTCTAAATATTGGGTATATGCCAGGGCTCTAAAAGAGAAGGTGCTTTCACTGAATAAAAATTCTGCATACATTTCAAACAGTCATAAGGTATTCATGATTTGGTATCTGCAGACACAATTTTGTTTTACAATCAGAGCCTGTCTTACTCAACTGACCTTCAAACATGCATCATCATGTGGAAATCACAGTTGAGGAAAATTTTTCAAAATAATTTATTGTTTCATTGGTGAATACTACCAAACATTTAAAGAAGAATTAACACCAATCCTCCTCAAACTCTTCCAAATAATTGAGGAGGAGGGAACACCTCCAAACTCATTGTTTGAGTCCTGCATTATTATCTTGATACCAAAACCAGATAAGGATACCACAAGAAAACTATAGACCAATATCCCTGATGAATATGGATGCAACACTCCTCAACAAAATATTAGCAAACTGAATTCAGGAACACATTATACACTGTGAATAGGAGGGATTTTTCCCAGGGATACAAGGATGATTCAGTGTATGCAAATCAGTGATGTCAGCATCATGGTGGAGTGAGATGACCTCTTTGTATTTCCTCATAAATCTACAACTGTTCATATAGCTATAAACCAACAAAGATTCCTCTGCTCAACACGTTTGGATGCATGATAAATCCACATATTAGCACATCTGAAAGTCAGCATATTATAACATGTATGGGTTGCAGGATTGGGGGAAGGATAGTGTCCCCAGGTGTGGTTCCCCTGCTGCCAAGACTGTGACTGCAACCCCATTAAATGCCATAGCAGTGGAGGAGTTGGGTTGCAGTCTCCATACAACAGGTGGCGGAAGGTAAGAGGAGCAGCAGTAGACCAGTGCATGAAAATACAACTCCTTTCCCTGACTGTGGTGGAGTCTGGTAGCAGCAATAGATGTGGGTCTAAGGACTCCCACTGAAATACCAGCCATATGAACCAGCATTTGATCCTGGATCCTGATTGTTCCAGTTGCAAAGAATCTTACAGATGATCATATTTCCAGTTATATGCTAATTGTTCTGGGCTGAATTATTGCTCCCTCAAATGAAGAATAGACTGAAATCATGGGTGTTTGACATTTTGCAGATATTGAGATAATTCTTTTCCATTGAAAGTATAAAATTACTATTTTATTAATTGAAAGAACCTTAAAAAACTTTTAAATAAAAATACTTTTTTATAATCTATGAATGAAAACCAGAGGGGGAATTAGAGTAAAAATAAAAGCTTACTTCCAATATTTATCTAAGTCAGTAGAGGGAAGGAGAGAAGGAGGGAAAGAAGGATGAGAGGGAGGAAGTGAGGGGAAGGGAGAGAGAAGGGAAGTGAGGGAGTAGGGGGAGGGAAGGATGGAGGGAGGGAGAGAGTGCAGGTGGGTGCGAGAATGCCTAATGGTCCTAGCTTCAAAGAAAGATTTCTATTCATTTAAGCCATACTTATATACTTACCTCTGCTGTATTACAGCATAAGAAATAATCTTATGAATGACCCTAGATAAAACTCCTAAATGATCTCTGATTCAATTATTTTTCTCATTCTCAACTTTACTAAGGTAAGAAAATGAAATATTTCATTTTATTCCTAAAGACATTTCAATATAAGTATTTGAGTAAAGGGGGATTAGATTTAAATTTTAATTAGTAAGAAAATTAAATTAACTAAATCCTCCATTCTTGAGGTACTTTGGTTAATGGAGATTTTACTGCAGTAAATACTGCATTTCTACTGAGTAGGAAATTTCTCCTGTCCTCTAATTTGAAGCTTTGAATAAATACTATTTTTAATTTTTTTCCCTTTATTGATTTTAGAGAGAGAGAGGAAGAGAGAGGGAGAGATAGATAGAAACATTGATAAGAGAGAACATTGACTGGCCATCTCCTGCACGCCACCTAGTGGGTTTCAGGCCCACAACATGGCCAAGTGCCCTGACTCAGAATCAAACCAGCGACCTCTTGGTGCATGGATTGATGCTCAACCATTGAGCCACACCAACTGGGACGAATAAATACTATTTAGTTTCTGTTTTTAATTTTTTAAAGACATATCTAACAAATGACATTCATGAAAAAACTGTCTTTGCTTTATCTTTTTAAAAAATTTTTAAATTTTAAATTATTTTTGTTACAGATGTTTCTCCTTTTTCCCCCATTGACACCCTCCATCCCCTCCTTCCCCGCCTCATCCCCAACTTTGTTGTCTATGTCCATTGTTCATACATACATGCATATAATTTCTGTGGTTTATCTCCCCCCACCCCCTCTTCAGGAGATTGTCAGTCTGTACCCTTCTACATCTCTGGGACTATCCTGTTTTTCAGACTGTTATGTTCATTATATTCCACAAATAAGTGAGATCATGTGATATTTGTCTTTCTCTGCTTGGCTTGTTTCACTTAGGATAATACTTTCCAGGTCTCTCCATGTCATCTCAAAGGATAAGAGATCTTTCTTTCTTACAGCTGCATAGTACTCCATTGTGTATATGTACTGCTTCATCTTTTTTTTTTTTTTTTATCCTCACCCGAGGACATTTTTTCCATTTTTTATTCAGATAGAGCGGGAGGGAGAGAGAGGAAGAGAGAGAGAGAGAGAAACATCGATGTGAAGGGACACATCGAGTGGCCGCCACCCACACGACCAACCAGGGCCGGGGACAAACTGCAACCGAGGTACGTGCCCTTAGCGGGAACCAAACCCGGGTCTCTCTGTACCGCAGGCCGACGCTCCAACCGCTGAGCCAAACCAGCCAGGGCTGCTTCAACTTTTTATCAGGTGATTTTGCCCAAGAAATTCCATGTGTTTTGTGTTCTGCTAAGACATAAATATACACATCTCTGCATACATATCCATATATAATTTTATGTGTACATATATTCAATATTCTTAAACCATGCCCCAAGTCAAAATCTAAAATATTCGGTTGATTAATATCCAGCCTCAGCATTTGTATATGTCACTTAAAACAGTAATTTTTGAAATATTACCTCTGAAGGGAAGAATAAAAAAAAATGACAAAAGAAACCAAGTATTTTATAGTCTGAGTTGACTATTAAAAAGTATTCTTGTTTCATAATTTACCTTCAGAAAGTATTTTTCAAGAATTTCCTTTCCAAAGCTACAGATGGTCTTTGCCATTTAGCATCCTAATCCCTATTAGAATAAGCCAATTAATATCATATCCCTATACTTCTAATCAAGGCTGCCCAATTAGTGCTGTGTTGAATTAACTGTTGCTGATTAACTGAAAATTAGTCAGTGAAGCTAACGATTTTCTTTCTAGAGCCGGTGGGCCCATCAAATGTTCATCTAAATTAAGGGCAGTTAATTATGGTATATGATTTGCGAGTAGACTCAAGTTACTAAGTCAGTATGAGTAGCCCAGGTTGGGGGTGGTTGATTTGATATAGGCTGGCAAGTCTCTCTCTCAAGGTTTGCTGTTTTCCTCTTAGCTCATGTCTCTTAGAGGAATTTTGAGGAGATGGGGTCTGGCAGCTCTTTCATTCAGCTTACAAGAAAATCTCCCTAGTGTATTACATGGGGAAGAACAAAATAAGAGTCTTTCATCCCTAGCAATGTATTCTTTGGTAAGCAGCAGAAGTCTGGGTGTTAACAAAGATCATCATAATTTTAACACGTTTAAGCTGCTGAAACACATTGCAATCAACATGGAGATGATGTGTAGAGTATATGCCACTCAGGCTATGGTGCATTTGTGAGAGTATGATGAAGAGATGTGAAGAAAATGCCGTTCTAGTTTGTTGGTCCTTAAGCTCCCAATAGAAATAAAAATAGGTTGGAGCAATTTTTTCAGTAAAATCAGAAAGAAGAATCCCCAAATTAGTAAGCTAAAACAGTGGATGTATAGTGAAATGTCAAAGAGAGAAAATGTATACATACTATGTGATATTAGAATTCATATCGTCTCTTTACTCAGATCTCAAACTGGTTTTATACATGGTATTGTTTTGTAGTCATGGCATTTGGTACTTCAGTTATTAAAACCACTAAGTAGAATGTAAGATGGATTTATGTTTTAATAAAAGGTGTGAGGACTAACATACATAAAATGTTTCTATTTTAGGTCTACTAATCATATTTCAAAATAAAGATTGCTTAGCATTTTCTCACACTACTCATGTGCATGGTTGAACAAGAGGAAAATATAATTCATATCAGCCTAAAATCAATAATCATTTGTTAAAAAATCCTTGGTAGTCTTCTATTACTATTTACAAAACCTAGATACAGATGATCCCAGGGCCCTACTGAAATTTTCTATAAGACCCTTTCCCTTCAGAAATTTTAGTTCAGAATCTTGTACTAAAGAGATTGTATACTTATAGATATAAGGCTGCAACATCATAACATTATTTTGAGCTGATAAATTAATAATAAATGAAATTTATCCACTCATAGATTATTGGTGAGAGAAATATTCAACCAAAAAATGTTCTTTTTTTTCCTTTCTTTCTTTTAAAAAGATTTCTTCAAGTGAGGAACATGGAAGCTCAGAATTGGTTGCAGGTGTGAATAAACTAGAAATTAGGTGAACCAATAAAAAAAAAAATTCAAGAGCCCCTTAAATGTAATGTCTTTAATGATATGCTGAGATAATCATTGAGATCATGTAATGAACAAGAGGCACTCAGGATTAAAAGAGAAATAGCAGAGAAATTTGTTGAAATATTTCCTTCAGGCTTTACCAAGAAAGATGCTGTGAGGCATGAATGAATGGATGAATGAATCTTGAATTAATCAAGATTTCAATCAACCTAGCTTGGTTCAAGCCCTGGCTTCACATCTTCTCTATGTCAGGTGAAAGCATTGCCCAAAATCTGTGCAGTATGGTGTTGACAAATCTGTGTACCAGTAAGCTGAGTGACAAAACACTTGGGCATCACTACTGTCTACTTTACCCTCTTCCTCATGGTACTCCAAGTTACAATCTTATACCTTATCCTTGTTCTTACTCAGTTAATGTTTAGATATCATTCATACCTCCAAATCTTCATGCAACTCTCTTTTCAGCAACTATTATGTGTCAGGAATTGACCTTTCTACACTAAATAAATTAGTTTTGGCTAATAAGGTTTAAAATGAGAGCTGAGGAAGACAGAAAGACCACTTCATTTCATAGTGTTGCCTCTCTCTTGATTTCCTTCATGCAGAAACAGCTGTTCGGGTAGCAACTTTAAGGTGACTCCATCATCCACTTTGTTTTTTAGCAAGAATGACTACAAATTGACTTTGGGCACCACCTTTAAAACTGATCTCTAAAAGATACTGCTATTTTGAATGAAAAAATTGTATTATGTGTTTTAGTTCTGGTTATTGTTCCTGGAGGAAGATGTAAGAAAGATGGAAAAGTTCCTGAGAGTGGCAACTGAGTTGATCAAGGATCATGTTGGAGTCAAGTAAAAGTCTTCAAAAAAATTATATCTATAAATTCTTCCACACCTTCATGAGTTTTATAATGGGCATTTGTAGCTGAAAATTACTTCTTAAAGGGGGTTTTCATATATACAATCTTTGAACAACGTTGAGAAAGTCATTGCAACAGGTATCTGCATTTTACGTATGAAAAATAGAGGTCTGAGAGATACTATGACTTGTTCAAATTCTGATGACCACTGGTATTTGGAAGAACCTAGTCTTAGAACCTAATCTCATACTTGTTCCACTCTGCCAAATTGACTAAACAAACATACTCCCATTCAGTCTTGACAGGGAATAGTCAGAATTACTTTCCCAATCTCTGTACTATTTCTAAACATACTTTCTCTTTGACCTGCAGTTGATGGTACATACTTAAATCTCCTTACTGTTTTGATTCCAATAATTTCAAATGCTGTGGACATATCTAGTATTGGTATATTTACCTTATTTGATTTTGATATTCAGAGTCCTCTGAAAAAGAATGCAACTTTATGTGCTTTGCTCAACAAAATTTATCAAAACGAATCAAATGATCTTCTTGTTACTGCCTAAGAAGATGTCAGAGAGGATTTAAGGGGCTGATTGGAGATCAGAAACTTAAAGCTCATGCCTAAATATTTTTACTGCCTATTTTTGTAAAGTTTTATTAAAACAGAGACACACTCAGTCCTTTATGTATTGTTTGTGTCTACATTTGTACTACAATGGCAGAATTGGGTAGTTATAACAAAGACTGGATGGCCTACAAAGCCTAAAATATTTACTATCTGGCCTTTTATGGGAATTTTTTTCCAACACCAGGCCTACATAATGAATTATATATAGAATCAATCCCTGAAAAGTGACTAAGGCATATCAGCATAGAGTGAGTTGTCCTCTGCTTCTTTCTAGAAATTTGACACCTCAGGAGCTATTCGCTATTTCATGGAGAAAGAGTATCTTTGGTATTTAAGGAAATAGAGAGAAGGAATTGCAAGGGAATTTGAAAAAATTACATAGAGCACTTCTGAACAGGAATTATATTAAGAAGAGTTATTTTCAACTACTAATGAAGAGAATGAGATGGAAAATTGCATGAGGTAAAGGTGTGAACTGGGATAGAACAATTAGAAGTGTTTGTGATAATCTGGTTGATGTCCATAGTAATACATAGTGAATTTACTAATGTCAATCAAAATCCAAACTTATTTAAGCTTAAAAGTCTTTTAAGTTATCAGAGTTTATTTTTCTTCGCTTTTAGCAAGTAAAAAACTGGCAGGTTATTATTATTATTAATTATTATTATTATTATTACAGGAGTAAATTCTGAATCTTGGGACATGGATTCAGATTAAGTAGAAGTTACTTTATGATCATATGTTAGCACAAATTGTTGTACATCAGCTATTATAAAAACAAACTTTTATTATCTCATATTTTGAGATTTATAGAGGTGACTTTCTTTTCCTTTGGAGATGATGAATGTGTTGACTGGTGCCGCTGTTTAATTATAGATGGCTAGCTGAGAGGAACGTGAAAATGAACTCAGCCATTCAAACTGCAAAGCAATCTCCTGATGTGACTTAAAAGGTGTGCACTTTATTTATGTGACTATTTTACCGATTATCCCAGATTTCTGTTGCACTTAGAAATTCCATTGTGAAGTGTCTAAAATTATTTGGTAAAGGGCTTAAAATAATATTTCCTTTCTCCTCATTCTCACTCCCAGGAAACTTTTCCTTAAAGCTGCGTTTGGGAAATAATGCATAGAAGGAATCATGGCATAGGGAAAAGAAAACAAACTGTAGACTCAAGCATACTTGGAAGGCCTGTTGAAAGATAACCATGTGCTCAAGGAACTGCAAATGGCTCATCATGCCTGGATGGGAGCGTGCAAGTTGAGTGTGGACACTGACATGCATATAGAGGTAGTTGGGTACCAGGTAATGAAGGATGTTGCATTTCATGCTAAGGAGTAAAGACAGTTCTCAAGGCAATATGGAACCCACAGAAGGCTTTAAGACAAGAATACAACACAATCAAATTTACAATGTTGACAAATACTCTGGCAGCAGGGTAGACAATGACCTAAAATGGAGAGAGAGAGAGTGAGCATAGGTGGAGATTTGAAGGACTGGTGCAGAAACTGAGGTTGTCAAGGAATGGTGGGGTCTAACCCTGGGAGTGCACCTGTGAGGGTAGGGAACTGAATTGTCTAGGGGATGATTGTGTGGCTAGTTGACAGAACTTAATTTTAACAGAGGCAAAGGTGAAGGAAGGGTTAATTTAGGGGCTGAGTTGATAACAGGAATATTAAGAAGGAGAACAAGGATCACTACAAATCTTACTATCACATATCCAGAATCTAGGTTTGCCAAGCAGAGTGACCCTGTGATTTGAGTCAGACAATGGGAAAAGATAAAAAAATAAAAAAATAAAATAGAAGTAAAGTGAAGAAAGAAAATTTTGGTGATGATGACAAGAGAGAGGACACATTTATAAAAATAATATACTTAGTCACAAGTACAGTTGCCAAGTGCCAGCAAGAAAAACCAACACAGCATTGTTTCCAAGGGCAGTGGTCTGTCTCTAGATAAATTTGTCTATATAGAGCTTTCTTGTTCCTATCTACCTGAGTTCCCCAGATCTAAGACCCTCAGACTAAGGTTTGAGCTCACAGTTAGGAGGTGATTACCAGCAAAGAGTGGAGAAATGAGAAAGAAAAACAAAAGCATATAATACAAAATGTGTTAATGGGTGGTCAACACTGTGGGAAACTGGGAGACAGTGTACAACATACCTCAGCACTGTCCCATCTGAGAGGCAAAGAAGGTATTTATTCACCTATTCTAGTTTGTCACTGGTTAAGGGGTTAATAGGAGTTCCCACAGCATATGGCTGTGAAAACCAGTGGGGATTGCATCTGAATGAGGCCAGGCTGCTGGAGTCCCAGGCATTCTTCTTCAGGGGCCCATGCATGAACTCACCCACTCAGCCTTATTCACCCTGGGCTCCAGTGCAAAGGCAGCAGCTTAAAAACTTCCAGACACATGGGGGGAGGAACTGAATTGACTAGCTTCAGAGTAAGGGCTGGAGGGGCAATGGTCAGAGCAACTCTCTCTGGGGATGGAAGGGCTGGTAGGAGCCATTGCTCCTTGTTTGAGTCATTCTCCCACCTAACCGGCATGCACAGGTGGGCACCAAATCTGAGCTCTCCATTAATCTGGCTAATGTGTAGTGTTCACCCTGCCCTGGTGATTCCCTACGACCCTTCCCCACCCCACTTGTACACCAAGATTGAGCTTATTTCAGTGGCTTTTCCACACAAGCAATCTGCCTCAGTTCACAATGTGAACTTTCCTAAAATCTCTGGGATACACAGGCTCCAAACAAGGACCTGACCTTGGCATACCTTGTACCTCTTGCTAAATGCCCCCAAGCCTGGTACAAGCAGCAATCAGTCTCAACTTCTGTTGTAGCTCACATCAGGTGATCCCAAGCATGCCATAAGCTGCAGCCAGTATTAGCTTGGAGTACAGCTTCAGCAAAGTGGCCACAAACCTTGAAAAAGTGGCAGAGGTCCTCAACTCACATTGTGATGCCCACCAAAGGGTCCCAAACCTGATACTAGTGGTATCCTACCTCAGTTCACAGCATAACCTTTTCCAAGCACCTCCAAGCCAGCACAAGCGGCAATGAACTACAATTCACTTTGAAGCTTCCACTAGGTGGCCCTGAGCCAGGAACAAACTGCAGCTGTCTTTGACCTGCACCAGAGCCCCTCTTAAGAGGCTCCAGAAACAACACACCCAGTGGCTGCCTTCAGACCATATCAGAACACCACTCAACCAGTTCCACAAATAATACACCCAAAAGGTCAAACTCGGCTGGCATGAGAGCCCCCTAGAGTGCATCATGCTCAGTGGGGTCAGCCCCCGCACAACAGTTTGTCTGCTATAGTCACAGCCAGACCTCATAGCCAGTCAGCCTAAGAATCAATTCCAATGACGGACATTCCAACAGCAAGTAAGGCTCAACTACAGCAGGAGGGCACACACAACCCACATAAGGAACACTGTGGGAGCACTCCGGTGACTAAGGAGATAGCACCACTGTGCCTCACAGGACACTTACTACATAAGGCCACTCTGCCAAGACTGGGAAATGTAGCAGATCTACCTAATACATAAAAACAAACACAAGGAATTAGCCAATGAGGAGACTAAGAAACATGTCTAATGAACTTAACACAATAGAGACAAGCAATCTACAAGATACAGAGTTCAAAAACTTGTTATAAGAATGCTCAATAAACTTAGAGAGAGAATAGACTGAACTCAGTGGGAACCTTAACAAACAGATGGAAACCATAAAAAAACTAATCAGAAATGAAGACTATAATAACTGAAATGAATAATACATTAGAAAAAATCTACAGCAGATTAGATGAAGCAGAGAAACAAATCAGTGATCTGGAATACAAGGTAGTAGAAACTACCCAGTGGAACAGCAAAAAAAAAAAAAAAAGAATTTTTAAAATGAAATAGTTTAAGTGATCTCTGGGACAATATGAAGCAAACCAAAATTCACATTATACTGGTTGGTACCAGAAGGAGAAGAGAGATAGCAAGGGATTGGAAATGGATTTGAAGAAATATTGACTGAAAACTTCTCTAATGTAGCAAATAAAATAGACATTCAAGTCCAAGAAGTATAGAAAGTCCCAAACAAGATGAACCAAAAGAGGACCTCAACGAGACATATAATAATTCAAATGATAAAGGTTAAATACAAAGGGAGAATAGTAAAAGTTGCAAGAGAAAAGCAGCCAGGAACAAAGAAGCGTCCATAAGACTGTCAGCTGATTTTCAACAGAAACTTTGCTGGCCAGAAGGAAGTGACATGAAATATTCAAAGTGATGAAAAGTAAAGCCCTACAACCAAGATTACTCTACCCAGCAAAGCTATCATTTAGAATCAAAGAAGAAATAAATAGTTTCTCAGACAAGAAAAAATAAAGGAATTCATCACCCCTAAACCACTATTACATGAAAAGTTAAAGGGACTCCTTTAAGTAGAAAATAAAAGATCAGAAATATGAATAAGAAAATATAGGAAAGAAAAAAATTCTCACTGACAAAGGCAAACACTAAGTAAAATCAGTAGATCAACAAACTACAAAACCATAGAAAAATTAAAAGGCAAAAATAGGGAGATCATGTGTAATTACAACAATTAATTAAGGGACACACACAAATAAATAGACACAAAAAAATAAAGAATAATAATGAAACATAAATGTAAAGTGAGTAATTAAAAATTGTGATTTTAGAATGTGTTCAAACTTAAGTGACCATCAATTTAAAATAGACAGCTATAAACATATGTTGGTATTTGTGAAGCACGTGGTAGCCACAAGCCAAAAACCTAAAAGAGGTATACAAAAAAATAGAAAAAAGAATTCAAACATAACACTACAGAATGTCATCAACATACAAGAGAAGAGAGCAAGAGAATCAAAAAGCAACACAGAACAGCTAAAAAAAAAAAAAAATCAGAAAACAACAAAATGGAAATGACTACATACCTATCAATGATTACTTTATGTGAAAATGGGCCAAATGTTCCAATCAAAAGACACAAGGTGGCAGAATGGATTTTTAAAAAGGACCTGAATTTATACTATCAACAAGAGACCCATTTCAGATTGAAAGACATACACAGAGTGAAAGTAAATTATGGAATAAATATATTTCATGCAAATGGAAACAAAGAAAAATATGGGGTAGCAATAATTATATTAGATAAAATAGACTTTAAATTGAGAGCCATAATAAGAGACAAAGAAGCACATTTCATAATGATAAAATGATCAACCTAACAACAGGGTATAACTCTCGTAAACATCTATGCACCCAACATGGGAACACCTGAATATATAAAGCAAATATTGATGGACATAAATGGAGAGAGCAAGAGTAATACAGTCATAGTTGGGGACTTTAACACACCATTGCCATCAATGGATAGATCTTCCAGACAGAAAATCAACAAGGAAAAACTGGCCTTAAAAGACACATTAGATCATGTGGATGTAATTGATATATTTAGGATATTTCACACAGAAAGAGCAGAATATACATTATTTTCAAGTGCACATGAAAAATTTCTCAGGATATACCACATGTTAGGCCACAAAAGAAGTCTCAATAAATTTACAAAGATTGAAATTGTATCAAACATATTCTCTGATCACAATGAAATGATACCAGAAATCTGTGACAAGAAGAAAACAGAAAAACACACAAAGACGTGGAGGGTAAATAACATGATACTAAACAGTGAATGACTTAACAATGAGATTAAGGAAGAAATCCAAAGATACCTTGAGACAAATTAAAATAAATACACAACAACTCAAAATATATGGGACACAGCAAAAGCAGAACTGAGAGGAAAGTTCATAGCATTATAGGCCTATCTCAAGAAATGAGGACAAACTCAAATAAACAATCTAACCTTACATGTATAGAAACTAGGAAAAGAATAACATACAAACCCTAAACTGAGTAGAAGGAAGGAAATAATAAGGATCCAACTGAAAATAAATGAAATAGAGTCTAAAAGAAGATAGAAAAAATCAATAAAACAAAGAACTGGTTCTTTGAAAAGATAAAGTTGATAAACCTTTACCCAGACTCATCAAGAAAAAAAGAGAGACGGCCCAGCCTGGCTAGTGTGACTGAGTTGGTTGAGCATTGTTTCATGCACCAAAAGATCACTGGTTTGATTCCTGGTGAGGTCAGGTTGCAGGTTTGATCCCCAGTCAGGGTGCATGTGGGAGGCAACTGATCAATAAGTATTTCTCTCTCACATCGATGTTTCTCTCTCTCTCCCTCCACCCCATCTCTCCTTTCTCTCTAAAATCAATGAAAAACAAATATATATATATAAAAAGGGCCCAAATCAATAAAATCAGAAATGAAGCAGTGACAAAACCCCAACATAAAAAGAAAGGATTATAAGAAAATATTATAAATAATTATATGCCAACAAATTGGACAACCTGGAAGAAATGCATGAATTCCTAGACACATAGAATCTTCCATGGCTGAATCAGAAATAAACAAAAAATCTGAACAGATTGATAACTACTAACAAAATCAAATCAGTAATAAAAAGTCTCCAAACAAAAAATATTGGACCATGTGGTCTCATAGGTGACTTTTACAAAATATTCCATGAAGAATTGATACCTAGTTTTCTCAAGCTGTTCCAAAATATTGAAAAGGAGAGAAAGCTCTCAAATTCATTTTACGAGGTCATCATTACCCTGATACCAAAACAAGAGACAGTACAAAAAAGGAAAATTATAACCTTAATGAACACAGATGCAAAAACTCTCAACAAAATATTATCAAACCTAATTCAGTAATACATTAAAAGTTCATATACCAGGATCAAGTGGAATTTATTCTCTGGATGCAAGGCTGGTTCAATATTCATAAATCAATTAATGTGATATGCCACATAAAGAAAATGATGAAAATTATGTGATCATATCAATAGATGCATAAAAAGAACATGACAAAAATCCAACATCTATTTACTCAGCAACATGGGGAGCAAGGAAATATACCTCCACATAATAAAGAACATATATGGCAAACCCATAGCTAACATCATTATTCAATGGGGAAAAACTAGAAGTTTTCTTTTTTTTATATTAATTAATTTATTCATTTTTGTTACAGATGTTTCTGGGGACAGGGCAGGGAGGGAGAGGGAGGGGGGAATCAGTGGGGGGAAATAGAAGTTTTCTTTAAGATCAGGAACAAGAGAAGTATATCCAATTGCACAACTTTTATTCAGCATAGTATTTTCCAATCAGACAAGAAAAAGAAATAAAATGCATCTGAATTGAAAAAAGAAGTAAAACTGACATTATTGCAGATGACATGATACTACATATTGAGAATCCTAATAATTCCACCAAAAACAATTAGAAATGATACGCGAATTTAGTAAAGTAGCAGGATATAAAATTAACATTCAGAAATCAGTTGCATTTTTATATAACTATAATAAACAATCACAAAAAATTTGGTAAATAATTCCACTTACAATTGGATCAAAATAAATACCTAGGAATAAATTTAACCAAGGATATAAAAGACCTTTACTGAGAAAACTATAAGATATTGAAGAGATAAAATGAAGAAGAGACAAACAAATGGAAGGCTATACTGTGCTCACGGATAGGAAGAATTAACATTATTAAAATGCCCTTACCACTCAAAGCAATCTACAGAGTTAATTCAATTTGTATCAAGGTTCCAGTGGTATATTATTTGGAACAAACAATCCAAAACTTCAAATGGAAGAAGAAAAGACCCTAAATAGCCATAGAGTTTTTTTGAAAGAAGAACAAAGTTGGAGATATTATGTTACCTGATACTAACTATCTACAAAAGTATGATAATCAAAACAGCATGGTGATGGAATAAAAACAGACATGTAGATCAATGCAACAGAATACAGAGCCCAGAAATAAACCCAGACCTACAGTTGGTTCATTACTCAATGACAAATGATGCAAGAATATACGATGGGATAAAAACAGTCTCTTCAATCAATGCTGGACCAGGTACATGCAAAAAAAGGAAACTGGATAACTCTCTTATAACATATACAAAAATAAACTTGAAATGGAGTAAACACTTAAATGTAAGAATTGAAACCATATAAGTCCTAGAAGAAAACGTAGGCAGTAAATTCTGACATTGCTCTTAGTAGTATATTTTTTGGATATGTCTCCTTGAGCGAGGGAAACAAAAGAAAAAATAAACAAATATGACTACGTCAAACTAAAAAGGTTTTGTACAGAGAAGAAAACCATCAATAAAACATAAAACCAACCTACTGAATGAGAGAAAGATATTCACTAATTATGCATCTGATTAGTGGTTAATATCCAAAATATATAAGGAATTAATCAACTTAACACCAAGAAAAACAAACAATCTGATTAAAAATGGGCAAAGTACCTGAACAGACATTTCTCAAAGAGGATATACAGATGGCCAATAGACATATAAAATGATGCTCAAAGTCACTAATCATCAGAGAAGTGCAAATTAAAACAACAATGAGATATCACCTCATAGCTATCAGAATGGCTATCATCAAAAAATCAATAAACAACTGTTGGTGAGGATATGGACAAAGGGAACCCTCGTGCAGTGTTCGTGGTAATGCAAATTGGTGTAGCCACTATGGAAAACAGTATAGTTTCCTCAAAAAATTAAGAATGGAACTGTCTTATTACCCAGCAATTCCACTGGGTATTTATCCAAAGATATCCAAGACACTAGTCAGACAAGATATATGCACCCCTAGTTTGTTGCAGCATTATTTACAATATCCAAGATATAGAAGTAACCTAACTTTCCAAAGATAGACAAATAGATAAAGAAGAAGCTGTACATATATACAATGGAATGTTTCTCAGCCATAAAAACAAAAGAAATTCTGCCATTTGTGACAATATGGATGGACCTATAGGGCATTACACTAAGTGAAATAAGTTAGACAAAGATAAATACCATATGATTTCATTTACATGTGGAATCTAAAAAAGAAAATAAAGGAGCAAAGAAAACAGAAACTCATAGATATAGAGAACAAATTGTTGGTTCCCAGATGGAAGGGGGTTTGGGAATACGAGTGAAAAAGGTGAATGAATTAAGAAATACAGATGGCCAATTTAAAAAAGTCATGGGAATGTAAAGAACAGCATATGGCATATAGTCAATAATACTGTAATAACTATGTATGGTGTCAGATGGATACTAATAGAGATGAGCATTTCATAAGTTATATAAATGTCTAATCATTGTTATACACCTGAAACTAATATAATATTGTATGTCAACTGTAATTAAAAAATTACAGATTTAAAGATTATATATTTAAAAATAATTTAAATCTATAAAAATGGTGATAATAGTACCTACATCATAGGGAGGTTGTGAGGATTAATAAATTAACATACGTACATAGAGTACCTGGCATATAATAAGAAGTATATATGTGTTTGTTAATTAAGCATATAAAGCTCTCTTCTGGGTGAAGAGCAAATTGTCAGAGCTAATAGAATCTGACTGCCACAAATCATACAAATGTATCAGATTATTGTTTTTAATGGTTGTTCTTAAAGTCAGAGGATTTGCATGAGGAAACAGTAAGAAAGAAGATTGGAAAGAGAATTTAAGACAAATTGTGAAATCACTGACTTACAAAATTGAAAAAATCTGAAATGTCATCTATTTATCTTTTCTCTGTTGTATAAACTACCTCTCCAAAAGAATTGTCAAAGGATTATTTGGCATCACAGAGGTAAAACTAAGACCAATGATGGAAGTTACAGTTCTGACACAGAGAAGCAGTTTTGGTCATTAGAACTGGCAAACAATGAAACAAGTTGGCTGCCTCCGAAGTCATGCCTTCACCAACTGGGGAAGTCTAATGGATGGAATGAATAAATCTATTAGTGATGCTGGAGAGGTAGTTTATACAACAAAGAATAGATAAATAAATGACCTTTCAGATTTTTCCAATTTTGCAAGTCAATGATTTCACAATTTGTCTCTAAACTCTCTTTCCAATCTTCTATCTTACTGTTTCCTCATGCAAATCCTCTGGCCTAGACACATCAGCACACTCATAATCACTCAACAAGTTTTATGCTGTCCCACCATTTGTATTTTCTGCCATTTTCTCCAAATTGGATGCCACTATCTTAATAGGGCAGGCATTTTAAAAGTATACATCTTATTAAAGTTTATAGAGCATATGGTATATTAAAGCTTAATTTCTGTATATCATATAATTAAGACTTGTTTTTTTCATAGTCATGTTATGATTGATCCTGAAATATTTAAATGAATATATATGAAAGCTGAAAAGACAAATCATTTCCCCATCCACACATACTCATTTAGAAAGGAATAAATAAATCTGTGTGAACTAACATATTTATAGTAGTAAAAATATCTTTAGTCTTTCCGGTTTCTAATTTATATTATAGTGTACCTCTAAAATATTTATATTTCAACATTAAGATTAAATAAGGGAAATGAAAGTGTCTTTATACAATGTTTCATAAAAAATTTATCAGTTAGTACTTCCTTTCAATGAAAGTTTTCTGGGGGAAAGAAGGCAAGGGCACGAGCTTCTAACCATTAATTGGTCCAAGAGTTTCACATATTTTTTATCAGAATCCTTTATTTAAACCAAAGCTTACTAGGAAGCACAGTATGGAAACTTGGAGCTGCTTTAATTGAGAAGGTGGTGGGAGAAGACCCTACCTGAAAGACTAATACAGTAACTGGAGTACTTTTTAAAGCTGTGTCAATGAAGGGAACACCACCTTCTTGCCATGAGTATCAGAACTGTTTTTTCTGGCCCAAAGGCATCATGAGCTTGCTCTTGTAGATATTCAGAAGGGCAACTGTAAAGTTTCAGTGCTTATGTGAGTTAAATAAGCATTTGCAACAGGCTCTGTGGGTTATAACATCATTTCCTGACACGACTTGAGAATCTACATTGGTTTCTCCGTGTGGCTTTTAAAACCCCCAAATTATGCTCCATCATCTTGATTTCCTAGTGTTTTACATAAAATCTTATATATATTTTCTTTTTCCATTTTTTTTATTATACAGAACCTTATGTATTGCTAGGGGAAAAATATTAGTGCTAAAATATGCACTTTCCTATCAGAAGTAATAAAATAAACCCACAGATCTTTTCCCTTTTTCCATAAAATTATGAGGGAAAATATTTAGAAAATGCAGACTGTAACTGAAGAATTCTACTGAGTATACATAATATAAAATTAAACAATACTTGGGCAGGAGCATGTTGTTTTGAGATCATTGTCAGGTTGCTTTTTTTTTTGTAATTTCGGGGTAAAAAAATTGGTTGCTATGGTTTCTTGTTCTGCTAAAATTGACTTTCATTTGGCCACATTAATATTTGTACAGTTATTTTTCCATTACTCATGAAACAGTACAAACACTTAGCAATAATTGCACATGCTTTGTAAAAATGAACATACATTTCCCTTGATGGGATTTATGAATTCACATATGTTCTTAGAAATATTTTATAATGCATTAATAATATGTTTGATGAACCACATCCTTTCAGTATAATTATTTACTGAAATAAATGCTTTTTTTTTTTACAGCTCCCTCTCATATTGCTTACCTAGATGATTCATTGAAAAGAGTTTAGATATGTAGATAACGATGCATGAATGCAGTGTAGTTCCAGCAGTGTGAGGTATATATGAGAACCTCTCATTACCCAAGGACTACCTTGATGTCTCTATTTCTAATTCATGAAAAGGGTAGGGACCCTGTGCAGAGATTTGGACACTCTCTTTACTCATGGCTTGTATACAACCCATCATAATATATTTAGTCTGGGAACCTACAAACAGAACTCAAAAGGAAAAAAATAGTTTGGTTCCATATTTAAAAACAAATTTAAAAAACCCTACTGTTTTATCTAAGTGATTAATAAGTTTAGTCGTTTCTATAAAATTTTAAAAAATCGTTATATTTATGTAACAATAAAATCATTTCCTATTGAATTAAGAACAAAAATCCCTATTGATATATTACATGAGTTTATTTGAGTAAGAAAATCAATTATTACCAATACCAAAATCATTTTAATTCCCATATAATATCATTATTAAATTATAAAGAAAGGGAATCACAATGAAATTAATTCTTCTATTCTTTTCCCCCTTCCTCACGGGATATTCTGCTCTAATGATATTGAAAGAAAAAAAGTCTATAACATTTTTTTCTAGTATTAAGTGAGCTTTTAAAATACATACAAATATATAATAAATAGTGATTTTAATGGGTGTATTTTAAAAATAAAACGTAGTTTTAAAGTACATTTTTCAATATAACTTCTTAAATAAGTAAAATAATGCCTATTGTAACAAAATATTTTATCAAATTTTTAAACAGTTATTATATAGGTTTCAACGTAACTCACTAAAATTTTATGAGGTTTAGATTTCATGCTCAACTTATGTTCAAAAGAGAAATGGGTAGGTCCTATATCTTCCACTCAATGGCTATGTCTATACAATTGTGAATTAAAATGAACAAAAAACAAAGACTAAAACTGAAATTGATACTTAATGATTACCTCTAGCTATGACAAAACCTGGGCCATTCAGATGTTTTTGACAGGGTCCCTTCTTGGAAACCAAATATGCAGAGTGTGCCAATGACAGAGAAGCAAAGAGAGAAGAAGAAAACATTACTGTAATAGAATATAATGAATCAATTCATAACCATATCCTTAACCTAAGTACCCTAGCACCATAGCCATGATCTCTCTCTGCTTTCTCACTGTCCCTGTTTCTCTCAGTGCTAATTTTAACAGTTATTACCTCTTTGGGATGAAGTGGTAAGAAGGGAACACACTGAATCACTGGATATGTTATGAATTTTCCTAGAAAGGGCCCAGGGATTTCCCATGTGAGTGTAACAAATCCTGTGTGCGTGCATCTCATTTTGCATGCACACACAGTAATCATTTAACATGTTGCAAATTTCTCAACTTGATATAATTTTCTTTTTGTTATTTAGATAGTCTACCCCATGACAAAGATTTGGAGAAGATTTAAATACTTTATTCAGAAATCTCAGCTATTCATAAATACCTTCTATTTTCAGTTATTTGAAAGAGAAGCAAGGGCGATTTTGTAAAAACTCTTAAATTATAGGTTTGGTCAAACGAACAGCAAATATAAAGAAATGGCTTCATCTGAGTAACTGATACTTCTAATATGACCAGTTGTGGTGCTCTATAGATGATATCATTGATTACTTTGATCAAAAGTTATGGCAGGAGAAATCCTAGAACATTTTTGCTTTTACCTAAAAATACAAAACCATGGTGTATAGTTCGACCCTTTTTATAGCTTTATAACTTTGGCTCTTGTCTCTCTGTTGGATGAGGATCAGGTTAGCTCCATAAAGCCTAATATTTGAAATAATTTAAAATCTCAAAGTTAATGTCACCTTACCTATTTCTCCTGCCTAATGACTTCCTCTCTTTTCATACAACCCAAACAGATATATATTCGCATTACTGAGAAGAAGAAACTCTCTCTATATTTACACAGTGGAGTAATTTTTTCCCTCCTAATTAGTCAGCATGAGCCAAATGTTTAAAAGCTTTCTTCTGAAACCATGCCTTCAATTAACATTCACAGTTTCTAAATTAATCATTGCTGACCTTAACATACAGGATGTTTTAAAGACGTGTTTCAAATAAGAAAAAAAAAAAAAATGAGATCATTCCATTCACAGAAAGCTAGCAACTGCCTATGTTTCATAAGTCTTTAGTCATTGCTTTTCTCCTATCACTATATAGAGTCCTGGAATTTGGAGCACTGCCTCATCACATCTCTGGATAAAAGTCCTACAAATGACCTTGAACATGACCCCCACATCTTTCCAATCTCAAAATTAATAGTGATTCATTAACATCATATAGTCTGCAAAATCAATATCATTCCATATATCATGTAACCTGTTTTTTTAAAAAATTTTTTTTCTGCAGGAAAACAGTGGCATGCTGAATTGTGAAATAATTTATTACTTTCTTTTAAAAACTGGAATCATCATAATTATTAATGGAACCCAAGTGCAGGTGGTTTGTATTTAATATTAAACTAAGGAGTTCCCAGTGGTAAATATTGTCTAACTCACTTCAAGGATTTAGTGGAACCATCTTCTTTCTTTAAGAAATCATAAGTCTGGGGAGATTCAAAGATACAACCTAGCCAAATCTCACAGCAAAGAAGAAAAGCTTTTTTCTAACAGATAAAAAGGAACACTGTCTATGATATGTCACCAGAGTCTTAAAGCATCATTTCTGAACTACTAATTTGTGAGGTGAATAACTTGGTCATCTACAAAACCGTATATTATTCAGTATCTTCTTGCCCATGGTGCTGAAGCTAATGTTCTTCTAGGAGCAACCTCGAACTCAAGCATCAGACCACTGATGCATAGGCCAGATGCCAGGATGCGCCAAGTAGCTCACCTTGAAACTTTTGCCCTGTATGTCTGACTCTGTCTCTTGAAATCCCTTATTCTGTGAATTGTGCTTGTATCCTCAACAACAGAAACCTGATTATGTTCATTTTTTTTCTCCCCAGGTCAACTTGGAGTCTGTGGTCCCTATAGTTATTGTATGTTAACTTGATCCTAGAATTTAAATTATTACTGCTTGAGCTTGAAAGAAATAGCATTAATATTCTAAAGTCCTTCTAGTCCAACCTTTTTTTTTTTCCACACAGAAAAACTATACCCCAGAGAATATGTCTCTGTGTCTTTCCCAAGGTCATATAGCTAGTTAGAGATATAGTTAGAATTTCTTAAAATAAAATTTTATACATTTGGACCTTCTTCTCTTGCTAATGAATTTTAATTGTCATACAGATGAATTAATCCTATTACAGCTATTTAAAGGGGAGACTAAAAGCTTTTTCCACATCCTTCTTCCTCCTTTTTACACACAAACTCACTCTAAACTACATACTGGAGACTTCTAGAGCACACATCCCCAAAACAAATAAATGAAGATAATCTAAATATGTGACAATATCAGAGAAATATTCTCCTACATAACCATCATGGATATGTTATTCAGACTGTATCAAGTCAAAACAAATTTCAGGGAGGACTAGTTTAGAAGGCCAGAGTAGTGGTGAAAAGAATACAAGTTTTAATCCAGGTAATGCAACTTGGAGGCTTAGCAAGGTCTATGAAAGGAGGCATTTATAAACAGCTTAAACTACCAGCAAATTTCTCCATAATAATACCAGTGAAAAAATACCTACACACTAATTTTATGATGGAAGAACAAGTTTTCTTTTCTAATATGTTCTGGTTTAGAGAACTAACTGCATCTTCTCCTCTTCATTAAAGATGAGAAAACTGCAACTTAGCTTCATGCTGACTGAACAGACCATGAAAAATTTTATAGACAGTTTACAAATAGGCCCTGAGTCACAGATTATAACCATAACTACTGAGAATGCATCTGCAGTTTCTAGCTTTCTCAAAACTCCTGCTCTAACCCATCTACCATGCATATTCCATGTTACTTCTGCACTGAAAAATCAATACAGTATGATAGATTAGGTTATATTTTTCAGTAATTATTCACTCTTTCTCCTCCCTACCTTACAGGAGGAGTACACTTCCATGTCTCATTGATGTTGGACTTGGCCACGTGATCTGCTTTAGTCAATGGTATATTGACATATCTGACTGTGTGCTCTTTTAAGACTATGCCTTAAGAGGCATTGTTTGTTTTGCTCTCTTCTCTTGGAGCTTTTGACCTCTGTCACCTTAAGAAGAGCATGTCCATATATCCCGCTGGTACAAACATGATAGACAAGTGCATCAGGTCTGAATCCAACCTATGGTCTGGAGCCAAATCCACCTGGACTCAGCCTACATCAGCCAAACTACAACCGAATCATAGAAATAAATTCTTATTGTAATCTGTTGAGATTCTGTGGTTGTTAGTAGCACTAGTTGACTGATATAATAGTTATAACATATGTTATTCTATTTGTTGCTTTGTAAGTCTTTGCTGGTTTTCCATTTGTATATATTTTGCCTTCCCAACCAGAGTGGAAGACACTCATGCAATTTGATATATGTTTTTCACTTCTTTGGTACCCCCCAAATGCACACCACTGTAACCACTCAATATATTCTAGTTTCAAAAGTCAATGTTTTCCTTATACTGTACACTGCAGTAAGTCTCTACTGTACCATTAATAGTGACAGATTCTGCATTTCAGTAGCAATCTCAGAATATGTTTTAGAAGCACAGAGGCTCAGCAACTCAACAGGATAATCAGCAGTATTGAGCAAGTGAAGAATCCTTCCTATGGTGGCATTGCTGTAATTTTAAGACACTTTTCCATTCATGGAAGAACAACTTTTGTACATAACTGAAAAAGCCATTTTTCTCAAGGCAAAATAGCTGGTTTCATTAGCACAGGGCCTGAAAACCCCTTTATGGAGAGAGCAGTTTTCCCATTGGATTTCTCCATGAATCTGGTATTTAGAGCTACCCCATGGCTAAGTAAGGGATGATATATTTACTATTACTGTTCACAAAAGGGTACCATTCAAGCAGGGCAGGCTGCAAGGTGACCTTTACCTGTGCTAAGGCAAGCCTTTCTCATACATTTTTTTTTAAAAACACAGTCTTGGGCCCGGCCGGTGTGGCTCACTGGTTGAGCATCGACCCATGCACCAAGAGGTCGTCTTGGGTTTGATTCTCAGTCAGGACCCATGCCCAGGCTATGGGCCCAAACCCCAGTGGGGGGCGTGCAGAAGGTGGCCAATCGATGTTCTCTCTTATCAATGTTTTAATCTCTCTCTCCCTCTCCCTTCCTCTCTCTCTAAAATCAATAAAAAAATATTTTAAAAATAAATAAATAAATAAATAAAACACAGTCTTGGAATTTATTCTGTCCTCCGTGAGGTAGAAAGGTCAAGGATCTAGAAACTGATCTGGAGGAAACTAAGGGTATGATGGGAGAGAGAGAAACAAAGGAGCAAGTGAGGAGAGATGTCATTTGCACACAGGTGAGTTCTGTAGGTCACAGCAGGTAGGGGATCTAAACACTGAGCTAAAGATAGACACTGAGTCAGTTTCATACTGTAGGAGTTAAGCTCCAGCCTGCAATAGTATCCTTTTCCTGTACCCTGCCCTTCCCCACCAATCTGAAATGAAATTTCTGTTTCCACTTAATTTTCAATGCCTGTGCAAAAAAATCCGAGAAAACAATGTATGATTACTTACTTTGACAGGTAATCTAATTTTTGTCATTTGCATTGTATGTCAACCCCAAATGTAAGGCAATGGTATATACCAATGTATACATGTCATATATGTTACACACTATTATGTAAGGAAAAACTATCCAGGTTGTTTATTATGGTGAATTTTCTTTATGAAATGAAAATCTCTGGCATTTATTCATCTAACTGAGAAATGTTTAACATTACCAAATAATGCTAATTCTACTATAGGCATTTAAAAATGTATTAAGGAGAGGATAAAAATATTGCAGCAACCCCCAAATTCTACCTATCTATGATAGCTGATGAGTGCTTAGCCAGTCTATTGAAAATATTTATTTATTTATTATTATTTTTTATCCTCACCCGAGGATATTTTTGCATTTTATCTTCAGATAGAGTGGGAGGGAGGAAGAGAGAGAAAGAGACATTGATGTAAGAGAGACTCATCGACTGGTTGCCATCCACACAACCCCAACCAGGGCCAGGGACAAACTGCAACCGAGGTATGTGCCCTTAGTGGGAACCAAACCTAGGACTCTCTGGTCCATGGGCTGATGCTCTAACCCCTAAACCAAAGCATCCAGGACAAAAAATATTTAATTACATCTTCGATTTACCTTGAATGTTTGAATTAACTTAATAGACAGCTTAGAGCAATAGTTGTCTAAAGAACAAACTATTCCTGTGGCTGGTGAAGTGAGTCTCCGTAACAGTAAGACTTACAAACAGCGTATTAATGATAGTCAAATCTAGGGCTCAACAATGACATTATTCTGTTGGAACTTACCATATTCTTTCTGTGTGACATTTTCAGCTTTGAATGTTTGCCTGTTCTGTTTCTTGAAATCTTGACGTGTAAAATCTTGATATATCATCATGGGAGCATTCCTGGTTAAGATTTCTGAAAACTACTTAAAAGAGGAAAGAAATACTGAGAGAATCAAATAAGTAGCCTGTTTTGCTTTTGGTGTTAGTCCTAATTTATCCAATATTAGCAAGATGTTTTTCCTTTGCAGAGGAGCTAAATGAACTAGCACAGATTTTCCAAGGCTTGAAACAAAAATTAGAAAAATCCTAAGGAATTTTGGTTACAGAAAGGTAAACTTTTAGTTAAAGAAATTAAACCTCTGGTATTGAAAAATATTTTAGTTCTTGGTTTTTCACAGTCCTTTGTCATGCTTGCCTCAAGACACTGTTAAGGGTAGGCATGTTTCAGGATCTTTTGCAGGCTATGGAAAATATTTGCTTGTTAACAGATTGTTGCAGTTAGTACAAGACTGAGAACAATTGTCCCTTTTCTAGAATTCTATCATTCTAGAAATGAGAACTCTTTTCCTTGTCATTCCTCTTATAAAGATTTGGAATCAGAGTTTGTTGAAAAGAGAGGAATCACAGCTTCTTTTCCATTCAAGTTTTTTTCGAGCCTAGTAATGAGGGAAAGTCTGAAGAAGGTTTGTGGCTAGGCTGGGAATCAATGGAAAACAAGTTATGGTTTTACAACAAATCAAGTAGCACAGCTTTGCTTTGTGTTTGTGAGTTAATCTATCCTCTTTAAACATGTCCCAAATGCTAGTTAGAGCAATTGAAGTTAAAGACTTTGCTGGAACCCCCTAGAGAGAACACACTGTTATGTCACACAGCTCTCACAAATAAGTGGGCGAGAGCATCTTAAACCTTAAACCATGTTTTAAAACCCATGCCAACTGCTCTGATTCTTGCTATTAACAACTTCAGAATTAGCTTACAGATGGTAATCTCCACAGAGCAGTGACTTTTGTGTGGGAAACATAGGAAAGAAAAGTTGCTTTATTTTTTTTTTTCTTTTGCAGCTGAGCACAAGTGAACTGGGAGCTTCACCACCACGTAGGAAATATAACTATATTCATGGAAGTGTGTATCTGGCATTAATAATGCAGAGGAAGTGATAAATAGTCTAGGTTTTGAGAGAGGCTGGATAAAACTTTGAAAGTGTAAAAGCTGAACGCTAAAGTGTTGAAAATTTCCTTGACCATTTAAAAATTCATATAAACCAATAGTTTGAAATCAACATTTTGGTGTCCAAATTCCAATGTCTCCATTTTTCTGCCTGACTGCAAACAATATAAAACTGGAATAGGTCACAAATATTAGAAATTGAGATAGAAAAAAATAATGTAGCTATTTATTTTAAAGCTGAGGCAATAAATAATCCTTAAAATGTTAGTTTTTTTTTTTTTTTACATCACCCCCTCCCAAAATACCCTAACAATGAGGACTGCTCATTAGTGCTTCCAAAGAGCCATGTGGGTACCATCCTGTCCTCCTGATGGGGAAAGGGGTGAACTTTCAGATACCTTCCCTATACCATGCTGATTCTCCAAGGGTCCAACTGTTTCCTACCCCACCCAACCCTGGGATTTCTGAGCTCTTCTGGGTTACAAGCCCGCCTGTTTACTGTGGAACTGTGGCTCTCTTGGCTTACATTGGTTCCTTGCGATGGTGCCCTGGGGCAACCACCCAGGCAGAAGTCTGCTCATGTCATGTAGTTCCTAATGTCATTCTAGCTATCAGCTTTCCCCACTACTGGGGATTTGAGATCACTTTGGGCCACCTTCTTAGCAGTGCAACAATGTCCTGTGTGCCCATCTGTGCTTTTGGGTACCTTTTGGGCCACAGCCTAGCCCTGTGCTAGAGATGTGTGGCACCTTTTGCCCACCGTTTTAACCTCATCCTAGTCCCTTGGGGAATCTTCTGGGCACCAGCCTAAAGAAGTGCTATGGTTCTGGCTGTTTTTACAGCCACCAGTATTCCTTTTATCTCCAGAACAAATAACACTTTAGGCCCCCTCCCCTAGAGGGCGCTGAAACCCCAGGGGCCCCACATGGTCATTAGCTTGCTTACCTTCTGGTCTCCTTGAGATCCTTTTGTACCCCAATCTTGCCTTTACGTGGAGACACTATGGCTCCTTTTGGTCACCATAGTTTCCTGGAGGTGGCATACCAGTAGTACCTTCTGGGCACCAGCATACAAACGTACTAGGATTCCAGTGGTCATTCAAGTCATCAGCTTCCCCCTTGATGGGGAAATAGAAAAGCTTTTGTTCACCTTTCCCCCAGCACACTGAAGCCATGTGAGCCTATTGGTCATGAGACTGTCTATACAATGGGATTGTAGGCATACATTAGGCCACATGCCTGCTGATGTTCTGGGATATGACTCCTCTCAGCCACCATAGTTCCCGGAGAACAGTGCCTTGTGTAACTTCCCCAGCAGCCTGCCATAGTGCTAGTGTGCTCCATAATTTAGGCCATCAGCCTTCTACCTCACTGGGGAAACAATAGCACTTTTAGTCACTTTACTTGTAATGTGCTGATTTCCTGTAGTAGTGTGGGGACATCTGATCATCAGCCTACTCACCCTCCGACGCTTTGGAGATCTCCATACCCACAAGCTTCCACTTATGCTGGGAAAACCTAATTCCCATTGGCCACAATTGTCCTCATATCTCATACTGATGCCTCAAGAGATCCACTACCTGCAAGTGTACTAGGGTTCCTTTAGTATTTACCCTTACCAGCCTTTCCCTTGCTGGAGAAATGGGCAAAATTTTGGCCACCTGTCTTGCTGCACACTGATTCTTGGTAGTGGTGGTGGTGAGGCAGGGGACAGGGGTCCATCTGGTTACTAGTCTACCTTCCTGGTGGGATTCCTCAGTTTACAAGCCTGCCTGCATGCTGGGGAACTATTCTTTTTGCCCAGAGCCGTGGTCTCCCTGGAGAACCTTCCAACCACCAGCCTGCCTATGTGCTGTTTCTAAGTGTACTAGCCACTAGCCTTCCCTCTCACTGGTAAATTGAGATGACTTTGGGCAACCTTCTCTGCCATTAACAGATGCTCCAAGTGCCCATCTAGTCACTAGCCTGCCTGCCCTTTGGGTTTTCTGTGATACTTTGGGTCGCAAGTCTGTCTGTATGATGCAGAATTCTAGTTCATGGTGCCCACAGTGGTATTCTTATGTTGGTGCCTTTGGGGAAACTTCTGTGTACCAGCCTATGGACATACTATGGTCCTGGTTGTTCTTCTGGCCTTCTTCTGGCTGCACTTCAGTTTTCCTTCTCTGCATAGTGCTGATGCCCTAGAGACTCATCTGGTCACTAGCTTGCCTGCCCCCTGGGATTCCTGGGATCCTTAGGGACAAAAGATTGCTTGCATGCTGAGGAAGTATGGCTTCTTTTGTTTACATTCTTTCCTCATGATGGTGCCCTGGGTGGATGTTCCAAATCCCCATTTGCCCAGATGCTACAGTTCTAGTGGTCCTCAGACCACCTACCTTTTTACTTGCTGGGCAACCAAAGGCACTTTAGGTCACCTTCCTTTATATGCAGTGATGCCCTAGTGACCTTTTGGTTTTCTTACCTGCTCTGTGCCATGTGATATGGTTCCTGTGTTTCTTCTGGCCATTAGGCTTTCCCCTTGTTGGGGAATGGAGAACACTTTCAGCCATCTGTTCTATAGCATGCTGATACCCTCGGGAATATAAAATGACACAGCCAATGTAAAGAACAGTTCGGCAGTTCCTTGAAACATTAAGCATAGAGTTACCATATGATTCAGCAATTCTACTCCTAGGTATATACTCAAAAGAATCTAAAACATATTCACACAAAAACTTGTACACAAATATTCATAGCAACATTACTCACTATAGGCAAAAAGTGGAATTAACCCTAATGAAAACAACTGATAAATGAACAAACACAATGAATATTATTCAGCTATCAAAAGCAATGAAATACTGATACAAGCTACAGCATGGATGAACTTTGAAAACTTAATGCTAAATGATGAAGCCAGACACACAAAAAATAACATATTGTATGATTTCATTTATGACAAAAGTCCATGACAGGCGAGTGTATACAGACAGAAAGTAGAATAGTGATTGTTAAGAGATGAGGGGAGGGAGAAATCTGGAGATATAAAGTTTCTTTTACAGGTGATAGAAATATTCTAGAATTAGATGGTGGTGGTTGCCAACATTGTGACTATCTGAAACATCCCACTCAACTGTACAGTTTAAAATGGTCCAAATGGTGCCCATCTGGTGTGGCTTAGTGGTTGAACATGACCCATGCACCAAGAGGTCACCAGTTCGATTACCTGTCAGGGCACATGCCCAGGTTGTGGGTCAAATCCCCAGTGGGGGGCATGCAGGAGGGAGCCAATTGATGTTCTCTCTCATCTACGTTTCTATATCCCTCTCCCTTCCTCTCTCTCTAAAATCAATTAAGAAAAAAATTTAAATGGTGAATTTTGTTATGTGGACTTTAATCTTAATTAAAAAATTAAAATATATTTATCCCAAGGTCCCAGCTCAGAAATCTATTGCTTTGCCTGGCCAGTGTGTCTCAGTGGTTGAGCATCGACTCAATTACTAGTCAGGACACATGCCCAGGTTGTGGGCCCAATCCCCAGCAGAGGGCATGCAGGAGGTGGCCAGTCAATGTTCTCTCTCATCAATCTTTCTATCTCTCTCTCCCTCTCCCTTCCACTCTCTCTAAAATCAATAAAGAAAAAAAAATTTTAAAAAAGAAATCTATTGTTTTAAATAGCTTTAAAATACCTGCCTAATTTTAATGGAGATGGTCCATCGACTAGTGTTTGAGAATCAGAGTGGAAAACCCACAAATCCTAGCATAATTGCTTCAAGCCTATTTTCTAAAAACAAGCTACTACTGATCAAAGGCAAACAAGACACTTTTTCAAAGATGTAGGTGAAACAAGATCAATCTGGAATTATTTTTAAGGAGGATTTTCTAGGATTGAACTCCACACAGTGTCAGGGAACTCTGTGGAACAGTATGCAGTCCAGCCCAGTAGTGCTCTCTCACTGACAACCTGGTAAAGCAATACTGGATAAGTTCTTTGTGTGTAGAATTCAAATCAATCCCACTGTAGTTTCCTGCCTGATGATAAACTAAATGCAGCACTAATGGAACAGAGCAGGAGAAAGCCAAGAGCAAAAGAACAGGGTTAATAAATACCTTTGAAAATCCTCTTTTACAACCCTGGGCTTGGCCTATGAGCAACAAGTCTTCCGAAAGCGCTCATTCTGAGAGATTACTTCAAAGTCACAGCTGTAATCAGATAATGAGATCACACAACTGAAGTTCCCATGGTTTATGTCAACCAAAGAGATGTTATTTCTACAACTTCAATTGCCAAAGCAACTGCATTTGGATTATTTTAAAAAATTCCTGAATTATCAGTATAAGAAAATGGACAAAAGCACTGGCTAAATTTAATATACTTGGCCAAAGGAAAGTTACAACACAGAAAATTACAATTTTCCCCATTTTATTTCATTGGATAGGACAAAAATATTGTCCAGTTGCTTCACTTGCTGTAGTGCTGTGTTTGAAGCCCCATTTTGTTGATCTTTAGTACCTACCTCTCATGGCCCAATTTTTCTATTAATTTATTCAAGTATTTATATAATGATTAATGTGCCCTTGGCTTTGGGGAAATGAAGACAAAAACAAAACAACCAAAAACCAATTCTTGTTTCCACAGAGTCATAGGAAAGCATGAAAGGTGGTGGTGAATTAAGAGATGGGATTGTTCAGTTTTTCACTTTTAGAGAAATTTCTCAAATGGTTTTATGAGCTTTTGTTTTGAAATAGTAGTTTTAAAATGTATACACTAGTCCGGCCCATGTGGCTCACTGGATTGAGTGTTGTCCCATGGACTGAGAGGTCCGGGTTAGATTCCCGGTCAGGGCACATGCCTGGGTTGTGGGCTCGATCCCCAGTAGGGGGGCGTGCAGGAAGCAGCCGATAGATGTTTCTTTCTCACATTGATGTTTTTCTCTCTCCTTTCCTTTCTTTCTAAGAGATCAATAAAAACATCTTTAAAATAATAATAATAATTTAAAAAATAAAATGTATGTACTAAAGGTTAAAATAATTTCTTGCCAATGCTTCCTATTCCACCTAGATTGTATTAGGTATTGAACAGAGGGGTCTGTTAACAGTTCTAAAAAAAAATGTTTTAATACTTTTTTTTTTTTTTTTTGGCCACAGGGGCACCAAGGGGACAGGTGGAAACCTATTTTCAATGATTTTATGGTTTTACCTAAGTTTTCTATTTTTACCTGGACTTTGTATTTCCATATAGCCATAGTTATGCTAATCACTATAATTTCAAGGAATGCAACATCTTAGGGCTATGGTAATAAAAATGCTGCACCCCCCAAAAACATACAAAAATCTTGTCCTCTTGTCCTTTACTATTTAATAAGGCCACGACTCATTTTTTTATTTTAGATTCCTTGCAGTCAAAACTAATGTGGAGTAGCACAAAGCTGTTTCTTTGCAGAGAATACCGAAAACCAACAATGCCTATTAACTAACACCTTAAAGGAGATACTAACACAGAGACTATAACAATACAATACAAGAATAACTCACTCTAGTAAAGCAGGGCTTATCTCAGGAATGCAGGAATGATAAAATATAAGGACATGCATTAATATAATTATGTCAATAATACAAGAGCTGCCCTGGCCGGGTTGGTTCAGCAGTTAGAGCGTCGGCCTGCGGTCCTGAGAGGCCCGGGTTCGGTTCCCGCTAAGGGCGCGTACCTCCGTTGCAGTTTGTCCCCGGCCCTGGTCGGTTGTGCGGGTGGCAGCCACTCGATGTGTTCCTTCAACTCGATGTTTCTCTCTCTCTCTCTGTTCCTCTCTCTCCCTCCCACTCTACCTGAGCAAAAAATGGAAAAATGTCCTCGGGTGAGGATAAAAAAAAATAATAATAATAATACAAGAGCTGCAGAAAGGAATTTGTGAAAATTAAACATTTATTATAGTTAATAGCAAATCTTTACAGGAAGTTCCATTAAACTCAGCAACAACAATAACAAATATCTATGTTCATTGTTTTTATATAGTAGCATTTAGAAAATTTTTATTAATGTGGTAAATCATATAAAAGGTAAAAAATAATACACAAAATTATTATTTTGAGATTACTTGATTTTATGCCTAGAAATCTAAAACACTAACCTAAAAATAATAACATTCTCTAGTCTTAATGAAATCTTAATTAAATTAACAGTATAGAATACATACTTAGAAGTCAATAGTACTCTGTACTTCCATAATACAGCAATATAAAGCATAATTTTAAAAATACCCATTCAATATAAATATAATACCCTTAAAAGCAAAAGGAATCGACATCAGACAAGATGTATAGAAGTTGAATAAATAAAACTGCAAAATTGTATTGGTACTTTGAAAACAGGACATGAATAAATGAAAAATTGTGACATATTACCAGATGGGAAGACTGAATATTTTCTCATTGCTCTCTCCAGGTTATATTTTAGATGATCTACAACTTAATTCTTAAACTTAAATTATTTTTTTCTGGAAAAACAATTTTATTTGAGTTAAACGTTGAGAACAAATAGTTAGCATTTATAGATATATATTTGGAAGTATGGATCTTCACAAAGAGATCCATATTTGGCAGAGATCCATAAATGGTAACTACATGGGTAAATATAGATTTTAAAATTTACATAACAATTTAAAATTTATTTAAATCTTTTCAAAAGATAAGTAACTGTTTTTCATAGAATTGCCATACAGCCCAGCAACTCTACTTCTGGGTCTATACTCCCAATAATTTATTTATTTATTTATTTATTTCTCATCTTTCTTTCTTTTTTTTCTTTATGAATTTTTATTTATTTTTTTTGTTACAGATATTTTACCTTTTTACCCCATTGGCATCCCCCACCCCACCCCACCTCGCCCCGTCCCCGGCTTTGTTGTCCATGTCTATTGGTTATGTATACATGCATATAAGTTCTGTGGTTTATCTCTCCCCCCCATCCCCTCTTCTGAGGGATGTCAGTCTTTGCCCTACTTCTGTGTTTCTGGGTCTACTTTATTCCTCAGACTGTTATGTTCATTATATTCCGTATATAAGTGAGATCATGTGGTATTTGTCTTTTTCTGCTTGGCTTCTTTCACTTAGGATAATACTTTCCAGGTCCCTCCATGTCATCTCAAAGGATAAGAGATCTTTCTTTCTTACCGCTGTATAGTTCTCCATTGTGTATATGTACCACAGCTTTGTTATCCATTCGTCTACTGGTGGACACTTGGGCTGTTTCCAGATCTTAGCTATTGTAAATAGTGCTGCTACAAACATGGGGGTACATATATTCTTCCCGATTGGTGTTTCAGGCTTCTTAGGGTATATTCCAAGCAGTGGGATCACTGGGTCAAATGGAAGTTCAATTTTTAATTTTTTGAGGTAGCACCATATTGTTTTCCATAGCGGCTGCACCAGTCTGCATTCCCACCAGCAGTGTATTAGAGTCCCCTTTTCTCCACACCCTCGCCAACACTTGTTGTTTGATGATTTGTTGATGGCGGCCATTCTGACAGGTGTGAGGTGATACCTCATTGTTGTGTTAATTTGCATCTCTCTGATGATTAGTGCTGTTGAGCATTTCTTCATATGTCTTTTGGCCATTTGTATGTCCTGTTTGGAGAGGTGTCTATTCAGCTCCTCTGCCCATTTTTTAATTGGGTTCTTTGTCTTCCTTTTGTGGAGTTGTATGAGCACTCTATATATATTGGAAATTAACCCCTTATCTGATACATCATTGGCAATGATGTTCTCCCATACAGTGGGTTGCCTTTCCATTTTGATGATTGTTTCTTTTGCTGTGCAGAAGCTTTTTAGTTTGATGTAGTCCCATGTGTTCATTTTCTCCTTTATTTCTGTTGCCTGATGTGATGTATCAGTGAAAATTCTGCTCCGTATGATGTCTGAAATTTTGTTGCCTACATTTTCTTCTAGAATTTTTATGGATTCACGGGTCACATTTAAGTCTTTTATCCATTTTGAGTTTATTTTTGTGTATGGTGTAAGTTGATGGTCTAGTTTCATTTTTTTGCATGTAGCTGTCCAATTTTCCCAACACCATTTATTAAAGAGGCTGTCTTTACTCCACTGTATGCTCTTGCCACCTTTGTCAAATATTAATTGAGTGTATTGCCTTGGGTCCATTTCTGGTTTTCAGTTCTGTTCCACTGGTCTATATGATGTTCTTGTGCCAGTACCAGGCTGTTTTGGTTACAGTCGCTTTGTAGTATAACCTGATATCTGGTATTGTGATCCCACCTACTTTGTTCTTCTTTTTCAAGATTGCTGTGGCTATTCGGGTCTTTTTTGGTTCCATATGAACTTTTGAAGTATTTGTTCTAGTTGTATGAAATATGTCGTTGGTATTTTGATGGGGATTGCATTGAATCTATAGATTGCTTTGGGTAGTATGGACATTTTAATGATGTTAATTCTTCCAATCCATGAACAGGGTATGTGCTTCCACTTTTTTATATCTTCCTATATTTCTTTTTTCAATGACCTGTAATTTTCTGCAAATAGGTCCTTTACTTCTTTGGTTAAGTTTATTCCTAGGTATCTCAATTTTTTTGGTGCAATGGTAAATGGGATTGTTTTTTCAGTTTCTCTTTCTGTGAGTTCATCATTGATGTACAAGAATGCCGTCGATTTCTTGACGTTAATTTTGTATCCTGCTACTTTGCCAAATTCATTTAAGTCTAATAGATTTTTGATGGAGTCTTTAGGGTTTTCTATGTACAATATCATGTCATCTGCAAATAATGACAGTTTCACTTCCTCCTTTCCAATTTGGACCCCTTTTATTTTTTCTTCATGTCTGATTGCTGTGGCTAAGACTTCCAGTACAATGTTAAATAAGAGTGGCGAAAGTGGACATCCCTGTCTTGTTCCTGTTCTTAATGGAAATGTTTTTAGTTTCTGTCCATTGAGAATGATGTTGGCTGTAGGTCTTTCATATATGGCCTTTATTATGTCGAGATATGATCCCTCTATTCCTACATTGCTGAGTGTTTTTATCAGAAATGGATGCTGGATTTTGTCGAATGCTTTTTCAGCATCTATTGATATGATCATGTGGTTTTTATTCTTCATTTTGTTTATGTGGTGTATCACGTTTATTGATTTGCGAATATTGTACCAGCCTTGCATCCCTGGAATGAATCCCACTTGGTCATGGTGAATAATTTTTTTGATGTATTTCTGGATCCGATTTGCTAATATTTTGTTCAGGATTTTGGCGTCTATGTTCATCAGGGATATTGGCCTGTAGTTTTCTTTCTTCGTAGTGTCTTTTTCTGGTTTTGGAATTAGAATTATGCTGGCCTCATAGGACGTGTTTGGAAGTCTTCCTTCTTCTTGAATTTTTTGAAATAGTTTGAGGAGAATGGGTGTTAGTTCTTTTTTGAATGTTCGGTAGAACTCCCACGTGAAGCCATCTGTGCCTGGGCTTTTGTTTGCTGGGAGAGTCTTGATTACCTCTTCAATTTCCTTAGTTGTTATTGGTCTGTTCAAGTTTTCTATCTCTTCCGGGAATAGTTTTGGGAGACTGTGTTTCTAGAAATTTGTCCATTTCGCTTAGATTGTCGAATTTGTTGCCATATAGTTGTTCGTAGTAGTTGTTAACGATCTTTTGTATTTCCGTGGTGTCAGTTGTTACTTCTCCTCTTTCATTTCTGATTTTGTGTATTTGGGTTCTCTCTCTTTGTTTCTTGGTGAGTCTAGCTAAGGGTCCATCAATCTTGTTTATCCTTTCGAAAAACCAGCTCTTTGTTTCATTGATCCTTTGAATTGTTTTTTTGGTCTCTATGTCATTTATTTCTGCTCTGATCTTTACTATTTCCTTCCTTCTACTTGCTCTGGGGTTTTCTTTTTGTTTGCTTTCTAATTCTTTAAGTTGTGAGGTTGGACAGTCAATTAGAAATTTTTCTTGTTTTTTGAGGTAGGCCTGTAGTGCTATGAACTTCCCTCTCAGAACTGCTTTCGCTGCATCCCATAGATTTTGTGTTGTTGTGTGTTCATTTTCATTGGTTTCCAGGAAGTTTTTAATTTCTTCCTTGATCTCCTCGGTGACCCATTCATTGTTTAATAACATGCTATTTAGCCTCCATGTGTTGAAATGTCTTTGCATGTTCTTGTTGCAATTGATTTCTCGTTTCATGCCATTGTGATCTGAGAAGGTGCTTGATATGATTTCAATCTTCTTGAACTTGTAGAGATTTAGTTTGTGTCCTATCATGTGGTCTATTTGAGAATGTCCCATGTGCACTTGAGAAGAATGTGTATTCTGTAGTTATGGGGTGTAATTCTCTGTAGATATCTATTAAATCCATTTGGTCTAGTGCTTCATTTAGAGACTCTGTTTCCTTGCTAATTTTTTGCCTAGAGGATCTATCCAGTGTTGTCAATGGGGTGTTGAAGTCCCCTGCTATGATTGTACTGTTGTTGATTTCTCCTTGGAAGTCCTCCAGAAGATTTTTAATGTATTTTGGTGCTCCTATATTGGGTGCATATATGTTTATCAAGGTTATATCTTCCTGTTGGATAGATCCTTTCAATATTATATAGTGGCCTTCTTTGTCTCTAGTTATGGTCTTCATTTTGAAATCTATTTGATCAGATATGAGAATTGCTACCCCAGCTTTTTTTTGCTTTCCATTTGCTTGGAAAAATTTTTTCCATCCCTTCACTTTCAGCCTATGTGAGTCTTTTGTTTAGAGGTGGGTCTCTTGTAAACAACATATAGATGAGTCATGCTTTCTTATCCAATCAGCTACTCTGTGTCTCTTTATGGGAGCATTCAATCTATTTACGTTTAAGGTGATTATTGATATGTACTTATTTATTGCCATTTTTGTTTAGTGTGGTTCTATTTTTCTTCCCATTTCTACTGCTAATTACAGCAGTCCTTTTAACATTTCTTGCAGTGCTGGTTTGGTGCTAATGTATTCCCTTAGCCTTTTTTTGTCTGGGAAGCTCTTTATTTGATTTTCTATTTTGAATGATAGCCTTGCTGGGTAGAGTAGTCTTGGATTCAGATTCTTGTTTTTCATGACTTTGATTACTTCATGCCATTCTCTTCTGGCCTGGAGTGTTTCTTGTGAGAAGTCAGCTGAGAGCCTTATGGGGTTCCCTTTGTAGGTAACCTGTTGCTTCTCTCTTGCTGCTTTTAGGGTTCTCTCTTTGTCTTTAATTTGTGGCATTTTAATTACTATGTGTCTTGGTGTGGGCCTGTTTGGGTTCTTCTTACTTGGGACTCTCTGTGCTTCTTGTACTTGAATGCCTTCTTCCTTCACCAAATTAGGGAAGTTTTCTGTTACTATTTTTTTGAATATATTCTCTATCCCTTGCTCATTTTCTTCTTCTTCAGGGACTCCTGTGATGCGAATATAATTACGTTTCCAGTTGTCCCACAGTTCTCTTAAGCTGTCTTCCTGTTTTTTAATAGTTTTTTCCTTTTGTTTTTCTGATTGGTTGATTTTTTCTACCCTGTCTTCTAATTCACTGGTCCGGTCCTCTGCTTCCTCTACTCTGCTTTTTAAACCTTCCAATGTGTTTTTCATTTCTTATATGTCATTTTTTATCTCTTCTTGTTGGTTTTTAATTTCCAATTGGCTTATTTTCAGTGTCTCTATGTCCTTACTCATGCTGTTCAGCTTCCTCAAGATCATGGCTCTGAATTCTAGCTCTGTTAACATGCCTAATTGCTCCACATTGATCTCATCTTCGGTGGAGGTCTCTTGCTCTTTCATTTGGCTTCTGTTTCTGTGTTTCACCATTTTGGCTATCACTGTGGGCTTTGGAGCCTGTCAAGTTCTCCCTGTGGGTGTTGGTGTTCTGCTGTTTGTGGCTCCCTCTCCTGTATTTAGATGAGCGAGGGAGGACCCACGTTGAACACCACTGTCAAGTCTTACTTTCCTGGTTAAAGTTGCCAGCCCAGGAAAGGTACTGTTATCCTCTAGCTTTTTGCTTGGAGGCTAGCAGTCTAGGTTACTTGAGGAGTTTTGGGTTGTCAGTTGATTGAAAAACTCCCTCTGGTGCTCAGCCAAGGGGCTTTCAGGAGGATGGGGCAGTTGCTGGTTGTTAGTGAGCTTCAATTAGCACTTCAATGGTCCACAGGGTGGGGTTGGATCTCTGAGCCAGTGGCTGCTGCCTCTCCCCAGAGCCCTGGGAAGGAGCAATGTGGCCACCGTCCTGGGTGGCTGGCACTCCGCAAATGCTCTGGGTGCCCTCCAAATACCGAGTGTCCCCAAGCAGTTCCAGTCCAGTCTGCCCTCCCTCTGCCGGAGCCCAAGGTGAGTGGCTGTGGCTGTTTCAGCCTCTGTCCGGGCTCTGCGCTGTGGAGCCGCTTGGGAGTGTGACCCGAGGGCGCTGCTCCCAGCTAAGGCCGCTGCCGAGCTGCTGACCCTGGGCTCCCAGCCCCCGTCTCGCACCTTCGCAAGCCTACCGGGATGGAGTCAGTGTCCCTCGTTGTATGGTCCTCGCAAGCTGCTTTTCTGTTGGTTTTTCCCGTCGATTTGTCTGTGTTATAGTTGTAACTCCAGTTTGGTTCTGGGAGACCGTCTGTGTAGCTCCGTTCACTCCGCCGCCATTTTTCGGTTCCTATACTCCCAATAATTTAAAGTTGGAACTCAATCAGATATTTTTACACCCATGTTCATAGCAGCATTATGCACAATAGCCAAAAGGTAGAAACAACCCAAATGTTCGAGGACATTCAATGGAGTATAATTCAGCCTTAAAAAGTAACAACATTCTGAAAAAGGCTACAACATGAAACTTGAGAACAGTATGCTAAGTGAAGTAAGCCAGATATAAAAATGACAAATACTGTTGATTCCACTTATATAAGGATCCTAGAGTACTCAAATTCACAGAGATAGAAAGTAGAATAGTGGTTACCAGGAACTGGAGAATGGAGGGATGGGGAATTAGTGTTTAATGGGTACAGAGTTTCAGTTTGAAATGATAAAAAAAAGTTCTGGAGATGGATAGTAGTGATTATGGCACAACAATGTGAATATACTTAATGCCACTTAAAAGTGGCTAAGATAATAAAATTGATGTTATGCATATTTTATTCACAATAAAGAGATGATTGACTTTTTAAAAAAGTAATAAAGTATTATGGGAAATGCACACACACACCTGGAGGGGTATAATATAAATATACTATGGTAAGGTTTTTATACTATTTGTGAGGTTATGTACAGTTATATATAAGTGGTATACAATTGAAAGTAAATAGATAAATTAAAGAGCTTTACTATAAACCCTCAAGCAATCACTAAGATTAGAAAAAGTTATAAGCTATAATCTAACAAATGAGATAAAAATGAAATAAAAAATATTCAATTAATCATAGCAGCATTATGCACAATAGCCAAAAGGTAGAAACAACCCAAATGTTCATGGACATTCAATGGAGTATAATTCAGCCTTAAAAATAACAACATTCTGATAAAGGCTACAACATGAACCTTGAGAACAGTATGCTGAGTGAAGTAAGCCAGATATAAAAAGGACAAATACTGTTCATTCCACTTATATAAGGATCCTAGAGTAGTCAAATTCATAGAGATAGAAAGTAGAATAATGGAAAAGAAAGCAGAAAAGTAGGAAAAAGAGAACAAAGAATAGTTTGGACATATAGAAAACAAATAGTAAGATGATGCTCCTCAACCTAACCATATCAATAATTATATCAAATATAAAAGTTCTAATTATCCCAATTAAAAGTTAGAAATTGTTAGAGTAGATAAAAATTCAAAATCTACAAGGCACGCACTGTAAATATAGACACAAATAGGTTAACAGTAAAAGAGTAAAAAAGTTTACCATGCCAGAACTATTCAAATAAAACTTGAGTGTCTATATTAATATAAAAGATTCTAGAGGAAAAAATATTACCAAGGTAAATGATGATTATTTCATAATGATAGTGTGAATCCATCAAGAGAACACTAGTATCCTCAAATTTTATACATAGATAGCAAGTAAGCATACAAAAAGATGCTCAACATAATTAATTATTAGGGAAATGCAAGTTAAAACCACAGTGAGATATCATTAAACACCCAGTATGAATGGTTTAAATTTAAAAGACTGATCATACCATGTGTTAGTGAGAACCTAGAACAACTGGGACTCTCACACACTGCTGGTGGGAATATAATATGAGACAACCAATTTGCAAAACAGTTTTATAGTTTCTTAAAAAGTCAAACACACTCTGCCAATATATTTCAGCCATTCCACTCTTAGAGATTTACCTGAGAGAAATGAGAGCATATGTCCATACAAAGATTTGTACATGAATGTTCGTAACAGTTTTATTTGTAATAGCTAAAAACATAAAATGAACCAAATGTCCATCTACAGAAGAATGGATAAACAATCTGGGCTATATCCATCCAGTGGAATGCTATTCAGCGATACAATGAATGAACTACTGAAACACACCACAACATGGATGTAGCTCAAAATACTTATGCTGAGTGAAATAAACCAGACCAAAAGGGTACATTCTGTATGGTTCTATTTATATGGAATTCTAAAAATGCAATCTAATGTATAGTGGCTAGTAGTTGCCTGGGGATGAGAAAAAGAGGTTGTGAAGGACAAGAGGGGCCAGAGGTAGAAAATAAAAACAGGTATGAGGAAACTTTTTGGGGGTGATTGTATATTCATTATTTTGATTATGGTGCTGGTATATTTGAGTATGTGCATTTATTGTATGTCAAGATTAAGATAACATAATATGTCGACTATAAAGCTATTAAAATATTTAAAACATATTGCAGATAAATATATAATCATTTTGTATGTTTAAGATAAAAGAAGGATAGACAATAAATAAAATTGGAATAATTCATTAGCAAATTCACAATAATATGAACATTTCACACTAAATATGAATAAAAAGTTGTATGTAAATAAACTTCTAATATAAATAAAGGAACAAAATCTAACAAGCCAAATGGAATGAGGATGCTCACTTTCTTGTATAGAAGAGACAAAAACAGTCACAAAGAAAAAGACAGCCCTGGCCGGTTTTGCTCAGTGGTTAGAGCATCGGCCTGCGGTCCAGAGAGACCCGGGTTTGGTTCCCGCTAAGGGCACGTACCTCGGTTGCAGTTTGTCCCCGGCCCTGGTTAGTCGTGCGGGTGGCAGCCACTCGATGTGTCCCTTTCACATCGATGTTTCTCTCTCTCTCTCTCTCTCTCTCCCTCCCTCCCTCCCTTCCTCCCACTCTATCTGAACAAAAAATGGAAAAAAATGTCCTCGGGTGAGGATAAAAAAAAAAAAAGAAAGAAAAAGAGATAATTCTGTATATTCTACACAAAAGAAAACAAAAAGCCATATGGAAAAATATTTGCAGCAAAAAATGCCTGAGGGTGAACATTTCTCATCTATGAGGGTTCAAATAAATGGATCAATTCTAAGATTGACAAAGAAGCAGGAAAAAATGTCAACAGTCAATTTACAAATGAGAAAAATCAAGAAGTAAATGTGCAATAAAAACGTGGTAACAGTTCCACCCACTTAATTAGTAAAGCCTTAAAAATAAATGCTGGTAAGTATATGTTAAATTTGATACGCTAATATATTACTGGTGCTTTGAATATTCGTATAAAATTTATAGAATATAACAGCTTTAGTTTTTAAGAACTATAAAATGATTCAAATCCTTAGTTATAGTAATTTTCCTTCTGGGACTTTAGCCTAAGGAAATAATCCAAATTCTGGAACAGTCTTATGCATTAAGATATTTTTCAAATAACAATGAAAATTAAAAGCAGTCCAAATAGCTAAAATAGGAGACTTGCTAATTAAATTGGGGTATAACTGCTCAATGGAATATTTTATAGGCATTTAACAAAACATAAACACTATATAGCAATATGGAAATATATATAATATAATGCTAGGTTTAAAAGCATGATATTAAATTTTATGTACTTTATGGTAAAATAATGTAAATATTTTGATGAACTAAATATGAAACTGATAGTAGATTAGTGGATAATTTATTTTCCTATTTTTTAATTTTAATGTTCATATTACTTTATATTTAAAATTAAATACAGTTCATGACAGCCCAGCCAGTGTGGCTCATTGGTTGAGCGCCAACCCATGCACCAAAAGGGCACCAGTTCGATTCCTGGTCAGGGCACATGCCCAGGTTGTGGGCCTGATCCCCAGTGGGGGGCATGCAGGAGGTGACCATTTGATGTTCTTTCTCATCAATGTTTCTCTCTCTCTCTCTAAAATCAATAAAGAAAAAACATTTTAAAAAAACAGTTCCTCACAAACTATTTTACAGTACGTAAGATGTAAATGCCAAGAATGTTTGTAAACCATTTATGGGTAAATAGTGATATAAAAATGAGGGCTATGGTGTGCAAGGTGAGAATTTTTTGGTTAATTTTCTGGACCTCCTTTTCTTTCTAGGTATACTGATCTTTCTAAAGGCTCTCTAAATCTCACATTTTATGATTCTCAGTCCCTCCATCAATACTAATTAAGTTAAGCTTGGTTTCCACTGATTTTCTTTGTCTGTTTGTGGGCTACAAATTGCTAAACCAATCAGTTTATACAAACTGACACAACTGACCAATTCAATGACAAAAATTCAAGTGCTAATTGTGTATTATATTGCTTCAAAGAAAGCTAAATGGGTGTTGTTTTTTTTAAGAGATTCTTTCACACTTTGGTTAAACTGATGATGATCTGGCTATTCCTAAAAGGTTAAAAGTGAACTCTAAGTTCTCAGAGCCAGCCTTCATTGCAAATCACACTGATGACTAATTCTATTATAACTCTGCAGGGCTTGCAAAGAATTACAAAATCTTTGCTTAGTGTACTCCTTATTAACCCTCAGAGTAGCTTTGTTTGACCATCCTTTCCAAAATAGCCAACTGCCTGTTATAATGCCACATCTATAATCTTACTTTGTCATAGCACTTATCAGTATCTGAAATTACTTTATTAACTCATTCACTTTTATTTATCTTTACTCATAAGATCTTATCCGCCTTATTGACTGAAATATTCTCTGGGTCTATAACCCTTCATAGTACATAGAAGGTATTCAATGAATAATTGTTGAGTGAATGAGTGAATGAATCAATGAATGAATGAATTTGATACCAGTAATGATAAAGAACCAGCTATAAGAGGGTTGAAACCTAGCATGCAGGACAAGATGAAGATTAGAGAAGACTCACCCAAGACCAGAGTTGGAACCAAAGAGGACAGGCCAATGGGATAAAACAATATCCTTATTGTGAAAAATGGCTGGTACCAGGATAGTCAACAAGGTGGTATTGTGCATAATGGGAAATCTATACTATTTGGTGGTTGAGGAGTTGGGCAAGGAGGTAAGGCAATTTGATCATCACAATTCTTAGGTTCATTTTGAAAGCTCTCAGGAACCATCACAACTTAAAGGCAGGTAAGGGTTGGCATCTTTCCTATGACTTGGTAATTAAATACAGTCTCAGATCAAACCCTGCTATACACATAGACATTACTAACAAGCATGCACAGAAAGCCATATAATTCCAAACTAAAGAAATCCTAAAATTCTGTTATTTCTGCTGCTCCGTAACTTACATGAAATGTTCACCTGACACAAATACAGTATTATTGTAGTGGTGGAAATGACTAATCATCCAGTATAAAGAGGTGATCAGGGATATTCCAGAACAAACACTGGATTCTAGGTTTAGGGTTAAACATGTTAATGATAAATGTAAAGAGCTCGCTAGATTCTCAAAAATGGGTTGTGTTTTTAAAGTATTTTAGCCAATAATTACATCTTGAATACCACCAACTGCACCCATGAGAGCCTATTCCTAACATCTATTAGTCTAATTAGCATGCTATAAATTTCACCAATGAGTCTGGCTGGTGTGGCCCAGTGATTGAGCATTCACCCATGAACCAAGAGTTCGCTGGTTCAATTCCCGGTCAGGACACATGCCCAGGTTGTGGACCCAATCCCTAGTGGAGGGCATACAGGCGGTGGCTAATCGATGTTCTCTCATCAATGTTTCTATCTCTCACTTCCTCTCTCTATAAAAGTAATAAAGATGATTAAAATAAATTACCAATGAAAATGCATTTCTACCATTGATTATGCTAACTAGCAGAAACTTCTAGTGTTGATGGGAGATAAAGATAGTAGAGACATTTGTAGTAGCCATTCCTGGAATGGCCTTTCTTATTGGTACCTGGCCATTCCTGGGATATAGATTCCTCACTGATTGCTCCTAAAAGCAAATTAAAACTGACATGTTTGTATCATGCAGTCTATGCTGAAGTATTTTAAAGAAAAGTACAGACATCATAAATGGTATCGCTGTTCACACAAAGAGGGCCTTCGCCAGTGAGTCAGAGGTATAATGAGGAGGTTTAATAGAGGAAATATTGAAAGATTTGAGGCCATAAGAGCCAAGCAGGGATCTAAGGAAAACAAGAATATCATTTCAGGACAGAAAGCTAGCCAGGTAACTGAGTTACACACACAGGGGGCACTAATATGAGTGGTGCTACTTAGAAAAGGGGAAAAAAAGCAGAAGTGAGACATTACGTCAGGAGAAACATGAATAAATATGACTTCCTTCCTGGGGCACAAAATCTTTACTCTGATCTTGTCACTGGAGACTCTGAAGAGTCTAGAAAGTCAGCAAATGTGTGAAATCATGATTTAATTATTAGTCCTACTCTTTATGGGGGAAATGAAGAGAAATGACAAGGGCCAAAGTTCCTTGAGCTTACATGCATGTATATAGGAATATATTCTTATCTGGAGTCCAGGTTACCACTTATATTTCATTACAACTCTTCCTTTGTAATCCTATATAGTTTTATTTTTAAAATTTTATTGTTTATTGTGACATTGGTTAATGACATTATATAAATTTCAGGTGTACAATTCTATGATACATCATCTGTATACTACATTGTGTACTCACCACCCAAAGTCCAGTTTCTTTCTGTTATCATATATTTGATCCCCTTCACCCTCTTCTATCTCTCCTCACCCTCTTCCTCTCTAGTAATTACCACACTGTTGTCCATGTCTATGAGTTTTTTATTTGTTTGTTAATTTGTAACTTTCTGATTTATATCCCATATATGAGTGAAATCATATGGTTCTTGTTTTTTTCCATGTAACTTATTTTGCTTAGCATGATAATCTCAAGATTCATCCATGTTGTTACAATAATCCTATATATATTATTTTCCAAATACAAAAACAACAACAAAAAAACAACTTTCTGAGCTACCTTCACAGGCTTCCAAAGGATTTTTTTATTAAAAAATTTTAACATTGACATTATTGAAGACTTCCCTCATTCCCTTCCCCCCACTTTGCCCATCTCCATCTACCCTTGCTTCCCCCTCTTTTGATCTTCACCACACTATTGTTTGTGTTCATAGGGTATGCAAATATGTTCTTTAGTTAATCCCTTCAACTTCTTTATCCAGTCACCCCTACCTCCCTCCTCTCTGGCTCCCACCAGTCTGTTTCATGATCCGTGCTTCTGGTTCCATTTTGTTTGTCAGTTTATTTTGTTCATTAGATTTCACATATTAGTGAGATCAAATGGTACTTGTCTTTCTCTGTCTGACTTTTTTTCTTAGCATAATAATCTCCAGGTCCATCCATGCTGTCACAAAAGGTAAGAGTTCCTTCTATTTTACAGCCATGTAGTGTAAATGTATCCCAGTTTTTTTTAATCCACTCACCTGCTGATGGACACTTGGGTTGTATTTTATAGCATAAAAAAAGTTAAGAACTTGTGTGTGTGTGTGTGTGTGTGTGTGTGTGTATTGGAAGACCTTTATAAGGACTAGAAGTTGAAAGAAGCTAAACCTATGGGTAGGATAGGGATGGTCATTGGAAGACCTGTCAACATGGAAGAGGGGGGGGATGAAGCAGGTTTTAGGGTATGAGGCAGGAGGTAACCTCACCACTTATGTCCAAATGAAAGAAGTAAAATTTAATCATGAGAGTAAAAGCTGCTACTCACGACTAAGGTACATTGGTGAAGGTACATAGGAGAGGATGTATTGCATATATATGGACCTCATCTAACAAAGCAGCTCATCCTCTTCATTTAGGGTCCACATCTCAAAACTATGTATTAGGAGCTGAGCCACAGTAGTATGTGATCTCCAGAGACACAGTAGAGGAGTGGGAAAATGAAACAAAGAATGGAATCCAGACAATAAAATTATCGTATCATAGTGTGGGAAACTGGAGCTTAATCACACTGTGATCCCTGAGACCCAGAGTAGGCCAATACCTCAGAGTTATCTCACCTGAGGGACAAGGGCTGTTCTTGTAGGGAGACATTTATTTCTTAGCGTTTCTGGCCTCATGTTTGTATGAGGGAGTAGAAGTGCTGGGAAGTTTAAGGCCAGAGAAAGCCCAAGGGCAACAAGAGGCAGATGATGGTAGTTGGCTGAGGGCATGGTAGTGGTGGGGATCTGCCATACTTTATAAGTAACAGTTGCAATTAACTGTACATAATAGGGTGTCTGAAATCAGATTAAGGGAGGGTTTTAGTTTTATGTACCCTCTCTCCTTGTTTCAGCTTTCTTAACAATTACCATGGCCCTCCTCGGTGGCAAAGAGAAAGAGGATGTAGAGAGTCAACAATTTCTTCTTCAATATGATTTTTATAGTTCCCATGTCTGAGAAGTAGATTCTTGGCTGTCACCAGAAGTAAAAACTGAGGCTATATCCAAAGACTGCCATGTTATTTGTCTTCATCACCAGTGGGGGTATAATGTGAGCAGAATTCATTGATGATTGAACATACAAAGCACTTAGAGAGTCACCTCTTACCAGTCAGAGAAAGGAGAATCTTCTGTTCAGCTCAGAACTCACACTGTACTCTGTCCTCCAGGATGACCCTGGAGAATGGATCTTTTCAAAGGCATCAAAAGGGCCTGTGGAAAGAAAAATAATTTTTAAAGCAAAATGATATTAAAAAGAAAACAAAACTCCTATTATTGTGCCCTGGAACATGATCCAGCTACTATGATAAGTGTGTCAAGCACAGCCTTTCACTTGGGTGTGCTTTTGGTCCTGGCATTCTTCCCTCCTTGAAACAAGAGAGAACCATAGATATGCCCAGGTCATTTAATAATGAAGTTTATATTGCTACTACTGACAATGATTTTGCCCAGACCAAAAAATTTTGTGAGAAAGAGTCAGATTTCTATGAGAAGCCACAAAGGCTTGAATTTCAGAAGGTAAAAGTTATTTTTCTTTGAAGGATACTTTATTATTATTCCTCAAACTTCTCTTTTCTGGACAAGTGTATGGAGCCTAGAAAATACTTTAAAGCTGTAATTATAGGGGTATAATCCATACTAAATGGAATATGATAAGTCTCTTGCTGTAGCTGGACCTCCAAAGTTTTAATCAGGGCAGAAGGGTAGGAATAAATACTTTATAACCTGAAAATTGGGTTTTGACATTGATTTTTGCCTTTAAAGAATTGTCTTCAAGACTATCCAGAAAAGTCTTTAGAACATAAAGTATCATGGGCTTAAAAGTAAGGTTTCTTCTGAATGTGTGTGTCTAAGTGTTTCTATTGACCCCTTTCCAGTAGAGAATCACTAGACAGAGAACAACACCTTAACAAGAAATGACACTAATAATTCCCAAATACAAATGGAGGGTTTCTTCTCATTAAGTAATTGAAAATATTGTTATAGTGATAACTGAAACAATTCTATTCAGATATAGAGGCCAGAGTTTACCTGCTATTTTCCCCTAATCTAATGCATCTCCATAGGTAAGTACCTAGTGTTTTATTTTGCTTTTTAAATTTTTATTGATTGATTTGAGAGAGACAGAGGCAGAGATCTGTTGTTCCACTTATTTATACATTCATTGGTTGCTTCTTGTATGTGCCCTGACCAGAGATCAAACCCACAACCTTGGTATATCTGAATGGCATTCTAACCAACTGAGCTACCCAGCCAGGGCCTGTACCTAGTGTTTTAATAGGCTCTTCTGTTTGAATGATAATGAGAAGACTTGCTATTTTGGAAGAAGAGACCTCACTGATAATTTATTGGGGGTTAGGCAAGTTTCATTTATCTGAGTGGTGATGCTGAAATGGGGAAAGGTTATGAGATATATGTAATTAAAAATGGCTTCTAATAATGCTCAACAAAGTATCTAGCTTTCCTGTGGGGAAACAGGATTTCACATATTCTTGTAATTGTTGTTGTTGTGGGTTTTTTTTTTTGTTCTTTTTTCTTGTGTCTGCTTCTCAGTACATGCATACATAGATTTGGCTCAACTGAGAAGAGTTTGGAGAAGTCACTTGGTAACTGAGAATAATTTTGCTTATCTGTAAACTGATGGCTTCTCTGAGCTCCATTCCTCAGTTACAGCCAGTATTCTGTCTATATTAGGTACCTGTGAGCCTTTCTCTAGATGGATAAGCTAGTCAGATGGGAAAGAAAGGCTCTGAGAAACAGAAAGAGAAAGGAAAGTAGAAATGAGGAACCTTTATTCCTTTCCTCTGGGAAGAGTTTTGTTAGCTCATTTCTGATTTACAGTAAAAGAGAAGAGGCTAGTCTACTTCATTATTTCTTTTATACCTAAGAATGTTGTATGAACACTGTTTCCTAAGCTCATAAAGGAAATGAACAGAAAAATGTCTCTATTGCTGTCTCATTTCTTTCAATGATTTCCAGACCAGCATATGAATAATAAGTTAAGAAGATGTATTTGGAGTGGGATACCAGCAACTTTGCTATAGGGATTAGGCCTGTAGGTATATGCATCTCCTTCCCCTTATTTCCTCAAAAAGTAGAGTGACAGACATTAAAGAAAAAGTACCAGTGTGCTGCATCAGCATGGTAATGATTCAGCTGACTGGGCCAACACATATTTCTTCTAATAGACTAGGAAGGTATTTTGGTGTCAGGACTACTAATTAAATGGTTTCATTTTATATTAACTATGTCGAAAGGTTCTATGCAAAGGCCCTTAAAGTAGTTGTACATAAAAATACTTGCCTCTTTAACATAGATTTGTTTTTATTTACAAGTAAAATTTTAGTGGGTGTAAGCCTACAGATTGTGCTGAAAAAAGTTCCATAAATAGAATTGGGCATAGTTGAGGGTTGTTCACTACTACGACACAGAAACTATTAGTCAACTTTCATCATATTTTCAGAACCCCAGAGAACTGTAATTTTAGCTACTGAGTCCTTAATGAGGACCAAGTTATTCAACACTAAAACTCAACACAGTTGAAAATATAACCTCATTAAGATTTTAAAACTGTCAGCCTTGATTCTCTTAACTTGAATTGTTTCGCTTTCAGTATGTTAGCTATATAATATGGAAACAATCTCATCATTAATATTCATTCAGTCTGATGCCTTAGATGTAGCCAAATGCTAGCAGAACAGCATCTCTGTAGAACAGAATACTCTCTGAATTAAGAAAAGAAAATTTTTCAGATGAGATAGGGTGCATTAAGGGTGGTATAGCCATAGATATGTCTTATTGGGCAAGGGAAACAAAAGAAAAAATAAACAAATAAGACTACATCAAACTAAAAAAGTTTTGCACAGCAAAGGAAACCATCAACACAATGAGAAGACAACTCACTGAATGGGAGAACATTCTCACCAATGATACATCTGATAAGGGGTTAATATCCAAAATTTATAAAGAACTTATACAACTCAACACCAAAAACACAAACAATTCAATTCAAAAATGGTCAAAGGACCTAAACAGACACTTCTTCAAAGATGATATACAAATAGACATATGAAAAGATGTTCAATGTCACTAATCATTAGGGAAATGCAAATTAAAACCATAATGAGATATCACTTCATATCTGTTAAATGACTATCATCAATAAATCAACAACCAAGTGCTGGCGAGGATGTGGAGAAAAGGGAACCCTTGTGTACTCTTGGTGGGAATGCAGACTGGTGCAGCCACTGTGGAAGGCAGTATGGAGTTACCTCAAAAAATTAAAAATGGAACTGCCTTGTGATCCAGTGATTCCACTTCTGGGAATTTATCCAAAAAAACTTGAAACACTAATTTGAAAGAATATATGCACCCCCATGTTCATTGCAGCATTATTTACAATAGCCAAGATTTGGAAGCAGCCCAAGTGTCCATCAGTAGATGAATGGATAAAACAGCTATGATACATTTACACAATGGAATATTTGGCTATAAAAAAAAAATAAGAAGGAAATCTTACCTCTTTTGACAGTATGGATGGACCTGAAGAGTATTATGCTAAATAAAATAAGCCAGTCAAAAAAAGACAGATACAGTATGATTCCACTTACATGTAGAACCTAACAAACAAAATAGAAACAGACTCATAGATACAGAGAACAGTCAGAGAGTCAGAAGGGAGGGGAGTTGAGGAGCTGGGTAAAAATGATGAAGGGATTGAGAAAAAAAAAAAAAAAGCAAAACAAACTCAAACACAGGCAACATTATGGTGATTACCAGAGGGAAAGGGGGTTGGCCAGAAGTAGAAGAGGGTAAAGGGCAATAAATGGTGATGGAAGGAGACTTGACTTTGGGTGGTGATGATGTATTATAGAATTGTACACATGATACCTATATAATTTTATTAGCCAATGTCACCCCAATAAATTCAACTGAAAAACTATCCATAATGAGTCCATAGTTATATTGCACATAAATTGTAACCCCATCCTACATGACCTTAACATTTATAAGAAAATTTATTGTTTGCCCCTCAAAAGGCAAAAGGGCACGTTTCCCTTCATTGAGGGAAACCACAGATTTTTTTTTTTAACTGAATCTTTGAGAGCCAGGGAAAAATGGGATTCTACTTTCTAAATGTCTTTACATTGGAGACAGAATTGATAGTCTTATTAGACTGTCCTTTGTGTACTCAAAGCACCCCAAGTCTTTGGTGCTAAAAGATTTATATATCATTTTATATTTATAACTCATTTCTATTCATTACTCTTCAGGGTGGCTGCAAGAAGGTTGTGCCGGTACTGGCCCCAGGTTTCAGAGAGGACAACAGCTACTAAGAGATTATGTGATGAGATGGAATGTCGCAAATGGCAGCAATAGGATTATAACTAAATTTTTTTATTGTCTCTCAGAACATGCGATCAGAAGTAAAAGAGAAGCACTGGAGATCCAGAGGATTTTTCTCAGATTAAATTCCCCCAAACCTTGGTACCTAGTACCTAATTCACTATTGCTAGATACTTAGAAATCTACACTTGCCCTTAGAGGTCTCCTTAAAGCTATGTGTTACGACTACTAAAATAGAGATGTAGGTAGAGGGAGGTGGTTGCTATTTATCAGCCCTGAAACTTTTGTCCATGGCATCATTTTCTGTCACCATATTTTTTGTTGTTGTTGTTGTTTCTTCATCCTCACCAGAGGACATTTTTCCATTTTTTGCACAGATAGAGTGGGAGGGAGAGAGAGGAAGAGAGAAAGAGAGAGAAACATCGACGTGAAAGGGACACATCGAGTGGCTGCCACCCGCACGACCAACCAGGGCCAGGGACAAACTGCAACTGAGGTACATGCCCTTAGCAGGAACCGAATCCGGGTCTCTCCGGACCACAGGCCGATGCTCTAACCGCTGAGCCAAACCGGCCAGGGCTGTCACCATATTTTTAAAGATGGAAAGTAGAGGCCCCCATTATAATCGAATGTTAAAATTTTTCTATCAGGAAAGGAAATGTAACCATGTGATTTTCATCCACTCTGAAGAGGAAACAAGTAGACGCTGCATTACACTGATTGTCTTAAAACTCACTATGCTGGAAATTTCACAGAAAAACTAAATTAGCCATCACCATTTCTTCATGTAAGAATGGCTTTGTTCCCATGTATGTGCTTTTGAGAGCAATACACCATGAAATTGTCTTAGCATTATTTCTAAAAATATTTCTTTTCCTGAGGATACTGTTTTGTGAATTGTTTAAACAAAAAATTGTGGTAAAATACATAAACATAAAATTTACATAACATAAAATTTACTTACTATCTTAACCATTTCTATGTGTATAGTTCAGTAGCATTAAGTAAATTTAAACTGTTGTGTAGCCAATCTCCATAACTCTTCATCTTCCAAACTGAAACTCCATACCCATTAAACAATAACTCTCCTCTCCTCTCTCCCCCAACTTCATAACAATCACCATTCTATTTTTTGTGTTTATGAATTTGACTACTCTAAGTACCACATATAACTGAAATCATACAGTATTTGTCTGTGTGTGTGTGTGACTGATTTTTTTCACTTAACATAATATCTTCAAGGTTCATTCATTGTAACGTGTCAGAAATTCCTTCCCCTTTAAAGCCAAATCCACTGTATGTTTATACCACATTTTGTTTATCCATTAATCCATAGATGATCAATTGGGTTTCTTTCACCCTTTGGCTATTGTGAATAATATTGCTATGCACAAAGGTTTACAAATATTTCTTCAAGACCCTGCTTTCAATTATTTTGGGTATATGCTCAGAAGTGGAATTCCTGGGTCATATGGTAATTCTATTTTTAATTTTTTTAAAGAAACCACAGTACTGCTTTCTATAGTGGTTGTACCATTTTACATTTCTACCAACAGTGTAAAAGGGTTTTGATTTCTCCACATCCTTACCAATATTTGTCATTTACTGTTTTTTCTTTCATAGTAGCCATCCTAATGGGTGTGAAGTGGTATCACATTATGCTTTTGATTTATATTTCCCTAATGATTAGTGATGTTGAACTTTTCATCTGCTTGTTGGCCTTAATGTATCTTCTTTGGAGACATGCCTATTCTAGTCCTTTTGTTGTTTTAAAATCAGGGTTTTTGTTTTGCTTTGTTGATTTATGTGAAGTTTTGTGGTAAAACGATAAAAGCATCAAAGAATTTGGGATACCTCGTTTTATCATCTTGAGGACTTGCAGTATATCTATGTCATTTTATTTATTTATTTATTTTTGGTACGTGCCCCTAGTGGGAATCAAACCCGGGACCCTCTGGTCTGCAGGCTGATGCTCCAAACGCTGAGCCAAACCAGCCAGGGTATTTTTAACCATTTTTTAAAAATCTAGGTCATTTTAAAGGCTCTCAGAATTCCTACAGTAAGGACAATTGCTAACTTTGTGTAACACTATTTTCCATGCATAACTACTGTGGAACCATTTTGCACTGAACACTTATTCCTATCTTGAGCCAGTGAGTAGCTCCCGAATGCAATTTGTGAAAAGCTCTTCTAAAGATTTAAAAACAACAACAACAACAACAATAATTCATGGAGAAACATTTCATGCTGTGTCTCCAACCCAGACAAGTGTTTCTTTATCATAACTTTGTAGCTATTTACTGAGTACTGCCTCAGTGCTGAGGATATGGAATAATAAGTTGTAGCTATTTACCTAAAGAATATCTATGGGGAAGTAAATAATTATAATAGAATTTGGACAAGGTGCTGTGATAATGGCATAATACATACTATCTTAGGTTATTTGATCACAAGTAACAGAAAACAAATCAAACTAGATTTAGCCAAAGAGGAATGTGTTATAAGGGTTCAGAGGTGTCTTGTGATACTCAAAGGCAGGAATGCAGCCTGCTTAGGAAAGACCTGAAAGGTATCCAGGATTCTCTCTCTATTTGTCCTTTCTTCTTTCTGAAAATCTATATAAATCTTCTACTATGCACAATATTCTTTTTATATGACACCCACCAAACTTTTCATTTTACATCTAGTTGTATGCACTTGCACAGAATGTTTTGGTTTATTTTTCAGTTCTTATTCTAAATTTCAAGGAAAGGGAGTACTTGAGTCAGCCTGTATCATATATGCACACATGGTTCAGTCTACTGTGGCCAGTGGGAAAAAGACACATATCAAAACATGGCTACTATGGACCCAATATCCTCTCCAACTTCATCTCTTGTCACGTCTGCATACATTCCATGTTCTCTGATATCAGTAATGATTGTTTATTGAACACATAAAAAATAATGAACATAAAAGTTTACTATTGATAAGTTAATTCTGGGTAAACAGCGAAAGCCTTACCTACACACCAGCAACAAACAATTACAACATGTAACAGAAAAGTACAACCCATTCACATTAATAATAAAAAGACAATGTAAAGATTATTTTTAACAAGAATGTACAAGGCTAAAAATTTTAAAATTTAAATGACAAGCCATTGATTTTGGCCAAAATATCTAAATTGGGTTTTATAGAAATTAAATTCTGGAACTCAGTAGCTGCCATCCTACATGACTCTCTTTTATACCAACTTGGAATAAAAATGAGAATTGTCATTGAAATGAACCACCAACTTCAATGACACAGAGAGCACATACTCACTTGCTGACTTACACTGTCATCTGCCTTTATATATGTTAGCAACTTGAACTAATTGTTGAGGTAATGAATAAGTAAGAGAGGATTTAGGCAATTTCAGGAAAGACAGATTAGCTCCCAGAAGCCAGAGAACAATAAATCAAACCAGAATCCAGGTCTTAGAAGCTGGCAGAGAGCAAATTCATGAACATTTTAGTTAAATTCTATTCACTTGGGTTTTTGACTTTTCCTAATTTGCAATTTGAGAGGAAATTTGTAGATTCAGAAAGCAAAATGTTTGAGAATAATGTTTTATATATTTACAGTAAAGCATCTCCATCTTATGGGTTTTTAGAAGTTTATTCTACGGATGATTTCCCCCCAAATATTAGATTTTTACTATAGGCTTCAGACAGTTTTAACTTAGGTAATAAAAATCCTAAATTGGTCATCCTGTTCTTTAAACCACTTATATTTCTTTGGTACACTAAAATTTATGCTTTTCACTCACATAGTTCTTCCTTTTCAAATAGTTTAAATTCATAAGGTTAGATAATGTTGTCTATTTTATCCTGTGAAGCTTTAACTCTTTAACTCTGTGAAGGCCCCTTATTATTTATTTATTTTTTTATTTTTGTTACAGATGTTTCTCCTTTTTTCCCCATTGACACCCCCCCAAGGCCCCTTATTATTTGAAGATGCTGATTTCTTGAGGGATACAGTTACTTGAATCCTAGGTGCTTAAGGTTTAATTACATTTTTTTTTAGTGTAGGTAATGGAAAATTGTCATTTTTGAATTATAATTAAGTGGGAATAGCTCACAATTTGCCTTGCATTATTTAGACTCAAATATTATTATTTGGCAAAGTAGAGAATAAAAGTAATTTCAAGAAATATTAAGTGACTTTTCTTCTTTTCATTTGAACTTCAGTATATATAGTTATGCCTATAATTAAGGTCATAACAGTAGAAATGTATAGGTTATCACAGCTCTCCTCATAGTTTTAATAAAAAAGAATATTCATGGCATCATTAAATCTCTTGAAGATGTAACATGCAGACAGATTCATTAATTTATCGACCCATTCAACAAATTAAACTGTCAACCAATTTTTGGCTTTCAGGATTATCCATCTATACTTCAAATCAGGGATCAGCAAACTATGGCCTGCAGGCCACATCTAGCAAATTCCTTGTTTTTGTAAATAAAGTTTTGTTTTTTTTTATCCTCACCCGAGGACATTTTTCCATTTTTTGTTCAGGTAGAGTTACGGAAGGGAGAGAGAGGAACAGAGAGAGAGAGAGAGAGAAACTTCGATGTGAAAGGAGCACATCGAGTGGCTGCCACCCGCACAACCGACCAGGGCCGGGGACAAACTGCAACCGAGGTACATGCCCTTAGCAGGAACGGAACCCAGGTCTCTCAGGACCACAGACCGACGCTCTAACTGCTGAACCAAACCGGCCAGGGCTGTAAATAAAGTTTTAATGAAACATCGTTAATACCACCAAACTCATTCATTTATGTATTGTCTCTGCTTTGACACTATAACAACAGAGTTGATTAGTTGCAACAGAGAATACATGGCCTGCAAAGCTGGAAATATTTGCTACATAGCTCTTTTCAGAAAAACTTTGCAAGGAATTCGTTTCAGCACTAAAATGTAAAGACCTTAGAAGTTGTCACAATTGTTCTTTTTTTTTTTTATCCTCACCCGAGGACATTTTTCCATTTTTTGCACAGATAGAGTGGGAGGGAGAGAGAGGAAGAGAGAGAGAGAGAGAAACATCGATGTGAAAGGGACACATCAAGTGGCTGCCACCCCCACGACCAAGCAGGGCCGGGGACAAACTGCAACCGAGGTACATGCCCTTAGCGGGAACCGAACCCAGGTCTCTCCGGACCGCAGGTGGATGCTCTAACCGCTGAGCCAAACCGGCCAGGGCGTCACAATTGTTCTTATAATTCCTGTTGTTAATCTAAGCAAACTGAAAATCAACAACATTTCAAGGACCTATCAGAGAATAAGGTAACAAGACAACCTGCCATCCCAAAATCTGGAGAGACAGGTGAATGCAAAGACTCACAGTCAAGATTTGCTTACCTGGATAAGAAGCCACTGGGGCCATTATCTGGTAGAAACACTTAAATGTTGATCTTCACTAACTGCTTGAGCCTGAGTATGAACTAGCATGGCAGTGAAAAAATCCTTGGGTCTTAGGTGGCCTCCCATACTTCCATGGAATTTACATCCAGAAACACCACCAGTGTTAAATGTTGAGAAAAATGCCCTTGAGGCTCTGGCAGGGGGAGGAGAAGAGCAACCATTGTGAAATATGCCGAGTGTTCTCTGTAACAAAGGTCTATCCCACATGGGGGAAGGACATTCTCTTATTCCAGCTACCTCCAGTTTTCCTGTCTCACTCAAGGAGGGTAAGCTAAGGAATACATTTGAAGGTCAAAACCTAGGGACACAAGTTTAATAGAAGATTGTGATTAATCATAAGGTCATAGCATGCTTTCCCTCCTCTATCCCTTATCACCACACCAAACAAGAATCCAGTATAATAGTGAATTAAGCTGAATGAGATGTAAGACACAGACTCTCTCAGAGAAGTACTTAGGGAAACCCAAAGTCTACAGGAGATCAAAGACAAAGACACAAGAGGAATTTGAATCCTCTGGCATCTCCAGCTGCAACAAATAATAAACACAGCCCAACTCCTAACCAGATTAACATAAAACATCACACTAAAGCCTTATTTTATTCACTTTTTTATTACTTGAAAAATCATGTCTAGCTTTCAACAAAAAATTAAAAGGCATTCTAAAGGCAGGAAATTATTTTTCTGAAGACAAATTTTTCAAAACCACACACATATCTGACATAGATGTTCCAATTATCAGATGGAATTTAAAATAATTATGATTAGAGAGGAAAATGGTAGTGGAGGGAATGGAAACCACACACACAATCTCCCAGGACCAAATGGATATTACAACTAAAGTAAAGATAAATCTTAAAAAAAAAAAAAAAAAAAAAAAGGAACAGAACAGCAGCAGGACAGGACAATATAACTAGGGACACTGAATCAATTCTGGAAGGATTGCGGAGATATGAGAGGGGGGGCTGGGAGCCCACGGACAACTGCAGTTTTAGCTGTGAGCAGCTCCCTTAGGGTTAAATGCCCAAGCGGCTCCACAGCGCAGAGCCGGGACAGAGCTAAAAAATAGCCATAGCAACGCACCTAGGGCTCTGGCAGAGGGAGGGAAGATTGGACTGGAACTGTGTGGGGACACCTGGGATTTGGAGGGCACGCAGAGCTTTTGCTGAATTGTGGCAACAAAGGACGATGGCCAGTTTGCTCCTTCCCAGAGCTGTGGGGAAAAGCAGCAGCCCCCACTCCTTCAGAGATTCAGCCTTTCCTAGGTGAGGCAAAGATATGCAAATTGAGGCTCATTAACAACCAGCATCTATCCCACCCTCTGGAAGTCCTCTTATGCAGAACACCAGGGCTACATACCAAGGCACTGAGTAAATGAGACTACTAGCCTCCAGGCAAAAACTAGAGAATAATTGAACCTTTCCAGGGCTTGCAAATCTACCCAGAAAAGTAAGACATGACAGTGCTGTTTAACGTGGACCCACACAGGGTCATCCAAAGCTAGTACAGAGAGCCACAAACAGCAGAACACCAACACCCACAAGGAGAATTTGGTAGGCTCAAAAACACAATGAGATAGCCAAAATGATGAAACAAAGAAACAAATACCAAATGAAAGAACAAGAGAACTCTATCGAAGATGAGATAAATGAAAAGCATTTAAGCAAATTATCAGAGGTAGAGTTCAGAGCCATGATCTTGAGGAAGCTCAACCACATGAGTAAGGACATCAGCACCATGAGTAAAGTTATAGAAATATTGAAAACCAACCAAGTGGAAATGAAGAAAGACATAGCAGAAATAAAGAACACATTAGAAGGACTAATCAGCAGAGTAGAGGAAACTGAGGACCGGATCAGTGAATTACAAGACAGGGTAGAAAAAATTAACCAATCAGAAAACCAAGGAAAAAACAACTAAAAACAAGAAGCTAGCTTAAGAAAACTGTGGGACAACTGAAAACGTAATAACATTTGCATCATAGGAGTCACCGAAGAGGAAGAAAATAGGCAAGAGTTAGAGAATATATTTGAAGAAATAGTGACAGAAAACTTTCCTAACTTGGTGAAGGAAGAAGGCATTCAAGTTCAAGAAGCACAGAGAGCCCCAAGTAAGAAGAACCCAAAGAGGCCCACACCAAGACACAAAGTAATTGAAAGGCCAAAAATTAAAGACAAAGAGAGAAACCTAAAGACGCTCTAACTGCTGAGCCAAACTGGCCAGGGCTCGACTCCATTCTTATATACCAATGAAGAACTTACAGAAATAGAAACTAAAAAAAAAAAATTCCATTTACCATTGCAGCAAAAAAAATTAAGATACCAGGAATAAACTTAACCAAAGAAATAAAGGATTTATTTGCAGAAAACTAAAGGACATTGAAAAAAGAAATAGAGGAAGATATAAAGAAGTGAAAGCGCATACTTTGTTCATGGATTTGAAGAATTAACTTCATGAAAATGTCCACACTGCTGAAAGCAATCTATAGATTCAATGCAATCCCCATCAAAATACCAATGACATACATCAAAGAAGTAGAAAAAATACTTCAAAATTTCATATGGAACCAAAAAAGGTCCTGAATAGCCACAGCAATCTTGAAAAAGAAGAACAAAATAGAAGGGATCACATTACCAGATTTCAGGTTATACTACAAAGCCACTGTAATCAACACAGCCCGGTACTGGCACAAGAACAGGCAGATAGATCAATGGAACAGAATGGAGAACCCAGAAATGGACCCAAGACATTATGCTCAATTAATATTTGACAAAGGGAGCAAGAGCATACAGTGGAGTAAAGACAGCCTCTTCAATAAATGGTGTTGGGAAAATTGGACAGCTACATGCAAAAAAAATGAAACTAGACCATCAACTTACACCGTACACAAGAATAAACTCATAATGGATAAAAGATTTAAATATGACTCATGAATCCATAAAAATCCTAGAAGCAACAAAATTTTAGACATCAAATGCAGCAGAATTTTTACTGATACATCACCTAAGGCAACAGAAACAAAGGGGAAATTGAACACATGAGACTACATCAAACTCAAAAGCTTCTGCACAGCAAAAGAAACAACCACCAAAATGGAAAGGCAACCCATGGGAAAGCATAATTGCCAATGATACATCAGATAAGGGGTTAATTTCCAAAATATATAGAGTGCTCATATAGCTCAACAAAAGGAAGGCAAAGAACCCAATTAAAAAATGGCAGAGGACCTGAATAGGCACCTCTCCAAAAAGGACATACAAATGGCCAAGAGACATATGAAGAAATGCTCAACATCACTAATCCTCAGAGAGATGCAAATTAAAACATCAATGAGGTATCACCTCACGCCTGTCAGAATGGCCGCCATCAACAAATCATCAAACAAGTGTTGGCAAGGGTGTGGAGAAAAGGGGAGTCTAGTACACTGCTGGTGGGAATGCAGACTGGTGCAGCCGCTATGGAAAACAATATGGTGTTACCTCTCAAAATTAAAAATTGAACTGCCATTTGACCCAGTGATCCCACTTCTAGGAATATACCCTAAGAAGCCTGAAACACCAATCAGGAAGAATATATGTACCACCATGTTCATAGCAGCACTATTTACAATAGCTAAGATCTGGAAACAGCCCTAGTGTCCATCAGTAGATGAGTGGATAAAAAAGCTGGTACATATACACCATGGAGTACTCTGCAGCTGTAAGAAAGAAAGATCTCGTATCCATTGAGATGACGTAGAGGGACCCGGAAAGTATTATCGTAAGTGAAACAAGCCATACACAGAAAGACAAGTATCATACGATCTCACTTATTTGTGGAATATAATAAACATTGCAGTCTGAAGAACAGAGTAGTCCCAGAGACATGGAAGTAGAGTACAGACTGACAATCCCCAGAATAGGGTGTGGGTGGTGGACATAAACTACAGAATTTATATGCATGTATGCATGGCCAATGGACATGGACAACAAAGCTGGGGACAAGGTGGGAGGGAGGGGGAGGAGGGTGTCGATGGGGAAAAAAGCAGAAACATCTGTAACAAAAATAATAAATTATTTAAAATAAATAAATCAATAAAAACAAAAAAAGAAAATAATTATGATTAGAAGGGTTCTAGTGAACGAACTAGAAAACATGCAGGAACATGAGTAATGGAAGCAGAGAGACAGAAACTCTAAGAATAAAATTAAAAGACAATAGTAGAAATTTAGTAAACAATATAAGGGAAGTAAAGAATATGTTTGACAGGGCTGACAAAAGAATCAGTGAACTTAAAGATAGAAACTTCAAAAGAAACTTTCCTAATGGAAATGCAACAAGAAAAAATAAAGAATATTCAAGAATAGTTGGATATTTTCAAAACGTGTAACATACAGCAGATCCTCAAAAAATATCATTTTATTATAACATTAATGAGGAAAAAAATTGATCCTGGCTGGAGTCACTTTCTGTGTATAGCTTGCATGTTCTCTCCATGTCTTAGTTACTATTTTTTGGGTACTCCGGTTTCCTGCTATATCCCAGTGCAGTGCATGCTAAGCCAATTGGGTTATCTTAATTGTTCCAGTATGAGTGAGTGAGTGTATGTGTGTGTGTGTGTGTGTGTGTGTGTGTGTGTGTGTGTGTTGCAATGCAATGGCACCCTGTGGAGGCTTGGTTTCTGCTTTGTGCTCTGAGCTGCTATGATAGGCTATAGCCAACCTCAACCCTGAACTGGAATAAGTGGGCTGAATAAAAATTATTTTACTTGTTTTTATTAATCTTTCTAAAATGTATGTGTAGTTCACATTTATTTCAATGTTTAATATTAGAAGTGTTTGGGTCTTTATTTAGAAGTTTGGTGATGTTTTTGTGATCAGAAATATGCTATAAGAACTTAACTCTTCTTCTTCTTCTTTTTTTTAATCCTCACCGGAGGACATTTTTCCATTTTTTGTTCAGGTAGGGTGGGAGGGAGAGAGAGGAACAGAGGGAGAGAGAGAAACATTGATGCGAAAGGAACGCATTGAGTGGCTGCCACCCACACGACCAACCGGGGCCGGGGACAAACTGCAACCGAGGTACGCGCCCTTAGCGGGAACCGAACCCGGGTCTCTCAGGACCGCAGGCCGACGCTCTAACCGCTGAGCCAAACCGGCCAGGGCTTAACTCTTATTTATATCAATTACTCTGTGATAAAACTGGTTTCATTATATGTCCTGTTCGCTTAAATTCAAAGTTTCCAAGAACCCACTCATGAAGTTAAGTGAGAATTTACTGTACTGTATATGTAACTGGAAAATAAAAAGAAAAAAAAAAGAAGAAGAAAGAGAAAATAGAACAGAAGAAATATTTTAAGTAAGAAGACCAAAAATTTTCCAAAATTAATTACAGCATCCAAACAACAGTTCCACAAACCTCAGAAAACATCAAGCAGGATGAATATCAAAAAATCTTGCCCGGCCAGTTTGGCTCAGTGGATTGAACATCATCCCATGTACCAAGAGGTCACTGATTCAATTCCAGTCAGGGCACATGTCCCAGTTGCAGGCTTAATCCCCAGTGGGAGTCATGCAGGAGGCAGCCAATCCATTTGCTCTCTTATTGGTATTTCTATCTCTCTCTCCCTTCCTCACTATCTAAAAATGAATAAAAACTTATTTTTAAAATACTATATTTATTTACATTATATTTAAACTGTGGAAAACAACAACAACAAAAATATCTGAAAGAAACCAGAAGAAAGAACATCTACAGAGGAACAAGGATAAGAATTGCAGTATACTTCTTGTCAGAAACCACGAAAGTAAGAATAGAATGGAATAAAATATTTAGTATTGAAAAAAAAAACAACAATCCAGAATTTTATATCTGGTACAATTATTATCTCTCTCTCTCTTTTTTTAGTATGCTTTAAATTTTTATTTTATTTTTAATTTTTTATTTATTAAGTTGTTTTTGTTACAGATGTTTCTCATTTTTCCCCATTGACACCTTCCTCCCCTTCCCCTCCACCCCATCCCCAGCTTTGTTGTCTGTGTTTATTGGTCACACATACATGCATGTAAGTTCTGTGGTTTATCTCTTCCCCCACAAAACCCCCTCCTCTGAGGCTTGTCAGTCTGTACCCCACCTCCATGTCTCTGGGTTAATTTTGTTCAGCAGATTGTTTACTTCATTATATTTCACAAATAAGTGAGATCATGTAATATTTGTCTTTCTCTGCTTGGCTTGTTTCACTTACCATAATACTTTCCAGGTCCCTCCATGTCATCTCAAAGGATAAGAGATCTTTCTTTCTTACAGCTGCATAGTACTCCATTGTGTATATGTACCAGCTTTTTTTATCCACTCAGCTATTGATGGACACTTGGGCTGTTTCCAGATCTTAGCTATTGTAAATAGTGCTGCTATGAACATGGTGGTACATATATTCTTTCAGATTGGTGTTTCAGGCTTCTTAGGGTATATTCCTAGAAGTGGGATCACTGGGTCAAATGGAAGTTCAACTTTTAACTTGTTGCGGTAACACCATAGCATTTTCCACAGTTGCTGTAGTAGTCTGCATTCCCATCAGCAGTGTAGTAGAGTCCCCTTTTCTCCACACCCTCACCAACACTTGTTGTTTGATGATTTGTTGATGTCAGTCATTCTGTCTCCTGTGAGGTGATATCTCATTGTTGTTTTAATTTGCATATCTCTGATGATTAGTGATGTTGAGCATTTCTTCATATGTCTTTTGGCCATTTGTATGTCCTTTTTGGAGAGGTGTCTATTTAGGTCCTCTGCTCATTTTATAATTGGATTCTTTGTCTTCCTTTTGTTGAGTTGTATGAGCACTCTATATATTTTGGAAATTTACCCCTTACCTGCTGCATCATTGGCAATTATGATCTCCCATATAGTGGGATCCCTTTCTTTTTTGATGGTTGTTTCTTTTGCTGTGCAGAAGCTTTTTCGTCTGATGTAGTCCCATGTGTTCATTTTTTCCTTTGTTTCTGTTGCTTTAGGTGTTGTATCAGTGAAAATTCTGCTGCGTATGATGTCTGAGATTTTGTTGCCTACATTTTCTTCTAGAATTTTTATAGATTCATGAGTTACAATTAAGTCTTTTATTCATTTTGAGTTTATTCTCGTGTATGGTGTAAATTGGTGTTTAAGTAGCTGTACAATTCGGCACAATTATTCTCAAAAGTGAAAGAAAAACAAAAACTTCCACATATTCCACATATGAACAATAATTGAGAGAATTCATCACTAGCAGACCTGCCTTCCAATAAATATTCTCAAAAGTTATTCAGGGAGAAGGAAGATGAAATAGGTCAGACACTTGGATCAACATAAAGGAAGAGTGTCAAAAAATGAATAAATAAAGGCAAAATAAAATATTTTATTTTAAAGTTTTTATTATAAGAAAATATAACTCTTTGTGTAAAGTCCTATGGCTCACAATGAATAAGTGAACAGAATGACAGCAATATCATAGGGAATTTGAGGGAGGAATTGGAAATACTCAGTTATAACATACCAGCACTTCTATTGAAGGACTACAGTGTTATGTGAAGGTGGATTTATATTAGCTAAAATATATATATTGCTATAAAAACTGCTAAGCCCTTGATGGTTTTTCTCAGCGGATGGAGCGTCAGCCTGTGGACCAGAGAGTCCTGAGTTCAGTTCCCGCTAGGGGCACCTACCAAAAAAAAAAAAAACCAGCTAAAAATTATAAAATTAAGTATAATTGATATGTTGAGTAGAGAAAAGGTAAAGTGATTAATAAGTACAACTTGGTAGTTTCAAAATAGTCACAGGGATATATAGTACAGCATAGGGAATGTAGTCAATAAGGGTAGACCCAGAAACACAGAAGTAGGGCACATACTGACAACCCTCAGAAGAGGGGGTGGGGGTGGGAAGAGATAAACCGCAGAACTTATATGCATGTATGCATAACCAATGGACATGGACAACAAAGCCAGGGATGGGGCAGCAGGGATGGGGAGGAGGGTATCAATGGGGTTAAAAAGGAGAAACATCTGTAACAAAAAAAAATAAAAAAAAAATATTGTAATAACTATGTATGGTGCCAGTTGGGTACTGGGAATATCAGGGGGAACACTGTGTAAGTTATGTAATTGTCTAACCACTATACTGTACAACTGAAACTAATACAAAATAATTTTGAATGTATACTGTAATTAAGAAATAAAAACAGAAAATAAATTTAAAAATAATCTTTAAAAAGGATTGGAGATTAAATGGAATCATATAAAATAATAGCTAAAACTAGAGAAGGCAGAAAAAAGAGCAAAAAGAAACAAAAACAAATAAGTCAATAGAAAGCAGTTACATAGTAGATATTAATACTACAACCATATCAACCACTTTAAATGTGAATGATATAAACACATCAATTAAAAGAAGGAGATTTTCAGAGTGAATTAGAAAAAAGGGTCAACTATATGTTGTCTATAAGAAGTTAAATTTAAATATAGACTCAGATAGGTTAAAAGTAAAGGGATTGAAAAAGATATACTATGGTAACACTAATAGAAAAAGATGGAATAGCTACATTAATTTGAGATAAAGTAAACTTCAGAATAAGAAAATTATCAAGGACAAAGAAGAGCACTACCTAATGATCAAAGATTCAATTCTCTAAAAATATATAATAATACTAAATGTCTATATACCTAACAAGAGAGGATCAAATACATGAGGCAAAATCCAGCAGAACTGAAAGAAGAAATCCAATATTATAGTTGGACACTTTAACACCTGCCTCCATCAGAAATTAAGTCAAGCAGCCAGAAAATATGCAAGGATAGGATGATCAACTTGATCTAATTGACTTTTATGAGATATTCCTTCTAACAACAGCAGATAACATATTCTTCTAAAGCTCACATGGAATAGTCTGGATAATAGAACATATTTTGGGCCACAAAACACCCATTAACAATTCAAAACAATTGATATCATACTCTGAGTTGTATTACTCAGTCCACAGTGGATTTAGAAATCAATTAACAAAAAGAGAGCAAGATGCCTTTATAGCAGCGTTATTTACAATACCAAGATTTGGAAGCAGCCCAAGTGCCCACCAGTAGACGAGTGGATATAAAAGCTGTGTTACATTTGTACAGTGGAATGCAGCCATAAAAGAGAAGGAGCTCTTACTTTCTGTGACAGCATGGATAGTCCTGGACATTATTATGCTAAGCAAAATAAGCCAGACAGAGAAATACAAATACCATATACTCTCACTTATATGTGGAATCAAATGAACTAAATAAACTCATGAATAAAATAGAACCAGAGGCATGGATACATGGAACAGACTGATAGAGGTTAGAAGGGAAGATTGGATGGAAGACGGTGAAGAGTTTAGGTACATGCAAAGCCCATGTACACAGACAACAGTGTGGTGGTGGCCAGAGGGAGGGGAAGTGGGAGCTGGGTAGAGGTGGGTAAAGGGGAGGAAAATGAGGGACATCTGTAATAGTGTAAACAATAAAAAAGATTGCCAGAAAACCCCCAAATAGTTAAACAATATATTTCTTAATAGCACAGAAGTCAAAGAAGACTCAAGAGCAATTAGGAACAATTTTGAACTAAATGAAAATTAAAATGCAATTTATCAAAATTTATGGGATATAGCAAAAGCAATTCTTAGAGGAAAGTTTATGTCCCTGAAAGCATATATTAGAAAAGAAGATCTAAAATCAGGAATGTAAGTAAGCATCTACTTTAGGAAATTTTCAAAAGAACACATGTAAACCTAAAGCAAGGAGAAAACAAATTATAAAAATTAGAGCAGATATCACTAAAGTTGAAAATAGAAAAATAGAGACAATCAATTAAACCAAAGTGGGTTCTTTAAAAAGATAAAAAATACTGATAGCCCTCACTTATGTGGCTCAATTGTTTGGAGAATCGTGTCATACACCAAAAGGTGATCGGTTTGATTCCTGGTCAGGGCACATACCCAGATAGCTGGATCGATCCCCGGTCCGGGCACGTGGGGGAAGCAATGGATCAATGTTTCTCTCTCATCTCTCTCTCTCTCTGTCAAATTAAAAACAAATGTAAAAAAATATTGATAAACGTCTCCAGGATAACCAAGAAAAAGAATGAGAAGGCAATAAATTACCAATATTAGAAAGGAAAGAGGAATCATCATTACTTATACCATGAACAGTAAAAAGATAATAAATGAATAGTACAACGCTATACTTTTAATTTGATAACTTAAATGAAATCAACCAATCTTTTGTAATACACAAATTTAAAAAATTCACATATAGAGAAATAGATGATTTGAATAGCCATATATCTTCTAAAGAAATTGAATAAAGAATTAATATCCTTACAAAATAAAAAGAAAAAGAATCAGGCCCAGATGGTTCCACTTGAGAATTCTGCCAAATTTTTAAGGAAGAAATGATGCCAATTCTCCACAATCTCTTCCAGATGATAGATGCAGAGAGAAGAGTTTCTAACTTATTCTATGAGGTCAGTATTACTCTAATATCAAAACCAAATACAGACAAACTATAGAAAAACTATAGACTATTATCACTCATGAAAGTAGACATAAATATCCTCAAAATAATATTTCACAATGTATAAAAGGAATTTAATATGATGGCTAAGGGAGGTTTATTCTAGCTGTGTGAAAACAGTTCAATATTTACAAAATCAGTGTAATAGACTGATCAATACCATACCAATAGACTAAATTAAAAATCATTATTATAGCCCTGGCCAGTTTGGCTCAGCTGTTAGAGCGTCGGCCTGTGGTCCGGAGAGACCCGGGTTCGGTTCCCGCTAAGGGCGCGTACCTCGGTTGCAGTTTGTCCCCGACCCTGGTTGGTCGTGCGGGTGGCAGCCACTCGATGTGTCCCTTCACGTCGATGTTTCTCTCTCTCTCCCTTCCTCTCTCTCCCTCCCACTCTATCTGTACAAAAAATGGAAAAATATCCTCGGGTGAGGATAAAAAAAAAAATCATTATTATATTAATTAATACAGAAAACATTGGATAAAATCCAATACTCATTCATGATAAAACATTCAGCAAACAAGAAAGGGATGGAGACTTCTTAAACTTGATAAAGAACCACTACAAAATACCTAAAGTTAATATAACACTTAATAGTGATGAACTGATTACTATTCCCCTAAAACCAGGAACTTTTATTGTCTGTGTCCATGGACAAGGATGTCCTCTCTCACCTCTTCTATTCAGTCTCATACTAAAGTTTTAATCAGTGTAAAAAGACCAAAAAAATCAAATCAAATAAATGTTATACATATTTAGAAGGAAGAAATAAAACTCTCTTTGTTTTCAGATAACATGTTTGTGCAGAAAATTCCAAAAAATAAAAATCAATCTATAAATATTCCTGGATTTGAGTATGTATCAAGGTTGTAGGATACAAATTTAATATACAAAAGTCCATTACTCTTCTGTGAACAAATGGAATTTGAAATATAAAATATATAACTCTGAAAAAATTGTATAAGGTGTATATGCAGAAAACTACAAAAATCTAGAAAGACATAAAAATAATCTAAATAAATGGGGAGATATTTCATGCTCATAGATTGGAAGACTTAATATTGTTAAGATGCCAGTTCTTCTCAGATTGACCTGGAGATTCAATACAATCTCAATCAAAATCCCTAAAAGCCATTTTTTAGATATTGACAACATGATTCTAAAGTTTATATAGAAAGACAAAAAGACCAAGAATAGACAATACAATACTGAAGAACAAGAATGACTTGGAGGACTCTCACTATTCAATTTTTTTTTTTTTATCCTCACCCGAGGACATTTTTCCATTTTTTGTACAGATAGAGTGGGAGGGAGAGAGAGGAAGAGAGAGAGAGAGGGAAACATCGATGTGAAAGGGACACATCGAGTGGCTGCCACCCGCACGACCAACCAGGGCCGGGGACAAACTGCAACCGAGGTACGTGCCCTTAGCGGGAACCGAACCCGGGTCTCTCCGGACCGCAGGTGGATGCTCTAACCGCTGAGCCAAACCGGCCAGGGCAATTTTAAGACTTATTATAAAGTTATAGTAATCATGATAGCATGGTATTGGCAAAATAATAAACACATAAATAGATGGAACAGAATAGAGACCTCAGAAATATATTCACACAAATGTGGTCAATTGATCTTTGACAATAGATTAAAGGCAATTCAGTGAAGAAAAGGTAGTCTTTTTAACAAATGGTGCTGCAATAATTGGTCATCTGTTTGCAAAATAATAATAATAATAGTGATAATAATAATAATAAACCTATCCACAGACACAACACCTTTCACAAACATTAAACTAAAGTGGGTTATAGACTTGACCATATAAAACTACAAAAACAAACAAACAAACAAACAAACAAACACCAAAACTAGAAAACATCTAGAAGGAAATACAGGAGAAAATCTAGGTGATCTTGGGTTTGGTGATAAGTTTTTAGATACAATATCAAAAACACAATCTATGAAAGAAAAAGTTGATAAGTTGGACTTAAAAATTATTCAGTTAAAGATCTGAACATACATGTATAGTGGTATCAAAATTAATAAAGAAGCACCTGGCCAGTTTGGCTCAGCGGTTGGAGCTCGGCCTGAGGACCAGAGAGTCCCGGGTTCAGTTCCCACCAGGGGTACATACCAAAAAAAAAAAAATTAAAAAAAAATTAACAAAGAAGTCTACAGTTGGTAAATAAGCACATGAGATGGTCTGTATCATTCGTCGTTAGGAAATTACCAGTTAAAGCCAAAATGTGATACCACTACACACCTATTAGAATGGCTAGATGAATAAGTTCTGGGGACCTAATGTACAGCATGGTTAAATTAGTTAACAATACCATAGTGTATACTTGAAAGCTACTAAGAGAGCAGATCTTAAATGTTCTCACCACAAAAATAAAATGGTAACTATCTGAGGTAATGGATGTATTAACTAAGCTTATTCTGTTATTCATTTCACAATTAAATGTATCAAATTATAATGTTTTACACCTTAAACTTACACAGTGATATATGTGAAACATATCTCAGTAAATTGGGGTGGGGAGATAGCTAGAATTCGAAAAATTGACAATACCAGTAGCTGGTGAGGACGTGGAGTAACAAGAACTCTCAGTCATTGCTAAGTAATCTTATGGCCAATTTTGAAGACAGTGTTTTGCAAAGTTAAACATAATCTTATCATATGATCCAGCAATTATGCTCCTAGGTATTATCCAAATTATATTTGGAAACTTAAGTCTAACATAAAAATGGCGTATGAAGGTTTATAGCAGCTTTACTCATACTTGTCAAAAAAACTGGAAATAATTAGCACGTTCAACATGTCAATAGATAAACAAACCTTAGCTATCAAACCATGAAAAGACATGGATGAATCTTAAATGCATATTGGTACCTGAAAGGAGTCGATATTATTCCAATCCTATATGATTGCCAATAATATGACTTTTTAAAAGGGGTAAAACTATAGAGACTGATTTCCAGGGTTGAATATGTGAAGCACAGGAGATTCTTCAGGGAAGTGAAAGTATTCTGTATAATATTATGATAGTAGATATGTGACACATGGATTCATTAAAATCCATGGAAATTTACAACACAGAGTAAACCTTAATCTATCCCAAATTAAAAACAAACTTATTTAGGAGGGCAAAGAATCTCAAGATAGAATACATAATATGACAAAATAACTGTGTTACACATGTATGAAACAACTTCACTGAAGGGGGAGGAAGAAAGTGGTGATCTAGGAACTTCCGAAATGAGCAGAATCTGTAACACCAAGGCAAAAGAAACTGTACATACTCACTGAATTCTAGTTGATAATGTGTTTTTCCTATGAAGATATGGGTTAAGAATTCTGATACCACTATACATGTATGCTGGGATTGAACATTTAAGTAACCACGTGGCAGAGGGTGGGAGTTAGGTCTCACTGTTGGAATGAGAGTTTAGAGATGTGCAAGGAGAGAAGGTTGAATGGTTTCAGATCATCCCCAGCTACTGAAGAACGAGTTTAAGCCTTGATTCTTCTCTGTGCAAAATGAACTATCTTTTGGCGTGGGAAGGCAGCATATTGCATGGCATACGAAATTGGAATGAAATATACAAAATATTGTGATGTTCAACCCAAAACAGTTATTTGCAAATATTTGATAGGGATTTGATACATATACCCTTTATTTTAAAAACTGCAATATAAATTCACATTTTTATTATATTTAAAGGAGAGAAGTATTTGTTTATAGATATGAATTGTCAAGAAATGGAAGGAAATGTGAACTAGAGACCCTTCTATTAGAAGGCAAAAATGTGAGTTAAAAGCAACGGGAAAGTTATTGCTTTTTTAAAGCAACCCCACAGAGTTAATTTCTCTATGGTGCTGAAGGATTCTGCTGTGAAATTCATTTTATTGACCTAAAGCTTAAACTGCAGGGTGACTCAAGGATAATTGACAGGAGGGAGAGAACATCATGCTAGCATTGTCACATATGCCCTCACTCATTCCCTTGTTAAAAGATGCATTATGTAAATGTATCCTCCGCTGAATTGTGTTAGCATTTTTTTTTTGTCCCTGAGAAAGTATTACCCATGTTTGTCAAGGAGGAGGAGTAAAACCACCCTTTCAAATGGTTCAGTGATTACGTCCCCACACTTGAATTTCTGCATGAAATTCAAGCCCACATAAAAGGTTTCAGAACCTAAAGGTAGTTTTACTTTGCACTTGATTTATGTATAAGATGTGGGTTTAGAAAAAATAAAGCATATCTAGGAGCAGGAAACAGATGTAATTAGACTCTGAAACATGTTTCTTTAGTGAAGTTCTTTTTTAAAGTTACCTTGTATTTGCAAAATCAATCTCCATCGCACTAGCAGGGAAATAATCAATTATTCAGATGGAGCTTTTTCTGCCATTTTGGAGCCATTGGAGACTGCTGGGAACAGGACTTCTATGAGGAGAAATTCGTGTGGAAGGCTGTGGTCCAAGGCCATTTTTGCCAGCTATAAGTGGGGTTTCTGGAACCAGAGGGAGCACACAGCTCTTCTTAAAATTGAAGGTGTTTATGCTCAAGATGAAATTCTATCTAGGCAAGAGATGTGCTTATGTGTGCACAGCAGAGAACAACACAGGGACTCCTGGTGGCAAGCCAGACAAAACCAGAGTAATCCGGGGAAAGGGAACTCATGCTCATGGAAATGGTGGCATGGTTCATGCCAAATACCCAATCAACCTTTTTGCTAAGGCCACTGGACCCAGAATCCATGTAATGTTTCCCCCTCAGTGATTTAAACTTACTGACAAGTAAATAAATAAAATAATTAAAAATAAATAAAAGTTACAAATAGAGATATATGTGAAGAGTTGAAAGTGGCAACAGTATGTTAAGCTATTTATTAATCAGAATCCAGATTACCCTTCAATTAAATACTGTGGAAATTATAGCGGAAGCAGTGGTTTTGCATCTCTGATGGAATAAAGTATTTCTCCATGAAATAAATGATTCCTACAAATAGTTCTTACAAAGTATAAAAGAAAGCATCACTGCTGGAAGGAATAAAAATAGTGGGCTTTTATGAAAAGCAGATACAAATGATATATAAATTATAAATATCTATGGTCCACCTTTGAGCTGATGGTTGTCCGTGCTTTAATATCAGCCTTTACTAATGGGAGGCCCTGAAAATTTCATTCTCTGTTTTAAGGCCACAGAACCCAATTAATACAGAGGATCACAATAAAAACTAATTAGAAAAAAATGCACTATATCCTTGGTTTTGGAGATAAAAGACTAGCTTTTGGTGCTTTATTTGTGGTGTGTTCCTAGCATTAAGGGAAAAATAGAATCTTGTTTTATAGTCTTAAAATCTCCCATATTTGCTCTTTTATTATCAATGTATTTGAAGAAAAATAACTCAAGTAAAATAAAGTTGATGGCCTTGATCTCAATTGATTTGTAACCTGTGTTTTCCAGAACCCAGAGCTATCTTGCGAGCCTGTTTTCTTTTTATTTTATTTATTTATTTTTTTATTTCTCTGGTACTCCTCACCGACAAATGTGAGTATTGCAGCAAATGCTCTGAAGGTCTGCATAACTAAAATGGAATATCCAGTATTCCCCGAGGCCTCCACTTGGACAACTGCACTGGGTTGATTGGTGAGGCCATTGTCTCTTGCTGTAGCATCCCTACATTGGTGGGGGGTGGGAGGGACCCCTGCAGAATCAGAAATTACCAAGAGTACCAACAGCAAACACAGCAAAGGCTCTCAACTGTTGGCTTTCGCCTCTGCCCACCTAATACACCTGCCCTCTTAGACTGGCCCAGAGAAGGGCTGTCCATCTTGCCCCTTTGAGAACTGAGTCCGTCTCTATGCAAGCCTGTTTTCTAAACCTGAACATGCCCCATGTAAAACAGCTATCTATATAATGAACCTGAATTGTGTCATTCTAGGATATACACAATTTTGGGAGAGACTTGAAAATTAAAATCCTAAAAACAATAACAACAACAACAACAAAACTTTTCATCAGTTTCATTTATATTTGAACAGTAATTTGATATGCTTCTGTACAGCAAAAGAGTAATGAAACCTCTTTATTGTCACTTTATAAAAGAGGGGATTTGACTAAATGTAGTTATATGTTCAGTGTCAGACAGTCATGCAAGGAGGGTAGAGGTGCAGGTATTGTTGTCACGTAGCTGTGGAGTCAAACTATTGTGCCTTTCCTGGGCATACTTCTTCCCTCATGTCTTAGTTCATTAGTATGCAGCTGGAAAATGCCAGCACAGAGTATGCCAAGGCAGACAAAGAAAGAAATGACTCAGGGGAGATTTAAACTTCATAACTATGCATATTCCCATAAAGTTTAAAGAACATAACTACTCACGGCACGGCAACCCCCTACAGTTTTCTTTCAGTGAAACAATCCACGTTACCCTTGTGGCTAGAATGATGATAAAATGAATTTGAAAATATATGCAGAATGGTCCTGGTATCTTTGGTCAAGAAATAATAGTGGGAATTCCTTTCTTCTTCCTAGACCTACTGCTTGTTCCTGATGTAAAGTGGCCTAGTGAGATTGTGATTATAACAGACTGAAGAGGCCTGGGCTGTAGGCTTATATCCACATTTCATAATCACGGCTGTTTCTCTGCAGGAAAAGGAAAGCAGAAAATGGTGGTGGCCATTATCAGAATTTTAAATTCAGAGAACTAATTTTACTTGGATATTTTGAGAAAATGTATTTTCTTAAAAAAAAAACTTTCACCACTAGCAATAACACTTATCATGTATTGAATGCTACTATGTGCCAGGCTGTGTGTTATGGGCTTTAGGTACATTATTCCTCTAACACTCAAAACTCTGAGAGGAAAGTATTATGATAGGCATTGTACAGGTAAGAAAACTGGCTCACAGAGGTAAACACTCTTTGTCACATGTTCTACAGTTATAAGTGGAAGAATCTTTTCTTTAAAATTTTTTTTCTTTATTGATTTTAGAGAGAGAAGAAGGGAGAGGGAGAGAGACATAGAAACATCGATGAGAGAGAACATCGATTGGCCGCCTCCTGCATGCCCCCCAACTGGGGATCAGGCCCATAGCATGGCATGTGCCCTGACCGGAAATCGAACTGGCGACCTCTTGGTGCATGGGTCGACTCTCAACCATTGAGCCACACTGGCTGGGCAGAAGTGGAAGAATCCTAATAAACCCCAGATGGGTGTGTCTCTGTCTGCATCTAATATTCTTCATTTTAGATATTTACATAGTTGCCTAAATTCTGCACATTTCCCCAAATATATGCACACCTGTGCAGTAGTGGAAAATGCATATGTTCTAGCTTGGTCAAGTTAAAACATTCAAGTCTTGACAACTAAATTACTATAGCTTTATGGTAGCAACATGACTGATATCCAGAAATACTGATGGAAATGACTGGAAATAACCTCTAGCAAAGTTGTTCAATGAACCCTGACTTGTCTTCTCCTATTTCACTTCTTTAGAATGACTCCAGATTGGTTGATATCCCTGGATTAAAAAGAAAAAGAAACAAGACATCTTTATTGGAGGCCAACTCATTTATATTTAGACATAGGTGGATGATATAAGTATGAATCAATGAGGGCTGAGGTTCTCATTGGAGTTATTAGCAAAACATAAGGAAAGAAAACTTCATTTTAGTTATCCAAGTTTATGACTAGGTGATTTTGATCAAATCCACCACTTGCTTGTACTATATTTAGCCAGTTCCATTATTAGAGCAGCTATCAATAGTAAACTTGGAATGTTACAAAACTAACACTGAGATATTACAAGTTATTTGGAGAAATTCATTCATTTATTCTTCAATAACAGTTTTAGGTGCTGAGGATACAGTAGTAAACAAAAACAGAATGGTCCTTATCCTCACAGAGTTTATATTCTGTTGAGGGAAGGCATATACAGGGTGAGGTAAACATGGGTTTACAGTTGTGAGCAAGCAAAACAGAGTTTATTCTTGTATTATTGTTTATTAATTATTGCATTATTTTCCATATGAACCACTGTAAATCTACCTTTGCTACATCAGATAGATAGATGATAGATAGATAGATAGATAGATAGATAGATAGATAGATAGAGGTAGGGAGGCAGAGAGAGGGGGGTTGAGGGGTAAGAGAGAGAGAGAGATATGAGGATGGGAATAAATTTTTTTTGAGTAGTAGTCTGATAGTTTGGAGTCACAAGGGTTTTCCCAAATGCATCCTAGGAGGTGGTGGAGCCTACACCTTCTTTGAGAATCACTGGTCAAGTACTTATATTAGCTTGAATACATTGTAGTTAATGTTTCCTTGACTTCAGTTTTCACCCACTTAGAGCAACAGTATGATGGCTACATGTTCCTATTTATTCATTTTTATGTAGCTGGCAATCTGGGGACAGGAGCATAAGAACTTAGGTAAAATTGGTTGTGGTTAGTTCTTGGGGGAAACTTGTGCTCTATACTCCCTTAATTATACTTTGCTCAATATTCAGGGCTTCCTCCACCTGCCTAGTGGTCTTCTCCACTCCCACGGGGTTTAGCTCATTCTCCAACTGTATGTATATCTTGAAAGGTGTCAAGTGCAAATGGCACTTTCTTCTTTCCACTTACAGCCAGGAAAACAGAAGTCGCTCTGTGTATTTCAAGTATGAAAGGTTTTAATACAGGAAATGAGAAACTTATGTAAACTTTGGAAGATCTGGAGGAGCAAAGATCAGGGAAGTGACCCTAAAAAAATCTTTATATGAAGCACCCAAGCAGGTAGTTCTTAAGAACTAACTCAAAAATTGCTACAATTCAACAAATCTCTGGAAGATGCCAATGTCTACCTTAATTTGCAGCAGTGAAGTGAGTGGTTCTCAAGGGCTCCCCGCAGAAGCTTTGTGAACTCCATGTTTGTTCACAAATCTCCCCAAATCCTTCTGGTTTCCCTCTTTTTGGCAGACTTAACCTTGGAACCAAACACAGAGAGGGCATTCTGGAAAATGTAGTTCCATTTCCTCCTCTAAAATGCACTAGGCTAAGTTAGAAGGGGGTGGTGATGAAGACAAGTTGACAACAGACCATCCAGCCTACTTGCTTCATAGAGCCTTTGTAGTATTGAAATGAAGCATACAACATGATGGAAAAGCGTACAACTGGAATAAATGTTATCTATTATTAGTATTAGTATATTATTATTGGTATTTGAAAGCCTGAGGAGAAAGATTGATATGATCCTGTTGTGTTTTGACATCTTTACTTGTAAGTAAAATTTTTTGTAAAAACTCAGATTCATTCTCTCATTTTAGCCCAGATTGAGATTCCTTTCCAGAAGAGGATTAGGAGGTACATATATACATGAATTAAGTGTAACAATCACAGGAAATAAAAATATCATCATCCAAAATTCCAAACTGATATAACTTATGGCTTTGCATACTAATTCAAAGACTTGAAAACCTTTCAAGACTCTACAAAAAAAGAGGGGGCAGTTCAGGATGATGACATAGGGAAATCCAGAGCTCGCCTTCTCCCACAAACACAACAAATGTACACCTACATATGAAACAATTCCTTCTGAAAAAGACCAGAAATTAGCTGAACAGTTCTTCCAACATAAAGGATAAATGGTCCACATCCATATGATAGGAGAGGTAGAGATATGGTTTCACTAAAACCTCACCCCCTCACAGTAACCCAAAATTTGGATGGATCTCACAAATATGGAGTTTCTCCCTGAGTGAGAGGTTTGTGCCCACATCAGGCACCCCAACCATTGGGATCTTCACAGGACAGAACAAACCCCACAAAGTCTGGCTTTAAAATCTAACAGGGTTTACATCCAGGAGAAGCACAGGGCTGTAGAAAATGGAAATCCCACTCTTTTTTTTTTGGAACATGCCCCTAGCGGGAACTGAACCCAGGACTCTCTAGTCCGCAGACCAATGCTCCAACCACTGAGCCAAACCAGCCAGGATGGAAAGCTCACTCTTTTTTTTATTATTATTTAATTAATTTATTTATTTTTGTTACAGATGTTTCTTCATTTTCCCCCCACTAATTCCCCTCTCCCCTTCCCTCCCCACCCTGTCCCCAGCTTTGTTGTCCATGTCCATTGTTCATGCACACATTCATATATGTTCTGCGGTTTATTATATCTCCCCTCCCACCCCCTCTCCTTGGGATTGTCAGTCTGCACCTCACTTCCACGTCTCTGGGACTACCCCATTCCTCAGACTTTTATGTTCATTATATTCTACAAATAAGTGAGATCATATGATACATGATTTCTCTGTTTGGCATGTTTCGCTTAGAATGATACTTTCCAGGTCCTTCCATGTTGTCTCAAAGGATAAGAGATCTTTCTTTCTTACAGCTGCATAATACTCCATTGTGAATATGTACCACAGCTTTTTTATCCATTCATCTACTGATGGACATTTGGGCTGTTTCCAGATCTTAGCTATTGTAAATAGTGCTGCTATGAACATGGTGGTACATATATTCTTTCTGATTGGTGTTTCAGGATTCTTAGGGTATATTCCTAGAAGTGGGATCACTGGGTCAAATGGAAGTTCAATTTTTAATTTTTTGAGGTAACACCATAGTGTTTTCCATAGTGGCTGCACCAGTCTGCATTCCCACCAGCAGTATACTAGAGTCCCGTTTTCTCCACACCCTTGCCAACACTTGTTGTTTGATGATTTGTTAATGGCCATTCTGACAGGTGTGAAGTGATATCTCATTGTTGTTTTAATTTGCATCTCTCTGATAATTAGTGGCATTGACCATTTCTTTATGTGTCTCTTAGCCATTTGTAGGTCCTGTTTGGAGAGGTGTCTATTTAGTTCCTCTGCCTATTTTTAAATTGGGTTCTTTGTCTTCCTTTTGTTGAGTTGTATGAGCACTCTATATATTTTGGAAATTAGCCCCTTATCTGATATATCATTGGCAATTTTGCTCTCCCATAGATTGGGTTGCCTTTCCATTTTGATGATTGTATCTTTTGCTGTGCAGAAGCTTTTGAGTTTGATGTAGTCCCATGTGTTCATTTTCTTCTTTGTTTCTGTTGCCTTACGTGATGTATTAGTGAAAATTCTGCTGCGTATGATGTCCGAAATTTTGTTGCCTACAGTTTCTTCTAGGATTTTTATGGATTAATGAGTCACATTTAAGTCTTTTATCCATTTTGAGTTTATTCTTGTGTATGGTGTAAGTTGAGGGTCTAGTTTCATTTTTTTGCATGTAGCTGTCCAATGGAAATCCCAGTCTTAAAGGGCTCAAATGCAGACCAACTGGTCCAGGAACCCAGCAAAAAGCAGCAGTTTGAAAAGCAACTGGACCATATGTGAAGGAGATTCAAAGATGCTGTTCAAGAAGCAGAAGTTTGTCTGAACTCTCCCCAGAGATAGAGTTGTTGGTGGGCACCATTTTTGCATTCATGATCAATTTGGCAAAAAGTTTTAAGTTCTATTAAAAGCATATATTTTGCTTGTAATGTCTCTTTCCTTGATTACTGATGAAGTTGAGCATTATTGGTAGTGCTTATTTACAGTAACTGTACATTGGGTCCTGTCATTTCTTTTGGCCATGGGACAGTAGTAAACTTGAGAAAGTATTCATGTATTTCTACTTCTGCTTTTGGGCCCCTGCTGCTGGTTATTTCTCCTGACTTTCCTTCACAGTGTCTTATTTGTCTTCTTGTAAGTTCATATTTGCATGAACTTTTTAAATGAGAATATTTTGAGAACTGAGTAGAAGTTGTATCCTTCCAGGGAGGATTAGTATTATTATTTTTCTGCCAGACACCTGTGAGCATTACCACCCAAGGCAACTTTAATATAATTCCTTGGCTTAAGAATATTTGGACAACCCAGAAAGTTTAAACAAGGGCTCCAAACACATCTTAGGAGGAAATTCTCCCCCTCTCCCTATCCAGATGCAGGGTTTAGAGGCAGGAAATTTTTCTTGCTGTCTCCTTTCGTGAGGCATATTTTAAAACAATTTTTGCTGAGAGTATAACTCTTGGGGCGCTAGATATATTCGATAACACCAAGTCTGATTCCACACATTTTATGGACCCTCAGCTTTACCTCCTACTGCCCATATGGCTGAAGATATCGAGCAAGCATTGGTTTGAGAGCTTGCTTACATCTCGAGTCATTTTTTTTTTTTTTACCTCCAAGGATTTTCCTTATTTTCTTGCTGATTCATTTACACATTTTCAAAGATTAAAAATATATTTTATCAATATTTCCTGTTATTTTATTGCTAGAGATGTTTCTCTGGGTATTTAATGTGCTTCCTATCCTATATTTTAGAAAAAGAATTGCAAAGAAAGCATGTGATCTGATCCAGCTTAGGACAGATGGAATAACATTAGCCCCTTCTTTTAAGCTTTCATTTTAGAAATTCATTGAAAATTTCCAGGTTAGTTTTCCAGTGGCACGAGTAAAACCACTCTGCTCTTCAAAGACTTCTCTGCCAACACCTAGCCTTAGTTACTGTGGAAGCTTCTTTGAATGAAAATATTGTTGGTGCATATTAACTGCCCACCTTTGAACGATATCAATTATAAAACTGATGTAATCTTGGAAATTATGCTGGATTCAAAAGCTTTGACAATAGAGTCTACAAAATATTTGTGAATTAAATAATTCAATTATGTACATAATAAGACAGAATCAACTTTATTCTTAAATGCTGTTTGATAGTATTGGAACACTCTCTTCAGATCCGGGTGAGAATGCCTTCTTCTCCATACCTTGGGAAACACAGCACTTATATCCTCTTACTGGATACAACTAATGAGCCTTTGGTGTAAAATGACAAGCTATGGACTTTAGAACTCTAAAAATGACCCTGTGGTTCTATGAAGTTCTCCTTTAGTAACTGAATAATGTCATAAGTATCTGGCTTTATGGAGAGTGAGAAGACAGACATCTTACTAACATTAGTATTTGTACCCTTCCTGGTGATTTGTTTAATTTTTGTTGAAATAATATCGAGTCTAAACCAAAATAAGAGGGTGACCAATAGGCTATTTAAAAGCTTGAGTTTGAATCCCAGATTTGGCACTATTAGCTACATGAACAAGGGAAAATAACCCCTCGGAGGCCCAGAAATCTGAAATGTTTACAAAGTTCTTATAACATTAACTTTAAAATAAAATAAAATTTAGGAATTGTCCCAAATATCCTTGAACTAGTATATTAACAGATTAATCTACCTTGATATTTTTCTTCATACAGAAAAAATTAAGTTAGCAGAAGGAGAAAGAACAATTTTTCCTTTGAGCCTAAAAATTAATTATCAAAACCAATGGAGATATGTATATCTATATTGTTTCAAAGGCCCTTATGAATAATTTTGTACATTAGTTATATATGTAAGATTTCTTTCTGTTTGTCAAGTCCCCTCAACTTTGTCTACTTAGAGTTTTCCCTCAAAGAGTCATTCATGCCCTGGCCGGTTTGGTTCAGCGGTTAGAGCATTGGCTTGAGGTCCAAAGAGACCCGGGTTCGGTTTCCGCTAAGGGCACGTACCTCAGTTGTGATTTGTCCCCGGCCCTGGTTGGTCGTGTGGGTGGTAGCCACTCAATGTGTCCCTTTCACATCGATGTTTCTCTCTCTCTTCCTCTCTTCCCCTCCCATTCTATCTGAACATAAAATGGAAAAATGTCCTCCAGTGAGGATAAAAAAAAAAAAAAAGAGTCATTCATGAATTATTTTTATATCTTCTAAAAACCATTCACAGTCCAAGTGGTATGATTCCCAACACCATAAGTTTGTGCAAAGAATGCTATACAAATCTAAATAATGGGGTTCTTTTCCCAATGAGACACTTTCACTAGCCCAACAGCCAGCATTTCCTAAGTTTGCAAACTTTTCGTAACTAAACACAGGTTGTGTGTCAGCTTCTATTATTTGTCCAATAACAGCTTTTGTATTCCCCTCCTTCTTAGGAGCTATGCCAATGTATGATCACAGCTGTGAACAATTTGAGTCAAAAAATAAAATGATTAATTGGGGGAACCAAATCATGGAACATTAGGTGAGTGCCACAGAATTGATAAATAACTTGAATTAATACCTGGGAATCATAGCTTTATTTAATGCTTATAAAACCAAGGCATAAAATATGACATGTTCCATGACTGCAATAATACTTCCTAGCCAAAAAGGGTATTAAGACCTGCTTATGTAGTCCACACACAGCATGTCTGGCTCTTAGTGCAGCATGTGCAATGTTTCTCTGTAATAGAACTCCAATGAAAATTGATTTTGAACCTTACTTGATTATACATACTAATTAACACATTATTTTTTAATGAGATATATTTTAAAAATCTCACTGAAGCTATCCTTATATGATATCAGAATGAGGTGAACAATATTAAAAAGTCACAAAATTGTTGAGTTATTTGGCAGGTGAAGTCCTTGTTTTACAACTGTGGAGATTAGTCCAAATCTCATCTTGTTCCCCAATAGTGGTCCCATGTAATATCACCAATTAAAATGATCTCACAACTTCTCAGTTTTACATTTGAATTATATTCTTCACATACTACATACATTTTACTGCAATTCAGATGTCAGCTATAGACCACAGAAATTTGTTTACCTCTCTATTTCATGTCTTTTAGAAAGTTTAATGCCATTTTCTAAATTTCTGGGTATTCTCAGAGAGGTCATACTCTTATGGTCACCTTTGGCTTCACTCTCCAGTTTATTTTGAATTAGTGCATTGTATAAAGTGTTTTACTATCTAGTTTATTCTGCAAGAATCACTCATTTTTTATGCATTTATCAAGTATTTATTGAGAGCTTATTACTTGCTAAGTCAAATTATATGTGTGTCACTAGGCTGGTTTCAGGGGAAACAATAAGCTAGTGTGGGAAGGAGATATTTATTAAATAATCTCCTTTAATAGAACATTATGAATGATAGGTGCTATGATGGATAAGAGTATGCTTATAAAAACATATAGTAAGTAGATTTAATCTAGGAGATTAGAAATATCTTCCCTGAAAAAAAAAATGGCCATCAATATGTGATCCAAAAGAATTGTAGGAGTTAACTAAGCTAAAGGAGAGAGTAAGAAAAGTCCATGTTTCAGTTAATGGTGAAGACTTAAGCCCTAATGTAAAGGATTCAGTCCCATGGGGAGTTTGAAATATGAGATTGATAATGGATAACAGAAAATGTATACAGTTCATGAGGTAAGAGAATCACTTATATAGGAGGAGAGGAAGCCTTCTTTTCACAGAAGGAAAGAAGGATACCCCAAAGTTAGAGGTTCTCTGATTAGTATGTTTGGTGGAGGAAATATAAGGAAGTTTCCATCTAATGCAAATGGAGAGTTCACATGGAAAAGCCCAATAGTGGGAAAGAAATCATCAAGGAAAGTTATTGCAGGTGAAGTACATAAATCAGGAGGAATTATGTTGTGAAATTATAATGAACAAAATGGCAGTGTCATACAAGAAATTGTAGGCAAGTTATAGATTATGATCTCTGTCCAAACAACAATGAAAAGCCACTGATATAATGGGGGTATGATCTAATCAGATTTGTATTTCAGAGAGCACCCATGGCTAACCCAATTTGTAATATGAGTGAGTGGAGAGGCCAAGATTAAAATAGGTTATTGCATAGTCCACTTGAGGGTTGGTGATAACTTAGGTAGGGTGGTGGCAGTAGATGTGGAAAGACATGAAATATTTGACATATATTTAGGAGGTAACATTGACAGCTTTGTGATTAACTGGATATGAGGGTTGAAGTTTAAGTTAGGGTCATGAATTATTCCTAAATTTATTCCTTGTATTAGTAGTTGGATGGTGATGGTATTCATTCTTAAATGTAATAGAAATGAATAGGGAGATCATAAATTTGTTTTTTGACATGGATTTGATGCATCTATAAAGAAACCTCAGAGATGGCAGCCAGCAGGACCTGAGTGAGGGTGAGTATGTGAGAGAGTGAGCAAGTGTGTGAGAGAGTGTGAGTGGACGTGAAGGTGGACAACCAAACCCGAGCAATGTAGAGACGCGGAGCAGAAGGTTCCTGTGCTGTGGACGGGAGCAGCCGGCTATGATGGTAAGCAGCCCTTCAGGGATCTTGTCCCTACACCTCAGGGAGGTCCCACCATTTTTGAGGATCCCTGGTCTTCCCTGGGATTAGGCAGTGGGAGCAGCTAGGGGCCAGCAACCTGAGCCCACCAGCGCACCTGGCACCATCGGACCAGTGGACACTCTGTGTCAACACAGACCAATGCACAGTAGTGGAGTTCCCAAGGTGCCGGTCGCAAAAGCCGCAGACAGCCCGGAGCCCAGCACCATCCCCCATAGTAGCAGCCTGATCAGAGTCCAGATATACCCCAGCAACAGAGGCTGGGGAGCAGACATCCATTCCAAGGCAATGGAAGCACAGACCAGCAGATGAGACCCATTCCCCAAAACTACAACAAAAGCTGAGCAGGAGTTGAGCCCCATGGGGCAGCAGCACTCCCCAGCCGCCAGTGGCAGGAACTGGGGCTCCACAGAGGCCTGTGCTGTCCAGTAGCTCACAAGAGCAATGGGAAGCCAGAGCCCCAGAGAGACTGTTGCTATCCAGCTGCCCACATTTGGGACCTGCAGGGTGCAGGGGCACCAGAGAGGCATGTATGACCCAGCAGGGACTGTGCGACCCAGTTACCCGTGGGACCTGTGGGGTGCTAAAGCACCAGAGAGGCCTGTGCAACCCAGGAGAGACTGTGCCATCTAGTTACCCCCAGGACCTGCTGGGTGCTGCAGCACCAGAGATGCCTCTGCGACCCAGCAGCCCATAACATAGGCATAGAGCCGGGTCCCCAAGGGGACTGTGCCATCAGGTTACCCACAGGACGTGCATGGTGCCAGGGCATCAGGAAGTCCTGTGCGACTCAGCTGCACACAAGATAGGCATAGAGGATGTGGAAAATGGAGGTAGAGTAAATACAAGCTACGCAGGTGGTCTCCCAGGACCAAACAGGAATTACAACTAAAATAAAGACAAATCCTCAGAAAAAAGCAACAGAAGAGCAGCAGGACATGACCATATAACCAGGGACACTAGTAGGATCTGCAGCGGCACGAGAGGGTGGTGAGGTGGGAGCTCATGGACAGCAGCAGTCTTAGCTGTGAGCAGTGCCCTGGGGAATAAAGACCAAGTCTGGTCCACAGTGCAGAAAACCAGGACAGAGTGCTAAAATAGTCACAGCCACTCACATGGGGGCTTCAGCAGAGGGATAGCAGGCTGGGCTCGAACTCTGTGGGGACACCTGAGATTTGGAGGCCACTCAGAGTTTATGCTGAGTTGCGACCATAAAGGATGTTGGCCAGTGTGCTCCTTCCCAGAGCTGTGGGGAAATGCAGAAGCTTCCCCTCAGAGATTCAGCCTTTCCCAGGTGAGGCAAAGAAATGCAAATTGAGGCTAATTAACAATCAGCATGTATCCCACACTCTGGGAATCCTCTTATGCAGAACACCAGGGCTACATTCTAAGGCACTGAGTAACTGAGACTACTAGCCATCAGGAAAAAGCTAGAGGATAACTGAACCTTTCCTGGGCTTGCAAATATACCTAGGAAAGCAAGACTTGACAGTGGTGTTTAACGTGGATCCACCAGGGTCATCCAAACCCAGTAGAGAGAGCCACAAACAGCAGAACACCAACACTCACAGGGAAAATTTGGCAGGCTCCAAAACACACTGAGATAGCCAAAATGGTGAAACAAAGAAACAAATCCCAAATGAAAGAACAAGAGAAATCTATTGAAGATGAGATCAATGAAATGCAACTAAGCAAATTATCAGAGGTAGAGTTCAGAGCCATGATCTTGAGGAAGCTCAACAGCATGAGCAAGGACATCAGCACCATGAGTAAAGATATAGAAACATTGAAAACCAACCAAGTGGACATGAAGAATGACACAACAGAAATTAAGAACACATTGGAAGGACTAAACAGCAGAGGAAGCTGAGAACTGGAACAGTGAATTAGGAGACAGGGTAGAAAAAATCAACCAATCAGAAAACCAAAAGGAAAAAAAAAACACTTAAAAACAGGAAGACAGCTTAAGAGAACTGTGGGACAACTGGAAACGTAATAACATTCGGATCATGGTAGTCCCTGAAGACGAAGAAAATGGGCAAGTGTTTGAGAATATATTTGAAGAAATAGTGAGAGAAAACTTTCCTAACTTGGTGAAGGAAGAAGGCATTCAAGTTCAAGAAGCATAGAGATACCAGAGTAAGAAGAACCCAAATAGGCCCACACCAAGACACATAGTAATTAAAATGCCAAAAATTAAAGACAAGGAAAGAATCCTAAAGGCAGCAAGAGATAGGCAGCAGGTTACCTACAAAGGAAACCCCATAAAGCTCTCAGCTGACTTCTCAACAGAAACACTACAGGCCAGGAGGGAGTGGCATAAAGTAATCAAGGTCATGAAAAACAAGAATCTAAATCCAATGCTACTCTATCCAGCAAGGCTATCATTCAAAATTGAAGGTCAAATAAAGAGCTTCCCAAACAAAAAAAGGCTAAGGGAATATATTAACACCAAACCATCACTGCAAGATATGCTAAAAGGACTGCTGTAATTAGTAGAAGAAATAGAAAGGAAAATAGAACCACAGTAAACAAAAATGGCAATAAATAAGTACATATCAATTATCACCTTAAATGTGAATGGTTTGAATGCTCCGATAAAAAGACACGGAGTAGCTGACTGGATAAGAAAGCATGAATCACATATATGTTGTTTACAAAAAAACCACCTCACAACAAAAGACTCACATAGATTGAAAGTGAAGGGATGGAAAATAATCTTTCAAGCAAACAAAATACAAAAAACAGGTTGGGTAGCAATACTCATATCTGATAAAGTAGATTTCAAAATGAAGGCCATAAGTAGAGACAAAGAAGGCCACTACATAATATTGAAAGGATCTATGCAACAGGAAGATATAACCCTGGTAAACATATATGCACCGAATTTTGCAGCACCAACATATATTAAAAATATTTTGGAGGACTTCAAAGGAGAAATCAACAGCAATACAATCATTGCAGGGAATTCCAACACTCCACTGACATCACTGGATAGATCTTCTAGACAAAAAATTAACAAGGAAACACAGACTCTAAATGAAGCTTTTTTAAAGAACCTGTGGGCTCTGTTGAAGGGCCCCTTTGATGCTGGCGTTTCATTATTTATAAATGAACCAATCTGCCCTGTTAACAGGACTTTCCCTAGAGGTGTTCAAATACAGAAATAGAGAAAACAGATGGTTGAGCTATAGAAAGTTGAGATTTAATTAAATGCCATACATACATAACAAATTTCCTCAGACCAATAAACAAAAAACAAAGCAACAAAATCCAACTCATCTTCTTTATTTAATTTCTCCTACTCCCTGACACACATCCTCAAAAGCCCAATTATAAAAGGCCTTTGATTTGTGCATCAGAATTTTCTTAATTTTTGAGGAAAATAGATTTGAATTGTAGCAATGCAGCCCATTACAAATTGATTAGACATCTCTTTCTTAAAATGCCTCTTCTTTCATCCAGTTCTGTTCATTGGCTCTTCCCTCTGTCCCTGTCTCTACCTCATTTTTTCCTCTAATTTTTGTCCATTTCTAATGCAGAACCACTGAGCCATCCCTTTTGTTTCATTGTTTCCTGCTAAATTGAGCCCTCAGAGTGTAACCTTCTCCCAGAAATAGTTTCTCAATGTGTTTCCTAAACAAAGACAGTTCCCACCCTAAAATAAATTCAGGTGCCAGCAGTTAAATAGATAACTGTTTTCACCCATGACATATTATTATTTATTTAACTCTGTCTCTTATTTGTGATAACCTGCTCTAAAGATGTCTTTGTTGTTTTCAATGACAGAAACGTGTTTGTCCTCTCTTCTGTCATCAACCATGCAATGAGTGAGACTGGGAAAGGCATTTTATTGTTCTAGACTAGGGATAGACCAACTACAGCCAGAGGAAAAATCTTACCCACTGCCTGTTTTTATAAATAAGGTTTTATAAGAACTCATCCACACTCTTTGTGTATTCGTTTATTTGTTTATCTATGGCTGTTTTCATGCTACAACAGTATAGTTGAATAGTTATGACAGAAATTGTCTAGACTGCAAAATAAAACATATTTACTACTTGGTTCTTTAAAGAAAAATGATTCTCATCCTCTGTTTGTTGCTACTGTTGTTTGTTAATCCTCACCTGAGGATATTTTTCCATTGAATTTTAGAGAGAGTGCAAGGGAGGAAGGAGGGGGAGAGAGAGAAACATCAATGTGAGAGAGACACATTGATTGGTTGCCCCTGCACAACCCTGACCAAGGCCAAGGACCTAACCTGCAAACCAGGCACACGCCCTTGATGGGAATCGAACCCGACACCCTTCAGTCTGAGGGCCAATACTCTCAGCAGTTCTCAAGCTGTGGGTCGCGACCCCTTGGGGGTTTTAACGACCCTTTCATAGGGGTCTCCTAAGACATAACAGTAACACAATTACAGTTATGAAGTAGCAACGAAATAATTTTATGGTTGGGGATCACCACAACATGAGGAACTGTATTAAATGGTCGCGGTTAGAAAGGTTGAGAACCAGTGCAGCCACTGAGACAAACCAGCCAGAGCTCCATTCCCTGTTTTAGATACCAGTTTATCCTTCTGTAAAATGAAGAAATATGAGAAGATGCTCTCTCATTATCTTTTCAGTTTTTATATTTGAAGATGTTAAAGCTATAACTATTAGGTCTCTGTCTAAATATCACCTCATTTGAGAGGATTTATTTGAATACCATTGAAAAGCAGCAATTCTGGCCCCTATCCTTCTCTATACTTTTATTCTGATTTATTTTTATTAATAGAAGATATTACTCTCTCATAATGTGATATATCTATATATCTTTCTGTTTTTTTTCTATTAGAACATGCATTCCATGGAAGAAAAACAATTGTTCATCGCTGTACCTCAGTGCCTAGAATAATCTGGCACATAATAGATGCTCAAGAAATATGTTTTAAATAAGTGAATAAATAAACAGATGAAATAATTTTCATTGAAATTTCTATATATAATGACAGAAAACACTTGGAAATACATAGGAGTGAGTCCTTATTAGTAAAGCTTTCTTAAGTTGCTTGCAGCTTCTAGGGGATCGTTATGAACTGAATGTTTGCATCTCTCCAAAATTCATATGTAGAAGTCCTAACTCCAATGTGTCTGTATTTGGAGATAGGGTTTTTGAGAGGGTGATAGAGGTTAAACAAAGTCAAAAGGGTGGGATCCTAATTTGATAGGGTAAGTGCTCTTATAGAAAGAGACACTGGGGAGATTTCTCTCTCTCTCTCTCTCTCATTCTGCCATATGAGTATACAACGAGAAGGGAATTGTCTGCAATGCAAAAATAGAGTCCTCATCAGGAACCAAATTGGCTGGCATCTTGATCTTGGACTTCCAGCCTCCACAATTATGAGAAAATAAATTTCTGTTGTTTAACCACTCAGTCTGTGGTAGTTTGTTATGGCAGCCCAAGCAAACTAATACAGGGATATCATACTCTTTTTTTCCCTCAGGGCAACACCATTCAGGTATATCCTATGGGATCAATAAGTAGTGGGCTTTGTGCATGTGTAAGTGCTTTATGAATATTAAAAATATGCCAAGGTTAAGTGAATTAAAATAATCACCTCTCTATGCTTAGAAATTAAGTATAGGGTTCCACATCATGCTAGCAGACATTCCTTCTTCACAATAAGTAAATTACCCACAACTACATAAAATGCTGGCTAAGCATGTGAGCAATGGAGTCAGATTGTTTTGTTTGAATTAAGTTCTATATAACCTGTGGTTTCATCATGGACACATTGCTTATCCTCATTTTCTTCCTTTGTAAATTGAAGACATTATTAATGATAATTATCTGTATCAGTCAGAACAAACTAGGCTATGCTGCAGTAACAAATAACTCAAAATTGCAATGGTTTAATACAAAGTTTATCTCTCACTCCTCTATTTCCATTGCAAGGCAGCTGAAGAACTGTGTTCCAGTAGCCCTCACTCTAAGATGCAGGCTGAGTACCACTTTGGGATACTGCTAATTATAATGGCAGAGGAGAGATCCTGATGAATTATACACCTGCTCTTAAAACTTCCACATGGACATCACATGCTTCACTTCTGCTTACCTTTCATTGGCTAAAGCAAGACATATAATCATCCTGAATTCATTAGAGGAAAGAAGAGCAATCCTACCAATGCCCAGAAGGAAAAGAAATATTTTTGCTCAGTTCTAATGAATATCACATTTATTTCCTAGGGTTTTTCTGAAAATCAACTAAGAAAAAGCATTCAAAGCACAAGGTACAATTCCTGACACACACATGAAAAAGTGTACTAAATGCTAGTTATTTTTTATCATCCATTATTGAATTACACAGAAAACACTCCTATTGGGAAAAATGACAAGCTATTTTTAGCCTTGCAAAGAAACTCTGACCCCAGCAGATATAAGAGAATGCAGATGGGATTAACAACAACAAAAACCAAAACCAAAAACAAGCCTCCTTTATTTCTCTAACTGCCTTTACAATTCCACAGAAGAGTACTCAATCACTTGGATGCAACAAATATTTTCATTATCCTCCCCTCAAATTGATTTTTTGGAGAACACAATATAGAAGGAATACAACGGAGAGGCATTGTTTTGTTATCTGATTTTGATAAGATGCCTTGCCTTTCTTATTTTATTTAAAGTCCATGATTTTGTTTGTTTCTAGCTACATGGATTAATAATTTGTTGTTGAGATACATTAATATGTATATGAAGGCCCCTTAAACCATAACTCTCATACATTAACCTTATTTACAAATATTGGCTTGCCCATGAATTTTATTCCTATGAGTTTTCTGAAGTAGCAAGTAAAATAGTGATGTGACCATTATTTTACAGAAAAACAAAAAACAAAAACCTAGTAGATTGTGTATTGACACAAGAGTTGAGGCAATCTGGTTCTAGCTCATAACCTAACTGTTATTCTATGTTGATCAATTCAGCTAAACTTTTCTAAACTAAGTTTCTTTGTCTGAAGCATGGAGTTAATTTATACCTCACTTACATCCACCATATCATTTGAGGTGACTCTTCACTAACTTCAAATATTAGTCCATGGTGCTAAATCCTTGACTCACGGTTATATTAACACACGATATGTAGAAATTAAATTAGATTCTGCAATGCTATTTCAAGCTAATTTTCTAGAAACTCAGTAAAATGGAATGAATTTAATTGCTCGACTGTTTGACTTTCCTTATTCAAGTGAAACCAAATTTAACAAACTCGTGCAAATCACTCATCAATAATTATTAGCAACATCAACTTAAATATATTCAGTCTGCAATTAAAAAAGAAAATGCCCTGTAAGTAACAAAGTCAAAGAATGAAAATGATTCATCCAAACTGCTGAAGCTGGATTAATTGTTTGTCAGAGGTATTCTCATTAGAAATTTAATGATTATAGATTCTAATGACATCCATTTAATTTCTCAACTCTCTATTTACAATGTTGTTTTTCAAACCATGATGTTACTCTTTTTTAACTTGAAAACCATAGTTAAGAGCTTATGTAGCTAATTTTAAGTTAAACATAATCAATAACTTCTCAAATTTTCTTTTAAGCATTTAATAATTTAGCATTCTATTTTATCTTTAATAATAATCTTTAATTCATGGTAAGCAGAAATAATAATTTATCATGATAAAGCATTACAGTAAGTTTTCTTTCATGATGCCTATTTTCACGAATTTATCGTCTTGTCACACACTGGTCCATGAAACAGATTCATAAACCCAATTAATTTAGTTTGTGTGGCAGACAATCTTGGTTGTCTATCATAACAGCAATCCCAACCCTCCATCCCTTTTTTTCCTCACTGTAAATTACAAAAAAATATCAGAGAGTCAGTTTACCAAACTTCACAAAGCTAGAAGTGACCATATGACCCATATTCAAGTAATGAGAGGAAAGGGGTTATATGCCAGTGTTTGCTTTTCTGATCAAAGGGACACATGTAGTAGTATGAGCCATTTCCCTTCTTCCCATACTGATCATGGACTTCACAGATAAAGCTAGAGAGATTCTATTGCCATCATATATCAAAGTACAAAGACGAAAGGCCAACAGACCCAACATGGTGGAACACTAAAAGAGGAATTCTGGGTCCTTAATGACAAGGGCAGCTACATTCATACTACCTACTATAATCACCTCTGAATATCTTCTTGGGTGAAATTTTTGTTTCCTTTAGGCAGAAACATTTCTTGCTGATACAGTTGGCTTATTGATTTGTTTTGATTTGCATACTTAAAAATTTATATGTTTCATCTCCCACTCACTAAATTTATCATTCTTACTTTTGTAACATTTAAATTAAAATATTTGTGTAATCATTGGAACAAAAGGTCCTTAAGAGATTACTTAGATCTTTGTGCCTTCACATAGAGTTAAATAGTCCCTTGGAGATGATTATTTCAATCTAGGTTTAAGAGAAAAAATAATCTACATCTTTTAGTGTTAACCCCTTCCAGTGGCTTTTGGGAACATTCGAAATAATGGAAGAGGAGGTGGAGAATAGCCTGGAAAAACTTCAGTTGGCTTCTGGTAGTTGCTGTAAACCCTAAGAGAATGGTATAAATTCAGGCAGTGTGAATTTAATAGCATCTCAGGGCACTCTGGGAATCTCCCACAGTGCCTCAATATGGCAATCAGTTATTTGTTGCAAGTGCCTGTTATGCTCCAACTTATTTTAACTCTGGACATTCCCTTTATTTTTTCCTCTAAAATTGTTTCTTTCACCCTTTATGATACATATCCTATATTGGGGAATTAGATCACTAAGTTTTTTGTTTTTTTTTATCCTCACCCGAGGACATTTTTTGATATTTTGTTCAGATAGAGTGGGAGGGAGAGAGAGAGAGAAAGAAACATCGACGTGAAAGGGACACATCGAGTGGTTGCCACCCACACAACCCAACCAGGGCCGGGGACAAACTGCAACCGAGGTACATGCCCTTAGTGGGAACCGAACCCGGGTCTCTTGGGACCGCAGGCAGATGCTCTAACCGCTGAGCCAAACCGGCCAGGGCAGATCACTAAGTTTTGATGAACAAGATATTAAAAAATCTCAATGAATAAAAGTGAGAGAGAAAGGAAAAGGGCAATATTCAAGGTCACATAATCGGCCATGTTTAACATTCAATTGCACACATAATCTAGCCAGGCATGGATATATCTAATGTGATACATTGTATGAAAACTATAGCAGAACATTAAATTATTCTAATTTAATTTCCCTAGGATATTCTGTAATCATTTTCCTTTTAGAATCAATAGGGCAATCTGATAATGAAATCTGGGAATATACTGGAAAGAGTAACTTGAATTGATAACAAGGTGACAACTGTCAGAAAACTGGGTTTAGAGTTCCCAAGACAACCATCCACCTACAGTCATATTTTATAAATGTGGAAAGGAACCATGTATGTTTGTTCACATTATTTCATTGATTTGGCAGATGTTAAAAGAACATGAATTATGGTTTTTAATACCTTTCCTTCCCAAATCTGTTATTTTGTAGAGCAGTGCTACTTAAGCCATGTCAAGGAATACATGTTTTAATATGTTCCTTCACAGTCAGCAATAGTGATTTTATCCTATATTCATTTTTACTTCATCCAAACCTGCCACATTTAAGAAAATAAATATGTTTATATAATTTAGACATGCTAGGCAAAAATAGGTTGGGTATGAATAAAAAGACACATCAGATATATAGGTGAGAGTGGATGAGGCACAAGATTCTCCACTTTTCAAAGATGCCATCAGGTGTCATTCTGTTGGAGTGGCAGAATAAAGAAAATAAAATGGCTGTCAGATAATTCATTGAAGGCTATGCAAAGTATAAGCCACGGAGTAGATGTTAAAAGCAGTTTTTTAATAGCTGAATGGAGAAATGAATTTGGTGACAAAAACTGTAACTAGCCTTATGGTTTTGGGGAATTAAGGAAATTTTATTCTGAAGAACTTGTCTTGCTTTTAGAACTGTAACAGAAACTATAAACACAATGAATTGTGCTCCCTGATTAAAATACAGACACAGACATTTAGTAAATATGGATTTATTTAGCTGATAAAAGATATAGTTGTGTAGACCTGGATGGCAACATGAAACAAGGAATGTTCCTTGTGATTTTGAAAGGAGTATTCTTTTATTGTTAGATGAAATATCCCATAGGTGTCAATTAGATCCAATTGGTTGATAATGCTGTTGAGATCAACTACATCCTGATAGGTCTTCTGACTATTGGATCTGTCCATTACTGTTAGAGGGGCATTGAAGGCTCTAGCTATAATAGTGGAATCACTTATTGCTCTCTGCAGATCAATCAATATTTGCATTATAAACATTGATGCTCTTTTGTTAGGTGTATGCAGAGTAACTATTGTTGTCTTCTTGAAGAATTGACCCCTTTATTATTATGTAATGCCCCTCTATCCCTGATATTTTTCTTTGTGCGGAAGTTTGCTGTCTGAAATTAATAATAGCTATTTCAGTTTTCTTTTGATTAGTGTTAGCTTGATAGATCTTTCTCCAATCCTTTACTTATAATTGTATGCATTTTTATATTTAAAGTGTGTTTCTTGTAGACAACATATTGTTGGGTCTTGTTTTTTGAAAATCCACTCTGAAAATCTGTCTTTTAATTGGTGTATTTAGACTATTGGTATTTAAAGTAATTATTGATATGGTTTGATTAGAGTCTACCACATTTTCTTTTTTACTGTTTTCTATTTCTTGTGTTTGTTCATTGTTCTTACTTTTGTCTTTTACTTTTTCCTGCCTTTTGTGTTTTAATTGGGCATTTTATATGATTCAATTTTCTCTTTTCTTACCATATCAACTATACTTTTGTTTTACTTATTTAGTAGTACTTGTAGAGTTTGCACTATACATTTACAACAAATTTAGATAGTTTCAAATTATACCATACCAGGTCATAGTGCAAGTACCTTACAATAACGAAGTATATCTAATTCCTCCCTCCTGTCTCTTAGAGCATTTCTGCCAACCCTTTTACTTATCCATAAATTATAATCATTGAATACATTATTGCTAACATATTTCTCAGCAAATTATTGTTTGTTAGAACAATTAAGAATAAAATAATAGTTATTATTTTACCTTTACTAATTCCTTCTCTAATGCTCTTCCTTTGTTTATGTAGATCCAAGTTTCTGGCCTACATCATTTCTATTTTTGCTGAAGAGCTTTTAAAAACATTTCTTGTTGGGTAGGTGCACTGTCAATAATTCCCTACTTTTGTTTGTCTGAGAAAGTTTTTATTTCTTATTCACTTTTGAAGGATAATTTCACAAGGTACAGAATTCTATGTTTGTAGGGTTTTTAAAAAACCAATGCAAATATTTTACATCACTCTCCTCTTGCTTGCATGGTTTTGAGGAGAAATCAGGTGTAATTCTTACCTTTGTTTTTCTATATGTAGAGTGGTTTTCATCTGGATTCATTCAGGATTTTTTTTATGTTTGTTTTTCTGTAGTTTGATTATGGTACGTTTAGTTTTTATTGTTTGTTTTGTCCTTCTTGATGTCCTCTGAGCTTCCTTGATCTGTGGTTTGGTATCTGATATTGATTTGGGAAATTTTCCAGTCATTAGTTTAAAATATTTCTTCTGTTCCTTTCTTCTCCTTCGGATATTTCTATTATGTGTATATTATACATGTTGTAATTGTCCCTCAGTTCTTTGGATATTATGTTCCATATTTTCAACCTTTTTTCTCTTTGTTGTTCAGTTTTGGAAGTTTCTATTCATATATCCTCAAGCTCACTGATTCTTTCCTTAGCTGTGCTCATTCTACCAATGAGCCCATCAAAGGCATTCTTCATTTCTGTTATGGAGTTTTTTTATTTCTATCATGCTAAGGACTCTAATGGAAGTAGTAGACAATATACAAGAACATATTGGTGATGTAAAAAGAGAGATGGAAATTCTAAGAATCAAAAAGCAATGCTAGAAAAAGCTGAATTTGATATTGTAACAATTTTAATTCTCTATAAATTAATATAAAATTCAACAAGATATCAGTTAGTAGATTTTTCCCAATATGATAAAATCATTCTAAATTTTATTGTAATAATTTGGACTCTGGCATATGCTTACTTAGGCTAGCAGATACAAATCAGGCAAATATCTCAAAATATAAAAGAAAATGGGAAATATAATGACTTCTTTGTCATAGTACAGACAACCACATGCTATTCTCTATATTTTCTCAATTTGGAGAAGATGGCTTTTGAACTCAGCAGAAAGCTAAGGAGTATATTTTAAAGCCTGTGTGCCCTTTGAGTTTATAAGCTTGGGGCACAAATCAGGTATTCAATAGTCAATAAATTTTTAATGCTGTAATCCACAGTAATGTTCATATCACATATTGCTACTAAGAGTCTACAATACTCAAACTCAAAATTTCCATATCATTACCTTTAACAATTAATTCCACTAGTGTTCGGTGCACCCACTGATGACGATTCTCTGCTTTGCTCAACTTCCACTTTATGATTCACCCTCTGGCTCTGAATAATATTGCTTTCATTTATCCCTGTGTTTATCACATAAGATTTAGATTTATTACCTTTTAATTGTTTTGTTGCTTGGAATGCCTCTCTTCTACCCATTTTCACTTCTGCTCAGGCCTTGGTTCTTCCAAGAAGCTGTCTGCAGCTACTAGGAGAGACATGCCTCTCATTTATTACTCCATCATAGCCAGTAAGTAGCTTTTGGCATATTCTATTAAAATATTCTTTAGCTTGTTTTCCATGCTTGTCTTTTATAATGTAACATTTAACAAAAAATGAGCAAACAGAAAAGAAAAACAATAAAATTTGAGGTATATTTTGTGTTGATTTGAAATATACTCTATATAAATTAAGTGGAAAAAAGAAGCTGTAGATGAATATGTGTATATAATAAGCTCACAGTCATAAATATGGTCTGGCAGCATGTACAGAAAGTTGAAAACAGTCTAGGAAGAGAGAATGAGAGTGAGAGTGATATATACTTTACAATTTGCTGCCTTTTGTCATGTTTATGCCTTTTTCATTGAGATATTGATTTCATAGTAATAATATACCATAATAAACATTATCTCATTCCACACACACAGACACACATAGACACCTGGAATTTTTTGTTCCAGTCTTTTATTCACTTTTAAAAAATGTTCTGTCCCTACTATTATCAGAATTATATCTTTAAAATTGAGGATCATAGATGGTAGGCATTTTGCAATAGGTTAGACAGTCTATAAAATAAGCAGTCACTCACCCCAAATGCCCATAGGACCCCCATTGACAAAAACTAATTTTTTTAAAGGATGGACTTTGTTGGTTTCTCTACTCATACTGTTTCCTGTATCTGTCATCTTCCTTTTTTTGGGAGGGGTATTGTTTTTATATTTTACTAGATCATCTTTCAGTCATATTATTTTTCAGGGAAAGAGCGCATCTATTATATTTTCTACATTTTTTTCATGTGTAAGAGTCTCTTCTTCCCATGATTAAATAAGTCTAGGGTACAGCGTTCAAAATATTTTGCTGTCATACTTTTTTAAAATTATTATTCTCATCCGAGGATTGTTCAGATAGAGTGGAAGGGAGAGAGAGGAAGAGAGAGAGAAAAACATCGACATGAAGGGACACATTGAGTGGCTGCCACCTGCATAACCCAACCAGGGCCAAGGACAAACCGAAACCGAGGTATGCACCTTAGCGGGAACTGAACCCAGGTTTCTCCGGTCCACAGGCCATTGCTCCAACCACTGAGCCAAACTGGCCAGGGCAGAATATTTTGCTCTCATACTTTTGAAGACATTTCATCATTGAAACTAGCCTCCCCTGTTGAAAAAAATAAAGTGTAATTCTCCTTCTTTATTATGTATCCACCAATTTTCTCTTTTTCTAGGATATTGTCTTTTGGGTTCAAAAATAGCCCTAACATCCCTCAGAAGAGGGGGTGGGGGGTTGGGGGGGTGGGAAGAGATAAACCACAGAACTTATATGCATGTATGCATGACCAATGGACATGGACAACTAAGCTGGGGACGGGGCGAAGGTGGGGTGGGGTGGGGGGTGCCAAAGGGGTAAAAAGGTAAAATATCTGTAACAAAAAATAAATAAATAATTCATAAAAAAAAAAGAAAAAAGAAAAAAAATAAAGTAATTATTGATTAAAAAAAAACCAAAACAAAAAACAAAAATAGCCCTAACATGTGAATAAATGTAATTCTTTTTATATATTTTTTGAAAATTGGATGTTTTATTTTTCAGAAACATCACATATGACTCATAGTTGCTTACAAGAGACCCACCTCACAACAAAAGACTCACATAAGTTGAAAGTAAAGGGATGAAAAAAAAAATCTTCCAAGCAAATGAAAGGGGAAAAAAAAGCTGGGGTAGCAGTACTCATATATGATAAAATAGATTTCAAAATGAAGGCCATAACTAGAGACAAAGAAGGCCACTACATAATATTGAAAGGATCTATCCAACAGGAAGATATAACGTTGGTAAACATATATGCACCCATTATAGGAGCACTAAATGTAGTTCTTATTCTTTTTGTATTTAGAATCTGTATGCTTGAACTTTTATATTACTCTTAGCAAGAACAAATTAAATCGCAGAAACAGGAAAATGTCTTGGTCTTACCAATGCTAGAGTGTTCAGGAAAGGAGTGAGTGGTGAGGACAGTGAGTAGATAAGATTAAAATAGTTATTTTTAAATTTTCTTTTCAGATCAGTGATACTTAGTTTCTCATGGGTAAGAGTTTAACACCTCTCAGAAAGAGAGTTTCCAAAAGCAATGGACTATTTTTTCAATTTATTTAAATGCCTAGATATGTAATTGTGAAAATTATCTGACAGAACCAGCAGTGCTTTGATTTCATATAGGAATGGGTAAATCTTCTACAAATTAGTCTACTTGCATAAAAATAAGTAATGGATATTTGAAAACTTCTGCAATAACACTTAATTCAGTCCAACTATCTTAATCAAAGCAATTCAGAGAAAGTTTCAAAAATTTTATGCAAATGAATGAAGGTTCAACTGGTTATCAATTGTGTGACAAATCCCATCACCAGAATGCAACCCTTTTCTACTTGTTTCCTAATAAGTACATATCACTTTATTAATATTCACCCATTTCTTTGTCACATTCTGGGGAGAATGAAATAAATCCTTACCTCCCCATTTTATAGAGGATGGGATTGAAAACCAAAGGAAAATAAATAATATACTGGTTTTATTCATTTATTTATGAACTCAGACAGCATTTTTTTTTTATGAATTTTTATTTATTTTTTTGTTACAGATATTTTACCTTTTTACCCCATTGGCACCCCCCACCCCACCCACCTCCACCCTGTCCCCAGCTTAGTTGTCCATGTCCATTGGTCATGCATACATGCATATAAGTTCTGTGGTTTATCTCTTCCCACCCCCCCACCCCCCCATCCCCTCTTCTGAGGGATGTCAGTCTGTGCCCTACTTCCATGTGTCTGGGTCTACTGTATTCCTCAGACTGTTATGTTCATTATATTCCGTATATAAGTGAGATCATGTGGTATTTGTCTTTTTCTGCTTGGCTTCTTTCACTTAGGATAATACTTTCCAGGTCCCTCCATGTCGTCTCAAAGGATAAGAGATCTTTCTTTCTTACCGCTGCATAGTACTCCATTGTGTATATGTACCACAGCTTTGTTATCCATTCGTCTACTGGTGGACACTTGGGCTGTTTCCAGATCTTAGCTATTGTAAATAGTGCTGCTATGAACATGGGGGTACATATATTCTTCCTGATTGGTGTTTCAGGCTTCTTAGGGTATATTCCCAGCAGTGGGATCACTGGGTCAAATGGAAGTTCAATTTTTAATATTTTGAGGTAGCACCATATTGTTTTCCATAGCGGCTGCACCAGTCTGCATTCCCACCAGCAGTGTATTAGAGTCCCCTTTTCTCCACACCCTCGCCAACACTTGTTGTTTGATGATTTGTTGATGGCGGCCATTCTGACAGGTGTGAGGTGATACCTCATTGTTGTTTTAATTTGCATCTCTATCATGATTAGTGATGTTGAGCATTTCTTCATATGTCTCTTGGCCATTTGTTTTTTTTTTTTTTTGTACAGATAGAGTGGGAGGGAGAGAGAGGAAGAGAGAGAGAGGGAAACATCGATGTGAAAGGGACACATCGAGTGGCTGTCACCCGCACGACCAACCAGGGCCGGGGACAAACTGCAACCGAGGTACGTGCCCTTAGCGGGAACCGAACCCGGGTCTCTCCGGACCGCAGGCCGACGCTCTAACCGCTGAGCCAAACCGGCCAGGGCGTCTCTTGGCCATTTGTATGTCCTGTTTGGAGAGGTGTCTATTCAGCTCCTCTGCCCATTTTTTAATTGGGTTCTTTGTCTTCCTTTTGTGGAGTTGTATGAGCACTCTATATATATTGCAAATTAACCCCTTATCTGATACATCATTGGCAATGATGTTCTCCCATACAGTGGGTTGCCTTTCCATTTTGATGATTGTTTCTTTTGCTGTGCAGAAGCTTTTTAGTTTGATGTAGTCCCATGTGTTCATTTTCTCCTTTATTTCTGTTGCCTGATGTGATGTATCAGTGAAAATTCTGCTCCATATGATGTCCGAAATTTTGTTGCCTACATTTTCTTCTAGAATGTTTATGGATTCACGGGTCACATTTAAGTCTTTTATCCATTTTGAGTTTATTTTTGTGTAGGGTGTAAATTGATGGTCTAGTTTCATTTTTTTGCATGTAGCTGTCCAATTTTCCCAACACCATTTATTAAAGAGGCTGTCTTTACTTCACTGTATGCTCTTGCCACCTTTGTCAAATATTAATTGAGCATATTGCCTTGGGTCCATTTCTGGGTTTTCAGTTCTGTTCCACTGGTCTATATGCCTGTTCTTGTGCCAGTACCAGGCTGTTTTGGTTACAGTCGCTTTGTAGTATAACCTGATATCAGACAGCATTTTTTGAACTCCAACTATAGCCAGACACTACCATAGGCACTGATGACAAAAAGATGACCAAGGATTTTTCAGTGTAGGACAGACATACAAAAAAATCATTACAATACAATTTCTACAGAGTACTACTAAATTAAATGAAAATGTGTATTTCTGTGACTTTGAACACACTTCTATCTGCCTAGAATGTGCCTCCTATGCCACCCACAAAGGCTCTGTTACTTCCACTTAATGAAGCCTGATGTAATCTCTAAGGAGATTACACCTCTTTGTCCTCTGACTGTATCTTGTTTTACCATTGTTTATAGGCCTAATCATACTCCGTTGCATTTATTCATTTACATAAGTCTCCTACAAAGTTGTAAATTATTTAAATCATGGGCAAAGTCTTTATCTTTTTATACACATTACCTATAAATGTACTGAGATATAGTAGATTATTTTTAAAATTGTCAAATGACTGATTTCTCAACAAGAATACCATGAGATGGGAATCTGATAGATTGCTTTTCTTTATTCCTCTCAGTCTAAGGCAGTGATTTTCAAAGTGTGGTCTCTGGACTATTATAAACATCATCTGGGAATGTGTTAGAAAAGCCAAAGTCTCAAGATATGTTCTACCTCTCCCCCAAGATCTATTAAATCAGAAACTCTGGGGGTGGGGCTCAACATTTTGTGTTTTTAGTAATCTCCCAGGTGAGCTAAAGTTTAAGAACTGCTGTTCTAAGAAAATTGTGGGCATGGTGCCTGGTGGTCATTGTGTTTCTCCCCAAATGAAAGAGAAGGGGTAGATAAAAATAAACAAGTCCTTAACATTCTAGAATATTAATTATGGATCAGTCCTGAGAATTGGGCCATAGAAGAAAAGGCAAATTTTCATGGGCATGAATGACACACGACAATCACATAAGACATGACACTGAAAGCAGATAATGCACCAAAAAGCGATAAAAACAGAAATAGAGCACAGTGTACCAGAGAGCTACAACAGTAATGACCAGAAGATGAAGGTAAGTCATCAGGAAAAACTACAGAACAGGCAAGTATGTGTGCAGGAGCAGGAGAGCAAGATTTAGTGGCAAAGTCCAAATAATTGGACTAGGAATAACTGAAGACTAGGTTACTGCAAAAGAAATATTCAAGTCTTTGCCACACCCAGAAGAGTTCAGAAGGTGAAAGTGAGAGAAAATGGTAATATATAAATATGAAAGATAATTGAAATAGAGACCCAAGCACCCGTGGTTCGAGGTAATTCACTAACTTCCTACGTGAAGAAGGATGGCGAGTCAATAGTGGATTCATATCTGCCATAATATCTACAACATTCTGATTGTGTGATATAGCCAAATTGTCAAGGGAATGGACTTTAGCATTCAACACAATGAGATTCTAATTCTGGTTTCCCTGATTATTACCTGTCTGCATTTCAGTATTTTTATCTAAAAATAGAAATAAACATGTCCATCACAATAGATTAGTTTTAATAATAAATGATAAAAATGGCAATAAAGCATCTTACACTCTAGCTGTATAAGGTATTCAATAAATGATAGAGACTATTATATTTAGTTTAAGAATTTTGTTATAAGTTCTTTATATAATAACCATAATATCTGTGTATCAATTTCCACAATATGATAAAGTGATTCTCATAAAACCCCACTGTGTCATAAGTGCCAGTTAGTAACCTAAATGTAGTGTGGTGGTGGTGGTGGTGGTGGTGTGTGTGTGTATGTGTGTGTGTGTAGGCAAACTCCAATTCCATGATACCATTTCATTTCTCTTCTACTTACTGTTGGTTTATTTATTTATTTTAGTAATTTATTTTTGTTACAGATGTTTCTCCTTGTTCCCCCATTGACACCCCCCTCCCAATATCCCCTGCCCCGCTTCCCCATCCCCAGCTTTGTTGTCTATGTCCATTGATTATGCATACATGCATATAAGTTCTGTGGTTTATTTATCACTATTCAAATGATAGAACAGATTATTTGATTGCTACAGTGGAACAGTTGTTTACATAGCATCAAAGGAAAAATAAATTTTGTGGTATAATGCTATTAATTTGGCCAAAATACATTTCATACAGATTATTGTGGTCTACTCAAAAACAAAACACATGATGGAATAAAGGGCCCCCTATGGCTTCTTCCAACTTTTATTAAGAGGCTTTAAGGAATAAAGTGGGATTTAATTTCGTTTACTTTGTCATCTGCTCACACTGATTTGATTAAGCCCAGAGAGATTCTAGTAAAAATATAATTTGTAATACTTTAATCATGGTATGGTGTAAAGTGCACTAGGCAGGATTAGAGTATCAATTGGCAGTTTATTAACTGTGAGATCTTAGGTAAGTCACTTCATCTCTCTGAACCTCAATATTCCTCACCTGTAAAATGAGAATAAGGTGATGCACGCACTAGCCTTCACAGGATTATTTTGAGATGCAAATATATGTGAATGCACTGTTTAAAATGTGCACATGTTAGCTATTCTCTATTCTATGAGGAATTATTTCTTTGTTTATTTACCAAAGGTTTCACATAATCCTGCCTGAATCCTGACTTTTTAGATCTTGCCAAAACATATCTGTAGATGCATCTAGGTTTCGATCTGTAAATGATGTACAGAATAAACACCATAACCATCACCTTGCTTTGCTATATAATCAGACATTTTAGTTCTGCCCTGTTAGAAAAATAAAAATTCCCTATTTTTTCAAATTGTCTACTGATGAGTGAACTGCATCCTTACCCCCACCACCAAATTTTATAGTCTTTAAAAAATGGAGACAGCAAGAATAGTGTTTATTATAAGAGGCATTAATAACAGCCTGCTGAATAAAGGCTGTCTGTTATATGTCAAGTGGTTCTAGAATACTGTGCCTCACAGTTCAGAAAATAATGTTAACCTAAAAGAGCAGGTGGTGAATCCTAATTCAAGGAATGATGTTTGTTGTAACAGGTTGTCCTTAGAGCTAAGGAAAGTCTTTATCATCTGTCTGAGCATAAGGTGTTCTGGTATTTAAGAAATGGGTAAATAAAGAGCTACTATGTAAGTCATAGAGAGATGGCCAATTACAAAAATAAAATTTAGGATATAAATTAGTATTAAAATTGTATAGAGGAAGCACTAGGTAGAGAAAGATAGGTTTAAACTATGGTCTAGATAGGCTCAATTTCTAGTTCTCTGACTTACTGTGAAGGTTAGCACAAGTCACTGAAATTCTGAACCTCTGTTTTCCTATCTATTAAGTGAGGATTATAATCTCTACCCAGATAAATTGTTGCAGAGATGTAAATTACTTCTGAAAGTATTCACCGTAGTGCCTAACACAGAGAAGGTACTAAAAAATCTGTTTCTATGACGTTCTTTTCTTTTTTTCCCTTTCTTTTCCTTTTACTCATCTTTTCTTTTATCTCCCCTAGGACCCAAATCACCTTTTTTATAAGGCAATTTATAAACATATACAGTGACTTCAAGCTAGCTTAGTTTTTCTTACCATTGTAGTAGTTATGAAAATGACTAATATATATTTCTGAATATTAAAATACCTGTATTACTCATATTTAAATAGACACAAAAATAAGAACTGGTGAGTGGTCAGAAAGCAAAGTTAAGAACAAGAACTTACTTCTGAAAAAATGGTTGATTCTATGGCCAGGCTGGGAAAGTATGAGGTGGACCTGGAATATTTTATGGGACCAGAAAGTTACGAGATGTTCAAAGAATGATCAAGATATTGTTCCTAGAACCCAGGAACAAGCTTGATGGGGATACCTTTGGCCAAATCTGGGACAACTGGAGCAGCAAAGTTATGATAGTAACGAATTATAACTCACTGATAAAACATAAATTCACGATTCCATATAAATATAAATAATAAAATAAACATAAAAATAAATAGGGAAGAAGGAAAAGCTCTTCATTACAGTAGAATACCAAATAACTAATGTAGACAAAATGATGGAAATGAGAAAAGTAGCATTTGGCAACCAAATTGCTAATAATTCAGGTAAGAATCATCATGCTCAAGTTTTCTCATATGTAAATGAAAAAAAATTATAATATCAATATCCTGGATCATTGAAATGATTAAAAACATTAATCATGGCCCTGGCCTGTTTGGCTCAGTGGTTACAGCGTCGCCTGCAGACCAAGGAGTCCTGGATTCGATTCCGGTCAAGGGCATGTACCTCAGATGGGGTTTGTCCCAGGCCCTGGTTGGGGTCCTGCCGGAGGCAACCAGTCAATGTGTCTCTCTCACATAAATCTTTCTCTCTTTCTCCCTCCATCTATCTGATGATAAACAGAAAAATATCCTTGGGTGAGGATTAAAAAAAATTAATTGTGTTAGATATTTAGCACTGTGTCTGAAACGTATTAAGCACTCAACATGTTGCAGCTATTATTGTTATATTACAGGCCAAAAACAAATTTAACACATCATCTCTCTTTTAGACCTTACTTGGGAGCACTTCCATGTGCTCATAGGAACATATATCTAACTTCATTTTACTACCAGTTAATACTTTGTTATAATTAAGTTTGTATGTCTGTCTTTCTCACTACACAAATAGCTCTGTGGGGGTGGCAAACCTCTGTTTTCTCATCTTTGTGGCCCTAGTGCCTAGCATACAACAAGGTGCATATATTCTAAAGAGTTTTACAAAAGACAACACACTAGCATGTGGGTGCTCTATGACTATTCTTGACTAAATAATGGAAGGAAGGGCACAGGGAGAGCGCAGAAGGAAGTCCTATAAACAGAAACATATAAAACATTGGTTTATTTCATCAAGCAAATGTTTCTTATAATCTGAAAGGCTACATACATTACCTGTAATTGTGATTGAATTGGAGATTCTCATTTCATTAGGATAACCAACCACAGGCTATTGACTATGGTTTGCAAAGGAGGCAAGAAAGAAGCAAATGAATGGATCAATTGCAAGCATTGTCCTTTTGATTTTGGCAGCCTGGATTTGAAAAATGATTAATCAAGACTGTTCAAGCCATCACGATCAGTTATAATTCAAGACAAATGAAAACAGAGAGTGTTTACTTACTGCTCATGAGAATTTCTAATTCCTTACATTCTTCTTAGCCCACATGCAAAAATTTGTGCCAGGTTATAAGGTGGTTTTGCAAAGCAGACAGATGGGTCCACTACAAAATCATTTATTTAGAATTCAGTCAAGGTACTCATTTCCATACTAATATTACTGGAATTCTCTGATTTGCCTTTCTTTTATTTATTTACTTTTATTTTTTATCCTCACTGGAGGACATTTTTTCCATTTTTTTGTTCAGATAGAGTGGGGGGGGAGAGAGAGAGAGAGAGAGAGAGAGAGAGAGAGAGAGAGAAACATTGATGTGAAAGGGACACATCAAGTGGCTGCCACCCACACGACCCAACCAGGGCCGGGGACAAACTGTAACCGAGGTATGTGCCCTTAGCGGGAACCGAACCCGGGTCTCTCTCGACCGCAGGCTGACGCTCTAACCACTGAGCCAAACCAGCCAGGGTTAATTTGCCTTTCTTTATTTCTTTAATTATTGTATTTTGTTTCTCTCCCAGATTCATAAATGTATCACACAGTGATGCAATTAAAAAATAATTTTTCCCAAAACACTTTGATGTTCAGGGATGATTTTTCTTTTCCTTAGATTATTTAAAAGATTCTCAGTATTTGTTCAAGAGTTAAATTGCCCTTCAAATATTCTTTTTAATTTTGAGACATATCTACTGAAAATATTCCCCATAATAATTATTCTGTGGTCTTTGGAAAAAATTTGTCATTCAATTTGAAGGCAGATTAAAAACAGTCAAATGTTTGTGTATCTAAATATGATTAAATGTCCCTACAAATATATATATTAGTTTCATTTTTCTTGACAGATTTACATAGCTGCTTGAAATTGTTTTGCCTCTCTTTTCAAAATGCACAAAGGACTTTAAGGAAGATATTTGTAAGGATAACATTTAATGTCAGATACCAATCATCTTTATGTGTGTTTGTGCATGTTTCTTGTTGCTTCTTATACATTAAAAATACATTGTACACACATATAAATATGTCTAGAAGAGAAGGTATGGTTCATTTTATTTTAATAAAGAGTGAAGTCAGAAGATGAAAATATGATTGAAGACTATTAAAGAGAAAGTTCAAATTCTTTAAAATGAACAGAAACTGGTAGAAAAGAATGGTAGAAATAATGTATAAACCTTTAAGGCACAAGAAATCTTGAAGTACTAGGTTGGTTGGATATTAGAGACACATGGAAATAGCCTATCACTAGATTATGATCTTCCACTCACAAGAGTAATCAGCATTTCAACTCCAGGGCTTAAATAATCAATATGTTGGTTATATTCTTGTAGGGAGTCAAATGTACTCTGAGGAATCTCACAAAAAATAAGCAAATAACATTAAATACAAGTTTGTCTCACTCAGGTAATATTTAGCTCTCATATGTCTGTTATCTTTTAAGTAAGTATTTTTAATAAAAGGAGAAAATAAAAAAGCCCTAAATAATTTCTATGTTGTATGAGTGACCATGCACAAGTCTTCAGAAAAAAATCAGTAAGTAAAGTGACCATTAATAAATAGAGAGGATAGGAATTAAAATGCCTGAACAGCATGGTTTCATTCATAAAACAGTTGTTTCCAAGACCACAGTATGACCTCAAAAGGCCTCACACTCCCTTGAGTATCCTACATTTAAATGTGTGTTGAAAGCACAAATCCTCCATCATAGAGTGGAGTTAAGGGCTGGAGGGCAGGATGGGGGAGGGGCCTCAGCTGGCTCTCCAACTCTGGAATATTTTATCATCATGCAGTTGGTTAAGATCAGGTAGGGGAATGCAAACAACATTCTTTTGAAAAGTAATTACTACTTATATGGTCTTTTTACATTGGACAGAAACCTAAATTTCTTTCCAGTTGAACGTAGACCTTACTCTATTGAAAGTTGAAAGTTGACTTGAGGAAGTAATGAGTAACTCTACACAAAGACAATCCTTTGATCCTTGAAAGCCTAAGATCATCCCCAAACCACTGTTATTTTGAGAAAATTTTGGGAACAAAAGCACGATCTACTTGCAGTGGTCAGTTTGTAAAGATTAAAAAATATATGAATAAGCCCAAAGTGCTTCTGAAAAGCATAACATTCTCCTTAATTGAGTGCTATTTAATTTATTTTGCATAGTAGATACTTTTCCTGAGCCACAACGCATACTAGACTTTCTATTCTTCTTTGCTCTCAAGTGTGAATTTCTTAGCTCAGAATTCAGCTTAAACATCATACACACAGGCACACACAGGATTAGAAAAGAGAAGTGCAAAGTCACTCTAAGGCACAGAATGCAATTTCTTGATCAGATAAAAAGATTGTTTCAAAGTAAAGAAGAAATATAAAAAAAGAGGGTATCAATCAGAGGTCCTTCATTAATTCATTTCCCCCTCAATCATTATTGAGATTGTTTTCAAAGACAATCTCAGGTTATGCTAGGTGGGCACAGGGACCTCAAGGAGAAAAAGGATTGCTTGTGAAGCCAACACCATTCAAGTTTTTCAAATACTGAACAACAGAGTGTCCTGGCAAGCATATATTCTTGACTATCTGGCAGGTATATCCCTGTTATGGACCATCTGATTTCTTGAAGCCTGGTAAGAGTAATTTGCTTTCTCACATAATATGACAATAGAGAGAAAATGCACTTGCTCTATGATCGATGTCAAGTATCCATTGGAGGAAGGCTGGGCAGTGATATTTCATATTGAAGTCTAATACATTGGTATTTTAGTTTATAGACTCCAGTCTTAATTTAGTATCTTTGTGAGCAAGTCTCATCAAATGTGCTAGAGGCATATCTTGTTTTATTATGGTTTGTTTTATTGCGCTTCTCCGGTGCTGCATTTTTTTTACAAACTGAAGGCAAGACCCTCCACCAGCAAAAAGATTGACTCTCTTTATTGTGATACTTGCTGTATTACAGTGGTCTGGAACTAAACCTCCAGTATCTCTGAGGTATACCTGTACTTAAAGACCTTTACATGATGGAGTTTTGGCATCTTTAAGGTTGAGGACCACAACATCGAGGTGGCTCTGTTTTAGTGACATCTTCCTTCACCCCTTCCATTTACATTTCTGCACACAACACTAGCTCTTTTCTAGGGTGGAAGAACCATCTTTAGCCTTCTTTCTTCCTTTTTTTTAAAACCTCACCCTAGGATATGTTTATATTGATTTTAGAGAAAGAGGAAGGGATAGAGAGAGAGAGAGAGACAGAGACATCAATCTGTTGCCTCACATACATGCCCTGACTGGGGACTGAATCCACAACCTGGGTGTGTGCCCTGACCAGGTACTGAACCTGAAACCTTTTTGTGTATGGAATGATGCTCCAACCAACAGAGCCACCCGACCAGGGTTATCCTTGTTTCTTGTCAGTGCAATATAATGGAAAAACATGCATTTTTGCCATTTTTTTCTTGTCTGATATTCTAACTATGCAAGCTTATTTCTGTCTTGGAGTCTTAGTGTTTATTAGTTTTCTTAGAATGTTCTTGGTGCCTTCTCATCATTCAGGTCTCAGCCCAAGTGCAACTTCTTAAACAAGCCTTCCCAGACCATCCAATCTAAGGTAGTTGCACCTCTGCATTACTTTCTATTGTATTAATCTTATTCATTTTTTATGTACTCATTTTATGCTCTTCCCACTAAAATGTAAGCAACCTGGGGGCATGGGCCTTGTATGTTTTGACCACCATTCACTTTCCAAGACCTAGAACACAGTATAGGATTAGGAAGCATAGGAGCTTAATAAACATTTGTTTCTATGAGTGAATGAATGAATGAATGAATGAACATGGCTCATAGATCTCTCTATGTGAGATCCTGAAGCAAATTACTTGAGGAAATAACTTTTTTTAATCTATTTCCCCATCTGTAAAATGGAGCTGCTGTGTCCTTTCAGAGAGGATTAACTGAAACGATGCATGCGAAAGTGTTTGGTACAAGATAATTGTCAATAAATAATTATTTTTTATTTTCCTTCCTATTCCCTTTTAATACACTTTTGTAATGCAAAGAAGGCTATTTTTAAATTCATCTAATTAGTAACTAACATTATTTTGCATTTTTATACTGCACATTTTAAATATCTGGGCTCTAGTCTCACACACCTTGCTTTATAATTATTTTTTTTTATTAAAACCAATATTCTCACTTCAGTAGAAGTAAACCTAGAACATTGAATTTCTTTTTATCACTACTTCTTTTTTGTATCTCTTCATCCTGAGGAAGTCACAATAGCACAACTTTCTTTACTCAAATATTTACTGTAGTAATAAAAATAGCTACAATTTACTGATCTGCTATGTGCTTGGCAAAGTGCTAAGTATTTTACATATTATTCTATCTAATTCTATCTCATAAATATTATGGCATTCATAATATTTAAATGAATGTCATGATTATTATTGTAGATGATAAGTTGAAATTAAAAGGGTCATGCTGAGAGGTCACACAATTAGCAGAAGAGAAGAGATTTGAAGCCAATCCTCTGACTCCAGCAACTTTGCTCTTAACTACTGTACTATATTATCTCCCCCGGAACTTACTGGGCCTTGGAGGTGCAAAGATCAACAAGACACAGTCTTTGTCCTTGAGAAGCATGAAATCCCCTTTCAGGTGCAGAAATGAACATAAGCAATTAACACATGCGATGAGTGTTGTTATAGAGTATATGGGTAGGCAAAAGTAGGTTTGTAGTTTGTATGGAAAATTATAAAATAATTAATAAATTATAATACAAGAATAAACTCTGTGTTTCACATACTCCCAACTCTAAACTTACTTTTGCCCATCCCTGTATATACAACTGGTCTGGCAGGTGATGAATAAGTTTGTATATGAAAGTTTTGGCAAAGCTGTAAAGAATAGTAGAAGCTCTCATATAGAGAATAGATGAGGGCAGAGGAGATGTCTAAATCACTGTAACAGTATACGCAAAGCTTAGAAGCATGGGAAAGCACAGTGTTCTGAGAAAAGACTGAGTCTCTGTGGAACTGAAACCTAGAGTGAATTTGTGTAGGGGTTGGGGAGTAAAATGTGGCAAAATGTGGGAAAGAGAGATGAAAGTGAGAATCAAGTCTTGGTGTAGATTGTTAAGGAGTTTGGACATTAGCCAATTTTACTTTGGAGAAAAACATCATCAAATCTGCTTTTCAGAAAGTTCATTCTAATTCTGAACTCTCTCATACTTATTTGAATGGTAGGAACACAGCTTTATTTGTAATGTCATCACTAGTCAAAATGTATATTCAGCTACTTTCCAAAAGTATGTTTCATCATTGTTTTCAGACTCCACTGACCCAAACAAACACATTTTACTTTTTTTCTTCCTCTGGAACCCCTCACAAAGATGATTGTTTATTAGGACAGAGAAAAACATGTCCTTAACATTGAAAAACAGGAGTGTTTATTTGGACAACTATTCCAGTTTAATGTACAATTACATTTACATGTATGCATTTGAGATTTCTCTGATTTATCCCTGTCCCCTCCTACCTTAGCTACCTGTAGATAAATATTGTGGTTTGGGATTTCTTTAACAACTTCTGAAAATACTTTCTTCTTTTCATCTATGAAAAACTATCCCCTTCTCAATCCCCCCACATTTATCCCAAATAATTACTTTTAACATTTTTCTTAATCTGGTATATACAATAGGTTGAAAACATCATGCCCGAACTCTTTGGTTTTTGACATGATATATATATATATACACCTGGCAGGCACTCTGTGTCCTTGATTAGATGGTTGCTAATCAGTAAAGGAGGACATTATAACTATGCTCTTGATTGATACTGAGATTTCAACTCAGGAAGCTTATGTTTTGTTGTTTTGTTTTTTGTTTTTGCCTCCCTCTGTGCCTTCAGTGATCACATCTAAGTCATTTTCCAATTCTTATTGCTGTCTGCCATCTATACAAAATGAATACTAATAGTATTTATAAAAACCTTTGTATCCATCTAACCTTTTAGCCTAGTAAAGTACTTTTCTTTGGAAACATTTTCTTCTTTCATACTTATGATTTTCCCCTCTTCATTCTGCCCTTGTCTTTTTTTTTTTTTTTTAATGTAGCATCTTTCACCCTGGCCAGTTTTGCTCAGCAGTTAGAGTGTTGGCCCTCAGAACAAAGAGTTGTGGGTTTGATTCTGGTGAAGGGCATACACTGGGGTTGCAGGTTCAGTCCCCAGCTCTGATTGTGGTCATGTGGGAGGCAACCAATTGATGTGTCTCTCTCACATCAATGTTTCTCTCTCTCTCTCTTTTCCCCTCTCACACACTCTATCTAAAAATAAATGGAAATATATCCTTGGGTGAGGATTAAAAATAAATAATTAACATAAAATCTAGCATCTTTTTATAGCATGGGCAAAATCAATGAAGTCTGTTTATTGATTAGATGTAGTCATGATAGGTGTGGATGGATCCCTTGGCATCAAGGTCTTTAAGAAGGATCTAGAGAAACATTTTAGAAATAAATAGTTTCTTTGACTGGGAACTAAAGCAATGCAACACAAAATTTACCAGTTTAACTGCTTTGAGAGAAGGATAGACATGTTTTCCCTTGAGAAAACTTTTATTGTTGTTGTTAATCCTCGCTCTAGGACACTTTTCCATTGATCTTCTACATAGACTGGGAGGGAGGGACACAGAGAGAAAGATATCCATTGGTTGCCTCTCCATTGACCCGACTGGGGCTATGGATCAAACCTGCAACCCAGGCACATGTCCTTGACCAGGAATCAAACCCAAGACACTTCAGTCCTTGGGCCCATGCTCTAACTGCTGAGTCAAACTTACCAGATCTAGAAAACTCTTGATCAATTCCCTAGATGTCTAAGATGATTAAATGATCTTGTAGGTAAACTTTTATATTAAAAGTCACCACCTGACCTAAAATCAACCACCCACTACCCTTCACAAACTTGAACTAATAATACTTTTTTATGTACACACACCTGCAAAAGTTCACTCCAGAATAAAGAATGTATCCATGGGAATTACTGTCTCTGATGTGGGAGGGGAACTTGTAGCTATGCGCAATGTCATCATTAGGACTCAAGCCAAGTACATGCTAGAAAGCTTCAACTGTTGATTGATAGCAAGTACATCAGCTTATTTGAAATACCATGGGGTTATCCAGTCATTTCATTTCCTAATTGTGAACAATTATTTGCATTTAATTTAGATCTCATCTTGCTGCCTGGAAGTCAGATGGCTACACTACCAGAGCCAGAGGAAGTAATTACATAATCTCCAATATCTTTCCATCAATTAATTTATTTGGATGAGTTTAAATGGTAACATAAGGAAGTGCTTGATGGTCTTAGCTATAGGCAGGCAAAGGGAGGTGATTATAAAATGAGTCATCTACAGTCTTCAGCTTAGCCTTATTATGGTTAGCTCATGCTTATTAAAGCAACACTGCAATCTTGAACTCGCTTTTCAGTAAAGATTAATGGAAGTTCTAGTAAAGTTTGGAAATGTATTAAACATTTTTTCTGGTAATTTACCAGTGTGCTTATTCAGTTTATTTAATTGTAATTAAATAAAGTCATAAGTTAGGATAATAACTCCTTTGAAATTTGTAAGTATAAAATGAGATCATATATGAAAAATTACTTCAGTCACTAGCCAATGACTATAATTTCTCAACGCTTGAAAGTCATTGTTTTTGTTATTCTTAATACCTATTTGTTTTTAGAAAAATACAAGGCAACAGCTTTATGAGATAAAATATCTCAATAGCCCTATCCTTCCTTTTCATTAGAAATGAGTTAGGAAAAGGGAGTTATTCTCTCTCATTCTTTCAAAAGGTAAGAGGAATAACAGAGGCTTAAATAACTAATCGTGGTTTTGACAAGTTTTTGCAGATTTCATGGAATTGTGGTTCTTAAGAATTTTGGTGTCTATAACCTGGTTTGTTGAGATAAAAGACCAAACAAACATCTGGTCAACCTACTCCCAAATACAACACCAAATAAACCAACCTGGGAGACTAGAGATTAGGAAGAGCAGGGGTGATGAGAAAGGGAGAAAATTAGTATCTTGTGTGCCAACTATGTGTTTGTACCTGAGCCAGACACTTGATATAAACCATAGGCAGATTTTGGAATTTATCTCAATTGCTGTTATTAAGTACATCACCCATTTTTCTTAGCCAGCTATACTACTAACTCTTGCACTTTTATACTAAGGTGGGTAAGAAGGATGGGAGGATGGTTTTGGCAATAAGGATAAAGGTAATAAATTGTAGTAAGGCCAGATTATCAGAGGAGATATTCTCTGAGGTTTCCTGCCCATCCTTCCTTCTCCTTTCACTCATGCCTGCAGGTTGCCTTCCCACAGTTACCCTGAGATGATGGAAATAAACTGCATTGTTTATCAGTGTCATGTGAGCAGCAGTGTAGTAGCTGTCCATACCTTCCAGGCTGTACTTGTGAGTTTCCAGTCACAAAATAACTCAGATTAAAGGGACTTCCTTTTTTATCTCTTCTCTCCCTTCTCTCTCTTCTGACAGGAAACTTCATCTTGATACCAGAGGCATATTATCTCATCTGATTTTCAAAAAGAAAACCTTTATAGCTTACTGAGGATTATGAGGCAACCATATTAATTCCATCCTTCTTAAGTGGGTTATCTGTATTGACATGGGATGTGAGTGGGGGTGAATTCCTCTATGCATACACAGTCATTTACAGTGGGTGAGAACTGAGAGGAAGCATAAAATGTATGTGTTTTTGTGAGTATATATAAGAGGCAGTTGCCTCTAAAGCATCCCAAAGGTAGGTACAAAGTGAATATTTTAGGATTCTCTATTGTTTTGAGTTATTAAACATTCTCTTTCCTTCTAGTAAGAAAAGTATTTACATATTGACTCTCTTAGGTCCATTTTAATGTAGAATGTTCTTAATCCCTTACCCAAGTATTTCTTCATGGAAATTATAAATAGTTGAGCATGTTCTTTTAAAAAATATTCATCTTATATGTATTCCTCCCATTCTGGATGTAATTTTCCTCTCTCCATTTATTTCTGCTTTTTCTTGCCTTTTTCCTATTCCATTTCATCCCTCTTATTTTATGCTGCTTCTTTTCACTATCTTATATTATCCTAAAAGACTCCTTATTTTCCATATGGACTATATAGTCCTGTCTTTTTTTAATTCCTGGAGAGTAAGTTTTTGTAAACAAAATTTCCCACACTCAGAAGGCATCATGAAAGTAGTTTGTTTCAAAACTAAAAAGGGAAATTCTTAACATGTTTCAAAGTGCAAATGGTGAGTTTCAGAATCTGAGGATGATTATCTGGACTGCTTCATCTTTTGATATTCATCAATGTCTAATAAATATGTCAACTGAAAATTCTATTAAGTGACAAGCACCTATAAAGCTCTACATGGACTCTGAAATAGCTAAACAGCCACAATACCTCAATACTCATTTTCAGGTATTTCAAATTCTCACTTGTAAAATGATATGGATTTTAAATTCAACATAGACACAAGCAACTTAACATATCTTTGGGTTGCCAGGAGCTCTGAATGATTCCACGGGCTGTTTAATGTACATCACAGAGTCTGTTCGCAGACTATTCTCCCTCTTCTCTCTTTAGAGTTTGCTTTCCTGGCAGTGACAATAATGAGGCATCCATAGGCAAGTAGCCATGGTGAGGGTACTTCCTATATTGCACTGCTTCAGTAAACCCACTCTTTGGCAGAGTAAGAATAATGAAAATGTGGAAAATATGGCAGGGAAGCACTGAAATCTCTTCAGCCACTGCCTCCAGTTAGAATTACTTTCCATTAAAATGACTTGTTGACTTAAGCACAATTGTTGATAGCATGAAATTTGGAGAAATAAGGACCTAAGTTCAAGCCATGACAGTGGAACACACTTGCTCTAGAATCTCGAGTTCCTTATAGGTAGATGGTGATGATTAAGTAGTACCTTTTCTACAGGGTTGTTATGAGAAAACCAGTAAATATTGCTTATAACTTATTTGGAACATTGCCAGGCAAACAGTAGGGGCCTAATCAATGGTATTTGCTATTCTTTTATAGAGTTCTATTTCACACTCTCTTCTAACCTCATAAAACTGCCATTCTTCTGTGAAAATATAATTAAAAAGGCAGAAAAACTCCAAATTTCAAATAATGCCCTCCAGTTCCTGACATTGCACTCTGCAACATTTATTGATGATGGCAATGATCGGAATAGGTGAGGTTATGCTGCTATAACAAACAATTCTAAAATTGAAATGTCTTGCCAGAAAACAGTTTATTTCTCAGCCCATTATCATTTGGACCATTGACTCTCCTTGAAAGACCTCTTCCTATGGCAACTCTGGGATCTAGATTCCTTTCATTTTACAATATAGCCATCTCTGAAGATTTTCATTAAAGGGTTTGTATGGTAAGGCCTTTGAGAGGGGTACATCATATCTTTCCACTTTCTACTTGCCAGAATCAGTCACATGGTACCCAAATAACTGAACCCAAGAGAAAGAAGTAGAATATGTGGCTTGTAGGCAGCTTGTGACACTATGATGATCATAATGAAGAGACAATGGTGGCATGTTTTGTTATTGCTAGGTTAAGATGATGCAAATATTAGGCTGCTTCCTCATCTGGACACAATATGAACTTATCTCATAGAGCAAAGTATTTTGACTTGAGTTTCAGAATTGAGATATGAACATATTTGTGAAGGTTTTTTTTATCTATCAATTGTAAATGCTTTTAAATCAGTTTTAGACCTTTTGCTTTTGCCCGTTTTTTACTCATGTTAGTCTGTGGAAACTTCTCAGGCAAGTGAGTGCTTCCCATCAAGTAAATCAATGGGAATGAGAGCTGTGTAAAAGAGGAAGGATAGGACCACAGCTACACACATTAACATGGATACATCTCAAAAATATACATCTGAGCAGAAGAACCAAGTGGCAAAAAAATGCATATTGTATGCTTTCATGTTAAAACCTGAAAAAAATAAATGTATTGTTTCAATAAAAGTATGTGAGCTACAAAACTACACAGAGATAAAGGGATGAACAATTAAAATTTTGGTATAGTGGATGCCTTTGGGAAGGAGATAAAGTAGGCAATTCAGGAAAAGAAATTTGGCAGGGGTAACTTAAAGGGTTATAGCTATGTTTAATTTTTGTAGTTAGGTGGCTAGTGAGCACACAGATATTCATTTTCTTATAACTCTTTAAGATAAACAGATACGTTTTATATGCTATTTTTTCTACATAATTAACAAAACAATTAAGAGGTAAAATTAGAGCTGAAAGAAAGGTAATAAATTTTCCTTTCTTTCATTGGTACTTTGTTTCATACCAAATTATATAATTTTGCAAGTTTTTATTTGGATAGGAATTACTTAGACATACCAGTTATATGTGGTGCAAGATATACTTGAATTTTAGATCATTAATTCATTATCTGATGTCTAACTTCAAATTCAGAACAAGGTAGTGAACCCCTAGCACTCTAAGTTTATATCTGATAAAAGTGCTCCATTTATCTTCTGTTGTATAACAAATCACCCCAAAACTTAGTGGCTTAAAGTGGCAACGTGTTCTCTCTCAGGATTTCTGTGGATCAAGATTCCAGGAAGTGAATGCCTGATACATTTAGATCAGTATGTCTCATGTAGATGCAGTCCAATAATGACTAGAGCTGGAGCATCTAGGGGCTGGCTGGGTGTCTTTCCCTAGATGTAGTATCAGGGTTTCCTCATATGATCTCTCCACTGTGCTAGTTCAGGCTTCCTCAAAGCATGGTGGGTTTAAGGCAGTCAGACTGCTTACACAGTAACTGGGTTCCAGTGTGGGTTTTCTACTGAATTATGCTAGAGAAAATTGCTTTTTGTGTCTTCAGCTGGGGAGGCAGGCAATGTCACTTTTGTTGTATTCTATTGGATATAAGTGTATCACAGGCCCTCTAAGAGTCCAAGGGACATACATTAGACTCTATCTCTTGATGAGAGAGTGATATGTGGACAGGAGATATTGCTGCAACCCCTTTGGAAAATACAATCTGCTACACATGGGTAATTGGTATGATGACTATATAGTTTATCATTCAAAATCGTACTATATTTTAGACTAACAAGGGGTGTTATTAATAATTACACAGAAATAAAAGGTTAAAATCTGGATTGTACTGGGCATACCATGACATATAGTCACCCTGGTAACTAAGCTGAAGAATTGGACTGGGCATTTCCTACCTGAAGATATTATTTAAAACACATCACCTTTGGGATGTACCTCATCAGAATGCATAGCCTTTATCTCACAGAGACAAAATGCACAGACATCAGAAGATTTTTTTTAAAAAAGTAATCAGAATGGAAAAATGCTTTGTAATTGCTCTGTGTTCTCTCTCATTTTATCATGGCTAGGTCACCCTTCCCTCCTCCAGAGAGTCAAATATTTAAAATTGCAAGTTGAGAATATTATCAGTGACACACACAACAGAAATTTCCATGTTTCTGAAAAACAAGTATTTTAAGCTTTATGCAGATATCCTTCTTATTATTAATAATCGTACTCTTGTGGGTGCTTTAACACAGTGTTTCCCATATTGTGTTCCATGGAACACTACTACAACTGTTGTAACCCAGGAGATTGACCACACTCAGACTCAATTTTTTAGTTTTTGGGGATGCTTTATTACTTGCGCAGGGACTGCAGCCAACCTACACAGAGGAGAACTGCAGCCCCGAGCTCAGGGAGAGGGTTGCTTATATAGGGCAGGGGTCATTCAAGAGTTTAGCAGAGCAAGCAAGCTGCGTGTACAGAAGCGGAGGCAGTTAGCGATAAGCAGGAGGGAACTGAGGTGGGAGGGAGCTGAGGCGAAAGGGAACTGGGTGAACTGGGTCAGCATACATCTATTCTGTTATTCATTTTATTATCTAAGTTTTAAAAACTAACAAATTTGAGACAGATATCAGCGGTCAGTCAGGTGCAATACACACATGTTGAACAGTTACAGTTTTATGGGGTAAAGGGAGCTTCAGTTTCTCCCTATCAGTTTCTTTATAGAACATGCAGGACACTCTGGCCTTGGGCCGTTTCTGTCCTCCCTTTTCCTGAAGGATGTTGCTTTTCAAATTCCCAGTGAAGGTCAAACTTTGGTTAATTTTTATGGGGCTAAAGTCGTCTATAACACAACTAGGTAATTGACAGAAAATATTTTCCATGGTAAAAGCAGCTTGAAATCCCTAAAAATTATATCCTTCCTCTTAGAATTCAAAATTCATTGTACTAAATGTTCTAAGAAGCCCCACAATAAGAAACTTGTTAAACGTTGTTTTTGGTCTAATCAAGTGTTCCCAGAATTCATTTGACCACAGAAAGAGCCTTTCTCCCCCTGAACATCACCACTTAACACTTGCAGGATTAGTTTTCTGTGAAATGTACTTTGGGGAACACTGCTTTAACCTAAGACAGAACATGAGTCATTTCAACATTTATCAAGAAACTTGGAATGATCAAATACAATTAAATCAACCACTTTAAATATAAAAGATCTAAGAAGAACGTATTTGAACTCTTTTACTAACAGATTGATTAAGTGTTTTAAAAGGTTTGTTGCTTCCAAGTATAGGGCTTAGATTAATAAATTTGCCCTGGGCTAATTTTTAATGAACATGTTCATCAAATAAAACTTACATACTTATCAGCACCAAGTACTAATGAGGACATAGATTAGTTATTCACATTCTATGTTGCCATAAAGAAAACGAACATGGGTTTAAGAACAACTGTAGACTGCATTTTTCTGCACATTTTAACATGTATTAAATACAGATAGCCCTTCAACATTAGTGCCCAACATCTAAATTGGACAGGACATTGAAGAGGTTCAAGACATAGTGCAGTAATACCCTAAACTCACCTCTTGCCATGGACACAACAAATTTATAGCTACATATGAAACAATTTTCCTCTGAAAGGACACAAAAACTAGAGAAAAAAAATGCCTCTACAGCCCTGGCCAGTTTTGCTCAGCGGTTAGAGTGTTGGCCTGCAGTCCGAAGAGACCCGGGTTTGGTTCCCGCTAGAAGCATGTGCCTTGGTTGTGGTTTGTCCCCGGCCCTGGTTGGGTCGTGTGGGTGGCAGTCATTCGATGTGTACCTTTCTCGTCGATGTCTCTCTCTCTCTCTCTCTTCCCCTCTCTCCCTCCCACTCTGAACAAAAAATGAAAAAATGTCCTCAGGTGAGGATTAAAAAAAAATGCCTCTACAACAAAAGGTAAAGAAACACACTGACAAGGGTAGGAGAGGCAGAGACATGACCTTTCCTGGGACCCCATCCCAGATGTGGTGACCTACAAGCTGAAAGAATACCCCCAAAATGAATCTCTCCCTGGTGGAGTGAAGGGATTGGGCCCCACATCAGGTACCCTAACACTACGGGCCACCATTGGACAGATGTGACCCCAAACTTCTTGTTTTTAAAATCAATGGTGTTCAAGAACAAGAGAACCATAGAAATGTAGGAAATAGAGAACCCACTCTTAAAGAACTCATGTGCAAACCCATAATTACCTCTGAGATTCCATGCAAAAACAATTTGAAAAGCACCTAGACCATAACTGAGGGAGACCCACTTACTAAACTTTATTTTTTAAATTGTTTTTGGTTTAACATTTATTTTATTTTGTATTAATTAATTTATTTTTGTTCCAGATGTTTCTCTTTTTTTCCCCACTGATTCCCCCCTCCCCACCCTGTCACTAGCCTTGTTGTCCATATCCATTGTTCATGCACACATGCATATAAGTTATGTGGTTTATCTCTCCCCCACCACCCCCTGTTCTGGGGATTGTCAGTCTGTACCCCACTTCCACGTCTCTGGGACTACCCCATTCCTCAGACTGTTATGTTCATTATATTCCACAAATACCCACTTACTAAACTTTAAATCAGCTGCCTCAGAAGCAGGAACCTATGGGGACTTTATCTGAGAAGGCAAGCACTGGCAGGTGCCATTTTTGCAATCTCATCCTAACCTGAATCTAAAATAGGGCACCATTTTTGTAGCCCTGCCTATAGCGTCCTAGCACCAGAGGGCATGTTCTGCCCACCTTAATCAGGCTGGGCTTCTGCCTCAAGCCCAGTCCTTCCTGGACAGCAGCTGAGACTAGCCAGTCCAGTACCTCAAGACTGGAGTGGCAGCCACTCGATGTGTCCCTTTTAAAATTCCAGCTTTCTCCATGTTCACATTACTAATTTCATACACATTTGCTACCTTTTCAGGAATGTGGCAGAATACAGAGGAAATTATGTCAACAGTCATAACAGTCTATGAATGTAGACCCTACCTATTTGGGCTAGGTTGCATTACCTTGGTCAAGATATTTCATTTCTTCTCATGTAAGATGATGATAGCAAAAACTCCATGTGTGATACTGTCATGAGAACTAGATGAAATAATCTATGCATTTAATTGTGGTGAGTGATAAATAAAACAAATATTTGTTTCCTTTTTCTTTTTTGAAATGTTTTTTAATTAATTTTTTTAGAGAGAGAGGAAGAGAGAGAGAAACATCAGTGTGAGTGAGAAACATCAATCAGCTGCCTCCTACACATCCCTCACTGGGGATCCATCCAACAACCTGGTCATGTGCCCCAACTGGTAATCAAACTGGGACCTCTCAGTCCATGGGATTAAGCTCAATCCACTGAGCCACAACGGCTGGGCATCCTTTTTTTTTTTTTTTCATTTATCTTATTTCTAACTAAAGCACAGGATTCTGAATGGCAGGAATTATATGTGATTTATATTTATTTGCAACTATCTTAGGATCTATCACAATGGCTTCAAACTATTTTGATGATAATTTGTAATAATAAAAATGCATTTGTATCATGTCTTGGTCCATTGATCCATCTTATACATATAACAAATATACATCTACATCTACATATACTCACATATATATGAATGAATACACACACACACACACACAACTGAAAAAAGTTTCACAAAATAGTACCCTTAGTTTGAGATGAAATCTGTTTTATTTTCCTTTATTCTATTCTTTATATTTTGTCATTAAAAACCCAGTTGCCATATATATATATATATATATATATATATATATATATATTCCTCACCCGAGGACATTTTTCCATTTTTTGTTCAGATAGAGTAGGAGGGAGAGAGAGAGAAACATCGATGTGAAAGGGACACATCGAGTGGTTGCCACCTGCACAACCCTACCAGGGCTGGGGACAAACTGCAACCGAGATACACACCCTTAGCGGGAACCAAACCTGGATCTCTCTGGACCGCAGGCCAATGCTCTAACCACTAAGCCAAATGGGCCAGGGCCCAGTTGCTACTTATAAAATTGATTTCATAACCCACTAATGGTTCTGATTGCAAGTTTTAAACAATGAAAAACACTGGAATATCACATAGTAGGCACTACATATTTGTTGAATGAGTACTTGCAATGTGGAAATTTTCTTCCTAGTCTCAGTCTCCCTGGCAATCTCCTTGCCAAAAAGGATGAGACAAATGACATATGTGTTTCCCATTTAGTAAGTTGTCCTCTGGGCCATTCTGTATTTGGGATATGTCCTTTTCTATAAACCATATAGCAGAAATATGCTATGGACTCTGACATCCCACTTACAATTTTAGTTGGTGTCATTACATACTACCCTCTGCTGGCATATGCCACTGTGCCTATGCAGCCAGCTATATAAAGCCCTTAGGGGTCAGAGACAATACTGGGCACTTCGTTTTCTTGTACATAGAGTTGGCTTTTTTGTTTTTCCAGAGACAATCAATCACTGACTCCCCACTTCTCCCCTGGTTTGAATTAGAGTTTCTGATTGGCACAGAATAAACTTACTCTTTTCATTTTTAACCCCAACTCAAATTGAGAATCAATATTCCTTTAAAAATAAAAATAAAGAAGCACAAGAGAGAAGTGTTTCCACATGGGGCCTGTATATTCTTCTTCATAACATCATCTCAGGCACATGAGACCCCTTCCTAATTCCAATGACTAAACTCCACAGAAAATCTAGGTTTTTCTCCAGAGTTCATCTAAAATCAATGTCTTAAAATGAAACCGCCCCTTAAAGCTTCCACCTGAGGCTTTGCACAGTCCAAAGGGAGAAAGAAAGCTTTTCAGGCACGCCTACTAATCTCTCCCACACATTTTCAAGTGTTCTCCTCTTATAAAATTATAGCCCCTGGCAGGAGGACCCTGGAACTGTACAGAAAAATGATTAGAGTAACTGAAATTAAAGCAATATGTGCCTAGAAATTATCTGCTTCTTGCTGTGCAGTGGAAATATGGAGAAAATTACTGTCCACCTGGCCTGTACCCAATGAGGTATGTCAGCAGTCAAAGGAAGCATTGGTCACAAATCATAAATAAGATTTTGGTGTATATTTGAAATAGGTTAATTTTGTCACCAGAAATAAACAGTGTTATAAAATGTAGAATCTTAGGAACAGGTATTCATACACAGTTCCAGTTTGTATAAAAAAAATTAAACAGATTTTATGAATTGCATTTTTCTTGGTGTTTATCACATATGGGTAAAATGAGATAAAAAAGAAAGGCTGCTTTTTTTCTCAATATCCATGAGTTACAAAATTTAATCAAACCTGAGTTGACTGGATAGAACTATTTGGAAAAGAGATAAGCAAGCTTATGCATATAACTAATTGTGCCTTCAAGCAGCATTTCTTTTCTATTTTTGCTTCTGTATCTATATCTTGCTTAACACTTAGTAGGAACTTTATCAATATTGGCTGCCTTGAATGGACAAATTAAGCCTATCTCCAAAAATGTAGGCATTGGCAGTTTATCAACATTGAAGTGCTTCTATGTGTCAATTAGTTGCTTAGCGGAGAATACAAAGTTGAAGAGAGCAAGGTTCTATACAACCCAAGATACTCTTATTTAATAAGAAGTGTGAATATAAACAATTACAATGAGGTGTGATAACTGTTACTGTAGGGCTATAAAGAAAGGGCTATGGCAACATAGGAAAACGATGACAGAATCAAGGGAGTGCTTCCTAGACGGAGGAGTATTTAGCTCAAGTCTTGACATAGATGACACATACCCCTCTGCCCCTTAATAAGACACAGTCTCTGCACTTTGGTTTTCTCACCTGAATAATAGAAACAGAAATAGAAACGACCTCATAGGGTTGTTGAAATCATTTCTGTGTAGTGATGTTGTTGCCACCATATCCAGATTCCCCTCACCTTTACCTTTTCAGTGTTGGCTGGCCTAACTTCTAGCCTGCATTTTTCATGCTAGAGAATGGCTTTGCTTTCTCTGGCCATCAGAGTTTACTTTGCCTGACCATATGTAGGGCAGAATTGCTGGGGAAATAACACCTTGCAGGAATGCATATAGTCAATGACTAAGGAGAGTTGTGTCATCAATACCCTAGATCCCTTGACCCTTAGGAGGAGCAAATTTGAGGCATATGTTTTACAGTCTCCTAGAGATTTTCTTCAGGATTAAGCTCCAGTTGCCCATAGTAGTAGCTGGTTTGATACTACACCTGTAACCTGCTGCCTTCCCTTACTTGAACCATGTCCCTACTTCTCTACCAACATTCGCTAAACCTTCCAAATAAATTATTAGCATTTTTTTTTATCCTCACCCAAGCTTTTTTTTCATTTTTGTTCAGATAGAGTGGGAGGTAGAGAGAGGGAAAGAGAGAGAGAGAAACACTAATGTGAAAGGGACACATCGAGTGGCTGCTTCCCACACAACTCCAACCAAAGCTGGGAACAAATTGCAGCCAAGGTATGTGTCTATGGCCTGAATGAAACCCGCGGCTCATTGGTTCATGGGCTGACCCTCTAATCACTGAGCAAAACCAACCAGGGTATTATTAGCATTTTGTTTTAATTTTTTAATTTTTTTATTAATTAATTAATTTATTTTTGTTACAGATGTTTCTCCTTTTCCCCCCACTGATTCCCCCCTCCCCCTCCCTCCCTGCCCTGTCTCCAGCTTTGTTGTCCATGTCCATTGTTCATGCATACATGTATATAAGTTCTGTGGTTTATCTGTCCCCCACCATACCCTCTTCTGGGGATTGTCAGTCTGTACCCCACTTCCACATCTCTGGGACTACCCCATTCCTCAGACTGTTATGTTCATTATATTCCACAACTAAGTGAGATCATATGATACTGTCTTTCTCTGTTTGGCTTGTTTTGCTTAGGATAATACTTTCCAGGTCCCTCCATGTAGTCTCAAAGGATGAGAGATCTTTCTTTCTTACAGCTGCGTAGTACTCCATTGTGTATATGTACTACAGCTTTCTTATCCATTCATCTACTGATGGACACTTGGGTTGTTTCCAGATCTTAGTTATTGTAAATAGTGCTGCTACAAACATGGGAGTACATACATTCTTTCTGATTGGTGTTTCAGGCTTCTTAGGGTATATTCCCTGAAGTGGGATGACTGGGTCAAATGGCAGTTCAATTTTTAAGTTTTTGATGTAACACCATATTGTTTTCCATAGTGGCTGCACCAGTCTGCATTCCCACCAGCAGTGTACTAGAGTCTCCTTTTCCCCACACCCTTGCAAACACTTGTTGTTTGATGATTTGTTGATGGCGGCCATTCTGACAGGTGTGAGGTGATACCTCATTATTTTAATTTGCATCTCTCTGATGATTAGTGATGTTGAGCATTTATTCATATGTCTCTTAGCCATTTGTATGTCCTGTTTGGAGAGGTATCTGTTTAGTTCCTCTGCCCATTTTTTAATTGGGTTCTTTGCCTTCCTTTTGTTGAATTGTATGAGCACTCTCTATATATTGGAAATTAACCCCTTATCTGATACATCATTGGCAATTATGCTCTCCCACACAGTGGGTAGCCTTTCTGTTTTGATGATTGTATCTTTCTCTGTGCAGAAGCTTTTGAGTTTGATGTAGTCTCATGTGTTCATTTTCTCCTTTGTTTCTATTGCCTTAGATGATGTATCAGTGAAAATTCTGCTGCGTATGATGTCTGAAATTTTGTTTCCTACAGTTTCTTCTAGGATTTTTATGGATTCATGAGTCACATTTAAGTCTTTTATCCATTTTGAGTTTATTCTTGTGTAGGGTGTAAGTTGAAGGACCTATTCACAGAAAACTACAGGTCACTGAAAAATGAAATATAGAAAGATATAAAAAAGTGAAAGCACATACCCTGTTCTTGGATTGGGAGAATTAACATCATTAAAATGTCCATACTACCCAAAGCAATCTATAGATTCAATGCAATCCCTATCAAAATACCAACGGCATACTTCACAGAATTAGAACAAGTACTTCAAAAGTTCATATGGAACCCAAAATGACCTCGACTAGCCACAGCAATCTTGAAAAAGAAGAACAAAGTTGGAGGGATCACATTACCAGATTTCAGGTTATACTACAAAGCCACTGTAATCAAAACAGCCTGGTACTGGCACAAGAACAGGCATATAGACCAGTGGAACAGAATAGAGAACCCAGAAATGGACCCAAGGCAATATGCTCAATTAATATTTGACAAAGGTGGCAAGAGCATACAGTGGAGTAAGGACAGCCTTTTTAATAAATGGTGTTGGGAAAATTGGACAGCTACATGCAGAAAAATGAACTAGACCATCAACTGACACCCTACACAAGAATAAACTCAAAATGGATAAAAGACTTAAATGTTTTATTTTTATTTATTTTTTAAATGTTATTTCTCACCTTTTCTTTTTATTTATTTTTATTACAGATGTTTCTCCTTTTTCCCCCCATTGACACCCTCTTCCCCATCCCCCCCACCCCATCCCCAGTTTTGTTGTCCATGTCCATCGGTTATGCATACATGCATATAAGTTCTGTGGTTTATCTCTTCCCTCCCTCCATCCCCTCTTCTGAGGGTTGTCAGTCTGTGCCCTACTTTCCCATCTCTGGGTGTACCCTGTTCTTCAGACTGTTATGTTCACTATATTCCACAAATAAGTGAGATCATGTGATATTTGTCTTTCTCTGCTTGGCTTGTTTCAGTATTTTTAAAATTGTAGTTTTCAGTTACAGTTGATACTCAATATTATTTTTGTATTAGTTTTCGGTGTACTGGATAGTGGTTAGACAATCATATACTTTACAAAGTGTTCCCTCTGATATTTTCTAGCATTTTATTCTTTATATCATGTTCTATGCCTGGGGAAGCCCAAGCAGTGGTCACAGTGCCTGGCACGCTGAAAAACAACAAAGTAAAGAGCGAGTGCTGAGGGCTAAAAAAATCACCCCTTGTTTTCTTCTGGTTAGGTATCTCATACAGCCCTTAAGCAGCCTCCAGGTTGAAGCCAGATGAAAAATCAGGCACAGCACACTGTTTATACCCTTTCAATTTCCTGTACCTCGCCAAATCACTGTGGGTTCATTATAAGCATGTGCACAAGGCTGCTCGTGAATAATGCAAATTGCTGGCTCTCTAGTTTGTCTTTCATTTCACATTTTGAAGACTCTTTTATGGATTACGTGCTCACACACAAAATCTCACTACCATTTTTTTTTTTTTTAATTTCCTACCGTATATTCAGGAAAACAGAAACTGACTTTTATCATTCACCTTTGTTACCATGTCCATAGCAGTATGTAATAAATGGAATCAATGAATAGGATTGTAGAACTGAAAAGAAGATCAGGTAGTCCTAACACATCATTTCTAAATTGGAAAACTTTGATTAAGAAAAGTCCATGAGCCCTGGCCGGTTTGGCCCAGCGGTTAGAGCGTTGGCCTGCAGACCGGAGAGTCTTGGGTTTGGTTCCCCCTAAGGGCATGTACCTCAGTTGCAGTTTTACCCCGGCCCTGGTTGGGGTCGTGTGGGTGGCAACCACTTGATGTGTCTCTCTCACATCCATGTTTTTTTCTCTCTCTTCTTCCCTCTCTCCCTCCCACTCTATCTGAAGACAAATGCAAAAGAAAAAAGAAAAGTCAGTGATTTGCCCATGACAACATGGCTAGGAAATTTATTCTATGACTCCTTTTCTAGGACTCAGGCAGACCGTGAACTCAGATATGCCATGATACTCTTCCACACTCTCTTCTCTCTCTGTCCCATTGTTCTCTGTCTCTCTTCCCATTGTTCTACCTTTATTTCCCATTTCAGATGATCAATCTGTGGATGTTTCCTTTTCCTCTATCAGAAAAAGGACCTAAAATCATTCATAGTCAAAATGACTAGAAATAGCTTCTACTGTGACACATATCAAGGATATTTTTATTTTAGCAGAAATCAAACTGTTAAGCTAAAGGGATGGAACATTTCAGAAACCTACTAGTAGGCAGGGAAAGCAAGGGAGGAAAATAGGATTCTTCTTTGCATGCCTGAAATCGCTCCATTTATTACATTCTTCTCTGAATACACTACCCAATATTAGGCATACTATTCTTAAAGAGTAATGCTATGAGATACTGTGGATAAGAAGACATTTCGGATAACAACCCAGGAAGTGTCAAAGAAAGTTATAATGGAGCATCCGTTTTCAGCTTACCTCCCAAGTGGGACATGGCTTTTCCTACAAAATAGATTTTTAAAATGTTTTTCTTATCACCACAGTCCAGAAAACAGGAATCCTGAAGAGAAAATCCACCAAAGAGAATATAGACACTTTTAATATATAATGGAACTGTTGAGCAACAGAAAAAAATGAAATGTGACAGAAAATGCACAGATCTCAGACATAAAAGCCTGAGTTCCTGAATGGTCACTTAACATTTTTAAACTTCAGTGTTCTTATCTGGCAACTGGGGCTACTCAGCTTTGCCTTCTCTATCTCACAGGCATGTTGCAAAAATGACATTAATTAAAGGATGAAAATATAAAGTGTACATATTATGTGTGTGTTTGTTATATTGTCATAGGGTATATGTTTGTCCTGTTTTCTGAAAATAGCTTTATAAAGGCTTTTCAAGGTATATTTGAGAGGATGCATTGTTTTTGTCAAGGTTGAATTTTGCTGTCAAACAATGAAGATACTCAAAACTGGAACTAAGCATATGCTGGGGAAGAATGTAATATGTGACTTGCTATTACTATTGCTGTTGAGTACAGTTGTCCCTTGCATATTTGAAAAAAACCATAACAGAGTGAAGCTGCGAAAGTCAAAGTGGCAAGGGACAACTGTGTATAAATAAAGAATCCTACTTCGCGGAAATTCATTTATCGTGGTAGAGTCTGGAACTGATTAACCGTGATAAACAAGGGCCAGCTGTATTTCCTTTGTCTAATTTTCTAGTTTGGAAAGGTGTTAGGAAAAACACAAATTGGTCTCTATTGCCAGTTACAAATTTCATATACCTGTCTACAAACCCAGGTGAGAAGCATGAAAGTGATAGAATATTATAAGGGAAAGGAAACTTTGTTAAATTTTGCCATTTATTACAAGAGATACTAAGTGGTTGGTGGACCTTACTAAGGTCAATAACAATGTGTTATTTGGGGTTCCCCAAGAAGCAAAGATGAGGACAGGAGAAAGTAAGGAATGATAGGAAAGGTTGGAAAGCCAATATGGAGTACATTGTCAAGGCAAATGGCACTGTGGGAGACTGGAGCTTAATTCTGTTGGGGAAACTCTGAAAGCCAGTGTAGACCATGTACCTCAGTTATTCCACTTTGGGTGAGGGATCTGGAGTTTTTATAGCCTCATTGATTGAAGGTTGTTCCCAGGGACCATAATACCTCAGCACTCCCAGCCTGCTGCATTGGTAGCTGGGTGAGCTCCAGAAGCATGAGAATGCTCTTAAACAAAGAGGTGCAGGTGCTAGTAGACAGATGTCAGGTCGCTGTGCATTTAGGGGGTAAGAGAGGAGACATGAGCAGGACACTCAGGGTATCTGCTACACATGATGAAGTGGCTCAGCCAGAACTTGAATCCAGGTCTTTAGACTCCTAGTCCAGGCACAATCTACTCTGTCATGCTGCCTTCTGGTATACCTCATTCCTGTTGCCTACTAACCATGTTAGGTTTTGTATTAAATTCTTGGAAGAAAGCAGGAAATACGTAAACAATTTCATAAAACAGTGTACTGCATATAAAAAAATATGGAGTGATGATCATGCATTGATATTAGCAGAGTTTTTTAAAGCATTTTCAAAAGTGACATTAGGTCAGCCTCACTGTTTAGGGATTTATAACTGAACTGCAATAAGCAAGTCTGGTTTCTCTATTGACTAAAGAGAACATCTTTTTGTTTCTTTAAAAGAATGCTATTCCGCCCTGGCCGGTTTGGCTCAGTGGTCGAGCATTGGCCTGCGGACCAGAGAGTACCGGGTTCGGTTCCTGCTAGGGCACGTACCACACACACACAAAAAGAATGCTATTCCTATATAAGACTAGGCTTTAGAAATGTGGTAAAGCTTCACCTGTATTTCAGGGATATGCACAATTTTAAATATATATGGATATATAGATATTTCTATCAACATCACTATGCTTACTGCTAGGATTGGTAAGGCTCTAGGATGCATCACCAATCCCAACTCCAATATTGTTTATAAGGGGCATTTATAGTCTATAAAGAAATGGTATGGGCTTGTGGATTTATACTACTTAATTTATCCTATAGCTCTAAGCCCTAAGTTATTTTTCTATAAGGAGTGTAGATGACATGGCAATCCAAAGCTCAATATGGTCAAAAATATTGCAAATGGGTTATAGAGGAACTTAATAGTGGCAGGAATAATAACAAAAATATAAAATAAGAGGCTACCTTTTTAACTACCATAATTTAATTATATTAATCCCTCCCTATTAAGCAACATGAGCAATTTTTGTATTTTCTATCATTAGTAGCCTTATTGTCATCTAAAAAGAAGGAAGGTGTCTTTATGGGTATAAATCCCTACTCTAAGCTGACACTCTAAGTTAGAGCAAACATCTGACTCAAACTAAGATATAACCACCATGGCACAAGGGCATCTCCTCTGGCTGCTCTCCAAGCCACGCAGAGAGAATGAAGACTACTCCATGGGTTGGAGAAGCCCTGCTCATGAATTGCTGATGGTCCCAGCACATCTTGGTCTTAACACCTTTTGATGAGCCCAAGAAGTCACACAGAAACATTTTGTGAGAGAACACTGACTTTCTCTCCCCTCATCTTTCTTTATTTTCCCCAGAAAGTTCAGGCAGATGCTTCCTTCCTCTTCATAGAGTATAGGACACTGGAGGTTATTTGGCTAAGAAAATAATGTATTTCCCTTTGAAATGCTGAATGATAATGATGTAAAATCCTGAAGAGGTACAAAGGATAATTCCATTATTTGCAAAACTAATCCAATCTCATAAACAAATGTTCCAGAGAATTTAATCCCTTCAGAACATCCTTTCTTAATGCTGCTGTAAATTTAATTAGTGTTTACTTACTTTAGAAAATAGATAACATCTCTATCAATTAGGAACCCCATTTTCCTAAGCTTTCACCTTTTATTTTGAAGTGTGATTCTATTTAAAATAATATTATGGAATCTCTCTGAAAAATGGAAAGGAGAGTTCAAAAAAGAAGTCCTGTGACACAAATCCAGGTAACTTTCTCTTTAGCTTTTGACAGCACCAGTAGTCAACAGTGCACATTCCATAAAAGAAGAGAAAAGGCACTTAACTCTGATGCCCTGGGGAATGTTTTCTGCTTAATAAGATTCTTTGGAATGGGAAAAGAGTAAAATAAGAAATTTTAAGTTCCGAGACTGCATTAATGTGGGCAAAGTGAGGCTGTGAAGTGACACAACTGTATGGATAATTCAGACCAATTGGATAATTTTAGCATAATTAACTAATAACTGTTGGACATTATTTAGCTGAATAAGATGTTTCCAGTATTCTCTCAAATCTAATGTGTCTATCATTTTTCCCCAGTTTAGACTTATTAAAATCAGTCATATTGTCATCCTTGCTCATAAAAAACCTGTCTATTCCCTCCTCTCTATATATTCTACTACCAAAACCAGCTAATTCTACCATTGAAAGGTTTATGAAATGTTTTCTCACTTGTCCTCCATTCCCTTGTTTACCAGGCACTGTCTGTCCTTCTTCTTATTTTGTATCTTTATTATTATATTAATGACCTACATCTCTCTTCACTTCCTAGCCTTACTTTGCAATAGTATCCTAAGACCAAATTTCTAAAGTCATTATTTTCATGAAAGTCACCCCTTTACTCAAGAACCTATTTCCTACCATATCAAATCCAAATGTCTTTGTTTAGTTTGAAATGTTATTCAAACTTAGTTCCTCTCTGAAACTTGATCTCCTCTGCACTGTAACATAATAACTTTTTTAACTTAGAGTTTCCCATTTAAACATTATTCAAAACTAAATTGTGAAGTTCCAAAGGTAGCTAAGAAATGAGTTAGAGAAATAAGCAGAGGCAAGACTATATAAGTGTCTTGCAAACAATATTAAGGCATTTCTTTCTATCCTAAAAGGAATGAGAAACTATTTTGAAGAATTTTAAGCAGGAGTGCAATATGATCACCCATTTTTATAGAAATATCTGACTGCATTTTAGAGAATATGGTAAAATAGATTATCTGTTGACAACTCAGGATCACTACAACCTCTTCTAATTATCTTCTGCACCACTGCATTTCCAAGAGTATTCTTCTACTTATTGTTTTACATTATAGTTTGTTAATGAGAGGCACCCATGCAAGGTTTTGAAGGCAGACAAGAAGGTAAAGCCGTTATGCTCTTGAAGAAGTTATAATAAGACCAAGGGGGAATTGGACATTCAGAGAAGCTTCCTGGTGAGTTACCAACTTATGTACTTCAGGCTGAGTCTTTAGGTGGCAGCTTCCATCATCTTTAATGTCAGCTTCCTTATCCTTTGCTCTTCCAGGTCTTCCAATAGCTATGTAGCATCATTACCTACAGTATACCCTTTATGCGTGGCACAAATAGAGCGACTTCTACTTCCTTAACTCACCCTGACTGATGAAGAGGAGGTCAAAAAACAAGGTTGAGCAATCTGGTAGAAGGTTGCAGCTATGCTCCGGGAGACACGAGATAGAAGTCTGAATTAGTTTAATGGCAACGGGGGTGGTGGTAGTGAGAGATGTTTGAGGAGAGGAATGGACTAGGATTGTTGGTTGAATGGATGGAATGGTAAGGAAGAATTCTCAGATGGTTTCTGACTTTAGCTATTAAGATAGACAGTAGTGTCATTCACTGTAGCAGGGAACAAAGGAGAAGAAGCAAGTTTGGAGAAGGGAGTTGGTGATAATTCCATTAGACTCATTCAAGGTGCCTACGGATCATTCAGTGCAGATATCTGGTAGGTAGTAGGTCACACATATCTGAAGGTAATAAAATAATTGGAGCTATGGGCTTAGGAGTTATCAGCATGAAATGATAAAGCTGTGTTTATGGGTAAACTTGCCTGTGGGGAATCAGAAGAACACAAAAGAAGAGGTCCAGGTATAGTGCTCAAAGGGTCACCCATTAGAAATGTATTAAAGAGAAGGGGGAGGGGGGAATCAGTGGGGGAAAAAAGGAGAATCATCTGTAACAAAAATTAATCAATAAATAAAATAAAATAAAAGAGAATATGATCTCACTTATATATGGAATATAATGAATATAACAGTCTGAGGAATAGGGTAGTCCCAGAAACACAAAGGTAGGGTACAGACTGACAATCCTCAGAAGAGGGGGTGATGGGGTGGGAAGAAATAAACCACAGAACTTATATGCATGTATGCATGACCAATGGACATGGATAACAAAGCCGGGGACGGGGCGGGGGGATGGGGAGGAGGGTGTCAATGGGGTAAAAAAAGAGAAACATCTGTAACCAAAAAAAAAAAATGTATTAAAGAGTGACCCATAATAGAAATTGAGAAAAAGCAGCCATGGAAGTAATTTCCCAGAAGTCCCACATGGAAGGATGGGATTAGGACCCTTAATCATGTGGGACAGACACATCTTCCATTACAAAAGAATGGGAGGAGGAAAGGACTTGAGGGATTACAGTAGTGATGGTCAGAAGATGAGGTAATTCCTGTCCCATGTCTACATTTTCTGTGAAGTAAGGGGCTAGATCAGCTGCAGGGGGTGAGGGGAACAGGTGATAAGGTTAAAGATCTGAGAAAAGTAGAGAAGGTTTGAAAAAAAGCCTTTGTGAAGAATGGCATAGAAAATTTATTGGAAAAAAAGGGAGGGGAGATTATTGTCCCAGCTGTGCCAGTAAGCAGCTGGGAGACCCTGAAAATTCCTTTAATCTCTTCTAAAATCTCTTTGTCCTTATAGCCAGGTAGATGAGGCAGCTGGCCTGCATGATTTCTCAGGTCCTTTGGAGTCCCACAGTGACAATCTTCATTTTTACCCATCTATCCAGATGATAGGCAGCTTTCAAAGTTCAGTGGAAGTTCCATATGCTGAGAAGAATTTTCACAAGCTCCAGGTTTAGTGATCATTTGTAGCATAAACTCCAGTGGAATGAATTTTCTGCAACATTGTTGTCTGCACATAATTGTACACATTGGAAAAATGATTTCTATTTTCAATTAGACATTTAAGCACATAATTTTAGTTCTGATCGAATTATTACAAAAAAACTGTCCCTTTTCCATCTAACTCTTCTGTTCTGTAGATGCAATCATATTCAATGCTTAGTTTATTTTGGTATTTACCTTAATATTTCTAATTCACACAAGGGTCTTTAATTCTTTGACCCCAATACCTATCTCTTCCCCTTTGCTCATTCTTCTATAGTATAGTGGCTTCCTTGCTGTTCCTGAAACACCCAAGGCGTGGTGTTCATCAAACATAATGGGTGGGCTGCTTTCCTGAACACACCAGGATGTTCCCACCTAAAAAATCAATGCTCTTTCCAGTACTATATGCAAGACTAACTACCTTATTTCCTTGAGGCCTTCACCCCAAATTCTTAATGAAGCTATCTTAATGAAGACTTTCTTATTCTAGCTAAAGTTTCAGCTAGTTCTTTATTTCCAGCACTTATCACTACCTAATAACCCTGTATTTTATTTATTTCTCTTAATTAAGCCATTTCCTATATACATATGTAAGTTTCACGAGAGCAAGAATGTTTGTCTGTTGCCTTAGGTGATGTATCAGGGAAAATTCTGCTCCGTATGATGTCTGAAATTTTGTTGCCTACATTTTCTTCTAGAATTTTTATGGATTCACGGGTCACATTTAAGTCTTTTATCCATTTTGAGTTTATTTTTGTGTATGGTGTAAGTTGATGGTCTAGTTTCATTTTTTGCATGTAGCTGTCCAATTTTCCCAACACCATTTATTAAAGAGGCTGTCTTTACTCCACTGTATGCTCTTGCCACCTTTGTCAAACATTAATTGAGCATATTGCCTTGGGTCCATTTCTGGGTTTTCAGTTCTGTTCCACTGGTCTATATGCCTGTTCTTGTGCCAGTACCAGGCTGTTTTGGTTACAGTCGCTTTGTAGTATAACCTGATATCTGGTATTGTGATCCCACCTACTTTGTTCTTCTTTTTCAAGATTGCTGTGGCTATTCGGGGTCTTTTTTGGTTCCATATGAACTTTTGAAGTATTTGTTCTAGTTCTATGAAATATGTCGTTGGTATTTTGATGGGGATTGCATTGAATCTATAGATTGCTTTGGGTAGTATGGACATTTTAATGATGTTAATTCTTCCAACAGAAATAAAGGAGAAAATGAACACATGGGACTACATCAAACTAAAAAGCTTCTGCACAGCAAAAGAAACAATCATCAAAATGGAAAGGCAACCCACTGTATGGGAGAACATCATTGCCAATGATGTATCAGATAAGGGGTTAATTTCCAATATATATAGAGTGCTCATACAACTCCACAAAAGGAAGACAAAGAACCCAATTAAAAAATGGGCAGATGAGCTGAATAGACACCTCTCCAAACAGGACATACAAATGGCCAAAAGACATATGAAGAAATGCTCAACAGCACTAATCATCAGAGAGATGCAAATTAAAACAACAATGAGGTATCACCTCACACCTGTCAGAATGGCCGCCATCAACAAATCATCAAACAACAAGTGTTGGCGAGGGTGTGGAGAAAAGGGGACTCTAATACACTGCTGGTGGGAATGCAGACTGGTGCAGCCGCTATGGAAAACAATATGGTGTTTCCTCAAAAAATTAAAATTAAACTTCCATTTGACCCAGTGATCCCACTTCTAGGAATATACCCTAAGAAGCCTGAAACACCAATCAGGAAGAATATATGCACCCCCATGTTCATAGCAGCACTATTTACAATAGCTAAGATCTGGAAACAGCCCAAGTGTCCATCAGCAGACGAATGGATAACAAAGCTGTGGTACATATACACAATGGAGTACTATGCAGCGGTAAGAAAGAAAGATCTCTTATCCTTTGAGACTACATGGAGGGACCTGGAAAGTATTATCCTAAGTGAAAGAAGCCAAGCAGAAAAAGACAAATACCACATGATCTCACTTATATACGGAATATAATGAACATAACAGTCTGAGGAATACAGTAGACCCAGACACATGGAAGTAGGGCACAGACTGACATCCCTCAGAAGAGGGGATGGGGGAGGGTGGGGGGTGGGAAGAGATAAACCACAGAACTTATATGCATGTATGCATGACCAATGGACATGGACAACTAAGCCGGGGATGGGGTGGAGGTGGGGTGGGGTGGGGGGTGCCAATGGGGTAAAAAGCTAAAATATCTGTAACAAAAAAATAAATAAAAATTCTTAAATGTAAAAAAAAAAAAAAAAAGAATGTTTGTCTGTCATTCACTGGCAGCCGTGGTGCCTGGATTAGTGCCAGATATATAATAGGTTCTTAATAAACCTCTGTTAAATTATTTCATGAATTCTGAGTTTATCATTCAATAGATAAAATGTAAATTTCAACTACTGACTTTCTACATAGTAAATGAAGTCTCAACTCTCCTATAGTCCTATGCATTCCCCCATTCTCACCCTAATATAAATAGCTGTTTACATTATTATGACTATGTAAATATTGTTTACTTCTGAATCAATGAAGGACAATTTTATTCAGTTTCTAAAATAGAAGGTAGAAGAAACAGAGGGAAAGGGGTTTATGGTAGTGGACTAGTCTTCTGGAAGTTTTCCTCTGAAAAACATCTCCTAACCATCTGTCTCTGACACCTAAATTCCTTGCACTGACCACTTACTTCTTGGTGTATGCATTGCCTTTCTATGAAAAAAATCAATGCACATGGGAAGGATGACACATTTGTCCAATAGGTTGTCAGTATGGGTGACTTTCCCAGTAGACACAAAGCAGTGGTGCCAGAATGGAAGAGTGCTTACTAAAATGGAGGAAACAGGTGCAGAATTGAGAGGAGAGAAGATCAGAAATAAATATTTCAAATTTTTCCTGATGTTGGAGGCCGCAGCAACTCAAAGATGAGTATCAATCACTAAACAGAATGCACATGCCCATCATAGAACGACACAACAATAAGCTCTTAGAAGTGGGAGCTTCTTATAGCATATAGTGGCCAAGTATCTCCTTCTACAGATGAGAAAACTGAGACTTGAGGTTGCCCAACACCACATAGCTGGTTAATGGCAGACTTGGTTCTAGAACCTGATTATTCTATCTCCCAGTCTGCTTCTGAATATTCAATGTTGTTTCATGTGCCCTATCTTTAATGAATGCTAGTAATTCTTCATGGGCAAATCCGCTCGCTGATCCCAGTAAAGCACACCCTTGCAGAGGATCCATGCTTCCTTCTAGTTTTCTTTCTAAAAAGAATAAATATAGGTTGTCAACTTTCAAATGCTGCTCTTACAAAACTCTAGGCACAAACCACTCTCTCCCACTACTAATGGCAAATATTTAGCTACTTAGAAAGTTACATGTTCTGCTATTATCCAGACAATAAACGAATAGTTGCTAGCAAATAATGGTCTTTTCAGCATCCAATTGCTCAGCTTCCATCATCTGACAGTGATTTCTGTCCATCATTCTTGGTTTTCAACCCTGTAATTGCTCTCAAGCCATTTATTTAATGCCCTGTAAATGTGTATATGATTGTCATCACATATTAATCTTTTAGGTGGAATGGCATTAAGCTTTTAAGGGAAGTAAATGAGGTCCCTTAATTTGCTTTTATCTTGCTTCTTGCATTGTACTTATTAAAATAACACATGCTTATCAAGTTGGGACTTCTTTTTATAAATCAGTAATGATTTGTTAACCATTATGCATTTCTAATGCTGCATAATCCCTTACCAGAACACTTTTTAACGTCTCTTTGTGGTTTAAGATGAATCTTCTGATCTCTAAACTCCCTGAATTTGCTTTTGACCTTTCCTTAATGTGATAAATCCTAGTCTTTCCCATAATGTATTGTTCTATCTTGCACCAGTGTTGAACTGTGGTCCCAGTTTTACAACTCACACAGCACATCTGACCTCCTTGTGGGTCAGAAAGAGGGATCAGGTAGCATAGGGAGGGGCCACACGGGAAATTACCAAGGCCCCAGTACTAAATACACCAATCAGTGTACAGCCAAGAGCCATCAAGTTATAAAGTTAGAGGAGCCCAAGGTCAAAGTGAGGAAGAAAGAACGGGTGATAGTTTAAGAGGTTGTTTGCCAGCCTGTGGTCTTATAGTAGCAGATACAGACAGACTAGCAGTAAAGTGTGCTTGTCTTAAAAACCCCAATCTCAAGGAGGAAAAGGGTGAATCAACAAAGGATTTTAGAATTCTGCTAGGAAAACCAGCAGGAACCAAAGCACAGCCTTACACATCAAATGACAAGAGCAGCAATTATTAATTAAAGAACAGTCCAAAATCAAGATTCTTGAAATTTGATCCAAGGTCAGAGTGGGACACAAGGTTGAAAAACATGGGGCTTCCAAACTCATGATCTGGAATCCTCTTTTGTCCCTGTCTTGAGAATAGTTTGCTTTCCACCTCCAAGTGCCCAGGCTTGGCTGAGCCTGTAGATCAGGGTTAGCAAGCTCTAGCTGTGAGACCTGGATGACTGCTGGGATTATGAGCTATGAAAGTATTCTCAGCCAGATGCTCTTTAACCTCCCTCAATACATTCTTTAACTTTCATGGAGGTAATTCATCTGGATTGAATGGTTTATTGGTCCCTAATGGTTCCTTAGGGTTAACTATCTTCTCCAAAGTAAATAAAAAGCCTTTAATATCTTTTGCAGAAGATCAAGTGAGTCTGAAGTCCCAGGTGTGACCATTAGTTCCTTCTCTCTCCTTTCCCCTTCCTTCCTTCCTTCCTTCCTTCCTTCCTTCCTTCCTTCCTTCCTTCCTTCCTTCCTTCCCTCCCTCCCTCCCTCCCTCCCTCCCTCCCTCCTTCCTTCCTTCCTTCCTTCCTTCCTTCCTTCCTTCCTTCCTTCCTTCCTCCTCCTCCTCCTCTTTTTTTTTTTGCAAAAAAAAAAGTTGTATAGCAAAACTTCTCAAAGGCAAAACCTTTCTGTATTAGAAAATCTAGATTTTATGATCTCTCAGTGGCCATGAAATATTTGATTTGAAGGCTTCTACAATGACATTTAGATTTTAACAATTGTAATTACAACTATGTGCCACTTTTGTATAAGTTGTATTTTCTAGAAAGTGTTATTAATATTTTATTATTTCATTTCTACTTCCCTTTGCTTGATACTTAGCAAAATATCTAGACTGTAAGAAGTGAAAGAACTCTTAGAGATTAAAAAGGCTTTATTAGAAATTTTAGCTTTTTGTGGGTCAAGGAACATTTCCAGAACCTGGTCCTTTTCTTATCTAAAACTGCACATGTGGACACCAAATTTATATAAATTTTTAGAAGCTTCAAAGTATCCCTGATAACTATCTTTGGACATTATGTTAAAGATCTCTGCTTGGGCCAAACAGGGCCAGTGAAGATAGTGAAGCTGGGATCCACAAAGTTAAAATGGTTTGAAAGCCTTGAACTCTCTAGTTGGTGAGCTTCTCCCTCTCTGGGGCTCTCAAATCACCCTGGGCATAGCCCTGTCTCTATCCCACCACATGATACTGGCCCTTTCCCTCACTGGAGAGTGAGCACTTTGAGACCAAAATCCACTCCCCAATTACTTTTTATAGCTCTAGCACATACAAGACCTGGTACACAGAAGGCTCGATAGTGTTTGATAAACAAGTCCATACTCAAAGATCCATAAGTGAGAACTCAGAGGGCTGGACTTTCTGACCATTGGTGGTTATTACTTCCTTGTGTTGCCACCATCCTAGGCAGGTTATGGGGTCCCTTCTGGATCCCCCAATCTCTCAAAAACTTTGTACACTTTATTTAACATTCTGATTTTCAGTATCTTCACCTTATAAATAGGGATACTAGCATGTACTTGCACTGTTGCCATGAAAACAAAAAGATCATTGCATCTAAAGCCCTACACACATGCTAATTACCTTTCTTATGACCTAGAAATTAAACATTTGGGATGCAATGTATGTATGAGAGACTCCACTATGTGGTCTAAGAGTCTAAGCTCCAAGGCCCTATGGAAATAAACAGCCCTGAGATTAGAGATAAATAGAAAGAAAATCTATCTTCTAGATGACTCTTGCAGGTTTCTAAGACAAGCATCAAAACCAGGCTAAGATTAGAATTGGGTCTCAGAGGTTCTTTCTCCTATCCCCCAGCCTTTCTGTTGGCCAGAGTGGTCATTGAGCTTTTTGCCACGGCAGTCTCTGTATTTATCCTGCTGCTTATAATCCTCACCTCACTGATGTAAGTGGAAGAAAAACAACAATAAAAACAGCTGACATTTACGTAGTATTTAAAAAGTTTCCTATCCATTGAACTACTTTTTTTAAAAAAAGGCATCCTCTAACAGGCAGCAAGGAAATGAGGCAGCAGGAATAGCTATTAGGTTAGCTATGTGGGAGAAGGTAGCTTCTCTCACCCCTTCTCATCATATTAATTGATCCAAATGATAGCTTTTACTCGCTCTGTACCATTCATCACAGACCTGGTGACTGGGAATGCTGAAACAGGGTGGGAGCCAATCAGATGCCTCTGCCTGTGGACTTCAGCCACTGTGACTCATCAGCAACCAATTAGATGCCTTAGGTCTGGGAAAACTCTCCTCACCAGGGTAGAAACAAGCTCTGCACGCTGCTGACCTTTACATCAGCAACTCCTGTTTCTGATAAGGATGGTGAAAGGCCAGCACCGACCTGCAAGCCCCACCCTACCACATGAAAAGAATGACTTTGCTTTGCTTTGTGCAAGGGGGTTTAGGTTTTTGATGTTGTTTGTGCTTCAATCTCTTTGCCTCAGAGGCACCTCTGAGCCCTGTCTCAGAAATCTTAATTGCTCTTTGCAGGGGAGATTTGTTGGCTGCCTTTTTCTCTGGGGAGTCCACAGCTATGGCACAGCGTTCAAAGCTGGGACTCACTGTGCCTTTTAAGAGAGGTTTTTCTGCTCATCCCATTAGAGTCTGCACAACCCCCATCAACTCTGTGGCCTAGGTTGAACGAAGTAACTAAGACTTCTGTATTATGCACTGCTATCTTGGCCACTATCCTAGCATGAATCTGAGCTGCACTCCAGCTTTGTCTGATTTCCTCTTCTTCTCTTTCTCTGTCACTCTTCTCTCTCTCTCTCTCTCTCTCTCTCTCTCTCTCTCTCATACACACACACAGAGAGAGAGAGAGAGAGAGAGAGAGAGAGAGAGAGAGAGAGAGAGAGACCAACCCCCAAACCAGGTGCATTTATTTTTTCTGGCCAGAGGAAAAAAAAAACAGACCTCTTACTGCAGAATTTACTTCCTTCCGAGTTTTTTTTTTTTTTTTTCTACCTACTTCTTGATCTAGAGCAGCGATTTTCAACCAGTGGGTCAGGACCCCTTTGGGGGTCGAACGACCCTTTCACAGGGGTTGCCTAAGACCATTGGAAAACACATATTTTTCTGATAGTCTTAGGAATCAAGACACCGCTCCTCTATCCAGGTGGGTCTGCCCACATGCAGATATGCCCACATACAACATGAGGAACTGTATTAAAGTGTAGCAGCATTAGGAAGGTTGAGAACCACTGATAGAGTTCCTTTTTCAGCAGCCATGCATTTTGGAGTCCTAAAGTAATATGGAATATTCAAAGATAAGTATAGTTCACAGAATCTTAGAAAATTTTACCGGTATCATGAAACCTGCCTCATCTTAAGCTTTTCAAGCTCCAAGGGATCCATTTCCAGATCAAACTCATATAACATACAGCAAAATGCCTTTAGTTGCAGTATTTTATAATGTCTTTCAATTTAGCCCCCTCTCATCATCATCATAATGAGGGGTCAGTGGGGGAGTAAAGACGGCACATCTGTAATACTTTCAATAAAAAAGATAAAAAATAAAGGCTGCTGTTGCAAGAATTTTCTCTTGTTTGAGGAAGGTCAGTTTTTTTTGTTCTATTCGGGCCTTCATCTAATTGAATGAGGCCCACCCACATTTAGGAGAGCAATTTGTTTCACTCAAAGGACAACAATTTAAATGTTAATCTCATCCAAAAACACCCTCACAGGAACATCCAGAATAATGTTTGACCTCATATCTGGGAACTGTGGCCCAACAAAGTTGACACAAAATTAACCATAACAGTCAACAATCTGAAATTTTTCATAAATGAGAATCCCATATATCTAAATATTCCACATAGTTGTCCCTTATTATGTTTATATACTTTTGAGTTGGAAAATAGGAAAACAGGGGAAGATAAGGTGAAGCAAAAGAATGGTAGGGAATAGAGGTAGGCATCAGTTTTCCATCTTGAAACACCATCAACTACAGCTCATGTCATAATTTTATGTTTCCCATTGTGTGTTGATTCAAGGTAGTGTGTGGACAAACATTTTAAATTATTGCTTATTTACTTTAAGAGATAGTGAAAAATATAACCAGCATGTAAAAACTTTGACAATAGGTACTATTTCTTAAGGTGAGGCTATGTATTAAAAAGTGTCCATTAAAAATATATTTGTAAAAATTTTAACAGAGTGACAAAAACAAGCAAACATTCTACTAAACATTCAAAGATAAATTGAAACCAATTCCTTCTTAAACTATTTAAAAAAAACAGGAGTGAACACTTTCAAACTCATTTTATAAGGCTACCATTAAGTTGATACTAAAACCAGACAAAAATGGCACAAGAAAATGACATGCTAATATCCCTCATTAATATAAATGCAAATATCCTCAAGAAAATATTAGCAAGTCAAATTCAACAATACAGTAAAAGGATCATATAACATGATCAAGTGGAATTTTTTCCAAGGAAGCAAGAATGATTCAACATCTCCAAATCAATTAATGGGACACATCACATTAACAAACAAAGAATAAAAAATCACATGATCATCTAAATCGATGCAGAATAAGCATTTGACAAAATTCAACATCTATTTATGATACAAACTCCCAACAAACTGGGTATAGAAGGAACGTACTTCAACGTAATAAAGGTCATATGTGACAAGCCCACAGATAACATCATACTCAATGGTGAAAGTTCAAATCTTTTCCTCTTATCTACATAACATTGGACGTCCTAACCAGAGCATTTAGTCAAGAAGAATAAAAGCATCCAAACTGAAAAGGAGAAGTAAAACTGTCACTCTTTGATATTATGTATAGAAAACCCGAAAGAGTCTACCAAAAACCTGTTAGAAATAATAAATGAAAACAGTCAAGCTGCAGGATATAAAATCAATATACAAAAATCTGTTTCATTTCCATACACTAATAATGAACTATGAAAAGGATAAATTAAGATAACAATGACATTTATAATTGCATCAAAAAGAATAAAGTACCTAGAAATAAATTTAAATAAGATGAAGGATTTGTACATTGAAAACTGTCTGACATTAATGAAATAAATTGAAGAAGACACAAATACATGGAAAGATATTCCATACTTATAGACTGAAAGAATTAATGTTGTTAAAATGCCCATACTACCCAAAGCTATCTACTCCCAATCATAATTCCAATGGAACTCTTCACAAAAATAGAAAAAAACAATCCTAAAATGCATATATGGAACCACAAAAGACACTGAATAGCCACTGCAATCTTGAGAAAGAAGAACAAAGCTGTAGGCATCGTGCTTCTTGATTTCAAACTTATCATAAAGCTGTAGCAATTAAAGTATTGTATAAGGAATATAGTCAGTAATATTGTAAAAACTATGTATGGTACCATTGGGGTACTGGAAATATCAAGGGGAACACTTTGTAAAGTGTATGGTTGTCTAACCACTATGCTATACACCTGAAACTAATACAAAACGCTAACTGCAAATTGTGATTGAAAAAAATTAAAAAAAAAAAAAACAGTATGGTGTTGTCATAAAAACAGACACCTGGATCACTGGAACAGAATTGAACATCCAGAAACAAATCCACACATATATGGTTAATTAATTTATGACAAACCAGTCAAGAATATACAATGGTGAAAGGATAATCTCTTGAATAAATGATGCTGGGAAAACTGGACACCCAAATGCAAAAGAATGAAAGTAGACCACTATCTAACCCAGCACAGAAAAATTAACTCAAAATGGATTAAAGACTTGAATGCAAGCTCTGAAACCATAAAACTAGAAGAATGCAGGTAGTACGCTTCTTCAAATTGATCTTGGCAATTATTTTTTTGGATCTGAAACTGAAAGCAAAGGCAGCAAAAGCAAAAATGAACAAGCTATTCTTGACCCTGGCTGCACATTAAAATCATCTGCATAGTTTTTCAAAAGTACCGAAGTCCAAGCACCACCCCACAGTGATAAAATAAAAATTTGTCATGAAGGGGACAAAAATATTTCCCAGGTGATGCCAATAATTGATAGCCTGAGGTGAGAACCAGAGATCTAAACATAACTAATCTGTGCTCATGCAGAGCATGTCATGAGTTAGAATATAACCTTTGGTATTTTCCAGAAAAAGCTAAACAACATCAAATCTGGAAACTCACAGAATCATTTTTTAGACCTCTCAATGACAAACTAAATGGATATTCAGACACCCTAATATTAAAATATAAATGCCTGTGAAAAGAGTCTTGGACATTATTAATTAGACATGAAAATAAGAAAAACATTTTTGTGAATAAGTAATATTCCTGGAAAGTGGATGCACACATGGTTGTGTGATTTCGTCCAATATTTTTTAACATTAACAAGAAAAAAGAAAGAAAGCCAAATTTGGAGGAATGGCTTTTTAAAATTTTTATCCTCACCCAAGGATATTTTTTCATATATCTCCAGACAGAGTTGGAACGGGAGGAGAAGGAGGGGGAGGGGAGGAAGAGGAGGAGGAAGAGGAGGAGGAGGAGGAGGAGGAGGAGAGAGAGAGAGAGAGAGAGAGAGAGAGAGAGAGAGACATCGATGTGAGAGAGACCAGGGCCGAGGACCAAACAACAACCAAGGTACTGACCTTGACCAGAATCTAACCTGCAGCTCTTTGGAGTGCAGGCTGATGCTCTAACTGCTGAGCCAAACTGGACAGGGCTGTTTTGTTTGTAGACATGACTTGGACCCAGACTGGTTGTGGGCCCTCTTTCTCCAAGTGCTCCTCTCAATCTCCTCGGGCACTTTAGGCAGTTGTCAGATAACCGTCTTCAGCTTTTCTGTAAGCTGTGGTTGTAGAAATAGGACTTATCTGCCCTGATTCAAGAGTTCTTGAAATCACTCATGCCATGGGTACCTGAAGCTTTGCTTTACACATTTTCCTTTCCTATCTTTGCACTTCAGTGGTTCCATTCCATTGCTTCTCGATGTCTCTCTTTAGCTAGGTCTCATTCAGATTCACTTGGAGGTTCATGCTGTCAGCCTCCTGGCTTGCCTGCCTATTTCTCTAGCTCTTCTCCCTCCCAGCTCATTCTGACATGCTTTACCTTATCTCAAAGTGGTAAGTAGTTTTCTTCAGACCTTTCAGACAGATCAGAGTTTATGTTTCTTTTTTTTTTTTTTCATTCTCAAACTAGCACCTTTCTTTCCTATGTACACTTTATATTTTTCAACTTCCCTCTGAGTAAGCTCTACACTCATCTTCACTCTATAGGAATCTGTCTGGCAATTGATAGCGACATCTGGGCCAAAAACATCTTAATTGCTTTCTATTATTTGCATAAACCTTCCATAAAATACAAAGTGGGTTTTTAACCTTGCTAATGAATAAACATGTTAGCCTATACAAGTGAAGTGTTAATTGTTTTTCTCAGTTAACATTTTGAATGACAGCCTGATACAGGTGAGCTGTCAGATTTGGGTGTGTCTCTGAGATTTGGCTTCTTTACCCATTCAATCCCTCATTTTCCAAATGATCTAACTTGTCACAACAGCAGCTTTGAGAATTTTCATTCTTAAGGACAGAATATTTTTTTCCATAGAGTTACGCTAAATTTATTCAAGAATTTAAATAAATCAAACATGTATCTTTGATTATTCAGTCCAGCATGAATAGGTCCTAAGGTTTTGGTTAATGGCTCAAGAATTGCTAAAGGGTATAACATTATTCATCATATCTTTTCTAGCAGGAAATATGTACACGCACACATGTACACATAATTCCCAAGTAGCTGCTAATTAAATAATTATATAATTTGACTTTGAAGTATTCTTTACTGTATGTGTTTTTTTTAAAGATGACATTAAACTAGTTAATGATCTCAGGACACACACAAACTAATAGTGGAGGAAAGCAACCCAAAGTATAATGAAGGATAAATGAGTTTTGGAGGATCATCCACAGAGTAGCTTAGTTGTGTAGAGATAACGGAAAGTTGATACATTTTCCTGTTTAGAACATGTGAAAACATGATGCCTGCCATAACCATTATAATTATAGATCTTAGGGTTGGATATGGGACATTCACACTTTTGTGTTTATTACCCCAAACTAGATACATTACTCTAGAGGCAATGTGCCCACATCTCTCCTCTCACATATTTTAGTGGTCACGTTGCATCATACTGTACTTGAAGTAAACCAAAATACATTAATGCCTCTTCACTTGTACTTCTCCCTAAGCTAACTTTCTCCCATCCTGTTTTGTGCAGTTGATTGCATAGTCCCTGGTGCAATATTTTCTCTATCCTAACAAGCATCATTATTAGCCTCGAGGGAGCTCTTCTACTTTACTCCCTTGCTATTCAACATGTGGTCTGAGAACCACAACATTAGCATCAATTGGGCACCTGGTAGAAATATAGAACATCTGGAACCACCCCAGTCAACAGAATCAAGATTCGCGTTTTAGTAAGTTCATCAGTTGACTTATTTTCATATTAAAGTTGGAGAAACACTGCCTCTACATTCCACTTTTTCCTTTCCCTCTTTCAACTGTCCCTCAAGAGAAGACAACTTACGAGACAACAGCATTCAATTGCTTACTCCATTAGTATATATACTTTTTCAATAAAAAGAGCAAAATAACTGAAAAGTAACATGCCATATGGTAATAATCTTTTTTGGGATGAACTTTTTACAATGGCACAGGTGGTAAGATAGCTTAGCTTAGCTCTATGACAATTAGATTCTGAGTTTCAGACCACATATTCCTTCCATTATCTTTTTATATAATTTTGGGCATGGGCACTTTGCCGTGTTCCTATGACAGACAAAAAATGAAATGCAGCCTGGCTGATGTAGTTCAGTGGTTGAGCATCGACCCATGCACCAAGAGGTTGCCAGTTGGTTCTCAGTCAGGGCATATGCCCAGGTTGTGGGCTAGATCCCCAGTGGGGGGCACGCAGGAGATGGTCAATCAATGTTCTCTCTCATCAATGTTTCTATCTCTCTCTCACTCTCCCTTCCTCTTTCTCTAAAGTCAATAAGGGAAAAAAAAGTTAAAAAAATTAAATGGAGAAATTTGGTTTATGAAGTAAATATATGTTGAGATATATATATATAACACGGTAGTTAAGAGCATGAGCTCCTGGACTCAATTAATTAGCTGTGTGACTTTTGACAAATAGCTTAACCTTTCTGTGTGTAACAGGGCTATTATTAATCATACCTACTTCATGGGTCTGTTATAAGAATAAAGGATTTGGTGTACAAAATGTATAGAATCAGTGCCTAGCAGATGATAATTATTGAAATTATGAAACACTATTACTCTCATGGGGCATTAGGAAACTTCTATGCTCACTTGGAAGCCAGGCACTCCCAGGAACTGTAATACTGATAGGCAGATATGTAAAAAAGTAGAAAAGATTCTAGGGCAGCTCCCAAGATGTAAGAGCAGAAATCCTATGGGTGATATCACGAATTATTATGATACAAACTGATTAGAGACAAGATATCAAATCAAAGATTTGTAAACCATGGTTTAATTTGTATCAGAGTGAATTTAATGTTAAATGCCTACACAATTGGGCTAAGCTTAAGTTTATAATACATTTACCTCCATATAGAATGGGGTAGATTTGTTCCACCACAAGATCACCAACCATACTCCAAACTTAAAAGTGTGCATTGACAGTCACAGCTGCAGCATGAAAGCATACCCACCCCCATTACTGAAAATGTTAACAGAGCACATGTCTTAGTGGTTGTATGTTGTGTATCAATTACACCAGTTTCAGTGTTGGCATTCTCCTACTCTTGGACCCTGCCAACAATGTATGGCTCTTTAAAATTACAGGCAAGAAGAAAATGCATTTGGAAGAGAAATCACATTCATACTGCTCTCCTGAGAATCTCCATCATCTGAACTTTAAACACTGTATCCATCCTCCAGAGAGGTGGCAGTAACCTGCTCATGAAGAAAGACAACCTACAAACCAATGGTATAAACCTGGCCCATTTGCAATGCTGAGGGTCTCTATTTTCATAAAGAATGATGACCCACTCTTCCCAATTTAGATCGCAGGTTTAACCTGATCAACTCCGTTTTTTTAGTTCAATGTTAGCAGACTATTGTGTAAATCTATTCCCAGGCCAGAATTTCTAAAAGCCACAAGAAAACCGTAATGGCAACAAAAACCTAAGCCCATACTACATAATTAGAAAAAAACTTTTTTTTTTTTCACTGATACAACACCTAAGGCAAGAGAAACAAAGGAAAAAATGAATACATGGGACTACATCAAACTAAAAAGCTTCTGCAGAGCAAAAGATACAATCATCAAAATGACAAGGAAACAAACTATATAGGAGATCGTAATTTCAAATGGTACATAAGATAAGGGGTTAATTTAGAAAATATATAGAGTGTTCATACAACTCAATAAAAGGAAGACAAAGAGCGCAATTAAAAAATGGACAGAGTACCTAGACACCTCTCCAAAACAGACATACAAATGACCAAGAAACATATGAAAAAATGTTCAACATCACTAATCATCAGAGAGATGCAAATTAAAACAACTATGAGGTATCACTTCACTCCTGTCAGAATGACCCCCATCAACAAATCATCAAACAACAAGTGCTGGCGAGGGTGTGGAGAAAAGGGGACTCTACTACACTGCTGGTGGGAATACAGACTGGTGCAGCCATTATGGAAAACAATATGGTGTTTCCTCAAAATATTAAAAATGGAACTGCCATTTGACCCAGTGATCCTACTTCTAGGAATATATCCTAAGAAGCCCGAAACACCAATAAAAAAGAATATATGTACCCCTATATTTATAGCAGCACTATGTACAATAGATAAGATCTGGAAACAGCCCAAGTGTCCATCAATAGATGAGTGGATAAAAAAGCTGTGGTACATTTACACAAAGGAATATGATACAGTTGTAAGAAAGAAGGATCTCTTATCCTTTGAGATGACATGGAAGAATCTGGAGAGTATTATGCTAAGCTAAATAAGCCAGTCTGAGAAAGACAAGTATCTCATGATCTCACTTATTAGTGGAATATAATGAACAAAACAAGGTGGTGAACAAAATAGACCCTGAGACATAGAAGTATGGTTCAGACTGACAAACTTCAGAGAAGGGGGTGGGGAGGGGAGAGAAGAGATAAACCAAAGAACTTACGCATTTAAGCATGACCAATGGACATAGACAACAATGCTGGGGGTGGGAGTGGGAATGGGAGGAGGTATCAATGGGGGAAAAGGAGAAACATCTGTAACAAAAATAAATTAATTAAATATTTTTTTAAAAGAAAGAAAAATTCCAGTTTTTTTTTTTTTTTTTTTTTTTTTTTAGCAAAAACTGTTCTTTAATGACATAGTTTCCAACAACTTAGAGGCATAACCGAGAGGTATCCAGAATCCTCAAGAAGTACTCAAAGGAGGTTAACTATTTCCTTTGTATCCTCATAACTGTGCTCAGTGTAGGCTCACCATACTCAGTCATCTGTTCCCTTGTTCCCTATTCAGTTTTATTCTCCAGCTTGTGACATCATTTGTAAATTGAAATGAGTCAAACACTCGCTAAATTCTTTGTTTCAGTAGGAAACCAACAGAATCGTAGTCGGAGTGAACACTGTGTAGCACCAGCTACTGGAAACGCTGCCAAAATATAGCTTTCTAGTCTCAGCCCCTTCAGGATGGCTTCAGTGTCAGAGAAATGTCTTACTCACACCACATTCCTTCTAGTGGTAGCAGTGGTCTTCTGGTACATATTGAAGAACCGACTCTCCAATAAAGCAAGCATAAAATAAATCCTGAGTTGAAACCTTTGCTGATTTCTAATTTTCCTGATCTAAGTTCTCCATTGTTGATTTCAAGTTACCAATGATGTAACTGACTTCACTGAATGCAAAGCTGAAAATGCACACAATAAGCTCATGGAATCCAGGATGAGCTAGCTCTAGCACACCACTGCATGGTGGCCCATATCCAAAGACTGATTATGTGGGAGTAGAAAGGCCTGGGTAACTCAGGACAACTCAGAAGGAACTTTTCTGAGGTTGGCTGAGGCTGTTGTCAGGCTAGCATCATAGCTCAACCTTTCCATCTACCTAATTCTGCTTCCTTTCCCTACCTGCCCTTAAACAGGGATACCATAGACTGTCCATAAGGATATTCCTTAATAAGTAACCAATATGCTAAATTCAGTCTGCTTCTTAGGAAACCCAACTTGCAAGAATCATTTCTTTTCATCTCTGTGTATACTTTCATAGATTTTCTTCTGCTCTGAAGAAGAAATGTCCCTTGCTTTTATAGTTTTTGTAAAACAAAGAATCCAATTTAAATATTAGCAAGGCATCAGATTTGTTAAAAAAAAAAAACCATTGCAATTACAGATATTTTTATAAGCTCATAGAAATCTTCATAGGACACACTGCATTCTCTAAAGTCTGAGTGTCTTTTAAGACTCCTGAGTCAGAAATAACACTGAGAGGATACTGTTATAATGCAAAATACTGTCTGCCTTTCTGCAACTGCAGGAAAGAAGAAACAATTTTCTCCTTCCTGTTGCGATAATATTTATTCCACAAGCAGCTAAAAAGGTTTGCTATGTCAAGGCTGACCACTGGAATTACATAAACTAAGACCATGGAGAAAACTCTTAGGCAGGAGTAGCCCAAAATTTTCAATATGAAAAGAAAGAGCAGAAAAAGAAGGTTAACAAATGGTCTGTGGCACTTATAATGCTCTGCATCTACACTTTGATCCTCTTCACAAGACTCTTTTGGACCTGGTGTCGATTCCCGCTATGTCTGTGTCATCTTTGAGGGCACAGATCACTCCACTCCTAGGAAACACTCTGAGATCGTTGAAGATTCTCTCCACCTAGGCTTACTCTATAGCCACTTGTACTTGCATGCCACCCTTGAGAGCATACATGTCATTCTGGAAACTCTGTATCTGTGGCCTCATAACACTAAACACACTCTAAATCTCTATACACAACCCACAATCACTTCTATTATGGTGGGTTGCTGCCTCACTGGGAATCATGAGGCACAGGTACAAGCACGTTCACGAATTCTTTCAGGTTTGTTTACAATCTACTTATTATCTCCTCCACTCATTCATGCTGTTATAAAGGGGGCTCTCATCACAACATGAGGACATAAACTGGCACACGAGAAAGTTGGAGAGTGAGATGAGCTTGGAGGGTGCCCATGTTGAGATGCATAGAGTAAAATAATAATGAGTTACTCCCTAAAACCTTGTTTGTCATGACTGTTAATATTTGTAAGGGACTCAATGGGTGTCTGGATGTCACCCATGGAGAATGCCCCCCAGGAACTAATGTCCTTAAGGGACATATCAGATATATGGGCACAGTAGGCACACACAATACCTTTGTTATTTACTCTGTGAGCCTGTATGTGTGTTTAAGAAATGTTGTATGTAAAACTAAGTTTTAAAAAATCAGGGGTGAGGACAGCAGGAGCCAAACATGATAACAATTCAGACTGTTGGACTGATTGCTGTACCCTGCCTCTCAGCTCCAGGCTTAATTGCCACTTTCTTCAGGATTTTCTCAGCTATCAGTCATTCATTCCCTCTGAAAATGAACTTCACTCTATATTTGTATTTCTTTTAAGACAGGCAAGTTCCTATCATACACAATATTTATGAGTTACCATTGTTTTGCCCTTACTCCATGATACATTTTTCAAGGGCAGGATCCATATCTGACCTGTATGTGGCAGTCCCCTCACCTAGTGTCTTGCCCACTATATGTAATCAGTGTATATCTGCGAAGAAATGAAACAATGAGAGTAGTAACTTGGGTCTGATCACAATACAGCTTTCGGGAATAGCAGGCAGAGGGGACCTCATAACTAGGGTCAAGGCACTTCTCCGCTGTGAGAGATGTGCATTGGAATGCAGTGCATCCCCACTGCATACTAGTGGGATTGCCCATTAGAAATGAACCATGCAAATAATGAAGGCCTGTGTCAGTCTGAGTTTTATATTTTAGCATAAATTCATATATTGCCCTAGTTGATGATGACAGAAAACTAAAAGGAGCCCATGCATACCGTATAAATTGATATAGAATAATGCACTTAATTTCATGATTATCCTTTTTTTTTAATCCTCACTCGAGTATATTTTTCCATTTTTGTTCAGATAGAGTGGGAGGGAGAGAGAGTAAGAGAGGGAGAGAGAGAGAAACATCGATGTGAGAGGAACACATCGACTGGCTGCCTCCCGCAGGACCCCAATCAGGGCTGGGGACAAACAGCAACTGAGGTATGTGCCCTTGACCAGAATCAAACCCAAGACTCATTGATCCACGGGCCAATGCTCTAACCACTAAGCAAAACCGGCCAGGGCCATGGTTAACCATTTTGAAAAGGGAAAATGGATCATACTACTAATAATGGTAATAACAACCAGTGGTCATCTACCTTAAACACCTGCAATGTGCTAGACAGTTTACATAGCAGTTTGTTAACTATCAGGAAAACATTACAATATAGTTTATCTATTAATATAAATATTACCTTAGAGATGAGATGCCCTAGGTTTATGAGAAGAGTTAGCCAAGAGAAAGTGAGTCTGGATTACTAATAAAATGATCTTTTGTTGCCCTTCCTCTAGATTGGTGCTTGGCTACAACAAGCCCTACTCTTAGGGCAAAGGGGTTACACTGTACTTGGGAATTGTAATACAATTCCTACAGAAACTCTCCAGTTCCTACAAGCACTGTCATTTCACCTCAAATGAGTAGCATAAGTCGATTCTACACAAAGAAATTAGACACAGCAGGGCTGCATGGGATAATGGAGAGATATGAGGCTATAACACAATACACATGCTTGTATTTTATTTAGATCAAAACTAATAAACTAATTTGCATTCAGCTTATAAATTTTAGCATATCCATAGTAATCTAATAGCTAGTAGAAAAGGTGACAATTTTCACAGGTACAATTAACGTACCTTGTTATTAAGTGTTTTAATACCACTTTTCTACTTATCCTTTATTCTATGCACGGATTGTTACACTTTGTTTTTCTACAGCCTTGGCCCCATTGCTCCTGCTTATACTGTGCTGCTTTTGAAATGTTAGCTATTATCACTGATTTTGCACACTTCTATTTTTTTCCTTGATACTAAAGCAGTTCTTCATTTTTTTCCCCCTTGGCCAATTCTGTCTCCTAATATAAAAAATATTTTCTAGATACCCTGATTTTCTGTCTCTTCCTGCAATAGCCTCGGGAAGGTGATCGTGATACAAATAATGATGAGTCATTGTGGAGGTTCAATGAAGTACAGTGCATGTGACTAGCACTGAGGCATTTAACAAATGTTAATCTCCCACACCCTCATTTTCCTGTTATATAAGTTATAGTTATTTTTACAGTATCTGGTCCTCGCTAATCTCACCTCACTCCTTCAGAATAAAATTCTTTAGGTAAACAAATGATTGCTGTTGAACTGGGCGAACCCATCAAACAGAGCAAGACCTAAGACCATCAGTTTTGCAATGTATTTGCATAATTTCCACAATGCTCCATAGTCCCTACATAATTTTCTTATGCAGTGTTCATTTGCGCCTCATAACATCCTTCTGAGGAGGGTAATAATGGCAAGAGAAATTGAGGCACAAAGTCATTAATGGCTTGCTTGAGGTTACCCATGCAATTAATGAAAGAGCTGGGATATGCTATTTTCCTGTTTCTCAACTGTTCTTTCCACTAGACTGTGATGTTTCCCAAAGAAATGCTTGCAAACAATCATTTGAAAATTAAAATACACATGATACATACAAAATCACCTAACTTACAAAGTCTATATTGGGCATGGGGATCTCTGTTCGCAGCTGGAAAGACTCCATTTAGTAAAAGACTGGCATGGAATTTAGTGTAAACCAAATTAAAAAAAAAAAAAAAACATACACACAATATATCTAAATAGTTCTCAGTCAGAAACAACCAGGCAACAGCCCACTTGACCCAAAGCCAATTTTTAGAGCCAATTTTTCCCAAACCACAGCAAGGCAGGATAGAGCAGCCATAATTATTTCTATGAGATAATCCTACCACCTCAGGTCTGCTAAGGTGCAAGTGAATGCACTTAATTGCTCAGCTGTGTATTTGCTTGAATGTAATCAACCACTTACTGAGAGTTGCTGTCTAACTATTAGGATATTGGCACAAGAAGAGCTAAATAAATTAGAGAGATTCACTCTTTATAAAGCTGCCTTTGGAAGGAAAGTGTCTTCCATGTTCAGAGCCAGGGGAAATTGGAATGGAACGAGGGTGGAAGTCAGGCTACAGTCATAACAAAATGCTACTCCTCATGGGCACTGTCTTTTCCTTGTTAACACAGGGCATGGTGCAAAGTCGTTGACCTCTAGGGACTGCTCATCTGTCATTCTGGAGCAATGGTCACTTGATCAAATGTACCTATTATCCATGGAGCCAGCACCAGCATGAAATGAGTTGTGCTTGATGAGCAAGGAGGACAAGAGGCTTGCTTTTATAGCATGAATAACATCTGTTCCTTCAAGCATGAATACGACAAGGGGAGGAGATGGCCAGACAAGGCAAAAAAAACAAACATCATGGGATGTTTGGTCTGGGGGTAATTACGTAGCTATCTGGGGGATTATCTTTTGTTCGCAGGGCCTCGTGCAGTGCAGCTTGACCACACTTTGCCCAAGGGCTGTAGCTAAGAGAAAAGCTTCAAACCCAGGAGTTGCTGCAATAAAAGGTCCATGGGCTCATTTAAAAATTGATAAAAGGATAACTGCCTTTTCTCCCAAGAACAGACCTTTCTGAGACAAGATTGGAAGAGAGGTCACCTCAGGTTATAGTCATGTATAAAGGAAAGTCTCTAAATGTGAAATGATGGGTCTTCTAAGATTAAAGGACCCCCTGCTGAGGTTTTATTCTTAGATCTTAAGTGACTCTTTAATATTTTGAAGGCTCTATCAAATGCCACCTTCTTTCACCTATTGTCCCAGCCTCCAGTTCATCTCTATTTATTATACCTTATCCATTGCTCCAGAACTCAAGGTGCTGTTTTGTTGGCTCTTTGCTTGTTTGTGTGCTTGACTGCTTATTGGCTTATTTGCTTTCTTGTATATTTGCATTTAGAATTATATCTATTTAAAACCGCATCATTTGTATGTATCACACAGTAAAGATACATCTTTTGCCCAACAATGTGCTGGTCCCCTTGGCTTTTGTAATAAATTACATTCTTTCAAGCTTGGCCTTTAAAGTTCTCAATTCCTGTGCTCACATCCTCTTCTCTCCAATATAATCACTTGTTGTTTCCTGATCTGTTTTAGCCAAGAAGTTCACCTCTATGTTCCTTGCTATTTTCCACCCTCAAGCAGCAACACCTATAATTTGTGGGGCACAGTGGAATATGAAAATGTGGGAGCTCTTGTTTAAAAAGCAGGGAAAAAAGTGCCATTAAAGTTTTTTCTTTATTCTATAGTCTCTCTCTTTCAATATGTCATGGTGTTTTAATTTGCTATTTAATGTTATTGTAAGTAAAGCAAAATTAAAAATTTTAATCATTAACATGTATTTCATTATTCATCATTATATTGTGCAATGAGAGTCTTAAATGCAGATATAGGAACACTTAACTTGCTTACAGAATCACTGAAATTACACAATTAATTTTCATAGCTTGAACATGCTTTTACCAGAACAGTGGAAAAACACAAACTAACTAACTTGGCTGTTTATGTTTCATTTCTTCTTCTTCTTCTTTTTTTTTTTTTTTTTTGGTACATGCCCCCAGTGGGAACCGAACCCTGGACTCTCTGGTCTGTAGGCCAATGCCCAACCACTGAGCCAAAACGGCCAGGGCTATGTTTCATTTCTTAATACACACACATTCTCCCAATATTTTCTACCTTGGGCTTACTGATGAGTAAGAAAGGATTGAAATAAAATGATAGTTAACCCTATCATTTCCTTTCCTTCTGTGGCATCATTTTCAGTGTGAGTGGTGGGCTAATAAAGGAAAGTAAATGAGTAAGAAAGGATATAAGGTTCTTTGATTCCGTATGCTTCTCTAGTCCTTATGTCACTGGATGGCCTTCCTCTCTGAAGCAAAGTAGAACTGTGGCTTCTTATATGAGGGACAACATAAAAAGGCTTTGAAAAGTACAAAGGGCTTTCCTAACTTAGGGAAGTAGAATAATGCAATACGTACATTACAGCCACTCAGTCTCACACTAGTTACAGGGCAACAAGCAAAGGAGAAGTTACTGTAATTCAAAGACACAGAGGCCTTTTAATAGAACAAAGGCTTTCACATCATTTAAACTAAAAGACAACTGAATCTATGGCTTAAGATTATGTACTTATTTACACTGATTTTTTTTTAAAACATTGTTATTTTTCCTCGGGGGCTGCAACATGTACACTTAAATATCTGTTTTTAGCCCTGACCAGTTTGGCTCAGTTGGTTGAGCATCATCCTGTGCACCGAAAAGTCACTGGTTCAATTCCTGGTCAGGGCACATACCCGGGTTTTGGGTTTGATCCCTGGTCAGGGTGCATGTGGAAGGAAACCAATGGATGCTTCTCTCTCACACTGATGTATCTCTCTCTCTCTCTCTCTCTCTCTCTCTCTCTCTCTCTCTCTCTCTCTCTCTCCCCCATTCCTTCCTTTCTCTCTAAAATAAATATACATATATGTTTTTAAATAAACAATTATTTAATGCAGAAGAAAAAGAAGAAAGGATATAATCTGCATGTTTTTAAGAAAACCCTTATCCTTCTTTCTGTGTGTTTGAAGCAAGTTTCTATTGTAAGAGAAAGCATGATCTTTCCAGGTTGTCAGCAGCTCCCACTGCCCCCTGATTACTCAGTCATACACTTTTTTTTTTTATCCTCACCCGAGGACATTTTTACATTTATCTTCAGATACAGGAGGTAAAGAGGGGGGAATAGAGAGAGAGAGAGAAACATTGATATAAGAGAGACACATCAACTGGTTGCCACCCACATGACCCCAACCAGGGCTGGGGACAAACTGCAACCGAGGTACATGCCCTTAGCGGGAACCGAACTTGGGACTCTCTGGTCAGTGGGCTGACGCTCTAACCACTGAGACAAACCAGCCAGGTCTCAGTCATACGTTTAACACACTTCATTTATCTTATATTTGATTTGAGTCTCACTGAAATTCACCCATCATGGGTCCACTGAAATTCTGTGTCCATAGGGATATTTTGAATGCTATTTGTGAATAGAGAAGCAAGAAACAGTAGACATGCATTTTGCACATGTCTCCTCAGAGTTCACTTACAAAACACAGATTCAAGGATAAAAATTTTTAAATTTCAAGCATGAAACCCTTCAGAGTGTGTGACCCTATGTGATGACACAGAGTGCATGCCAATGAAGCCAGACCTGACCTCAGATCCACGATGATATCTTCACATCAAAGCACCCATGTTAGGTCATAAAGGAAAATGCTTACTGTTCAGTGAAGGAAGGCAGCTGGGGTCGATAATAGGGGAAGTTTCATGAGGTCAGGGACCTCACATAACCTCACACAGGTGTAGTGCAAACATTCCATAAATAATTGTTGAATAGGTAACGAAATGACTAAAGCTTGGCAGGAAAAAATGACAGAAGTAAAGAACAAAAGAAAAATGGAAAAAACAGAGCTACTACTACAAGGAGTGGAATGATTAAAAGCATTGATTCTGAAACCATATCCCCTGTACTCAAATGCTAGTTCTACTATGCATCAGTGTGTCATGTTGGGTAAATTGTATAACTTCTGTTGGTCTCAGTTTACTTATCTGTAAAATGGAACAATACAAATAATAGTAATACCTATCTTGTAGGGCTGTTTTGAGTAGTAAATGAGTCCATTTATGTCAAATGTTTAGAAGAGTGTCTGGTACACATTAAGCATTATGGAAGTGTTAGGTACTATTATTATTTATCAATGTCAAGTCACTAAGTCATATTCTTTTCAGAACTTTATCATTTATTCCTTATAAGAAGGCAAAGAGACATGCACCTGTATATCCCTTTTACAGATGAGGAAAAGGAAACAGAGGAATATCATTTACTAAACAGACACAGCTATAAGTATTTAAACTCTGTGTGAACCATATGTCAATACCACATCCTAATGTAACCTTACTATGCTCCTCATTTCCCCAAATGACCCCAATTACCCCATAAAATCTACAGCTTCTATAGCATGTCTCAGTTTATTTAACAGATATGTTTCTGAGAAAAGTGGCAAATAAGATTTTGGTACTCTAACCACTTAAAATATGAAGCCAACTGCTTTTTGGAATCAAAAAGTGAATGCTTTCATGGGTTTAATGATTACCCCACTAAAAATTTAAAATTGCAATTATTTACTCAAATTTGTTCAAAAGGGAAAAACATCTCTTATCAGTATATTGTTGGAGAAAAATGGAGGTGTTTCTGTTAATGTCCACCTCTTTGTTTCTCCAAAGAAACATGGTAAGGAAAACCAAAAACTCTTTGTCCTCACCTAGAAACAACACAGGAAGGCTGGACACTTATACTTAGAAAGAACATCAGTTTAAGAATAACGAATTCACCATCAGGATTGCCTGAGCTATCTGGCCACCGAGTTCCAACCACTTTAGCCTGATGTGAGTGAGAACTATAGCCAATATAGTCTCCCAAGGATGGGATTAGATGTACATTATTCTTAATATGCTCATTGTTTTATGGTGGTGAATATGACACATGTTTGTTTGTTTGTTTAGGTTAACTCCCCCAATTTTGTTTATTTTTATTTTTTAAAATTAATTTATTTTTGTTACAGATGTTTCTCCTTTCCCCCCCCACTGATACCCCCTCCCCTTCCTCCCTGCCCTGTCCCCAGCTTTGTTGTCCATGTCCATTGTTCATGCACACATGCATATAAGTTCTGTGGTTTATCTCTCACCCTCAAACCTCTCTTCTGGGGATTGTCAGTAAGACCCCACTTCCACATCTCTGGGACTACCCCATTCCTCAGACTGTTATGTTCATTATATTCCACAAAGAAGTGAGATCATATGATACTTGTCTTTCTCTGTTTGGCTTGTTTCACTTAGGATAATACTCTCCAGGTCCCTGCATGTCATTTCAAAGGATAAGAGATCTTTCATTCTTACAGCTGCATAGTACTCCATTGTGTACCACAGCTTTCTTATCTATTCGTCTACTGATGGACATTTGGGCTGTTTCCAGATCTTAGCTATTGTAAATAGTGCTGCTATGGACATGGGGGTACATATATTCTTCCTGATTGGTGTTTCAGGCTTCTTAGAGTATAATCCTAGAAGTGGAATCACTGGATCAAATGGCGGTTCAATTTTTAATTTTTTGAGGTAACACCATATTGTTTTCCATAGTGGCTGCACCAGTCTGCATTTCCACCAGAAGTGTACTAGAGTCCCCTTTTCTCCACATCCTCACCAACACTTGTTGTTTGATGATTTGTTGATAGCGGCCATTCTGACAGGCGTGAGGTGATACCTGGTAGTTGTTTTAATTTGCATCCTCTGATGATTAGTTACATTGAGCATTTCTTCATATGTCTCTTAGCCATTTGTATGTCCTGTTTGGAGAGGTGTCTATTTAGTTACTCTGCCCATTTCTTAATTGGGTTCTTTGTCTTCCTTTTGTTGAGTTGTATGAGCACTCTATATATATTGGAAATTAACCCCTTATCTGATGTATCATTGGCAATTATGCTCTCCCGTAGAGTGGGTTGCCTTTTCATTTTGGTGGTTGTTTCTTTTGCTGTGCAGAAGCTTTTGAGTTTGATGTCGTCCCATGTGTTCATTCTCTTCTTTGTTTTGTTGCCTTAGGGGATGTATCAGTGAAAATTTTGCTGCGTATGATGTCTGAAATTTTGTTGCCTACATTTTCTTCTAGGATTTTTATGGATTCATGAGTCACATTTAAGTCTTTTATCCATTTTGATTTAATTCTTGTGTATGGTATAAGTTGATGGTCTAGTTTCTTTTTTTTGCATGTAGCTGTCCAATTTTCCCAACACCATTTTTTTTTTTTAAATCCTCACTCGAGGACATTCCTTGATACTTTGTTCAGATAGAGTGGGAGGGAGAGAGAGAGAAACATCTATGTGAAAGGGACACATCAAGTGGTCGCCACCCACACGACCCAACCAGGGCCAGGGACAAACTGCAACCAAGGTGCATGCCCTTAGCGGGAACCGAACCCAGGTCTCTCCAGACCGCAGGCCAACACTCTAACCGCTGAGCCAAACCGGTCAGGGCCCAACACCATTTATTAAAGAGGCTGGCTTTACTCCATTGTATGCTCTTGTCCCCTTTGTCAAATATTAATTGAGGATATTGTCTTGGGTTCATTTCTGGGTTCTCTGTTCTGTTCCATTGGCCTATCTGCCTGTTCTTGTGCCAGTGCCAGGCTGTTTTGATTACAGTGGCTTTGTAGTATAACCTGATATCTAGTAATGTGGTCCCTCCTACCCTGTTCTTCTTTTTTTTTTTTTTCAGGATTGCTGTGGCTATTTGGGGTCTTTTTTGGTTCCATATGAACTTTTGAAGTATTTGTTCTAGTTCTGTGAAGTATGTCGTTGGTATTTTGATGTAAATTGCATTGAATCTATAGATTGCTTTGGGTAGTATGGACATTTTAATGCTGTTAATTCTTCCAATCCATGAACAAGGTATGTGCTTCCACTTTTTTATATCTTCCTCTATTTCTTTTTTCAATGACCTGTAGTTTTCTGCAAATAAGTTCTTTATTTCTTTGGTTAAGTTTATTCCTAGGTATCTTAATTTTTTTGCCGCGATGGTAAATGGGATTTTTTTTTTAGTTTCTCTTTCTGTGAGTTCATCATTGGCATATAAGAATGCCGTCGATTTCTTGACATTAATTTTGTATCCTGCTATTTTGACAAATTCATTTATTAAGTCTAGTAAATTTTTGATGGAGTCATTGGGGTTTTCTATGTATAATATCATGTCATCTGCTAATAGTAACAGTTTCTCTTCCTCTTTTTCAATTTGTGTCCCTTTTATTTTTTTCTTCCTGTCTGATTGCTGTGGCTAAGCCTTCCAGAACTATGTTAAATAAGAGTGGCGAAAGTGGGCATCCTTGTCTTGTTCCTGTTCTTAAGGGAACTCCTTTTAATTTTTGCCCATTGAGTATGATGTTGGCTGTAGGTCCTTTATATATATCGCCTTCATTATGTCAAGGTATGATTTCTCTATTTCCAGATTGCTGAGTGTTTTTATCAGAAATAGGTGCTGAATTTTGTCGAATGCTTTTTCAGTGTCTATTGATATGATCATATGATTTTATCTTTCATTTTGTTTATGCAGTGTATCACATTTATTGATTTGTGAATATTGTACCAGCCTTGCATCCCTGGGATGAATCCCACTTGGTCATGATGGATAATTTTTTTTGATGTATTGCTGGATTCAATTTGCTAGTATTTTGTTCAGGATTTTGGCATCTATGGGACATTGGACTGTAGTTTTCTTTTTTTGTAGTGTCTTTTTTTAGTTTTAGAATTAGAATTATGCTGGTCTCATAAAACAAGTTTGGAAGTTTTCCTTCTTCTTGAATTTTTAGGAATAGTTTGAGGAGAATGGGTGTTAGTTCTTCTTTCATGCTCGGTGAAACTCCCCCATGAAGCCATCTCAGTCTGGGCTTTTGTTTGCTGGGAGAGTCTTGATTACCTCTTCAATTATTTTAAATAAAATATTTCTAGGGAAGTTTGCTATAAAGGAAGGAGAATATAAAAATCCATTCATGTATCCATTCTAGATCTCAGTATACACATCCTTTATCTCTTGCATGTATTTGACATTCCCTTTACTCTGTGCCTGCAGCTGACCCAGTAGACAATGGAATCCACTTCTGTTTCTACATAAATCTGTCCAGTGTTCAGTCTATGTTGTCTCCCAGCCAGCTTGGACAGTTCCGTCTTTGGTTCTGCATGTACTTAGCCCCTCTACTTCACTCAACTGGGGCTTTAGGCTTCCCTGTCAGCACCGATGCTGTCCATCCAAGGATGGTTTTGGCCTGGATAATATCTCTTTATGTTCTTCTATAGCAGCCCTAGCTCAAGGTCCAGATGGAAGTGTCTTTGTACACACACACACACACACACACACACACACACAAAAACACACAATTCAATGATCAGTGTCATAACAGGAATATGCATAGAAACAGAAATTATATTAGTGGTTGCCAGGGGCTGTAGGTAGTGGGGAATGGGAAATGACTCCTAATCAATATGGAGTTTCTTTTGAGGTTGATACGATGTTTTAAAATTAAATTGTGGTGATTACTGCACAACACTATGAATATACTGAAAATCACCTAATTGTAACGCATATGAAATATATATCAGTAAATTTGTGAAGATATCTGTGGCACTTCTTTGATGACAGATCACCTTTCTCTCAAATCAAAATGCTTCTTGTTCACCTTCTGATGCTGTTTTTGAACTTCAAGAAATGCAGTGAAGTTGGCATAATGGTCTTTATGAACTCTTGTTCCTAAAATTCTTAACATTGGCTTAAAATTAGGATTGCTTCTCAGAGAATCCCAGGTTAATTCCAATTAAATATATATTTTGTAGGTATATCTACTGTTGTGTTGTGTTGTGTTAAGAGCAAGGACAAGAAGTCAGGGGTTCTGAGTTCCTCTTCTGACTCTACTACTCCCAATTTATGTAAACTTTGGCAAGTCATTTTACCTCTTGGACTTTGGTTTTCTATCTGTAAAATGGGTGGATCTGACCACATAAGTGCCAAGGTGGCTTTCAACTTTCAATTTCTGTGATTCTATATAAATGGTGAAATATTTGACTATTTTTGTAAATTAGATTAACCTTTTAGACATCAATACTGAGTTCTTTTAAAATGAAACTCTTTTAGAGAAGTTTGGGTCTTATTTTCACATCTTAAATAAACTCACACACATCTTAGCAAATAAAATGCCTAAAACATGATTAAGTGCAAATGTGAGGGCCTGGGGATAGTAAATTGTGTGTGTGTGTGTGTGTTCTTGGTTTCAAGCATGAAAGGTCTGGCATCTCTCCAGAAGCATCCATCTACCTTTTACCTAATGGCAAGGACTTTTTAAATCAAGCTACGTTTTTTATGCCTTTTCTCCAGAAGACAGGAAGCAGCAGCCAGCTCAGCGGTACTAACCTGCAATGGTCAGTACTGTTGTTTTTGATCAAGAATAGCTGAAAGCCAAGGCTGCAGAAGCTGCGGGAGATGTCAGTTCTGACACAAGGGTCCTTGTTGTGCCCAGAGCTTGCACTGACTGATGCAAGCCTTGCAGGTGTCCTCAGTTATGAAGGCAGAAGCTGGATTCTCAGAAGCAGTGTGTGTTTTCAAGGCTACTCCAGGGACTGTGAAGTGGTAGGGCTGGGACATGCTGGAGATGGAAACTTTGTAGGGAACACGGGGGGTAAATGAGGCCTTTTTCAACATTTTTGCTTGAGGGCTTAGTATTTTGAATGCTTTCAACATCTCCAAAATAAGATTCCCATGTTTTCCATGCCAGAACTTTTAAACATTTTAAGCAAAAGTGCATTTTATTATGAGATTGAGCTCAACATGTTCAGAGGATTAAGTAATGCAGCACTGCCAAAGAATGGAAAGTAATCCTAAAACAAGCCAAACTAAAACTGTAGGATGTTCTATTCTTTTCTTTCTAATCTCCCCATCTCGCATCCTTTCCACTTCTGATTAAAGCCATTTCCAATTAAAACACAAGAAAATGGGTCTTGCCTACTCATGTTGTTCCCTCAAACTGTCTTCAGTACTCTGCCTGGTCTGTGAATTTCTAACATATTCTAGTAAATTCTTATTATTCCTTTCCCCTCCCCTAACAAGCTCTTGCTTTTGGAAAATAATTCCTAATTACAGCAGTGTTATTCTAGGGTGTTGGCTAGACTGCTGAATTCAATTTCTAGGCCTTCCAGAGTAATGCACAAAACATTCAGGGAAAAAGAGTTACAGACAAAAAAATTTAAAACTTTTATAGTTTTTAAACATAAAATTGAGATAATCATTATATTAACGTTCAAAGGTAAACCTATACAATGGTTCAAACTTATCAAAATAATTTTTCTTGATTCTTTAGAAGAGGGGAATAATGATTTCAAACTTTGATGAAGCATCATCACTTTTGCTCAATGCACATGAAGAATTTTTAGACTTTTTACTTTGCTTCTTTGTGTCTATTACAAGTTACACAGAACCATAATATGGTCAGAACAATCTCACAGACTGATGTTAGTTGGAAGAAAGAACTGGCAGGCAGATTTCTGGGTCAAGTAGGTTGTGATGTCTTAAAGAAAAAATATCCAAATTCTTTCTTTAGCTGATTAGCTGTATGTTTTACAAAGACCTGGTGGTCATTGTGTACAGAGAACTACTCTTAGTAGTTCTATGAAAAGAGATAATCAAGATGAAAAGTACCATCTGGAATACACTGTATTATCCATAAATATTCAGAACTCCTACCTATTGAAGAAGTAAACATTCCCACCCTGCTGAACCATGACACAGCTGTGAGTTTCTGTGGCTAACAAAATGTCAGCAGAAGTGACACGTATCTCTTACAGATAGAAACATTAAAAACCAGAACATTGTTCTCCATGTTTTTTTTTTGTTTTTTGTTGTTTTTTTTTCCCCTTCTTCTGGAATTAATGGGAGCAAGTATCTGGAAACCTCTATCAACCTGGATCAATAAGTGTCCCTGCTGACCTGCAACAGATATAAAATATGAGTGATAAATAAACATTGTTCTTTTAAGCTGCTGCTATTTTGTGGGGTTTTTGTTGTTGTTTGTTAGTAGACCATAACCTAGTTTGTCATGACTGATAGATCATGTCTGCCCTTGAGAGTTTAAACTAATATAGGTAGGACAAATACACATGCTTGCATAAATAATACATACAAAAATGCTTAAAAGTACAAATCCAAATCTTACAGTACAGGGTTGCAGACTCAATTACTAAAGGAGGAAGGATAAAGAAGGAAATGTGTACATAAGGGAAACATTTCTAGATGACTCCCAGACAGGTGAAGCTACTTTTGAAAATCCTAGAAATGAACCTTGAATGTTTTAAGGATGAAGAGCTAATTGAGTCATGGGAAAGCTGCTGCAAGGAGATGACAGTTTGTTGGAATGACAATAAACATTTCAAGAACTTCGCCAGGTTGCTATGTTCCCATTCCTCCCTTCCCTAGCCCTTTAGATCTATGGATTCTTTCTGTCCTTGCTCACTAGTGGCTATGCAAATTATATACTGTTACTGCCTTGGCCAGGTGGCTCAGTTGGTGGGAGTGTTATCCCATACACCAAAAAGTTGCGGGTTCAATCCCTATTTGGGGTGCTTACCAGAGGCAACTGATTGATGTTTCTCTCTCACATTGATGTCTCTCTCTCTCCCTCCCTCCCTCCCTCTCTCCTTTCCTCTGTCTTTAAAATTGATAAACATATCCTCAGGTGAAGTTTTTAAAAAGTATACACTGTCATTAAATCTCATCCAGATTGTTGTCCTATAAAAAAGTATATCTTTTGCATACTTAGGGAAAGGTGTTTATCCAATTAGCAACATTGTGCATCCCTAGACACACCCCAAAGCATGGAGTAGAACAACTAAAGGTGACTTTCATCAGCAAAGGAAAGAAGCAATACTGCTGATCTACTTGATGGCTTTGTTTTGGGGGCTGGCATTCATACTGTAATGCTGGATGTTTCTCTCCCCATGTTGCTCTATCACATCCTCATCTATATTCCAGAAACCTTCATTTCAGTCTATTATTTCCTTCTGCCTTAATTTATTTTCTCACTTTTAAATTCACCATTAAAATGAAAAGCAAAGGCACGCATATTCACCAAGCAGTTTCTCTTAGGTTCTTAGAGCCCTAATTATGATATGAAAACATAATTTCCAACTTTGCAGATGATGCTAAATTGAGAGAGAATAAAAACAAATGAGGAATAATTAGGTAGTGCAGCCAGATATAAAAGGATTTACATCATTTATGCTTCTGAACTAATAGATGGCAAATGCAGGGCTGCACAGATAAATGGAAGATAATTAGCCTTCGCAAAGTATCAGAAAGGGGGATCTCGCTGAATAGGAAGGTGCTGATGGAAAGTGACGGGAGAGAAGAGCAATGCAGTGGGATGCGAGGGTCACCGAGGGTGATTACAGCCTGGGGATGATTGCATCATGGAAAAATTCCAGAGATCTGGCACATTCTCCAGTTAACCTTTTAGTCTGCATGCCTCCTTCCCTCTGTTCACACAGGAGCATTCTGTTGTTAACAATGTGTTTCTTTAGAACCTTACCTAGAGCCTGGCTCTGTGCAGTCTTCACATTGCAGGTAGACTCGGCAAGAAGAAGGATAACTTCAGAGGGACAACATTTTCTTTAACCAGGAAATTTTCTCTGGTGGTACATATAGAGCACAGCATTTCTAGGAGTTTTTCAAGGCTTATTTTGCTGGGTTGAAATGAAAATGTCATTCTTACTTCTTTGAAAATATAAAAGAGAATGCACATTATCTTGTTTAATTCTTGTGCTATGAGCCTCTTCCCTCCAATGGTCCCTCATGCTCTTTGAGGGTACCTCACACTTTTTTTTTTTTATCCTCACCCGAGGGCATTTTTCATTTTTTGTTCAGGTAGAGTGGGAGGGAGAGAGAGGAACAGAGAGAGAGAGAGAGAGAAACATCGATGTGAAAGGAACACATCGAGTGGCTGCCACCCGCACAACCGACCAGGGCTGGGGACAAACTGCAACCGAGGTACGCGCCCCTAGCGGGAACCGAACCGGGTCTCTCAGGACCGCAGGCCGACGCTCTAACCGCTGAGCCAAACCGGCCAGGGCACCTCACACTTTTTAAAAAAATGTTTTTTTTCCTTTATTGATTTTAGAGAGAGAGGAAGGGAGAGGGAGAGAGACATAGAAACATCAGTGACAGAGAACATCGATTGGCTGACTCCTGTATGCTCCCTACTGGGAATCGAGCCCATAACCTGGGCATGTGTCCTGACCAGGAATCAAACTGGCGACCTCTTGGTGCATGGGTCGACACTCAACCACTGAGCCACACTGGTCAGAGGAGGGTGCCTCACACTTTAGACTCAAAGTTCTATTCCTAGACCTAGAAGGAAACTCAACTCATCACCTGATCCTTCTCCACTTGCAAGTACCCTAGCTTTGGTCTTTCAGTGACAATTATACAACACTGCCTGAGATTCCAGAACAAAACAATAATAGATCAAATACCTGCAAGGTCAAAAGCTGGCCAGGTATTGAAAAATCCTCCTTCCTCACTGTTCATGACCTTTTTTTTGTGTGTGTGTGGCATAAGACATTATTTACCAACAATCCATGGAGCTCTCTAATTTCTGGCTTTCATAATACCACATGATGCTTACCTGTTACACTCCTTTCTCACACTTCCTGCTCAGATTCTTATCCTCAATGGATATGCATTAAAATATAGCCCCATATCTGAATGGATATGTATTAAAATATAGCCCCATACCTGCAGACTTCCTTTTACAATTTTTTTTTATCCTCACCCGAGGACATTTTTGCATTTATCTTCAGATAGAGCAGGAGGGAGAAAGGGAGGAAGAGAGAGAGAAAAACATTGATGTGAGAGAGACACATAGACCAGCTGCCACCCACACGACTGGGGCCAGGGACTAACTGCAATCGAGGTATGTGCCCTTAGCGGAAACCAAACCTGGGACTCTCTTGTCTGTGGGTCGATGCTCTAACCACTGAGCCTAACTAGCCAGGGCCTGCAGCCTTCCTTTTATACACTACTTCATAGAACGTATATATCCTCCTGGTTCCAGCTATCACATCATCATGCTATGTATTGAGATTCAATTCTAATTATTTGTGATCTGTGAATCCTTTCTGGTCTTCCCCCCACAAAGAGTCATTTCTTGTTGCTTTAAACTTCTCTGCTGCTCAAGCTATAGTGAATAAACCAATTTTATACTTAAAATATAAAACATACAATTGCAATAAAATGAAATCTTGGAAATATGACAATGGAAAGACTATTCCTCTTTTCTTTCTGTTAATTTAATATTTAAATGGGTCCCCATTCCAGGAAGATTGCTGCTCCCATAATCCAATCTAAAAGTCCAGCATGGGCAGGGAATTAAGCTCTTTCAATCTCTTTCAGCAATCATCCTGCCATCCTCTAATAACCACTAAGAAGAGTGACTCATTTTGAGTGTCTGCATACCCATCTATCCCCAGTCCCCAGTCAGAGTTTGGTTAACTTTTTTTTTTCTCACTGTGGTAATTTATTTTCATATATCTCTGCTACTGCCCTGGTTGTTCAATAGGCTAGTTTGGTTCCTTTAGGAAAGGTTTCTATTATAAGCAATTGAAGTAGCGCACCCTTCTCTTGTCCCCTCTGCTATGTTCAGCTAATTTTGAAGCTCCTCAAAAATTTTTGCCTTCTCCTTTTCAATGCCACTTCTGGTCCTCTCACCATCAACACCACTACTGCTATTATTCAAATTCTCTTCCAGACATGCTAAAACATCTTGTTTTCTTAGTGTGTGTGTGTGTGTGTGTGTGTGTGTGTGTGTGTGTAACAGCAGAAAACAGACACCCCACCACCACCAGTTTTTCCAACACCGCAACCAAAAACAACATTTCCAAAACATGCACTGGAATATTGTCACCCCTATCCATACTCAGCTGCTCAAGTTGTTGATAAAACAAGGTATCCCTGATGTTGTAAAATTTCTATTGTTCCTATGGAGAAGGGCTAACACAGGCAGTTCAGCTCTCAGCACAGAAAGGCAAAGCAAACATTTCTCTCAAATTTGCAGCACAACAGATGTGGGGCTGTATTTGGTCTAATGTGTAATTACGGTAACTATTTGGTAGATTTTTTTAAGATAGTACAGCATGGGGATATTTTTCTACTCACCCAAACTGCCTGAAATTTCAGGAGGAGGGGAAATGCCCTTCCCACCTACAGTCATCCATGGCCTGTATTCCTGGGACCCCTTGGCATGTGCGATAAGCATAGGACTTAACATCTCAAGCAGATCTCAGTTTCGGAGTTTCTGGCATGGTGCCTTGAATTAGAGTTGTTTGAGGATGAGGCTTATCTCCCCAAGCCATTTGTCAAATCCTAGAATGCAGGATGTTGTCTTATACATGTACCAGTTCAAGTTCTTAAAGATAGATACGATAAAGAGCATTAGGCTCATACGTGCTGGGTTGGCATTCTACTACTATGATGTGCTTTATTTTACTTAGTATTCTACTATTTTTATTATGACAATGTAAAACCATACACAAAGTATAATAAACATATCAACTCCATTGGATCCATGATCTAGCTTCAGTATTTAGAAACAATTTGTTGATCTTGTCACATCTCTACACTCATTTCTCCTATCCGCATATTGTAAAGCAAGTCTAACACTGATGCATGCCTCTGTAATAGACAATTCTTTTTTAAAATTAGATTTTTAAAAATATTAATGTGTAATTTACATACAAGAACATTAATATATTTTAGTAAGAATGCTTTTAACATATCCTCTATATAACTATAATCCAATTAAATTGGCAGCCATTTCTAAATGTCATCTATTATTTGATCCACAGTCAAGTTCCCATAATTGTCTCCAAACTGTCTTTTCACAGTTGATTTGTTCTAATGAGGATCTCAACATGGTCCACACATTGTTTTTGATTTTTATGTCTTTTAGATTTCTTTTATTTTACAACAGCTCCTCCACTCTTTCTTTTCTCTCCATAAAATGAATTTGTTAAAAAAAAATGGGCCAACTAGACACAGACAATAGATAGGTGAACGCCTGGGGTGGGGTGGGAGATGGGTGTAGGGGAGGGGAAAGGGGGGGAAATCAGGAGCCTCTTTTTTTTTTCAGGGGCATCTTTAATACTTTAAACAATAAAATAAACTTTTAAAAATGGACAAAGGGCCTAAATAGACACTTCTCTAAAGAGGACATACAGATGGCCAATAGACATACGAAAAATTCTTGTCATTAATCATCGGAGAAATGCAAATTAAAATGACAATGAGATGACACCTTACACCTGTCAGAATGGGTACAATCAATAAATCAACAAACAACAAGTGCTGGCCAGGATGTGAAGAAAAGGGAACCCTAGTACACCGTTGGTGGGAATGCAGACTGGTGGAGCCACTGTGGAAAACACTATGTAATTACTCAAAAAATTAAAAATGGAACTGCCATTTGACCCAGTGAACCACTTCTGGGAATATATCCTAAGAATCTTGAAACACCAATCATAATATATGTACTACTTTGTTCATAGCAGTGTTGTTTACAATAGCCCAAATCTGGAAACAGTACAAGTGCCCACCAGTAGGTGAGTGAATAAAAAGCTGTGGTACATTTACACAATGGAATACTATGCAGCTGTAAAGAAAGAAGGATCTCTTGCACTTTGAGACAGCATGGATGGACCTGGAGAGTATTATGCTAAGTGAACTAAGCCAGTCAGAGAAAGACAAGTACCACATGATCTCATTTATATACGGAATATCATGAACAAAGTAAATTAATGAACAAAGTAAACCCAGAGACATGGAAGCATCAAATAGTCTGGTGACTCTCAGCAGGGAGGGGAGAGAGGGGGTTGGGAAGAAATTAACCAAAGAACTTTTATGCATATATGCATAACCAATGGACACAGACAATAGCATGGTGAAGGCCTGGGGGAGCAGTAGCAGGGTAGAGGGTGTCAATGGGGGGAGAAAAGAGGGAACATCTGTAATACTTTCAACAGTAAAGATTTAAAAAAGACAATAATATAAAAAAAGAATGCAGGCCATTTTTCCCCTGTAGATTTGATTGTGTGCTGGATTTGGCTGATTATATCATCCTAGTGTCATTTACCATGTCCCTCCATTTTCTGTATTTCCTGAAAACTGGAAATTAGATGTAGAGAGGTGGTTAAATTTAGTTCCCTCCCTCCATCTTCCTTTGGTTAAGGATAATTCAAGAATGCTGTATTACTTCCTGTTATATCCCTTCAGAAGGCGCATAAAGCCTGGCTGCCCCACTTTTAGTAATGCTAACATTAATCAGATGTTTTCAGCTTTATCCATCAATTTTAAATTTCCTCATCTACCATTCACTTAACAGTTTTAGCAGCGTTAAATGATTGATGCCTAGATCTAGCATTTTATTAGGGATTGTACAATCATAATTTTCTAATACTATTATTCCTTATGAGTATATTAGTTGGAGTTCTTCTAAAAATAATACTTCCTTACAGGCTATTCAGATATTCTAAAATACAGATCAAACACAAATGGCAGGTTAAGCATTATATTCTTTCACCTTATTTACCAATTTTCAGGATACTAAGTTGATTCTTTAGTAAATTCCAAAGAAGGTAGATTAAATTTAGTGTGAATTCCCTTCATGTGTCCACTACACTCACTAGTCCAATGATGCTTGAATTATTCCAATTTTGACAGCAGTATCTCCCTGATGCCTTCTGTGTTCCTTTAACAGGACCCCAATAGACACTGCTTCTTGGGTTTTTGGCACTAGATGCCCTGAGTTCAGTTCCTGCCTCAGACTTGAAATCACCCATTTCTCCAAGAAACTTTGGTTCATTTAATAAGAACTGGTATTTAAAAGTGACAGTTTCACTGTGAGGGCTAATCAAGACTTCTCTGTGGAGAATTAAGGTAGAAAATTTGTAATTTTTAGAACAGGAAAACAAAATCCTTAGTTTATACTGATGTTTCAAATTCACATCTAAGAATAGAGGGATTACATTTAATTCCTTTCATGATATAGTGTTATCACTTTTGTCTTACGATCAAAATCTTGGTTCCTTAATGACATAGTTTATCTCTCTCTCCCTATCTCCCCCCATTCCTTCCTCCCTCTCCCAATATAGATTCAAAATAACAATACTTACATTATTTCTCACAATAAGATTTTGAGTCTAGTTTAAGATTTATTTTTGGTTCTTTTTGTTCTTTGAATATATGCTGCTAGTGTTTATATTTAAAATACTAGGGACAAAAGACTGTGTTTTAAAATCACTTAAAGTAAATAATATTTTAATAACTATATGGCGCCAGTTCGGTACTAGAAATATCAGGGGGGACACTTTGTAAAGTATATGTCTAACCACTATGCTGTACACCTGAAACTTATACAAAATAAGATTGAGTATAAACTGTAATTGAATTTTTTTTTAGTTTTAAAATAATTCTTCCTTATGTTTGTGCTGTGACTTGATATATAAAATATATTTTCAGTATGTTTTAAATTTGTAAGATTTTATTTTCTGTCTAATTTTGTTTTCAAATAATATAAACTATTTACATATTTTCAAATTCAAAACTATAAAACAAGTTAGAATCAGACAAACACAGAGTCTATATGTTTCCTTTCTATTCTGTATCCTTCCCTCTCTCCTACAGGCAAGCACTTTTATTAGTTGGTTTATTTTTCCATGATTCGTTTTTAAAAATAAATATAACACACATGTATAAATGAAATATATCATCCAGACTGTCTGTTCCCTTGCTTTTAATGGTATATTCTGGAGAGACTATTCCACAGGATATAGAGGTCTTCTTTTCTTTTTATAGCTGCATAGTACTACTTTGGGTAGATGCACTATACTTTACTCCAGCGATTTTCAACCAGTGTGCTGCCAAAATTTTTAAACATGCAATACCTCTGTCTATGAGTTTGTCACTATTTTGCTTGATAGTTCAGTTTGTTCATCAGAGTCTACATATGAATGAAATAATATGGTACTTGTCTTTCTCTGACTGGATTATTCCACTCAGCATAATACTTTCCAGGTCCATCCATGTTGTCATAAAGGGTAAAATTTTCTTCCTTTTTATAGCAGAGACAGACTCATAGATAAAGAGCAGGCAAATAGCTCTGGTGGGGGTGGAGGGTTTGAGCAAAAAAAGAAAAGAACAGAGAGAGAACTCATAGATATGGACAACAGTGTGGTGATTGCAGTGGAGAAGGGTTGGGGAGGTAGAAGAGGGCATAGAGGGGATACATGGTGATGAAAAATTTTTTTCAAAATGATAGGGAATATAATAAAGGTTTATATATTTTTTAAGCATGCAATACCTGACTAGTCAGGGGCACCGATCTCTTTTCCCTTAGAGTGCCAAATTAAAAAATGACAACAGCCAACACAACATTAGCTGTACAATGTGAATGAATCAAAATTATACCTGCTTTTGTCAGATTAGCAAAAATTATAATAAATTCTTTGGTGTGCCAAAGAATTTTAGTAATTAGTTTATGTGTGCCATAAAATGAAAAAGGTTGAAAATTGCTGGTTTATTCACTCAGTTCCCTCTTAATAAATATTAGGTTATTTCAAATATGCTATTACAGCATTATAATTAATATCTATTTATATGAATCATTTTGTATTTTTGACACTTCTGCCTTGAGACAGAGTTTTAAGAGTGAAGTTGTTGGCAAAGGGTAAATGCATATGTAATTTTGGTAGATATTGTGAAATTGCTATGTACATTTTTAGGCAACTCACTTCTATGTACCTGGCCCCTCATCTGAAACACAGAAATCATACCTCCTTCCAAAACTATTTTGAGGATCAAATGGACAATGAAAAAGTACTCTGAAAAAAATACAGGGTGGAGAGGATGGGAAGAGATTAACTAAACAATTTATATGCATATCTGCATAACCCATGGACACAGACAATAGCACGGAGAAGGCCTGGGGTGGGGTGGGGGCTGGGTAGAGAGGGGCAAAGAGGGGTTGAGGGACATCTGTAATACTGTCAACAACAAATTTAAAAGTGTACATGAAGCAATAAACACATATAAGTGATTAGTATTAAATAACAATTCATTGTTTAGAGGGGACTCATGTAGTCACACAAATGTCTGTCCATCATCGCATTGAGATTGAGGTTGAAAATCAACCAAAGACACAAGAAGAGACACAGAAATATTTATGTATTTATTTATTTTTTATTTATTAATTTGTTTTTGTTACAGATGTTTCTCATTTTTCCCCCATTGACACCTTCCTCCTTTTCCCCCCGCCCCTTCCCCAGCTTTGTTGTCTATGTTCATTGGTCATGCATACATGCATGTAAGTTCTGTGGTTTATCTCTACCCCCCCAACCCTCCTCCTCTGAGGCTCATCAGTCTGTACCCTACCTCTATGTCACTGGGTTAATTTTGTTCAGCAGTTTGTTTATTTCATTATATTCCACAAATAAGTGAGATCATGTGATATTTGTCTTTCTCTGCATGGCTTGTTTCGCTTAGCATAATACTCTCCAGGTCCTTCCATGCCATCTCAAAGGATAAGAGATCTTTCTTTCTTACAGCTGCATAGTACTCCATTGTGTACATGTACCACAGCTTTTTAATCCTTAGATATATGTCAGATAACATAGGTCCACAATAGATCAATTATTTCCCAAAGTTTGGGGGTGTTGAGGAAGCCAACATTGGATTTGAATTTTTAAGGTGACAAGGAGTTTACAAGATGGAGATCACAGGGTATTTATAAGGTCAAAAGTGGAGAAACTGCACCAGCAATAGAGGAGTGAAATTTTACTGGAATCTTAGAGGACATGGGAGAGGATTGTATGAGAAGATGTTTGAGCATAAATCAGAGCCAGGATATAAAGGGTATGTATGCCATGCAAAGGAGTTTTCACTTTATAATATATACAGCATATGTGTGTGTTGGGAGTGGTTGACATGGACGTTTTTTCAAATCTCATACTTTTTCTATATTCCTTCCAAAATAAAGGTCAGTAACTGATTATTATTAAATACACACATTGTATATTATGTAATACGATATGATACTCAAAACTATCCATAAAGAGTTCCTTTTAAAACAATATACTAATGACCAACTGCACAAAAATAATTCTGATTACACCAAATCACATTTTTTCCTTGTTGACACTTTCTAAATTCAGATGATAAAAGCACATTCCCCTGTCTTCCTCTTGCTATCCAGGGCAGCCAACAAATCCAGGTTAGTTGCCTATTGATTCTATTGTCATGTATCTAGCTAAACCATCTTACAGGTGCACCTGAATTTTTGGAATATTGAATAGATGGAGTGAAGGAAGCTAAGAGTACAGCCAGGGAAAACAGAACGTGCCTTTCCAAAAGCTGTACTACATTTTCCCTTCTGAGGCTCTGTAGTCTGAGACTTTAGCCTGCTTATAGAGAGAAATTAGGAAAATATGTCCTGAGAGTTGGGATCTTTAGGAATGTAATTGTTTTTATGGTTTTCTATAGTTTAGTTTTAGGAGTAAGGTAGATCTTTAATGCCAATGTCAAAAATAGATGTGTAGTACCAGGAACACTATTTTCTCTTTATAAATTTGGTTTATGAATTTCATGATCTATGTGATCAATTATTCTCTCTTTCCCACAATTGCCAAGAAGCTTACACCCAAATTTATGGTCTTCTCTTAGCAACTGTACAGGACTTCTTGTATTTGAGATTCTAATTTCTTCTATTTATATCCCAACTCTATTTTCCTGTTGCTTTGTTTTCTGCTATTGTTTCTTGGAATTCTAGTTTCCCATATTTTCTTTGCAACATTAATAAGAGAATATATGTAACATATATATAAATCATGATCCCTAATAGTATATTGAACATTTAAGAAATAGATTACCCATTCAGTCTATCTATGTGCTTTCTCCCAATCCCTATAGCTATTATCCTGAATTTTATCACTCCCTTGTTTATTTTGTAATAGTTTTATCACATATTTTTGTATGCCTAAGCAGCACATTTCTTAGTTTTCTAGTTTTAAAGTTTTTTTTCCTAGCATATTGCATATACCTATTGGAACTTGATGTTTTGTTTACCCAACATTATGTTCTAAGATTAATCCAAGTTTCTGCATGTAGCTGTGCTCATTACATTTTAACTACTAGATAATAATCCATTATGTGAGAGATTGTATGCAGCACTCGCCTTGCGCATGTGTGTGCGTGTGTATTCCTCCATCTTCAAATCTTTAGGCATTTGGATCGATTCTAGTTTTGGACTAATATTCCTGTGAAAATTCCTATAGAGGTGTCCTGGTGAAAATGTTCAAGAGTTTCTCTAAATCACATTCCTAGATATGAAAGTGTTTGGTCACAGGGTATGTGAATGTTTTGCTTTGAGAGATAGAGAAAATATGTTTTCCAAAGTTGTTCTCATTTATACTCCAACCAGTGGAGTATGACAATGTTCCTGTTGATACACATCCTCTGTCATGCTTCTTAATATTTTGCCATTCTGATGGCTGTGTCGTTATGTTATTTCACTCTTAATTTGCATTTACATTAGTAAATGATGTGTCTTTTCATATGTTTGTTGCCTATAGATATTTCATTTTATGTGAAGTGCCTGTTTTATATATTTACTCCAATTTTCTATTGGGTTGTTTATTTTTTCTTATTCAGTTATTCTTTTCACATATTCTGGACATTAATCCTTTGTTAGTCATATGCCTTAAAAATAGCTTCACCCAGTTAGTGGCTTCCTTTCCCCCCTCTTTCTAGTATTTTTGGATGAATAATAATACTTAACTATAAAGCAATTACATTAATGCATAACTGATTTTTATGCTCAATTTTTTTGGTGTCTTAAAAAAAAAACACAACCCCTCCCCTACCCAAAAGTCAGAATGATGCTCCTATATTGTTTTCTAAAGTTTTACAATCTTTCATTTCATATTTGAGTCTTCAAAGTTTCTGGAATTGATTTTTGTGAATTGTATGATTTAAGGATATATCCAATTGCTTTAAATTTTCTACATAGATAATCAATTGTTGCCAGTACCATTTACCAAAGAGTCCTTCTATTCTACAGTTATAAGCAAGACCACGTCTGTCATATAATCAAAGTTCTATATCCGCATTCACATTTCTTGGTCCTCTATTCTAATTCATTGGACAATTTGTTTTAACTCATTTCACTGCCACATGTCTTAATTGTAAGAGCTTTAAATAAGTTTTGATATCTGGAATGGAAAGTTCAACCCAGACTGACAGATATCTGATCATTAAATTTAAAAACTGACTTAAACTATAGTCATTGTTCTTCATATAATAAAATTATACAGTATATATTCTTTCGTGATTATCTTCTTTTGCTCATCACTATGTTTGTGAGGTTTAGTCTAAATGATCTAGAGGTCATTTATTATCATAGCTGTCATAACTGTATGGCATTCTATTTTATTATCATATATTTTCTCTATTTTAATATTTAATGGCTATTTGCATTGTTTCCAGTTCTTTTTCTTTCTTTATATTTTATTTTTAAAAAAATTCTTGTCATAATCAAGAAAAGCATGTTAAAAATGTCCACTAAGTATATAATGGTAAGTGCATCAATTTCCCCATGTTATTATGTCAAATTTTACCTAATCAATTTTGTTGTGTTTGTCACATTCACATAGGGTTAGAATTATGTTATCTTTTTAGTGCATTGCAATTTTTTTCCAAGTTGCTGTAGTGACAATCTTTATTATTTATTTGTTTGTTTCAAAGGATCTTTCTTTTTCTTTTTTCTCTTTTTATTGATTTTAGAGAGAGAGGAAGGGAGAGGGAGAGAGAGATAGAAACATCGATGAGAGAGAACATCAATTGGCCGCCTCCTGCATGCCCCCACTGGGGATTTGGCCCACAACCTGGGCATGTGCCCTGACAGGGAATGGAACCCATGACCTCTTGGTGCATGGGTCGATGTCCAACCACTGAGCCACACTGGCTGGGCTGACCATCTTTATTTTTAATAGTGGTTTTGTTTAGTTTTGTTTTGTTTTGTAGTGTGTTGGGTTAGGCAGTACTATAATGACCGAAGGATTTTTTTATTTTATTCAGTATTTACCTACTTTTCTCTCATACTTTAGTTTTCTACCTTCTGCACCTCATATTTCAGGTGTGCCTATTATAAAGACCATCAAGCTGGTTGCTGTTTTTCTGTTTTTATCCAATATGTTGATCTGTTTTTAACGGGTAAGTGTAGTCCATTGATATTTATTTATTTATTTATTTATTTTTAATAAATTTTTTATTTATTTTTTTTGTTACAGATATTTTACCTTTTTACCCCATTGGCACCCCCCACCCCACCCCACCTCCGCCCCGTTCCCGGCTTAGTTGTCCATGTCCACTGGTCATGCATACATGCATATAAGTTCTGTGGTTTATCTCTTCCCACCCCCCCCACCCCCCACCCCCTCTTCGGAGGGATGTCAGTCTGTGCCCTACTTCCATGTTTCTGGGTGAGCCAAATCCCCAGTGGGGGGCCTGCAGGGGGCAGCCAATTGATGTTCTCTCTCATCCATTTATATTTATTTAAAATATATTAGAAATTATTTCTATTATCCTACTTTTTAATTTCTATTTATCATGCTTTTAAAAATTAAATAAAAATTATTTTACTTTCTTCCCTTTCAATTTGGGCTGAGGTACTTTTTTCCCCATTGCTCTTTTGTCTTCATTGATTTGTTAATTGTATTTCTTTCTTTTATGTTCACCCTTGAAATTTTACCATGCATGCTTAACTAAACAATGACCAAGTTAAACAATGTCTTAACCCTGAACAAACAATATAAAGATCTTAGAACATGTTAACTCTGAATATATCGTTCCACAATTAAGTGCTGGTTGTTTTAGTATTATAATTATGTTCTCATTGTTATTATTTTTAAAATATGTTTTCATTGATTTTTTAGAGAAGAGAGGAAGAGAGACAGAGATGGAAACATAGATGTTAGAAAGAAACATCGATTGGCTGCCTCCTGCACTCTCCCTACTAGGGATTGAGCCGCAACCCAGTCATATGCCCTGACTGAGAATCAGACCAATACCTCTCAGTCTATGGGGTGATGCTCAATCCACTGAACCACACAGGATATTATTTTATATTGATTGTTCTTGAGTTTATATTTGTTTTTCCCTTTGTGTTTGCTCAGACTGTGTTTCTGTGATTATACTACTTCTTTCCGAAGAACACATTTTAAAAGTTCCTTTAGCAAAAACCAGAGGGAGGGGTGGGAAGGAAAAGATTCACCAAATAATTTAAATGCATAACCCATGGACACAGAAAGTAGTGCGGTGAAGGCCTGAGAAAGGGCAAGAGCGGGATGGAGGGGGACAATGGGGGAAAAAGGGAGGACATCTGTAATACCTTCAACAATAAAGATACATTTTTTTAAGTCATTGGTGGTAAAGGCATCTTAGTTTATGTTAATCTTCAAATATTTTTATTTCATGTTATAGTTTTCTGAGTTCAGAATTTTATGTTGTTTATTTTCTCACTTTTTCTAGTTTTGATTTTGCTATTTAGTAGTCTGTTATAATTGTCTTTCTTTTGTGGGCAACCTTTCCTATTTGGGGGTGATTTTTTTTGTGGTTCTTGTTGTTAATCTTCACCCAAGGATGTTTTCCATTGATTTTTAGATAGAGTGGAAGGGAGGGGAGAGAGAGAGAAAAATATCAATGTGAGAGAGACACACATCTATTGGTTGCCTCCCACCTGACTCCAACCAAGGCTAGGGATTGAACCTGAAACCCAGGTACATGCCCTTGACCAGGAATAGAATCACTGATCCTTTGGTCCACAGGCTGACGCTGTAACCACTAAGTCAAACTGGCCAGGGCTAATTGGTGGTAATTTTTAAAATATAATTTTGGACACTAGGCTGGAGCAGGCAGGAGGAGGGTGGGAGCAGGAAGGAGGAGGTCAATAACAGAAAAAGGGGGACATCTGTAATACTTTCAACAATTATATATATAATTGTATATCTTTGGTATTCTGTAGGTTCTCTACAACATGCCTGGTATGAGGTGACTTTATTGTGGTTAGGATTCACTATGTTTCTATATTTAGATCCACATTTTCCATCATTCCCAGAAAATTCACATCCTGGTCAAAATCCCAGAAGAAATGAATACAGACTATCAAGAAAGACAAATTGGTGATGTAGCTGCAGTTTGTGCATATTCACAGCTGAATAGCATTCTCTGTAATGAATATATTACCATATTTGGAGTTTACAGTTATACCTTTTTTTTTTTTTTATCCTCACCCAAGGACATTTTTCCATTTTTTGTTCAGGTAGAGTGGGAGGGAGAGAGAGGAAGGGAGAGAGAGTGAGAAACATCGACGTGAAAGGGACACATCGAGTGGCTGCCACCCGCACGACCCGACCAGGGCCGGGGACAAACTGCAACGGAGGTACACGCCCTTAGCGGGAACCAACCCGGGTCTCTCAGGACCGCAGGCCGACGCTCTAACCGCTGAGACAAACCGGCCAGGGCCAGTTATACCTTTTTATTTCTACAAGTTTGACTTTTGTTTTAAAAAATTCCCAGTCTATTTCTAATGGCCTCTCATTGTTTTCAATTTTTTTTTTCAAAAAAAACATTTCAAACATAATGGTTCTATATTGGTTGTCTTGCAATCTGTGTATCAGTAGTTTTAGGAATCTTAATGTGAGGTTGCTAACTCATTGCAGTTTTTTTTTTTTTTTTCTAACTGTTTTGGTGCTATTTAATTGTGAGGTCATCGTTTGATACTAATGTGTGAGGGCACTGCCTAAATTAAGGACATTTACCCACAGAGCAGCAATGTTCAACCTTTTTCATCTCATGGCACACATTAACTAATTACTAAATTCTGCGGCACATTAAAACATGTATTAAATGTCTTGCCCATCTGACAAAAAAAAAAAAAAGGTATAATTTTGATTCACTCACACCAGATGGCTATTGTTGTGTTGGCATTTGTCTTTTTTTTTTTTAATTTAACAATCTAAACAAAAAGAGGTCAGCACCCCTGACTGAATAGTCAGGCATTGCATGTTATAAAAATTCTTGTGGCACATTGGTTGGAAATCACTGCCATAGAAGATTAGCTTCTGTTGCTACTATTGGTCAATGATCACAGCAAGCTGATCCACTTTAAAGTCTCAGCTTAGTTCAAAATCACCTTTAGTTTCACTATCATGACCTTGCTTCTGGACAAATGCTCATAATACAGAATGTGCTACTATCGTCATCCGCCCTCAGGAACTCTCCCTGTCCCAGCTTCCCTACATTCCATACTCCCAGCTCATACCTCCAATCTCTTTTTGAGTTAGAGGGCTTCTTAAAGCACACTCATACATTCTTTAAACCCAGCAATGTATGTCCTACCCTATATTTTAATACTCTGCAGTCCCTTAGAGCACTTAGTCTGCTTTAATGCTAGAAGCACTGCATTTATTTATTTTAATCAAAATGATAAAAACATGGTAAAAAAACAACAACAAAGAAACAAAAAAGCTATAATAACAATAGTTTTCCATTCCTTACCTCTCCATCACAGTACCATTTCCCCTAAACAAATTATTTTAAGTGTTTCTGCTCATCCAGCCTATGATAGTAACTTCCATCTCTCTAAATAATATGCATATACTTTTATTTTCTTACCTATTCAATATGTGCATTTCATTGACCCATTTTCCCCTTTTCTCTTTTATCCTCCAGTTTTTTTATAAACACATTACTGAGCTTGGATATATTATTAATTATATTTGTAGCATTAAACAACTTATTCAACCCCTATTCTACAACGTTCTATCAGTATCTCTTGAGTGCCCCTTATTTTGAGAATATTAGCTGCTGACCCTTTTTTTCATGTGCCCCACTGTCCTGTACTCATGTCCTAATTTGAATTACATACTCTCTTGTTCACAGATAAAGTGTTGAAACTAATGTCAAAATTTCCAGTATTTTTTAATAGGATGATTATAAAACCTAAAAATCAATAAACAGCAATTTCATTTTAAGCCGAAATAAATACTTTCAGTGCAAACCAAATTCTATATTGAGTTGTATTTCCTTCCCCTGATCTTTATTTTTTTATCCTCACCCAAGGACATTTTTTGCATTTATCTTAAGATAGAGCAGGAGGGAGAGAGGGAGGAAGAGAGAGAGAGAGAAACATTGATGTGAGAGAGACACATAGACTGGTTGCCACCCACACGACCCCAACTGGGGACGAACTGCAACAGAGGTACATGTCCTTAGCAGGAACTGAACCTAGGACTCTCTGGTCTGCACGCCAATGCTCTAACCACTGAACCAAACCGGCCAGGGCTTCCCCTGCTCTTTAAACATTGAGCATCATAATGCAGTTTAGTTTGTTTCACAGTTGGATCATGACGTTCTATATAGTTTTCTGATTTTTTCCCCCTGGAATTTCAAATTGCCTTTCTTTACTCCTTACATGACTTAAGTTTATCATCCCCTGCTTTTCCTACAGGTGCTCAATTATATATTCTATTCTATCAGTTTCTTCCATCCCCTATCCCACTACCTGGAAACTTTACTCACAGAATCTCTTATCTACTAGATCCAAATTAGATTAGTTGTTCTCCAGATTGGCCAAACTGATGTTATGTTGAGATGTCCTGTTAGTACTCTTTTTTTTTTTTTCCTTTTATTGATTTTTGGAGAGAGAGAGGAGAGAGGAAGGGAGAGGGAGAGATAGAAACATCGTTGAGAGAAACACGTTGATTGGTCGCTTCCCACACGACCCCAACCAGGGCTGGGGACAAACTGCAACCAAGGTATGTGCCCTTGACCAAAATAGAACCTGAGACTCTTTGATCCCGGGGCCGATACTCTAACCGCTGAGCCAAACCAGCCAGGGTACATTAGTACTCTCTTAAAATGGATCCACAGTTTCTCAGTTCCTATATATTCCTCCCTCTTGGTTTACCCTTTAAAAAATTTTTTGGCAGTACATTCTCAAGTAACCTCTTAGAAAAGTGTGTGGGTAATACAATTAATTAAATTCTTGTATGTTTTTATTCTATACTCACATTTAATTTATGTTTCTTTTTGGTATAGGGACATAGGCTATAATTTTGAAGGAACTGCTCAATCATCATCTAGTATGATTGTAGTGTTGCTCAGGAATTTTAATACTATTCTGATGGTTTGTATCTCCTTTTAGGTAACCTTTAAAATATGCTTATAACTCTTTCCCATGGAATTACCTACATGAATGCCTTTTTAAAAATCCCTCATTTGTTTGAAATATCTCCCATTTTCTTCACTCTTATAGGTTTGTTCCTCCTGTATAATTTTATTCTCTTATTTTAGAAAGAATTCTACAGGAAAATGAGGCAAATATGTATTCCCTAGTCTACCATTTCAAATCGCCATCACTTATTTTCAATATATTACATTGTACTGTATTCATTTTTTCAGGTGTCTAAACTTCTTTTTGGAAGAAATCACAATAAAATATTGATGCAGTCACTCAATAAGTCTTTAAAAGTTGAGGGGCAGGTGAGATGTTCCCCTAATTCAGACTAATACATTTTTAAATACATAATCCTGAAAAATATTGGAGTATTGATTCCCTGGGCTATTTAAGAATAGATGCAGACCCATGGGACCTAGAGGGTTTAACAGGTTAAAAACTAAAAATCCAGAGGGATGGATGGGATCAAACAGCTCCAAGCATTAAAAAAAAAACCTTAAAAGCTCCAAGGCAACTGAGATGATGGAAGTGTTGTTGCAGAGATGTACTAATGAAAAAAGTTTGGGAAAAAATAGTTGTGAATTATTTTGCCCAAGGCTTCTCTTGGACTCACCGTCAGAACCTGTCTTGCCTAGAGCAAACAGATAAATTAGCAGTGGTCAGAGATGCTTGGGCAATTACCTGTGGTAGAAGGGAAGGAGGGAACACCCAAAGGAAGTTAAAAGGCCCATTAAAGTTTCTAGTTTATGAAATACAAGTTACAAACTCTGGCATATGTAATTAGCTCCCACAGTAATAGATCTCATAATGTTCCACAACCCCTCTGAAGTCACCACATTGGGCATTCAAAGAATTGCTAAAACTTCAAAGATGGCTTGTTTTACTTTCTTACCTTTGGCACCCTGGTAGGCCTCCACAGAGAAGCTGTACTCTTTGACCACTTGCATAGTTGAATACCAAGGATGGACTTTGAACATGGCAACCAACCACTTCCATTTTGTTTGTTTCAAATGAGGAACACCTCTTGCCTAGGTGATGGATAGGTCTGTGGGAATAAATAGAATGAGTGGTGTTAAACTTCTTTCTTTCACCAAATATTTTTTGAGTACCTGATAAATTTCATCTGTGCAAGTCATTGGGGATTAAATGGTGAAGACATAGATAGATCATGAAACCCTGCCCCTTGTATACAAGTAGTGGCTTGGCCTTTCATATACCACTTCCCCAAATGACAATACATTAAACAAAGAAAACCCATAGCATACATCCTTCTACAAGGCCAGGATAGGCATTACTGCATTCCCCCCAGCATAATCAACACAGTTGTTTTTCCATTTGGGTTATCTTTGAAAAGTGCCTTGGAAACTGATAAGCTTGGAAAAAGATAGGACCTGTTATTGTTCTACAGCACCACATGGGAAGAAAAGAAGGGATAAAGGAGGGAGAAAGAAAAGAGGAAAGAAATAATATATGCTAAAATTTACAGACACAGCAGATTCAAAATCAATTCATTCATTTGTCAAATATTTGTTGAGATCTTACTTTGTATAAGGCACTGTTCTAGACATACAAATTTAGAAGTAAACAAAATAGACAAAAATCTCTGCTTCATGGAGCTTGCATTACAGTTGGGGAGAGGCAGATAATATAAAGATACATGGGTAAAATATTTAGTCTGTAAGTCAGAGATAAGGGATTAAAAATATCTCAAGAAGGACAGACAGGAAGTGCCAAGGAGAGGGACGTGCAGCTTTCAACATGTGTTCAGGAAAATCACCAGTGAGAAGATGACATTTCAGCAAAGGATGGAAGGGAGTGAAGTAGTGTGTAAAAGGGATATTAATAGCTGGGAGTAAAACATTCTAGGTAGTTGGATGAAACAAGAGCAACAGCCCAAAAAGCATTGGCATGCTTGGTATTTCGAAGGGATACTGAACCAGTATAATAATATTACAGTGAAAGAGTCAGATGGGAAAATAAAATGCTACATCATGTAGAGCCTTGTACATCTTTTTAAGCACTCTTACTCTGATAGAAGTGGGAACCAACAGATTTGAGGAGTGCCATGATCTGACTTAAGTTTTCAAAGACTATTCTGCATATATACATATAATATTTTCAACAATAAAGATTTTTAAAAAGATTATTCTGTAAGGTGAATGAAAATTAATACACTGGAAACTCACACCATAAGAACAATAGAATAAAGAAATAAATATTTCATTGTTAAAAATAGTGTATTTCATGCTTTCTAAAGAGAAATGTAAAATACTGATACTATGTACAAATCTTTGCTGTCCAGAAGTGTTATTCTGTATTCGTAGAGATATAAAAATTAATGATCAATGAGCTAAAAATGGCTGAAATTTAAACCCATGAATAGTCTTTCCCAAGAAATCACATAATTTTGTACCTCAGACTTAATTTGCTTCTTCAGCATGTGATGAGGCACAACTTTAATAGGGTGTGACAACTGACAAGAGAATTAAATTGATGCAAATTAAAACTTTAACAATAACATTATATGGAGTTTAAAATCTTTTGCACTTTGACACTGAATTTATACCACTAAAATAAATCTGCTAAAAGCACTAAAATAAAGGGTCCTTACAGAACTAGCAGCCAAGAACAATTCATTTTCTTTATAAGAAAAACAATGCAGAAATTCTTACTACCAGTTATAGACAGAGTTGATGAGCTGATGACAGAAGCTTTATATCTCTTTAATCACACCACTGAATAAATTTAAAATTACAATTCATTACTATGGAAGATAGCAATTATGAGTGAATCAGGAATAGAAGTTGGGGAGAACAGGATCCAGAAACTACTATGAGCACTGTGTTCCAGCACTTTAAATGGTTCAGCACCAAAACATTCCATGATACAACTGTACCCATATAAATTCATAGGCATGTAAATAAGATATATTTTTGGCTTGTGTATGTGTCCCATTTCTGTCTCTAACTCATTTTCATTTTACCATAACACATTTGGGCCATTTTCTTCTTTTTAAAGAATATGGTATTGGTCCTATATGATGGCTGGTATTTGCTTTAATAAACTAATCAGTCTACAGGACCACAAAGTTGGAGTATTCCTTGAACCTCTTCTCAAATTCTATTTTCATTGCCTCTTCAATGATTTGGATTAAAATTTAGAACACTCATTTATACTTTCAAAGACTTCAGAACCTATCTATTTAGCCTGGCTGGTGTGGCTCAGTGATTGAGCGTTGACCCATGCACCAAGAGGTCGCTGGTTCAAGTCCAGTTAGGACATATTCCCAGGTTGTGGGCCTGATCCCAAAGTGGGGGGCATGCAGGAGGTGGCCGATCGATGTTCTCTCGCATCGATGTTTCTATCTCTCTCCCTCTTCCTTCTTTTCTCTCTAATCATCAGAGAGATGCAAATTAAAACAACTACCAGGTATCACCTCACACCTGTCAGAATGGCCGCCATCAACAAATCATAAAACAACAAGTGTTGGCGAGGGTGTGGAGAAAAGGAGACTCTAGTACACTGCTGGTGGGAATGCAGACTGGTGCAGTCACTATGGAAAACAATATGGTGTTACCTCAAAATATTAAAAATTCAACTTCCATTTGACCCAGTGATCCCACTTCTAGGAATATACCCTAAGAAGTCTGAAACACCCATCAGAAAGAATATATGTACCCCCATGTTTGTAGCAGCACTATTTACAATAGCTAAGATCTGGAAACAGCCCAAATGTCCATCAGTAGACAAATGAATGAGAAAGCTGTGGTACATATACACAGTGGAGTACTATGCACTTGTAAAAGAGAAAGATCTCTTATCCTTTGAGATGACATGGATGGACCTGGAAAGTATTATCCTAAGTGAAACAAGCCAAACAGAGAAAGACAAGTATCATATGATCTCACTTATTTGTGGAATAAAATGAACATGACAGTCTGAGAAATGGGGTAGTCCCAGAGACGTGGAAGTGGGGTATAGACTGACAATCCCCAGAAGAGGGGGTGGTGGGGGAGAAATAAACCACAGAACTTATATGCATGTGTGCATGAACAATGGACATGGACAACAAAGCTAGGGACAGGGCAGGAAGGGAGGGAGAGGGGGGAATCAGTGTGGGAAAAAGGAGAAACATCTGTAACAAAAATGAATTAATTAAAATAAATTCTGTCTATTACACCTCAAAAATATCTTTAAAATTCTAGTTAGCTCCATAATAAGTCATCAAGGCAATGGTAATAGCATATTTCTACTTCCCTGTATATATTTCAGAAGTTCTTGCTTTTATCACCATACATTTGATTATGTGATTTTGCCACTCAGAAACTTTCAGTGTGTGCTCATCACCTTTATATTAGAAACCATGTCTATTAATCTTGGGCTCAAAGCTCTCTAGAGCTTGACCCCACAGACTTTTCCATTCTTTGTGTCCGTCCTATGTAAACAATACCCAGACACCCTTATTTTTTTCCCAGAATAGTTCTTCAATATTATTGCCCTTACTTAACCCTGAATCTTTTCTAAAATTTCATTTAAGGGCCAGATAGTAAATATTTTAGGCTTTATGGGCCATGTGGTCTCTGTCGCAATTACTCAGCTCTGCCCTTGTGGCACAAAAGCAGCCAAAGATAATACATAAACAAATTGGTATGGCTGTGTCCTGATAAAACTTTAATTACAAAAATGGGCAGAGGCTACAATAGGCCTGTGGACCCTGGTTTGCTGGATACTGACCTAGATCACAGTACAAAGTCACAATTCTTATTAAGCAAGCAGCAAACGAGCAGTCTATAGCTTACACATCATGAGCAGTCACAAATGTCTAAGCATTTTAAAACATCAAACATATTTTGGAATGCATACATTTACTTCCATTAAAAATAGAAGAAGACAAGATAGGAAGGAAATATGTCCAATATTGCCAGTAAATATGGATTTGGAAATTCCTTTTTCCAAAACTGTACAGGAACCTATTTCTCAGAAATATTTAAGAAAATATAATGCAGGTTAAGAGACGAATTTGCCAAGAAATCTATTTCAATTACATCTGGAATCCAATGATAGTACTTGTGGTCCCTAAGGTTGTCTGTTACCTTTATTTTTTTTAATTAATTAATTTATTTTTGTTACAGATGTTCCTCCTTTTTCCCACACTGATTCCCCATCACCAACCCTCCTCACATTGTCCCCAGCTTTGTTGTCCATGTCCATTGTTCATGCATACATGCATATAAGTTCTGTGGTTTATCTCTCCCCCACCACCCCCTCTTCGGGGGATTGTCAGTCTGTACCCCACTTCCACGTCCCTGGGACACCCCATTCCTCAGACTGTTATGTTCATTATATTCCACAAGGAAGTGAGATCATATGATACTTGTCTTTCTCTGTTTGGCTTGTTTCACTTAGGATGATACTTTCCAGGTCCCTCCATGTCGTATCAAAGGATAAGAGCTCTTTCTTTCTTACAGCTGCATAGTACTTCACTGTGTATATGTACCACAGCCTTCTTATTCATTCGTCTACTGATGGACATTTGGTTTGTTTCCAGATCTTAGCGATTGTAAATAGTGCTGCTACGAACATGAGGGTACATATATTCTTTCTTATTGGTGTTTCAGGCTTCTTAGGGTATATTCCTAGAAGTGGGATCACTGGGTCAAATGGAAGTTGAATTTTTAATATTTTGAGGTAACACCATATTGTTTTCCATAGTGACTGCACCAGTCTGCATTCCCACCAGCAGTGTACTAGAGTCTCCTTTTCTCCACACCCTCGCCAACACCTGTTGTTTGATGATTTGATGATGGCGGCCATTGTGACGGGTGTGAGGTGATACCTGGTAGTTGTTTTAATTTGCATCTCTCTGATGACTAGTGATGTTGAGCATTTCTTCATATGTCTCTTAGCCATTTGTATGTCCTTTTTGGAGAGGTGTCTATTTAGTTCCTCTGCTCACTTTTTAATTGGGTTCTTTAGCTTCTTTTTGTTTAGTTGGATGATGATTCTCTATATATTGAAAATTAACCCCATATCTGATATATCATTAGCAATTATGCTCTCCCATACAGTAGGTTGCCTTTCCATTTTGATGATTGTATCTTTTGCTGTGCAGAAGCTTTTGAGTTTGATGTAGTCCTATGCCTTCATTTTTACCTCTGTTTCTATTGCCTTAGGTGATGTATCAGTAAAAATTCTGCTGCCTATGATGTCGGAAATTTTGTTGCTTACACTTTCTTCTTAAATATTTATGGATTATTGAGTCACATTAAGTATTTTATCCATTTTGAGTTTGTTCATGTGTACGGTGTAAGTTGATGGTCTAGTTTCATTTTTCTGCATGTAGCTGTCCAAGTTTCCCAACACCATTTATTAAAGAGGCTGTCTTTATTCCACTGTATGCTCTTGCCACCTTTGTCAAATATTAATTGAGCATATTACCTTGGGTCCATTTCTGGGTTCTCTGTTCCATTCCACTGATCTATACGCCTGTTCTTGTGCCAGTACCAGGCTGTTTTATTACAGTTGCTTTGTAGTATAACATGAAATCTGTTAATGTGATCTCTCCAACTTTGTTCTCCTTTTTCAAGATCGCTGTGGCTATTTGAGTTCTTTTTGGGTTCCATGTGCACTTTTGAAGTATTTGTTCTAGTTCTGTGAAGTATGTCGCTGGTATTTTGATGGGGATTGCATTGAATCTATAGATTGGTTTGGGTAGTATGGACATTTTAATGATGTTGATTCTTCCAATCCATGAACAAGGTATGTGCTTCCACTTCTTTATATCTTCCTCTATTTCTTTCTTCAATGACCTGTAGTTTTCTGCAAATAAGTCCTTTGTTCATTTGGTTAAGTTTATTGCTAGGTATCTTAATTTTTTTTTTGCTGTAATGGTAAATGGGATTTTTTTTTTATTTTTTTTTTAGTTTTTCTTTCTGTGAGTTCATCTTCGGTGTATAAGAATGCCGTCAATTTCTTGACGTTAATTTTGTATCCTGCTGCTTTGCCAAATTTATTTATTAAATCTAGTAAATTTTTGATGAAGTCATTGGGGTTTTCTATGTATAGTATCATGTCATCTGCAAATAATGACAGTTTTATTTCATCCTTTCCCATTGGATCCCTTTTATGTTTTCTTTGTGTCTGATTGCTGTGGCTAAGACTTCCAGTACTAGGTTAAATAGGAGTGGTGAAAGTGGGCATCCTTGCCTTGTTCCTCTTCTTAAGGGAAATGCTTTTAATTTTTGCCCATTGAGTATGATGTTGGTTGTAGGTCTTTCAAATATGGCCTTTATTATGTTGAGATGCGATTCCTCTATTCCTAGATTGCTGAGCGTTTTTGTCAGAAACGGGTGCTGGATTTTGTAGAATACTTTTTCAGCATCTATTGATATGGTCATGTGGTTTTTATTCTTCATTTTGTTTATGTGGTGTATCACATTTATTGATTTGCGAATTTTGTACCAGCCTTGCATCCCTGGAATGAATCCCACTTGGTCATGGTGAATAATTTTTTTGATGTATTGCTGGATCCGATTTGCTAGTATTTTGTTCAGGATTTTGGCATCTATGTACATCAGGGATATTGGCTTGTAGTTTCATTTCTTTGTAGTGCCTTTTTCGGGTTTTGGAATTAGAATTATGTTGGCCTCATAAAACGAGTTTGGAAGTCTTTCTTCTTCAATTTTTTGAAATAGTTTGAGGAGAATGGGTATAAGTTCTTTGAATGTTCATTGAAATTCACCCCTTAAGCTGTCCGGGCCTGGGCATTTGTTTGCTGGGAGGGACTTGATTATATCTTCAATTTCTTCTGTTGTTATTGGTCTGTTCAAGTTTTCTATCTCTTCCAGGTTCAGTTTTTGGAGACTATGTTTTTCTAGAAATTTGTCCATTTTGCTTAGATTATCAAATGTGTTGCCGTATAATTGTTCATAATATTTATTAACAATCCATTGTATGTCTGTGGTGTCTATTATTTTTACTCCTCTTTCATTTCTGATTTTGTGTTTTTGGGTTCTCTCTCTTTGTTTCTTGGTGAGTCTAGCTAAGGGTCCATCAATCTTGTTTATCTTTTCAAAGAACCAGCTCTTTGTTTCATTGATACTTCAAATTGTTGTTTTTGTCTTCATGTCATTTATTTCTGCTCTTATCTTTACTATGTCCTTCCTTCTACTTGCGCTGGGGTTTTCTTTTTGTTTGCTTTCTAGTTCTTTAAGTTGTGAAGTTAGATAATCTGTTGGAATTTTTTCTTACTTCTTGAGGTAGCCCTGTAGTGCTATGAACTTCCCTCTCAGAACTGTTTTAGCTGCATCCCTTAGATTTTGTGTTGTGGTGTGTTCATTTTCATTAGTTTCCAGGAAGTTTTTAATTTCTTCCTTGATCTTCATGGTAACCCATTCATTGTTCAATAACATGCTACTGAACCTCCATGTTTTCAAATGTCCTTGTATGTTCTTGTTGTAGTTGATTTCTACAACATGGCATGATTTCTTGCATGCCATTGTGATCTGAGAAGATGCTTGATATGATTTCAATCCTCTTCAACTTCTAGAGACTTAGTTTGTGCCCTAATATGTGGTCTATCATTGAGAATGTCCCATGTGCACTTGAGAAGAATGTGAATTCTGCAGTTTTGGGGGGTAATTCTATTAGATAGATTCTATTCTAGATATCTATTAATCCATTTGATATAGCACTTCATTTAGAGTCTGTGTTTCCTTGTTAATTTTTTGTCTAGAATATCTATTCAGTGATGCCAGCGAGGTGTTGAAGTCCCCTGCTATGATTGTATTGCTATCGATTTCTCCTTTGAAGTCCTCCAAAAGATTTTTAACATATGTTAGTGATCCTATATTAGGTGCATATGTGTTTGCCAAGGTTATATCTTCCTGTTGGATAGATTCTTTCAATATTATGTGGTGGCCTTCTTTGTCTCTAGTTATGGTCTTCATTTGAAAATCTACTTTATCTGATATGAGTATTGCTACCCCAGCTTTTTTTTTTTTTTGCTTTCCGTTTGCTTGAAAGATTTATTTCCGTCCCTTCACTTTCACCCTATGTGAGTTTTTTGTTGTAAGGTGGGTCTCTTATAAGCAACACATGTGTGAGTCATGCATTCTTATCCAGTCAGATACTCTGTGTCTTTTTATTGGAGCATTCAAACCATTCACATTTAAGGTGATTATTGATATGTAGTTATTTATTGCCATTTTTGTTTAGTGTGGTTCTATTTTTCTTCCTATTTTTTCTACTACTTACGGCAGTCCTTTCAACATTTCTTGCAGTGCTGCTTTGGTGCTAATGTCTTCCCTTAGCCTTTTTTTTTTTTTTTTTTTGTCTGGGAATCTCTTTATTTGACCTTCTATTTTGAATGATACCCTTGCTGGATAGAGTAGTCTTGGATTCAGATCCTTGTTTTTCATGACTGTGATTACTTCATGCCATTCCCTTCTGGCCTGTAGTGTTTCTGTTGTGAAGTCAGCTGAGAGCCTTATGGGGTTTCCTTTGTAGGTAACCTTTTGCTTATCTCTTGCTGCATTTAGGATCTCTTTGTCTTTAATGTTTGGCATTTTAATTACTATGTGTCTTGGTGTGGGCCTGTTTGGGTTCTTCTTACTTGAGGCTCTCTGTGCTTCTTGAACTTGAATGCCTTCTTCTTCAGCAAATTAGGGAAGTTTTTTGTCACTATTTCTTCAAATATATTCTCTAACCCCTGCTCATTTTGTTCTTCTTTGGGGACTCCTATGATACGAATGTTATTACATTTTTAGTTGTCCCATAGTTCTCTTATGCTGTCTTCCTGTTTTTTAATTGTTTTTTCCTTTTGGTTTTCTGATTGGTTTATTTTTTCTACCCTGTCTTGTAATTCACTGATCTGGTCCTCTGCTTCCTCTACTCTGCTGGTGTCCTTCCAATGTGTTCTTTATTCCTGCTATGTCATTCTTCATTTCCACTTGGTTGGTTTTCAATGTTTCTATATATTTACTCATGGTGCTGATGTCCTTACTCATGCTGTTGAGCTTCCTCAAGATCATGGCTCTGAACTCTACATTTAATAATTTGCTTAGCTGCATTTCATTGATCTCATCTTCTATAGAGTTCTCTTGTTCTTTCATTTGGGATTTGTTTCTTTGTTTCACCATTTTGGCTATCTCAGTTGGTATTGGAGCCTGCCAAATTTTCCCTGTGGGTGTTGGTGTTCTGCTGTTTGTGGCTCCCTCTAACATGTTTGGATGAGCCTCCGTGGGCCCATGTTAAACACCACTGTCAAGTCTTACTTTTCTGGGTAGATTTGCAAGCCCAGGAAAGGTTCAGTTATCCTTTACCTTTTTCCTGGAGGCTAGTAGTCTCAGTTACACATTGCCTTGGAATGTAGCCTTGTTGTTCTGCCTATTTGGGTTTCCAGAGGATGGAATAGATGCTGGTTGTTAATGAGCCTCAATTTGCATTTCTTTGCCTCACCTGAGAAAGGCTGAATCTCCAGTGGGGGGGGGGGGGGTGGCTGCTGCTTTTCCCCACAGCTCAGGATAAGAGCCCACTGGCAACTGTCCTTTTTGGCTGCAACTCAGCAAAAACTCTGAGTGGCCTCCATATCCCGGGTGTTTCTACAGAGTTTCAACCCAGTCTGCCCTCCCTCTTCCTTAGCCCCTATGTGAGTGGCTGTAGCTATTTTAGTGCTCTGTCCCTGCTCTCTGCCCTGTGGAGTGGGCTTGGTCTTTATTCCCCAAAAATTAGGGGACTGCTGCTGTCCATGTGCTCCCAACCCACCACCTTCTCATGCCTCCTCTGATCCTACTGGTGTCCCTGATTATATGATCCAGTCCTGCTGTTTTCTGTTGCTTTTTTTCGAGGATTTGTCTTTATTTTAATTGTAATTCCCTTTTGTTCCTGGGAGATCGTCGGTGTAGCTTCTATTCACTCTGCCTCTATTTTCACATCCTCTAAGCCTATCATGTGAACAGCTAGATTGCACAGGCCTTTCTGGTGCCCCGCATCCTGGAGGTCCCTCCAGTAACTAGATAGCACAGTCCCTGTGTGGACCCAGCTCTATGCCTATGTTCTGGGCTGCTTGGTCGCACAGGCCTCTTTGGTGCTTCAGCACCCCACAGGTCCCACGGGTAACTGGATGGCACAATCCCTGCTGGGTCATGCAGGCCTCTCTGGTGCTTCGGCATCCCACAGGTGCTGCAGGTAACTGGATGGCACAGCCCTGCTAGGTCATGCAGGCCTCTCTGGTGCTTCAGCACCCCACAGGTCCTGAGGGTAACTGGATAGCACAGTCCATGCTGGGTCCACAGGCCTCTCTGCTGCCCCCGCACCTTGCAGTTCCTGAGGATGGGCAGTGGTCTCTCTAGGGCTAGGGCTTCCCTGTGAGCTGCTGGACTGCACAGGCCTCTGTAGAGTCCCAGGTCCCATTGCAGGTGGCTGTAGAGTGCTGCTACCCTGTGGGGCTCAACTCCTGCTCAGTTTTTGCTGTAGATTTTGGCGATGAGTCTCAGCTGGTGGTCTGTGCTTCTGTTGCCTGGGGATGGATGTCTGATCCCCAGCCTCTGTTGCTGGGGGTATATCTGATTGGGCTGCTACTGTGGGGGATGGTGCTGGGCTACAGGCTGTCTGAGGCTTCCTTGACCAGCACCTTGGGAGCTCCACTACTCTTCACTTGTCTGTGTTGACACAGAGTGTCCACTTGTCCGATGGTACCAGGTGCGCTGGTGGGCTCAGGTTGCTGGGCCCTGGCCGCTCCCACTGCCTCCTCCCAGGGAAGACCCTGGACCTTCCAAAATGGTGGGACCTCCCTGTGGCACAGGGAAAAGCACCCTAAAGGGCCGCTTACCCAGGTAGCCTGCTGCTTCAGTCCACAGCACAGGAACCTTCTTTTCTGCGTTTCTGCACTGCTCGGGTTTAGTCATCCACCTTTACGTCCACTCACACTCTCTCACACACTCGTTCACTGTCTCACACACTCACCCTCCCTCTGGTCCTGCCTGCAGCCATCTTCCCTCTCCCACTTATTCTTCACCTTTATTTTTTTTTACATACATTCTTTAATTTAAAGTTTCTTACATTTTCTTTCCTATAACCTCTTAATTGATTGACTAGGTTTAAAAGTATTTCACTGTATATATACAGACACATTTGTCATTGTTTGTACTGCTCTTAATAAGCTGTGAACTCTTATAACCCACAAATTATTTAAATTTTACACTTTAAAAATTGTATATGGAAGGAAGGAAGGCAGGAGAAGGAAAGAGGAATCTCAACTATTTTTTTCATGCAATATACACAAATTAACTTGAAATGCATCATAGATCTAAATATAACACTTCAAAATATGAAACATCTACATGAAAACATAGAAGAAATTTTTGTGCCCTTGGCTGATGCAAATATTTGTTATACAGAATACAAAAATCAAAAATCATTAAAAAATTATCAATTGAACTTAAAATTAAGAATGTCTGTTCTAGGCATACAGACCAGTGGAATAGAACAGAGAACCCAAGGCAATATGCTCACTTAATATTTGACAAAGGTGGCAAGAGCATAGAGTGGAATAAAGACAGCCTCTTTAAAAAATGGTGTTGGGAAAATTGGACAGCTACCTGCAAAAAAAAAAATGAAACTATACCATCAACTTACACCATACACAAGAATAAACTCAAAATGGATAAAAGACTTAAATGTGACTCATGAATCCATAAAAATCCCAGAAGAAAATGTAGGCAACGAAATTTCAGTCATCATACGCAGCCGAATATTCACTGATACATCACCTAAGGCAATAGAAACAAAGGAGAAAATGAACACATGGGACTACATCAAACTCAAAAGCTTCTGCACAGCAAAAGATACAATCATCAAAATGGAAAGGCAACCCACTGTATGGGAGAGCATCATTGCCAATGATATATCAGATAAGGGGTAAATTTCCAATATATATAGAGTGCTCATACAGCTCAAAAAAAGGAAGACAAAGAACCCAATTAAAAAATGGGCACAGGAACTAAATAGACACCTCTCCAAAAAGGACATACAAATGGTCAAGAGACATATGAAGAAATGCTCAACATCACTAATCATCAGAGAGATGCAAATTAAAACAACAATGAGGTATCACCTCACACCTGTCAGAATGGCTGCCATCAACAAATCATCAAACAGCAAGTGTTGGTGAGGGTGTGGAGAAAAGAGGACTCTAGTACACTGCTGGTGGGAATGCAGACTGGTACAGCCACTATGGAAAACAAAAGTGGCTGCACCACAGCCACTATTTTTTGGTGTTACCTCAAAAAATTAAAAATTGAACCTCCATTTGTTTCAGTGATCCCTCTTCTAGGAATATACCCTAAGAATCCTGATACACCCATCAGAAAGAATATATTTACCCCCATGTTCACAGCAGCACTATTTACAATAGCTAAGATCTGGAAACAGCCCAAATGTCTATCAGTAGACGAATGGATAAGAAAGTTGTGGTACATATACACAATGGAGTACTATGCAGCTGTAAGAAAGAAAAATCTCTTATCCTTTGAGACGACATGGAGGGACCTAGAAAGTATTATCCTAAGCGAAACAAGCCAAACAGAGAAAGACAAATATCATATGATCTCACTGATTTGTGGAATATAATGAACATAACAGTCTGAGGAATGGGGTAGTCCCAGGGACATGGAAGAGGAGTACAGACTGACAATCCCCAGAAGAGGGGGTGGTGGGGGACAGATAAACCACAGAACTTATATGTATGTATGCATGAACAATGGACATGGACAACAAAATTGGGGACTGGGCAGGGAGGAAGGGGGGAATCAATGGGGGTAGAAGGATAAAGATCTGTAACAAAAATAAATAAATTAATTAATTTTAAAGAAAGAATGTTCTTTGAAAGAAAGGGAACAGGTAAGGCACACTGGCATAAACATTTGCAAACAACTATCTGATAAAGAACTAATATCCAGAAAATATAAAGAACTCTTATAACTCAATAACCAGAAAACAAAATACTTGATTTAAAATATCCAAATATTTGAATAAACATTGTATCAAACAGATATGAATAAGAAACACATACAAATATGCTCAACAGTATTAATCATTAGGGAAATGCAAAATGTGACCACAAAGAGATAACATTACAGATCTCTTAGAATGGCTATTAGAACAAAACAAACAAATAAACAAACAAAAAACATAACAAAACCTAACTATGTCAATTGTTGACAAGAACGTAAAGCAAGAATTCTAATACTTTGCTGACAGAATGCTAAAAAACAGTATAACTACTTTAGAAAACATTTCAGAACTTTTAAAATAAATTAAATGTATATTCACTATGTAACTTAGTGTTCCCACTCCTAGGTATTTACCCAGGATGAGGGGATATATCTACACAAGGATTTGTAGGGGAAAGTTTATAGCAGCTTGATTCATAGTGGCAAAATATTGGAAACAACTCAAATCGATACATTCATGTAATGGAATAATACTACTCAGCAACAGTATGGTGATTACCAGAGGGAAAAGAGGGTAGGGGAGGAAGAAGAGGGTAAAGGAGGAACAAATGGTGATGAAAGGAGACTTGACTTTGGTTGGTGGACACACAATACAATATACACATGATATATTATATAATTGTACACCTGAAACCTATATAATTTTAATAACCAATGTCACCCAAATACATTCAATAAAACTTTTAAAAATTTGTTAAAGGAATGAACTGCTGATACAGGAGACAAAATGGGTGGATCTCAAAAATATTCTAAGTGAAAATACAAAAGGTTATATAACTATGATTCCACTTATATGACATTTTGGTAAAGGTAAAGATATATGGACAGGAATCAGATCAGTGATTGCCTAAGGCTATGGGAGGGGGAAGGAAACTGGGTACAAAAGCAAATTTGATCTTTATAAATGTTGGACATTAACCACTTATCAGATGTATCATTGGCAAATATGTTTTCCCATTCAGTGGGGTATATTTATGAATGGAATACTATTCAGCCATAAAAAGAAGGAAATATCTCCTTTTGTGGCAGCATGGATGGACCTGGAGAGTATTATGCTAAGTGAAATAAGAAAGTCAGAGAAAGAAAAATACCATATGAGTTCACTCATATATGGAATCTAATAAACAAAATAAACTAACAAACAAAATAGAAACAAACTCATACATACAGAGGACAGACAGACAGCTGTCAGAGGAGAGGGGGTTTGAGGGTCTGGGTGAAAAAGGTGAAGAGTTTAAGAAGAAGAAAAAAACACCTCACAGGCACAGACAACAGCATGGTGATTATCAGAGGGAAAGGGGGATTGAGTGAGGTAGAAGAGGGTGTAAGGGGGAATAACTGGTGAGAGAAGGAGATTTAATTTGGGGTGGTTAACACACAATACAATATACAGATGATGTATTATACAATTGTCCACCTGAAAGCAATAATTGATTAACCAATGTCACTCTAATAAATTCAGTAAAAGATAAATAAATAGAAGTGGGATCATTGGGTCAAATGGCAATTCAATATTTAATTTTGTGAGGAAACACCAAATTGTTTTCCATAGTGGCTGTACCAGTCTGCATTCCCACCAGCAGTGTGCTAGAGTCCCCTTTACTCCACACCCTCACCAACACTTGTTGTTTTATGATTTGTTGATGGCGGCCATTCTGACAGGTGTGAGGTGATACCTCATTGTTGTTTTCATTTGCATCTCTCTGATGATTAGTGGTGTTGAGTATTTTTTCATATGTCTCTTGGGCATTTGTATATCCTGTTTGGAGTAGTGTCTGTTCAGGTCCTCTGCTCATTTTTTTTTTTTTTTTTTATCCTCACCCGAGGACATTTTTCCATTTTTTGTTCAGATAGAGCAGGAGGGAGAGAGAGAGAGAAACATCAATGTGAAGGGACACATCGAGTGGCTGCCACCCGCACGTCCAACCAGGGCCAGGGACAAACTGCAACCGAGGTACGTGCCCTTAGTGGGAACCGAACCCGGGTCTCTCTGTACCACAGGCCGACGCTCCAACCGCTGAGCCAAACTGGCCAGGGCTGCTCATTTTTAATTGGGTTCTTTGTCTTCCTTTTGTTGAGTTTTATGAGTACTCCATATATTTGGGAAATCAAGCTCTTATCCAATGTATCATTGGCAAATACATTCTCCTATACGGTGGGTTCCCTTTTCATTATGATTCTGGTTTCTTTTGCAGTGCAGAAGCTTTTTAGTTTGGTGTGGTCCCATGTATTCTTTTTTACTCCTTTGTTTCTCTTGCCCTAGGCGATGTATCAGTGAAAATTCTTCTACGAGTGATGTCTGAGATTTTGCTGCCTTCTTTTTCTTCTACAATATTTATGGTTTCATGACTTACATTTAAAAATAGTTGATTTTTTTTTATCCATTTTGAGTTTATTCTTGTGTATGATGTACGTTGGTGGTCTAGCTTCATTTTTTTTTTTTTCATGTAGCTGTCCAATTTTCCCAACATCATTTATTGAAGAAACTGTATTTACTCCACTGTATGCTCTTGCCTTTTGTGTCAAATATTAATTCAATGTATTGTCTTGGGTCTATTTCTAGGTTCTCTGTTTTGTTCCATTGACCTACATGCCTGTTTTTGTGTCAGTACGAGGCTGTTTTTATTACAATGGCTTTGTAGTATAACCTGATATCCAGTATTGTGATCCCTCCAACTTTGTTCTTCTTTTTCAACACTGCTGTGGCCATTCAGAATCTTTTTTGATTCCATATAAACTTTTGGAGCATTTGTACTAGACCTGCGAAATATGCCGTTGGTATTTTAATGGGGATTGCATTGAATCTATAGATTTCTTTGGGTAGTATGGACATTTGGAATATATCCTAAGAAGCCTGAAACACCAATCAGTAAGAATATATGCACCCCTACATTCATAGCAGCATTATTTATAGTAGCTAACATCTGGAAACAGACCAACTGTCCATCAGTAGATGAGTGGATAAAAAAGTTGTGGTACATTTACACAATGGAATACTATGCAGCTGTAAGAAAGAAAGAACTCTTACCCTTTGAGATGACATAGAGGAAACTGAAAAGTATTATGCTAAGTGAAATAAGCCAGTCAGAGAAAGGCAAGTACCACATGATTTTATTTATTTGTGGAATATAATGAACAAAGTATGCTGATGAACAAAACAGACCCAGAGACATGGAAGTAGGGAACAGACTGACAAACCTCAGAGGGAAGTGGGTGGGGAGCGGGAAAAGATAAAGCAAAGAACTTGTATGCATATATTCATAACCAATGGACACAGATAACAGTGCAGTGAAGGCGGGGTGGGGCCAGGAATAAGGAGGAGGGTCTAAATGGGGGGGGGGGAAGAAGGAGGGACACCTGTAATAAAAATGAATATTAAAAATATTTAAAGAATAAAAATAATTGCAGGCAACAATGTGGTGAAGGTGGGAACAACTGGGGTGGGGCAAAATGGGGGACATCTGTAATAGTGTCAACAATAAAAAATACATTTGTATTTTATCCATATTATAGTTCAGGATTTTAAAATTGGAAATGACATTACCCTACTGCAAACCTGAACGTAGTTTATCAAGCAGTAAGAGTGACAAAGTGGAAAGGACAGGGTTTATAGTTCATTTCCGCTGTCAACAGATCTGGGTGTCTATGTAACGTCTGCAAAACTAAAAGCACAATTAAATTAGATGTTTCAAGAGTAATGGTACATGTTCTATCTCTGAGATGCCACATAAAATCAAGGCCCTTGGGAAAGTTGAGTTGTTAAGTAAGGAGTATTGATTTAAATTACTGAACAATAGCCAGAAGACATGTTTCCCCTCAAAGATATTTTTCTCTTTAAAATGAATAGTCACAGTGATTTGCCAATAGATACACTCATTCAAAATTTATCAAGAATGTCAACAACATAAACATGAGTGTAATATATTCAGAAAGTAAATGTTTTTAAAATGTTGTGGCATATGTTCTTTGAATAGTTGTGAATATACTTATGTGTATGTGTGTGTGTATGTTTGTGTCTATAAACAGTAACTAAGTTTTATCAAAATGAAATACAACACAAAATGAATAGTTACTTTTATTGAGGAAATAGTTAACATTCCATAATTTAAAAATCAGTAGAAGCAAAATAATTATAATTGCACATTTAGATACAGTTATTTATTAATTAGTTCTGCAAATATCTATTCAATGTGTTTTATGTGCCAGGCAATGTGTAAGGCATTGCAGATTCAACAGTAAACAAAATAAACAAACTTTCCTGTCCTCATGGAATTTACAGCAGCCTTTAACATTCTGCTATATGGCCTTCAATAACTTAGATATATGTTTCATAGTACACACACATACCCACATATACATACATAGTCATAGACAAAAACGTATTTTTCTATAGATATTATTTGTAATCTGCATTTTAACATTACATATTACTGTCGTGTTTTTTCTAGAATGTTATTGTGGTAAGGATACACCATGAGGTCTGTCTTCTTAACAGATTTTTATGTGTACATGCAGTATTGCTAAATATAGGCACTATATTGCACAGCAGATGTCTAGAATTGATTCATCTTGCATAACTGAAACTTTATACCCATTGATTATCAACTTCTTTTCTTACCATTTAACATATATTGATGCCTTTATTTTCAATAACTTCATAATATACCACTGTAAAGTTTATCCTAAATTATTTAACAATCCTCTCTTGATGCATATTGAGGCTCTTTTTATTTTTTGCATTATAAAAGGTGCTATAGGCCTGGCTGGTGTGGCTCAGTGGTTGAGCATCAAACCATGCACCATGAGGTTGCTGGTTGGATTCCCAGTGAGGGCACATGCCCAGGTTGAGGGCCATATCCCCAGTGGGGGGCATGCAAGAGGTGGCTAGTTGATGTTCTCTCTCATCGATGTTTCTCTCTCTCTCTCCTTCTTTCTTCCTCTCTCTCTAAAAAAATCAATAAAGAAAATAATTTTAAAAATAAATAAAATAAAAAATAAAAGGTGTTATGGTAATATGTAAGCCTAACTATAATAGTGTAGATTTTAATCATGTCCAATTTTTTATTTTGATAAATTCCTAGAAGTAGAATTTTTGTTTAATGGGGTACTAACAACTTTAAGGCTTGCAGGACTTTTCACTATGATTTATTATTTTATTTAAAAAAGAATGCAAAGTATAGCATATGTGCTTCATTAAAGGTATATAAACAATGATATAGATGTCTAGAGTAGCATTTATCCTCTGAGGTTGCCATGATGATGCTAGTGTGTTAGTATATCACACAACGATCAAAAATTCAGATCAGGAATGAAAAACAGGGGTTTTAAATACTTTTCCAGATGGATTATCAGGCTTTAAAACAAAAGACCAAATTAACTGACATGTTTAAACATTTTGATGTATATTTCATGTAAGACATCATTTGACTTCCATTCCAAACAATATCCTTAAATTCCTCTGCTGTATTATCAGGGAAGCATCCCAGCTTTTAAAATTAGGTTGTTTTCCTATAATCATTCTTGAAATACCTATAAACCATTTTATTAATTTAAAAAGTGTTTATAAGACATAACTAAACTACAATTACTAATAAAATAACATGATATGAGATTTTTCTTCAGGGTATCTAATTTTCTGAGTAACTGTGGAAGCTTTAGAATAAAATTTGGTTGCTCTAACATAATGCTTTATTCTGCTTATAAGATGTACTCTTATTACATGTGATTCTAATTAATAATTTTTAATTTTCTAGTTAACATGTATGTTCTGTATGACATTTATAGAAAAATAAATCACTAATCATATAAAATTAACAAACGCAAGATTCATAGTAAGAATCCAAGATACATCAAAGTAGAAAGGCAAATCTGAGAAATTTTTGATTTCATATAAGAGTTAAGAACACTTATAATTGAGCCCTGGCCAGTCTAGGTCAGCTGTCAGAGCGTCGGACTGTGGACCAGAGAGTCCCAGATTCAGTTCGTGCTAAGGGCACATACCACAGTTCCAGTTTGTCCCCGGCCCCGGGTAGGGGTGGTGTGGGTGGCAGCCACTTGATATGTCTCTCTCATATCTATGATTCTCTCTGTCTCTTTTTTCCTCTCTCCCTCTGCTCTAACTGAAGATGAATGCAAAAAAAAAAAAGAAAAAAAAAAAAAAACCCTTATAATGAAACAGGTATCTTTCTTCTTTTGCTCAATTTATTGATATAATTTTATTACTTTTTCATTAATTTATTTTTGTTACAGATGTTTTCCTTTTTTCCCCATTGACATTGTCCTCTCCATCCCCTTACCCTGTACCCAGCTTTGTTGTCCATGTCCATCAACTCTGTGTACATGCATATAAGTTCTGTGGTTTATCTCTTCCCTCTCCACCTTCCCCCTCTTCTGAGGGTTGTCAGTTTGTACCCCACTTCCATGACTCTGGGACTACCCCATTTCTCAGACTGTCATGTTCATTTTATTCTACAAATAAGTGAGATCATATGATACTTGTCTTTCTCTGTTTGGCTTGTTTCACTTAGGATAATACTTTCCAAGACTCTCCATGTCATCTCAAAGGATAAGAGATCTTTTTTTCTTACAGGTGCAGAGTACTCCACTGTGTATATGTACCACAGCTTTCTTATCCATTTGTCTACTGATGGACATTTGGGCTGTTTCCAGATCTTAGCTATTGTAAATAGTGCTGCTACAAACATGGGGGTACATATATTTTTCTGATGGGTGTTTCAGGCTTCTTAGGGTATATTCCTAGAAGTGGGATCACTGGGTCAAATGGCAGTTCAATTTTGAATTTTTTGAGGTAACCCCATAGTGTTGACCATAGTGGCTGCACCAGTCTGCATTCCCACCAGCAGTGTACTAGAGTCCCCTTTTCGCCACACCCTCGCCAACACTTGTTGTTTGTTGATTTGTTGATGGCAGCCATTCTGACAGGTGTGAGGTGATACCTCATTGTTGTTTTAATTTGCATCTGTATGATGATTAGTGATATTGAGCATTTCTTCATATGTCTCTTGGCCATTTGTATGTCCTGTTTGGAGAGGTGATATTTAGTTCCACTGCCCTTTTTTTTTACTTTTTTTTATGTTGTTGTTGTTACAGATATTTCTCCTTTTTGACCCCATTGGCACCCCCCTCCCCACCCCATTCCCGCCCCATCCCCGGCTTAGTTGTCCATGTCCATTGGTCAGACATACATGCATATAAGTTCTGTGGTTTATGTCTTCCCACCCCCCACCCCGTCTTTTGAGGGATGTCAATCTGTGGCCTGCTTCCATGTTTCTGGGTCTACCGTATTCCTCAGACTGTTATGTTCATTATATTCCATATATAAGTGAGATCATGTGGTATTTGTCTTTTTTGCTTGGCTTCTTTCAATTAGGATGATACTTTCCAGGTCCCTCCATGTAGCCTCAAAGGATAAGAGATCTTTCTTCCTTACAGCTGCGTAGTACTCCATTGTGTATATGTACCACAGCTTTTTTATCCATTCGTCTACTGATGGACACTTGGGCTGTTTCCAGATCTTAGCTATTGTAAATAGTGCTGCTACGAACATGGGGGTACATATATTCTTTCTGATTGGTGTTTCAGGCTTCTTAGGGTATATTCCTAGAAGTGGAATCACAGGGTCAAATGGAAGTTCAATTTTTAATTTTTGAGGTAACACCATATTGTTTTCCATAGTGGCTGCACCAGTCTGCATTCCCACCAGCAGTGTACTAGATTCCCCTTTCCACCACACCCTCGCCAACACTTGTTTAATGATTTGTGGATGGCGGCCATTTTGACAGGTGTGAGGTGATACCTCATTGTTGTTTTAATTTGCATCTGTCTGATGATTAGTGATGTTGAGCAATTCTTCATATGTCTCTTAGCCATTTGTATGTCCTGTTTGGAGAGGTGTCTATTTAGTTCCTCTGCCCATTTTTTTAATTGAATCGTTTGTCTTCCTTTTGTTGAGTTGTATGAGCACTCTATATATTGGAAATTTACCCCTTATCTGATATATCATTGGCAATTATGCTCGCCCATACAGTGGGTGGCCTTTCCATTTTGATGATTGTATCTTTCGCTGTGTAGAAGCTTTTGAGTTTGATGTAGTCCCATGTGTTCATTTTCTCCTTTGTTTCTATTGCCTTAGGTGATGTATAAGTGCAAATTCTGCTGCGTATGATGTCTGAAATTTTGTTGCCTACATTTTCTTCTAGGATTTTTATGGATCCATGAGTCACATTTAAGTCTTTTCTCCATTTTGAGTTTATTCTTGTGTACAGTGTAAGTTGATGGTCTAGTTTCATTTTTCGGCATGTAGCTGTTCAATTTTCTCAGCACCATTTATTAAAGAGGCTGTCCTTACTCCACTGTATGCTCTTGCCACCTTTGTCAAATATTAATTGACCATATTGCTTTGGGTTCTCTGTTCTGTTCCACTGGTCTATATGCCTGTTCTTCGGCCAGTACCAGGCTGTTTTGATTACAGTGGCTTTGTAGTATAACCTGAAATCTGGTAATGTGATCCCTCCAACTTTGTTCTTCTTTTTCAAGATTGCTGTGGGTATTTGAGGTCTTTTTAGGTTCCATATGAACTTTTGAAGTACTTGTTCTAATTATGTGAAGTATGCCATTGGTATTTTGATGGGGATTGCATTAAATCTGTAGATTGCTTTGGGTAATATGGACATTTTAATGATATTAATTCTTCAAATCCATGGACAGGGTATGTGCTTCCTCTTCTTTATATCTTCCTCTATTTCTTTTTTCAATGACCTGTAGTTTTCTGGAAAAAGGTCCTTTATTTCTTTGGTTAAGTTTATTCCTAGGTATCTTAATTTTTTTTCCCACAATAGTGAACGGGATTGTTTTCTTAGTTTCTCTTTCTGTGAGTTCATCATTGGTGTTTAAGAATGGGTTCTCTCTCTTTGTTTCTTGGTAAGTCTAGCTAAGGGTCCATCAATCTTGTTTATCTTTTCGAAAAACCAGCTCTTTGTTTCATTGATCCTTTGAATTCTTTTTTTGGTCTCTATGTCATTTATTTCTGCTCTGATCTTTACTATTTCCTTCCTTCTACTTGCTCTGGCGTTTTATTTTTGTTTGCTCTCTAGTTCATTAAGTTGTGAGGTTAGATAGTCTATTAGAGATTTTTTTTGTTTTTTGAGGTAGGCCTGTTGTGCTATGAACTTACCTCTCAGAACTGCTTTTGCTGCATCCCATAGATTTTGTGTTGTTGTGTCTTCATTTTCATTGGTTTCCAGGAAGTTTTTAATTTCTTCCTTGATCTCCTCGGTAACCCATTCATTGTTTCTTAACATGCTATTTATCTTCCATGTGTTCAAATGTCTTTGTATGTTCTTCTTGGAATTGATTTCCGGTTTCATGCCATTGTGATCTGAGAAGATCCTTGGTATGATTTCAGTCTTCTTGAACTAATAGAGACTTTGTTTGTGCCCTAACATGTGGTTTATCTTTGAGAATGTCCCATGTGCACTTGAGAAGAATGTGAATTCTGTAGTTTTGGGGTGTAATTCTCTGTAGATATCTATTAAATCCAATTGGTCTATTGCTTCATTTAGAGTCTCTGTTTCCTTGCTAATTTTTTGTCTAGAGGATCTATCCAGTGATGTCAGCGGGGTGTTGAAGTCCCATGCTATGATTGTATTGCTGTTGATTTCTCCTTTGAAGTCCTCCAGAAGATTTTTAATATATTTTGGTGCTCCTATATTGGGTGCATATATGATTATCAAGGTTATATCTTCCTGTTGGATAGATCCTTTCAATATTATGTAGTGGCTTTCTTTGTCTCTACTTATGACCTTCATTTTGAAATCTATTTTATCAGGTATGAGTATTGCTACTCCAGCTTTTTTTTTTCCTTTCCATTTGCTTGGAAGATTTTTATTCCCATCCCTTCGCTTTCAACCTATGTGAGTCTTTTGTTGTGAGGTGGGTCTCTTGTAAACAACATATAGTTGAGTCACGCTTTCTTATCCAGTTAGCTACTCTGTGTCTTTTTATGGGAGCATTCAATCCATTTACATTTAAGGTGATTATTGATATGTACTTTTTTTTGCCATTTTTGATTAGTGTGGTTTTATTTTTCTTCCCATTTCTCCTGCTAGTTATAGCAGTCCTTTTAACATTTTTTGAAGTGCTGGTTTGGTGCTAATGTATTCCCTTAGATTTTTTTTTTTGTCTGGGAAGCTCTTATTTGACCTTCTATTTTGAATGATAGCCTTGCTGGGTAGAGTAGTCTTGGATTCAGATCCTTGTTTTTCATGACCTTGATTACTCCATGCCATTCCCTTCTGGCCTGTAGTGTTTTTTGTGAGAAGTCAGCTGAGAGCCTTATGGGGTTTCCTTTGTAGGTAATCTGTTGCTTATCTCTTGCTGCTTTTAGGATTCTCTCTTTGTCTTTAATTTTTGGCAATTTGATTACTATGTGTCTTGGTGTGGGCCTGTTTGGGTTCTTCTTACTTGAGGCTCTCTGTGCTTCTTCAACTTGAATGCCTTCTTCTTCAGCAAATTAGGGAACTTTTCTTTGTCACTATTTCTTTGAAAATATTCTCTAACCCTTGCTCATTTTCTTCTTCTTCGGAGACTCCGATGATGTGAATATTATTATGTTTCCAGTTGTCCCACAGTTCTCTTATGCTGTCTTCCTGTTCTTTAATCGTTTTTTCCTTTTGGTTTTCTGATTGGTTAATTTTTTCTACCCTGTATTTTAATTCACTGATCTGGTCCTCAGCTTCCTCTACTCTGCTTTTTAGACCTGCCAATGTGTTTTTCATTTCTGATATGTCATTCTTCATTTCTTCTTGGTGGTTTTTAATTTCCAACTAGGTGATTTTCGACATTTCTATGTCTTTACTCATGGTGCTCACGTCCTTACACATGCTGTTGAGCTACCTCAAGATTATGGCTCTGAATTCTAGTTCTGTTAACTTGCTTAACTGCACCTCATTTATCTCATCTTCCGTAGAGGTCTCTTGTTCTTTCATTTGGCTTTGTTTCTGTTTTCCACCATTTTGGCTATCACAGTGAGCTTTGGATACTGCCAAATGTTCCCTGTGGGTGTTGGTGTTCTGTTGTTTGTGGGTCCATCTCCTGGGTTTGGATGAGGCAGGGAGGACCCGCTTTAAACACCACTGTCAAGTCTTAACTTTCCTGGTTAGAGTTGCTAGCCCAGGGAATGGCAGTTATCCTCTAGCTTTTTGCCTGGAGGCTATTAGTAGAGGTCACCTGAAGAACCTTGGTTTCTGAGTTGACTGAAATACTCCCTCAGGTACTCAGTGTAAGAGGATTTTCCGAGGGTGGGGCAGATGCTGGTTGTTAATGGGCCTCAAATAGCATTTAAATGGCCACCGGGTGGGGTTGAATCTCCGAGGGAGGGGCTGCTGTCTCTCCCCAGGGCCCTGGGAAGGAGTAAGATGACCACAGTCCTGCGTGGCTGCACTCAGCAACAGTTCTGAGTACTCTCCAAATCCTGAGTGTCCCCACACAGTTCTAGTCCAGTCTGCCTTCCCTCTGCCGTGGCCCAAGGAGAGTGGCTGCTGCCAATTTAGCCTCTGTCCGGGCTCTGCATTGTGGAGCTGTCTGGGATTTTCACCCAAGGGCACTGCACCCAGCTAAGCGCGGCCGAGGCTGGGCTCCAGCCGAGGGCGTAGCACCCAGCCCAGGCGGCCAAAAGACCCAGCCGAGGCAGCTGCTTGTCCCAGCCGAGGCCACAGGACCCAGCCGAGGACACAGTTTCCAGCCGAGGCCGCTGGCCCCAGCCAACGTTGCCGGACCCAGCCAATGTTGCCGGACCTAGCCGAGGTGGCTGCAGCTTCCAGCCGAGGCCGCTGGACCCAGCCAAGGGCGTAGCACCCAGCCGAGGTTGCAGGCCCCACCTGAGGTGGCCGCTGGTCCCAGCCGAGTCCACAGGACCCAGCCAAGGGCGCAGTTTCCAGCTGAGTCCCCTGGTCCCAGCCCAGGCCGCTGCAGACCGTGGGCTCCCGGCCCCCTCTCGTGTCCTGGCAAGCCTACCAGTATTGAGTCAGTGTCCCTGGCTATGTGGTCCTCCAAGCTGCCTTTCAGTTGCCCCTTCCTGACGATTTGTCTTTATTTTTGTTGTAATTCCAGTTTGGTCCTGGGAGATGGTCTATGTAGCTTCCATTCATTCCACCGCCATTTTTACTCCGTCCAGAAGATTTTTAATATATTTTAGTGCTCCTATATTGGGTGCATTTTTGTTTACCAAGGTTATGTCTTCCTGTTGGATAGCTTCTTTCAATATTATGTAGTGGCCTTCTTTGTCTCTACTTATGGCTTTCATTTTGAAATCTACTTTATCAGATATGAGTGTTACTACCCCAGCTTTTTTTTCCTCTCCATTTGCTTGGACGATTTTTTTCCATCTCTTCACTTTCAACCTATATGAGTCTTTTGTTGTGAGTTGGGTCTCTTGTAAACAACATATATATGAGTCGTACTTTCTTATCCATCAGCTACTCTGTGTCTTTTTATCGGAGCATTCAATCCATTTACATTTAAGGTGATTATTGATATGTACTTATTTATTGCCATTTTTCTTTAGTATGATTCTATTTTTCTTTCTATTTTTTCTACTAATTATAGCAATCCTTTTAACATTTCTTGCAGTGCTGGTTTGGTGCTAATGTATTCCCTTAGCCTTTTTTTTTTTTTTTTTTTTGGTCTCAGAAGCTCTTTATTTGACCTTCTATTTTGAATGATAGCCTTGCTGGGTAGAGTAGTCTTAGATTCAGATCCTTGTTTTTCATGACCGTGATTACTTCATGACATTCCCTTCTGGCCTGTAGTGTTTCTGTTGAGAAGTCAGCTGAGAGCCTTATGGGGGTTCCTTTGTAGGTCATCTGTTGCTTATCTCTTGCTGCCTTTAGGATTCTCTCTTTTTCTTTAATTTTTGGCATTTTAATTACTATGTGTCTTGGTGTGGGCCTGTTTGGGTTCTTCTTACTTGAAGCTGTCTGTGCTTCTTGAACTTGAATGCCTTCTTCACCAAATTAGGGAAGCGTTCTGTCACTATTTCTTCAAATATATTCTCTAACCCCTGCTCATTTTGTTCTTCTTTGGGGACTCCTATGATACGAATGTTATTACATTTTTAGTTGTCCCATAGTTATCTTAAGCTGTCTTCCTGTTTTTTAATTGTTTTTTACTTTTTGTTTTCTGATTTGTTGATTTTTTTCTACCCTGTATTTTAGTTCACTGATCTGGTCCTCTGCTTCCTCTACTCTGCTGTTTAGTCCTTCCAATGTGTTCTTTATTTCTGCTATGTCAGTCATTTCTTCTTGGTGGTTTTTAATTTTCAATTGGTTGATTTTCCATGTTTCTATGTCTTTACTCATGGTACTGATGTCCTTACTCATGCTGTTGAGTTTCCTCAAGATCATGGCTCTGAATTCTACCTCTGATAATTTGCTTAGCTGCATTTCATTATCTCATCTTTCATAGAGTTCTCTTGTTCTTTCATTTGGGATTTGTTTCTTTGTTTCACCATTTTGGCAATCTCAGTGGGTATTGGGGCCTGCCAAATTTTCCCTGTGGGTGTTGGTGTTTTGCTGTTTGTGGCTCCAACTTTGGGTTTTGATGAGAATGGGAGGACCCACAATGAACACCACTGTCAAGTCTTACTTTCCTGGGTAGATTTGAAATCCCAGGAATGATTCAGTTATCCTCTAGCTTTTTCCTGGAGGTTATTAGTCGGGGTTACTTGAGGAGCCTTGGTTTCTCAGTTGAATGAAAAACTCCCTCAGGTGTTCCACATAAGAGGCTTTCCCATGGATGTGGCAGATGCTGGTTGTTAATTAGTCTCAATTTGCATTTCTATGGCCCACCTGGGTGGGGTTGAATCTCTGAGGTAGGGGCCACTGCCTCTCCCCAGAGCCCTGGGAAGGAGTAAGATGGCCATTGTCCTGCATGGCCACAACTCAGCAAAAGCTCCAAATCCCCCAAATACCAAGTGTCCACATACAGTTCCAGTCCTGTCCTCCTTCCTTCTGCCAGAGCCCAAGGTGAGTGGCTGCGGTTATTTTAGTACTCTTTCCCGGCCCTCTTCACTGTTAAGCAGGCTTGGGATTTTAATCTCGAGGGCGCTGTTCACAGCTAAGACCCTGCTGTCCATGGGCTCCCAGCACCCTTCTCGTGCTTCTGCAAACTTATCAAGATTGATTCAGTGTCCCTGGTTATGTGGGCCTCACAAGCTGCTTTTCTGTTGCTTTTCCCCATGATTTGTCTTAATTTTAATTGTAATTCCAGTTTGGTCCTGGGAGATGGTCTGTGTAGCTTCCATTCACTCCACTGCCATTTTGGAATCTCAACAGTTTTTTTTTTTTTTTATCCTCACCCGAGGACATTTTTCCATTTTCTGTCCAGGTAGAGTGGGAGGGAGAGAGAGGAACAGAGAAAGAGAGAGAAACATCGATGTGAAAGGAACACACTGAGTGGCTGCCACCCACACAACCGACCAGGGCCGGGAACAAACTGCAACCGAGGTACGCGCCCCTAGTGGGTACCAAACCCGGGTCTCTCAGGACCGCAGGCCGACGCTCTAACCACTGAGAAAAACTGGCCAGGGCCCAACAGATTTATTTTTGATGACAGATTTGTAGTAAGAAATCAGCTACAATCAATAATATGTAGAATACATTATTTCACCTGTTTTAATTCAACATCATAAAATAAAAAGATGATAATTATATTGATACTAAAATTCAGCATGGTGATCTTTCAGGATATTCAACATTTCCTGATTCCTCAACAGGGTCATACTTAGGGGTATGTGCTGAATCCCTTCACAGGTATAACTGCCTGTCTCCTATTTCTCTATTTTATAGCATTGTTTGTTCCATATTCTATGGATTTATGTTGGAAACTGCAGATTTTGAAATGCTCAGTTCCTCATATAAAAACTGGTTGCCAAGTAACATCAAAAGGATTCCAAGGCCAAAAAGCAAAAAACATTCAGTCTTCACAGATAATTAATTTGTGCCTCATAGCTTCTCTACTGAGTTGCACAAAAGCACGATTTGGGAGAGACAGCCTTGTTATTACTGGGTGTGAAAAGTACTCTAGGGATACCTGCAGGGAAGAAACCTCCAGGATTCGTTTTTGTAGCACTGACTTGCTTCAATTCTATTTTCTTATGGCCCCAACTTATTATATAATGTTGTTGGACATTATGGAAAATCATAAAGAAAAATATAAACTAGGCATAAAAGAAAAGGCAAACATCTAAGATCATAACTGGGAAATTTAAGATTAAGAAGATATTAAAATAAAAATAATAATATAAAATTAAAACAAAAAGGGGAAAAATGAAAGATCAAAGTAAGAGCTACACAACTTCAAACATAAGATAGTGACTTTCAGATATTTAAAAAATCTGAAATTTAATATAATATGCCAGAAATATAAATATTGTTAGAAATACATCTATAAAAGAACAATTTCATAAAGGTATAGACATAAAAAATTAAGGTTTTTGCTTCAAGGTAATAAATCTTTAGGATAAGGGATATTCCTAGAAAAGGTAGAGCTATATAATTTACTATATTAAAATAGCAAAGTACAACTGAGAATAATTATAGATATATATTGGCCTGGCCAGGTGGCTCAGTCAGTTGGAGCACTGTCCCATATGCCAAAAGGTGGCGGGTTCAATTACTGATCAGGGCACACACCTAGGCTGCAGGTTCAATCCCTGGTCAGGGTGTGTGTGGGAGGCAGCCAATTGATGTTTCTCTCACATTGATGTTTCTCTCTTTCTCTCTTCCTTCCTCTCTCTCTAAAAATCAATGAAAATATATCCTCAGGTGAGGATTAGAAAGAAGAGAAAGGAAGAAAGGAAGAAAGGAAGAAAGGAAGAAAGGAAGAAAGGAAGAAGAAAGAAAGAAAGAAAGAAAGAAAGAAAGAAAGAAAGAAAGAAAGAAAGAAAGGAAAGAAAGAAAGAAAGAAAGAAAGAAAGAAAGAAAGAAAGAAAGAAAGAAAGAAAGAAAGAAAGAAAGAAAGAAAGAAAGAAAGATCCATTTGTGGTCTGGCTAGTGCTATGAGTACTCAGCATGGTTCTCTGGCTGAACCTGGCTTCCAGCATAGAGCCCATTGGAAAATACCACCCTGGAAGACCATGCATGTCCTTTGAGAAAACCCTTCAAAGTTCAGGATCCTAGAGCCCCCTGACTTGCTCTTCATAAGCTTCTGGATCTTTCACTGAAGTTAAGCATTTTATATTTGATATGTTACAAACTATTATATTAATGCTTTTTTTCCCAGTACTTGAATTTTCTATCTCAGGATGTGTTGTTTTGACACATCCCCTTAGTCTTTTATTCATACTAATGTTCCACATTTAAATTTAAAATTGCATGGCTTTTCATTGATAACTTCTTTGATTTTCTGAATCTTTTTTCTTATGTTTAAATCTTGTTTACAAATGACATTAGCATAATTACTTATTTGCTTTATCCCATTACTATTTTATATCTATATATCATAGTTTCAAAATAGCAATTCACAAAATTACTAATAATAAGCCTTCTAAACAGAGTTTAAAGTTTATTTGAAATTATTTTTTCCATCTAGAAATATAGAGCCAAATATTATATTTTAAAGTCACTTGAAATTATTCTTCTCATTATGGTTATGCCACCAGCTAGACACACACCTGAGCTCATTTGCTTCTGTTTGGTTTTTCTTTTTAGAGATTGAATTTTTTTTATTTCCTTACTTTGTGTTATTATTAAGAAAACCACTGTTATGGTTCCAAGGTCCATGTAAATTCAGAGAGATCTAATTTCTAATTCTGTCTCCTCTGCCATCTTCCCTCCATCACACATACACAGCTATTAATTTTTTTGGCTTATTCTTCTATTGTTTCTTTTAAAACATACAGTCAACCCTTGAACAACATGGGTTTAAACTGCATGGGTCCACTTACATGTGGATTTTTTTTTCAATAAATACCTGTAACTGTTTAGACCCAAGGTTGGCAGTCTGAGGAAGGGAGGTCCAACTATATACATTATTCTACAACATTTTATATAGGGGACTAAAACATCTGTGATTTTTACATCTTATACTGAGAGACAACTAAGTTTGGGAGTCAGAAAAAGTTAGATGTGGAATTTTCACTGTGAGAAGTCAGCACCTCTAACCACCCTTGTTATTCAAAGGTTAATTGTATAACCAAATCTAATCATTTGTCATGATCATACTTATGTTTTTTTAAAATTTTACCTCCTATTATAAATGAAATCTACTCTTACTCAATTTTCTAACTGTGTATCATTTAGGTTCCTTGCTTTATTAAGCAATTAATAATTAAATTAATTTTACAATTATTTTAGTTCATTTTAAATTTTAGATTATGAAAAATCTCTAAAATATACAAAATTGAGAAGTAAATGGTAAACACCTATGTGTCCATTACCAGATGCAACAATTATCACTATATTACTAATCTTATTTCATTTAAAACTCAACCTACTTCCTCTCTCTTAGATTATATTGATGGAAATCCAAGATATCGCATCATTTAATCCAAGTATAATTCAGCAAATACTTCTTTACAAAGTATTCTTTCTGGTGGGATAATACTCAATGCTATTATCCCAGCAAAAACTACCATCATTTGTTATTATTTTAAAATATTCAAGTCAATGATTAAATCTCCCCAATTGTCTCATCAACTTTTTAAAGATTTATTCAAATCAATATACAAATAATGTCCACACATTACAATTGATTGATATGCCTCTTTTAATCTATATGTTTTCTCTCCATCTCCTTTTATCCCCTTGCACTTAATTTTTGGAAGTGGATCATTTGTCCTGTGTAGTTTTCCATAGTTTTGCTGATCGCATCCCTGTAGTATTTTTGTTTGTTTGTTTGTTAACCCTCACCTGAGAATATTTTTCAATTGAAATTTATTTCTTTTTATTTTTTCAATTGATTTTTAGAGAGAGTAGAAGGGAGGGAGGGAGGGAGGGAGAGAGAGGGAGAGAGAGAGAGAGAGAGAAACATGGATGTGAGAAATACTCATCAATTGGTTGCCTTTCATACAATCCCGATCAGGGTTGGGGATCAAACCTGCAACCCAGGTATGTGCCCTTGACTGGAATTGAACCCACAACCCTTCAGTCTGTGGGCCCTTGTTCTAACCATTGAGCAAAACTGGCCAGGGCCTTGTAGTATTCTTTAACATGTTCTTCTCTTTGCTGAATTTATTGTAAATTATTAGTTAGAACAAGAGGCTTTATCAGAGTCAGATTTTATTTTTTTAGTCAAGAATACTTCCTAAGTACTTTAGTGGATTTCCATGAAGAAGCATATAATGTCTGATTGTGTCTGTTTCAAATCTAATAATTAGGTTTCACAAATTGGTGACATCCTAATTTTACGACTCTTTTGCTGATTAGCTAGACTTTTTCTATGAAGAGAAACTTTATCATCTATTTGATCACCCTGAAATCCAGTTCACACAGAAAAGGCAGGATAAATGCTTGATTCTTTCCCTTTATAACAGCTTTTAAAATTATATACTAGATTCTTAGCATGCTCCAAAGATGACCAATATTTTTTCTTATTATAATTATGGGCTTATGTATTAAAGATATTGATGTATTTATTTATTTTTTATTGATCAATTGATTTTGGAGAAAGAAGAAGGGAGGGAGGGAGAGAGAGAAACATGGATTTGTTGTTTCATTTATTTATACATTCATTGGTTTCTTCTTGTATAAGTCCTTACTGGGGATAAAGCACGCAACCTTGGTGTATTGAAATGATGCTCTAACCAACTGAGCTGCCTGGCCAGGGCTAACATATTTGATGCATTTCAATCCCTTGTATATATTTTTCCATTTTGAGGGGTCACTAGGAGATTCTTTAAGTTTACTTTTTTTTTTATATGACCTTAATAGTATTGAGAGCTTCCTTGTTTTCTGCCTTGAAAACACATTCTGGCTCATTTTTTGCGTTTGCTGTCCCAAACCAGTGAGCAGGCACTTCTCCAAGTAGCCCTGGTTCCTTTAATAGGAAATGGTATTTTGAGATCACAGTTTGGGTATTAAGGTCCTTAAAATGCTCTTTGTTACTGGTTCTTCATTGTTTCTAGTCATATTCTTGCTGCAGAGCTAAGAAATGTTTTTTGTTAAGATAAAATAGACCACTTAGTCACACAGATCATTCCAATTCAAATTTACCACTAAACCATTTTTTTTTTACCTTATCAAACTTACATATGCTCTCCTTTTTCTCATGACAGATTTCTGAGTTCTCAATGATATCAACATAACTATTGATTTGCTTTTGTAACCACAGAAACTTCATTTCTTTAATATGAACTTTTTTCTTTTCTTTCCTTTTGATTCAAACAGGCCTCATCCAGCACCCTGACTCACCTACCTCCTTCTCCCTTGCACATCCACTCTCTTAATCATTAAGCCCTAGGGACAATGAGGTTGTGGTGGGCATCACATAATCCTAGAAACAGCCTCGCCAGTGTGGCTCAATGGTTGAGCATCAACCCACGCACCAAGAGGTTGCCAGTTTGATTCCCAGTCAGTATACATGCCCAGTGGGGGACATGCAGGAGGCCACCAATTGATGTTCTCTCCCATTGATGTTTCTCTCTCTCTCTCCCCCTTCCTCTCTCTAAAATCAATAAAGAAAAAGAAAATGATGTCATGAGTCAAATTAGACAATGTTTAAAAAAATAATCCTAGGAACCAAGCCTCAGGCCAGTCAACCTCAGAGACAGAGTTTGAGTCAAACTAGAGATGACATCTAGGCCTCAGTGTTGTTTCAGATCCAGGTCCAGAAAAGTGGATATTAGGACCATATACACTGACCAGCTAACCCTGCCCTAGCATTGACCAATCAGTAGAGACTATGACCCTAACCATGACCCTAACTCCCTTAGTCACCACGATTAATGATTTTTTCCCTCTGTATTACACATCGGGGACCCAGGTTTTCGAGCATTAGCTCACCTGTGACTCTGGGCATGGGGCCACTTACTAAAATCAATCCCTTACTTTCTCTGCTGCAAGCTCCTGTTCATGTCTTACTGGGCTTTGATGTGTGCAAACAGACCCCTTTAGTCTGGTAACAATTTATCCCACATTACATGACAGTTTCAAAACAATAGCCAAAACATGATCACCAACACTCTTATAGCCATTTCTTTTATTTTGTTTTGATGTCTATAGATTGCTTTTTAAAACAATTCTTTTTTTTTTTTATCCTTACCCAAGGACATTTTTTGATATTTTGTTCAGATAGACTGGGAGGGAAAGAGAGAGAGAGAGAAACATCAACATGAAAGGGACACATCGAGTGGCTGCCACCCACACAACCCAACCAGGGCCGGGGACAAACTGCAACCGAGATATGTGCCCTTAGCGGGAACCAAACCTGGGTCTCTCCAATGCAGCGGGCCGATGCTCTAACCGCTGAGCAAAACTGGCCAGGGCTAAAACAATTCTTTATAACTATACAGACTGCTTATATGGTTCCAAAGTCAAATCTACAAAATACAAAGTCTAGCCAGTTTCTTTTTTTTAAAAAAAAAAAAAACTAGTTTCTACAATGTCTATTTCTTCCTCTCTCTTCCTATAAATATAAAGACACATACTTTGAGAGAAAAGATAGAACTTGAAATAAAAGGGAAAAACTTGGGCTCAGGTTAAAATTTAATCTTTGTAGGAAAGTTGTGGATCAAGAATTGGAAATATTCATATTAGAAAGTATGAGGAGAAAGTAGAATAATTTAAATAGTTTCATTGACTTGGCCAAAAGACAATAATGATGAGCCATTTTTTTTATGAACAAAAGAAAGAGTGTGCCAAGAGGGAATGGTTATCAATGCCAAAGTCAGCAGAAAATCTTGGTAAAAGTTGACAGAGGTAAAACTATTGGATTTCTCAATAATGAGCCTTTTTTAATTTCAGAGAGGTAAATTTCTTTGAAGGAGGAAAGCAGTTTCAAAGAGTAATAAGGGATTAAGTGGAAAGGAAATGGAGAAAGACAGCATAAAAACCTTCCTGTGATGCTGTCTGTTTGAAAGGTAGGAACAAGAAACTCACAGGGATATTGCTAGCTTGAGAAATACAATAAAATGGATATCTTTTATTTCCCCAACAAGGAAAATCTTGAAGTCAAAGAAAAAGCTATCAAAAGGAGAAGCTAGAAAGGGACAGGTAAATGCTATAACAAATCTCTCAAGATTCAGGAAGGAAGGAATTCAAGGACAAAGAACAGCTAGCAATTCAACTTTCATGTACAGAGACCAGGCCTCTAAGTAAAAATTATGGGACATTCAGGTTATTCCAAGGAATCTTGTAATAAATACAGACTATGCACTCTTTCTATATCAAGGTTGAATTCTTCCACAGAGGCTGATCTTTTATTTTTTTTTAACTTTTTATTGTTTTAGATTAAAAAAATATATTTTCTCATTATAATTGACATACAATTACATTACTTTCCGGTGCACAACATACTGGTTACAGGATGAACTTATTTTTTAGTAACTGAGATCCCTATAAAACAAAACAAATCCCATATCAGGCTTATTTCCCCTGAGTTAAGACTCCCTCAGAAACAAAATCAACCCAGTTCACTGCTAATTTATTTGAGTACACTAGTGTACAGACCACACTTTTTAGGCTGCTCCTAATATACTAGAGAATGGCTGTACCTGAATTTTTTGAAATCCTTGAAACCAGATAAACTTTTCACGTTCACATCTTTGTTATCCTTGATCGATTCCTATGTTGTATAATCCTTGGATTATCCAAATTCTTTCCAACTCTTATTTCCATATTGCTCCATGTCTATCTTGACCATACTTGCACATTTCTTCTTCCTTTGAATCCTTTCTACTGTGTCCTCTGGGAACTCCTATTTCAGGGCAAACTGTCTTACATCCTCTACCTCTTCATCAGATGTTCCTCCCACCTCCTAGCCCTGATCTGTCTTCACCATCGCTATTTCTAAACCATTATTTTTTTTCGGTTTCTGACAACTGTTCTCTTGAGGCATATGCTATCCCATTGCATCTGTCATTCATTAACATCTCATCTTGTGGCAACTTTTCAGCGTGGTTCGTCAGTAACTTGACAGGATCAGGAAGGAAAAAGGTGGACATACGGCAGATAAATTGATGAGGAAGAGCATGGAGTACTACCTGGAGGGCAGTATTAGACCAGACATGGGGGAGGAGGGTTGAAGGGGTAGGCAGAATGTGTGAACTACATAATATCCTTATATAATGAATAAAGTATATGGTATTTTGGAGTTGGTTCATACTAGTTCACAAGAGCTGCTTGTTAAATTTTCAGAAATTTTGCTAGCCATTACATTGGCAGCTTGAAATGGGGCATTATGGGAGTACTTATACCATGGAAATCTGTAAACGTTACTCATTAGGATTCTTTTTTTCCGACTGAGAGCCAGTTCTTAAATATTTACCAGCATACCACTGAGTAGTAAGAAGGAGGGAAAATGAAATATGGAGTGGATATAAGGTCAGAAACATTGAAGATAAATTTTACCTAATTCAAAATTATGTCTAGCACCAATATTACTCTAAAAACTGAAGCTGAGAAACAAAAATAAGGAAGATTTAAATGGTAGATCTAAGAGTGGCAAGATTAGAGACAGATTCCAAAGAAAAACAATGGGCAAATATCCTTCTGTTAGCTTAACATGCAAGTTTCATCTTTATTGAGACTGAATCACAACTGTAAGGAAATGAATGGAGATGATATTGACAGGTTCTTCTATATCACTGGGTACTCTTACGTTGAACTCAGTAGACAGCATCTGTTTATTCTATGCTTAATTAGGCTACTGGGTAAGCTTCAGTCTTTATAAACTTAGATGGTTGAATAACCTAGAAATCAACAAGAATAATGAGAATATGGTTGCTACATGGCTCTTAGGAGCATCTACACAGTGAAAATAAAGGTTGGAGTTTGTATCCTGTTTTCCCTTATCCACTAAATCATCACCTCTCTGAACTCATTTCCTAAGGTATAATAAGGCAGTGGAAATATATATTGCTTAGAGGAGTTGTGAAAATTACTCAGGATAATGTAGTTTCAAGTTGTCGAGTCTAGTGCCTTACTCATAGTACATATTAAAATGCTTAGTTCCCACCTCATTTATATTCTTAAGTTTTTCTTTGCCATGAGGTAAGGCAAAACACATACTATTGAGAAGATGAAAATGTGAAGTCAGTAATTCTCTTTTTTTCACACCATTAGAAGGCTCTAACTCAGAGGTGGCAAACTTCCTGTCAAGGGCCAGAGAGTAGATATTTTAGGTTTGTGGTCCCGATAGTCTCTGTCCCAATCACTCAACTCTGCTGCTGCAGCGCAAAAGCAACCATAGACAATACATAAGCAACTGTGTATGGCTGTGTTCTAATAAAATTTTATTTATGAACACTGACATTTACATTTAAATTCCAAGTAATTTTTACATATTCTGAATATTCTTTTGACTTTTTTCAACCAATTAAAATGTGACAATCATTCTTAGCTCACTGATCATACAAAAACATGTGGAAGGCTGAGTTTGGCCTGTAGGCTGTAGCTGGCAGATGCCCACTCTTATCTTATACTTCAGGAATAAGCTAGGAAAGGCCAGTGGTTTGAAACATATTTTGAAATCTTGAAGTCCTTTGTTTAAAGAAAATCTTGCATGACAACCACTTGTTATGAGAGTTTCTGTGAGGGTAGGAATCTAGCCTCCCTCTTACTCCTTCAAGAATCTGCCCTTCCACATACACACATAAACACACATACACACAATCTCCTGAAGGGATTTGATGGACACTTTGCTGGAAGTCTTACAATGAAATAGCAAAAAGAAATACTGACAATATTGCATTACTTGACCCCCTTTAAAGCAAACAAGATTCAAATATGAGAGGCAGGGAACAGTACTGAGAAGAGACTTCCAAAGACTACACATCCTCCAAGTTGTCTATTGTGTGTGTGTGTGTGTGTGTGTGCGTGCACACACACCACATTAGACTTATTTATTCTTTCAGACACTTGTCTCCCGACTGAATCTTTCTCTCATTTGATGAGACACTCCATAACTTGAACACTGTACATTATCCCTCTTGTCTGCTTGATGGTTTTGTCCTCTCTCTTTTCTTTGATGTACTGGTCTCTGTTAGAATTTTGCATCTGCTTTGATACTGGGCACATGTAGTTCTCAGTCACTCTGATAGTCCCAATTCTTGACCACAACAGCCAGAACTGAGTTATGAAAAACTCCTGCTAGACTAATCAATTCAATGGGAAGAAAATCCATCAAAGCTAAAATCCCTGTACAGACTTCCATGAAGAGGTATCAAATGTCAGAGTACATTGATAAAGGATGTAATGAAAGAAACAAATATTTAGATAAGTCTGCTATATGCCAAGTGCTGTACTAATCATTCATTTTAGAATTAAGAAAAATCTGACAAGCATTTTTAGGAATGGTATAAAGTACACTCCAATCTTAAGAAAGAAGCTAAAATAAATGGTTTTTTTAAGTCCTTCCATGTCAGGTAAAGTATGAGTTCCTTCTTCCATGGAGCTCTATAAAACATTTTCTAGCAAGAAAAGATACCTGGAGAAAAAATAGATCCAAGCAAAAACTTTTGAAAAGCCACTAAAGGCTTCCACTCGCATCTGGGGAAATCAGACTACTTTTGGTGCAAAAACAGATATAGACATTGAAAAGAAAAACACAATATGTTACAAAGCTCTTCTATCACTAATGCTAGATGATAGATGAGAAGACTTTCCTGTGCATATAATCTAAGCTGCATGTTTGAGATCTGTTATAATGGAGACATTCAAGATGCTTTTGGTTTGAAAATACACAAACCAACAAAACAAAAACAAAGAAATAAAACCTTTAATTTCAGAGTGGTCATGTTAGAACATATGCATAAACTCAGATAATATGTGTTAAGTGAAATTAAATACTAAGCAGTTATATTAATAGCTGGTTTTAGCACCTGTAAAATTTTAAATAAATTTTTTCAAGGCAATATTTGAAGATCAGGGCTTCTAATACCTTTCATTATCAACTACCTAACAATCCTGAAAGAGTGCATACAAATTGAGAATTGAGATAAAGCAAATGGCCTGCATTTTTAAATTAACTACCATATGTTTACTATCCTAGGACTTTCAGACCTACTTTTCCACTTTCCCCACCCTGCTTTATGTCCTGGGACAAAGACTGTTATGGACTGCATCAAATGAGTTTCCTTGCCCTTTGCTTTCAGTTGGGTGCAACAAAGGAATGAAACTATTTTAGATCATCAAGGAATAAGGTGAAGGTATTTATTTCACTGGCTCCTTCTTTGTTTGACAAAATTAATAGGGGCTACATTTCTCTCCTGAAGACTATCACTATTCTGTGTCAGTAATCATTCCCTGCCCCTGTATCTTCAGGCCAGTTGGTGGTCATGGCATCCTACAGTTGCTAGTCTAGGGTTCTTTATTGTGCTTTGTTAGTTTCCCTTAACCCTGCTCACATATTTGCAGGTAGCCCCTCATTAAGCTCTTCTTAATTCTCCCATTAGAGTATATCATTTATTTCCTATGTTGACCCTGAGTTATAATGCCCCTATTTTTCACTCTTATAATTAAACAAAGAGGGTGTTATCCATTGTTTTCTAGACAACACTTTATATTGATGTCCTTTACTGTACTTACTATGGAGTGAAAAGGGACATTTAGGGGGAAGATAGAGAACTTCAAATGTTGCATTTCTCAAGGATGATAGTTCAGGGGTATTTATATTTGTATATCTTATATGTGTATGATATTCTTTGTGCATATGAAATAATTCATCATAAAATGCAAAAGCAAGACATAAAAGTATTTGTAGTAATTAAAGCTTTGTTTTTACATGTATGTATGCATAGAAAAGGTTCTCAAATAAATTAAAAGAAAATAATATTAGTTGCATTAGATCATAAGATAATAGGTAATTATTTTCTTACATTTTCAAATTTTCTATATGAAATATAAATACATTTTCTCAAGAAAATTATATTGCCAATAATAAGCAGCAAATACCTGAGAACATGGCAATATCTTCAATCAAGTGCTAGAGCAGTTACTGTACTGAATCATTTTACTGGTAATTGAATCCAGTCAAAAGAGGAAACCCCAAATAAAAGTTCAGGCATGTGACTGAAGGCAAAAAGAAGAAAATGCCACATAAACCCATGAGAGTGTCACCTCTTGCAATGATTATGTTATAGGAAAAGGATTTCAGGAGACCATTAGAATAAGAACTTGCTTATAAAGCTGTCAGAGATGACCTTAATTGTCCAGTCATGTTCTGTTCAGAACCATTATTTAGCTTTCAGTTGCTATGAATAGTAGCTGTGTGATATAGTAATGTTTAAAGGGAGAGTGGCTGTTCATTTTCATTTGCAGTTTCTCTTTTAGGCTGTTATTAATATTTCTTGGAGTTTGCAAAATGTTTGTCCCCTGAGACCTTGCAAAATGAGTAGCAAGAACAAAGATATTTACCTTTCTGTATTTTTATTATATACACTTAATTTGATTCTTACAATGAAGAGATCAGCATCATTATCATCCTCGTCATTATCCACATGTAACAGGTGGGAAACTGAGGCAGCGACATATTCATTCATTAACTCAAATTTGCATAGCTAATGAGCATGGAGCTGGAATCCAAATTTGGGCCTCCTTCCAACTGTGAGCTAAACCACTGTGCTGTTCCACTTTCTAACTCCTCAGGGTCCAGCAAGCGCACATGTATATAGGCCATTTTTCCCTAGCAGCAAGAAAAACAAGACCCTATAAGACCCTTTTTTACTATTTGGCACTTTCATTCTGAAACTCAGATAAGATCTTCTGATGCTCAATGTCAGGGAGGATGATTCACTTGGCTATACTGCAGCCTAGCAACACCAAGTCCTGTTATTAAGATGATATTTAATACCAAACATGCCAATTATTGATTGTACTTTTATTAACTGCCTTTATAAGGATACACAAATGTGTGTGTGTGTGTGTGTGTGTGTGTGTGTGTATATATTTATATATATATATATGAAAAATTGTGTTTCATAACATCACATTGATTAAATAAACTAGGTCTTGCCAGCATTATTCATTATAACACAGTATCCAATTTTGACCTTTATATTTGAATCGGGCAGCATGATTTTATAACCCATGGTCTCACTATCATAATGCTTCCCTAGTGTCTCTCAAATGATAGACTAGGTAGAGGTCTTTGGTTAGCTTGACCCCTTTCCTTCATTAGCATGCACATGTCTGATTTTTCTCCAATTCTTTATACCACTTACTGTTGTACTACAGATGTTAATAAGTTAGAATTCCAGTCAGTGTTTTTCTGATAGTTTTAGGTACAATATATTTTTTTAGAATCTGGTCCCTTAATTAAATTCAATGAAACATTCTCCCTATATATCATGACATGGGATGATATGAAGCATGCTAGTATAATTATTTATGGACTTAATGTAATTAATTGGAATAGGGAATCAGGAAGCATTTTATAATAGGCTGCATGTATAATGTCATAAATCATAGACTATCTGGTTTGCAAATGATCTTACATATTAGCTAGTCCAACCATTCACCCAGTGCTTCAATCCCTTCTAAAATATCTCCATCTATTAGTCTTTATTTTATCCTTGAACTGCTCCAGGAAATGAGAATATCTTTTGAAGCAACCCATTTAAAATAGGTGGTACTAATCTCCATACACATATGTATATAAAAATATTACTCCAAATATATTTACCATCCCGTATTTAACTTATTTTCTTTATTGGTTTTTAGAGAGAGGGGAAGGAAGAGGGAGAGAGAGAAACATCGATGACAGAGAATATCGATTAGCCACCTTCTGCATACATGCCCCCATTGGGGATCAGGCCCACAACCTGGGCATGTGCCCTGACCGAGAATTGAACTGGCGACTTTTTGGTTAATGGGTCAATGCTCAACCACTGAGCCACATCGGCTGGGCTATCACCCTTTATTTTAAACTCAGTATGGCATACATTACTGGGAAAAGAGAAGAAAAGTATTCTTCTCTAGTTTTCTTACAAATATTCCTTTTAAAAATAAATTTGGGAGATCGAAAAATGGCGGCGGAGTGAACGGAGCTACATAGACCGTCTCCCAGAACCAAACTGGAATTACAACTATAACACAGACAAATTGACGGGAAAAAGCAACAGAAAAGCAGCTTGGAGGCCCATATAACGAGGGACACTGACTCCATCCCGGTAGGCTTGCGAAGGCGCGAGACGGGGACTGGGAGCCCATGGTCGGCAGCTCGGCAGCGGCCTTAGCTGGGAGCTGCGTCCTCGGGTTACACTCCCAGGCGACTCCACAGCGCAGAGCCAGGACAGAGGCTAAAACAGCCACAGCCACTCACCTTGGGCTCCGGCAGAGGGAGGGCAGACTGGACTGGAACTGCTTGGGGACACTCGGTATTTGGAGGGCACCCAGAGCATTTGCGGAGTGCCAGCCACCCAGGACAGTGGCCACATTGCTCCTTCCCAGGGCTCTGAGGAGAGGCAGCAGCCCCTCCCTTGGAGATCCAACTCCACCCTGTGGGCCACTGAAGTGCTAATTGAGGCTCATTAACAACCAGCATCTGCCCCACCCTCGGGAAAACCCCTTGTCCTGAGCACCTGAGGGAGTTTTTCAATCAACTGACAACCCAAAACTCTTCAAGTAACCGGGACTGCTAGCCTCAGGCAAAAAGCTAGAGGATAACAGTACATTTCCTGGGCTGGCAACTTTAACCAGGAAAGTAAGACTTTACAGTGGTGTTTACCGTGGGTCCTCCCTTGCCCATCTAAACACAGGAGAGGGAGCCACAAACAGCAGAACACCAACACCCAAAGGAAAACTTGACAGGCTCCAAAGCCCACAGTGATAGCCAAAATGGTGAAACACAGAAACAGAAGCCAAATGAAAGAGCAAGAGACCTCCACCGAAGATGAGATCAATGTGGAGCAATTAGGCATGTTAACAGAGCTAGAATTCAGAGCCATGATCTTGAGGAAGCTGAACAGCATGAGTAAGGACATAGAGACACTGAAAATAAGCCAAATGGAAATTAAAAACCAACAAGAAGAGATAAAAAATGACATATCCGAAATGAAAAACACATTGGAAGGTTTAAAAAGCAGAGTAGAGGAAGCTGAGGACCGGATCAGTGAATTAGAAGACAGGGTAGAAAAAATCAACCAATCAGAAAAACAAAAGGAAAAAACTATTAAAAAACAGGAAGACAGATTAAGAGAACGGTGGGACAACTGGAAACGTAATAATATTCACATCATAGGAGTCCCCGAAGAAGAAGAAAATGAGCAAGGGATAGAGAATATATTCAAAAAAATAGTGAGAGAAAACTTCCCTAATTTGGTGAAGGAAGAAGGCATTCAAGTTCAAGAAGCACAGAGAGTCCCAAGTAAGAAGAACCCAAACAGGCCCACACCAAGACACATAGTAATTAAAATGCCACAAATTAAACACAAAGAGAGAATCCTAAAAGCAGCAAGAGATAAGCAACAGGTTACCTACAATGGAAACCCCATAAGGCTCTCAGCTGATTTCTCACAAGAAACACTACAGGCCAGAAGGGAATGGCATAAAGTAATCAAAGTTATGAAAAACAAAAATATGAATCCTAGACTACACTACCCAGCAAGGCTATCATTCAAAATAGAAGATCAAATAAAGAGCTTCCCAGACAAAAAAAAAGGCTAAGGAAATACATTAGCACCAAACCAGCACTGCAAGAAATGTTAAAAGGACTGCTGTAATTAGCAGTAGAAATGGGAAGAAAAATGGAACCACACTAAACAAAAATGGCAAAAAAATAAGTACATATCAATAATCACCTTAAATGTAAATGGTTTGAATGCTCCCATAAAAAGACACAGAGTAGCTGATTGGATAAGAAAGCGTGACTCATCTATTTGTTGTTTACAAGAGACCCACTTCACAACAAAAGGCTCACATAGGTTGAGAGTGAAGGGATGGAAAAAAATTTTCCAAGCAAATGGAAAGGGAAAAAATAGCTGTGGTAGCAATTCTCATATCTGATAAAATAGATTTCAAAACAAAGACCATAACTAGAGACAAAGAAGGCCACTACATAATATTGAAAGGATCTATCCAACAGGAAGATATAACCTTGATAAACATATATGCACCCAATATAGGAGCACCAAAATATATTAAAAATCTTATGGAGGACTTCCAAGGAGAAATTGACAACAATACAATCATAGCAGGGGACTTCAACACCCCGTTGACAGCACCGGATAGATCCTCTAGGCAAAAAAATTAGCAAGGAAACAGAGATTCTAAATGAAGCACTAGACCAAATGGATTTAATAGATATCTACAGAGAATTACACCCCAAAACTACAGAATACGCATTCTTCTCAAGTGCACATGGGACATTCACAAAGATAGACCACATGATAGGACACAAACTAAATCTCTACAAGTTCAAGAAGATTGAAATCATATCAAGCATCTTCTCAGATCACAATGGCATGAAACGAGAAATCAATTGCAACAAGAACATGCAAAGACATTTCAACACATGGAGGCTAAATAGCATGTTATTAAACAATGAATGGGTCCCCGAGGAGATCAAGGAAGAAATTAAAAACTTCCTGGAAACCAATGAAAATGAACACACAAGAACACAAAATCTATGGGATGCAGCGAAAGCAGTTCTGAGAGGGAAGTTCATAGCACTACAGGCCTTCCTCAAAAAACAAGAAAAAGTTCTAATTGAGTGTCTAACCTCACAACTTAAAGAATTAGAAAGCAAACAAAAAGAAAACCCCAGAGCAAGTAGAAGGGAGGAAATAGTAAAGATCAGAGCAGAAATAAATGACATAGAGACAAAAAAAAAAAACAATTCAAAGGATCAATGAAACAAAGAGCTAGTTTTTCGAAAAGATAAATAAGATTGATGGACCCTTAGCTAGACTCACCAAGAAACAAAGAGAGAGAACCCAAATACACAAAATCAGAAATGAAAGAGGAGAAGTAACAACCAACACCATGGAAATACAAAAGATCGTTAACAACTACTATGAACAACTATATGGCAACAAATTAGACAATCTAAGCGAAATGGACAAATTTCTAGAAACACACAGACTCCCAAAACTGGACCCGGAAGAGATAGAAAACTTGAACAGACCAATAACAACTAAGGAAATTGAAGAGGTAATCAAGACTCTCCCAGCAAACAAAAGCCCAGGCGCAGATGGCTTCACGGGGCAGTTTTACCGAACATTCAAAAAAGAACTAACACCCATTCTCCTCAAACTATTTCAAAAAATTCAAGAAGAAGGAAGACTTCCAAACACGTTCTATGAGGCCAGCATAATTCTAATCCCAAAACCAGGAAGACACTACGAATAAAGAAAACTGCAGGCCAATATCCCTGATGAACATAGACACTAAAATCCTGAACAAAATATTAGCAAATCGGATCCAGAAATACATCAAAAAAATTATTCACCATGACCAAGTGGGATTCATTCCAGGGATGTAAGGCTGGTACAATATTCGCAAATCAATAAACGTGATACACCACATAAACAAAATGAAGAATAAAAACCACATGATCATATCAATAGATGCTGAAAAAGCATTCGACAAAATCCAGCATCCATTTCTGATAAAAACGCTCAGCAATGTGGGAATAGAGGGATCATTTCTCAACATAATAAAGTCCATATATGAAAGACCTACAGCCAACATCATACTCAATGGACAGAAACTAAAAACATTTCCATTAAGAACAGGAACAAGACAGGGATGTCCACTTTCACCACTCTTATTTAACATTGTGCTGGAAGTCTTAGCAACAGCAATCAGACATGAAGAAAAAATAAAAGGGATCCAAATTGGAAAGGAGGAAGTGAAACTGTCACTATTTGCAGATGACATGATATTATACATAGAAAACCCTAAAGACTCCATCAAAAATCTAATAGACTTCATAAATGAATTTGGCAAAGTAGCAGGATACAAAATTAACGTCAAGAAATCGACGGCATTCTTAAACACCAATGATGAACTCACAGAAAGAGAAACTGAAAAAACAATCCCATTTACGATCGCGCCAAAAAAATTAAGATACCTAGGAATAAACTTAACCAAAGAAGTAAAGGACCTATTTGCAGAAAACTATAGGTCATTGAAAAAAGAAATAGAGGAAGATATAAAAAAGTGGAAGCACATACCCTGTTCATGGATTGGAAGAATTAACATCATTAAAATGTCCATACTACCCAAAGCAATCTATAGATTCAATGCAATCCCCATCAAAATACCAATGAAATATTTCATAGAACTAGAGCAAATACTTCAAAAGTTCATATGGAACCAAAAAAGACCTCGAATAGCCACAGCAATCTTGAAAAGGAAGAACAAAGTTGGAGGTATCACAATACCAGTTTTCAGGTTATACTACAAAGCGACTGTAACCAAAACAGCCTGGTACTGGCACAAGAACAGGCATATAGACCAGTGGAACAGAACTGAAAACCCAGAAATGGACCCAAGGCAATACGCTCAATTAATATTTGACAAAGGTGGCAAGAGCATACAGTGGAGTAACGATAGCCTCTTTAATAAATGGTGTTGGGAAAATTGGACAGCTACATGTAAAAAAATGAAACTAGACCATCAACTTACACCATACACAAAAATAAACTCAAGATGGATAAAAGACTTAAATGTGACCCGTGAATCCATAAAAATTCTAGAAGAAAATGTAGGCAACAAAATTTTGGACATCATACGGAGCAGAATTTTCACTGATACATCACCTAAGGCAACAGAAACAAAGGAGAAAATGAACACATGGGACTACATCAAACTAAAAAGCTTCTGCACAGCAAAAGAAACAATCATCAAAATGGAAAGGCAACCCACTGTATGGGAGAACATCATTGCCAATGATGTATCAGATAAGGGTTTAATTTCCAATATATATAGAGTGCTCATACAACTCCACAAAAGGAAGACAAAGAACCCAATTAAAAAATGGGCAGAGGAGCTGAATAGACACCTCTCCAAACAGGACATACAAATGGCCAAAAGACATATGAAGAAATGCTCAACATCACTAATCATCAGAGAGATGCAAATTAAAACAACAATGAGGTATCACCTCACACCTGTCAGAATGGCCGCCATCAACAAATCATCAAACAACAAGTGTTGGCGAGGGTGTGGAGAAAAGGGGACTCTAATACACTGCTGGTGGGAATGCAGACTGGTGCAGCCATTGTGGAAAACAATATGGTGTTACCTCAAAAAAGTAAAAATTGAACTTCCACTTGACCCAGTGATCCCACTTCTAGGAATATACCCTAAGAAACCTGAAACACCAATCAGGAAGAATATATGTACCCCCATGTTCATAGCAGCACTATTTACAATAGCTAAGATCTGGAAACAGCCCAAGTGTCCATCAGTAGATGAATGGATAAAAAAGTTGTGGTACATATACACAATGGAGTACTCTTCAGCGGTAAGAAAGGTATATCTATTATCCTTTGAGACGACATGGCGGGACCTGGAAAGTATTATCCTAAGTGAAAGAAGCCAAGCAGAAAAAGACAAATACCACATGATCTCACTTATATACGGAATATAATGAACATAACAGTCTGAGGAATACAGTAGACCCAGAAACATGGAAGTAGGGCACAGGCTGACATCCCTCAGAAGTGGGGGTGGGGGGTGGGAAGAGATAAACCACAGAACTTATATGCATGTATGCCTGACCAATGGACTTGGACAACTAAGCCAGGGACGGGGCGGGGGTGGGGTGTGGAGGGGGCGTTCCAATAGGGTAAAAAAGGTAAAATATCTGTAACAAAAAAATAAATAAAAAATTTAAAAAATAAAATAAAATAAAAATAAATTTGACAGATCCTGGAGGACTCAGGGCTTTACCTTCCTTTGACCCACAAAATGAAATAATTAAATAACTGGAAAGACCCTAGTTTCTTAGGACACATGCAAAGATTTAAAACAATACCTCAAGTGAAGCATCATTTCGTCTTTTTAATTTATTTTGACTACTTTGGTTTCATCCCAGCCAGTCAAGTTAAATAGGCACAGAGCTTCTTGCCAAGATTATGTTCTATACAAGAGGATACTATTTAAAAATGACACGGGAAACTTACAGAGTTCTTGTAGAGGAAAACAAGACAAACACCAGAGAATGACTTTCAGCTGTTAAGAGTTAACCTAATATAATATTGTATGTCAACTATAAATAAAAAATAAACTTTAAAAATAATCTAAAAAAAGATTTTTTATAAAGAGTTAACAGGACAATTGTAAGTTTCCTGTGTGGAAGAACATTTCATGGAGAAGTGACTTTAGGAATCTTACTCCAGCTATAAAAGGTGTTTGGTAAATTTTGGAGAATAAAATGTCTTCCAACACTTTAGAGAGGCATGGCTTTGGGACTTAAAGGCCTCTTAGTTTTTAAGATCCCCTGGCACAAGCCTCCAACACAGACTCATTATAATGTAAAGCCTTAACTAAGGAAGAGGTGACTGGTCTGTAATAAGATTCTGAACAGGCTTTTGTCAGATAACAAGGATCTCAGATGTTGGAAGATACAGAAAAGGGAAGAGGGAGATAAACTAAAGATAAACTTCACTCCCGGCTGGACTTTCCCAGGGCTAGTCTTTCCAACATATGTTACCTTATTTATTCTTCCCTTTGGTTTATTTTGAAAGTCTTCTTGAAGACCTATCTAAAGCCCTGGCTGGGTTTGCTTAGTGGTTAGAGCATTGGCTGGTGGACCAAGGAGTCGTGGGTTCCATTCCAGCCAAGGGCACATACCTCAGTTGCGTTTCATCCCCAGCTCTGGTCAGGGTCTTGCGGAGGCAACCAGTTGATCTCTCTCTCTCTCTCTCTCTCTCTCTCTCTCCTCTCTCTCTTCCTCTTTCTTTCTCTCTCTTCCCCCCTCCTTCCCCCTACTTTATCTGAAGATAAATGGAAAAATATCCTTGGGTGAGGACTAAAAAAAAAGACCTACCTAAGGCCACAGCAAAGATTGTCAAGAACTTTTGTTGAACCAAACATATGGAACTAAGAACCTTTTCATGAATCAAATATCAGTGTTTAAATCTTGGAATATATTTAGCAAAATCTACAGCCAACCATGAACAGTTTTAAGGATAAGAGCTCTTTCTTATTTATCATTATGCCGGGCTCATATTAGGTGCTTTATAAAAGTACTTTATTGAGAATAGCTGAAGAACATCTCTAATGATAAACACATGGTGAGTCATTTATGCAGCTACTTCCCAGTTTGAAGAATTAAGTAAGAGTCATTTAGATGGAATCAATTTCTCTATATACTTTCACTTTCTAAATTGGCAAAAGAGTCTGAGATAAAAAAAAACAAGCTTCAAAATGACTACATTAAAAGAAACAAGCTGTTTATTTTATACTCAGTTATAAGTATTGTAAATAAATTATTCATCTAAGAGCTGAAAGACTTATGTTATTAAGTGCTTGGGATAATCAAAACTAAAGTGGATTGAATTACTAAAATTGGGGAGCCAGAGAGAAGAAACCAGAAAGAAAGACTTACTTAATGATAAAGTGCTATGACATCATAATGAAAATATGCAGGCTTTTGCCCAGGCCGGTTTGGCTCAGCGGTTAGAACGTCCGCCTGCGGTCCGGAGAGACCCGGGTTCGGTTCCCGCTAAGGGCATGTACCTCGGTTGCAGTTTGTCCCCGGCCCTGGTTGGTCGTGCAGGTGGCGGCCACTCGATGTGTCCCTTTCACATCGATGTTTCCCTCTCTCTCTCTTCCTCTCTCTCTCTCCCACTCTGTCTGTACAAAAAATGGAAAAATGTCCTCAGATGAGGATTAAAAAAAAAAAAAAGAAAGAAAATATGCAGGCTTTTCTAGGTTATAAAATCTTAACTGAATTCAAACTTGCAAGCACAAAGACATAAGTAAAGTATCAATTTTGAACTTCCATTTGACCCAGTGATCCCACTCCTAGGAATATACCCTAAGAAGCCTGAAACACCAATCAGGAAAAATATATGTACCCCCATGTTCATAGCAGCACTATTTACAATAGCTAAGATCTGGAAACAGCCCAAGTGTCCATCAGCATACGAATGGTTAAAAAAGCTGTGGTACATATACACAATGGAGTACTATGCAGCGGTAAGAAAGAAAGATCTCTTATCCTTTGAGATAACATGGAGGGACCTGGAAAGTATTATCCTAAGTGAAATAAGCCAAGCAGAAAAAGACAAATACCACATGATCTCACTTATATACGGAATATAATGAACATAACAGTCTGAGGAATACAGTAGACCCAGAAACATGGAAGTAGGGCACAGACTGACATCCCTCAGAAGAGGGGGTGGGGGGGTGGGAAGAGATAAACCACAGAACTTATATGCATGTATGCCTGACCAATGGACATGGACAACTAAGCCAGGGACGGGGCGGGGGTGGGGTGGGAAGGGGGGGTGCCAATGGGATAAAAAAGGTAAAATATCTGTAACAAAAAAATAAATAAAAAATTAAAAAAAATATATATATATATATATAAAAGTATCAAGTAATCTTATATTACATTGACCAGGAAGGAAATCATTAACAAACCATTAAAATGAGTTGGATTTTGCCTTTGTCATTGTCTTATTCTGGGGTCCTCCAAAATCAGAGTCTTAGACAAAGACCACCTTGCCTCTGAAGGTTAAGTTCTGCTGTTTTCCTCTGCCATTCCAGAGTTCCCCTCTCTTCCCCACTGGTATTAGCAGCCAAATTCCAAGGCAATATCTCTTTCTGACAACCTTGGCCTTCAGAAGACACCACTGAGCCTCTCAAAGATGCCATTGCTTAATGCCAGAAAATTTCTTACTATTGTAGTGAAGGGACTATCGTATGACCCTTCTGGGGAACATAGTCAAGTGGTGGGTTCACTGGTCTTACCAAATAAATCCATTCCAACATTCTACCTCCTTAAATCTTCTGTTCCCTTCCTCACTATTGTGCCCAGGTTTACTCTGTGCCATTATTGTGTCACAGCTTCAAAAAGCCATCTTAGAGTATATTAGCAAACTTCAAGTGTCTTTGCCAATATTTTGAACCCCAAAGCACTGGTGAGTGCTTGTAGGTTAATAACTCTGTGGTTCGATACCCGTAATATTCAATCCCACATTAGTTCCCCTCATTCCTGCCAATATTAATCACCCAGTCCTTCGATTCCTTTAGGGTGTAAGCTTTTTCCTTACACAAGAGGGGTTTTGTTTCTATGCCTGAGCTGAGCTATGACTTGACTCTCATTCCCAGTATTGAGGTATGAGGGTGGCAGGAGAAGTTTTTGAGTAAGATGTACATTATAGCCCTGGTTTAGTTAGTTGGTTGGAGCATTATCCCATATACCAAAAGGTTTCAGGTTTGATTCCCGGTCAGGGCAAATATGAGATCAATGTTCTCTCTCTCTCTCTCTCTCTCTCTCTCTCTCTCTCTCTCTCTCTCTTCCTCTCCCTCTCTCTCTCTCTATACAAATCAATTAAAATATATCTCTTTGGGTGAGGATTAAAAAAATTTTAAGACATACATTATATTCAAGTTACTAGCCTCAGATGAGATCTTTCCAGTGTATCTAAGCTAAAGGAGGTTCTGTCTTCCAGCAAAAAGCAGGCAGCTAATTCTATCAGTTGGAAAGGTTTAGTGGCATCTGAGGTTCAATATTCTCAGAGGCTAATCCATCTGTATGTGCCCATCCAAGTGCCATGGTCACTCATTTCCTCCCAGAGTACTGACTTTTATATAAGAGGCCTGTCAAGGCTGTGTTTTCAATTTTCTTTGCATCTCTACCATCTTTAAAATTAGATCTTGAGTCTGATTTCTAGTACAGTCTTCTCAGAAGATGCATGAAATAAGGTCCCCCTTATTTGATTCTATAGAGACTCTCTGGCTCTCAATGGTTCTTGAGTTGATAGTTGGTTGACCTTACCGTATCATTTTTTTTTAACATAGTCTGAAGTAATTACATTATGTATTCACCTTTAGCATATCATAATTATCATTTCTCCCCATACTTTTCCTGTGATATTGCTGTCAGAAGACACATTTTTCGCCTTCTACCTCCATATTGTCCCAGTCCATGATAGGTCAAAGTTGTAGCAATCATGATGCTTCCAGAAGCAAGCTGAATATTATTATGGCTCCACTTTGGCACCGACTCTTTTACCCTAAAAGCAGAATCTGAGAGAAAGATGTATGTGAAAATAGTTTATTTGGGAATGTAATCTCATGGAGCAGTGGTTAAATGACAAGTGTCTCTCCCCTGGAATAAAAAGAAAGCCAGTACAGGGACGTATTATCAAGTCAGCAACTGGTAGGGTGATTGGAACTTGAGCCCAAAGGGCTTTCTGAAAATCTTCATGAAATCCATGTCAGAGTCTTCATTTTGAGGATGAGAGGAGGAGGAAATTATCTACTGGCTCCTGTCTGCCCTTCTTTAACGTGGTTCTGTTGGTCAAGGCCTTCTGGATTGTATATTCACGAGTGCTAAGCAGTTTGCCATGGTTGACTGTCAGTTGCTGTGGCAACTTTCAGAGAAGCCCCAGGGCAGGAGGCAAGCCTGAAGCAAGGCACAGTCACGTTACATGTGTCAGACTATTTGAAGCCCCTGCTGAACTGATCACTACAGCAGTGACTGGAGTATATAGTAGGCTAAGAGGATCTGAGGTGGATATAAGAGATGTCTGATATAATTGTCAGCCACAAGTAACGTTTATTGTGAGTTCTTCATTTATGTAGCACAATGGTAAGCACTGGGGAGGTAGTATGTTCTATTTAACTATATGAGATTTATAATCTGGTTGGGGGGTAGACAGGATATATATGTGTATGTAATAAATATATTTTGTGCCCGGACAGTGTGGCTCAGTGGTTGAGCATCGACCCATGCACCAAGAGGTCGTTGGTTTGACTCCCAGTCAGAGCACATGCCCAGATTGTGGGCCAAATCCCCAATGGGGGGGGGGTGTGTGCAGGAGGCGTCCAACCAATGTTCTCTCTCATCGATGTTTCTATCTCTCTCCTCCCTTCCTCTCTCTCTAAAGTCAATAAAGAAAAAATATTTTAAAAATAAATATACTTTATAACTGTATCATATGTCTATAAATATATATTTGTGTGAGTAAAGATTACAGAGGTCATTCATTTTCCTGGAGCAGCCAAATGTTATTCTTGGATAAAACACAATCATTTCATTGTTCAAAAACTTGTATTTCATTGTTTTGGCTATGTGTAAACCTGGCTTTACTAAATACTTTTTTGGATTATTGCCACAAATTACATTCTTGAAAAAGCAACCATATGGTGAGATGCCCTTGACATTATTGTCAGGATGATGTTGAGGACAATTTGTTTGATATGCTATAATGACCCTGTTATTAGAACCCTCAAAAAGAATATATCTCTTAAAGCTCACACCATGATAATATGGGCTCTTCCCGGACCCAGCCTTTAAAAATATTATCAAACTGTATATCTTGCAAATAAAGCCATTCTCTTTGCTTTGGCCACTGGGAAGCTTGAAGACAAAACTCTATTCTACTTCTGGTGATTTAATGGGATTTTATAATAGGTATTTCTGTAAACTAACTATATGTTCTAGTTACTTTTCATTAGTCCACTCTGATGACCCTTCCCCTTGATCTATATATCAATTTATATTTTATTTTATTGTTTATAATATAAGCCACTTCAAGTCCTTATTTATATTAAAAATAATTTATATAGACAGCTATTAAATATACATTTAGTTTATATTTTGTATTTAATGCCAGTTATATATGTTTAATTTATATTCTTATCTAAATGGCTTATGAGCTTATTGAAAGTGATTGATACAGCAGAGGTGGTAGACTATGGACATGTGCATGAAATGGTAAAAGTGAAGAGCAATCTTACACTGATGGAGACTAAATGGCTCTGAAGTCAATATACAACAAAGTGTATACTTACTAGAAAATGACAGAACTGGTAAATTAAGAATGTTGCATTAGACTTGTGTTTTCTTACATTGTGCCAAGTCACAGTTAAGTCCCAAATAAAAGTAGAAAGCGCTAAGCTTCTGGGCATCAGTCTTTGTAGTGGTTTGTGAATTTGACTCCAAAGGCAAGGGAAATAAAACCACAAATAAACAAATGAGACTACATAAAATAAAAAGCTTCCACACAGCAAAGGAGATCATCAACAAAACAAAAAGGCAATAACTGAATGGAAGAAGATATCTGCAAATGATATTTCCAATAAGGGTTTACTATCCAAAATATGTAAAGAATTCATATAATTCAGCAACCAAAAATGAAACAACACAATTAAAACATGGGCAGAAAATCTGGATTAACATTTTTCCAAGGAAGATATATGGATGACCACAGGCACAAGAAAAGTTGCTCAACATCACTAGTTATTAGGGAAATGCAAGTCAAAACCACAATGAGGTATTACCTTACACCTATCAGAATGGCTATTATCAAAAAGTCAACAAATAACATGTTGGCAAGGATGTGGGGTAAAGAGCACCCTGTACACTCTTGATGGGGTTGTAAATTTGTGCAGCCACTATGGGAAAAAGCAGTGTGGACATTCCTCAAAAGATTAAGAATAGTACTACAATATATGATCCAGCAATTCTTCTGCTGGGTATTTATCCAAAGAATCTGAAAGCACTAATTTGAAATGATATGCACCCACGTTTTCATTGCAGCATTATTTATAATAGCCAAGATATTAAAAGAACCTAAGTGTCCATTGATGGATGAATAGATATAGAAGATATGGTATATATAGACAATGGAATACTACTCAGCCATAAAAATATGAACTACTGCTATTTATTTCAACATAGATGGATGAGGGGCATTATACTAATTGAAATAACTCAGACAGAAAAAGACAAAAACTTTATGACTACACATATGTGGACTATACAACAAAAGAGTAACAAACAAACAAACAAATAAAACAAAAACAAACTCATAGAGACAGAGACAACAGATAGGGTAACAGAGGGGAACAGGTATAGGGGGCATGAAACGGGTAAATGGGTGAAACATAAAGTGACAGATGAAAACTAGACTTTTGGTGTTGAGCACATAATAGAGTATACAAATATCAAATTATAATGCTGTACATCTGAAATGTATATGCTATTAACCAATGTTACCTCAATAAAAAGTAAAATAGTTGGAAAAAAGAAAGTAGAAGCACTACTTTTACTCTGCATGTCTTACTGTGTAACTATTTAGGTCAGGGAATTTATCCTTACTTAAAATGAGTTTATCTATTGAGAATATTAATACTTAGGCTACAGTATGAGTATATTTAATTTGCTACTTGAAACAATTCAATCTAAAATTGTCAAATGCATAATCCTGGTCCTATATCACAACAAAATTAAACTTAAAAAAAACCAAAAACTATAGTCCAGCTGATGTGGCTGAGCCGCTGAGCGTCAACCCATGCACCAAGAGGTTGCCAGTTCGATTCCCAGTCAGGGCACATGTCTAGGTTGTCCCAAGTAGCAGGCATGCAGGAGGTGGCCAATCAATGTTTTCTCTCATGGATGTTTCTATCTCTCTCGCCCTTTCACTTCCTCTCTCTCTAAAAATCAAAAAAGGAAAAAAAAAGTATAAAATGAAGATTATAGCAAAATATAATGGGCTCAAGTACAAATGTAAACTATTATTAGAAGGGTTTACCTAGAAATAGCAAGCTCTATTAAGCTACTACCTTGCAACTAGATAGAATACTTTCATGTTTAAGAAACTATGAATTAGGTAAAGAAATAGAATAAACTAGGACCATGAATTAAGGGAGTAGAGGATAGAAAACAATGTACATATAATTATATGAATATTAGAACATTCTGAACATTTAAAATCCTGAATCATCTTACAGGATGATGCAAGGATTGGGGTATTTGATAAAATCTCACAGTGCTTGTCCCAAGCTAGGGGTTAACTCCCAGGAAAAATGATGAACTCAGTGCAGCAATTAATCATGGTGATGAGTATAAAATTACAGTGACATCTCTGTGACCAACACAGGGGAGGGTGGAGAAAGTCCCTTTGGCAGCTGTCTGTCCTGCTAGTGATAATAACTGATACAGAAGTCAAATAAAAACCCATCCTACAGCCTTGTGGTAAAACTACTTCCCAGCTATTCATAAATATAGACTGGACCAGGCCAAAACATAATAACAGTTAAAGCATTGATGTCTCTATGACTCAAGAAGGAATATTAAAAGAAAGTTATCCATGAGTCTGATATGAGGGTCTTTTTTTTTTTTTAATCCTCACCCGAGGACATTTTTTCTTTGTTCAGATAGAGTGGGAGGGAGAGAGAGGAAGAGAGAGAGAGAGAAACATCGACGTGAAAGAGACACATTGAGTGGTTGCCACCCGCACGACCCAACCAGGGCCAGGGACAAACTGCAACCGAGGTATGTGCCCTTAGTGGGAACCGAACCTGGGTCTCTCTGGACCACATGCTGACACTCTAACCACTGAGCCAAACTGGCCAGGGCTGATATGAGGGTCTTTTATCCACAATAAATTTATCAGTAAACGTAGTCCTTTCCTAGATATATATGATTAATTTAAAAGTCTTAACCACCTGTAGTAATTCTGAGGGGGAGAAGTAAATTTATACAAAGTAATAAATCATATCTTTCCGAATACATCTTTTATTAGCATTCAACTGGTAGTAATCATGTGAGCAGCTAGTTCATGCAAGGATTCATCAGCCATTCTGGAAGAGGTGGGTTATAGGGGTGGGGAGAGAATTCTCTTCATCAAAGAATAACTTATTAAACTGTTCCATCCTTGATTGGTTTAGCTTGCTTATAGCAAGCACATCAAAGTTTTATGGAGCACTTGCCACGTACTAAGACATTTATCCACATGACATTCGTTCATTTGATTATCACAACAGCCTTGTGAAGTAGGTACTTTTATTTTTCCCACTTTATGGATGAGCAAGCAATGGCTTAGGGAACTTAAATACATGCCCAATCTATAGGGCCAATCAGAGAGGAGTAGAGTTGGGATTAAAGCAGAGATTTGTCTCCAAAGCCCAAATACTTAAACACTGATATGATTACTTATGGGAACACTACCTCTGAAACCACTGTGGAAGCAATCCTCCAGGGTGTTCCATTCCTTTTCCTGGAAAATTACTCCTCATACACTAGCTCTTCTAGTCTATAGCAGACACTTCTGGACTGTTCTGAAGGAATATGTTATGGCTTATAATTTTATACATGGGAGGCATCTTCTTACCTAGTTTCTAAGACAACATCTACTCTTCTTCTTTCCCTCTTTCCCCCGTTTCCTTGAACTTGAAAACTCAACTTTAGATCAGAAAAGGGCCCTATAAGCTATTTAATCTGGTCTTATTATTATTTTAAAATGATAAAAACCAGTGCCCAAAGAGGTTAAATGATTTATAGTTGGTTGGTAGGTCTGGAATCTTCATCTAGTGGTTTTTCCTGTTATGTCACAGTACCTTCCATCTCTGCCCCATGTTTTCTCAGCTACCTGATGCAAGAAAGGTATCATGAAAATCATTTCTCAGTCTCAGTAATGGGGGTTTAGCACTGGTATTTAGACTGCTCTCATGTCATGATAGAAACAATAAAAGAGGCTTTACTGAACTTCTCTACTGCAAGTGCAGGCTAACTGTGACACTGGACACAAGCAGTCCTAAAAACCAATCTCAATGTTCTATTTGAACTAAAACGAAGAATGCAAACACATTAACATGTCAGACTGGAGATTTAACCTGGAGAAGAAATAAAAAGCCAGACAGAAATAGAAAAGCAAGAATGAATATAGGAAATATAAAGGAAAATATCATCTGTATAAATTAGATTAACACTGGGCCCCCTGGTCATTTTTAGATTTCACATTTTTGATATATCAGCCAATTTGTCTATCTCCATGTCTTTTGTCTCACTACAGATCCTCTTTCTGGCACCAATTGGAAAAATAAAATTAAGTACTCATTGATAAAATCAACTAAAAAGAGCAGTTGCTCACACACATGCACACACATACATACACTTATACTTGTATACTACATATGAAGTCATGTTGACAATTATTTAAACACATTAGAGACATATGATTGAAATACTGTTTTTTACAGTATTTCTCAGGGCGTTACTGGCATTTTGAGTGAAGCAATTATTCCTTAGATAGACTATCCTACACAGTGCATGATTCTTAACACTTCTGCCTCTGTCACCAAATCCCAGGGCTTTCACTTAGTCATTGTGACAACCAGAAAACACACTTAGGCATTTCAAAATACCCTGGGGTAGAGCAAACCTTCCCCAATTGGGAACATGGGGACTGAGACCAACACTCTAGGTCCAACTCAGATAAATTATTAATATTATGGATTAATATATTTTATTCAAGACTTATTTATTGAGTGTCTGCCAAGTACAAGGCTTTGTGCTAGTTGCTGGAAGGTACATTCATGAATCCAAGGATAAGGATTTTGCTGTAATAGAGCGTGTAGGATGGTGTAAGAGACAGATATTGATTAAGTCTATGCAAACATACACACATAAATATATAAATTTAGAACTTTGACAATAGCAACAAAGAGATATATGATGTTATTAGAGTCTCTATCAGGAAGATTTGCTTAGATTAATTAGGTTAGACTCCCCAAGAAATGTTGAACTTGAGTTGAGATGTGACTGTATAGAATTTACTCAGTTAACAATTTGGTGCCATGCAATGTTCTATAGAGGTTGTAATGTGTAAGAGCAGATGTCTATTCAGGAAAGTTGGGGGGGGGGTGATTTGGAGACAACCTGGAGAAGTCAACTGTTACAGGGGAATAAGTACTAAAATTGAAGCTCCAGGAATCGTCTTACTCCCAAACTTGCTTGCCTCATGGAAACTTCTCCAGTCCCTGATTAGGGCTTTCATCAGTAAAATGAGGACAATAATACCCCCGGGGTTGTGAGTCAGATTAACTGAAATATCCCGAGGAAGAGTATCTAACCCAACATTTGATACATCCCAGGTCTGCAATTCATGCTTTAAAAAAAAAACTAAGCTTGGAAAAAAGACTTAAATGTGACTCGTGATTCCATAAAACTCCTAGAAGATAATGCAGGCAGCAAATTTTCAGACATCATATGCTGCAGAATTTTCACTGCTACATCACCTAAGGCAAGAGAAACAAAGGAAAAAAATGAGCACATGGGACTACTTCAAACTAAAAAGTTTCTGCACAGCAGAAGAAACAACCATCAAAATGGAAAGGGAACCCACTACATGGAAGAGCATAACTGCCAATGATAAAGGGGTTAATTTCCAAAATACATAGAGTACTCACACAACTCAACAAAAAGAAGACAAAGAACCCAATTAAATGGGCAGAGGAACTAAATAGACACCTCTCTAAACAGGACATACAAATGGCCAAGAGACATATGAAGAAATGCTCAATATCACTAATCATCAGAGAGATGCAAATTAAAACAACAATGAGGTATCACTTCACTCCTGTCAGAATGGCCACCATCAACAAATTATCAAACAACAGTTGCTGGTGAGGGTGTGGAGAAAAGGGGACTCTAGTACACTGCTGGTGGGAATGCAGACTGATGCAGCCACTATGGAAAACACTATGGTGTTACCTTAATAAATTAAAAATTGAACTGGCATTTGACCCAGTGATCCCACTTCTAGGAATGTACCCTAAGAATCCTGAAACACCAATCAGAAAGGATATATGTACCCCTATGTTCATAGCAGCACTATTTACAAAAGCTAAGATCTGGAAACAGCCCAAATATCCATCAGTAGACAAGTAGATAAAAAAGCTGTGGTACATATACACAATGGAGTACTATGCAGCTGTAAGAAAGAAAGATCTCTTATTCTTTGAGATGACATGGAGGGACCTGCAGAGTATTATCCTAAGTGAAACAAACCAAGCAGAGAAAGACAAATATCACATGATCTCACTTATTTCTGGAATATAATGAACTAAACAAACTGATGAACAAAACAGACCCAGAGTCATAGAAGTAGGATACAGACTGACAATCCTCAGAAGGTAGGGGGAGGGAAGGGATAAACCACAGAACTTATATACATGTACGCATAACTGATGGACATAGACAACAAAGCTGAGGATGGGGTGGGAGGGGAAGGGAGGATGGTGTCAATGGGGGGAAAAAGGAGAAACATCTGTAACAAAAGTAAATTAATAAAAATAAAATAAATAAATAAAAATAAAATTTTAAATTATTAAAAAGAAATAAAAAAGAAATTCTGATTCTGATGCAAGTAAAAATGGAATATATCAATTGGAAGATCAAATAAATTGTTTAAAATTTTAAAAAAACTAAGCTTCTTCTGTTGTAAAATAAAAGCAATAATATCTGCTGTGACATTCCAAGAGTGTCATAAGGGCAAATGGGATAAATTAGTAAAGAAGCACAGGGTACTATTATCACCAGCAAAGGCATGCGGCATGAATGCCACTTTGAATTTGTCATTCCTTTATTTTTCTGTCAGTGGGTTGTATTCATAAAGGCAAACTGCTCTGTGGAGCATCTCTCTCCTTTTAGGCCGTGGAAAAGTCACAGATGGGGAAAAGAAGAAATAAAAGTACCAGGTTTTGATGAAATAACCATTTTTTTAATAAGATATTTTAAGTATTATTAACATGCACACATTTTTTCTTTGAATATGTTGCAGAAAATATTGTTTAAGGTGAATTTGGACCAGTCTATAGACCAACAGTTTATGAAATTTGATGGACTATGGCTCTCTCGCAAGTAAATACAGTATATAGCAATCTGGTTGCAGCATATAGCAATGCTGTGGATGTTCTGCCTCGTATCTCATCGGCCCACCTGTAAATGAACGTGCTGTGGTGACCAATTCCAGTACTCTGACAATTTCCCATTTCAAATGTCTGTTCTCACTGCTTCTCCACCTAATACCCTTTCTGGAACCATGAGAGCTTGCTTAGCCTGTTTGTTGGGAAGCCTAGAAGTGTCTGAAGCTTAACTACCTCTAGGCACTACCCTTGTCCAATGACTTAGTAAATAAATATTTTATCTAACTTTGTTCTTTGATAGAATAATTCTGAAGCCTGTTCCACAGAGGGTCTCCAATAGGATTGACCCCAAATTAGCCACCATGATACTCTGCTCATTAAAACCCTAATTATAGATTTTCTCCTTCCATGTCTCATGTTCCCTACATTCTTTCAGGAACACCTTATAATTACCTCCCAAATTAACTATCTGTATCCACTTCATGTCTCACAATGTACTTTTGGGGAAACACAAATAATGACACAATGGTATCTAGTTTAAAATGAATTATGGCCCTGTGCTCTGTTAAAAGATAAACTAGCTATCTTTTAATGTTTCTTAAAGGAAAAAAAAAAATCAAGGATACATTCCCTAGGATGAAAAGTACGATATGTTTAGGATATCAACAGTTTTATTTTAAACTCTATTTGAACACTAGGTTATACCAATACCCACCAACTTTTGAGGATCATTTACTTTAAAATCAGTGCACCTAAAACCTGTCAAGGTCATAAAAAAATAAAAAGAAACAATGAGAAACTGAGGCGACTAAGGTGACATAATGACCAAACACACTGTGATTTCTTGGATTAGATCCTGGGACAGAAAAAGAAGGACATTAGTGGAAGAACTAGTGAAATCGAAATGAAGTCTGGAATTTAGTTTAGTTTTGTTTTTTTATAAAGCAATGCAGCATAGAGAATATAGTCAGTAATACTGTAATAACTATGCATGGTAACAGATGGATACTAGACTTACTAAAGTGATCAATCACTTCATAAGTTATATAAATGTCTAATCACTATGTTGTACACTTGAAATTAATATAATATTGTATGTCAACTGTAATTGAAAAAAATTATTTGAAAAAAAATAAAAGCAATGAGTTGAAAACATTAAGTACTTTAATTTAATAGATAACTTTGTACCCAAATGTCCTTTACCACCTTTTGATTCCTAATTGCCTATACTGAAGGTACTAAGTTTAACTTGCCAACTAAAACCTAGAAGGATTGACCTACAAATGCCCCCCCCCCATACAAGCTTCTTGGAGTGCCTTCAATAGATATTAAACTATGTAACCTATGTAATTAACTATTTTAGATACTAAATTAGTAAGGATACTAGATTATGATACTAGCTTAGTGAGGAAAGAAGCTATAGTTGTTATTAGTTACCTCAATACCGCTAATTCCTAACACAGTGCCTTGTACTTACTGTTAAATAAAATGTTCTTCAATGAATGTACATATAAGTAATATCCATTTATATGACTTATATGACTTTTACTATGCTTATATGTATTAAGATGAGAGAATATTTGGTATCTAAATGTTTACAGATCTAAGGAGAAAATACTAGCATGCATTTATCATTTATCTTCAGTGTGAAGTTATGAAGCTAGAAAGCTACCTAGCCCTTTTTTATCAATTTACATATCCATAGCTGGGAAGTTAGAAGCAGGAGAAGGCTAAAAGATTACAATATATAAGAGTGACCCCCTAAAAGAAATATTTTGCCCTTAAAAAGCTTTTCTAAGTTTACTATTGTCTGTTCTTTTAGTAATGTTGGTGTGGAAGAAGAGTATCTACGTCAAATTTGCAGCAACTACACAACAATTAATCAAATCATTGTAGATTAACATCTTTTTTAGGAGGTAAATGTACATTATTGGTTGATGAGTTGATGTACCTTGGAACATTTTGGGTTTGATATCAGTCCTGATGTAGCAATGAACTAGCAAAGAGAAAAAACAAACAAACTTGGCAATGAAGGCATGCTTTGCATAATAATTGAATTACAGGACACAGTATTTTCCCAGAATGTAGGAGATCATTCCTGACCCAGTCTTGTTAATTTTTTATATCACCACTCAAAAAAATCTCATTCTGTCAGCTTCAAAAATTTTTAAATGTTGTCTGCTAATACCTCAGTAGACATGATTCTGTGCTGCAATAAGGCCTTTAGAATTTGTATTTTTGATGTGATGCTTGCTTTTACCAAATTCACAGAAACGTAAAATATTACCTTTAACATCTGATACCTGGGAACTTCAGAGTTTGTTAGAGAAACGATGTAAATATGTAACATAAAGCAAAGGGGAAACAGGGCTTTGACTTGGCAAGGTGTAGAGACTGAAGGAAATCTCCTATAAATGGATTATTTAATGATTTAGAAATTTTATTTGAAGGGAAATTATAAAATCTTAGCAATTCTTTTATTTTTAAAAAATTTATTGTTAACACAATTACAGATGTCCCCCATCCCCCCTTACACACTTCTACTCAGCCCCCACCCCCCTCCCTAAGTTTCAATTCCCTGACTCCTACCCAGTTCAACCAGACTGGTTTGTACTTTAAGCTGAGTCCAGGACATCCTGGGAATTCCCAGTTTGGCTCTCTGACTCTCTGCTGTTGCTCTGTGACTGAGGACTGCTGAGGATCTGTTTTTTGCATCTTTAGTATTCACCAATGCACTCTGACTTACCTTTTGGGCTCTTCATAGATGTATGCTTTGCCTGAAATCGGAAAGCATCTTCTCTCCTTCCCTTGTTCTTTTTTTCCTTCACTACCTTTTCTTCTTGTCCAGGCCTACTTTTGAGAGCTCTCCCTGCTAGAAAGCCTTTTTAGACAGTCTGCTGACCTCTCTAGGTCTTCAGCTACTGAAGTCACTTTGCCCCCTGCTCAGGAGCATCCACTGTGATACCTTAAGGCCCTAGATGTGTGCTAGCATTTACAGAAGAACAGGAGCAGCAATTTAGCCTTTAACTATTATCTTTAAAATATGCTTTTATTGTTATTTTTAGTTAGAGAGGAAGGGGGAGAGAGATAGAAACATCCACTGGTTGCCTCCTGCATGCCCCCTACTGGGATCGAGCCCACAACCCAGGTATGTGCCCTGACTGGGAATTGAACTGGGACCTCTCAGTCCATGGGACAACACTCAATCCACTGAGCCACACCAGCCTGGCTAGCCTTTAACTATTAACTTGACATAATAGATTGCTTGACCAAGAGCATCTCTAACACTCAGAATGATAAGATGCAGCCCAACTCCATTTCAGCGGGTGCTGGGGGCATAGAAATATTGCCTTGTAGGAGATAAAAAAAAAATTTACCTTTAGTGTCTGTACCCATCAAGGTCAAATATCTTGTTTTTTGCTTACTTTATCTCACATATTTATTTTATAAACAAATGTGATGTTAATAGGTGTCACCATTGGTAACATTTTAGGTTTCTCAGAAGTGGTGTTATGAAGGATCACAGAAAATGGACAAATTCTAAATCTGTATACTAGTACACAAGTAGGCATGCTTCACATATAATGGCATTTCTCCAGGACTCAGTATCTTCCCATCATGTAGGAAATCAGTCCTGACTCAATCAGAGTTTACTTATATATTCCTTTAAAAATTTTTAAGTTTCTAAAGCTGATGGAATGAGATCTTTATTTGGAAGGTTAGAGACAGGGTATTGCTGATCATCAATGTAACAGATTATCTGGGGTATTGTTAAGCATTGTAAATGCGAATGGATTAATTTTGTTTCATGATCCTTTGCTGAATGAACACTCAAAAAATTCATTTATATTTATATAAAAAGCCACTCTCTTAATTCATATATTCAAAAAAGAAGCATGCTCTTAATTATTAATAATTATGTGAAAACTACAGAAGTAGACACTAGAAAAACCTGTGTTTAGGTTCTGTCTAAAACTATTTTTTTGGCCTTTGTTCAAGTCACTTAGTGGGCCTCATTACCCATTTGAAAGAGGCAATGATGGTACATCCTAAGATGTTTCTGACCGTAGTTTGGTAATTCTATAATTACTGTATAATAAAAGAGCAGTTTGTAAAAGAACAGATCTGAAAATACTGCTTCTACTGTATCTTAAGCCAGGTTCTGTAGAAGTAGAGCCTAAGATGAGGATTGCTTAGCAAGTGATTTCCTGAGAGAGGTTTCTCAGGAGAATCTTGTAAGGAAGTGAGGGAAACAAAATTTCAGAGGGAAGAGCTAAGTAAAGATATAGTTTCAGGAGAAGTCTAACCTCCACCTGCTCTTACTGGGAGGTCTTGAGCATAAACTAGACCATCAAGACTTTCCCACCTTGAAGCAAGATGCTTGAGCTTTTAATATCTCCATATTAGCCAACAACCACTTAGGGAAATGGAGGCAAAACACCTTAGGTTTTTCTGGGTGGGGCAAATCTCTGGAGAAGGGGATGGGAACTGTAGCAGTCAGCACCACAGCAGTCAGGGAGTGGTTGGACTGGCCTGGTTAAGGAAATCTAAATTTAACAGCATCTGTTAAATACTATTTCCTTATTCAATCTAATTTTTTATTACAATGACATTACCAGGTTACAAAACATTTACATCATCTATCTCATTGAACCTTAACAATTTTTCACATAACAAGTATTTGAAAAATACACGTAAGAGGATTGGTTATTCCCCCATTGATAATACTATTTTTGTTGTTGTTAATCCTCATCCAATGATATTTTTCACTGATTTTTTTTTAGAAAAAGTGGAAGGGAGGGAGGGAGGGAGAGAGAGAGAGAGAGAGACATAGCAATGTGAGAGAGACACATCGATTGGTTGTCTCCTACATGACCCTGACCAAGGCTGGGGATCAAACCTGTAACCCAGGAATGTGCCCTTGTCCAGGAATTGAACCCATGACCCTTTGGTCCTCAGGCTGATGCTCTAATCGCTGAGCCAAACTGGCCAGGGCTCCATTCATAATACTTTCAACACTAAAGATAAATTTAAATTAAATAAGTAAATAAAAATAAAAAAGGATTGATTATTTATGTTTTACAAAATGGAAAAACTCATATAGCTGCAAATTCATTTCTGTTAGTATTTCATTTAGATAGTATATTTTATGAAATGGTTATTTGACAACAAACTAGAAAATGGAACTCAACAATTAGGCTTCTTGGACAAGATATCTAAAGGAATTCTTTATTCTTTAATGGAGAATGAAGAGTTAACATTAAAAATGGCTTGTGCATGTGAGTACAATCGAAAATAAAGTATCCTTGAATTTTACTTTACTTCTATCAAATGACCTTGTTCCAGGATTTTATATAACATTTAGACCTGACTGACTACTGATTATAGAAGGATAGTTTATTAGAAATTTAATACAAAACAGAGCATATGTAAGGCTGATAATATTTGTTTTTTGTTTGTTTGTTTGTTTGTTTAAAAAATAAAACTCTGCTCTCAGTGGTAGAGATAATAGGTTTCGTCCAATCCCCAGACTACTATTTGAAATATGACATGGGGTTAATTCTTTAACACTCAGATAATGTATTTAAAAAGCACAAATAGCACTTTAACCTGTTATTAGTAGCATGCATCTTACAATGAAGCAAGACTGAAGAACATGCTTTTATAAAAGGAAATCTAGAAGAGTTTACAAGAGAATTGTGGATGTGAAGAAAGCCAAGCACAGGGGAAATGGATGTAGTAAAGACAAATGTGGTTAATTTCACCATGTTGTGTTAGAGAGTCTTAAAGGATGCTATGGAGTAATGATCCTTAATCTTTTTTAGGTCATGGACACCTTTGAGAATTTGATGAAAGTTATGGACTTTCTTCCCAGCCAGTAAAATGCATATGCACACAAAATTTTGCTATCAGTTTAGGGTAATTATAGAACATTGAATTCCTCCAAGAACCACTGTTGTAAAGAGAAACGCAAGTTATGTCTGAGACTATGAAGAAGGAATGACAGTAGTAGCCCAGAAGGAAATTTCCAGTCTGAATATATATTTCGTTTTTTCTTTCACTTAGAGAAAGTACATCTGTGGCTGAATGGTGTTAATAAAATTTAAGTGAATAAGAAATACAGTTAAATGTCTAACACAATATTCATAAAGATTGTTGGTGAGGGAAAAAAGTAATTGCAGTTGGAGTTTCATTAGGAGGACCAAGGTGATAATTCATAACTGGCTAGGCTGAGATTAGATTTCTGAACCAATAAGAAGTATTCATTCTATTGTCTGTGTCCATGACTTTTTGTTTGTTCATTTGTTCTTTTTATTTCTATGCAGTATGGTGGTTACTAGAGAAAAGGGGAATGGTGGATAGTGAAAGGGAATGGGGATTGAGTGTATGGAGATGGAAGATTTGACTTTGGGTGTGAAGCATACAATGCAATATGCTGATGATGTATTATTGAATTCTACATTTGAAACCTATATAGTCTTGTTAATCAATGTCACCCCAATAAATTTAATGAAAATAAAATAAAAAGAAACTACCCATTAAGGATTTTACATTTTTTACTTTCTTTTTTAAATTATCAAATAACATTCCATTTAATTACTTTCCTGACATCAATACAGCCTGCTTGTTTGACTCCGAATGCAGTCTGATAGGAAGTTCTTTGCAAACCAAATAGTTCTCTACTGTTCCCACTTTTGAGAAATGTAAGAGAGCCTAGTTTGATTTATATTGATGACCTTTATATATTCCAGCTCCCTATTTAACCACTTTTTTGGGGAACCTACAAGGTCCATCCCTTGCTTCTTCCTAGAAACTGTCTATTGATTGGCTACAGAGAACCTGGCTATCTCCCATCATTTATAATCTATCACCATCTACTTTGTTTTGGGGTTTTTGTTGACCTCAGCTATCTAGCATAACCTTTAAGCAGGTTTCTGGAAACAGAATGGGTCATCTAAATAGCTCCAACCTAATATTTAAAAAATCACAACATACTTTTAAAGCACAGTGTTCATATATATATAGAAAATTAACTTGTCTCTGATTTTCATTTCTATTTGAACTGCATGTAAGAGGAGCACTTAATCATTGTGAGATTCACTTATATGCTCCACAGTGCTCACACACTCCACGTGCAGGTTAGGAGCCAGACTAATTCTTCTTTCCTCCCAAATTATTAAAAGAGGTAATGCAGCTTTATTAATGTGAGAACCAATTGAAATAATTCTGGAAAATTAATGCTCCAAATGAATGCAATTTCAGAGCTCGGTGAGTACATTATAGGCTTATTATTCTTACTCTGTATGGGATGTTATATTCAGCAGTTTTGATTTCTATAGAAGACTAGGAATAATTTCTGTCTATTTTGCATGATAACCTGATGACCTGGCACTTTTCCCAAAATGAAAAGGTATCGTTACAGCTCGGGATGCCATAATCTTTTAAGACCTATTCTGCTACAGTATCACAGGACAATGGAAAAGGATTTGATTGTTAAATTTTATGACATAAGCCAAGAGATATAGCATGTATTACACCCTTTGTTTCTGTCTTTTTTCTCTCCTTACAAGCAAACACACATACAAATATAAATGATATACATAAATGTATATTACACCAAGCATTCTACAAGTAACGAGGCATACCAGTGGTAAAAACAGAATAGACAGTGCCTGCCTTCATGGAGCTTATTTTAAAGTGGAATACAAAGAACACATGCAGAGGGATTGTCGTTCATAGAAGGCAAGACTCCCTAAAATTTAACAGTAGGGAAGAGGAGATGTTGTGGGTTCATAATTTAGTAGTGGGAAGAGGAGAGAATTCCCACTTGATGTTTACTATTTTCTTCAATAAAGTGGGAGGTGAGATCATATGCTCAGAGTAGGAAGCAAGGATACAAATAAGGAGGTTTAGAGAGAGAAGAGAAAGGTTAAACTAGTTATTTTGGAGACTGGAAAACCATAAAGTTACTTGGCCATGCTAAGAAGGTTCTATTTCGGTTTGAGCTAGTGAAATTAAGGCCAAAACAACTTGCTAGGTTTTGTTATTCTTTCCAGCAAAGTTAAGTGGCTGTGATGCAGAAATGCAAAAGGCAAATAGTTGGCTTAAAAGAGTAGGGATTTTATCAAGGGAAATACAATGGAGTGAGATGGGGCAAGGAACTGGAGGGTGTTTACAAGGGAGTACATATAAAGAAGGACCAATGGGATTCAGCTAATTATGACAAAAAATGATGAAAATAGGAATGGTGGATAAAGAGCCATCGTCAGTAACAATGGGTTGGAGGTAGTGATTGTTCTAGTGTATTAGAGAGAAGAACTTGAAAGAAAAGAAGACTATGCTGAGGGAGTTAGGTATTTGCACTTTTGATGTTGGAGTTAGTGCAGCTTTTGTAGACTTAATTCAGGTTGTGAAGTAGAGGAGAATGTCAGTGGTGATGGGAACAGGTGAAAAATCTCACATATGGATGTTGAAATTGCCAGAAATGATTAAGAGCAGTTTGAGTGTGCAGACAGAATATAAACCAAGTGATAAATTCTTCAGTGAATGAAAGGGCATGACCAAGAAATCTAAAGGAGTAGCAAGAATGTAGAGAAGGCCTTTTGGTGGGCTCCTCAAAGAAATAAGTACTTTTTTTTTAAAACAAAGGAGGAAGAGCATCATGATCACGAATTGCAAATGGAAAGGGGAGATACCTTTCCTGAAATACTGGAAGAAGGCAGTATAGCATTGTTTTACAGTAATATAGTGATCCACATCCTGTAAGGACAGGCAAGTTTCAGTAAGGGCAAATAGGCGATCAGCAGGCAAATAGGTGATCAGACTAAGGAGGGTGTTTTAGCTGCGCTGAATGGTTGTGTGAGAATGTGTGTGACTGTGTGAGTGGGTGTGTATACATACATGTATATGTGACCTTTCGATTATGACTAAATCCTTTGAGTATTAAGAATTTAGTAGATGAAGCTGTACAATTTTCCCATTAAAGAGGCTGTCTTTACTCCATTGTATGCTCTTGCCCCCTCTGTCAAATATTAATTGAGCATATTGTCTTGGGTCCATTTCTGGGTTCTCTATTCTGTTCCATTGATCTCTCTGCCTTCTCTTGTGCCAGTACCAGGCTGTTTTGATTACAGTGGTTTTGTAGTATAACCTGAAATCTGGTAATGTGATCTCTCCAACTTTGTTCTTCTTTTTCAAGATTGCTGTGGCTATTCGGAGTCTTTTTTTGGTTCCATATGAACTTTTGAAGTATTTGTTCTAGTTCTGTGAAGTATGTCATTGGTATTTTGATGGGGATTGCATTGAATCTATAGGTTGCTTTGGGTAATATGAACATTTTAATGATGTTAATGCTTCCAATCCATGAACAAGGTATGTGCTTCCACTTTTTTATATCTTCCTCTATGTCTTTTTTCAATGTCCTGTAGTTTTCTGCAAATAGGCCCTTTATTTCTTTGGTTAAGTTTATTCCTAGGTATCTTAATTTTTTTGCCGCAATGGTAAATGGGATTGTTTTCTTAGTTTCTCTTTCTGTGAGTTCATCCTTGGTATATATGAATGCCATCAATTGCTTGACGTTAATTTTGAATCAGTGGGGGAAAAAGGAGAAACATCTGTAACAAAAATAAATAAATCAATGAAAAGAAAAAAAAATTTAGTAGTTGAAAATAGTGTTTTACTAGTGAAAATTTTTATTTCTTAAGTACATCTGCATAAGTTTCAGTCAAGAATCATTAGGCATATTTGTAGACTAAGGCCATGCATTTTCATCCTTTAGGGTCTTACACTGGGAAGGAAATAATAATCTAGGGCTCACAAAAAACTTTTAAAAAACTTATGCTTATTTATCTCTGATGTGAAAGCCTTTGTATCTTCACTGATATAGACCAGTGGTTGTCCAACTGAGCACCAGGGATCAGTAGGGACATCGATGTTTGAAGGGCCACTTTGGAAGAGTATTGGATTGAGCTGGAATGTCAAGCAAGTTGGTATCTGGACCCACTGCATTTGTATTTAACCAGAACAGCTCTAACACACACACACACACACACACACACACACACACACACGTATATATATATAGTTTCCACATTTTAAAAGTAGCTTATTCTTTAAAATAAGTTTGGAAATTTTAGACTGGCCTGATTAGTCTCAAAAGATGCTACTGATCTGTCTAGAGCTTGAACTCTAGCCTTTATTCTGCCTTTTACCTGGGGCTGTCACACGTCGCATCTCATCACTGTAATTTCTTCATTCATGAAATGTTGAAAATAATGCTTGTCCAGGGTTGTTGAGAGGTCTAATGAGATAATATAGAAACTGCTTTGTTGGAGATATATGTAATGGAATTTTATCATAATCACTGTCCAGATGAAAGGCTTTTAATCATTGACTAATAATTCAGTGGTCCCTTAGACACCTGGACATAATGAGGGAAGATAATGAACTGCAATATTTAGTCCATCCTTTGGGATCTTTTTTATGTATTATAAGGGTTAGAAATAAATCTGAAGTATAATTTCTCCAAAAATCATATTTTCAATAAAGTATGTTTTAATGCTATGCATTGACTTTAGTCAAATATCCACATTAAGAAAAAAAGTGAAATGGCCCTGCCAGAGTGACTCAGTGTATTGAGCACTGACTGTCCCGTCAACTGAGAGGTCCTGGTTTGATTCCCATTTGGGGCACATGCCCAGTTTGAGGACTCGATCCCCAGTAGGGGGTGTGCAGGAGGCAGTCGATCAATGTTTCTCTCTCATCGATGTTTCTATCTCTCTCCCCCTTGCTCTCTCTCTAAAAAATCAATAAAAACATATTTAAAAAAAAGAAGAAACAGTGAAATGAGGAACTCCATGTACTTTTCTAGATCCTTACTGGCAATGTTATCTATTTTGTTGCTCATTATTCCTTGTATAAGGACACATATTATATTTCTTTCAGTACCAGGAAAAATGACTGCTCTTTATGAAAAAAGGGCATGTTTCTTTTGATCAGATTATATATTCTATTGTGTTCTGCTTTTTGCTATAACTGCCTGCAAATTCAGAACACAATATAATGCTCTGTCATGATATCTGTATTAGCCTAGGGTCTTGATACTATAAATTTCTCTCTCACTCTACTCTCTCCCTCCCTCTCTCTGTTTCTAGCATACACACACACATGCACACATACATACAATTTCAATATCTATTTATAGGAACATTACAGTAAAAGGTCATTTATTTTCAGTCATCTACCATTATTTTTGAAAATTAAATTTATTTATACATTAAATTAATTGAGCCTAACACACTGTTTTATTTGTATACAGGAAAAGATAACTAGTATATAAATTTTTAAAATATATATATATATAGAGAGAAAGATATGGATATAGATATAATTTATCAAGACAACTTATTGAACTATTTAATATAATTTTTCATTATTAACTTATTTGTTCAGAAAAATATTTATTGAATCCCAACTATATGTGTGTGTATTTATATATATTACAGAGATCAATAAGACTTGGCCTCGATGAATTCACAGATTAGTTTAATATGTAAAAAGTAAACAACCATTAACTATGCTCTCTAACTAAGCTCAGCAAACCATGGCCTAAGTGGCTTTTTCTATAAATAAAGTTGTATTAGAAAATAGCCAATCTCATTTATTTACATATTGTTTATGACTGCTTTTTCACTACAACAACAGATAGTTGCAACACAGACCTTATGGCCGACAAAGCCTAAAATATTTATTATCCGACTTTTTCAGAAAAGATTTGCTAAGCCTTGATCAATAGGTGTTAGTTAGTATATATATATACTTTTATTCCTGGAAACAGTGAAAAATAACTCAATAATCTGATTAGACAATAACTGCTGGGTCTTAGTCTTAATTTCACATGTTCAAGATTGAGTGTGTTTTTCACTGAGCAGAGGAAGGTGCTGGGTCTAGATCCCCAAGGGTTAGATTGGAAATGGCAATGATTAAAGGGCTAATTGCAGTTACATGGTCTGAAGTAAAAAACGCTGCTTTGATATGGCTGGTAAAAATAATAGCAATGAAAATAGCTACTAATTTTGAGTACTTACTGTATGTTAGGTGCTATCCTACCTACTACCCAGCCAGGATTTATTCAATCTTCACAGACATATGACACATCTAGCATAGTACCTACATTTTGGAAATGAAGAAAGAGAAGTTCAAGGAGGTCTTCTACCTTGCCCTTGGCTATGTAGCCAGTCAGTAATGGAAAAAAGATTCAAATCTGAATGTTTCAGACTTCAAAACTCAAGCTCTCGCCTACTACGTTATACCGTGTCTCTGTTGGAAGAATGAAACACGTTCATATGTGCCTTCATTGGAACCTTGCTCAGAGCCTCTGAATAGTGCACATCACATTATTATAATTATCATCATGATTTTTTCCCTGTACCTTTGAGCACCTAGAGTTAGGACTCTCTAATATTCATCCTAGTATATCTAGCCTTAGCACAGTGTTGCTCAATAGAATGAATAATGGATGAATGAATGAGGAACATTTTCTAGGAGAACATTGGCTGGACCTAGTTGAAAGGAGGATTAGAACTCACCTCCCTATTCATATTAGCATGTAAAGAAAGGAAAAGAGTGGCTCAAGGAAGTTCAGAGGGAAAGAATTTCATATCTTCGAATATATTATGTATCTTCTCAAAAATTTATAACCATGGTAAGAAGAATTCTGCCCATAAATAGTGGGTTGAAAGCAATTCCCTATTTTAATTAATATAATATTATTTATTCTTTTTTTTTTTTTTAATCCTCACCCGAGGACATTTTTTGATATTTTGTTCAGATAGAGTAGGAGGGAGAGAGAAAGAGAGAGAAACATCGACGTGAAAGGGAAACATCGAGTGGCTGCCACCTGCACAACCCAACCAGGGCCAGGGAAAACTGCAAACGAGGTACGTGCCCCCAGCGGGAACCGAACCCGGGCCTCTCGGGACCGCAGGCCGACGCTCTAACCGCTGAGCCAAACTGGCCAAGGCTAATATTATTTATTCTTATGTCCACAACTCTTATTCTGATTAGAGAGAATTCCAGAAGGTGAAAATAGACTTGTCACAATAAAGAATAGTTTAGTCACCTTTATATTGTAATTAAAAACTATTCCCAACTGTAATTTACCTCATAGTAATTTGCATATGCAACCAGGATACAGTAGCCTGATCAATTATAGTCCTTTTTTAAAAACTTTTTTATAAATTTATTTTTGTTACAGATGTTTCTCCATTTTTTCCCCATTGACACCCTCCTCCCCATCCCCCCCGCCCCATACCCTGCTTTGTTGTCTGTGTCCATCGGTTATGCATACATGAATGTAAGTTCTGTGGTTTATCTCTTCCTTCACCCCACCAGCCCTTATTCTGAGGGTTGTCAGTCTGTACTCTACTTTCATGTCTCTGGATCTACCCAATTCCTCAGACTGTTATGATCATTATATTCCACAAATAATTGAGATCATGTGATATTTGTCTTTCTCTGCTTGGCTTGTTTCGCTTAGGATAATATTTTCCAGGTCCCTCTATGCCGTCTCAAAGGAAAAAAAAGATCTTTCTTACAGCTGCATAGTACTCCATTGTGTATATGTACCACTGCTTTTCTATCCATTTGTCTACTGATGGACACTTGGGCTGTTTCCGATCTTAGCTATTGTAAATAGTGCTGCTATGAACATGGGGGTACATATATTCTTTCTGATTGGTGTTTCAGGCTTCGTAGGGTATATTCGTAGAAGTGGGATCACTGGATCCAATGGCAATTCAATTATTAATTTTTTGAGGTAACACCATAGTGTTTTCCACAGTGGCTGCACCAGTCTGCATTCCCAGCAGCAGTGTACTAGAGTCCCCTTTTCTCCACATCCTCGCCAACACTTGTTTGGTGATTTGTTGATGGCGGCCATTCAGACAGATGTGAGGTGATACCTCATTGTTGTTTTAATTTGCATCTCTCTGATAATTAGTGATGTTGAGCATTTCTTCATATGTCTTTTGGCCATTTGTATGTCCTGTTTAGAGAGGTATCTATTTAGCTCCTCTGCCCATTTTTTAATTGGGTTCTTTGTCTTCCTTTTGTTGAGTTGTATGAATACTCTATATATTTTGGAAATTAACCCCTTATTTGATATATCATTGGTAATTATGCTCTCCCATAGAGTGGGTTGCCTTTCCATTTTGGTGGTTGTTTCTTTTGCTGTGCAGAAGCTTTTGAGTTTGACGTAGTCCCACGTGTTCATTTTTTTCTTTGTTTCTGTTGCCTTAGGTGATGTATCAGTGAAAATTCTATTGCGTTTGATGTCCGAAATTTTGTTGCCTACATTTTCTTCTATGATTTTTATGAATTCACAGCTCACATTTAAGTCTTTTATCCATTTTGAGTTTATTCTTGTGTATGGTGTAAGTTGATAGTCTAGTTTCATTTTTTGCATGTAGCTGTCCAATTTTCCCAACACCTATTATTAAAGAGGTTGTCTTTACTCCATTGTATGCTCTTGCCCCCTTTGTCAAATATTAATTGAGCATAATATCCATTTGTGGATTCTCTGTTCTGTTCCACTGGTCTATATGCCTGTTCTTGTGCCAGTACCAGGCTGTTTTGATTACACTCGCTTTGTAGTATAACCTGATATCCGGTATTGTCATCCCACCTACTTTGTCCTTCTTTTTCAAGATTGCTCTGGCTATTCGGGGTCTTTTTTGGTTCCATATGAACTTTTGAAGTATTTGTTCTAGTTCTGTGAAATATGTCATTGGTATTTTGATGGGGATTGCATTGAATCTATAGATTACTTTGGGCAGTATGGACATTTTAATGATGTTAATTCTTCAAATCCACGAACAAGTATGTGCTTCCACTTCTTTATATCTTCCTCTATTTCTTTTTCAATGTTCTGTAGTTGATCTTCCTCAAGATCATGTCTCTGATCTCTACCTCTGATAATTTGCTTAGCTGCATTTCATTGATCTCATCTTTGATAGAGTTCTCTTGTTCTTTCATTTGGGACTTGTTTCTTTGTTTCACCATTTTGGCTATCAGTGGGTTTTGGAGCCTGCCAAATTTTCCCTGCGGGTTTTGGTGTTTTGCTGTTTGTGGCTCCCTCTACTGGGTTTGGATGAGTGAGGAAGGACCTACATTAAACACCACTGTCAAGTCTTACTTTCCTGGATAGATTTGCAAGCCCAGGAAAGGTTCAGTTATCCTCTAATTTTTTGCCTGGAGGCGGTTACTTGAAGAGCCTTGGTTTCTCAGTTGAATGAAAAACTCCCTCAGGTGTTCAGAGTAAGAGGATTTCTCGAGGGTGGGGCAGATGCTGGTAGTAAATGAGCCTCAATCTGCATTTCAATGGCCTACAGGGTGGGGTTGAAATTCCCAGTGAGGGTAGGCCACCTCTCCCCAGAGCCCTGGGAAGGAGTAAGATGACTATGTCCTGTGTGGCCACAACTCATCAAAAGCTTTGAGAGCCCTCCAAATCCCGAGTGTCCCCACACAATTCCAGTCCAGTCCGCCCTCCTTCTCCCAGAGCCCAAGGTGAGTGGCTGTGGCTATTTCAGCACTCTGTCACGGCTCTGCACTGCTGTGGAGTGGGCTTGGGAGTATAACCTCGAGGGTGCTGCTCACAGCTAAGACAGCTGCTGTCAGTTGGCTCCCAGCCCCCCTCTCGCACCTCTGCAGATCCTACCAGGATCGAGTCTGTGTTCCTGGTTATATGGTCCTTATAAGCTGCTTTTCTGTAGTTTTTTTTTTTCCTGACAATTTGTCTTTATTTTAGTTGTTATTCCAGTTTGGTCCTGGGAGATGGTCCATTCACTCCACCACCATTTTGGAATTTCCTAAGTTATATTCTTATACAAAGAAAATATTCAGTTTAGAAACCTGTTTCTAAGTGTCTCCATTCATAAGATTACATATTTAATAAGTTTCAGCATTTTCTCATATACGGATAAAATTAAGAAACAATCACATCTATATGTAAATAAATTAAAAAATTTGTATAGAATGATGAAGGAATACATAAACCAACATACCAAATCCTTTTTAATGGATTCTATAACTGATTATACATCTGGTTCAATTAAACCTTATTTTCCTTGAAAAGAAACTCAAATCACATATGACCCACTCATTTTAGAAACAGAACACTTATTTTATACAGTTCTTAGCTACTGCAAATTGCATCTAATATCAAGGTTGGAAAATAACTATCGGTATCTTTTCTCTGGGAGCTTAATGTAAATTGGTAATTAAAAGAAAAAGAAAGTAGCAAATAAGAAATATTATAAAATAAGGGGAGATTACAGGGGAAAATATAATCCTAGAAGTCACATACAGGTAAAATATTTTTTTTCAAATCTACTTCCTCCAAAAGAATAGAATATAAATTAATAAATACTCTGTGTTTCACTAATACTTATGTCCCCCAAATGAATTCTTGAATTGTAATACATATATAACAAGGAATCTTAAATAAAATGGTCATTAACTGAAGCATATTTTATATATAAAATAATATCCTTGCCCTTTTTAAATGGAAAGGGCCTCTCTCAATGTTCTGAATTGCAAAAAATTTTACAGTGTCAAATACTAGGTTTTTTTTTCTTTATTGACCTTAGAGAGAGAGGAAGGGAGAGAGAGAGAGAGAGAGAGATAGAACCATTGATGAGAGAGAACATCGACTGGCCACCTCCTGCATGCCCCACACTGGGGATTTGGCCCACAATGTGAACATGTGTCCTGACGGGAATCGAACTGGTAACTTCTTGGTGCATGGGTCAATGCTCAACCACTGAGCCACAGCAGCTGGGCTCAAATATTAGTTTTAATATGCTTTAATAATAGATATTAAACCTATTTTCTATAGTAAAATATCAATACCACCCTGAAAAATTAAATATATTTGCAAGCATTAAACAAATCCATCATCTCTCATTTTCATGGTTATAATGGATACCTTACAATTTATATTTGTTTTAAGGAACATAAAACATTTGTGCAATGTTTCCATTAGCATTTTTTTACTTGAGTCATTGCATCCCATCTTGAGAATTTTTTAATATACCAACCTAATCCCATATTCTCTCTTTCTCAGTAGTTATTGGTTTTTACAAATAACCTTAATAAAAAGAAGTCACCTAAAGAGTGACTCACCTAGGCATGCAATCAGCTAAAATGCTGCAGAAAACACAGCATGTAATGGCCAAAAACAAAGCTAAATTGAGTACATTGGTTTCTGATTAGACATGAACAAATGGCTGAAGTTAGATACAGCTGCACATATTTCATTAGGAAAAGTAAACACAAACAAGGGAAATCTTTTTGTGCATTTATAAATAATACAGTTTAAATGAGTTTGAACAAAGCAAAACAACATAAAATATTGTTTGAATAAAAAATAGATTGTGTGTGTGTGCGTGTGCGCGCGCACGCACACGTGCTCTGGTTTGGAGCACTTGAGGCAGGTGACTTTGTGCCTGACTGCAGGCTCAGAATCAAATGAGAAGCACCTAGTCACCAGATACTGAAAAATGATGCTGTGTGGAACTGAGAGATTACAACATAGACCACAAATGGTTTACTGTCAATAAAACTCTTAGATTCTTTATATCATGTATATTTTAACCTGGATTACCTTTTACCACCCCTACTCCCTTTCCCAACCAAAACAATAGAAAAATCCACAAGCATGCCTACTAATGATCTCGTTTTAGTATTTATTAGTGGTACAAGCTAGTGCCCTAATTAGACAACCTTGGACTTGTATTATCTTAGATTTCCCCATTCCTTTATATCTTTGTAATCACTAAAGCTTAACACTTTTTCTTAAAATTGTTATGACAGTACAGATTAGTGTTTCACTTGATGGGTTTTGGAGGTAGATAAGAATCATTGAATCCAAGTTGAACCTATTAATTAAAGTGTGACCTTGCTAAACATCAACTTTCTTATCTGTAGACTTGAGATAACAAGAGTCATGGCACAGGGTTATTACAAGGGTTAAATGAAATACTGTTGGCCCAACAGTGTAGTGCCTAGAACAAAGCAAGTACTCATTAATATACATACTCAAGATATACCTACTTCCTCCCTCCCAGTCTGCTCTTGGTTTCTGTCAAACACACACACACACACACACACACCTTGATAGTCTTCTGTACTGCACTATTACTGTCTGTTGTGGGTTAAATAGTGAGCCCCAAAAATTCATGTCCACTCAGAACCTGTGAGTGTGACCTTATTTGGAAAGAGAGATCTTACATATGTAATTAGTTTAAATTGTGATAAGGTCATAATGGATTAGGATAGGCCCTAAATCCAATATGACTAGTGTCCTTATAAAAAGGAATTTTGGACAAAGACACACAGAGAGAAGAGTGTCATATGAAGATGTAGGCAAGTGTTAGAAAAACTGAACAGATACATGCAGAAAAATGAAACTAGGCCGCCTTCTTACACCACATACAAGCATAAATTCAAAATCAAATAAAGACTTAAATGTAAGACTCAAAACCATAATACTCCTAGGAGAAAACATAGGCAGTAAAATCTTGGACATTTCTCTTAGTAATATTTTTTTCTGGCACAGCTCCTTGGGCAAGGGAAACAAATGAAAAATAAACAAATGGGACTACATCAAACTAAAAAGCTTCTGCACAGCAAAAGAAAACATCAACAAAATATAAAGACAACCCACTAAATGGGAGAACATAGTTTCCAATGATACATCTGATAAGGGGTTAAAATCAAAACTTATAAAGAACTCACACAACTCAACATCGAAAAAACAAGCAATCCAATTTTTTTAAATGGGCAAAGGACCTGAATAGACACATCTCCAGAGAGGACACACAGATGGATAATAAACATATGAAAAGGTTCCCAATGTCACTAATTATCAGAGAAATGCAAATTAAAACCACAATGAGATATCACCTCACACCTGTCAGAATGACTACCATCAATAAATCAACAAACATGTGTTGGCAAGCATTTGGAGAAAAGGGAACCCTGGTGCACTGTTGGTGGGAATGCAGACTGGTGTAGCCACTGTGGAAAACAGTATAGAGTTTCGTCAAAAAATTAAAGATGGAACTGCCTTGTGACCCAGTGATCCCACTTCTGGGAATATATAACCAAAGAAACCCAAAATACTAATTTGAAAGAATATATGCACCCCTGTTTATTTTAGCCTTATTTACAATAGCCAAGCTCTGGAAGCAACCCAAGTGCCCATCAATAGACAAGTGGATAAAAAGCAGTGGTACATATACACAATGGAATACTACTACTTGGCCATAATAAATGACAAAATCTTACTATCTATGATGGCCTGGATGGACCTAGAGGGTATTATGCTAAGTGAAGTAAGTCAGTCAGAGAAAGACAAATAGCATATGATTTCACTTATATGTGGAATCTAAAGAATAATATAAATGAACAAACAAAACAGAAACAGACTCACAGATACAAAGAACAGACTGAAGGTTGCCAGAAGGGAGAGGGCTTGGGAGACTGGGTGAAAAAAGCAAAGGGATTGAGAAGTACAGACTGGTAGTTACAAATCATGGGGATATAAAGTACATCACAGGAAATATTAAAAAATATTGTAATAACTATGCATGATGTCATTTGCATACTGGAAATAACAGGAAGAACACTTTATAAAGTATATGATTGTCTAAACACTATGCTATACACCTGAAACTAATACAAAATAATATTGGAAAGAAGATGTAGGCAGAGATTTGAATGATGCATCTATAAACCAAGGAACATCAAGGATTACCAGCAACAACCAGAAACTAGGAGAAAGGTATAGAACAGATCCTTTCCTAGAGCCTTCAGAGGTAGAATGACCCTGCTGAAAACGTGATTTTAGACTTCTAGCCTCCATAACTGTGAGATAATACATTTCTGTTGTTTGAGGCTACCCACTTTGTAGTATTTTATTGCAGCAGTCCTAAAAATGAATACGTTCTTTCAATGTAACTTAATCTCCCTTTGCCTCTGCCCACACTCCCAATTTTCTTTATCTGATCAAAATTGTAGTGTCTAGGAAAAAGAAGAGAAGATAAAAGAGAATAGATGAAGTACAAGTAAGTGTGCCTTTCATCCCAGGAGTGGGCAGCAATTACAAGTAAAACACTGAAGGATGGGGTAAAAACAAGAAAGATCTGGTAGTGGTGCATGCTAGGAACACTGCCTTTCTTCAACACTGAATCCCCAACTTGCACTACTATGGGGAATTATGCAGAAAAAATTAATTCCAGTCTGGCCAGTGTGGCTCAGTGGTTGAGCATTGACCCATGCAGTGAGAGGTCGCCGGTTTGATTCCTTCCCGGTCAGGACACATGCCCAGGTTGTGGGCCCGATCCCCGGTGGGGGTATGCAGGAGGAAGCCAATCGATGTTCTCGCTCATTGATGTTTCCATCTCTTTCTCCCTCTCCCTTCCTCTAAAACCAATAAAGGAGAAAAAAAAAGAAAGAAAATAATTCCACCTTATAGTAGGCTAGTGTAGTCTAATCTAGACACGTGGAATTAGATTGAGCCTTTCCTTTTACTGTTTGAGATTTGACTGAGAACAACCAGCCAATGAACCAAGGAAACTTGATCTCTCTTAGCAAAATAGGAACTTGACTATATAAGTGTTTTTCAATATCTCTCATGCTTTATAATACATATATAGAAACAGATAATATCTGGTACATAGCCAAACAGTTTTCCAAATTGGCTGCATCAATTTCTCCACACCAACACTTGCTATCATCTGTCTTTTTTGATTATAGCTATCCTAATGGGTGAGAAGTTGTATCGATTGTGGTTTTGACGTATATTTCCCTTATGACTGATGATACTGAGAGTCCTTTCATGTATTTATTGGCTATTTGCATATCTTCTTTGGAGAAATATCTTTTCAAATACTTTGCCTAACTTTAAATTGGATTGTTTGTCTTTTCATTATTGAGTTGTAAGAATTATTTATATATTCTGGATAAAAGGGTACAAATTCTGTGTTCTCAGGATTGACCCCACTAAACCCTAGCCACAGAGATTATTTTGCTGACAAGCTTGTGGCCTACATTGTACAAGTAAGAACTCCCTTTTACTTTGGCTAAAACAATTTGGGAAAAAGAAGAGAATGCAGGCTGAAAGACTTATGTAAACCAGAATTTCTCAGTGTGATTATTTTTGGTACTCACTTTGCGTGGGAAAAACATGCCTGAGAGTGAAGCAAACATAAAGGAGAAATATAGAGCTAAGGTCTGAAAAGGGTCAGATATCTGATGACACTGATCATATCTGAAGCTAATTTATCCTAAAATGTTCCAAATTATGCAAGCTAATAAATTCTTTGTTTGGAGTAAACATTTTGGAATTGAGTTTCTGTCATCTGTTGCAAAAGTGTCACTATATATATTTCAATAAAGCATTTTAAAGGCACATCAACATTTTCTCTGCTTACTTATTTATAATCAAGCATAAAGCTAAAAGATCATCAAAGTACATGAGAATTAGATTGCAGTTAAAGTATTTGAAAAATATCCTATGTAAATTTGAAGATGACGACTAAAGAATAGTGGTATAGGGCTTAAAGGTATTATTAGGAACAAAAATTAAAATATAGTTATATTTGGTTTCAAATTTAGGCCACATAAAAATAAAAATTAACATGATACAAATGGAATAGGAATTATTAAAATAAGAATTCAAATTATCAAAAAGAAACAGTTCATTTATTTAACCTTATAATATTATAAAATTAGTGATTGTTTTAACAAAGGATGAAGAAAAAACATGACCAAACCGTAACACACTGGTAAGGAAAATTCTAATTATAAAACTGCCTTGAATAGAGTTAGAGTGAGGAGATTAAAGGGATTACTGTTTACATTTTTACTGTTAAACAAACCTAATTAACAACTTTAGGCCTAGGTAGCTTTATTAGAAAAAAGAGATGTCACAGAGTGCTCCATTTTTATGGCTTTTCCTTTAAGGACAGCACTCGGGCACAATACTGGGCATCTAGAACTCAGATAAAATGCCATGATTTACTGACATACTAAATCAGAGGACAGAGTTTGGGTAACCACAGCAGCTGGAAAGTAAAAGTTAAAATCTTGCAAAAGAGAGAGCCACAAAAGGGAATGCCCTACGTTTGCATATAATAGCTGCACAAATTTCTAGTTGATTTTTGAATCAGATGTACTACATATGCAAGGCAGAGTACAAGCGGCACAGCTAAGGCTGAAAGAAGTGAGAGACTTCAGCATCTGCCTCCCACAGGGGAGACAGGGTTTGAAATTTGAGTTTAACCAAGTTCACTGCCTGAGTAAAGCAGACATGTAAACACTATTCAGGAGAATATGAAAGAATCTATAATCTATAAAATGTATCAATAAAACATCTATGATGCAATTCAAAATACAAGACATAAAAATGTTGCAGTTCCTATAACCTTATATGAAGAAGTGAACAAAAATATGCTCCTAATAAATAGGAAAAAAAATATTTTAACAGAGATTTAAAAATGACTTTAAAAAGAACCAAATAGAAATTCTAGAACTGAAAATTATGAGCTAAAAACACTTAATAGAGGATTAGAAATTATGGAAAAAGAGCAAGTAAATTCAGAGATAGATGAAAGGAATTTTCCAGTATCATTAGCTACCTGAAGGATAACATAGCAAATTAATTTATGTAAAATTGGAGGCCTAGAAGGACAGGATAAAAAGAATGATTCAGAAAAAATATCTGAAGGGACTTCAAGAAATATCTAAAACTATATATATATATATATATATATATATATATATACACACACACACACACACACACACACACACATAGGTATATATATATATATACACATACATAAGTATACAGTATATATATATATATATATATATATATATATATATATATATTTGTTTTCAACATTGTCTTATCTATTCTAGTTCTTTTGACTTTTTATATAAAGTTTAGAATTATCCTGTCTAGAACTACAAAAAGCCATGCAGGGATTTTTTTTATAGGAATTGCATTAAACCTGTATATAAATTTGGAGAGAATTTATTATGTTGAATCTTCCAATCTATCAAAGTGGCATATCTCTCCATCTATGCTGCTTTTCTTTGGTTTCTTTCATTAGAGTTGTGTGGTTCTTATCATACATGTCCTGCATATTTATTGTTAAAATTATATATAAATCTTTCAATATTGAATTAATGTAAATCGTATTAGGTTTTAAATGTCAGTTTCTACATGTTCGTTGCTTATCTATAGAAATACAACTAATTTTTGTGTATTGATCTTGTATCCTGTGACCTTGCTGAAGTGACTTATTCTAGCCTTTATCTTTTTTGGGGTGGAGGTAGGTACCCTGGAATTTTCTATGTAGACAATCATGTTGTCTGCCAATAAGGAGAGTCTTACTTCTTTATTTCCTAACTTCTTACCTTTAACTTTCCTTTTCTTGCCTCATTTTGCTCTCTAGGATTTCCTGTACTATGATAACTAAAAAATGATGGGAGAGGACATTATTTTCTTCTTCCTCATCTTGGTGGGGAGAATTCAGTCTTTCACCATTAATTATGAAATTGGCTTTAGGTTTTAGATAGATGCTCTTTATCAACTTGAGGAAATCCGTTCTATTCCTAGTTTGCTGAGATTGTTTATGTTATGAATGGGTGTTGAATTTTGTCAAATTATTGTTCTGCATTTCATATGATCATATGATTTTTTTCTTTAGTCTGTTAATATGTGGGTGACATTAATGAATTTTTAATATTGAATCATCCTACCACTCTTTAAATAAACCTTACTTGGTCACTTTGTACATTTTAAAATATATTGCTGAATTTCATTTGCTAATACTTTGTTGAGGATTTTTGGATCTATGGTCATGAGAATTGCTGGTCTTTGGTCTTTGGGGGGGGGTTACTTTTGACTCTGTCTTGTTTTGGAGTCAGGGTAACTAACACTGGTCTCATAAAGTGAGATGGTGGTATTTCCTCCTCTTTTATTTTCTGGAGGGATTTGTTGAATTGTCATTGATTCTTCTTTAAATGTTTGGTATAATTCCCCAATAAAAGTGTCTGTGCCTGAAGATTTCTTTTTCAGGAGGTGTTATACTATGACTTCATTTTCTTTAATAGTTTTTTTGAGCTAAAATTATTTATTTCATCTTGAGTCAGTTTTGGTTGGTGTCATTTTAAGGGACAGAAATGTTACTACCTTTGCGCTTTCTTTTATAGCTTTGATCTATTAGTATGTGTACATCCTGTCCTGTCAATTTGGGCAGTTCATACTCTCCTAGAAAATATATTGACCCAATCCCATCTGCTTTCCATGTTTTAGCTTTCTCCGAACATTCTTGTTCACTGATGATGATCTGTTTTAAGTTGTAGGTGCATGTGAATGTATGTGGACACACATATACATATATATGGATATGAATGTGGAGATATATATATATATATATATATATATATATAATATATTCTATGCATTTTTTCAGTGTTTGGTATTTTAATGTGGAAAGTTAGATTAATTAACCTAGTCTGCTATTTGATAAAATACCCTCTATACTTGTCCTTACTGTTTTCTCAATATCACCATACCATATCTTTGTCTCTGGTGAAATCTAAATGTTAAGACCAATCCTGTTTTCTGAAGACTTTTCTGATTTTCCTGGTGTTTGGATGCTTCCTTATGATTTTGTCACCATTATTATTATTGTTGTTATTGTTATTTCAATCTCATTGTAATGCAATGATGTTGCCCCTCACACTGATGTCCTCATTAGACTTTGAACCCCTTAATACAAGGGATCAAGCAAGTTTCGGTTTGTAATTCCTAAGTATAGTTCTTTCAAGGCACCAAGAAGTCAGTTAATGTATTTATTATGCTATGCATAAATAATATGCTTTTCCAGTAAACTCTTTCTTTATATAACTACATAAATAGATGCATGTAATATTGCTTCATAGACATTAAACTTAGCTAATTTATTGAATTTTATTTTTTTCTTAATTTATGCTGAAGAATTCTAATCAGGAAAACAGTTTTCACTAAAATGATTGTCTCTTTGATATATAGTATGTCAAAGTGTTTCATAACCAATATAAAGATGTTAATAAACTACCAAGGATATTTACACAGTGATAGCGTTATGACTAGAATTCAGTACATGCATTTGTTTCCTCCATAAACCATATGTTCTTTCTGTTATGACGAGACCTAGTTCAGTCATTAGATAATTAATTAGGCATTTGCTTAGTCCATTCAGAGTTCTCTGAAATCCTAGAACTCAGGTATTTTTCTTACATAATAATTAGGCTGTATGGTAATTTTCTTACTTCTGTAATCCATTATTCCTAATGTTTAGCTCTACCTAGAATATTTTCCAATTATATTTGATGGCCATCATGGATGAAAATAAAGCAAATGAAAAACTAGATCTGGATTTCTAAAAAGACTGCAACTTATTAAGATTTGAAAACAAATAATCAGCTCAAATATTCTTACAGCACTGATTTCAATGAGGCTGACAAAATAAGGGTACATAAAAGGTTTTACACCCTCCCGTTAATATATATATATATGAATAAAACATGTGAATGGTACTAGCAAGATGCTTGAAACAAACTGATGTCTTGAGCAGGTTAAAAGATACTATCTGTAACCTTTTTATACTATTTATTTGATAGTACATTTTTATCATTAGAAATACGCAGCCTAGGCAAGCCCTCATTTAAGTTATCACAAAATATTATTTTGAAGAGTTAAAAAGAGTAATATTAAGTGTATTGCATTATGTTTATATCTATTTGAAATTATAATAGTTTGTTTCCACCTTTATCTGGTTTAAAAATGTAGAAATTGTAGTCAGCTGAGATAATAAAGCTAACATCACATGAATACTTAGAATATCAGGTATAATCAATACTTCCGATACATTTTAATTTAACAAGGCCTTAATAAAATAAAAAACATGCCTAGCCGAAGAACCTCATCGAATAGCTTTTCAGCGCACTCACATTAGACTCCTATTAAAGTCTTTAATTCTGTTAATATTTACAGCAGCTGAAGCATAAAGCATCTCAATGAATAAAACAGCATTATTTAGCTCCCCAGTCACTTTCAACAAGAACACAAATCAGCCCAATTTAATAAAAATTAGTAGTTTTCTGTTTTGTAAACGTAATACAGAAATCTTTTATTGGGTTTGTTCTAATTGACATTTATGCTTATAATTCCCCCAGGGAAGCTCTTGTTATAATATTATGAAATGCTGCAGGGTCTAGAGTGTGGTGGAATCAGCAAATGCTTCGGAGGCTAATTGGGTTTGAATGCTGCTGGTTCAGTAATTTATTCAGTGGGTGACCATGGCCACATCAGTTGACTTGCCTGAAACTTTGTTTATTCCTATGAAGGGGGGTTGTAAAAATATCTGACCTTATTGGAGTGTCGTGAGCATTCAATTCAAAAACATTGATTTGTGGTGAATACATTTCTCATCTAATGACTGCCTAACCTTGGTAAAGGTAGAGCAGGGATGCAGGAGAGAAAATTAAAACTGAGTCAGGTACTGGCTGGTATATAGGACTCATCCCCCTTCATATGGTTTCTCTCTTTTTTTATTTTTATTTGTATTCATATCCCACAAATAATATAGAAAAAAATAGAAGAAAAGTATTCAGATAATAACACATTACTTTGAATCTAAGATGCCAGCAATTATAAAATATGTCCCAATTTTAGAGAAGGCAAATGTGCTAAAGTGCACGGCTTAGAATTGATGATTTTGGGCAATAGTTAATATATGTTGAACACTTATAATATACTAGGTACTATTCCAAATGTTGCACACACATTATTTATTCTTCGTTTAAAAAATCAAGTAATTACTATTGTTATCTTGATTTTGCAGACATTAAGTAACTCCTCCAAGAGCACTCAGCTAGTGGAGACACCTGACCTATAACTAGGGAGGAGCCCTGGGTACTGAATCTACTCCCAGGAGAAGCACATCTGGCATGCGATTCTTCCACATAGGAGTTACGAGTGGGAGAATTGAAGAAAGGAGAAATGGGAGATAGTAACTGATATCATCCCTGTGCTTGTCCATCATGCTCAAGTGTCTATTAAATGGCCTACTTATTTATTGATAATGCCTAGTGATAGAGAGTGTGGAGATAAAGTGTAACCTTATAAGTAAGGTAAGGAGCCTTGAAACTGAGAGTTAAAGTATTAAAATTATTCAAGTGAAGCCATTCTGAAAAGAAATACCTCACTGAGGGGCCGTGGCAAAACCCCTGGCAATCACTGACCTGTTCACTATTTATCTAGTTTTGTCATTTACAGAATGGCATATAAATGAAATCATATAATATGTAGCCTTATTAGATTGGCTTCTTTCACTTAGTAATTAAGAGTTATTGAACTTCGACATGACCCAGTGATTCCACTTCTAGGAATATACCCTAAGAAGCCTGAAACACCAATCAGGAAGAATATATGTACCCCCATGTTTGTAGCAGCACTATTTACAATAGCTAAGATCTGGAAACAGCCCAAGTGTCCATCAGTAGACAAATGGATAAAAAAGCAGTGGTACATATACACAACGGAGTACTATGCAGCGGTAAGAAAGAAAGATCTCTTATCCTTTGAGACGACATGGAGGGACCTGTAGAGTATCATCCTGAGTGAGGGAAGCCAAACAGAGAAGGACAAGTATCATATGATCTCACTTATTTGTGGAATATAATGAACATAACAGTCTGAGGAATGGGGTAGTCCCAGAGACGTGGAAGTGGGGTACAGACTGACAATCCCCTGAAGAGGGGGTTGTGGGGGAGAGATAAACCACAGAACTTATATGCATGTATGCATGCACAATGGACATGGACAACAAAGCTGGGGACAGGGCGGGGAGGAAGGGGAGGGGGGAATCAGTGTGGGAAAAAGGAGAAACATCTGTAACAAAAATAAATTATTTAATTAATAATAATAAAAAAGAGTTATCAATGTCTGTTTGGCTTGATGATTCATTCCCTTTTATCACTGAATATTATTGAATTGTATGAATGAACCATGGTTTGTTTATCCAGTCACTTGTTCCAGGATATTTTGGTTGCTTTTGGTTTGGGGCAATTATGAAGGAAGATGATGTACATTTTAGCAGGTTTTTCTGTGGATGTGAGTTTTCAGATCAGTTGGGTAAGTATCCAGAGGTATGATTGCTAGATTGCTTAGTAAGACTTTGCATTGTTTCCTTTTTTTAGCTTGGTCAGTTAAAGTAAATAACTGAGCCTACTTTCTTCACTCTACAACTAAAATTAACTCAAAAATCTGTATTAACTAAAAAAAAAAAAAAAAAAAAAAAGCTGTATTAAAGAAAAAAGCTGTATTAACTTTTAAAAAAGCTGTTGTGAGGCTTAAGTAAACATTAACACAATTTTTGACTCTGTAGGAATTAATTAGTGCCAGGTTGAGTATATTTATTATTATCACTGATTTTATTTTAAAAGATCAATATAAATTGATCCTTGTCCCTCAATCTAGAAACCCAAAACCTTGTCCTGACACCATTCTCCCTGAAGTCGATCAGTTAAGGAGTCAAAGTGAGTCCGTATCTCAAATCTCTCTTAAACATATTCTTTATTCCTCCATTTTCTTAGTCAATGACTTGGTTCTAACCTTCATTATTTTTCATTTGGATTACTAAAGATCCTATAACTCATCTCCCTGCCTTCTTTTTGTTCTCATTTCATCTGTTATCCCTGCTCCTTGTTACCAAATACTGATCTCATTTGCCCAAAACACTGCCTGACATATTGTAGGTATTCAGTACATATTTGTTGAATAAATAAATACATGATTCTCCAACTAGCACTCATAAGTGATAAAATGTCCAACACTCTTTTATAAATAATGAAATTTAATGACAATTATGTCAATTATATTGAAAACATTTTTCATATTCTATTTACTTTTCTCTAATTTATTTTCCAAATGTGTAATGGCTATCAGATACATGTTAAAATTAGAAAAATGCCCACATTGCATGATGTAAATTCATCTCCTACAACTTTTAATATAATATTGTGTCTTTATACTCTTTCTGCATGTAAATCTTTTGTTTTCAGCCAAATTCAGCCCTAATTTATAATTTTGTTCATATGTCATCAATTCCACACTCAAATGCTTAAGCTAATCTTTTTTAACTCCATTTTTTCTGGTGGTAGATAGAAATGGAAATGGGGGAAAAATCAAAATATCCAGTACACTTCTAAAATATATTACTGTTTCTTCTAATTTATAAATCCATTACAGTTTCTCCCTAATTTAATTACTACAGGTTCTTCCAAGGTTTTCTCTAAAACTGTACTGAAAATAATATTTTCGTTTATATTTTTCATATGTTGCTCACGAGATTCTTACATAGTGGTTTTTTATAAAATGGATTTTACTTTGTCAATATTCAGCAGCATCATTTAATGATTGAAATTTTGGTAAGAAATAGTGAAGAATATACCAGGGATAGAATCACAAATAATGCCTAGGGATTAAGTTACATGTGTCCTATAGTAGAAGTTGATGAGAACTGATAATAACCAAGGCAACAGACAAAGGCAACCAGCAAAACAGGAATTTGAATACCTCCTCTTTCCTCACCAAACACATGCACTCACACCATCCCCCGGAATACAATAAGACTCCTTTACAACATCATTAAGATCATGATATAAATTTACTCTAATTTATACACAGACTTTCTTTTTCATTTTGGAAAAATAGGCAGAAAGCAACAGATTTCTCTCTTTGGAATGATGATACCCAGCAAGTATAACCCATGTTACAGATACAAAAAACAAACAAACAAACAAACAAACAAAGCTATGGACTTACACAAACTCCAACCTAATGAATAAGTCTCTCTAAACTCCTTGGTCCTGATCTAGTTTGCACCACTGGGATGCTCCATCACTCAAATGTTTATGCAAATTGCACTAAATAGCTTTGGGTTCTGTCACTCAGAATTCCTACCTGCTAACGTTGACCAGTTAGTTTGTATTCCTCCCTTGAAAGAGCATCTAACCAGGTATGAGTCTGTGTTAATTTATTAATTCATGCAACAAATATTTTTGGGCACTATATATGTGCCCAGCAGTATTGTAAGTGCTGGAGACACAACAGTGACTAAAATAAAGCCCCACCCACGTCAAATGTACATTGTAGTAACATTCATCATAGGGCTAAAGTAGAGTCCAAGAAGCTTTCTGTTCCTTCTTAGGAGATGGAAGGAGTGCCTTCTCCACTCTAGTCTTACAGGAAGATGCTAGCAATCATAGGCACTAGCTTCTGCGTTTACAATTCTAGCCACTACTCTCGTCCCAAATTCTTTCTTGGTGGTAGGTAATGGGGAGAGAAACAATGACCGATTATAAATCTATGGTTATTTGTTATATTTCCTTCTAAGTTACTCAGTTTCTGCCACTGAAATAATTCTAGCTGCCTGATGTTTTCCATCAACCCAATGCCACTGTCCCAACATTCTGCTGTATTTTTCCTATATTCTCTGGGTTCATGTGGTTAGAACCATCTCAGCCATACAATCTCACTTCATGAAGTAACAGGAACTTCACAATGTTTTAAAAATGCTTCAAAGTATTTTTTTTAAACATCTTCTATACTCAAATTGTCATAGACAATTCCCAGTTCTAATCCTGGCTCTAAATTCAGTTCAGAGCTTAAGTCAAAACATGTCATTGCTTGATTTTGGTAAACAAGCTTTAGAACTTAGACTACTTCTATGCCAGTCCACTTTATCCCCGTTTTTAAATAAATACACAATATTAAGTATATATACATTATATATTTATAATGTATTGTATATTTACATATTATAAATATGTAACATTTCTTTTATAAATATTTATTCCATTTGTGTATGAGAAATCCATATTTATATAATGGTAAAAATATACTAAAAGGATAAAGAAGTATTTTAAATTGTTTAATTGATTGTTTTTTAGAGAGAGAGGAAGGCAGGAGAGAGAGATAGAAACATTGACTAGAGATAGATTGGCTGCCTCCTGAATGATCCCTACTGGGGATCGAGCCCTCAACCCTGGCATGTGCCCTGACCAAGAATCAAACCGGCAACCTCTTGGTCCATGGGTCAACCCTCAACCACTGAGCCACACTGGCTGGGCTAAATAAGTATTTTTTTTTTATCCTTACCTGAGGACATTTTTTTTCCATTTTTTATTCAGATAGAGTGGGAGGGAGAGAGAGAGAAACATTGACATGAAAGGGACACATCAAGTGGCTGCCACTCGCATGACCAACCAGGGCCGGGGACAAACTGCAACCCAGGTACGTGCCCTTAGTGGGAACCGAACCCGAGTCTCTCTGGACCACAGGCTGATGCTCTAACCGCTGAGCCAAGGCCAGGGCTAAACAAGTATTTTTAATAATTGTTATCTCTGGAGAGGCATGGGAATGGAAGGAGCAGCAGAGAAAAATGTAACTTTTTATTTCATATACTTCTGTACTGTTTGAGTTTCTCCTTTCTTTCTTTCTTTCTTTCTTTCTTTCTTTCTTTCTTTCTTTCTTTCTTTCTTTCTTTCTTACAAAGGACATGTATTCCTGTAGCAAATATATAATTTTTATAAATAAGCTCTCCATTAAAAAATAGGTTATAGAATAATTAATGTACTACTCATAAGGACAGATGATCCTCATGACTACCTCTTACTGCATATATTTAAATTAATGAGGGGTCATTAAAGGGGTTCTACTAGCCTTCTCCAAGTAGGGGCCCATGACAATCTATAAATGACTCCACTATCATAAATTCAGTGTTTCAGATCACCATAATTATTTTCACATTTTTATATTTATTGAACATAAAAAATACAATGAACAATTCTAAGCTTTAAAATTTCCTTGACATTCAAACCATAGACTCCCTAGATTTTATTTTAGCTTGTAAAATATAAGAGGACAATCATACACAATTCTGAATCGGAAAAGCTAATCAGTCTTCCTTTTATTTAACCCTAACATGCGCTCCTCTTGGCCCTAATCTTTTTAAACACCATGCTCACAGACTTTTTATTAAGAATTAAAATTAAGAATTAGATTTCTTAATGAATTGGATATGTCTCCAAAGATGTGAACTTATTAAGAAATTCTGGTACCACCTTACCTTCCATAAACAATAGAACACACATTCAATTAATGTAATATAGATGGTGACAAGGTAAAATACAATTAAGGATATTTAGATTAAACTCAGAGTAAAAATAGTAATATGTGACTGTAAGTTTCTTAAACATACATTAAAGTTTATAGTAATTATGAATGCCATAATGACTTATAAACAATAACTTTGTTAAGCTGCTCCACATTCCCATAGAGCTACACTTAACTGGTAATTGCCCTACAAGGAATATTTTTCTGGCAGAAAAGGCACCTTTAAGGTCTAATTTTAAGAATTGATACTAACAAGTACAGTATATATTCAAAGGCATTAGAGGAATGATTGTGTCTGAAACATGCACCTCTATCTTTCAGAGACCTAGAATTTCAAATTTTTGCATTCTCGTAAGCTAAATAATTACTTTGTCTTCTACTAAATATCAAATGGTCTTTAAATAAAACATATTAAACCTAGCTGGTCAATAAATAAGATTGTGGTTAAATTTAAAATTATTTTCTCCATGAAGTGTTAACTAGTAATAAATAAAGGCAGCATTAAAAATGCACCTATCTTGGTCCTCATATATATTAAGTGCTTAATAAATGTTTGTTCAATGAATTCAGTAAACTCTTATTATCTGCCTACTTTGTGCCTGACACAATACTAAGAAACAAGAAAATAAACTTATCTAAAGGATAATCCTTGACATTAAGCTCTAAAGGCAGACACATGTCCATCTAAGTGGATTAGTATAGTGATGTGTAAAAAATTCTACTCAGAAAAAGAAATTCTTGCCTGGCCCATGTGGCTTAGTGGTTGAGTGTCGACCCATGCACCAAGAGGTCGCTGGTTCGATTCCCGGTCAGGGCACATGCATGGGTTGTGGGCCAAATCCCCAGTGAGGGGCATGCAGGAGGAGGCCAATCGATGTTCTCTCTCATCAATGTTTCTATCTCCCTCTCCCTTCCTCTCTCTCTAAAAATCAATAAAGAAAAAAATATTTAAAAAAAAAAGAAATTCTTGTAAGATGGGTGTCAGAGGAAACAGTAATTGATTTCAGCCTTGGAGTATCACTGGACAGGCTCATTAAGGCTGAATTCATAGTTAATATACAGAATAATTTTTGTAGATATTCTAGATAATTTTCAGATCTGAAACGTTTTTAAACTGGAAGAAACTGTGATATATCTTAACTCCTTGTTGTGTGTATGTACTACCAGACTAAACTTTACAAAAAAATTTCACTTATGTCTAATTAGTAGATTCATACATATTAAAAATTAACTATAGTAAAATACACATAACACAGTGTTTACTATATTAATCATGTTTAAGTGTATAGTTTAATAGTGTTAAGTATATTCACATCATTGGGCAACCAATCTTTGTTATCTTGCAAAACTAAAATTCTATAGCCATTAAGCAACAACTCCCCATTTCCCTCTCCCCTATGTCTATGAATTGGACTACTCTAGATATCTCATATAATTGGAATGATAAAGTATTTATATTTTTTTGACTGGCATAGACTAAATGGCTTTACTGGTGAATTCTACCAAACATTTAAAGAAGAATTAATACCAGTCCTTTTCAAGCTTTTCCAAAAAATTTAAGAGGAGGGAATACTTCCAAACTCATTTTATTAATCTAGCCTTACCCAGAAACTACAACAAGATAGATACCACAAGAAAATAAAACTACATAATAATATTCAAGGTGAATACAGATGCAAAAATCCTCAACAAAATACCAGCAAACTGAATCCAATAGCACACTAAAAGGATCATACAACATGACCAAATGGGATTTATCCTGAGGATGAAAGGAAGGTTTAAATACGAACATCAATGAATGTGATGCATCACATTAACAGAAGAAAGAATAAAAATCACATGATCATGTCAATAGAAGCAGAAAAAAGTGTTGGACAACACTTTTTTATTAGTACCCTTTTATAATAAAAACTAAAAAATTAGCAATAGAAAAATATATATATATATATTTCAACATAATAAGGTCATTTATGAAAAGTCCACAGCTAACATCACATTCAATGTTGAAAAACTGAAAGCTTTTCCTCTAAGATCAGGAATGAGGCAATGATGCTCACTCTCACCATATCTATTCAATATAGTGCTGGAAGTCCTGGTCAGAACAATCAGGCAAGAAAAACAAATACAATTTCCAAATTGGAAATGAAGAAGTAAAAATGTCCCCGTGTACAGAAGACATGATCTTTTATATAAAAACCCTAGAGACTCCATAAAAAATGTTAAAATAAAGTCAATAAATTTGCAAGGTACAAAGTCAATGTGCAAAAATCAGTTACACTAACTATGAACTAGTTGAAAAAGAAATTAAGAAAACAATCCCATTTATAATAGCACCAAAAAAAAACACAAAAACAAATTTATACTTAGGAATAAATTTAATTCAGTAATTGAAAGACTTGTATGCTGAAATCTACAAAAAAATTAATGAAAGAAATTAAAGAAGACACAAACAAATGGAATGGCATCCCCTGCTCATGGATTGGAAGACTTAATATTTTAAAAATGTTCATGCTGCCTAAAGCAATCTACATATTTATTGTAATCCCCATAGAAACACCAATGGAAATTTTTACAGAAATAGAAAAAAATGCTAAAATTCATATGGAACCATAAAATACCACAAATAGCCAAGTCAATGTTAAAAAGAACAAAGCTGGAAGCATCACAGTTTCTGGTTTCAAACATCATTACAAAGCCTCAGTAATCAAACAATATAGAAGTAGTATAAAGATAGACATAACTGCCTGGTTGGTGTAGCTCACTGGTTGAGCATCGACCCAGGCACCAAGAGGTCACTGGTTCAATTACCGGTCAGGACACATGCCCAGGTTGTGGGCCTGATCCCCAGTGGGGGGCATACAGGAGGCGGCCAATCGATGTTCTCGCTCATCGATGTTTCTATCTCTCCTTCTCCCTTCCTCTCTCTCTCTAAAATCAATAAAGGAAAAAAAATATCCACAATGCTAAGATTTCTTTTTTATTAAAAATCACAAAATAGTAGGAGAAAGGAACCGAGAGGCCACTGTTAAGTTTTTAAATTTGTAATTCAATTTTTTTATTTTGTTTTTAGAGAGAAATGAAGGGAGGGAGGAAGGGAGAGAGAGAGATATGTGTGAGAGAAACATCAATTAGTTGCCTCCTGCATACAACCCAACCTGGGTTGGAACCCAAAACCTGGCTATGTGCCCTCACCAGGAATCCAACTGGCAACCTTTCAGTGTACAGGATGATGCCTAACTAACTGAGCCACACCGGCCAGTGCAAGTGTTTTAAAGACATGGTTATTTAAAATCCTCTAGGCTAGAACTAACTTTCCAATTTTTAATATATCAAATGAACAAGCTAATGTGAATGCTATTTTGTCTTGGAAGAGGCTTTCCTTATATCTTTGAAATCAATGAAATATCAAAGTAGCCTTTCTTAAAGCTTCTGATTTGAATGTTAAAACCTCCTAGTTTAAAGAAGAAATATAATGGTCTACAGTTCATATCTCTTGAACTCCATGCCAGTTACAGTAGACACTATTAGTTGGACACCTCCATCTGTTTTCATTCTCTGAACTTTTGCTCACTTTGATTCAAGTACCTACCCTACTCCCCAGGGCCATGTGTTTTGGGAACCACTCCCAAGAGATGGTTCTTGATTGGACTGAACTCATAGTCATGGTACCATATTCTTTGTTTGGACACAGACTTGATGCATAATTATGGTAAATGAAACTGTGAGAGGAAGTCTTCTGAATGGCAAAGGAGAATGCAACTTTGGGGGAAGTGTTTTCTTGCTTTTTCTTAAGGAGAATGTAGAAGGTAAAGGAATGTTTCTCTGAACATAGTCGTGCTTGGATGTGATGTTTGGAACTGTGGCAGCCATCTTACTATTATAAGGGGACTTCGCCTAAGGCACTCCTTGAAATAGGAAGGATGGCAAAACAGATATTGGAAAAACCTGACCCTTAAAGGTGGCATTGAGCCTCTGAAATAACCGACTCTGGAACCATCTTTTTGGTCAACGAAATAAAATACAGGGTGTGGCAAAAGTAGGTTTACAGTTGTGAGTATGTGAAACAATTTATTATTGTATTATTACTTATTAATTATTGTATTATTTTCTATACAAACAACTTTAAACCTATTTTTCTCCCACCCTGTATTTTCATACTTTTAACTTTTGTTTGTTTTTGTTCTACTTGCAATCAAAGGTAGTCACGTTGATATAATAGTTTTAGGACGAAAATGTTATTCTGCCTTCCTCTCCTCATTTATGCTTACAGATTCTTGAGTTAATAATACATGTTTAGTTTTTATGTAAGAATGTTTGATATAGACTGGCTGATGTTGCTCAGTGGTTGAGCATCAACCCATGCATCAAGAGGTTGCCAGTTCGATTCCCAGTCAGGGCACATGCCCAGGTTGTGGGCCCCATCCCCAGTGTGGAGCCTGCAGGTGGTGGCCAATCGATGTTCTCTTTCATCAATGTTTCTATCTCTGTCCCTCTCTCCCTTCCTCCCTCTCTAAAATCAATAAAGAAAAACATAATGTTTGATATAAAATATATGAATTTTAATTTAAGTGATTTATTGTTTTTCTTCAACAAGTGGAGCAAGAATAAGAAATTGGGGTCCATAAAGAAAGGCATGATTAATATGCCTGCCTAATGTTGGGCTAACTCCACAAAGTAGGCCAGGGAAATTCCCTCTGGATAGTTCAGGTTTTACTTATTCCTTTCTCGGTAACTCACCATTAAAGACAGAATTCTTGATTAAAAAATAAAAATGGATTCTGTCTTTAACAAGCTCAGAGGCACTAATTTAAAAGGATGCAAAGATCAGCTAAAGCAAATGAACACTCTTTAGATGTATGGTTCACCAAAAAAAATATGAATAAGGAAGAGTTCCGCATTGTTTATTCCCAACTTTAAAAAAAGTTATAATGGAAAATAAAACCATTAAAGTAAGATCAAATTTAGAGCTTGCAGAACACCATCTTTTTTTCATTTCGGCTTAGAACACTAAATCAAAAATGACAATTACTTTTGCCTGTGTTTATCTCAAAGACAGCCAAGTAATGTGACTGGATGTAAGCTTATTCACCCTCATGAATGTAAATCCAAGATTTAGAGATATTGTACTGTCTTGTGTATTCGTCTCCTCTAAAAATGGTAGTCTATTCAATTTAATAAGCTCATACCTAACATTTACACCAGTCAAGTCTATGTACTAAGTTTCTGAGGGGTGGAAAGGTGGATGGAAATGAGGCAAAGACACAAGGAAATTGATGGGTGAGAAAGCTAGTTGAAAGTTGTCTGCAAAGTTAATTAGAATGTTAGTTTCTGATGTTCTTTAATGCTGAATCGAAACAAGACATCAAAGGGCGAAGAGAAAGGAGAGGCTATCTTCAGCTAGGGGATGAGGAAAAAAACTCCAAGAAAAGATAGCCCTTGAACCTGGAAAAACTATGTAGGGTTTCAGTAAGTAAAAAGTGGATTGAGGCTCAAGAAAACCTATCTGAGGAAACAGGTGAAAGGTTATACTTGGGAAAGATATTCACTAATGAGAAACTTTTAAAAATTGAATACCCGATCTGTACCCCAAGCCAGAATCTATAAAGAGGAAATCAGGCAATAGAATTTTATAAAATGTTGTGCAACCAAGACCAAGATACTTTGGACAATAAGGACCTCCCTGGTCTAGGTTCTACTCCCTCCTCAACGCTTATCACCCACTACTCCTATCACCCATGGGTGTTCCTCACAGATGGGCTTTCTTCTCCAGAATAAGCTTTTATTTCCCTTACTCAGAACTTTCCATTTGCTTTTTCCTCTGCCTAGAATGTTTTTCCTTCCCAACACTGCCCCACTGGCTAATTCTACCAGTTTTGAGGGACATAAATGTGAATTCTTCTGAAAACATCCTTAACCTCTGACTCGAGATGAGATCCTGATGTAAATACCCATAGTCTCCAATTCATTTCCTTCTTAATACTTATCACAATGTACAATCATAAATGTATTTGTGTGACTGTTGGTTCAAGTTTTTCTTGAGCCTAAATTTAAGGACCATGACAGGGTGTATGTGAATTTCATTCAGTCCTTTGTCACTCATTTCTAACACAATGTCTAGTGGACAGTAGGTGTTGTAGTAAAACCTGTGGTGTGACCTGAAACTAATAAAATTTGTATGTCAATAGTAATTAAAAATAAATACATAAAAATAAAAAAATGTGTGGTATGAAGTAATATATTAATGTACATGAAAGAATGAATCAGATATTTTAAGGAACACGAGGGGACCTGCAATCTATTAATTGTGGAATGTACGTAGAAGTTTTATCAGTGAGAGTGTCCCTCATCCTCTGTAAAAATATTTGCTACCCACCCACTTCTTTTCTCCCTTGCTTTATATCTTTACAGCAGATATCACCATTGACATATTTATACATCTTATTTGTGTACCATCTGTCTCTTCCTATTAAAATTTTAAGGCCTGTAAGAAAAGATCTTGTCTTTTGTTTACTGCTAAATGTCCAGTATCCAGAACAATGCCTGGCACATATTAACATTCATCATTAGTATTAGTATCCATAAGTATTCATTAAATAAATTACATGACGGGTGTGGGTGTGTATGTGGTATGTGTTTGTGAGTTACAGTGACCAACTATCCTGGTTTGCCTGGAACTGATGTGGGACTTTCATTGCTAAAACCTGGAAGGTCTGGGCAAACTGAGATGAGCTGGTCACTCTAGAATGCAAATGCATTAGTAGGGGTTGGGAAACTCAACTGGAAAAAGGGAAGGATCAGAATAAAGCCAGGATGTTCAGAACTAAAGAAGGTCATGGACTTGCATGTATATAGGTATTTCTGGGGGGATGCTAATTAGACTATGGGACTAGTGTACATGATGGATTAGATTAGAATAGTAGGGAAAAGGAAGAGGTTCTTTTGAGGATGCTTTTTCAATAGCCCAAAAAATGGTCATGAGGACCCAAGCAAGAAAAGGGGGCTAGAATACAGAGGAGATGCACTGAGAGCTAACATACGCAATGACTGGTGGTCAGAGCTAAAGGAGAGAACATTATTTGATGAGTAACTTCACCTTCTGTGATTGAGCTGAGGAGGGCAGTGAGATCTGGCAGCATTGCAGAGCACAGTATGATACTCATAGCTCTGTGAGGCTTGGTGATTTATCTTAGCTCCAAAAAAATTGAAAGTGTCAGACTGGCAATGTTAAAGAGTGACTCAGGTACCTGAGCAAGGCTGGGTTGAGATTTCCTTAGAGGCATTTTCTTATCTATCTCTTTGCAATACATAGAATTCTGAGAAATATATACCTACTGAGTGTGTGGGCTTTATCCCTCTATGCTGCTGATTTATTCAAGGCAATTTCCCAATGCTATCCCTACAACAACTGAAATTCATTTTATGATTTTTTTTTTTTTTTGTAGAAAGAAATGAAAATTATCTATGTGACTGATATAGTCAAAGAAAATACTGAAAAATGTCCTATCCGAGAAGGTTTTTGGTTACTTTAACACTTCTAAATGTCCTATTATTCTTACATACTACAACTTCAAATAAGCGTGCATGCACCCACATGTGTGCATGTGTGGTGTGGCGGGGAGGGGGAGGGAGGGAGAGAGAGAGAGAGATTTATTGATCACAAAAATTAATTCAAGTTGTCTGGCTAGTTTGTCTGTTATTGTTTTTCTCCCTTACCAATTGGTTTCCTCTCAAGTTGTATGTTTAGTAGAAAATAATACTATTTTAAATTAATAATGCTACGTATATATTTATGTATACATATATATGCATATACATATGAAAAGAACAATAAAGAAGATATATCACATTTGAGTTTACAAGATATGGGAGATCACATTAATAGCCCCAATTCTTTTTTCCTGTTTGATTCCAGGCCATTTTTTCAATGTGGCTTTGTCATTCTCCCTGTTAAAGACTTGAGGTCAAATTTCCAACCCCTTGATTTTATATTAGACTGTATAAATTGTTTTGGCCAATAGAATGATAGCAGAATCATGTGCAAGTTCTAGACAAGCTCTTTTATAATTGGGCTTACTCTCTTGCAGTTGTGACAATATTATGAGAAAACATGCCCAGGATAGCCTGTCGACCTCAGGAAGAGTATGAAAGACATAGAACAGAGCTGCCCCAGCATAATCACAACAATCAAGTTTAGCCTATATCAGCCAACCTACAGCCGATCCTCAGACATAAATGCAATAAGCACTTATTATTGTATGAGACCAAGAGATTTGTCATCAGTTGTTACACCACATAGTTATAAGGGTAGTCACTGAAGAAAATGAAATATAGTGGTTTTAAGGTGAATTAATAATTTGTACCAAATAAAAATAACTAACTCTAGATGTTTCGAGTTCACATGAAAGAAAAGAATAAGTGGTGATCTAGTTTTATTTTCATGTATCAACTGCATTTTATAGAAATGCAAGTAAGTACCAACATGTATTTCTTGACAGCTTAGAGAATTACAAATTCAATTTATTTGGAGAAAAAAGTTATAGAAAATGTTTTTGTGAAGGTTTTTAATTAAAAAAAAAGAAATAGAATGTTTGATAGCAAAATTTCTAACAGACAATTCCCTATACATAATTAATTTGCTTACCAGGTATGTGTCAAGAAAGCCCCTATTTCCATGTTAGCTAGGAGTTTCCTTCTTCTTTCCCCCTTTCCCCTTTCTCAACTGATCTCACTATAGTATGGATACCCCCAGGGTTGTGAACCCCTCCATAAATCACCTAAGTGTGGCTTGTGTCAACAAGACCCTATAGTGTCAAAAAGAGAAGCAGTGATGCCTGAAGGAAAACACCAGGTGGTAAAAATAAAGAGAAAACTGCACTTGATTATTGGTCCTCATTTCTTTAATTCAGTGTTCATAAATGTCCCTTTCATTTCAGCTTCATAATCCCTATCTTTTTAAAATTTACCTTTATTGTTTACAATATTATAGATGTCCCTCATTTTTTTTTCTGCTATTAACATTGTTGTCTGTGTCCATTGGTTGTGCATATATGAATATAAGTTCTTTGGTTTATCTCTTCTTCCCACTTTCTTGACTCCCTTCTCTCTAAGGTTTGTCAGCCTGTTCCCTACTTCCATGTCTCTGATTAATCCCCAGCTTACTTACTTTTCTTTCTCCAACCCCTGTTGCTCCTATTTTGAGTCCTTGTTTTTCTATGCCATGCCAAGATGGAAACCATTATATGAGGCTTACAAATGGGGAGAAGGTAAGTGTGCCCCTCTATTGTAGTTGATGTTAGTACATTTTTGGAATGGAACTCAAACTTACTTTCTGATGGATAAGCATAGGTTAGTAACTATTATCCACATACTATTTCACTATTTGTGCCTTATGTCAGAAATTCAGAAAATATAAAAGTAAAAAATTGGCACTCAGATATGTTGTTTCTGATATACTATGAAAATGGCACCCAGAATATTGCAAAAACAAAGGTTAAAAGATGAGAAAAATAACAGCTCTCTGTGACGTCTGTGTTACTAACGTTCTCAGAACAGAATGAGAGGTGCCCAGAGGTTCAACATGTGTCCCAGTCCCAAGTGTAAAGTTGAACAAAACTGAATGTTGAGATTTCATTTTTGTGAGGATGGCTTTTAATATTTACCCAAAATCTTAGCAGATAGAATATTACAATTACTATATTGGCTATGGTTGTAAGTTCTGTAACATGGAAAACAGAAAATGTTGTACAGAACATCCATTGGCTGTTATTTATTTTATTTTATTTTTTTGTTAATCCTCACATGAGAACATTTTTCCATTTCCATTAATTTTTAGATAGAGTAGAAGGGAGGGAGGGGGAGAGAGAGAAAGGGAGAGGGGGGAACATGAACATGAGAGAGACAAATCAATTGGTTGCCTCCCACATGACCCCAACCAGGGCTGGGGATAGAACCTGCAAACCAGGTATGTGCCCTTGACCAGAAGTGAACCCACGACCCTTCTGTCTGAGGACAGAGGCTCTAACCGCTGGGCCAAACTGGCCAGGGCCATTGGCTTCTATTTAAATACAAATGTTGCATAAGAATATTAATGAAAATTTTAAAAAGGACAAAACATTCTTGTGTTGTAAATCTTACCCCCTCCACATTCTGTTAGAGATCAGACAACACACCAAGTTAAAAAAATATATCAATTCCCATTAAATTTGCAGTAGTGACATCCATATTTATAAAGTGAATTCCTCTCCAAACAATATGGTGTTACCTCAAAAAATTAAAAATTGAACTGCCATTTGACCCAGTGATCCCACTTCTAGGAATATACCCTAAGAAGCCTGAAACACCAATCAGAAAGAATATATGTACCCCCATGTTCATAGCAGCACTATTTACAATCGCTATGATCTGGAAACAGCTCAAATGTCCATCAGTAGACGAATGGATAAAAAAGCAGTGGTACATATACACAATGGAGTACTATGCAGCTGTAAGAAAGAAAGATCTCTTATCCTTTGAGACTACATGGAGGGACCTGGAAAGTATTATCCTAAGTGAAACAAGCCAATCAGAGAAAGACAAGTATCACATGATCTCACTTATTTGTGGAATATAATGAACATAACATTCTGAGGAACGGGGTAGTCCCAGAGACGTGGAAGTAGGTTACAGACTGACAATCCCCTGAAGAGAGGGTAGGGGGAAAGATAAACCACAGAACTTATATGCATGTATGTATGAACAATGGACATGGACAACAAAGGTGGAGACAGGGTGGGGAGAGAGGGGGCGGGGGGAATCAGTGGGGAAAAAAGGAGAAACATCTGTAACAAAAATAAATAAATTAATTTAAAAAACAAAGAAAAATAAAAGGATATTTTCTCTCAACACAATAAGCAGATAAATAAAAGGTGGCATTTTTCAATGTGTACTTGCACAAAATAAAATAAATAAAAAATAAAGTGAATTCCTCTCACTACAACTATCTCTACTCTATTGCCTTTCAGTAAACTAAGCTAAATATCACTATGCAGCTGATATACTCTGTCTGTTGTCACATGTGCATTTCAATGAAAGCCTTAAAAACTAAAAGAAATAGACAAAGACAAGCCCATTTTGAAGGTCCATGACATGTCAATTTTTGTATAACCCTCTATCTGAGACTCAACTGAAATCTAAAATTTAGGTTAGGATTCAAGGTTACCATAACAGTTAGTCCACAAAAAAGGTTTAGGGACTTCCCATTCTAAGTTGATTTTTGCTGTTTTGGTGAAAAATTGTTATTCGTTCTTATTTTTAACTCTATTGATAGGTCAATATAAAATCAAGTCTTTTTGCCCTGGCCGGTTTGGTTCAGTGGTTAGAGCGTTTGCCTGCGGTCCGGAGAGACCCGGGTTCGGTTCCCGCTAAGGGCATGTACCTCGGTTGCAGTTTGTTCCCGGCCCTGGTTGGTCGTGCGGGTGGCAGCCACTCAATGTGTCCCTTTCACATCGATGTTTCCCTCTCTCTCTCCCTCCTACTCTGTCTGTACAAAAAATGGAAAAATGTCCTCGGATGAGGATTAAAAAAAAAAAAATTAAAAAAATAATAAAATCAAGTCTTTTTATGCATGAGAGAAGATATGAACACATGTTCTATCAGAGAAGGCCACAACAAACTTTGACTTTCCCTAGTTCAAAGCCATTTTGTGTTCCCAGAGATGGTCCTTGCCCAAAACAAATTCTGGTGATTGTTCTGTTAGTGAACTGTTCTCCAAAGTAATAGTTTAAGTATTGTGATTTTTATCAGCTTCACTCACCTTTGAGTGGCTTTTGTCATCAATATCTCTGGTGAGTCAGTTTCCAAGATCTTTCAGATACCAGAAGTTCCTAGCATAGGGAGTCTCCATATGCCATTATTGAAAGTGGCTCTAATATGCTCCTCTATGAATTGTGGAGACTCCCATGCTTCCTGGAATAGTATCATGTCCCTGGGTAGCTGAATCACCTGATATTTCTCTCTTGGCACTACTACTGAGGAACAGTTCCCGGTAGAGCTCTCATTGAGATGGTCAATGACAATCACCGTGCTGGGAAAGCCTTACAAGGAATTCAAGATCCTATATTGTTGTAGTTGGAAATCTTGGGTGACATCATACAGGATTACCACATCATTTATTGTTGTTTTCTCCCCCTTCTTTCCGTGCTTTGATGTGGCCACAAGTCTATTAACTCAGCTTTAGGATAGAATGAATACTTCATACTTGCTAAGGTTGGACTCCCCAGTGGTTACAACTATACTCCTTCACTCATCTGGATAAAAATGCAAACTTGGGAAGCTGGGGAACACTGCAGTCACGTCTAATGCCTTAAGGGACACATACTAGTTCTCAGACTAAGCTACCAGTGTCCTATAGTTATCAAGACAAAGAGATAACTTTACCCTGAGCTATATTGACAGCTTTCAGAAATAGGCTGAGCTACCTGTTAGTTTTCAGATCCAATTATCAAAATTCTAAAGCCTGAGGCTTTAAATTCTTCAATTTAAATCTAGATCTTTGCAGTCATATCTGTCTTTAGAATGTAATCTGGGTTGGCAGGGAAACAGACAAGTGGGGGAGGGGAATTTATCACTCCAGGAAAGACTAGAGATTGTGTGTATAGATTTTGGTGCATGCAGCACTGTGTACTGATGAGGAATTTTTAATGATGACTAAGTTCTGAAATTGATCATGTGTAAGATCAAAAACCATCATACCACTTAAGTTGCCTTATCACTCTGACCTTTCAGGCAATTGTGTATCACCTTAATGCTATCAGTTATTATTTGAGGTAGGGTAGGAGTTAGCGATGGGGTTGATGTTTAGACTTAGTTTTCATATTTTGCAGTATATTCAAACCAAAGTAACTGAATTGAGACCAGTTATAACCCAAGGGACTTCATGTCCCACATTGGGAGTAAATTAAAAAGTGGAATTATTTACATCTCTAAATAATTGAAATGCTCCTTCCTTGGGAGAAAGGGAGCTCTATATAACTAGGTTTCCAATAAACTCCAAAATTTTTAAAAAGGCAATAAAAACCTCACTGTATATTGACAGATATACTGTGTTCATGGGTAGAAAGTTTCAATATTGTTTAGATGCCAATTATCCCCAAATTGATCTAAATAGCGATAGAAAAATAAAATAGTGAAGCAGTCAGAAGAATTTATTGTCTAGGCAAGACTTTATATTCTAGACAATAGTCTTCCAAGGCTCTTGGTTTACTTTGCTATATCATCCAGATGATTCATTGGGAGCAATATGCTCTTATATTCATTCACAGTTTACCAACAGGCTCACTAAAATTTATAATCAAAACTCAAGATCCCCATGTGGTGGATTACATCACTGCTTCCAATGCTTCACTCCTCCTGGTATCCAAACCCTTTGCCATGTGACTGTGCAGTTCCTCCCCTGCAGGTGCATGAGTCAGCAGAGCAGATTCGTGAGAATAAATAAATGCTGCTTTTAAGCCACTGAGTTTTTGGGTGGTGTGTTATGCAAAATCATTGTGACAATAGTTAACTAACTGATGTACCATCATGACGAACTTCTTGATAGCACAGCTTTTATGTGTATTAAAACAGGAAATGTTTTAACACATGTGTGTCTAACACTGTGACAGATAACACTGTTATATAAAACAAAAGATAAATTCCTGTCCTTGATGAACCTTTAATCTGAACAGAAGTATTTTTCCTAATCTAACCAATACTTAAATTGAGGAGGCAGTTTTCCATGCTATTTTATTGTAATGGTTCATGAATATGCTGTTTGGTTGTTTTAAATATTTCAATTAGTTATCTACTTGACTGTACTTCTGCCCCGAGGCTTAATACTAACAGCATAATTTGCAGAGAAAGAAAAAAGACATTAAAACATTATTCTTGCTTAAGTAATGATGGAGATTATCATAACTGTGTCAAGGACATTCCTGTCAGATATTTTGAATTCTTACCATACAGCCTCAAGGCAGCTAGAAAAACCACAGGGAATACACAGTCTCCGTATAATGTTTATCAGTGGGCACTTTCATTTATGAACTTTTCTCTGCAAATGTCCAGTGCCCCCCCCCATAGTTATTTTTTGAAAAGCCTGACTTACTATCTCTATAACTTACACAGATAATGTCAGTGAGTTTTTATTTTTATTTTATTTTTCTATTGTTGAAAGTATTACAGATATCCCCCCTTTTTTCCCCATTGACCCCCTCCTCCATGCTCCCACCCCCCCTCCTGCTTTCCTCAAACTAATATCTGTGTCTATTGGTTGTGCATAGATGCATATAAGTTCTTTGGTTTATCTCTTCCCACCCCCTAACTCCCATCCCTGTGAGGTTTGTCAGCCTGTTCCCTAATTCCATGTCTCTGGTTCTATTTTGATCGGCAGCTTATTTTGTTCATGATAGTCCATAAATAAGTGAGATCATGTGGTACTTGTCTTTTTCTGACTGGCTTATTTTGCTTCATATCATACTCTCCAAGTCCCTTCATGTCATCTCAAAGGGAAAGAAATCTTTCTTTATTACAGCTGCATAGTATTCCATTGTGTAAATGTACCACAGCTTTTTTATCAATCAACTACTGATGGACACTTGGGAGTTTTTACACTTCCCAGAATATTTTTCTCAAAATTCATGAGGCCAATAAATTGGTATAATTGACATAAAATAAAGCACAGAGATCTTAAGTATTCAGTATGATGAGTTGTGGCAATTACATCCACCCATGTAATGACCACTCAAAACAAAACAGAACATTTCTATTACCCCAGAAAGTACTATGTTGTCCCTTTAGAGATAACCACTCTTGCTTTCATTCATCATAGCTTAATTTTGTCTGTTCTTGTACTTCATGTAAGTGAAATAATATAGTTTGTGTTCTTTTCTTTTTACTCAACTTAATGTTTTCATTTGTTTTTAGATTCATCCATATTTTTGTCTTTCAGTAATTTTCTCCTTCTACATTGATGAATTAGTATACCACTATAAGAATGTACTAAAATATAATTATCCATTCTCCTATATATAGACACTTGGGTTCTTCCACGTTTTGGTTATTCTGAAAATACTATGACCATTAAGTTCAAGTCATCCTGTGTAAATAATTTTCATTTTGTGTGCACATGCAAATAACTAGAAGTTAAATTCTGATTGAGGATGTGTTGCATCTATAGACACATTTAGAGATAATGGACATCTCAAAAATATTGATTTTTCAAATCCATGTACATGCTATTTTTGCTCCATTTAGATGTCCTTTCATTTCTCTAGGAAATTAAGATAAATGCATGTTGTTCATTAAATATATTCTAGGTATTTTATTGTTTATGACCTTGTGGATTTTTTAAAAGTTTATTTTGCAAATGCTTGTTTAAAGTACATAGAAATACAATGGCAATATATATTGAGCTTATATCCTGTTGCTTTAATAAATTAACATATTAGTTCTAGGATTTACCTTAGATCATTCTCTAGTGTTTTCTACATACACAATCATGTCATCTGTAATTAGTGATAGTTTTCCTTCTTTGCTTCCAATCATTGTGCCTTTTTATATATTTTCAATGCCTTTTCATGGGGGTTAAGATCACTAGCATAATGTTTAACATAAACAGATGTTAAAGGCAGATATCAATGCCTTTTTCCCTATCCTAGGGGGACAATATTTAATCTTTCACCATTAAGTAGTAGACTAGCTGTGAGCTTTTCATATACGCCCTTTATCAGGTTAAGGAAATGTCCTTCTATTTCTTGTTTACAGAGGGTTTTGTTTTTTTAAAAATCATAAATGTCCATTGAATTTTATCAAATTATTTTTTTCCTGTATCTTTTATCTGATGATTGTATGAGTTTTCTCATTTATTTGGCAATTAGGTGCTTATCTTGATTCATTTACAAATATAAAACCAACATTACATTCCTTGGATTAGAACAAACAAATATTATTAGGTATAAAGAGGAATATGAGTTAGTAACAAAGGAGTTAATCCATCAAAAATCATCAGTCCCAAATTTGTATGCACCCAACAACAGAACTTGAAAATTAGAAACCAACTTGAGTTAATTGGTATCTTTAAAACTCTCCAATGAGGAATAATAGACTTTACATTCTATTGTGTTGTTGTTGATTGGAGTTTTATTTTTTTTCTACCAAGAACAGAAGTGTCAACACAATGGGACTTTCGAAGACAACATATACATGGGGCTTGTTTTCTTATCCATTCACATTTCACCCTATATGTTTTATTTGACTAATGACTATTTTATGAAACCATTTTGGAAATTAAAAGTATACATGAACAGGGTAAAGATTACATGGAATCTCACGGTATTATTTCCCACAACTCCATGCATATCCATATCTATAGTAAAAGTAAGAGTTCAATTAAACAGTTTAGAAAATTATAAATTTTTGTAGGGTGTCTATAGCATTTCACACTCCCAACATCAATGTATAAATTTCTCCACATCTTTGTCAACATTTGATACTATATATATATTTTTTTATTTTAGCCATCCTAATAGGTGTATAGTGATATATTTTTATGGTTTTAATTTACATTTCTCTATTGGCTAAAGATGTTGCACATCTTTTCATGTGCTTATTTGCCATCTGTATTTTCTTCTTGTAAAAGGGCAACTTTTACTTGGTGTTCAGAGCTTCTCCTATGTCTGGTCTTTCTTAAAATTAACCAGCCTAAAATAATCCTTATGCCAAATAGACATATTTAAAGGTGACAAATTCTGTTCTCCTACAGGTCTAGGCTACAAATCTGTACAGCATATTATTGCACTAACTTCTGTAGACAACTGTGACCAAATGGTAAGTATTTGTGTAATGCATTTTGCTTTGTTATGACAGCTATGACATCATTAGGGGACAGGGATTTTTCAGTTTCATTATAATCTTACAGGAGCACCATCATATATGCAGTCTGTTATTAACCAGAACATGTGGTTCATGACTGTATTTTTTTTCCATTTCATATCTCTATGCTTTTTATTTCCATGTCTTACTTTGTTTGACTAGCTAGAATGTCCACCTCTTTGTTGAATAAGAGTAGTGAATGTTGTTGCCTTTGCCCTAATCTTATGGGGAAAGCATTTAGCATTTTGCTATTACGTATATTAGCTGTGGATGTTGAGTAATCTTTATCAAGTTGAGGAAATTCTCCTTTATTCCTAGTTTTCTCAGAGTTTCTTTTATCATAGTGTTGACTTTTGTCAAATGCTTTTCCTGCACTGATTTATGTAATCATGAAATTTCTTTTATTTAGCCTGAATTACATTGATTCATTTTAAAATACTGAACCAACTTCAGATTCCTGGAATAAACTCCACATGGTTTTAGGGTAAACTTCTCTTTATACATTCTGGATTCTATTTTATAATACATTGTTAAGAATTTTTGTGTTTATATTCATGAAGTATATTGGTCTGTGCTTTTCTTTTTTTGTACTTTTTGTTTTGTTTTTTCTTGTTTTCATGTCAGGGTAACACTAACTTCATTAAATGAATTTGAGGTTGTCTCCTTTTCTGTTTCTCTTGTGGATAAAATGTTATATATAGCGTTGCTGTTATTTGTTATTTGAATGTTGGGTAGAATTCTCCATTGAAGTAATCTAGTCAAGGATTTACTTTGTGGCACATTGTTCAATTACACATTCAGTTTCATTGTTAGTTATAGGGCTATTCAAACTATATATGTCATATTGGGTGAGTTGTGGTAGTTTGTGTTTTGAGGAAGAGGTCTAATTCATTTAATTTGTCAAATTTATCTGTGTACACTTACTTGTAGTGTTCTTTTGTTACCCTTTTGGCATCTATAGTATCTGCAGGGATATGTCCTATCATTCCTAATACTGGTAATTTATGTCATATCTATTTTTCCTTTGTTAGTCTTGTTAGAAGTTTGTCAATTTTATTATCTGTTCAAAAAACTAGCTTTTTGCTTCATTGATTTTCTCCATTGTTTTTGCTTTCAATTTCATTGTTTTTTTCTTCTATTATTATTATTATTATCATTATCATTATTATTATTGCTTTAATGGGGTATATTATTCTTTTCCTAGGTTCTAGAGAAGCATAAGCTTAGATTATTGATTTGGGATTTTTCCTCTTTTCTGACATATACATTTAGTGCTATAAGATTCCCTGTAAGCATTGCTTTTGCTGTGGCCCACACATTTTAGTGTGCTGTATTTCCATTTTCAGTTAATGCATTTTTTATTGCTTGTGAAACTTTGACCTATGGATAATTTAGAAGTGTGTTACTTACTTTCCAAGTATTTATAAACTTTTCTGTTTTCTTTCTGTTATTGATTTCTAGTTTTATTCCACTGTCATCAGAAAAAAACACATAATTTTAATTATTTTAAATTTGTTGATGTTCATTTTATGGCTCAGGAAATAATCTGTAGAGATATATGATCCATGGTGACTTGAAATGAATGTATATTTTGCTCTTGTATTCAAAGCTTCATAAATGTCTAACAGATCCTGTTTGTTTCTGGTACTATTGAGTTCTTCTATATCCTCACTGATATTCTCTCCAGACATTCTATCAATTGTTGAGAGGAGTATTAAAGGATACAATTATAATTGCGTTTTGTTTATTTGTCCTTTCAGTTCTATCAATTTTGGTCCAAATAGGTATTCATTTCCTATTGCTGCTGTAATAAATATCCACAAATTTAGTGGCTTAACAAACACAAATTTATTTTTCTATAGTTCCGGATGTCAGAATTCCAAAATTAGTCTTAGTGGACTATGATCAAGATGTCAGCAAGACTGAGTTCCTACTGAAGATTCTGGAGGACAATCCAGTTCCTTGCCTTTTCCAGCTCCTAGAGGCTTCCTGATTCCTTGGCTTGGGGTCCTCAGTCAGCAATCACATCACTCCTACTGCTGGTTCCATTATTACAACTCTATCTCTGACTAACTCTCCTGCCGCCCTCTTTCCCTTATAAGGACCCATTGTGAGTACATTAGCCACCGCTCCACATCCCAATCCAGAATCATCGCCTCATTTGAAAGTTCTTAATTTAACTACTTTTGCAAAGTCCCTTTTGCTATGTAAGGTAAGATAACAACAGGTTATGGGCATCAGAACCCAAAGCTCTTTGGAGGCAATTACTCTGTTTACCATAGTCTACCCTGCAGGCTCACCCAAAGATACATGTCCACACCACAGGCAAAATACATTCACCCTATTCCAAGGTATTCCAAAGTCTCAACCCATTACAGAATCAATTCAAGTCAAATTGTTATCTACGTCTTGTCAGCTTAAAAGTCCAAATGTTCATCATCTAAATCATTTAAATTAGTTTTGGGTGAGCCTGCAGGTAAAACCCATCCTGCGATACATTTTTTTATCTGCATCCTTTAGCATTTATGAGTTGCCAGGTTATTCAGCTTCAGCCCTGGGATATATGAACCAAAAAGAAAATTCAAAGGACCCACCATCATGCCATTCTTTAGGTCCTAGGATGCCTAGCAGATCTGCCATCTTCTTTAAGTCTTTTAGTCTCATTCTGTTTGTTTACATATATCGAGGCATTTCAGTTGAATTTAGTGGGAAGAATAAGAAAAGTAGATCTATTCCATATTTCTGGAATTGTAACTCCAGAAAGCACATTGGTAAAGGCTATTCAAGAAACTTTACACATGAGTATCTATTCTTGTGATTTTGCTGTCAAATTCTATATAGCTATATTTTTTCCCTAACAAGGAGTTTCAGTCTGTTTCATTAGTCATCAGTATCTAAATATATATTAAATTTTTAATTGATAGGATAAAAACAGTTTATCTTGTCATAGTACACTTAAGAGCATTTTGAAAAGATTTCTATAGATGGTAAAAAAAAATTATATTTAATGCATCCAGGTCTTTAAAGCATCTCAGTTAATGGAGATGAAATTAATTTTTGAGAAGTCTATGTTATCTTTTGAATTTAACTGGATATTATTCTGTAAATTAATATTACAATAATTATGGCCAATGCCAACTATCAGCTCCTCTAATCATTCATCATTAATTGAAAAAATATAATACAAGTAGAATTACTAATCAAAGTAAGTATCCCAATTTAAAGAAAAATGTACTTTTTACTAGTCTGGCACAAGATATGCACATAGGCTTGAGGAATAACCCTTATTTGTGCACACATTCCAAGAATGGTCACATGAGTCATGAAATTCAGCCAATTAGATTATATTTGGCACAAAGTATTTTTCTAGTTCTTTAGAGATACCATGTATGCGCCAATTGCTACATTATATATGAAGTCCCATGCATAGTGTTCTGTTGTGTTTCAAACAGCACTGCGAACCTGGCTGGTGTGGCTCAGTGGTTGAGCGTTGACCCATTCACCAAGAGGTCACTGGCTCAATTCCCAGTCAGGACACATGCCCAGGTTGTGGGCCCAATCCCCAGTGGGGAGCATGCAGGAGGCGGCCAATCGATGTTGTCTCTCATCAATGTTTCCATCTCTTTCTCTCTCCCTTCCTCTCTCTCTCAAATCAATAAAGAAAAAAAAAATTAAAAGCACTGAGAAAATTTATAAATTAAAAAAACATTAAATTACAGATAAATATGTTACTAATGCATTTTCTTCTAATTTTTAAGTTTTTATTTTTAATATGCTTCAAACTTACATAAATGTTATGTGAGTAATATAATGAATTCCCAAATATCCTTTACCTAGATTCCCTAATTGTTAACAATTTTGCACATCTGCTCCCCCCATATTTAAAATAACAAATATTATTCATTAACGCATATATTTACATATTAGTGTAATAAATATTATTAACACTATTGCTAGTATTTGTTTTGCTGAGTTTTTAAATTCAGTCTTTTGTCAGCAACATGAGTCTTTACCCCTTAATACTTTAGCACATATAGCCTTAAGAAAAAGAACATTTTCTTAATAATATTACTATCAGATTTGGATCTTGAATGCGAATGCAATATTGTTATCTAATATATTGTGCATGTGTACATACTCAAACTTTGCCAAGTGTACTAATAATCTTCTTTATATTGTTTTTTTCCCATGGTCCAGGACGGTGTCCAGGATCACCATTGCATTTAGCTGTCATATCTCTTTAGTTTTTCTATTTTTTTCTTAATGTTATTTTATTTTATTTTATTTTAGAGAAAGGAAGGGAGAGAGAGAGGAAATTCAATGTGAGAGAGAAATATTGATTGGTTGTCTCCTGTATGTGCCCTGACCGGGAATCGAACCTGCCACCTTTTGTTGTATGCAATGACGCCCAACAAACTGGGCCACATTAGCCAGGGTTCTTTACTCTCTTTTTATATGAAAGAGTGCTCCAAAATATAGACGAGTTATTTTGTAGAATGACCTTCAAATTATGTTTATATGATGTTTTCTCACGTTTAGATTCAGGTTTACATATTTTCGGCAGATACACTATGTATGCAATCCTGTTCCTAATGCTTTGTATCAAGAGCTACACAATGTCTGTTTGTTTCATTATTAGAGATGTTAACTTTGATCATTTGATAAGGGTGTATCCACCAAGTTTCTTCACTATAAATTTCTTTTGTAGTCAATAAGAAATCAGTGGGGAAATGTTTTTAGACTGTAAATATTCTGTTAACTACCAAACTTTCAAAGTAATAGTATTAATATCCATTGATGATTCTTGTCTGAATAAATTATTGCAATAAGGATGCAAAATGGCTATTGCCTAACTCTGTCATTTCCTCTATATTTATTAGTTGGCATTCTCTTGCAAAGGAGAGTTTTTCCTTCTCATTTATCTGTTTGTTTTGTGTTAATATCTCTATAGTCTCATCAATTATCATTTTATACAATAGGTTATACTTAATTTCTGTCATTATTCATTTTGTTGCTCAATTCTTTCCAAAATTGGCTAGCATGAACCCCATAAAGCTGGCTTTTGTGTCATTTTGAAATGTTATTTACTTTTTTAAGTGCTTCCTTAATTTATGGTCTGGATACATTTTGTATATTCTTTGCCCCAACTATTTCATTGCCCATATGGAATGATATTTTGAAACAAAGACCTGGGTACTGATTATCACAGTGATATTTGTAACTTGAATTCAATGCCATGTTTGTTTGTTTTTTTCTGCCTCACCTTCTCCAAATTCATGTTATAATTCTGTCATCCTAAAATGAGAGAACTCTGCCCTCCTAAAACATTAATATGTTTAATTTTTAATTTCTAATATATATATAAAATAGTTTCAGAATTGCTATACCCATGTCACTATGGAAAACAAACTTACATTGAAGAGATCAAGATTTTTTCTGTCTTAATTTTATATGTTGATTGAAAGCATATAGTCAAAGTACTTCTCTCAAAATATTTTTATATGTTTTTTCCTTCCCTTTTCTGTAAATTATGTTATCAACTTGAAAAACAAGTTATTTCTGTTTGAATTTACTTTTAGTTTTTTTCAACCCATCCTTGTTGATTCAATTTTATTTTTCAATGTATAATATACCAACAACTTTCTAAAAGTAAAAACTATACAAAATTATACTTAAAAAGATAACACTCCTTCTCTTGCCCATTCTACCTTATCACTAACCCTCATAAATAACTGATTTCATTAGTTTCTATTACCATTCCTGTGATTCTTTTTGCAAAAATAAGTAGATATTATATCAAGCTAGAAAATTTCTGCACAAAGAAACCATTAACAAAACAAAAAGGTTACCAACAAAATGGGAGAAGATATTTGCAAACATTACCTCTGCTAAGGAGATAACATCCTAAATATATAAAGAACTTATATAACTCAACAACAAAAAACAAACAACCCAATTAAAAAAAATGGGCAGAAGGCCTGAACAGCCACTTTTCTCAAAGGGCCAACAGATATATAAAAAGATGTTCAATTTCACTAGCTATAAGGAAAATGCAAATCAAAACCACAATGATAAACTATCTCACATCAGTTAGAACAGCTATTATCAATAAGACAAAAAATAACAAGTGCTGGACATGATGTGGAGAAAAAGGAACCTTCATACACTGCTGGTGGAGATGTAAGTTGGTATAGCCACTATGGAAAACAGTATGGAGGTTCCTCAAAAATTAAGAATCGAGCTACCATATGACCCAGCAATCCCTCATCTGGGTATCAACCCCCAAAATTTGAAAGCATTTATTCATAAAGATTTATGTACCCCTATGTTCATTGCAGCATTAATCACAATAGCCAAGACATGGAAACAACCACAGTGTTGTCCTTCAATGAATGACTGGATAAAAAACATGTGAGATATACACACACACAAACACATTATATATATATATATATATATGCATACACACACACACACACACACACACACACACACACACAATGGCATACTACTCAGCCAAAAGAAAAGATATAACACTGCCTTGAATGGATCCTGAGAGTATCATGCTGAGCAAAATAAGTCAGACAGGAAAAAAAAAGAACCATATGATTTCACTCATTTGTAGAATACACAACAGAAAGCAACAAACAAACTCACAGACACAGGTAACAGTATAGTGGTTACCAGAGATGAAGCAGGTGGGGGAAGAATGAAGAGGGTAAAGTAGGTCAAATATATGGTGATGGAAGGAGACTAGACTTTGGGTGGTGAGCACACAATGCAATATACAGATGATGCATTACAGAATTGTACACCTGAAACCTCAGAGGGATGGGGGTTGGGGGGTGGGAAGAGATAAACCAAAGAACTTATATGCATATATGTACAACCAATGGACACTGACATTAGTTTGGGGAAAGCAGGAGAGGGGTGGGAGCAGGGAGGAGGGGGTCAATGGGGGGAAAGAGGGGAGCACCTTTCAACAATAAAATAAAAAAGAAACTCAATATTATTAACCAAGGCCACCTCAATAAATTCAATAAAATATAAGTAAATACATTCCTACCCCCACCTCTATCATATATAGATGTATCATATAATATATACTCTTCTGTAATTTGTGTGTTTTTTTTTATCCTCACCTGAGGACATTTTTCTATTTTTTGTTCAGATAGAGTGGGAGGGAGGGAGGGAGGGAGAGGAGAAACATCGACATGAAAGGGACACATCGAGTGCCTCCCGCATGGCCCTGGTTGGGTCAGGGCCAGGGACAAACTGTAACCGAGATATCGTGCCCTTAGCGGGAACCGAACCTGAGTCTCTCTGGACTACAGGCCGATGCTCTAACCACTGAACCAAACCAGCCAGGGCTACTTTGTGTTTTTTACTTAACAGCATATCCTCAAAACCATGCCATACCAACTCATAGAGCTAATCCTTTCTTTTCTATAGCTTCATAGTACCCCATTCTATAGATGTGCTATACATGGCTTATTCACCCATCTCTTACAGATATGAGTAGGGGTTTTTTTGTTGTTGTTTTTGCAATTGCAGATAATGCTAGAATAATTAACTAGTATATATTTATTTTTGTATTTATGGAAGTGTAAAATATTTTAAAATTGGATTACTTAAAAGGTCTATAACAATTGGAAATAAATTTGGGGTTCTACTGTTAGAAATTTAAAAATCCAAAACAACAACAATACTCACTCACCTGTCATCCTAAATCATTTATAAAATACACAAGAAGGAGTAAGGCATATGGATATCACAATATCATCTTTATTACTAATACTTCTGATATTGGAAATAGCAGAGGCTTTTGGTGCCCCAGGCCAAATCCCTTCAACCCACCTCCAATTTTAGCTACACCTGCTGTAAATGCTTTCTGTGCCTTAACAACATCCTACCTCAATAACCTACATTTTCTGTAAAGCCTCAAGAGCTTCCTTAGCAGTGCAGCAGAATAGCTAGGAGGTGTGGGAGTGCCTAGGAGTAAACCCTCATGCAATTTAGACGGAAGTTGGTGGATAAATGCTCCATTTCAGAGAGACCATTCTAAATACACTCTGCATGGTTTCTCAGAGGGCCCCACAAAGGGATTGAGCCCCAGTGGCTCACATCAGTTACCAGTTCAATAACATATTCTTTATTAAATTTCCTCCCTCCACTGTCCCATTCTACTCATTCTTTCACCCCTGCTTCCTGCAGTCAACTCCAAATAAACTATCTGAACCAAAGTTTCTGTTTGAGAGTTTGCTTTGGGAGGGAAAAACAAAAAACAAAAAACAAAAAACTGAACTTAGACATGTGTGTTGATGTGCAGCAATTAGATAGAATACCAATATTAGAATGATTTACCCACCCAAACAGGCAGTGCTGGGCAATTGCAATACCTATGATGTGGGTTCCGATGCCTGGAAAACATTTGGTGTGGATGAGAACACAATGTAAGAGCAGATCAGTTAACTTAAAAGACAAGAGACCGGCCCAGGCTGGTTGGGCTCAGCAGTTTGAGCATTGTCCGGTGGACCGAAGGGTCACAGGTTTGATTTCCAGTTAAGGGCATGTACCTAGGTGGCAGATTCAATCTTTGGCCCTGGTGGGCGTTCTGTGGGAGGCAACCAATCTATGTGTCTCTTTCACATTGATGTTTCTCTCTCTCTCCCTCCCTCTCTTCCACTCTATCTGAAAATCAATGGAAAAATATCTGTGGCTGAGGATTAACAACAACAACAAAAGAGACTGAGTTGCTCCTGCACTGTTTCTTTCCCAAACTCAGAAATCATGTAACTCACCACGCCTCTTTGGGTAGCTATAAGTTTGGAAGAAAGGGCCAGTAAGTTTAATGAATATCCTCGTAATGAAAACCAGAACAGTGGAGATATAATATTCTCCCCTAATAACTTCTAATGAAACTGCTAGGAAATAAGACATTTAACATGTACAAGACACTAATGAATATGACTAGTTTTACCTTTAAAAAGCTTAATGAGGAAGCAACCTTACATTTTTTAAAAATTAATTTCCCTATGGGTGCACAGATAATTTTTTTCATAAAGAAAAGCAAACCCACAAAAGCAGTTATGCAGATCAAGATATAGAAACCTAGAAGTCCCTGTCATTGTTCCCTCCCATATACTATCCCGAAAATGTAACTACTATTTGACTTCTCTCACCAAAAATTAGTGTTGCCTGCTTTGAAACAGTATGTGCTTTTTTGTGTTTGGCTACTTTTTGGTTCAGCATTATGTTTGTGAGATTGATGAAGTTAGTGCTAGTCAATGTGATTTATTTTTGTTGCTGTGATGTGTACATTTGTATGTCCATATTTCAATTTATTTTTTCCTACTACTATTGATGGACAGTTAAATTGTTTCCAGTTTTGAATATCACGTAGATTGCTGCTAAGGACATTTTGTACATATCTTTTGGTTCATGTATGTATGCATTCATATTAGAGTTCTTAGGAGTATAATAGTTGGATCATAGAGTATGTGAATGTTCAACTGTAGTGAATATTACCAACCATAATTTTAAAGTTAATTTACACTCCCAAAAACAGTTGCTACACATCCTTGGAAATTTGTGGTATTGCCACATTTTGTATTGTTTTTAATTTTAGCCTTTTTGGTGAATGTACAGTAGTACTTTTTGTGGGTTCTATTTTATTTATTTATTTTGGGAGGATTTTTTTTATCTTCAGATAGAGCGGGAGGGATAGAGGAAGAGAGAGAGGAACATCAATGTGAGAGAGACACATTGACTGTTGCCACCTACATGATCCCAACTGGGGCCAGGGACAAACTGCAACCGAGGTACGTGCCCTTAGTGGGAACCAATCATGGGACTTTCTGGTCCACGGGCCAACACTCTAACTGCTGAGCCAAACAGGCCAGGGCTTCTTTGTAGTTTTAACTGGCATTTCCTTGATGACTCATGAGGTTATGCACCTTTTCATATGCTCATTGCACTTTAGATATCTTCTTTTGTGAAGGACCTACTCATGTCTTTTGACCATTTTTCTTTTAGGTTGCCAGTCTTTTGTTTATGGATTCTGGTGAGTTCCATCAGTATATTTATTTCCCCTTGCATTAATACTACACTGCCTCTATTAATCTAGTATGATCCTTTGATATCTGGTAGTGCAAGCCTTCTGAAAGCTCCCTTTAAGTATATTACTAAGTTACTCAAAACTCAAAAGGCATATTTCTCAGTTGTCTTTTTCCTAAACAAGACTACTGAGATATTTTTTTCTTTATTAATTTTTAGAGAGAGAGGAAGGGAGAGGGAGAGAGAAATAGAAACATCGATGAGAGAGAACATTGATTGGCTGCTTCCTGCATGCCCCCACTGGGGATTTGGCTCACAACCTGGGCATGTGTCCTGACCGGGAATCAAACTGGCGACCTCTTGGTGCATGGGTCGATGCTCAACCACTGAGCCACACCAGCCGGGCCTGAGATATTATTGAAATGTTTTAAGTACAGAGGTGGGCCAAAGTAGGTGTACAGTTATTTGTATGGAATATAATACAATAATTAATAAATAATAATACATAAAGAAACTCTGTGTTTTCTGTACTTACGACTCCAAACCTAATTTGGCAACCCCTGTGTTTTATTCCCAGGTTCTGAACTCAGAAAACTAATGAAGCTAGTTGGATACAAATCTCAAATATGAAGTTAGCTTGTAACTAACTGTCTTCGAGAACCTTTTTAGTTCTGGGTTGGGGGGAGAGATATGTATGAGGACTAGTCTTCAATATCACAATCTTAGCAGGTTGGATTCACTGGAAAGCAGATTCTGAGACAGAGGTTAGCATGCAAAAGGTTTATTAGAGTTTACCCTTAGTGTCAACTTCTATGAAAGGAAAGAGAAGGGAACAAAGCATCCATGACTGGAGAGAGAAAAGGAGAGGGTGGGAGTGGGGGAGAGGGAGAGGAAGAGGATGATAGAGAGAAAGACAGAAATTGAACAGCAAGACAACCTCAAGGAAAGCTTCGTCTTCCCTTACTAGAAATTCTAAAACTAGAAAAACTTCAGAATTGTTACAGGTTGAATAAGGGGACTGGGTGCTTACATTTCTTTCTCAATCAGTCATTGAATGTGGGCCAAGGTGGCTTTCTTCATCAGAGTCATCCTTGTAGCAGGATAACAGCTGTGGACTTCTTACAGGCAGCACTCCTAGCAGCTGAGAGTATTAGTATTGTGTTTCTAAACCAGATCTCAGTACTATATCACAGCACTCACCACAGACCAGATATACTTGGATCAATGAGATTTAGAAAACTATTATCATCTATTCCCTTTTGCCTTAAATCTTTTTTTGAGAATTTAGACTTTGATACTTCTCTATCATAACAAATACTATATTGAATTAAGCTTATTTCTTTACTTGTCTGTTTCCTCTGAGTCCTTGAACAGGGAAAACACATTTTATTACTTGTATCCCCAGTGTCTTTCACAGCCTGGGTGGGAGAAAGTGTTCAATTATTATATGATGAAAGAATACACTCAAATGCGTAACTATTTGAACGGCCCTATTAAATGAGAGATAGGCACTAAAATGTCCATTCAGACAGACATATCAGTGGTAAAGAGGAAGGGGTAGCAAGTAAACATTCCATTTGTGAATGGTATGAGACTAAGGACAGTAACTTCATTGGATGACAGAGTTGGGATTCAAGAAGAATAAAGGCAGGCTAAAACAATGGTCTGAATCTAATGAGATGAAAGAGACTGAAGAGGAAATGGTGTAAGAAACTGTCAGTAGAATCAGTAAACCATCTGGACAGGTTTTCAACTGGCTAAGCAGAAGTTTGTAAGAAAGACTCAGGGCTTCAGACGATTAGAAGACCATCAAAAGCCAATACCATTATGTGGCTACCAGTATCATCTTTGACCTTATCAGTAGAGATATATAATCTAGAAGCCAGAAAACAATGGCCTTGTTCTCGGTCAGATCGCCATATCACTCCTGCTTTCAACTGCAAGCACTGCCATTGGAGTATAAGGACCAGACCATTCAGAATGTATTTGGAGAAAAGCAAGTAAGGTAGTGGAAGGACTCAAATTTATAACATGACCAATTAGGTTAGGGAGAAGTTTTGCCAAATCTATTAGACATAAAAATTAGCTTAATAGAAAACAAGTATGAACAAAATAAGTAATAGAACTAACTAATATAGCTGAAGAAATCCTGAAAAGTTTCTTGCCAACTGAATTCAACAACATACTAAAAAATACAACATGACCAATTAGATTAGATTGAAGTTTTGCCAAATCTATTAGGCATAAAAGTTAGCTTCATAGAAAACAACAAATATGAACAAAATAATTAATAGACCTAATATAGCTGAAGAAATCCCAAAAAGTTTCTTGCCAGTTGAATTCAATAACATACTAAAAAACACCATTACATGTCATATGCTTTCTTGTAAGAAGGTAATGTGGTTCAGTTGTAGAAAGTCTATGGATCACATCATGTCATAGAAAAATTATGATTAGTCAACAGGAGGTTTAAAAGGCGATTGATAAAATAAAAGTTCTATACATGTTTTGAAAATATAAAAAGCCCAAAGTTATTAAATTAGAAACAGAAAGGCAGGCTATAAACATGGTGGCTTATATATTTCTAATTTATATATACATTTATATATTCATTATATTTATTTATACATATTTATTGCATATTATGTCACACATATATTTCATATACATTTCTTATGCTAAATGATAAAACAATATATAATTTTCCATTAGTGTCAGGAATATGAGAAATATGATTCTCATTACCTTTATTTAACAGTACTCAAGTTATAAGACCAGAGAAATAGGTTATAAATACAGAAAAAGAACAGGCAACATTATCACTGATTGAAAATGGTAACATTACCTGCTCTATAACAACCACCAAAACAAAAATGACTAAAAAATTTGAATTATTAAAATATTGGTAAGGAAGTGAGTTAATAATAATATACAATATTATTACTAATATTGTATATTAATAATATATAAAATATACAATTGTGATAAATATACAAACTGCAAGCAGCAGAAAAATCTAGTTAGAAGATATAATGGAAAACATATTGTCTTTACATTTAACAATAAAATATAAAGTATCTAAGTGTAAACTAGATAAAAGTGTGCAGGACTCATAGGCAGACTTAAAACTTGACTAAATACCATAAAGAACACTTAAATAAGTTGAACTGAGACACACTATGTTGTTGGTTAGGAAGACTAAATATTTTAAAGATGCCAACCCTCACAAAGTATCCTCTAAATCAGCAGTTCTCAACCTTTGGGTCACGACCCTTTGGGGGTCGAACGATCCTTTCACAGGGGTCACCTAAGACCATTGGAAAACACATATTTCCGATGGTCTTAGGAACCGAGACACCGCTCCTCTATCTGTCTCCAGGCGAGTCCACCCACATGCAGATACGCCCAGATACAACAAGAGAAACTGTATTAAAGAGTCGTGGCATTAGGAAGGTTGAGAACTACTGCTCTAAATTAAATGTAATATCAAGAAGCCAGGGACTTTTACTTCAAACTTTGCAAGATGATCACTCAGAATAATAAAGAAGTAGGAATAAGCAAGAAATGTTTTTAAAGGAGGATTTGCCTAATCAGATATCATAATGTCTTCTAAAGTGAGAGTAGTTAAAATTCTGTAGTACTATTATAGGAATAGACCAGAGAAACAGAATAAAATTCTAGGGGAAATGTATAATTAAGAATTCATGATTAACATAAGCTGAACCAATAAAGAAATAAAATAAAATGTAATAAATGGTGCTGAAGAAGCATTACTGGAAAAAATAATTTAATATCTACTTAACCCCCAATTAAATTACAGGCAAATGAATGATTTCTATTTTTAACTAGAACTTTATACTTTCTAGAAAATATCGTACATTATCAAGATCCAGGGGGATATTTCTTAACATAAAAAACAAAAAGGGAAATTTTTAAAAACATAAATTTATTGACTTGTATGAGCACTCTATATATTTTGGAAATAAACCCCTTATCTGATGCATCATTGATGATTATGGTCTCCCATATAGTGGGATCCCTTTGCGTTTTGATGGTTGTATCTTTTGCTGTGCAGAAGCTTTTTAGTTTGATGTAGCCCATGTGTTCAATTTTTCCTTTGTTTCTCTTGCCTTAAATGTTGTATCAGTGAAAATTCTGCTGCATATGATGTCTGAAATTTTGTTGCCTGCATTTTCTTCTAGAATTTTTATGGATTCATAAGTTATATTTAAGTCTTTTTTCCATTTTGAGTTTACTCTCATGTATGGTGTAAGTTGGTGGTCTACCTTCATTTTTCTGCAAGTAGCTGTCCGATTTTCCCAACATCATTTATTGAATAGACTGTCTTGACTCCACTATATGCTCTTGCTACCTTTCTGAAATATTAATTGAGGATATTGTCTTGGGTCAATTTCTGGAGGACAAAGAACCCAATTAAAAAATGGGCAAAGGACCTAAATAGACATCTCTCCAAAAAAGACATACAAAGGGCCAAGAGACATATGAAGAAATGCTCAACATCACTAACCATCAGAGAGATGCAAATTAAAACAATTATGAGGTATTACCTGTCAGAATGGCCACCATCAACAAATCATCAAACAACAAGTGTTGGTGAGGGTGTGGAGAAAAGAGGACTCTAGTACACTGCTGGCGGGAATGCAAACTGGTGCAGCCACTGTGGAAAACTATGGTATTACCTCAAAAAGTTAAAAATTGAACTGCCATTTGACCCAGTAATCCCACTTCTAGGAATATATGCTAAGAAGCCTGAAACACCAATCAGAAAGAATATATGTACCCCTATGCTCATAGCACTACAATTTATAATAGCTAAGATCTGGAAACAACCCAAGTGTCCATCAGTATATGAGTGGATAAAAAAGCTGTGGTACAGCCCTGGCCAGTTTGGCTCAGCGGTTAGAGCATCAGCCTGCAGTCCAGAGAGACCTGGGTTCGGTTCCTGCTAAGGGCACGTACCTTGGTTGCAGTTTGTCCGCAGCCCTGGTTGGGCTGTGTTGGTGGCAACCACTCGATGTGTCCCTTTCACGTCGATGTTTCTCTCTCTCTCTCCCCCTCCCACTCTATCTGAACAAAAAAATGGAAAAAATGTCTTCGGGTGAGGGAAAAAAAAGCTGTGGTACATGTACACAATGGAATACTATGCAGCTGTAAGAAAGAAAGATCGCTTATCCTTTGAGATGGCATGGAAGGACCTGGAGATTATTATGCTAAGTGATACAAGCCAAGCAGAGAAAGACAAATATCACATGATCTCACTTATTTGTGGAATGAACTAAAGAAACTGATGAACAAAATTGACCCAGAGACATAGAGTGGGTTACAGACTGAGAAGCCTCAGAGGAGGGAGTTGGGGAGGAAGAGATAAACCACAGAATTTATATGCATGTATGCATGACCAATGGACATAGACAACAAAGCTGGGGATGTGGTGGGGGGTGTGGGGGGATGGGGAGGAGTGTATCAATGGGAGAAAAAAAGAGAAACATCTGTAACAAAAACAAATTAATAAAAAAACCCATAAATTTAACTTCACAGTATTTATTTTTAAAAGTTATAAAAAAATAAACAAGCATAAATATAAAACAAAATTGATGCCAGGAAATAGTTTAAAAATTACTAAGAATTAATAATTTTATATGTAAATCATTCTAAAATATAAAAGATAAATACCACCCAATAGAAAAATAAAGACAAATAACATTAGTGGGCAATCAACAAAAGGAAAACTACAATGGCCAAAAAATAAACATATATAATTGTTTAAATCTCACTAATGTTGTAATAAATTAAGATATTTTATCTATATTCACTCTTTCATTCAAAATATATTTCATTCAAAATATATTTATTTATGACCAATTTTATGCTAGGTACTTTAGTGGGTCACCATGAACAGAGAGGTGAATGAGAAAATATCTCCACCTTCATTAAAAAGAAAGACAGTAATCAAATAAAAAATAACAGCATTGTCTGGCCAGTATGGCTCAGTGGTTGAGCGTTGACCCATGCACTAAGAGTTTGCTAGTTCAATTCCTGGTCAGGGCACATGCTCAAGTTATGGGCTCGATCCCCAGTGAGGGGCATGCAGGAGGCGGACAATCAATGTTCTCACTCATCGAAGTTTCTATCTCTCTCCCTCCTTCTTCCTTTCTCTCAAAAATCAATAAAAGAAAAAAAAATTTAAATAACAGCATGATTTAAAATAATGAGAAGTACATGAGAACTATAAAGTAGGGTAAATGGATTGAGAGACATTGGAAGTACTATTAAAATGTGAGAAAATCACCATAATCTTTTTGAAGGCTAATTTGGCAATGTGTATCAATAATTTAGGAAATGACCATACCTTTTAAAAATGTGTTACCTAGAAATAAGGTAAAACACAAGAAGTTGCAAATATAGTACAGCATTCCTATGATGGCTTTACCAGCCTTTCCCCAATGATAACATATTACAACATCATAGTAAAATAGCAAAACCAGAAATACTGACATGGATACAATACTATTAACTAATCTGTAGACTACATGTCAATTTCTGTAGTTTATAATGGACTCTTCTGTGTTTTTGCTGTGTAGGACTACAGAATTTTTTCACATGCATAGATTCATGTAACAGGCACAACAATCAGGAAACAGAAGTGTTCCATCATGAAAAAAACAAACAAAAAAACTCATCATTTTCTCCAACTCTAACCCCTGACAACCACTGATTCATTTTCCAACACTATAATTTTGTCATTTTGACACTGTTATATAAATGGAATCATAGATATGTAATCTTATGAGATTGGCATTTTTTCTCACTCAGCCCTGGAGACCCATCCAAGTTTTTGCGGGTATCAATAATTGCTTTCTCTTTATGGCTGAGTAGTATTTACATTACATGGATAAACAAGTTTCTTTATCCATTCACCCATCATCGAAGGACAGCTGCGTTGTTTCCAGTTTGGGGCTATTACAAATAAAGCTGCTATGAACATTTGTGTGCAGATTTTTGTGTCCATGTAAGTTTTCATTTCAGTAGGATAAACACCCAGAATTGTGATTGCTGGGTCCTATGGCAAGTATATGATATAACTTTATAAGAAACTACCAAAATGTTTTCAGAAGATTATAGCATTTTACAATTCTACCAGCAATGTATGACAGGTCCCGTTTCTCCATATCTGGCTAGCATTTGGTGTTGTCACTGTCCTCTAATTTAGTCACTCTGAGAGATTTGTACCGGTATCATCACTTTAATTTGCATTATGTCTAATGGCTAATAATGTTGAACATATTTGTATGTGTTTATATGCCCTCCAATGTCCTCTTTGGTTAAGGATCTGGTCAAGTCTTTTGCCTACTTTCTAATTAAAATGTTATCTTACTAGTGAGTTTAAATAGTCCTTTATACAGGGGTGGGCAAAAGTAGGTTAGCAGTTATAACAGAAATAGCTAATACAATAACTAATAAATAATAATGCAAGAATAAACTCTGTGTTTTGCATGCTCACAACTGTAGACCTACTTTTATCCATGCCTGTATATTCTGGATACAACTCCTGTACTGGATACATGACTTGTGAATATTTTTTAGTCAGTGGCTTGTCTTGTCATCTTCTTAAGAGATTCTTTCACAGAGCAAAATTTTTAAATTTTTCATAAAGACCAACTTCCATTTTTCCTCTTGTGGATTGTGCTTTTGGTGTCATGTTTCAGAACTCTGCCTAACTCAAATCATAAAGAATTTCTCCTGTGTTTTCATATAAAAGTTTAATAGTTTTACAGTTTACATTTAGATCTCTGATCCATTTTGAGTTAATTTTGGTATCAGGTGTAAGGTTTAGTTGGAAGTTTTTTTGTTTTATTTTTTTTTAACCTATGAATATCCAACTGTCCCAAGATAAGTTATTGAAAAGATCATCCTTCCTTCATTGAGTTGCTTTTTCATCAGTGACAAAAATCAGTTGTACCTGCCTCTGTGAAATTCTGGACTCACTGTTCTGTTCTATTGATCTATGTGTCTGTTCATTTTTCTATAAGATAGTGTCTTGTTTTCATATCTTTTGACTCAACAATTTTATTTCCAGAAATTTTTTCATAAAAGATAAAGATAAAAATCTTCCATGGGAGATAGGCATATGTGGGAAAGCATACATGTAAGCATGTCCACTGCAGCATTTTTTACATATTGAAAAAATCTAATGTCTACCCATAGGACAAATATTAAAGAAATTATGATACATTTCAGATTCCAGAAAATGAATTCACTTGGCTAGTATAGAAAGTCTCTTCTTAGAAAACCTAGTGATGTTGAATAAACATAATATATTTTCATATATAGCTGACTTACAAAAAAATATGAACTACCTAGGAACCAGAATTGAAGAGTTTCCTAAAAGCCAGACTACCAAGAGTACATGCTGATTTTCTTGTAGCCCTGGATATGTAACTAATTCTGTAATAGTAGGGTCTTTATTTTATTTTATTTTAAATTTTTTTTCTTTATTGATTTTTACAGAGAGAGGAAGGGAGATGGAGAGAGAGATAGAAACATTGAGGAGAGAGAACATTGATTGGCCACCTCCTACATGCCCCCCACTGGGGATCAGGCCCACAACCTGGGCATGTGCCCTGACCGAGAATCAAACTGGATATCTCTTGGTGCATGGGCCGATGCTCAACCACTAAGCCACGCCAGTTGGGCTAGGGTCTTGATTTTAATGCACACAAAGGAACAGGTGATAACAGCTTTGCTCAGTCATGGTGAGACACTAGAACCGAGAACTGGGAATAAGGCTGAGATCCTCAAAAGACTGTAATCTCAGTGAATGGAAAGTAAGAATACTCCATGTATCTGTTCAGTGAGATTATAATAAATCTTCAGAGAGAAATTAAATACCTATGATGAGTAGCATTTTCTAAACCTAGACTCAGAGTCTAGGATCCCTCAAGCCAATAAATTAACAAAAATATCTATACGAGGCCTTTGACACCCTAGACAGCCTAGAAAGGCTAAACAGGAACAGACTCAAATTCTTTGATGAAATAACCCAGGCCACAAGGGATTCCTGAAAAAAAAAAGCTTCGCTTATGACAAACTAGAAACAAAAGTTATAAAATATATATGGAATCAGCAACCATAGCAAGGTCACCCGATACCACAAAAAAAAATGGATTCACACTCCAGTAATTTGGGGAAAAGACTATAGATTTTTCTGAGTCACTAACCACAATATCCAATACAAACATAATGCAAACAACAAATGTGAGTCACACATGCAATTTTAAATGTAATTAAAATTGCACATTAAAAAGTAGAAGAAATAGGTAAAATTGATTTTAACAGTTTAATATTTTGTTTTTATTTTAACTTTAGCATCCTTTTTTCATACTAAGTCTTTAAAATTCAGTATATATTTAATACTTATAACACATCTTAATTTGGACTAGCCACATTTCAAGTGCTCAACAGCCACATGAGGATAACAGCTATTATATTGGACAGTGCCTGTGGATCATTAAAAATATGCATAAAATGAGTAATATGACTTACTCATTCAACTATGATTTATTGAGCACCTACTATGTACCAGACACAAAGAAAACTGCAGTGCACTAAGTAGACAAAGCCCCTGTAGTCATGTGGCTTAAGTACCACTATATGAGGAAAAGGGGGAGGAGGGGCATTGAGAAGCATAATTAATACAACATATATATATATATATATATATATATATATATATATATATATATATTATGCTAGATAGTGATACATGCTGTAGAAAAAAATAAAGCATGGTAACACCGACAATGGGGACTTGTGTGTGTGAGTGTGTGTGTATATGTTTGTGGTGTAGGGGTTGTTGTAGAGGGATTATTTTATATAGGATGATCCATGACGATCTCAAAAATAAGGTAATATTTGAGCAGGAACTTATAAACCAAGAATTAAGTACTGTAGAATATCTGCAAAGAAATATATACTCACTGAGAATTTTTTAAAAAGCTCAATGCATGGATTAACCACGGGAATAAACATAGTTGAAGAAAAGATTACACAATAAATTACAGAAGATTACACAATAAATATTACAGAAAGCATAGCACAATAAATATTTTGAAAAGCTTTTCAGGTACAAAATAGCTATATTTTGTTTAAATGACCATAAATATATTTTTAAAAATTTGATTGTATTATTAAAAAATCTTACATCTGTGCTGTCCAATCTAAATACAATGTGAGAAATACATTTTACATGGTACCACTTATATGTGGAATCTTTAAAAAAAAGTCAAACTCATAGAAACAAAATAAAAAAGTGGTTGCCAAGGGCTGGGGGAAAAGGGAGAGTTTGGTAAAAGGGTACAGACTTTCAGTTCTAAGATGAATGAAGTCTGAGGATCTAATGTAAAACATGGGGAGTATAGTTTATAATAATGTATTTTAAAAGTAAAATAAGTATAATATGAGCCACATATATAATTTTATCTTTCCTCGTAGCAACATTAAAAAGTAATATGTACGGCTGGTGTGGCTCAGTGGTTGAGCATCGACTCATGAAGAGGTTGCCGGTTCGATTCCCAGTCAGGACACATGCCCAGGTTGTGGGCCCAGTCCCCAGTGGGAGACATGCAGGAGGCGGCCAATCGATATTCTCTCTCATCGATGTTTCTTTCTTTCTCTCCCTGTCACTACCTCTCTCTTTAAAATCAATAAAGGGCAAAAATTGTTTTTAAGTAAAAATAGGTGAAATTATTTTAATAGTGTTATTTATTAGTAATTGAATATTATTTTCAACCCAGTAAATCCAAAATATTATTTTAACACTTTGCTCTAGCCACATTTCCCATGCTTAGTAGCCACAAAGAACTAGTAGATACTATATTAGAAGCACAGCCCTAGATGCTACACATATTAATACGAACAGCCTTTTACATGCTTAGCTAAACTCTAGGCCAATTAAATTAAGACATTTAAGAAAAACAAAAACAAACAAAAAAAACTGATGCAGTGGAAATCCTAGGAAATTTTGTCTCTCTCAGGAACTTATTTTCCATGTGGTTTGGAGGCCATGGAGGGGTCAGGTGATAAGACCTTGGGATAATTAGGAAATAAGAGAATTATCATTCCTATCCTGAAGAGAGACATCCAGAAAGAGAGAAAGACAAAGGGAGATACAGTGAAATACTAAGAGCAAGCGAGACAGAAAAGAGTGAATGTTTGTATATGTGCACAAATGTGAGGAATGATGACAATTGGGAGACAGAGAGAAGAGGCTCTTCATTCAAGTCCAGATTGGAAATTGAACATGAAGCCTCTTGAAGCAGAAGGGTCCTCCATTTCAAGTTGTACCTCCATGAGCACCACTCCATGGTAGAGGACACCACTGACTGCAGTGACCAAAGCTTAAATCCCACGAACCTGAACTGATTCATTTCAACCTCCAGTTGAGGCTCTACTTCTTCAGAGAGAGTGGGATTGAAATCAGTGACTTCAAAGAGTACAAGGAGTTAAACTCAATAGAGGCATGGAGGTGGTAGCAAAGGTATTCTCTACCAGGCCTAAGAAATACAGAATGTGATTAACTGTTTCTGCCTGAGAACTCAAAAAAAAAAAAACCAGATCGTATATCGGGCATTTCTCAGCTAGGAAATGTAAACTAATAGCCAACTAAAACAATGTACATGAGCATTGTGTAGCTCTGTTTGTTTGTCAACTCAGTTACATGGTGACAACTGTTGATTGAATCATCAAGTATATACTGCTTGGATATCATTTGAAAATGAGGTGTCTGTTTGGTAATCCTAAAATGCTGCAACTTTAAGCAAGGACCTTGTTTGAAGAGGCAAAGTAACACTATAGTAATGGCCCCATGGACAGTAAATCTGAAGTCTGTCTCCTGGGACTAGTTCTATTGTTAAACACCAACATCACCCTATCAACTGATTATCCTAACATATAAAACCTTCCTTTGGTTCTTTACATTAAAAATTATTGTACTGGATGATAAATTCACTCTTATTCTACAACCTATGATTTCACTTTTATAGAAAAAAAAATGATGAACCAAAATGTTTTCATTTTATATTATATAGCATGAAATAGAATGAGAATGGTATGATTCATAAGGACTTTCTAGATCTTTTCAAATCTGTCCACCGCAAGGCTATAAGATAATTTCACAAGAACTAAATTCTCCAGAAATTAAATGAATTCCAATTCTTCCACTTCAATCTATCAATATCCTTATGATTTTGATAGTTTATGTGAATCTGTGCATGTTGGCAATTTAGTGAATTGTAGTTCTTAAATAATATATAACTACAAACTTGCTGATTATTTAGCTTTGAGACACAAGTGGTCAAGTAGCTTCACAATGAATCTGAATCAAATGAAAATATCTGTATGTACAGAATCAGGTTTCTTTCTCAGTTTCCCAATACCATTCATAGTGTACATGCACCTTCCTTTCAAGTGTCACCTTTTCTGAGAACACATGCCACCAGGTCAAGCCATGCAGGTAAGTCATCTTCAGTTTTTTCCTTAACATCTGACGAATTTTGTACCTAAAATGTCACTAACATATATTGATGGATACTTGATCATGGAGTGGCTTTGTCTGCTACCTTTCTAGGGGACTAAAGCTGAGATACACAATCATTTATATTATTTTGTTTTTGCAGCTGCTCATTACCAAACACAATAACATACAATTTGGTGGCTTGTTTTAATTTGCAGACTTCAGAGAAGCCTCTGCCCAGAACCAGTACTCAGCAGGACCAGCATAATACTGCCAAAGAGTCTACAAAGGCAATTCAAACAACCCCATAATTTAACTTTTAGCTTTATGTAATAGTATTTGTATACTATTTCAAATTGAAATGTAATTAGTTTAGAAACTTATTACACAAAATTTGAGGCAAATGTTACTGATTTTACAAGGACAGGCAAAGGTCAGTTAAATATTGTCCAGTACAATTAGTTTTCTGATTGACAGTTAAATCCTTCCATTTACTCAAGTTTTTGATACTTTCACATATCAAGATGAAATACTGTTATTCTCTGAACCATGAAATTTCAAAGGGATTATGTTACTCTACATCCAAATAACCATATTAGGGTATAGAGTAGATGCTCAATAAATATGAATGAGAATGAGTTTGGACTTCATTTCATAACAATGAGAAACTATTAAAAGTAGTTTTAAATTGAGAAAAGATATATTTTAGATAATTGACAAAGAAAGTGTAGAGGCAAGGAGACTGGATATGAAGGTTTTTCAATAGGCTAGATAGATATATCTTAATTGATTGATTGGTAAGATCTGAATTATGATGGGAGCAGGAAGAAGTACTTCAAATTATCTACCTACGTATCTATTCATTTAGCTATAATCATTTGTTAGTTCAAAAAGAACATTCCCATCACCAACAAGAAGCCCATGAAATAAGGTACTATTATTTAATTTTCACAGATGAGAAAAGTAATACTCAAAAAGGTCATGTATTGCCCTGGCCGGTTTGGCTCAGTGTTTAGAGTGTCGGCCTGCAGACCAGAGAGTCCCGGGTTCAGTTCCCGCTAAGGGCATGCACATTGGTTGTAGTTTGTCCCCACCCCTAGTTGGGGTCGTGTGGGTGGCAACCAGTCGATGTGTCTCTCTCACACCGATGTTTCTCTCTTTCTCTTCTTCCCTCTTTCCCTCCTGCTCTATCTGAAGATAAATGTAAAAATATCCTAGGGTGAGGATAAAAAAAAAAAAAAGTTCGTGTATCTTCCCAAGGACCCTATAACTATATAACTAATAAATGTTAGACCCAGAGCTTAAAGATAAATGAATTATCTGTGATCATTCCAATAATATACTCCATCCCATGAAAACATGAGTATGAGGCTGCTTATTGGGTATGGACTGGGGGCCAAGGGAGGAAACAAATAATATACACAGTTTAATAGTGATAACTAAGAGAAAGAGTAAAGTCAAAGAAGGAATTAATACAGTATGGGAATGTGACAAGGACACTGGTGAAATATTTAGCTTTAGATATACTGATTATAGAGTGGGATTGAACATCCAAATGAAGTTTTCACTAGATATTTAGAAATGTGGGGTTGGTAGAATATCTGGCCTGGCTCTGTAGAGGTGCAGAATGAGACAAGAGGCTGTAAGAATGGATATAAACTCTGGAAGAGACATTTTTAAATAGAAGACCACTAACAGTAACATGGGACATTCATATTTAGGCTAAGAGATAAGGTAAATTAATCAACCATAAGGATAGTGATGAAGTAAAAAGAGGTATAAAAAATTATGCAGCTCAGAAACCAAGAGAACAATGAAAAGACTGTCAATTCTTTTAAGCATCTACCAAGTTCCAGACACTTTACATATGTGTTAGCATTCAACTTAATAAAACTTGCTAGATTCACATGGTGTACTATTTCCATTTTTCTTAGATGGAGAAACTAAGGTCAAAGAGGAAATGTAACTGGTTCAAGAACACACAACCAGGAAAGGACATCAGACTCCCTATGGTCAAGAATCAGTGTTCCAGGATTTGGCAATTAGAAAGCTTCCAGAAAATATTTGGGATGGGGCTAAAATTTCAAGTAGATGGAATTGAGTAAGAAATGAGAAAGTGGTAAAGGTGCTGGAGACCACTTTCTGGAGTAGTGAGGCACTGATGGAAAAGGGAAAGAAGAGATGACAAATGCAGGACAAATCTTACCTGAAAATTTCACCTTTCACTTTCTTTCTTTTCTTGTTTTTGTTAATCCTCAGCCGAGGATATTTTTTCCATTGATTTTCAGATACAATGGAGAGGAGGGAGGGAGAGAGAGAGAGAAACATCGATGTGAGAGAGACACATCAATTGGTTGCCTCCCATACAACCCGGACCAGGGCTGGGGATTGAACCTGCAACCCAGGTATGTGCCCTTGACTGGGAATCAAACCCGAGACCCTTCAGTCCCCTGGCCAACACTCTAACCACTGAGCAAACTAACCAGGACTCACCTCTCACTTTCCTTTCTATAGTGGGCATTCCAGTCCTTTTGTAATTTCATGACTTAATAAAAGTGTCAAAGTTGGAAGGTCCTTGTCAATCATATGACTGCCCCCCTTAGGTAATACATAAGGAAACGGTTTCAGAGAACTTAAACAACAGGCCCAGACAGCTAAGTGCCCTGCAGAACTGAGTCAAGAAACCCAGGTCTCTTGACTGCTGGTTTCATGTTCTTTTGGAAGATACTGACTTGGGCAGGATACCTTGACCATTCTTCTTGAGAAATCTAGCTCACACTCAGTGAACATGTACTTTGAAAGTCCTCTTACCTGTATCTATCCATCCATCTGTGGTCTAGATAGAAAGTGGAAGATTTCCTACAAGGAGAAGTAGCAGGGAAAATGATCAAAAGTATATACCTTTGAGAATATATAGTATTTACTTTAATTAATGTTAAGAATTACACAATTTGTTTTTCTGAACTTCAATATTAATAGACTCCACGATGTAATATAGCACAGAACTACCACAAATTTTTGTATTATGTGCCAATTGTTGTATTTGACATTTTTTTTCTTCTCTTTTAGAACTTGAACTTTCTTGGAGGCAGAGACCATTTTACGTGTTTGTATTTTTTTTAAAGAGATAGCACAACGTAGAGTATATGGTGAACAATATATACATAGTTGTTGCAAGACTAGCCTGTACTAATACACAGATTTAAGAAGTCTTTGGAACAAAATTTCCAAAGGCATGTTTTTAAGCACTCATGATTCAATTGCCCCATGAAAAATACTGTGTTAAATCCAATTACTTTCACATTTGGGCCCCTGTTTCTCATTTGAAGACTCCAATAGCCAATTCTTGGTGCACTGAGACAGGGTTAAATAGGAATTCAGGTAAAATTCTTAGTATATTATCTACTCCTTTAGTTCACCATTTTCTACTAATAAAAATAAAACATGTTCATTGTAAGTAATGTGAGCAATGCAAGACTAAAACAAAGAAGAAAATGAAAATTAGTAATAAACCCATAATCCATGGATGACTATAGCCAGTATTCTATGTCCATTCATTCTTCTTTATACCAATAAACCCACATGTATTATTAAATGAGAGGGATGAAAACCCATGTTAATTTTGTATATATTTTAAATTTAATATTGCATAGTGTTTTTCTATATTACTAAATATCCTTCAACATTTTTAAATACAGGGTGGGGCAAAGTAGGTTTACAGTTTTGAGTATACAAAACACCGAGTTTATTCTTGTTTTATTATTTATTAATTATTGTATTATTTTCTATATGAACTACTTTTGCCCCACACTGTATAAGTAATATCTTCTAGTATGAATGACGTCATTTAAACTACTTTGCTATGGTTGGTTATTTAGACTGCTACCCCATTTTATTGTTCCAAATACTTTTGTGAATAAAATCTTTGTGTGTAAGTCACTTGTGAAAATTTCTGACAATTTCCTTAGACCAGATTCTGAGAAGTTGAATTACTAGTTCATTGAAAGTTAATTCTATTTGTAGGTTGTAGAACTATTAAAAAATGGATTTTTTAAATCTCCAAACACTTTATACACACATAAGGAATCAAACAAAATTACGTGAATGATTTTTCTCCAATTGACATGACAAATCTGACCATTCACTGGGTGCCTACAATGCAGGATAGCATTTTTTAGTTTTATTTTTAAATTATCAATTACAATATTACAATATTAATAAATGACTGCTCCATTCTTTTTTTAGCCATGGGAAGGGTGTGTGTATTGTGGTGTGTTTGTATTGATTCACTCTTCTCATATGCATGTTATAGGACTGTGATGTTAGAGAGGTAGGCTGTGGCTATGAACCTCTATTTCTATGAAATTCATGTGAGATTCCACAAACCTCACCACTCCAGCCTTCTCCGAAGTCATTCTTAATAATTTATCACTGTCTACAGTGTTTGCAGTTCTGAGCAGATGATGTTACCATAAGAAATAGCATATGCTGCATACAAACAGGTCAATAACCAGCTCATTTTTATATATGTCAGAAGCCTATTTTATCCAGAGACACAGTTTATCTGCCTTCAAAAATCCATTTCAAGAGAATCCTACAGGCCGAATCACAACATCATTCCAGTTAGGCAGAGAAAATAACTTTAGCTACAATCTGCCTCATTGCATTCAAAGCACATATATGTTTGCAATCAAGTTCTCCCAGAAATTATACATATTTCTGCTCTGTCTGAGAAAAAGAAAAGTGGGATGCTCTAGTGTGTAATTGCTAGATTTAGAATGTAGCATGCAATTATACACAAAGAACCAACAGAATTTCAGGTTTGAAAGTATCAATATTTTAAAAGGTTAATTTTGCTTTCAAATTATACTTAATGGTTTTTCTGGTTATAAAAATGATGTTTATTGTAAAAACTTTAGAAAAATATCATCAAGGGAATTTAAATCACCTCAAATCCTATACCAAGAGATAACTACTGTTAATTATTTTGTGTAATATGTACATGTGTGTTTGTGTAATGGGGGTTATACTGTATATAATATTTTGCAACCTGTTGTATACTTATTAATACATCATGAACATTCTATACACATTACACATATTAACATATATTTTATTATGCATTGCCATGTTTTCTAATGATGGCATAATATTATATAATAAGATTATATGAACTTATTTAACCAATATTCTATTTTTGGAATTAGGTTGTTCTTTATTGAGTACAATTATAAATAATGTTGCATTTAGCATTTTGCTTACCTTGGTTTCCTTAAAATAAGTTTCCATAAACATAATTGCAAGGTCAAAAGGTTATGACCTGTTTAAAGAATTTTGACACATATCCCTACATTGCCATTTAAATATATATATTAAGTTGACACTCAAACTATGTATAGTAGTCAGCTATAGCAGATGGTGTTGGTATCCTTCTTATAACCTCTAAACTATACCAGACACAGTTTTCACATCGAGGTTCTTATATCTCTCTGCTCAAGGCTTTCTCCTGCCTAAGAATCCTGCTCAGTCCACTGGTTGGGCAGGCAGGAAGTCTGTGGAGGGTATTATCCCAAGAATTACTCTCAACCAAGGGGCATGAGTTTATACACAAGACCCTAGATTTCTTGCCTCTTTGTGGGACTCTCTAAGTTGACTTCCTCATGGTCTCTTGGAGGTCCCCAGCAGGACTGAGCCCAGTTGCCCACAGAAGACTACTATTTAGATTTCCCTATATTGGCTTTACAATATTCCCTTCCCTGTCTCAATTTCTCACTCCCTCATGGTCCTTCTGGGGATTACCTCCCAAATAAACTGCTTATATCCAACTACTGGAAGGAAATAAAATAGTGTCTTTTGTAAGTCCTGGTCTACAAAGGGACACTTTAAATTCTTATATTGCTTGAGGACAGGGAAAAGAGCTAAAATTGGAAGTCAATCAAAGACAATGATATCAAGTATTTACATGAGGCTAATTATAAACGACTCTTCTAAGCACTTGGTGTATTTTAACTAGTTGAAAATTCATCACAATAGCATCCAAAAAATACTTAGACATAAAATTTTGAAAGGGTATGAAAGATCTTTCCATTGAAAATTGCAAGAAATCAAATAAGACTCAAATTAATGGAAAGATATCATGTGATCAGAAATTAGTATTATTAAAATGTCCATATTACCCAAAGCTATTTACAGATTTATTGCAACCTCTATCAAAATTCCAATGGCATGCTTTTACAGAAATAGAAGACAACCTTAAAATTTGTACAAAACTAAAAAAGACCCCAAATAGCCAAAAGAATCATCAGAAAGAAGAACAAAGCTGGAGGCATCACAACTGCTGTTTTCAAACTTTATTACAAAGCTATCATAATCAAAATGGTATGGTTCTCACATAAAAATAGACACATAAACCAATGGAACAGAATTGAGAGCCCAGAAATAAATACATACATATATGGTCAACTAATATTTGACAAGGGGCCCAAGAAGGCTCAATGGGAAAAAGATGGTCTCTTCAATAAATGTTGCTGGCAAAACTGTATAACCACAAGCCAAAGAATGAAATGAAACACCTACCTTACACAACTCAGAAGAATTAACTTGAACTAAATTAAAGATTTAAATGTGAGATTCAAAAGTGAAAAAAACCACAGGGGGAAAAGCTCCCTGGCATTGCTCTTGGCAATGTTTTTTGGATATGACACTAAAAGTGCAAGTGACAAAAGCAAAAATAAATAAGTGGGACATCAAACTAAAAAAGCTTCTGCCCAAAATACAAGAGAATCAGCAAAATAAAAAGGCAAGGTATAAAATAAAAAATATTTACAAACCATCTATCTGATAAAGGGTTGATAACTAAAATATATAAGAAACTCATACAATTAATAGAAAAAACAAAACAAAACAAAACAGACCATCCAATTAAAAAATGGGCAGAGGACTTGAATAATCACTTTTTCCCCAAAGACATGCAAATGGCCAACAGGTACATGAATAGCTCTTCTAAATCACTAATCATCAGATAAACACAAATCAAAACCACAATGAGGTATCACCTCACACCTGTTAGAATGGCTATTATCAAAAGGACAAAAGATCACGTTTGGATGGTGTGGTTCATTGGTGCATCGACCCATGCACCAAGGGGTTGCCAGTTCAATTCCTGGTCAGGACACATGCCCACGTTGTGGACCAAATGCCCAGTGGAGAGCATGCAGAAGGCAGCCAGTGGATGTTCTGTCTCATTGATGTCTCTTTCTCTCACTCTCTCCTTCTTACTCTCTCTAAAATCAATAATTTTTTTTTTTTAAAAGAACAAAGATCACAAGGCTGTAGAGTAAAGGGAATCCTGGGGCACAGCTGGTGGAAATGTAAATTGGTATAGCCACTATGAAAAACCATATGGAGGTTTGTACAAAAATTAAAAATAAAAGTACTATATGATCCAGCACTTCCACTTCTGGGTATATCAAAAAGATATCTGCACTCCCATGCTTGTTGCAGCATTATTCCTAATAGCCAGAACATGGAAACAACCCAAGTATCCGTCCATGAATGATGTGATACACATAACACACACACACACACACACACACACACACACACACACACACACACAGTGGAATGTTATTCAGCCATAAAAAGAGGAAATCCTGCCTTTTGCAACAACATGGATGGAACTTGAGGATGCTAAGTAAAATAAATCAAACAGAGAAAGACAACTACCATATGATCTTACATGCAGAATCTAAAAAAGCAGCACTAATAAAAATAGAGAGTAGAATGGTATTTGCCAGGGACTGGGTGTTGAATGAAATGAGGAGATAATGGCCCTGGCCGGTTTGGCTCAGCGGTTAGAGCGTCGGCCTGCGGTCCGGAGAGACCCGGGTTCGGTTCCCGCTAAGGGCACGTACCTTGGTTGCAGTTTGTCCCCAGCCCTGGTTGGGTCGTGTGGGTGGCAACCACTCGATGTGTCACTTTCACGTTGATGTTTCTCTCTCTCTCTTTCCCTCTCACTCTATCTGAACAAAATATCGAAAAATGTCCTCGGGTGAGGATAAAAAAAAAAAAAAAAAAAGAAAAAAGAAATGAGGAGATAATGGTCAAAGGATGAAAACTCCCACCTATAAGATAAATAAGTTCTGGGGTCTAATGTACAGCATGGTGACTATAATTAACAATACTCCATTATACTTGAAAGTTGTTAAGAGAGTGGATCTCAAATATTATCACCACACCAAAAAAAAAAATATTTTAGTAATGTGAAGGAATAAAAGTGTTAACTAAACTTTTTGTGGAAATCATTTCGCAATATATAAGTGTATCAAATCATCACATTGTACACCTTAAACTTACATAAATTACATGTCAACAATAGTACAATAAAGCTGGGAAAAAAACTTACCATAACCCTATGAATTATAAACCATTATTATCTTAATTTCATACTTAAAGAAACTGAGGCATAGAGAGCTTAAGTGACTTGCCAACACAGCTAGGAAATTACAGAGTTTGGGATTAAATCAGAATCTGTGCTCTCAAGCACTACACTACACTGGGTCTTAGGATTTTAGAGTTTTTAGAGAGGACTATTTCCAGTCATCCAACATATTCTTAAAAAGAAATGCCAAGTTATATGTCGTGTCACAAAAAAAAAGGAAATCTTCATGAGTCTTTCCTGATGAAACAAAATCTGGGAAATACTGGGTACCTTCATATTCTAAATAGACCAGTTCTTCCTACAAATATTCTTCAGCAACAAATGTGAAAGAAGTCTTTCTTTCTGATCCTAAGTGATGTGTTCCCAGATGAATGATATCTATTTTTATTACTCAGGCTGGGGCAAAAAAAGGTAACTTAGACACAGAGTTGTCTCTGTAATCTCTGTTCTGTTCCTCTATCACATTTTGTTTGAACTTTCATTGAACAGATACAGAATTAACAATAAAAATCCACAAAGGGATTCACAAAGAAGAAAATATTACATTTCTTGGGGGGTGAGTGTGAGAGGATGGTGAGGTGGTAAGAAAACAATATTGCAATTTAAAAGACAATACAATACAATGTCAAAGATGGAATTCTCCCTAAGCAAACCTTAAATACATTAGTAAAGTCTGGGTATCTCACTATTAGGATATTATGGATTTTAATGTTTGGACTCTGACAATATTTGGCTAAATCAGGTCAAGAGGAAGGAAAATTCACATAAGTGTAATGACTATTTGACTATAGATATGCAGATAATTCTACTAGCTAGCTGCATTTTCAAGCTGGAGGTAGAGTTGTGTAGTTATTAGGCACATAATGGTTCTATTTTAGAATATCAATTTTATTAGAATTCACAATGTCAAACACTAAAAACATGTATAGCATGATATGATAGATCTTCAACCAGTCACTGAACTTGATACTAGCAGATGATGGGCTCAGTGCTAGACTTAATCTCTAGACAAAGCTTTCCACAAATAATGATGGTACTTACTTTTTGGAATATGACATTAGACTTGCTTTCAAGATTCAGTGTTTGTTGAGGGAAAGCAAAATCACAGGAACACTGAGACCATAGTTTTTCTCCAGGGTCTCAGTGTTTGAGATTATTTACCAACATATACCAACTTCATTCTCCTCAAAAATTATGGCAAACCAATTTCAAGGTTGTTTTTGTTTTTGTTTTTTTCCACAAAGAAAGATATTTGACCAGATGACAGGGTAAGAAGAGGAAAGGAAATAGCAGAATAATATAGCTGCAGTTTAGAATTTGAGTAGAGGTGTGTACCTAGAGTTGATACTGGTGATATAGGCTGAGGTCATATCATGGAAGTATTTGTGGTCCATATTAAAATGTTTTATACTCTAACCTGAATATGGAGAAAACACAACAAAGGGTTTAAACAGGATTCAATTCATTTAGATTTTCAGTTTACAATATAATTCTGGTAGAAATATAGAGAGAAATGTTTGAGAGCTTGAAGATCTAATTCACAGAAATGGATTAAGAAAGTTTTGCAAATGAGATTTGTTTGAATAATGTTCTGCTATTATACTATTGAAATTGAAAACCTCTTTCTTAAATTATTGAGCATAATCTTGAAATAATCTTTACTATCACACTTGTTTTGACATGCAAAAATCACTTCTAAGTCAATTTAATATATAGAATTTTGATCAGATATAACTGATAAATTAGGTAACAGTTCCTTTAGAAAAGCCTAAAAAGTATTAAAAATGGAAAAAAAAACAAAACATTTTAATCTAGATAACCTGTGTTTGCTGCATCTTCCATGAAAGAAAAAATGCTACCCATGTATGTAAGACACTTTCAGCTCCAATATTGAAAGGACCTGCCATTATCCCTCAGCCTCTTCATTTAGGGTTACATAAGGTATTTCTGTGCAAAGCTGCCAACCGCCATGAACAGGGATTGAGAAGTGACTTATAGGGGTTAAAAAAGTAAACTGTGTACTAGATGAAAAGAATAGCAAAAAGACTTGAGAGACAGTATATGGCTGATTAAAAAGGATTCTGCAAAAAGTAACATAAAACTATGACAATATTCAGAGATGAGTTCATATATCTCAATTTATGTCAGTGAGAAAGTAGGATAAGAGAAAAAGGACTTTGGCCAGTCACATGAGGTGGTCTGAATGGAGAGATTTGTACAAAGAGTAAGCAATAAATAGGAGGGGAAGACTTTTAAAAATACACATTATTCAACTTGTAGGCTGTTTTATTTTTGTCAAATTGAGGTCAGGACATAACCCTGACCAGCTATTACAGTCTAGGTAAGAACATGTAAAGCATTGGAACACAGCAAACAAGTAGCAGACAGGAAATACAGAAAGGGAAGAGCCCTTCCTGGGGTAGCAAACAATAGATGTTCTGCCAAGGACACAATGGAAGATCCAGCAATGGATGAATTGAAAATTCAGAGTAGCAGTTGCTAGAACTGTAGAAAATCAGTTGAACACTGTGTATGAAAGATCAAGCTTTGACAAAAATTGGATTTGAATATTGAGAACCTTTGCTGTTAGTATAAAAAACCTGATCAAATGAAGCAGCAATCTGAGCAATCTGATGCAGGCCAGTGGGAACACCGGAAGGGCAAAGAGAATCTGTGTAGCACTAGATCAGAGATATTTCCCTTTAACTATTACTTTAAGGGATTCACCAAGAGTTTTGTGGGAATGATTTAAAGGGAATATCAAAACCCAAAGATGTGCTATCTGTAGTTTGTAACATATTTTAATATAATCTTATGGATATATTCATTATAGACATATACGCACCCCACTCCCACACATACTGCATTATTTGAATCAATTGTTTCATGGACTGTCTCAGTTTAATTCCATACTGTGCACAGTCATTTTAACTAATCTGCTTGTTCTGGTCTCATATTAAAAAAATATAACTAGGGGCTGTCCATGGTCAATATTCAAACTAAATAGCTTCAGTGATCATTGTCTTTAAGATTCTATTGGCTAGCCCAGCCGGGGTGGCTCAGTGGTTGAGCATCGACCCATGCACCAAGAGGTCCCAGTTTGATGTCTGGTCAGGGCACATGCCCAGGTTGTGGGCTGGATTTCCAGTGCAGGGCATGCAGGAGGCCGCCAATCGACATTCTCTCTCATCGATGTTTCTCTCTCTCTCTCCCTCTCACTTCTGCTCTCTCTAAAATCAATAAAGAAAAATGTTTTTTTAAAAAAGATTCTGTTGGCTAGAGAGGACATATAAGCTGAGCAACAAAACTTAAGTTCAGTCACATTTCCCCAGTGCCTGGATAGTGCCTGCCATGTGGTAAGTTCTCAAGATAACTTTTGAATGAATACATCTGTTAGTGAATGGTCCTTTAATAAAACTTATTCTTGGTCAACCATGCTATGTAATTTATTTATGCATGGCACATTACAACTAGCCCCTGGGGAGAGTCCCAGAGAATATTTTATTCCTCATTTAAATAAAAGTTCATTATTTTTATCTACTTGAAATTAGATATCCCAGCATTCAAGTTCTAGATGTCATATGAGCCAGATCGAATGTTTGATCTGAACTAAGTGCCATAACTGTAATGCTCTTTGACCTGGAAGGTATATTTTCTTCTGCTTATCTGGAGGCATGACAAAAGTCAAGACCCTTGAAATCTTCTTCAGCATGAAGTCTTCATCACCGTGGCAAGATTTTCTAGTAACAATATAATGCAAGAGGGGAAATAGCTTCCAAAGGGAATAATGATGTTTTAAATTGTATCAACAAATATAGTGTGTTAAGCATAAGGGAGCCATGGTCCTCCTGTACTCTCCATCAATACTGTCTCCACTTCTGGACAACAAACTTTAAATGGGAAAATCACAAACTGGATTTTCTGTAGAAAATGTGACCAGGATATCAAGGAGACTTTAAATCTTGCCATATACATATGGCAAGATTTGTATTAGCAAATTAAACTTAGAACTCGTAATTTGCTCCCCCTCATAAAAGGTTTCCTTATCAGTTTTCAAAATTTCAGTAAATGACACTCCTATTGACCCAAAATGCTAAAAGCCTAAGAGTTGATCAGGATCGCCTTCCTTTTTTTCAATTCTGAATTAAATATTGATACTACTACCACTTATAGGATTAATGCTAATGCAATTATTGCTAATAGTAGTGAAAATTTACTGAGTATATATGCTCTGTCAGGCACTGTGCTGGAAACTTTACATGGATTCTCTTGCTTAACTTTTAAAACAATTATACCTTTCATCTTTCAGATAATGAATTTGAGACTCAGTGTTATTAATAGATTTGTACATAGTCAAAAATGGTAGAGAGAAGATTTAAACCTGAGTTTGTCAAATTTCATAACCTGAATCAAGTTCTGTCATGTCAATAGTCAAAACTATCTTAGCTCTGTCAACTTCTGCCATTCTGCACTGCTACTAATCTCATCAATAGCAGCAGCATCTTTTCCTGGCACTATTCTGGTAGTATACTAATTGAGGTTGTGTTAAGTGTTTATATACAGGGTGAGGCAAAGTAGGTTTACAGTTGTCCACATGGAAAATAATATAATAATTAATGAATAATAATACTAGAATAATCTATTTGCTTTGCATACTCATTACTGTAAACCTACTTTTGCTACACCCTGTATATTATTATATCAATGAATTATGTCTACAGACTGTAAGATGAGTAATCTCTCATCCAAAGGTGAAGAAACTTAATATAAAGTGGTTGAGTAAAATGTCCAATGTAACACAACTAGTTAACAGAAGAAAGAACCAACTCTGCTATATAATACTCAATGACTTAAATTCACATTGGAGAGGGTCAACTAGATTAGGAGTGTGGAATGAAAGTAAACCACAGACTCTTTCCCCCTCCAACATTTAATAGGATTAAAATATGAGTAAATGCTAGCAAAAAAATAGTTTAATTGCAGTCAAAACAAGAACAGAACTTGACTTAAGCACTAAGTTTCAAAAACTGTTAACCAAGGGAAACAGGCAGAATCTGGCAGAGCAGTACTGAAGATTTCCAAACCAGAAACCTACTCCTGAGCAAGATGGGTAAGTTGGCAAAATCATAGAAACTCACAAATGCCCCTGATCAGGAGAGAAGCAAACTTATTAGATGCTGTTATTTTTTTCCTCTTCTGACTGGGGATGAGTAGTAATGAAATGAAGAAAGCATAAAATAGAATTATAGAATTAAAAACTCTTTCTAAAAGAAGTAAAAGTTCCAGGACTGATACAACTGAAGAAGTTATTTGAACCCTAACTGTATTCCTCCATGTAAACAGGACATAACCCTAACTGGAGAGAAGGGACCCTGAACTTAAGAAGTTAAAGGGACTGACACACCTCAGAGGAGGGGTGGTGGAGGGTGGAAAGAGATTAATCAGAGAAGTTAAATCATATATGCATAACCAATGGACACAGACAACAATACTGTGAAGGTGGAGGGGGGATGGGAGTGGGGAACAGGGTGTCAATGGGGAGAAAAGAAGAAACATCTGTAACAAAAATAAATTAATTGAAGGAGGAGGGGTAGGGGGAGGAGGGGGGGAGAAGGGGGAGGGGGAGGGGAGGAGAAGGAGTAGAAGAAGGGGCCCTGACCAGCTGGGCTCAGGGGTTAGAGAGTCAGCCTGCAAACCAAAGGGTTGAGGGTTTGATTCAGGTCAAGGGCACATATCTGGGTTGCAGGTTTGATCCAAGGCCCTGGTTGGGGTCATGTGGGAGGCAACTAATCAATGTGTCTCTCTCACATCACTGATGTTTCTCTTTCTCACTCTTACTCTTTCTCTATCTCTCTCCCTCTCTCCTTCCTTCCTTCCTTCCTTCCTTCCTTCCTTCCTTCCTTCCTTCCTTCCTTCCTTCCTTCCTTCCTTCCTTCCTTCCCTCCTTCCCTCCTTCCCTCCCTCCATCCCATCCTACCTCTAAAAAAAATCAGTGGAAAAATATCCTCTGGTAAGGATTTTAAAAAAAGAAGAAGAATGTAAAGGAGTAGAAGGTAAAGAAGTTCTCAAAAGAGAGAAAGCAAGATCATACTTATCTTTATTGTTGAAGGTATTACAGATACCCCTCCTTTTCCCCCCATTGACCCCCTCCTCCCTGCTCTCACTGACCCCTGCCTTCCCCACACTATTGTCTGTGTCCACTGGTTTAGTATATATGCATATAAGTCCTTTGGTTTATCTCTTCCCACCTCTCCTTCCCTCTGAGGTTCATAAAGACCATATTTTTCTAACAAACTCCTATCTGGATTTTCCTGTCTTCCAAGATACCACATATCCTCAATATATAGTATTCAAATGGATGCTCAGATATTGCAGAGTCAGGCAAAGAAAAAAATAGAGGTCTGCACCACCTGCCTAAACAATGGTAAGATGAATGAGAAGACAGAAAAAAACTCTAAATACATAAACATACTATACGATTCCAACTATATGGCATTCTGGAAAAGGCAATACTATGAAAACAATAAAATATCAGTGATAATAGAGCACAGAGGATTTTTAGGGCAGTGAAACTATCCTGTATGACAGTATAATGATGGATACTTATCATTATACAGTTTTCAAAACCCATACAATGTACACACCAAAAGCAAATTCTAATGTAAACTGGATTTGGGGTGATAATATTGTGTCAATGTAGGTTCATCTATTGTAACGTGTGTGTGTGTGTAGGGTAATGAGAAATCTCTACTTTCTGCTTAGTTTTGTTGTGAACCTAAAATTTCTCTAAAAATAGTCTATTTAAAATGGATGAGATAGAACTTGACAAATAGAGTAGAAATGATTATTATTAATTTAAGAAAAAATATCTGAACTGTAAACAAAATTGAAGCTATATTAAAGGTACAAGAAATATTCTAGGAAAGTACTAAATGATCATAAGCTGGTAAAATGACTAAACTTCAACTAAAATAAAGGGTTCTCAACTACCCAGCTAAAGCCCCTCCTCTACAGGGAGGAATACATACTGTTCTCAGATTTCTCCACAACCATCTTTAATGCCAGAAGAAAATGTGGCATGGACACACATTTTTAGGTAAATAAATTATGTCCAAAGAATATTATGATAAGTCAAGAAGTTTTATAAATATAAAGGCAACAAGCATTAATTCTCAAATAGAAAAGATCTAGGGAAGACAGTACCATAAGCCCTCATGAAAGAACTAGTTGTTAAAATCTAGACAATTCAGAGATTACTCAGAACAAATAATTCAGTAATGGTAATTGCAAGAGTCTAGGTAATGGCATTGCATTCATGTAAGTATAGAATAATACTAAGTGGATGCCAAAATTAATGGTCATGAACAAAATAAATTATAAAATTTAACAAAATGAAAAATTTAACTTAAAAAATAGAAAATGGGGATGGGACAGGAAGAAATGTAAGAGATAAAATGATCTTTTTTTTCATGCTATAAATTTAATCAAGTTTCATGCTATAAATTTAATTAATATAGTTAAAGTAAAAATCACAACTCCAATCCCTTAATTGTATTCAAAATTTATTTAATCTCTAAAGCAGTCATTTAGAAAATAAGCTATATATTGCCTGGCCGGTGTGGCTCAGTGGTTGAGCATCAACTCATGCACCAAGAAGTTGCCGTTTCTATTCCTGGTCAGGACACATGCCCAGGTTGTGGGTCCAATCCCCAGTGAGAGGCATGCAGGAGGCAGCCAGTTGATGTTCTCTCTCATCAATGTTTCTCTCTCTCTCTCTCTCTCTCACTCTCTCTCTCCTTTCCTCTCTCTACAATGAATAAAGAAAAAATATTTTTTAATTTTTAATTTTATTTTTTAAATGAATTAATTTATTTTTGTTACATATGTTTCTCCCTTTTCCCCCACTGATTCCCCCCTCTCCCTCCCTCCCCGCTCTGTCCCCAGCTTTATTGTCCATGTCCATAGTTCATGCACACATGCATATAAGTTCTGTGGTTTATCTCCCCCCACCCCCTCTTCTGGGGATTGTCATTCTGTACTCCACTTCCACGTCTCTGGGACTACCCCATTCCTCATACTGTTATGTTCATTATAATACAGAAAAAAATATTTTTAAAAAATAAGCTATATTGTAATAAAGTATAATGAAGAAACACTTATTGAATTCCTTCAGTTTCTTTTTCTTCTGTTCAAGTCACATTTGTAGTATAACTCCATATTATAAACTACTTTGAAGTAGTTTGTACTGTCAACCTGGCTAAGCAGGACATACATTTCCCAGAATTCCCTTCCCTATACAGTCTGGGTTCTAGTTGTCCAAATGATAAATTTTCACAATATTTGAAAGACAGAACTAATGCAAAAGGCATTATTATCTTAATGTCATAGTGATTAGATGTAGTGATAGAGATAAGGATGGTGGGTGGTTTCTAGCTTGTCTTTGAAACTGCATCCAGTTGATCAGGGTTACTGTTGATCAGTAACCCTGAACTTACTACCAGATACTCAGTGGCAGACCACTGATGCAGAAGCTACACAAAGATACAGCTTACCACTTAACTGTACCTGCTTGACTTCTCAGATTGGTGGTAATGGGTTTTTTGATTTTCCACTCCTCTCCTTTACTCCTACAGCTATGCAAGGTCTAATTTCTATAATAAAACCTTTACTCCATAACTTAGAGATTTTTGATTCTTTGATTTTTTTTAATCCTCACCCGATTAATCCAACCTGACTGGTTGCCTCCCACACAACCCCAACCAGAACTGGGGATGAACCACAACCGAGGTATGTGCCCTTGGTCAAAATTGAACCCGCAACTCTTTGATCCATGGCTGATGCTCTACCACTGAGCCAAACTAGCCAGGGCTGATTTTTTGATTTTTTATTGGACCCTGCGTGACACAAATATTTTCTGTCATTCTGCTATATGCATACAAAGATATCTAGAATAATATTCTCCTAATATTAATGATGGTTAATTGTGAATAGCTTAATTTTGTGATTTTAAAGTATTTTCTTCTTTTACGCAATTTTTTTGGGATTTGTTTTTGGAAACAGAACACCTTCCAGCTTGGCTCTTTCTGCAAGAACACTACTCAACAGAAAACGTATGGAATCTCTTCTCCCCATCAAACACTATCTCTGTTTCATTTTCTCAGGAATTTCTTTTAGGGATTAATTAGTTAATTCCTACTAAGATGTAATAACTATAGGGATTAACATGTTATTTCTCCCAGGTAGCATGTTTACAATTAGTGCAAGATAACTTTCAACATCTTAGCCCCAAGAAAAACTGGATGGGATTCCAAATAAGATAGTTGGCAAGTAGTTCACTTATGAAATCCCTTGTTCATAATAAAAAAAAATAAGGCAGGTCCTCCCTAAATTCTGAGGAGGATGTACTATCATTAAAAGCCTAGAGTGATGAGCCCTGGCTGGTTTGGCTCAGCGGTTAGAGCGTCAGCCTGTGGGTCACTGAGTTGTGGGTTCGAATCTGGTCAAGGGCACGTACCTTGGTTGCTGTTCGTCCCTGGCCCTGGTCCAGTCACGCGGGAGGCAGCCAGTTGATGTGTCCCTGTCACATAAATGTTTCTCTCTCTCTCCCTGCCTCTCCCTTCCACTCTATCTGATGATAAACAGAAAAATATCACCAGGTGAGGATTAAAAAAAAAAACAAAAAAAAAAAACCTACGGTGATGAAATTTTAGTTAAGAATTAAACAAGGTAATTTGTTTTCAGAATTTTAGGGTTTTAAAGTTTTACTCTGATGATTTTGAAAGGCAGAGAAAAGAACATAAACAAGACCAATTTCTGAAAAAGAGCTTGTCACAGTAGGTGCTCAGTAAATTGTTGGCTTCATAGATGAAGCCAGTTAGAAGTCAGTCATTCAAAATTTGTTAACCCTGCTTATCTCTGAGTTAGAATTTCCTAAACTGTAAGCATGAAAAGGGTACTTTGCCCCAAATAAGACAAAGTGTCAAGTTCAAAAAAAATATGTGAGCCCTGGCCGGTTTTGCTCAGCGGTTAGAGCGCCGGCCAGTGGTCCCAAGAGACCTGGTTTCAGTTCCCGCTAAGAGCATGTACCTCGGTTGCAGTTTTTCCCCGGTCCTGGTTGGTTGTGCGGGTGGCAGCCACTCGTTGTGTCCCTTTCACATCGATGTTTCTCTCTCTCTCTCTCTCTCTCTCTCTCTCTCTCTCTCTCTCTCTCTCTCCCCTCCCACTCTATCTGAACAAAAAGTGGAAAAATGTCCTCGGGTGAGGATAAAAAAAAATGTATAAAACATTCAGCTAAACACAATTTAAATATAGCTTTAGTTGTGGGGATTCTCAGTATTTCCAAGGTATTCTCTAAACTGAGTGGCAATGGAATAAAGAGGTTTTGTTTTTGTACTTGCCTGTGTTATTTTCCTAAGGACTTCTAAAATCTTGAAGCGATAGTAGGGCAAAATCTGGCAGAGGAGTGATATGTTACTCTGTTTCTCTTTGTAGATGGCTATGCTTGTGGATATTTCAGTTGTGATGTTGACACAGCAAGTGGGTGTGACTTTTTAGCAAAAATTTATCGTTTCACCTTCTTTCCATTTGAATTACAATTTCTTAGTCTAAGCTTTAGATGTTAAGGGATAGTTCACAAATATAGCGATGAAATACATGAAAGAGAGAGCAGAGGCATTTATCTCATTCTCTGTAGAGTGACACTGCATTTTACGTTTTCCCTTTCTGTACACTGACAATAATCAGAGATAGCATTTGTAATGGAAGCTAGAAGTGTTTTCTGCCTGCTCTGGAGGTATAAAAGCGAGAGAGGTATATATTCTTCTTCTTCAAATAAATGTGATATTTGAATAAAAACCTTCTCTTGATTCTAGTTATCAGTAAAGTTTTTTTGCTGTGAGAGCAAAGATCATTTCACCAGAATACAAGGAGCATTAGCTACATTCCTATTTGCTTAACATAAAAATATTTATACTCTCAATATACAAACATCTAGAAGTCATTCCTTTCCCTGCACAAAATTTATCGAGGGAATGGTAAAATCGTTAAATTAAGCTGTAAATGTCAAATGAAACGATTTATTCTTTCAATCCATTTTATAGAATCATATGAAAGCACTTGACCACATCACACCATTAAACCATTTGCTTTGGAAACTAGCTCTGACACTGACATTATTTGTGTCTTAAAATAAATCAAGTATTTCTGTCTTTTGTATATAATCATTCACATCAGTTATATCACAGAGATATCTTGCCCCTTAGGGAAAAGTAAAATGGCATTATTAATGACTAACACAGGTATAAATTTTGAATTTTTATATTTTCATACTTTTAGAGTAAAAATAAACTTGAAATATTACAAGAGATGTTAGTCTATAATAATTTTAAATGTCTAACTTTAATTTTTAAAACTCTTCACAGAGATGGTCTCTAAAAATAAACCAATTGATTACCATATCCACAAGTTTAATAAAAAATCTGTTTATGGAAGTATTTTCAGGTCAAACAGTAAACTATGGCAATCTAAAATTGTCTACAGAGATGATGGGGTAAAGAGAAATGGACATCTTACTTCAGAGTTGAATGGCTAAGTTACAACTTAGCACTAACTAGCTACTGACTTTAAAAATGTACTAACCAACTAAGTTATTAATTTTAGGTAAAAATATCAAGGAACAACCCGGCTGGTGTGGCTCAGGGGTTGAGCATCAGCCCATGCACCAAGAGGTCACCGGTTCGATTCCTGGTCAGGGCACATGCCCAGGTTGTGGGCCAAATCCCCAGTGTGGGGCATGCAGGAGGTAGCCAATTGATGTTCTCTCCCATCGATGTTTCTATCTCTCTCTCCCTCTCCCTTCCTCTTTCTCTAAGGTCAATAAAGAAAAAATATATATATCAAGGAGTGATTTCTGGATCATATGGTAAGAGTCTGCTTATTTTCATAGGAAACTGCCCACTGTCTTCCAAAGTGGTGTACCATTTGGAATTCCCACCAGCAATGAATGAGAGAACCTGTTGCTCTACATCCTCTCAACATTTGGTGTTGTCAGTGTTTAGAATGTTGGCCATCTAATAGGTTGTAGTGGTATCTCAGTTTTGTCTTAATTTACAGCCCCCTAATGACATATGGCGTAGAGCATATTTTCATATGCTTACTTACCATCTGTATATCTTCTTTGGGGAGATCTCTTCAGGTCTTTAGCCCATTTTAATTGCGTTGCTCATTTTCTTTCTTTCTTCTTTTTTTTTTTATCCTCACCTAAGGACATTTTTTTGTTCAGAGAGAGCAGGAGAGAGAGGAAGAGAGAGAGAAAAAAAACATTGACATGAAAGGGACACATCGAGTGGCTGCCACCCACATGACCCAACCAGGGCCACGGACAAACTGCAACCGAGGTGCATGCCCTTAGCGGGAACCAAACCCGGGTCTCTCTGGACCACAGGCCGACACTCTAACCGCTGAGCCAAACCGGCTAGGGCACGTTGTTCATTTTCTTATTGTTGAGTTTTAAGAGGTCCTGCCATTTGCTAATTCTTGTTATTTAATAGTGGCATTTCCAGACTTCATAAAATTAGTATCTTTTTTCTTTAATCCTCATCTGAGGATATTCTTCCATTTATCTCAGATACAGTGGGAGGGAAGGAGGGAGGAAGAGAGAAAGAGAGGAAGAGAGAAAGAGAGAAAGAGAAAAACATCTATGCAAAAGAGACACATCGACTGGCTGCCTCCCGCAGGACCCCACCAGGGCCAGGGACAAACTGCAACTGAGGTACGTGCACTTGACTGGAATCGAACCCGAGACTCATTGGTCCATGGACTGATGCTCTAACTGTTGATCCAAACCAACCAGGGCCAAATTAGTATAATTTAAAATGTGACACTCATGGTATGGAATGGCCTTGGTTGTATAACTCATATATCTAATTACATCCTGATGAAATGAAGGTAGATTCTCTTTGAGCCTATGTAAAAAAATTATATTTACATGAAAAGTAAGAAGATTCACAGGCATGCTAGGGACCTCTGGTCTCAATCCTGAGGGGGCCCACAAGGCACTGGTGGGCTGTTGGGAATCATGGGGAGAATCAGAAGAACTAGAGCTACAGCTAAAATTTTCAAGATGCTACATATTTAAGACATAGATCTGTTCCTTGAGCCTTATTTGAATATTTTATCATTTTCTTAATATGTATAGTCACCTGAGAGTTTATAAATAACTTACCGTCTAAAAAATAAATAAAAGGATTTGGTCAGTTTATTAAGATAGAATCATGGATTCCTGGGAAACAATGCCTATTAATAAAACAAGCTTAATTAACTAATATAAAATAAACATAGAGAAAGATTACATGGTTGTAAAAAACCTTAGCCCTTTCACCAGTAAGGAACCTTTGTTTAGTGTTTAAAAATAATGATCCTTTCTATTGTCACAAACCATACCTCTGAGATAAGCAATCCACCTGATTAGTCCCATAGTTAACAAGGGGAAAGCCAGGTTTCACTGATGGGAAAATAAATACTATAAGTCTACCTGTTTCCATACCCTTCTTCCCTCTCTCTTTAAAAAAAAAAGCAATATTATGCAAAATAATAAATATAATCAAGTCAATAAAAATCAGAGAATAATATTCTGGTGAGATCTGAAACTTTGTTATCTGGGCAGATTATAAGGAAGCCAAAGAATAATATGTAGTTACATCCTTGTTAGAAATTTTAAAACAAATTTTTTCACTTTAATAGAAAGAAAGCCAAATTCTAGCTTTCCATTATGATATTTGTCAGTAAAGATTTCAAAGGCTTTGTTTCCTATGATTAAACCCAACAAAACCAAGCCCACTGTGTCAAATTTGATGTATCATAGAATTGCACACTTGAAACCTATACAATTTTGTTAACCAATGTCACCTCAATAAGTTTAATGAAAAAAAAATATTTTGCTGCTTCTTTTCAGACTTAATACTTGTAAATATTATAAACAAAAACAAATAAAAACTCTATTTTTGCAAACTTTTTCAAGTTTCCATATGCATTCTACATCTGTTCAGGAGATAATAAAACTATTCTGTTCTCCCCTTGCAGAAAAACACATTTAATTTACAACTGCAAATAAGCACTTGTATTTCTTTTCTTTGTCAGTACTCTTCCTTGTATAGTCTGAATCACATCTAATCAAATTAACTAACTTGTATCTTTACAGAAAAGTAAAAATGGGTTGATGTTTGAGGACTTTCTATCATATGCAAACATTTTTAGCAGACTGTTAAAGCCCAAAAATACAAATAACACAACTCTTTTCAGCTACTCACAACTGTTTTACATCTAGATATAATGGCAAAAGGGAATATTCACCATCATGTAGACCAGTGGTTCTCAACCTTCCTAACGCTGCGACCCTTTAATACCGTTCCTCATGTTGTAGTGACCCCCAACAATACATTTTTTTTCGTTTCTACTCCATAACTGTAATTTTGCTACTGTTATGTCTTTGGCGACCCCTGTGAAAGGGTCGTTCGATTCCCAAAGGGGTCACAACCCACAGGTTGAGAACCACTGATATAGACAGAAACATTTCTAAATAAAAGTATATAAGCTTTGTAATTAAATTTTCAGCATTTATTCTTAAACATTGTCTTGGCATTTATTATCTATAAATTAACTAAATTTAAGATTAATCTAATTTTTAATTAACTAAAGACATGTATAACAATGCTTTGGCTTTCAAACTACAAAGCATAACATTAATAGGAAAAGTTTGTCAGAATGATAAAATCATGTAGTTGAACACAGATCTATATTTTCATCATTTGAAATATTATGTAAGATGTGTAAGCTTATTTGAATATTAAACCAATATTAAGAATTTAGAAAGGTCAGAATAACTATTTCTTTTATAAAAGAAAACAAATTAAAGTCTTATTAAAGTCATAAAATGTCTACACATTTTGCCACATTTGGATAAACTCAATGAGGTATCCCCTCACACTTGTCAGAATGACTATTATCAATAAATCAAAAAAAAAAAAAAGTGCTGGCAAGGATGTGAAGAAAAGGGAACCCTAGTGCACTGCTAGTGGGAATGCAGACTGGTGCAGCCACTGTGAAAAACAGTATGGAGTTTACTCAAAAAATTGAAGATGGAACTGCCTTGTGACACAGTGATCCCACTTCTGGGAATATATCCTAAGAAGCCCGAAACACCAATCAGAAAGAATATATGCCCCTTGCCCCATGTTCATAGCAGCATTATTTACAATAGCCAGGATCTGGAAGCAGCTCAAGTACCTATCAGCAGATGAATGGATAAAAAAGCTGTGTTACATTTATGCAATAGAATACTATGCAGCTGTGAAAAAGGTTTTATTTTTTAACCTTTTGTGACAGCATGGATGGACCTGTAGAGTATTATGCTAAGTTAAATAAGCCAGTCAGAGAAAGACAAATATCACATGATCTCACATATATGTGGAATTTAATGAACAAAAAAAAACTGGTGAACAAAATGGAACCAGAAGCATGGATACATAGACTAGAATGGCCATTGCCTGAGGATAGGGGGGTGGGGGTAACTGAATAGAGAAAGTAAAGTGATTAGCTAAAGAACATACATGCATACCCCATGGACATGGACAATAGTGTGATGAAGGCCAAGCTGGGGGAAGGTGGGGATGGGTGGAGGTGGGCTAAAGGGAGGGCAGGGACACCTGCAATAAAGTCAACATTAAAAATTTTGATTAAGCCCTGGCCGGTTTGGCTCAGCGGTTGGAGCGTCGGCCTGCGGTCCTGAGAGACCCGGGTTCGGTTCCCGCTAAGGGCATGTACCTCGGTTGCAGTTTGTCCCCGGCCCTGCGGGTGGCAGCCACCCGATGTGTTCCTTTCACATCGATGTTTCTCTCTCTCTCTCTTCCTCTCTCTCCCTCCCACTCTGTCTGTACAAGAGATGGAAAAATGTCCTCGAATGAGGATTAAAAAAAAAAAAAATTTTTTTGATTAAAATATTACATAACCACTATAAAAATAAAAGATTCATAAGTTTTCATTTTAAATGAATTATTTAGTCTAATGTGACATAAGATTAATCTTTATTATGTGAACATGGATTTTTAAAACATTTCTAAACTAGTAATTTCTAAACTGTTTTTTTATTTCCTGTGTATTTTAACTTAGATAAGCACTTATTTCCATCAGCAAAATAGTTATCCCTTATTCATCTCACAGAAATTACCAAATGGTTAAATGATAAAACCAAAGTCCCAATTATTACTGCCACCAATGAAAATGACCTTTTGGTCATACCTTAACCAGAAACAAATATTTAAAAAAATAACAGTCTGAGGAATGGGGTAGTCCCAGACATGTGGAAGTGGGGTACAGACTGACAATCCCCAGAAGAGGGGATGGTGGGGGAGAGATAAACCACAGAACTTATGTGCATGTATGCATGAACAGTGGACATGGACAACAAAGCTGGGGACAGGGCGGGAAGGGAGGGGGAGGGGGAATCAGTGGGGGGAAAAGGAGAAACATCTGTAACAAAAATAAATTAATTAATTTTAAAAAAATCAATAGGGAACACAAAGAAAGCAAAAACCAAAATAAATAAACAAAGATAGAGAACAAACGAATTCAAAGCTCTATTGCTGCTTGGGATTTATTGAGAGCCAAGAAAAGACTTGACTGGTGTGACACTATCCAGGAGGCAACACTTCCCAAGCAGTATACTTTTCTTGGATCCATGGGGTGAGGTTATTTGGGCATCTCAATGGATGACTTGCAAAACTGTTAAAGTATAATTTTCCAAAGACTAAATCTGGACTCTTATGCATGTATAAAGTGAATATGTGTTAAATATTTCCTGTAATTCAGTTGATTAGGGAACCAGTAAGATAATAAAATCAGTCTAAAGAACAGTTGTGAAACTATGTATTAATAAGTTATTATAATAAGATTGCAGAATTAGATGCAAAGCTGGCTAATAACCTACCTGGACATAAACTGGAAGTTTTGGGGGTAGAATCACTAGGTAACATATAGGATGCAGAGTTAAATGTGATTTTCAAATGAATAGTGAACATTTTTTAGTGTAAGTATGTCTCAAATATTGCGTGCATTTTTTTTTGTTAAATCTGGCAACTCTGCCATAGAATTGTCTCTTACATTGGACACAAATTATTTGTATTTCTTCTGGATATAAATTTACAAGTTAGCTTCAGCCCCTCCAGAGATGTAAGATAGCCCAGAAAATAAAAGGTCGAGCTCAGATATGCACCAAAAGAATGGCTGGTAATCTCTTTTACCAAGATTTAGTGAACTTGGGGTTTCTGAGTTTTGGATAATTTTCTCAGTGAAGCACAAGTTAAAAATTTAAACTGGAAAACACTATTTATTACAAGTAGGGAATTAAGATACAAACAGGCATATAGATTATTACCTTTAGTCACTTTATATTCAATTTGAGAAAGCATTAGTTATTTTTTTTCCAGAGTTCTATTTCAAGCAGGAAGTATTCTGATATTTAAGACTGCATATCATAGCCACAAACGCAGGTTGAAAAGGTTATTTTTAGCCTTATGGCTTTTTTTAAATTGCAGAACAATATTTTCTTCCAGAAAATAAAATATAAGAAACCTCACAATCGGATAGTAAGACAAAAATTGTTCACAAGTATTACTTGAATAAGGTCAGTAGCTGTATTCCCCCTACTGTGTTCATCTCTCTCTAAAGCAGATCAAGATATGCCATTCTCCATTTCTGAAATATGTGTCTATCTCTCCTGTAATCAACCTAGCCACCAAGAAACTACACAAGAACTGCATCAATTTGATTTAAGGAAAGCTAATGAATAAATGATCTTAGTTGCAAAGCTTCAGCAAGGAAGAAATCTTCCCAATAGCTAGATAGATAAAATATTCACATGATAACTACATATAATAATCCCTCCAATGCAATCTGACTGTTGTTATGTATTCGCTTAGTTTTTTTTCATCCTCACCTGAGGACATTTTTTCATCTTTTGTTTAGATAGAGTAGGACTTTTATCCATAAGGATAAACATCGAAGTGAGAGAGACACATTGAGTGGTTGCCACCCACACAACCCCAACCAGGGCCAGGGACAAACTGCAACCGAGGTACGTGCCCTTAGTGGGAACCAAACTCGGGTCTCTCTGGACCACAGGCCGACGCTCTAACTGCTCAGCCAAACCGGCCAGGGCTCATTTAATTTTTAAAGAGTTGTTGGACTCAGGTTGGACTCATGTGATACTTGTACAAACAACAAACAAGTTGGATCCCTACCTTTGTGAGTTTATGTCTGCTTGGTACTTGTATGAAGAGAGAAAACTAATGAAATAAAAAACTGGTAAACTGAAGGTAAATAATCAAAATTTAATAAGTTCTCTCTACAAAAGGATTTTAGAACTTAAAGGTTAAATATATCTTTTGAAATATTCTGATAGTTTAATGAAAAACCGTTCTTAGTATGACAATGTAATTATAATTTTTGTTTGTTGGTTTAAACTTTAGCAATTTAGGTAGCAATACCAAAAACAACATCAGACATGGGGACCACTTGGGAGAAATAAAGAATAAATGTCTAAATTTAAAAAGAGAAAGAGAAATTTTAAATATTACAAAAGCACCAACATTTGTATTTATAAGTATAAAAGTAAAAAGAATGATTAGTACCGAATAGTCTTATAAAATAAGAACTCAGTAGATAATAATAGCCTTTTGTTCAAACACCACTATTCAAGCAACAATTAATTTGGAAATGTGAGGACTTACCTGAATCAATTGGGAAACATTTTTCAAAATAGATAGTTCTTCATTCTCCAGAGTCTCCCCATATGAGAACACAGATTTTATTGAGAGAGTGCTGTATCCATTACTGCAAACCTATCCAGACTTGTGTAGCTAAAGTTGATTCTGACTCAATCTAACTTATGGCTAAAAGTCAACATCTACTGGGTGGGACATCTAAGAAACTATAGTTTTACTAAAAAGAGAAACAGATTTGCCTGGCATGTGTTTTGCCCTTTACCATTCTCCCTTCCTCCTTCCTGGATAGGGACTAATAACTTTTAAAGGCAGTGACAACTTCTTTCCACCATAAGGAACAAAGTCTCATTTTAAGTTAAAGGAGCAGGAACCTGCATCACAATAACTTCCTTGAGCAGAGGCAGTTCCCTTGGGTAGTGTATCTTTCAATGTCTTGGTCAGTGAGAAAAAAAATAGATGGAGGGGAGTTGAGAGGATGAGTGAAAAAGGTGAAGGGATTGAGAGGTACACAGAATAGTCATGGGGATGTAAAGTACAGCATAGGGGATACAGTCAATAATATTCTAATAACTATGTGTCAGACAGGCATGAGATTTATCTGGATGATCACTTAGTAAGTTATGTAATGTTTAATCATTGGAGTGTACACCTGAAACTAATATAATAATGTATGTCAACTGTAATTGAAAAAAAATATACTTTTAAAGAAATGAAAAACATAGGTAAACTCTTGTTTAGGCAAATCACATAATTTTATTTCTCTTATATACAGCTAAATCCAACCCTAACAGTGTAGTAGAACTGGAGGGGGAAGGAGGAACATGAATAAGTATATTTTGAAATTGCTCCCTGAGGAACTCTAACGTGAACCCTCTCCTGATCTATTCCCTGTCATCAAGACAGGTGCATATGAATCAACTGTACCTGAAAGGTTTCTCCTAACTCAGGATCTTAAAATGAAAAAGTGTAATGGGACTCACCACATGGAAATAATTATACACAGTGTACTAAACAACGTGATCTCTCCTTCTCTCTCTCCCTCCCTTCTCCCTCTCTCTGTCTACACACATACAAACATATTGCTAATGTAGAATTTTTAAAATTTTTAAATTGTAACTCTCATGTCAGAAATTGTATTAAAAATTAATTAATGAAGGAACCAATAAAATGTTAAGACGATTTCAAAGAACATTTGAGGAGCTACCTATTCGTAAGCAATTCAATAAAGAAAGTTAGGATAAGATTGCTTGTTTAAACACAAAATTGGTCATTGTCTGCAGAGCACTAAACTATAAGCTACAGAGTTCTCTTTTCCACAGTACAAAAATTATTTGCATCTCTACTGGATAAAAGTTTACAATTTAACATGTAACCTCACTATGTCTGGGATCTTTAAGCAACAGTCTTGATAGCATATTTGTATATAACATATACTGAGTGTGTGTGTGTGTGTGTGTGTGTATGTACACATAATGAATGCATGTGAGAAGTATTACCAACTGTTGCTGTGGTGTAAATGGTATTAACTCCAATCTAGACTTGTTGGAACTTAGAAAAAACTATTATGAGGAACTGAAGGAAATGTTATGTCCTGAATTGCTTCTATCTTTGTCCTGTTTGTTATCCATTGATCCTTATCTGTATCACAGTCTAGTTTACCACCTATGACATTCTACAGGCAATGGACATCTTTATTTTCATCAGAGAAAATCCCACTGACATCTCAGTTGTACTTACTCTAAGCAACTGCTCAAAGAGGAGACTTAATAACAGAGACTATGTCCATTGTGTATTAAATATTTCTGCAGCATATTTGCCAAGTCAGTTAGTATATATGTAAAAAGACTGCATACTTTCCAAAGTAGCTTAATTCTAGTTCCATTTTATGTACAGGTAGACACCTTTTGCTCTCGGCTGTTGATGAAAAAGTTGAAGAGACTACCCTAGATTTTGGAGGAAGAAAATAATTTTGTAAAGGAGCATTGCCTCAGAACTGTTCCACACATGGCTTAAAATACCATAGCATAGCCCAGAACTGACTGGCTATGGTGCATGAGGAGCTTGGCAAACCCTCTCCCCCAGAAGCAACTAGAAAGCTAAACAAAATTAACAAAACCAACCATTTCAACACTATGACAGAATTCCAAAGGCATGCAGCAATGCAACAAGCATTTATGCTTGAAAAACTGCTGAATGTTGAGTAGAAATAGTATATCTGGCATCTTTGCCTGGAGTGCTCCTAACAACCCTCCCAGCTCCATTGGCATGGAGGTTTTGCCAAGGAAGGGAAGGCCATGAGGTTTGACAAATTGGAAGGGCTCACTATATACCAGGCAAAAGTTATGTAAAGAACTCCAATTGTAGGCACACACAAAAGCATCCATGTTGGACAGAACAGATGAACTACAAAAGAATAAGACTGGGCTCAGATTTTTCTGCTGTACCTAAAATAATGCCTTTTACTTAGCCAACAGTAAATAAAGATTTACTGAATGAATGAAGAAAAGGATGAATAAATTTGTGATGACAACAAATACAGGGCTCAGAAAATAAAACAATCATGTTTTTACTAACAACAACAACAATAACAACAACAACACTGATACTTGACCACAGTTTCCTAATGGATTATTCAAATAAACCTGCCAGATATGGGGATGTTTTGGTACAAGAACCCTGGTAGACCCCACTGTGGGAACATCAGATTATAAAAAGTTAATAACAAGTGTCAAGGAGATAGAAGACACTATATAAGAGAAATCTATTTACTTTGAATATTGTCAGTGTAAATTCATGCCTCTTCTTCCAGTTCCAAAACTCCTCATTAGTCAACTCCTCAGGAACCATGTCTAGGAGCTCCTCAATGTCATCCTCATCCACACCCAAGTTAAGGTTGTTTGCCATCTCAACCATAGTCTTGTTGATTTTTGCAACCTCCTCATCCTTTGAAGTCATGGACGAACCTCTTTTTTTTTAATTTAATAATTTGTATAATAATTTGATGTATCTCCTTTTTCCCCCATTGACACCCTCCTCCCGTTTCCCCCACCCCATCCCCAGCTTTGTTGTCTATGTCCATTGTTCATGCATACATGCATATAAGTTCTGTGGTTTATCTCTCCCCCCCAACCCCCCCACTCTGAGGTTTGTCAGTCTGTATCCCACCTCTATGTCTCTGGATTAATTTTGTTCATCAGTTTGTTTAGTTCATTATATTCCACAAATAAGTGAGATCATGTGATATATGTCTTTCTCTGCTTAGCTTGTTTTGCTTAGCATACTACCCTCCTGGTCCTTCCATGCCATTTCAAAAGATAAAAGATCTTTCTTTCTTACAACTGCATAGTATTCCCATGTGCACATGTACCACAGGTCTTTTATTCACTTATCTACTGATGGACACTTGGGTTGTTTCCAGATCTTAGCTATTGTAAATAGTGCTGCTATGAACATAGGGGTACATATATTCTTTCTTATTAGTGTTTCAGGTTTCTTAGGGTATATTCTTAGAAGTGGAATCACTGGGTCAAATGGCAGTTAGTTCAATTTTTAATTTTTTGAGGTAACACCATAGTGTTTTCCACAATGGCTGCACCAGTTTGCATTCCCACCAGCAGTGTACTAGAGACCCCTTTTCTCCACACCCTCGCCAACACTTGTTGTTTGATGATTTGTTGATGGCGGCCATTCTGACAGGTGTGAGGTGATACCTCACTGTTGTTTTAATTTGCATCTCTCTGATGATTAGTGATGTTGAGCATTTCTTCATATGTCTCTTGGCCATTTGTATGTCCTGTTTTGAGAGGTGTCTATTTATTTCCTCTGCCTATTTTTTAATTGGGTTCTTTGTCTTCCTTTTGTGGAGTTGTCTGATATATTTTGGAAATTAAACCCTTATTTGATGCATCATTGGTGATTATGGAATGGATGGACCTCTTGAGCATCTTCTTCCAGATGCTATTCAATACACTACTTGGTGACATCATCTGAAGCCTAAGCAAGGTTTTTAATGCAGTCATAGATGTTGTAATTCTTTCAGAATTGCATCAGTATCTTCCTCAGTTGCAGCAATAGTCTAGGGAAAGGTCTTCCTGAGGTAGTAAACTTTAAAAGCTGCTATAGCTCTCATCAAAGAGGTGGTATTTGGAGGGAGAAACACCATTTTGATATAGGATGAAGATCACCAATGAAAGGAAGACCTCTGGGAGCATAATCAACAATAAGAAATATCTTGAATGTTATATCATTCTCCAAACAGTATTTCTTCATTTTGCTGACATAGTAATTCAGGAGGTCATTTGGAAGAGAAGCTGGGCTGTCCATGACTTCTTACTGCTCTTGTAGCACATTGGCAATGTGGCTTATTGATGTGCTTGAAGGCCGTAGGGTTCTCATTGTGGCATATCACAAAGGGTTTCAATTTATAGCCTTTATGTAACACTACCCTCAAGCAAGACTATTATCCTGTCCTTAAAAGTCTTGAAACCTGCCATTGATTTGGCCTCCTTATGGATAAAAGTCCTTAACAGAGAAAGAAAGTCAAGCACCTATTTGCAGCATAGGGAAGTTTCATCCACATTGAATATTTGCTCTGGCAAGTAACTTTCCTCCACAATCAGCATATCTAGAGTTTCCAAATATTCTTCAGCTGCCTTCACATCAGCACTCACAGACTCACCACTCACTTACTTTCACATTATGTAATGAATAACGATTCTTGAATCATTTAACACAGAGAGCTAGCAGTAAATTCAGCACTGTAGTCAAGTCCAGTCTTTTCTTTCAATATCATAAACTTTTTGCTTTGGCCATGATCATCATTGTACTGATAGAAATCTGCCTCTGTGGCTGGTCTTCAATCTAGGTCATCAGAAGTTTCTCCATGTCTGATTTATGTTAGATTTATTGCCTTCAATAAGGCAGATCCATTAACAGCTTCCATCATTTTGTTCTGATTCTTCAAGATCTCAACTGTGGTAGAATGAGACATGCCTGACTGGCGAGCAATAAACATCACTGATTACCCACCATTGTAGACCTTAGTCACTTTTAATTTGGTTTTCAGGTCAATCACTTGATGTGGCTTCTTACTGGCAACATTAGCAGTGGATTTTGTACACTTAGGTGCCGTGATGAACAAAACAACATATGATTAAGTCAAGCACAAGAGAAAATGATGCAATCAAGGGACAGAGTAAACATGATGTGTGAAGGTCCTGCCAGCATAACACGGCATACTGTTTTTTAGCAAACTTTCTGTTTAATAAGTAGAAAGAGTATACTTATTCTGTTTAATAAGTATAGTGTGGGCCATGGCCAGTTGGCTGAGTTGGTTGGAACATTGTCCTGTACACCAAAAAGATTGCGGGTTTAATTCTCAGTCAGGGTACACAGCTAGGTTGTGCGTTCGACCCCCTGCCCAGACACGTTCAACCCCCTGCCCGGGAACATTCAACCCCCTGCCCGGCACCTATAGGAGGCAACTGATCGAAGTTTTTCTCTCACATTGATGTTTCTCTATCTCTCTCCCTTCCTATCTCTCTTTCTAAAAATCAATAAAAAGTATATCTGCAGATGAGGGTTTAAAAAAAGTATAGTGTGGTAAATAAACCAGTAACATAGTCATTTATTTATTTTATTTTTTTTATCCTCACCCAAGGACACTTTTGCATCCATCTTCAGATAGAGAGGGAGGGAGAGATGGAGGACGAGAGAGAGAGAAAAACATCAATGCAAGAGAGATACATCAAGTGGTTGCCATCCACAGAACTGCAACCAGGGCCGGGGACAAACTGCAACCAAGGTACATGCCCTTAGCAGAATCCAAACCCGGGATTCTCTGGTCCACGGGCTGACGCTTTAACCACTGAGCCAAACTGGTCAGGGCCATTTATTATCATTATCAAATATTATGTGATATACATAATTGTATGTAGTATACTTTTATATGGCTGGCAGTACAGGTGTGTTTACACCAGCATCACCACAAACACATGGGTAATGCTTTGCACTATGATGTTATGATGTCAGTGGATGACTGGAATTTTTCCAGCCCCACTATAATCTTATGGAACCACTGTCATATATGTAATCAGTCATTGACCAAAACATCATTATGCAGTGCATGGCTGTATAGGTATTCAAAAGATTTGTTTTCACGTAATAGGGATAGATCTGTAAAGCAAAATCTCTAGAATTGGGTTATTTCCACCCAGAAACCAAAAGGCAGAATTGTTTATGTCAAACATCAACCCATTAAGTCCTACAGTTGATTACTCTAATCTAGTTGGTGACTCCATCCTTCCTGAGCGATTTGGAAAGCTGCTACCAGATGGAGAATATTTCCTGTTAAGAGCAATTAAGACATTTTATGTGTGACTATTTAAAACGCATAAGCTAAGACATATGTCTGTCAATTATTTTCTATAAAATGTCTTAAGGACAATTACAAAGAGAAAGGAAGCCCAGCAGCTCTGTTTCTGAGACTCCGCAATTTTATCTGTTTAAAGGTTTAGTTTTCTTATAGGCTTCTAGTGAGAGAAATGTTTGAATACAAGGAATCTCTCCCAAGTAGCTGATTTCACAGGTAAGAAAAGTTAGGTTCAGGAAGCTCAGATAACTTTCAAGGAGTATTTAAATATTGCTTTTCAGTTTTCAGTCCATAGCCAATTCCAAAAGAAAAATAATCTCTCTTAATGCTAAATGTTAAATGCTGTCTTTAAAGAACTTAATTTTAACCTTAATCTGAATATTTTTTCTTGGCAGTACTTTCTCAGTCTTTAGTTATAAAATGGTCATCTATCTACCTGTATTGGATCAATTCTATTATAAAAGAGAGATGCCACTTTCACTTACCTGGCTCAGCGAAATTATGCAAAATAGTATTTACTTAGAAGTCTGTTATCTTTGTGGGCAGAACAGAGTTCAACCATACGCCAGATCTTCCTTTTATTTATCTTTTTCTATTTCCTTTACTCGGGAAAAGTCTCTAAGGAAACATGGTTTTGCTTAGCCTCTTTGACTGTCTTGACTTTCAGTAGGAAAAAAAAAAGCATAACCAGTAACCATGACAACCTTATTTTCTCAGAGCTCCCTGCTGTACCTCATTTGCAATAAACAGGAACCATCATTCTTATTCAATGAAGGCTCTGATGAAAATATTTTAATGGTTTTCAATGCCCCTTGAAGCCCTCCTTCTACAAAGTAATAAGGTTCTCTAAGGATAATCACTGAGTTTTACTAAGAGAATGTTACCTTTTCCATCAGTCCATCAAGCACATAAAGCATATGAGTATAGCCCATGATATTTCTACCTTCTAGGCATTTTCAGCATTTCTACTACAAGTAGACAATTTATCCCAAAGTTCAGGTGAAATTTCTAATATTTGTTAACTAACGATTTCTTTAAATTCTCTCACTCCTCTATATGTACTAAAATATGACTAGTTTATCACTGATGTTTTATTCAAAATAACATAAAATGCCCTAGAAAGTTTAGCATTGACCTGTGGACCGAAGAGTCATGGATTCTATTCCCAGTTAAGGGCAGGTACCTTGGTTTCAGGTTCGATTCCAGCCCTGGTTGGGGTCCTGTGGGAGGCAATCAAACAATGTATCTGTCTCACATTGATATTTCTCTCTCTCTCTCTCTCTCTCTCTCTCTCTCTCTCTTTTCTTCCCTTCCTCCCTCCCATTCTACCTAGAATCAATGGAAAAATATCCTCAGGTGAGGATAAAAAAAAATTAAAAGAAAAACAACAAAACTTTTCAAAGTGGCTTACACAATGACAACTTTCAAACTTCATGATGTCAGGAAGAGCAGAAATGGAGTAAGTTTCAGTTGAGGATTGATCTAGAAAACATTCATGTATTTACATTTTTTTCTTTGCCTTCCCCCTGTATCTGCTTCCTTCTAAGGTTACTCTTACTTAATGACACACAATGTCCATTCTAGGAACTCCACACTTTCTTGTTTGTGTCTGGCATAAAATGGATACATCTTATATAGCTTCTAGAAAAAAAATATCTCTACTCATATTTATCGTCAGTCCTGCATTGCTCTTCTTTCTCAGGATTTCTTTAGCTGTTAAGAATCTTTTGTGGTTCCATATAAATTTTTGGTATGCTGTTTTTCTATTTCTATAAAAAAAAATGCCACTGGAATATTGACAGGAATTGCATCGAATCTATAGATGGCATTGGATAGTTAACATTAAATGGTTAGTTAACATTAATACTTCCAATCTATGAACATAGGATATCTTTCCATTTGTTCATGTCTTCATCAATTTCTTTAATCAAAATCTTATAGTTTTCAGTATACAACTCTTTCATCCTCAGTTAAATTTATTCCTAAGTATTTTATTATTTTTGATGCTATCGTAAGTGGAATTGTTTTCTTTATTTTTCCTAATATTTCATTGTTAGTGTATAGAAATGCAACTGTTTTCTGTATGTAGTCCAGAATTCACACATTGTCACAAATCCTAAACTTTACTAAATTCATTTATTAGGTCTAATAGTTTTTTGGTGGACCTTGAATACATTATGCTTAGTGAAATAAGTTAGACAAAAAAAAAAAAAAAAAGACAAATACTGTATAATATCACTTACATGTGGAATGCAAAAATTCCAAAATCATAGAAATAGAGAGAATGGTGGTTACCAGGGACTGTGGGTGGGGCAAATGAGGAAATATTGGGGTAAGGGTACAAACTTCCAGTTATAAGAAAAGTTGTGGGGATCTAATGTACAACAAGATGATTAGTGTTAATAATACCGGATTATATACTTGTAAGATGCTAGGAGAGTAACTCTTTTTTTTTTTTTATTGATTAATTTTTGTTACAGATGATTCTCCTTTTTCCCCCCACTGATTCCCCCCTCCCCCTTCCCTCCCTGCCCCTTCCCCAGATTGTTGTCCATGTCCACTGTTCATGCAAACATGCGTATAAGTTCTGTGGTTCATCCCTCTCCCACCTCTCCACTCCTTAGGGGATTGTCAGTCTGTACCCCGCTTCCGCGTCACTGGGGCTACCCCATTCCTCAAACTGTTATGTTCATTATATTCCACAAATCAGTGAGATCATATGAAATTTGTCTTTCTCTGTTTGGCTTGTTTCACTTAGGATGATACTTTCCAGGTCCCTCCATGTAGTCTCAAAGGATAAGAGATCTTTCTTTCTTACCGCTGCGTAGTACTCCATTCTGTATATGTACCACAGCTTTTTGATCCATTCGTCTACTGATGGGCACTTGGGCTGTAACTCTTAAATGTTCTCACCACAGCCTGGCCTGTGTCTCGGTGGTTGAGCATCAATCCATGCACCAAGAGGATGCCAGTTGGATTCCCTGTCCGGGCACATTCCTGGGTTGAGGTCTCGATCCCCAGTAGGGGGCTTGCAGGAGGCAGATGATTCATGTTTCTCTCTCATCTGTTTTTCTATCACTCTCCCCTCCTCTCTAACAAATCATTTAAAAATATATGTATATTTTTAAATTACACTTTAACAGGGGACTTAGAAAAATATTTTTCTCTTATTAATTTTTTCATTATTTATTGTTAACAGTATAAAATATAATCCCCATCTACCCCCATTAGCCCCCCTTAACCTAGCCCCTGCCCCACCCCAGACCTTCAACATATTATTGTCTGTGTCCATTGGCTATGCACATATGTCAACATTTTTCCACAAAATAAATTCTGCAAGCAATTAAGATATTTCTTTCTGAAGTTAGGCTTCTATTTATATGAAAGCTATTTGTACAAAGTAATGACGCAGATTATTACTTGACCTGAATTACTTAGAAAAGCTTACTCTTTCTATGAGTTACAAAATTCCATTAAACTTTTGAAGGGCTACCCTGAGGTTTATTCTTCACTTGAAAAGTCTTCTACTTCTACAAACATTCAGTATACATGAGAGCATAAGAGAGGGGTTAGCAAGTGGGTATTAAATTAGTACTGAAATGACATAAATTCGATGATTTCTTTTAGTTTCCATTTCCTTTTTTGAACACTAAGTATGGTCACACAGGCTTACTCACTCTATGCCGGGGTTTCTCCCCTCAGCACTATTGATATGTTGGATGGGACAACTCTGTTGTGGTGGGGGAGGGGACTGTCCTGCATGTTGTAGGATGTTCAGCTGCGTGCCTGAGCTCTGTCCACCAGAAGCCAGTAGCTTTATCAGAGTTGTGACAGGCAAACTTGTCTCCAGACATTGCCAAGCATCCCCTGGGGGACACATTGCCCCAGCTGAGAGCCAGCTCTCCTTGATCAAGGTGGTCTGTCTTTCCCCCTCAACTCAACTGGAGGTATTCTCTCCAAAGTCATCAGTAAAATTTCCGTTGCCACATTAACGGAATTTTCTTGGGCCTTTTCATCTTAATGCTTCTGATTTATCCCAGAGGGCATCTCTAACAAAGTTTCATTTGTGATAATCACCTAGGGGACTGCAATGCTAAAAGATAAGTTTGGGTTAGCCCGTGAATTGGGAACTTTCTTGTAGAATAATGCTGTTTTTCTGCACTTGCGGGAGGTAGCAAGGGTCACATTATATTCAGGTTTAATTTGGGATGTAAAATGCACACTACATCAGAGATAACATTCTACTGATAATGTTCTGTCTGTGTAAGGAGGCCAAATGCGTCTTCCTTACCAAGATGACATGGGTGATCCAAAACTGATTAGAAGCCTGTATTAGGTTTCTATCACTGCTGTAACAAATTACCACAGAATTATTGACTTAAAACGGCACAAATTTATTATCCGGACATTAGAAATCTAAAACCATTCTCATGGGGCTGAATGCAAGGTGTCAGCGGGTCTGCAGGTACCCATGGAGTATTGCCCTTTGCAGGTGGTCAAGAGTGCCTGCCCTTAGCTCGTGCCTCCTTACTCTCAATGGCATCACTCCAACTTGCGTTCCTATGACCCCATCTCCTCTATCACCCCAACTCTACTGTCGCCCTGTTTTCAGGACCCTTGTGGTTACACTGGACTCACCTGGAAAATCTTGTTCACTCTCCCCATCTCAAGATCCTTAATTTAGTCACATCTGGAAAGTTCCTTTTTTCCAGGAAAGTAACGTATTCATAATATCCAGGGATTAGGGTATGGACACGTTTGAGGGACCACTATTCAGTTTACCACAATGCTCCACTCTTCCGCCTGGTCCTCATACACCAGGGGAGAGACGCTCGCTTCTGATACATGACCTTTGGGAGTTATGAACTGCTTATACACAAATTTGTTTCTGAGGGACACAAATGGCCATGAAAAGGATGGAGTGAAGAACAAGGTGCTGCAGCCAGAGTGTGGAGCTATCACAGTACATATTTTTCTTCGAGTGATGTTTTGAGCCTCAACTTACACCCCAGAAATTTCCCTTGAAAACAAGGGAAGGAACAAATATACTAGGGCCTTGGTACAGAAAATGCATGATTCAAAATGAGTCAATAATATAATATTTGACTATTCCCATGTGTCACACTTTGAAACCGGAGGAAGGAGAATAGGAGAGAGATCACTGGGACCGCTCCTGTGATTTTGCGGTTTTCCTTTCCGTCACCAGTAGGTTCTCCACATACTGTGTTCACTCGCAGAGGACTTGGTAATTGCCTTGGTCGCTGGTTCACACTATGAGATCGTGTGTATGTCCCTACGTTTCCAAGTGTGGATTATGTGTATATATGTGTGAGAGAGAGTGTGTGTGCACTTGTGTATTCCATGAGCTCCTGTCATTCATGGGTCCTTAGCATTCATCCTCTGTCAAACTAACGCTAAACTTACCCGTCACTGTCCCAGGCAGCACCTTTCACCCAGTGTGAAAACTACTTTGAACTCATTTTATAACCAAGAAATCTCTCAGAACTGTTTGTCTTAAGTATAATTTCTTAATCATCTGTTCAAGCCTTCCCAGTGTTCTATTCCCTTTGGCCTGACTCAGCACAGTCATCTAGAGGACCTTTCACCTGACATCTCATCTCTTTCCTGTTGTCCTACATGCTGTTTTACTGCGTTGAAGCACATCACCCTCTTTCATCCACCAGTATCATTCCCTGATTATGGAATGAAATCCCAATCCCCAAACCGCACATTTAAAACTCTCCAAAAATCCATTGTGTCTCCCTTTTCTGACAACTGCCTTTCATCACATCAACTAGAAGTCCTTGCCTCACTGGATGTGCTCCACCCCGTCTCTGCTACATGAACCATTTATGCTACTGAGGTAACTTACAAGGTCAGATTGTTAAATCCGACTCTTTAGAACTACAGATTTCACCATGCACCAAACTTGACTAGTAACTGTAAGCACCCAGGAAACGGATGGACTCAGATGAAGCATGGAGAAGTCCGAGACTGCCCGTACAACTCTCGGGTTCCTCCTTTCGTTACTAGTATGTGACTCACATCAGAATGTACATATAAGTTGTCTACGTAATGCACGTGAGCCATCAGTTACACAAAGGCAGCTCTTTCAGTCATAAACATCTGCATTATAGATAACATGGACATTTTCCAGGATGCTATGCCTCCTACGTTAGAAATCATCAGGTTCGGCCTGGCCTGTGTGGCTCAGTGGTTGAGCATTGACCCATGCACCAAGAGGACACCAGTTCAATTCCTGGACAGGGCACATGCCCAGGTTGTGGGCCCGATCCCCAGTGGGGGGCATGCAGGAGGCAGCCAGTTGATGTTCTCTCTCATCGATGTGTCCATTTCTCTCTCCCTCTTCCTTCCTCTCTCTCTAAAATCAATGAATACAAAAAGATTAAAAAACTAAACATCAGGTATATTTTCTATTAGCAGCTTAGAGAGACCATGTATACCCTGACAAAAGCATTCTACAGAAAAGAACTTCCTGTCATTTCTCCACTTGTAAATACTATCTTGAGGTTTGACTAGACTAGCATGTTATACGATTTTTCATGGTCCCTGTCTTTTATTTACTTATTTTGTTTTTGTTAATCCTCACCCGAGGATACTTTTCCACTGATTTTTTTTTTTGACAGAGTGGGAGGGAGGGAGAGAGGGAGACAAACATGGATGTGAGAGAGACAAATAGATAGTTTTTCTCCCACACAACACCAACCGGGGCTAGGAGTAGAACTCGCAGCCAAGGTATGTGCCCTTGATCATGAATCGAACCGGTGGCCCTTCAGTCCATGGGCCAATGCTCAAACCACTGAAACAAAGTAGCCAGGGCATACATGATCCCTGTCTTTTATCTCTTGAGTGTCCCTAGACTAGCTCCTTCTCACCATTTCCTTCCCATCTGTCATCTCTAAAACTTACTTCCTCTGTCTACAGTTTCTCTGCCAATTCCACTACCTATAAATCCCCACTTCAGTCCCAGTTACTCTATGACAGCTCAAATTCATTCTAGGTTATGGTAATATTTTTCCATAAACATAAGCTGTCTTGTTTTTCCCCTTGAATATTTTATTTTATTTTTTATTTTAATTAATTATTTCATTTTTGCTACAGATGTTTCTCCTTGTCCCCCCACTGATTCCACCCTCCCTGTCCTCATCTTTGTTGTCCATGTCCACTGTTCGTACATGCATGCATATAAGTTCTGTATCTCTCCGCAACCACCCCCTCTTCTGGGGATTGTCAGTCTCTACCCCACTTCCATAAGCTATAATTTATTAATATTCATAGACTCTAAGGTGCCACCTATGAAAGGAAGCATCCTGATCAAAATGTGAAAGATAACACGTCTTAGAACCAATGACATGCAGTAGTGCATTCAAACCCACTGGAATGGTCCCCACCACTAAATCAGGCCTCAGGGTGTTTGGCGGAGCCCTAGAATAAATGAAACCAGGACAACAGGGGGGTTATTACGGCCTTTGGCCATTTAATGCAGAAGGGGAAGAGGCAGGGGGCACAAGGGGCACAGGGAGCCCTGAGACCAGTCCCATGCCCTGCCCTCTATGCTGGTCACAGTCAGTGAAGCAGCAGCATGCCCAGCAGCAGGCTGGTGGTGGCCCAGACAATCAGGCTGCCTGAAGGGGTTGGGGCCCTGATACACATTTGGCCATAGCAGCAGGTGAAGATCAGCCTGTAGGTGACACCCTTGTAGGTGACAGACACCTCACGGCCACACAAATTGGATTGCGTGCAGCCTTTGTTGATGACCGGGCGGAAGCCAGGGGCGGTACCTTGGCCCACAAAGCACTCCTTGTGGTCACCACTGGTCTTGGGGAAGCCAGGGCAGTTTGAAGAGTCAGTCGGCTTACAGAAGATGCAGATCTTGTTGCTTGTCGTGCCCTGGGGTGGAGCAATCACAGGAAGTAGTAGCCAGCCAAGGATCATGGTGGTCTGGTAGAGGTGACAGTTTCTGAGCCAGGCCATGGGCTTCTTGGGCCTCCTGGAACTGCTGAATGACACTCCGCTCGCCCCCAAGGCTTTTGCCCCTGGTTCTGGCCTCCCCGGGTCAGCACGTAGAGTGTCCTTGGTCCTCAACGCTCCGTGTCCCTCTCAGGACCTTTGTCTGACCACGGCTCTCGAGTCGCAGGGACTTAGAAGCTTCTTTGGGACAGAGACAAGCCAGTAGCTCCTGCCCCACAAGAGTCTCGGTGGAGCGGAATGCGGTGACCTCACAGACCCCTCAAGGTTCCTACTGGCCGCTCGGAGGGGGAGGTCATAGGTGGGGGAGGGGTGCCACAATCTGAGGGGTTGGTTGGTCGGATGACCCTCCAGGGAGTGAGGACATTGCCACCAAGCCGAGCTAAGAATGCTCGCCCCAACACTTTTGCACCTCGCCTCTAAGTCCTCGGCTCTGCTGGGTGCTTGTTGCTGCATCTGCTGAGTGCCCACGGTGAGCCCATTTTTCAGATGGGCAAACCAAGGCTTAGGTGGAGAAAGTGTGTCCAAGGCCCTAGAGCCAGGGTTAGAGCCCAGCTTTGTTTAATTCCAAAGAGGGCTGTGTGCAAGACCAGTGCTAGATGCTTTAAACAGCAACCGCTGTGATGACAGGACATGGGCGGGCACAGGTCACCACAGCTCACAGGCTTCTAGCGTTGGGCACGTGCCAGGTACCATGCAGGGAGCTGGGCCCATGTGCTCTCATTCCAGTCTTTCTACATATGAGCTCTGTCTCTCAGATGAGCAAACGGGCACACAGACCAGGCACAGCCAGAGCCTGGCACACAGCAAGTGCTTAATAAATGTGTCATTAGAGGAAGCAGCTGAGTCTCAAAACAGCCCCCGCACGTGGCAGATAATGAACCCCATCTCGTTCCAGAGGGTGATACTGAGGCATCCCTCAGTGGGAACAGTCACAGCTCAGGTTTAAACCCAAGTCTGAGTCCAGATGATAATTTAAGAATCTTAACGTGTTTTCCTCATGGGGTAGGTACCTTGGTGGTCCCCATTCTACAGAGGGGTATGTAGAGGCCAGAGTGTGGCAGGATTTTCTTTTCTAAAAAATTATTGTTGACAGTGTTACATATATCCCCCAATTTCTCCCCCCTAATCCTCCTCCTGCCAGCCCCTGCCCCACCCTGGTCTTCCCCACACTATTATCTGTGTCCATTTGTTATGCATGTATGTATATAAATTCTTTGGTTAATCTCTTCCCACCCCCATCCTTCCCTCTGAGATCTGTCAGTCTGTTCCATGCCTCTGCCTCTGGACCTATTTAGTTTCTCAGTTTATAATGTTCATTAGATTCCACTTCTAAGTGAGATCATGTGATATTTGTCTTGCTCTGACTGGTTTATTTTACTCTGCATAATATTGTCCAGGTCCATTTATGCTGTCACAAAGAGTAAGAAATCCTTCCTTTTTTTACAGCCACAGAGTATTCCATTTTGTACATGTACCACAGCTTTTTTATCCACTCATCTACTGATGGGTACTTGAGCTGTATCCAGATCTTGGCTATTGTAAATAGTGCTGCTATGATCATAAGGGTGTATATATTCTTTTTTTATTGCTGTCTCAGGATTCTTAGGATATATTCCCAGAAGTGGAATCACTAGGTCAAACCACAGTTCCATTTTTAATTTTTTTGAGGAAACTCCACACTGTTTCCAGTGGCTACACTAGTCTGCATTTCCACCAGCAATGTAGTAGGATTCCCTTATCTTTATATCCTTTGCAGCAAGTGTTGTTTGATAATTTGTTGATGGTGGCCATTCTGACAGGTGTGAGGTGATACCTCATTGTCGTTTTAATTTGTATCTCTCTGATGATTAGTGACTTTTAGCATTTTTTCATGTGTCTATTGGCTATCTGTATGTCCTCTTTGGAGAAGTGTCTTTTCAGGTCCTTTGCCCATTTTTTATTGGACTGTTTATCTTCTTTTTGTTGACTTGTATGATTTCTTTATATATTTTGGAAATTAATCTCTTTTCAGATGTATCCTTGGTGTATACATTTTACAATAAAGTGTGTTCCCTTTTTATTTTGAGGATGGTTTCCTTTGCTGTGCAGAAACTTTTTAGTTTGATATAGTCCCATTTGTTTTTTTGTTCCTTTGTTTATCTTGCCCTAGTTGATGCATCAGTGAAAATTCTACTATTTGAGATGTCTCAGATTTTACTGCTTATATTTTCTTCTAGGATTTTTATGGTTTTGTGCCTTACCTTTAAGTCTTAGCCACAGTGATCAGACAGGAAGAAAAAAATCAAAGGCATCCAAATTTGAAAGGAGGAAATAAATCTGTCATTATTCGCAAATGACATAATATTGTACATTGAAAGACCTAAAGACTCTACGAAGAAACTATTAGATTTATCAAATGAATTTGGGGAAGTAGAAGTATACAAAACTAATATCCAGAATTCTATGGCACTCCTATACACTAATAATGAACTCTCAGAAAGAGAAACAAACAAAAAATCCCACTTACCACTGCAGCCAAAAAATAATAATAATAAGTTACTTAGGAATAAACTTTACTAAGGAAGTAAAATACTGACACTCATTAAATCACAGAATGTTGAAAAAAGAGATAGGGGAAGATACAAATAAGTGGAAGCATATGCTGTGTTCATGGATTGGAAGAATTAACATCATTAAAAGGTCCATAATACCCAAAGCAATCTATAAATTCAATACAATTTTTATTAAAATATCAATGATATATTTCACAGATCTAGAAGAAATATTCCAAAAATTTGTATGGAACCAAAAAATACTCCAAATAGCCACTGCAATTTGAGAAAAAAGAATAAAGTTGAAGGGGTCACAATTCCAGATATCAAATTATACTATAAAGTCATTGTAATCAAAACAGCCTGGTACTGGCACAAGAACAGGCATACAGATCAATAGAACAAAACAGAGACTCCAGAAATTGACCCAAGCCATTGCACTCAATTAATATTTGACAAAGGAGGCAAGAGCATACAATGGAGTAAAGACAGTCTCTTCAATAAGTGGTGCTAGGAAAAATGAACAGCTACATGCAAAAAAAAGAAAAAAGAAACTGACCACCAACTTACACTATACACAAGAATAAACTAAAAATAGATAAAAGACTTAAATGAAAGTTACACCCTGCATTCTTAGAGGTTCATCTCCAATATTGGTTTTATTCTTATAATATTGATGTTCTTATTATTATTCTAATATTGGCATTATTCTTATGGGTTCATCTCTAATATTGGTGTTTACCTGTGCTCTTTTTTTTTTTTTTTATCCTCACCCGAGGACATTTTTGCTTTTATCTTCAGATACAGCAGGAGGGAGAGAGGGAGGAAGAGAGAGAGAGAAACATCGATGTGAGAGAGACACATCAACTGGTTGCCACCCACACGACCCTAACCAGGGGGCCGGGGACAAACTGCAACCAAGTTACGTGCCCTTAGTGGGAACCAAACCCAAGTCTCTCTGGTCCACGGGCTGGTGCTGTAACCACTTAGCCAAACCAGGCAGGGCCCACCTGTGCTCTTAAAGTCCCTTTGTCTCCCTTCTTCTCCCACTCTGCAGTTCTATATGGACTCTGTAGCTTTCCCTATTTTGCTTCTATGTCCTGTTCCAAAAGTCCTCCCTAGCCTGTGCTGCCGCTTTCAGCCCTCACTTGCTGTGATCCCTCAAATGTTCTGGATAATAGTTTCCTTTCCAGACATTGTCTTTGGCTGTCCAAGTGGAGGGCTGTCCACTTTACCCTCTCTCCTGCTTTGCTCCAGTAGCTCCAATCCGGGGCCATATTTTTAATAATCTTACACTTAAAATGACTACAGTCCTCAATATTGGCTCTTAGTAGCCTTGGAAGCAAAATGCAAAGGAAAGAGAAGACAACTGCACAGAAGTGTAAATCAAACAAATGCAGTCATGTTGGTGTGCACTGAGTTTAGTTCATTAGCTTCTGCTCACTACCATGTCAGCTGGAAACTGTATAAACTTCTTTAAAAGACAACTGCAAGCCTATAAAACACTAGGCATTAATGTGAAGTGAGAGCACATTTAATGGAGATACTCATAATATTCTCCCCATACCAGAGTCTTTGAGAGTACACACACACACACACACACACACACAGAGAGAGAGAGAGAGAGAGAGAGAGAGAGAGAGAGAGAGAGAGAACAGAGCACTTTATTTTTAGGGATTGTTATTGGAAAGTCCTTCAACTCTATGATTTGAACTTTTTCACCAGAGATATTTTTGGTTTTTTAAAAAAAAACTGAAGTCAAATATTTCTTTTTAATGCTAAAATTTTCCAAAAGACTAAGCCTTTTCAAGTACAAATTTCATTAGGGACCAACAAGAAACTGAGCACATATTTCACTGAAATTTTCTCCTTCCCACTGAGACTACGAGGAAAAACTAGGTTGAAAACAAACACTTAGAAAATCAGGTAGCTTGGAAGATGTACTCTAAAGCTTTGCTCATGGAGTTGAGACAAATTTGTCAATATCTGGTTAATTATATTAAAAATTAGCAATCTTGATGTGGGGACCAACATTCACAAAATACTATGTACTTAGGGTATCAGTAAAGCAGGCCCTATGAAGATATTTATTGAAAAAAACCCACACATATTGTATATCAAAGAAAGCCTTAAAGTACTTGTTATTATAAGAAAAATCAGAACTTTATATCATTTAATGTTGTTTTTATTGAGGAGCAGTGGCCATAAAGCTTTTTAGGGATAGGGTCTCCAATAGTCTTAATCCAGCCTGCATGCATGTGAGCACACACACACCTGAGCTAAGCAAAATTCACACCTTCAATTTTTGATTCATAAGAATTTAAAATAAAAGTCATCCAATTAAAAAAATCACATTTCAATTTTTTTTCTGGTCCAAATGCAATATTACTCAATTAAAAAAATAAACACAGCTTTGTGGGAACACTTCTGTTACATGAAGAAATTGATATTATAGTTTGCTTTATTAACAGTTTTAATCCGATTGGGTATTTGAGATCATGGTTTCAAATTGCTTTTATGAGATTTTCTTCAAAAACATAAAGCCATGATAGGAACCAGGTTATTACTGGCTAGTTTAAGAAGAGAGATGAAAATTTCAAGAGGTGAACTGCCTGAGTGAAATTCAGACTTGTAGGCCCATACCCTAACCAGGATTACAAAGCACATTCTCAGAAGTTGAAACATTTACAAATATTATCAGTGCATAAAAATAGTGACTGTCTGATATCAGAGGTAGAATCCAAAAGAAAACCTCCCAAGGGACTATATTGGAAGAGTATGAAATGAATATTCAAGTACCTTTATGTTGTGTTATCATGACATTTAAAATTTTCAGTCTTCAAAGTATTCTCACAAAGGAATAGAGAATCCAGTGGTCCAGGATCAACTATCTGAATTAATTTTTTAACACTTTTATTTATTTGTTTTTAATTTTTTTATCCTCACTTGAGGACATTTTTGCATTCATCTTCAGATAGAGCGGGAGGGAGAGAGGGAGGAAGAGAGAGAAAAAAACATCAATGTGAGAGAGACACATTGAGTGGTTGCCACCCACAAGACCCCAACCAGGGCTGGGGACAAACTGTAACCAAGGTACGTGCCCTTAGCGGGAACCAAACCCAGAACTCTCCATTCCACAGGCCGATGCTCTAATCGATGAGCCAAACAGGCCAGGGCTGAATTAATTTTTACTGATGGCTTTCCCATATAAAGGAATCTGGCAAATTACTAAAAACAAAACGATTCTGTTTACCCATCAATATCAGTAGTCGCATCTGATAGTGATTTGTGTTTCATTACAGGAAAAGAGCTTCTAGAATATCCATCTGATTAAGTTTGAAAATATAATTGTTCTCTTTTCTTTTTTGGTTTGATACATGACAACAATAGGGTCAGAAGCAACAGTCATTTTCAATAAGTATTTTAAGACAATAATGGAGACAGACCTGGAAGGGACTTCTGAAAAATTCCTAGATAATAGTGTTTAGTATTTCATGGCTCTATGAAAGTTATACTAACTTGAGATTTACTTGTATTTCTTATGTATACACCAAAGCAATAAATACTAAAATTCTGGGAGAAGTATATGAAAAAGTTATGGTACATTCAATCCAATTTTTCTCTCTGACAGCAGCACTAATAAGCATGTGTATTATTTTAAATGAATGAATACCTCAGATATTCACCCTTATATACTCAAATATCTCCATTTATTTATATGTCCTTCATTAGAATATACAGTCACCAGATAACAGTTACATATTCCAAAGCCTTCTCTCCATTATTTTGTAATCCTCTTAAATCATTAGTTCCTTTTATAATGTTTAAAATGAAAATAATAGGGTCTGGAAAAAGTTACCTTGCATTTCACTCCATGTTCCTGACAGATGTGCCTTCTTTTCCATGTGAAAAATATTCCCCTTCTCTTTATTTTTCTCTCCCAAAATGGCTCTCCCCATTCCATCTCTTTACTAACAGGATGTTCCTATAATTTAAAAGAGGAATGGAAGATGATTTGGCTTTGGATGTGGGCACACAATACAATATACTGATCATGTATCATAGAAATGCACACTTGAAACCTATATGATCCTATTAACCAATGTTAACCCAATAAATTTAGTTAAAACAAACAAACAAACAACAACAACAACAACGAGGAATGACTAAGCCTAGTGACCTAGGAGCAGCTAGCTGGTTCTAAAAGTGTAGGACTGTCAAGAGAAAGAAAAGAGCCCTATCTTTTCCTTTCACATTTTCCTCTACTATTTAAGTGCCTCCTCTTTTTTATTTATTTATTTTATTTTTTACCTTCACCTGAGGACATTTTTCCATTTTTGTTCAGATAGAGTGGGAGGGACATAGAGGAAGAGACAGAGAAAAAAACATTGACATGTAAGGGACACATCAGTGGCTGCCTCCCGCAGGACCCCAACCCAGGCCAGGGATGAATCATAACCGAGGTACATGCCCTTGACCGGAATCGAACCTGCAACTCATTGGTCTGCTGGCTGACGCTCTAACCTCTGAGCCAAACTGGCCAGGGCTAAATGTCTCCTCTTTTTAATTTCCCTGTCCAGATGAAATACTAGATAGTGCTTCTTTTTACTCCATTTCTGCTTCTGTTGCCTAGTGCTTCAACTTCAACTGAGGTCAAAGAGATGAATGCCCAGGCTATTAATCTAGTATAGGGAGCAGCAAGTCCCCTCTCTAATGATGATGTATAATAACTATGACTTAAGAGGAAATCTTCTACTTTGTGCTTTATTAACTATAGTTCATCTTTTATAGTTACCAAACTTAGTCCAACTTAGAAATGTATCAATATTTCTTTTCTTCCTATTATCTCCTCTTCCTTTTAACTAATGTGGAAAACACTTAAAATAATTAACTGTTGGAAATTGACTTTGAGCATTTCTAGTTGCTTTTAAGGCCCAATTCTATCTCCAAATGCATGATTCTTCTTAAGGCATAGGCCTGCGGACCTGACTGAAATGAACAGCATAGAGCATTATTCTAGAAGTCCACCAGTCTATATACTCCGGGAAAAGAGAAACCATCTCAGTCTCATTCACTGTTATATTCCCAGGGCCTAGTACTGTTCAGACACTTGATATATCTCTGTTGAGAGAATAAATGAATATCTTTCTCCAAAAAGACATCAAATAATTATTCCAAATAGTGTTTGTCTTTCTAATCTCACTCCACAGAACTAAATGAAGAAGTTACTTAAACTGAAGTGATGTTTTATAATAAACTCTGAGGAGTAGGACATTCACAGGAGATTCTGTGTGATCACATTATTATTATTGTTATTGTTATAAATGATGTTGTTGTGATGCAAAGTTATTCCTCTTCCATCTAAATCATAACCTACATCAAAATATTAGAGAATAGTCTCTAAAAAAAGCTGTTGTTTGTTTATTATTGGTGTTCTATATATAAACAATATACAATCTCCACTTCATTGTGGGGGTAGAGTATTATTAGTGCTCTGATTTCAATGGATGTTTAGTTCTTGGGTACATATTTCTAAGAGCTTTCTAGTTACTTATTGTGGAGAGTAAATTATATATAATTATATCCATAAGCATTTACTGACCATCACTTATGTGTAGAATAATGTTCTAGGTCCTGTTGAATTCATCCAATGATAAGGAAAGAAAGAAATTAGTCATCAAAGTAAGCAAAGAAAGAGAAAACCAATTTATCCACAATGAAAACCACTCTACCTTCTTTAATACTTTTTGCCCTATTTTTATTCAAACTCATCTTTGTAATAGTTCAAAAACTTTTATGAAGGGGAAAAATGGAAAAGTTTACTATTATTCAGCTGGAGTATGCAAGCATGTTTGTGTTCATGGAATAACTACCTGTAATTTTAGGTAAGTTTAAACTACTCATTATTCTATCATTTTAGTTCTTTTGTTCCTTCCAAAGGGCTTTGATGTGACCATATTCTGGAATTACTTTCTGTCTTATCAGGAAACACTGGCAACTTCCTCATTCAGACAGAAGTCCTCATTGCTGGTTCATTTTCATGGACCTGGTTACCCTCCTGAGGTTTTCCCCAGCTTGAGCTCTAGCTGTCAGATGGCCCAAATTTGACTGGACTTCCTTTAAATTTTGTTACATTACAAAGTCTAGCATGAGGTTAGCTCAGTCTCAAATATATAAAAATGGTTTGGCTTCTATAGTTCTGCTGTCTGAGACAGGGCTAGTTTGATGGGAATACAACCTATCTGAGCAGGCACACAGGACCACACACTCAGGCCTTTTGTCTTTAAACTTCAGTTTCATAAATAAAGTTCAATGGGACAGTGAAACATGCTTATGAACAGAGAGGATATGTGGAAGAAAGGGAAAAAAAACTTTATATTTTAGTATCTTTATGGAACTTCCTTTGTGCTTTGTGAAAACGAGGCCCTGCATTTTCATTTTCAACTGGCCTCTTTTAAGTAGGTAGCCAGTCTTGCTCTGAGGAAAAATATCTTAAAGTAGAGTACAAACTACAATTTCTCCTAAAAATATCAAACACAAAAACCTCTAGAGAACATAATTTTCAAAACTGTCTTTGAATACCCTCAAAAAAGGTTTGGTATAGTGAATCTTGATGATAGAAACAGTACCTATCTAGTAAAGCAATTCAATTATCACAGGCTGTATTAATTACCATAATAAACTCCACTCCAATAGGACTCTAGGTAGACAAGTCTTCCAGCCTCAGGCCTCTCCTCATTAAATTGCAATTAGCATGATAAATGGGAAGTATGATTTTGCTGCAGCCAGTATTAGTCCTACTTACCAAGAGGTGACAGGGGAAGCCATCAGAGATAAGAATTAAAGATATTTAAATAAAAAAGACAATGGTAGACTTCCCTGTCATCTGGCCAACATCTGCATGCAGGTATACTTTATACATTTCTGCTGCAATTGATGAAGACCTCAAATAAGTACCAATGTTAATATCAGTTAATGCAATCTGGTGACTAAATGCAGTGTGTCCTTGGAAGGTCATCATATCCATGAGAATTCAAGATAACTACAATCTTAACAAAGAATTAACTGTAAATCTTACTAAATAAGATGGTTGTCATGGATGGCCTCTAAAATATTGTTCACTCTTAGTCAGGTGATAACATATTTTACACTGGCCAAGGGTATAGCTTCAACAGCACTGCAGAAGAAGACTTTATTGTATATTGCTTTTTTGAAACCTAAGCAAAGGCAAACTACACATTTGATTTTAATCTGTGACAATATACTATAACTCCAGAAATCAGATTCCAGGAGAATACCTCCACCCTTGTAGCAAAGTCACTTTTTTTTTTTTGCATATTCACTTTTAATCTGAGTTTCTTTACATTTGTTCCTGTTCCCTAATAGCAAATATTTCCGAAGATAAAACATTTTGAAAATTGCCATTTTAATGAATGAATGCTCAGGTGAAGGATACCTTATTCAAAATACCATATCCAGTTCTGTTAGCACTTTAAATTATTATTTTTTCTTTATTGATTTTAGAGAAAGAGGAAGGGAGAGGGAGATACAAACATTGATGAGAGAGAACATCGATTGGCCACCTCCTGCATGCCCCCCACTGGGGATTTGGCCCACAACCTGGGCATGTGCCCTGACCTGGAATAGAATTGGCAATCTTTTAGTGCATGAGTCGATGCTCAACCACTGAGCCACACTGGCCAGGCCACTTTAAATTGTTTTTAAAAGTACCATTTACTGCCTGGCCAGTGTGGTACAGTGGATTGAGCATCGTCCCATGGACTGAGAAGTCCCAGTTCGATTTCTAGTCAGGGCACATCCTCAGGTTGCAGGCTCCACCCCCAGTAGGGGGCGTGCAGGAGGCAGCCAATCAATGTTTCTCTCTCACATCAATGTTTCTATCTCTCCCTTCCTCTCTTGCTAAAAAAAATCAATCAAAACCTTTTTAAAAAATAAATAAAAGTACCATCTGCTATATTTGATTTTAATTGGTCAGTGCTAGAAAGAGAGGTTGTTTTCCCTCTGTTCTCATCCAAACATTTGATAAACAATAACCAAGGATGTGAAATATCTATACAATGAAAAATGTAGGATATTGAAGAAATAAACTGAAGAAGACTCAAACATAGCCTGTGTTCATGGATCAGAAGAGCTAATACTGTTAAAATGTCCATACCACCCATAGCCATCTATAGATTCAATGCAATCCCTATCAAAACCTTAATGTCATTTTTAACAAAACTAGAAAAAACAATCCAAAAATTTGTAAGAAACTACATAAGACCCAAATAGCCCCCAAAAAAAATCTGGAGAAAAAAGAAAGCTAGTGGCCTAACACTCCAGATTTCTTTTTTTTTTTTTTCTTTCTTTTGGACAAAGGAGCCAAAAACAGAATGGAGAAAGTCTCTTTAATAAATGGTACAAGGAAAATTGGAAAGCCACATGCAAAAATTGAAACTAGACTGCTACCTATCACCATACACAAAAATTAACTCAAAATGGATGAAAGATTTGAACATAAGAACTGAAACAATAAGATGCATGGAAGAAAACATAGGTACTAAACTTACGGACTTATATCTTAAAGGGGTCTTTCGGAACTTGATACCAAAGGCAAGGAAAGAATTAGCAAAAATAAATGACCAGGAGTATATCAAACTAAAAAGCCTCTACACAACAAAAGAAACCATCAACAAAACAAAAATGTAAACAACTAAATGGAAGACAATATTTGCAAGTGATACCTACAATAAGGGGCTAACATCCAAAAAATATTAAAAACTTTTACAACTTTACAAAAGAAAAACCATCTGATTTTTAAAATGGGCAGAGGACCAGAACAGATACTTTTCCAAGGCAGGTATACAGATGGCCAACAGATACATGAAAAAAAAATTATCAGCATTACTATCTATAAGGGAAATACAAATCAAAATCACAATAAGATACCACTTCACACATATTAGAATGTCTGTTCTCAGTAAGACAAGAAATAACTAGTGTCAGAGAGGTTGTGGAGAAAAGGGAATGCTCTTACACTGCTGATGGGAATGTAAATTGGTACAGCCACTATGGCAAACATATTCATTTTGTCATTAAATCCTGGAAAACTATATGGAGGTGCATCCAAAAATTAAGAATAGAGCTACCATATGAACCAGCAATCCCTCTTCTGGGTATCTACCAGATTTCAAACTATATTAAAAAGCTATAGTAATCCAACAGCATGGTACTGACATTAAAATAGAAACATAGCACTGGTCAGAGTTTCTCAGTGGTTAGAGCACCGACCCTTGCTCTGAAGGGTCATGAGTTCCATTCCCAGTCAAAGGCACATACTTGTGTTACAGGTTCAATCCCTGGCCCCAGTCAGGGTGCGTGCAGGAGGCAATCAATCATTGTATCTCTCTCACCTCTCTCTCTCTCTCTCTCTCTCTCCCCCCCCTTCCACTCTCTCAAAAAAAAAAAAAAAAAAAATCAGTGGGAAAATGTCTTTGGGTGAGGATTAACAAACAAACAAAACAGAAACGTAGATCAATGGAAGACAATTAAAAGCCCAGAAAAAAAATCTATGCATATATGGTCAACTAATATTTGACAAGGGAGCCAAGAATACACAATGGCAAAAGGATGGTCTCTGAAATAAATAGTGCTGAGAAAAGTGGATACCATGCAGAAGAATAAAATAGAACCCTATCTATGCCACTCCCCAAAATTAACTCAAAATAGGATAAGGACTTAAATGTAGTCTGAAACCATAAAATTCCTAGAAAAAAACTTAGGGGAAAAGTCCCTCAATATTGGTCTTGACAATGGCAATGGCTTTTTGAATATGACACCAAAACACAAGCAACATAAACAAAATTCACCAAGTAACTATATCAAACTAAAAAAATTCTGCACAGCAAAGGAAATAATTAACAAAATTAAAAGACAGGATGCAGATGGGAGAAAATATTTACAGACCATATATCTGGTAAGTAGTTAATATCCAAAATATATAAGGAACTCATGCAACTCAATTGCAAAACAACAATGTGATTTATAAATGGGCAAAGGACATGAATAAACATTTTTGGGGGGTACATACCCCTAGTGGGAACCAAACCCAAGACTCTCTGATCCACAGGCCGATGCTCCAACCTCTGAGCCAAACCAGCAAGGGTAAATAGACATTTTTCTAAATAAGATATACAAATAGCCAACAAGTACAGGAAAAGGTGTTCAACATCACTAATCATCAGAGAAATGTAAATCAAAACCACAGTGAGATATCACCTCCTCCTCTTAGAATAGCTGTGGTCAAAAAAGTAAAAGAAAAGTGCTGGTAAGGATGTAAAGAAAAGGGGGCCCTTATGCACTGTTGATGGAAATATAAACTGGTGCAGCCACTATGGAAAACAGTATGTAGGTTTCTAGAAATTAGAAACAGAACTACCATACAGTCCAGCAATCCCACTGCTGGGTATTTGTCCAAAGGAAATGAAAACAGAATTTCAAAGATATATCTGCACTCCCAAGTTCAATGCAGTATGATTCACAATAGCTAAAATATAGAAATGACTCAAGTTTCCATCAACAGATAAATGGATTAAATGTAGTATATATTTACAGTGGGATATTACTCAGCCATAAGAAAGAAGGAACAACACAGATGGATCTTGAGGGCATTATGAAAAGTGAAATAAGTCAGACAGAGAAAGACAAATACTGTATGATCTCAATTATGTGCGGAATCTAAAAACATTAAACTAATAGAAACAGGGAGTAGAATGATTGTTGCCAGCAGCTGACAGGTGAGGGAAATGAGGAGATGTTGGTCAAAGGGTACACACTTTCAATTATAAGATGAATAAGTTCCCAGGACCTAAGATACAGCCTGATGAATATAATTGACAATACTGAACTGTGCATTTAAAAGTTGCCATGAGAGTGGAGTGTTAATGTTCTCACCATAACAACAAAAACAAAATTGTAATTATGTGAGGTGACAGGACTGGTAACTAACCCTACTGTGCTAAACATTTCATAGTTTATACATGTATCAAACCATCACACTTGTACACCTTAAACATACACAATGTTATATGTCAATTATATATCAATAAATCTGGGGAAAAATATAAATTAAAAAGATTCCGTCCCCAAATGGAGATGACTGTCTTGGGTTTGGTTGTATTGATTAACCATTAAAGTTCATTCTAGATGTAATAAAAATTAAAAATATATTATTCAGATTTTCATGTTCTCTAAAACACCCCCCCCCCACACACACACACACACAATGTCAGCACTGTCATGTCTTGCATATGACCCCAAGGTCTGTATATTCGGCCCTGATATTCATTTCTGGAATCTACATCCAGCTCCAAACTCTGGACCAATGACTCCATTTGCATATGCTAGAAAAAAATGCCCACTATTGTATGTCAACTGTAATTTAAAAATTAAAAAAATATTTAAAGTTTAAAAAAAACACCCAAGCGATTCTTTATTCTCATAGTTGATCAAAGACCAGCATGCTGAGAATCATCTTAATTGCAAGGCGAGGGGGGTGGAGATAAACCAGACTTATATGCATATATGCTTAACCCATGGACACAGACAATCCTGTGGTGAGGCCTGGAGGGGGCGGCAGGAGCGGGCAGGAGGGGACCATTGGGAGGAAAAAGGGGTGACATGTTATATTTTTAAAAATAAATATACATTTAAAAAATTATATTCATTTTGTCATTAAATCCTGTCAATATTGCCTCTGCCAAGTCTATCAAATTCTCCTCTTTATTTTATTTTTTATTTTTTAAATTAACTAATGTACTTATTTTTGTTACAGATGTTTCTCCTTTTTCCCCCATTGACACCGTACTCCACCTCCTTCCCCACCCTCTCCCCAGCTTTGTTGTCCATGTCCACTGGCTATGCATATATATATATAAGTTCTGTGGTTTATCTCTCCCCCACACCCCCTCTTCTGAGGATTGTCAGTCTGTACCCCACTTCCACGTCTCTGGGACTACCCTGTTCTTCAGACTGTTATGTTCATTATGTTCCACAAATAAGTATGATCATATACTTGTCTTTCTCTGTTTGGCTTGTTTTGCTTAGGATGATACTTTCCAGGTCCCTCCATGTCATCTCAAAGGATAAGAGATCTTTCTTTCATACAGCTGCATAGTACTCCATTGTGTATATGTACCACAGCTTTCTTATCCATTCATCTACTGATGGGCTTTTGGGCTGTTTCCAGATCTTAGCTATTGTAAATAGTGCTACTACAAACATGGGGGTACATGTATTCTTTCTGGTTGGTGTTTCAGGCTTCTTAGGATATATTCCTAGAAGTGGGATCACTGGGTCAAATGGAAGTTCAATTTTTATTTTTTGAGGTTACACCATATTGTTTTCCATAGTGGCTGCAACAGTCTGTATTCCCACCAGCACTGTACTAGAGTCCCCTTTTCTCCACACCCTCACCAACACTTGTTGTTTGATGATTTGTTGACGGCGGCCATTCTGACAGGTATGAGGTGATACCTCATTGTTGTTTTAATTTGCATCATTCTGATGATTAGTGATATTGGGCATTTCTTCATATGTTTCTTAGCCATTTGTATGTCCTGTTTGGAGAGGTGTCTATTTTGTTCCTCTGCCTATTTTTTAATTGGATTCTTTGTCTTCCTTTTGTTGAGTTGTATGAGCACTCTATATGTATTGGAAATTAACCCCTTAGCTGATATATCATTGGCAATTATGCTCTCCCATACAGTGGTTAGCCTTTCCGTTCTCATGATTATATCTTTTGCAGTGCAGAAGCTTTTGAGTTTGATGTAGTCCCATGTGTTCATTTTCTACATTGTTTCTATTGCCTTAGGTGATGTGTCAGTAAAAATTCTGCGTATGATGTCTGAAATTTTGTTGCCTACAGTTTCTTCTAGGATTTTTATGGATTCATGAGTCACATTTAAGTCTTTTATCCATTTTGAGTTTATTCTCGTGTAGGGTGTAAGTTGATGGTCTAGTTTCATTTTTCTGCAAGTAGCTGTCCAATTTTCCCAGCACCATTTAATAAAGAGGCTGTCCTTACTCCACTGTATGCTCTTGCTGCCTTTGTAAAATATTAATTGAGCATATTCCCATGGGTCCATTTCTGGGATCTCTGTTCTGTTCCACTGGTCTATATGCCTGTTCTTGTGCCAGTACCAGGCTGTTTTGATTATAGTGGCTTTGTAGTATAACCTGAAATCTGGTATTGTGATCCCTCCAACTTTGATCTTCCTTTTCAGGATTGCTGTGGCTATTCGAGGCCTTTTTTGGTTCCATATGAACTTTTGAAATAACTGTTCTAAATCTGTGAAGTATGCCGTAGGTATTTTGATGGGGAATGGATTGAATCTGTAGATTTCTTTGGGTAATATGAACATTTTAATGATGTTAATTCTCCTAATCCATGAACAGGGTATGTGCGTCCACTTTTTTATATCTTCCTCTATTTCTTTTTTCAAAGAACTGTAGTTTTCTGTGAATAGGTCCTTTATTTCTTTGGTTAAGTTTATCCCTAGGTATCTTAATTTTTTTTGCCACAATGGTAAATGGGATTGTTTTCTTAGTTTCTCTTTCTGTGAGTTGATCATTGGTGTAGAAGAATGCCATCAATTTCTTGATGTTAATTTTGTATCCTGCTACTTTGCCAAATTCATTTATTAAGTCTAGTAAACTCTTGATGGAGTCTTTGGGGTTTTCTATGTATAGTATCATGTCATCTGCAAATAATGACAATTTCACTTCCTCCTTTCCAATTTGGATCCCTTTTATTTTTTCTTCCTGTCTGATTGCTGTGGCTAAGACTTCCAGTACTATGTTAAATAAGAGTGGTGAAAGTGGGCATCCTTGCCTTCTTCCTGTTCTTAATGGAAATGCTTTTAGTGTTTGCCCATTGAGTATGATGTTGGCTATAGGTCTGTCATACATGGCCTTTATTATGTCTAGATATGATCCCTCTATTCTCACACTGCTGAGCGTTTTTTTCAGAAATGGATCCTGGATTTTGTCGAAGGCTTTTTCGGCATCTATTGATATTATCATGTGGTTTTTATTCTTCATTTTATTTATGTGGTGTATCACATTTATTGATTTGTGAATATTGTACCAGCCTTGCATCCCTGGGATGAATCCCACTAGGTAATGGTGGATAATTTTTTTGGTGTATTGCTGGATCTGATTTGCTAGTATTTTGTTCAGGATTTTGGCATCTATGTTCATCAGGGATATTGGCCTGTAGTTTTCTTTCTTTACAGTGTCTTTTTCTGGTTTTGGAATTAGAATTATGCTGGCTTCATAAAACGAGTTTGGAAGTCTTCCTTCTTCTTGAATATTTTGAAATAGTTTGAGGAGAATGGGTATTAGTTCTTCTTTGAATGTTTGGTAAAACTCCCCCGTGAAGCCATCTGGGCCTGGGCTTTTGTTTGCTGGGAGAGTCTTGATTACATCTTCAATTTCTTCTGTTGTTATTGGTCTGTTCAAGTTTTCTATCTCTTCCTGGTCCAGTTTTAGGAGACTATATGTTTCTAGAAATTTGGCCATTTCGCTTAGATTGTCGAATTTTTGCCATATAATTGTTCATAGTAGTTGTTAATGATCTTTTGTATTTCTGTGGTGTCAGTTGTTATCTCTCTTCTTTCATTTCTGATGTTATGTATTTGGGTTCTCGCTCTTTGTTTCTTGGTGAGTCTAGCTAAGGATCCATCAATCTTTTTTATCTTTTCGAAAAACCAGCTCTTTGTTTTATTGATCCTTTGAATTGTTTTCATTTGGTCTCTATGTCATTTATTTCTGCTCTGATATTTACTATTTCCTTCCTTCTACTTGCTCTGGGTTTTTTTTGTTTGTTTGTTTGTTTGCTCTCTAGTTCTTTAAGTTGTGAGGTTAGATAATCTATTAGAGATTTTTCTTGTTTTTTGAGGTAGGCCTGTAGTGCTATGAACTTCCCTCTCAGAACTGCTTTCACTGCATCCCATAGATTTTGTGTTGTTGTGTGTTCATTTTCATTGGTTTCCAGGAAGTTTTTGATTTCTTCCTTGATCTCCTTGATGACCCATTCATTGTTTAATCACATGCTATTTAGCTTCCATGTGTTCAAATGTCTTTGTATGTTCTTCTTGCAATTGATTTCTAGTTTCATGCCATTGTGATCTGAGAAGATGCTTGAAATGATTTCAATCTTCTTGAACTTGTAGAGACTTAGTTTGTACCCTAACATGTGGTCTATCTCTGAGAATGTCCCATGTGCACTTGAGAAGAATGTGAATTCTACGCTTTTGTAGTGTAATTCTCTGTAGATATCTATTGAATCCATTTGATCTATCGCTACATTTAGAGTCTGTGTTTCTTTGTTAATTTTTTGTCTAGAGGATCTATCCAGTGATGTCAGTGGGGTGTTGATGTCCCCTGCTATGATTGTATTGCTATTGATTTCTCTTTTGAAGTCTTCCAGAAGTTTTTAAATATATTTTGGTGCTCCTATGTTGGGTGCATATATGTTTATTAAGGTTATATCTTTCTGTTGGATAGATCCTTTCAATATTATGTAGTGGCCTTCTTTGTCTCTAGTTATGGCCTTCATTCTGAAAACCATTTTATCAGATATGACTATTGCTACCCTAGCTTTTTTTTCTTTTCCGTTTGCCTGGAAGATTTTTTTCCATCACCTTACTTTCAATCTATGTGTGTGTGTTTTTTTGTGAGGTGGGACCCTTGTTAACAACACATAGATGAGTCATGCTTTCTTATCCAATCATCTACTCTGTGTCTTTTTATGGGAGCATTCAATCCATTTACGTTTAAGGTGATTATTGATATGTATTTATTTATTGCCATTTTTGTTTAGTGTGGTTCTATTTTTCTTCCCATTTCTACTGCTGATTACAGCAGTCCTTTTAACATTTCTTGCAGGGCTGGTTTGGTGCTAATGTATTCCCTTAGCCTTTTTTTGTCTGGGAATCTCTTTATTGGACCTTCTATTTTGAATGATAGCCTTGCTGGGTAGAGTAGTCTTGGATTCAGATCCTTGTTTTTCATGACCTTGATTACTTCTTACTATTCCCTTCTGGCCTGTAGTGTTTCTTGTGAGAAGTCAGCTGAGAGCCTTATGGGGTTTCCTTTGTAGGTAATCTGTTGCTTATCTCTTGCTGCTTTTAGGATTCTCTCTTTGTCTTTAATTTTTGGCAGTTTGATTACTATGTGTCTTGGTGTGGGCCTGTTTGGGTTCTTCTTACTTGGGGCTCTCTGTGCTTCTTGAACTTGAATGCCTTCTTCCTTCACCAAATTAGGGAAGTTTTCTGTCACTATTTCTTTGAATATATTCTCTAACCCTTGCTCATTTTCTTCTTCCTCGGGGACTCCTATGATGCGAATATTATTCTGTTTCCAATTGTCCCACAGTTCTCTTAAGCTGTCTTCCTGTTTTTTAACCTTTTTTTCCTTTTGGTTTTCTGATTGGTTGATTTTTTTCTACCCTGTCTTCTAATTCACTGATCCGGTCCTCAGCTTCCCCTACTCTGCTTTTTAGACCTTCCAATGTGTTTTTCATTTCCGATATGTCATTCTTCATTTCTTCTTCTTGGATTTTAATTTCCAACTGGTAGATTTTCATCATTTGTATGTCTTTACTCATGGTGCTCATATCATTACACATGCTGTTGAGCTTCCTCAACATCATGGCTCTAAATTCTAGTTCTGTTAATTTGCTTAACTGCACCTCATTTATCTCATCTTCCGTAGAGGTCTCTTGTTCTTTCATTAACTTCTGTTTCTGTTTTTCACCATTTTGGCTATCACAGTGGGCTTTGGAGTCTGCCAAATTTTCCCTGTGGGTGTTGGTGTTCTGCGGTTTGTGGCTCCCTCTCCTGGGTTTGGATGAGCCAGGGAGGACACACTTTAAATACCACTGTCAAGTCTTAGCTTTTGTGGTTAGTGTTGCTAGCCCAGGGAATGGTAGTTATCCTCTAGCTTTTTATTTCCTGGAGGCTATTAGTAGAGGTCACCTGAAGTCCCTTGATTTCTGAGTTGCCTGAAAAACTCCCTCAGGTGCTCAGTGTAAGAGGATTTCCTGAGGGTGGGGCAGCTGCTTGTTGTTAATGGGCCTCAATTAGCATTTGAATGGCCATCACATGGGGTTGAATATCTGAGGGAGGAGCCTCGAATCTCTGAGGGAGGAGCCTCGCCTCTCCCCAGGGCCCTGGGAAGGAGTAAAATGACCATAGTCCTGCATGGCTTCACTCAGCAAAAGCCCTTAGTACCCTCCAAAACCCAAGTGTCCCCACACAGTTCCAGTCCAGTCTGACCTTCCCTCTGCTGGAGCCCAAGGTGAGTGGCTGCTGCCAATTTAGCCTCTGTCTAGACTCTGCATCGTGGAGCCGCCTGGAACTTTTAACCCGAGGGCACTGCTTCCAGCCAAGGGCGTTGCACTCAGCAGAAGCCCCAAGACTGAGCCATGGTAGCGGGACACTGCCGAGGTGACAGCAGCTTCCAGCAGAGTCCCCTGGTCCCAGCGAGTCCATGTGGCACCAGCCGAGGGCTTAGCACGTAGAGTTCGCAGGACTCAGCCTTGGTAGCAGCGTCCCGCCAAGTCCCCTGGTCGCAGCCAGTCCGTGTGGCACCAGCGGAGGGCTTAGCAGGCAGCAGAGTTTGCAGGACTCATGCGGGTCGCAGCTGCGGCTACAGCAGCAGCTTCCCGCCGAGTCCCCTGGTCCTTGCCCAGGCCGCTGGGGACCGTGGGTTCCCGGCCCCCTCTTGCGTCCTTGCAAGCCTACCAGGATTGAGTCGGTGTCCCTGGTTATGTGGTCCTCCAAGCTGCCTTTCGGTTGCCCCTTCCTGACGATTTGCCTTTATTTTCATTGTAAATCCAGTTTGGTCCTGGGAGATGGTCTGTGTAGGTCCATTCACTCTGCCGCCACTTTTCAGAACTTCCATTGGATTTTTTCTCATCAGCTTTGGTGCAACAACTCTTTAGACAAGTACCAGCATTCCTTCTTATAGGATCAGCCAAAAACAGCTTGCAGATTTGCCAGTATTCACACAGATCCAGCCTTATTATACACCATTAGAGACACCAACACCAGATGAGCTGTAGGAATCCTCTGTGCTCTCTGTGAGTCCCTTCCTCTAAGCACCAATGTTTTCACAATTCTGATGTCTTCTCTTTGTTCCTCCAGCCCTATAGGTGGTAAGTATTTCTGGAAGTTCCTATTTCTGTGATACCTTAGAATTTTTTTGTGTGTTCTTTCAGTTATCTAGTTAGCAATTTTAGATCTAGTTAATAGTTCTTTATATTAAAGGACAATTATATGCTCTCTGTTAAAATAACTGTTGAGCTTTGTAGACAACATACACAGATATACATGTATATGATATATATGATATATAATATGTATATGTGATATCTAATATATATAGCATATATGTAATATATGATATACATATATCATGTATAACATATAATTTATTTATCTTTTTTTGTTATATAAACAATCAAAATTTAGGGAAACTACCATGAAACATATCAATATACATACATATACCTTCCTGAATGAAGCATGGTTAGGTCTATTTGCTCACATTTGAAAAATCATGTAGGACAGATTTTTTAAAATGCAACAAGTGATTTCATATTCATAGAAAGTAAATTGATCACATAAGACTTTATTTATTATGTGATGATGATGATGATGATGATAATGTTGATGATAATTTTAATAGATATCTGCTAATGACATATATATTTCCCCCAAGATTTCTTTGGAACTATGTAGTTGCTTTGAAAGGATTTTATTTCCTAGATAATTCTAAAAGAAGGATAACAAATTCCTCAGAAGTTCCATTGAGTGGCGTGGACATACTGACTATTAATCATGATGATTTTTCACATAACCTTAGAGGAGAGAAATAAATGTTTGAAGGGTGGAAAATGGTTCCATCTATTGAGGGAGATAGATAGGTTTGACTCCACCTGTCATTTATATGAATATATGCTATAAAGGGCCCAATTTTGATGTTAGTCGAAAGCACCTGACAAGAGTAATTATCTATCACCAATCTTCTTGGACACATCTTTTAGTTCTCATGACTGTAGGTAGTAGAGGGAATGAAACAGTGTCTCTGTATTGAAAGAGATTATATTATCCCACACAGGAAAATAAAAATCTGCAACCTAAAATTGATGCAAGTTGAGACATTTTAGTTAATGTTCAACAACTAAGTTTTTATAAACTTTGAAACTACTAAGTACTAGGAATTTACATGAGGTATTTCTCAAGCAGAAATAGAAATGTAAATACATAAAATGATAGTTATAACCAGTGTGATGTAGCAGTAGTACTACAGATACAAGCTAACCACCTCAAAGATGGTTACTTTTCCAGGAAGGAATAGATTAACAGGGAAGTCACCTGAACTAGTGTCTGAAGTATAGTTGCCTTTGTTAGATATACCAGGGGATGAGAAAAAATTCCTGGAAAAATTAAGAAGTATGTGCAGATGCACCAATAAGTGAGGTAGCTTGGCATGTGAGAAAAACTACAAGTTGTTCAGTGTTTTTAGAGGGGAAAGTGTGAGGAACAATACATGGAAAATTAAGTGCAGTGTATAGCCTGTTGCTAGGGTCCCGAAAAATCTATCCAAGGTTGGCTTGAAGAACATTAAGAAGGAAGACTAGCAATCAACCATAGTTAGTATTTTATTCCCTTTCCATCCCATTTGCTTTTCCAATACAATTGTGCTTATGAGTCAATGTTAAGTATTGTCACTTAATGAAATGTAGTCACAGTTTGAAGACGTTCATAGAACATGGATAGACGTGATTCATTTGAGACCATAAAGAACCATCAGTAAAACCTTTAGACCTTTTCTTTCACATTGTTTTTGAACATATTGAAAAAGAAAAGAAAGTAAAAATCATTTAAGAAGCAAAGAGGAAAATAAGAAAAACATCTGTTCTGGATCTGTTCCAGCTACAGATCAATTTATGCAGATTTATCACCCTGTGGAGATAGGAGAGGAATGAGTAGCAGTTGCAAATTTTCTATAGTGACAAACTCTCCACTTAATAATTGAGAACTCTCAGAGCATGAGTTACACCATGTGCCTGGCACTATGCCCTCCCACAGGATTTTTTAATCCCACTTCCAGGTACCAGAAGAAGGGTAAGGTTGAAAGCATATGGAAGGAAGAAAGACACAGAGAAAGCCAGTTTCCTCTGGCAGGAATTTTGCATCACTAAGGACAACAGGATATAAGGAGGTGAGACCCTAGCTAGAATAATCCTAGGAAGCCTGTGATTAGGGGTATTTGGCACCAGAAGTGGAAACTTTTCAAGATAAGTTCTGATGTTTTGAATCAGCTAGTAGACACCACTGTGTTTCTTCATGTGTAGAAGAGAAAGTATAGTTAAAATATGTACTTGATTGATAACCTACTCACTGAGTTTTTATAAGGATTATATGAGAAAATATATTTAAAGTCAATACAGTGCCAGGAACAAGTAAGTGCTCCTATGGATAATAAATATCTTATTCTTCATCCTACTTTTATTCATTTATTTTTAAGAGTAGAGGCCCAATTAAGAAATAATATGAATGTGTGCAGAGATCTATTTTGGATAAAAATTTGTTACATCTTTTTCTATTTTAATGGTGTTAATTTATAAAATCTAAGTAGCAATAATTCAATGAAACAATTTATACATTCATCTTGAAGTTCTGTTTAATTAAAATATGGAACTTCCTATAAGTGAAAAGTTATGATATAGTGACAGGAGGCAATATCAAGATTAAAACAAAGCTAGGAATGACAATTTTGTGAGGGAGGCAAATATTAATAAACCAAAACAAAACCTATAGAGCCAAGAGTCCACTATGGTTGTGGTGGTAGAAAAGAGAATTTGAGGATGGTAAAATGGTGGCAGAGTGAATGGAAGCTACACAGATGATATTCCAGGAACAAACAGGAAGTATAATTAAAATAAAGACAAATCTTCAGAAAAGCAACAGAAAAGCAGCATAACAGGACGATATAACGAGGGACACTGGTAGGATCTGCAAAGGCATGAGAGGGTGGCGGGCAGGGTGCCCACAGACAACAGCAGTCATAGATGTGAGCAGCGCCCTCGGGGTAAAACTCTCAAGCCTGCTCCACAGCACAGAGCCGGGACAGAGTGCTAAAATAGCCACAGCCACTCACCTTGGGCTCCAGCACAGGGAGGGTGGATGGGTCTGGAATTCTCTGGGGACACACGGAAATTGGAGGGCACTCAGAGTTTTTGCTGATCACAGACACAAAGAATGGTGGCCAGTATGCTCCTTCCCAGAGCTGTGAGGAAAAACAGCAGCCCCATCTCAGAGATTCAGCCTTTCCCAGGTGAGGCAAAGAAATGCAAATTGAGGATCATTAAGAACCAGCATCTATCCCATCCTCTCGAAATCCTCTTATGCAGAATAACAGGGAAACATTCCAAAGCCATGAGTAACTGACACTACTAGCCTCCAGGAAAAGCTAGAGGATAACTGAACCTTTCCTAGGATTGCAAATCTACCCAGGAAAGTAAGACTTGACAGGGGTGTTTAAGGAGGGCCCCCCCAGGCGCATCCAAACCCAGTAGACGTAGCCATAAAGAGCAGAACACCAACACACACCGGAAAAATTTGGCAGGCTCCAAAACCCCCTGAGAAAGCCAAAATGCTGAAACAAACAAACAAATCCCAAATGAAAAAACAAGAGAACTCTGTCGAAGATTAGATCAATGAAATGCAGCTAAGCAAATTATCACAGGTAGAGTTCAGAGCCATGATCTTGAGGAAGCTCAACAGCATGAGTAAGGACATCAGCACCATGAGTAAAGATATAGGACATTGAAAAGCAACCAAGTGGAAATGAAGAATGATATAGCAGAAATAAAGAACACATTGGAAGGACTAACCAGCAGAGTAGACAAAGCTGAGGACCAGGTCAGTGAATTAGATGACAGGGTAGAAAAAAAACAACCAATCAGAAAACCAAAAGGAAAAAGCAATTAAACAACAGGAAAATAGCTTAAGAGAACTGTGGGACAACTGGAAACGTGATAACATTCACATCATAGGAGTTCCTGAAGAAAAAGAAAATGGGCAAGTGTTAGAGAATATATTTGAAGAAATAGTGACAGAAAACTTTCCTAACTTGGTGAAGGAAGAAGGCATTCTAGTTCAAGAAGCACACAGAGCCCCAAGTGAGAAGAACCCAAACAGACCCAAACCAAGACACATAGTAATTAAAATGCCAAAAATTAAAGACAAAGCAAATACTAAAGGCAGCAAAAGATAAGCAACAGGTTACCTACAAAGGAACCCGCATAAGGCTGTCAGCTGACTTCTCAACAGAAACACTATAAGCCAGAAGGGAATGGCATGAAGTGATCAAGGTCATGAAAAACAAGAATCTAAATCCAAGGCTACTCTATCCAGCAAGGCTATCATTCAAAATAGAAGGTCAAATAAAGAGCTTTCCAGACCAAAAAAAAAAAAAAAAAAAAAAAGCTAAGGGAAAATATTATCACCAAATCAGTACTGCAAGATATGCTAAAAGGACTGCTGTAATTAGTAGAAGAAATAGGAAAAAAAATAGAACCACACTAAACAAAAATGGCAATAGATAAGTACATATCAATTATCACCATAAATGTGAATGGTTTGAATGCTCCAATCAAAAGACACAGAGTAGCTGACTGGATAAGAAAGCACGACTCACATATATGTTGTTTACAAGAGACCCACCTCACAACAAAAGATTCACATAGGTTAAAAGTGAAGGGATGGAAAAAAATCTTTCAAGCAAACAGAAAGAAAAAAAACCTGGGGTAGCAATACTCATATCTGATAAAGTAGATTTCAAAATGAAGACCATGACTAGAGACAAAGAAGGCCCCTACATAATATTGAAAGGATCTATCCAACAGGAAGATATAACCTTGGTAAACATATATAGGAGCACCAACATATATTAAAAATCTTCTAGAGGACTTCAAAGGAGAAATCAACAGCAATACAATCATAGCAGGGGACTCCAACACCCTGCTGACATCACTGGATACATCATCTAGACAAAAAATTAACAAGAAAACACAGACTCTAAATGAAGCGCTAGATCAAATGGATTTAATATATATCTACAGAGAATTACACCACAAAACTGCAGAATTCACATTCTTCTCAAGTGCACATGGGACATCCTCAAAGATAGAACACATGTTAGGGTACAAACTAAGTCTCTACAAATTTAAGAAGACTGAAATTATATCAAGCCTCTTCTCAGATGACAATGGCATGAAACTAGAAATCAAGTGAAACAAGAACATGTAAAGACATTTGAAAATATGGAGGCTAAATAGCATATTATTGAACAATGAACGGGTTACCATGGACATCAAGGAAGAAATTAAAAACTTCCTGGAAACCAATGAAAAGGAACACACAACAACACAAAATCTATGGGATGCAGTGAAAGCAGTTCTGAGAGGAAAGTTCATAGCACTGCAGGTCAACCTCAACAAACAAGAAAAATCTCTAATAGATTATCTAACCTCACAACTTAAAGAACTAGAAAGCAAACAAAAACAAAACCCTAGCGGGAAGTAGAAGGAAGGAAATAGCAAAGATCAGAGCAGAAATAAATGATGTGGAGACCAAAAGAACAATTCAAAGGACCAATGAAAGAAAGAGCTGGTTCTTTGAAAAGATAAACAAGATTGATGGACCGTTAGATAGACTCACCAAGAAACAAAGACAGAAAACCCAAATACACAAAATCAGAAATGAAAGAGGAGAAATAATAATTGATACTACAGAAATACAAAGGATCGTGATCAAATATTATGAACAATTATACGGCAACAATTTCGACAATCTAAGTGAAATGGACAAATTTCTAGAAACACATTGTCTCCCAAAACTGAACCGGGAAGAGATAGAAAACGTGAACAGACCAATAACAACCAAAGAAAATGAAGATGTAATCAAGGCTCTCCCAGCAAACAAAAGCCGTGGCCCGGATGGCTTCATGGGAGAATTTTATCGAACATTTAAAGAAGAACTGATACCCATTCTTCTCAAACTATTTCAAAAAGTTCAAGAAGGAAGAGTTCCAAACTCATTTTATGAGGCCAGCATAAATCTAATTTCAAAATGAGAAAAAGACACTGTAAAGAAAGAAAACTACAGGCCAATATCCCTGATTAACATTGATGCAAAATCCTGAACAAAATACTAGCAAATCGTATCCAGCAATACATCAAAAAAAATTATGACCAAGTGGGATTCATCCCAGGGATGCAAGGCTGGTACAACATTCGCAAATCAATAACTGTGATACACCACATAAACAACATGAAAGATAAAAATTATATGATCATATCAATATACGTTGAAAAAGCATTTGACAAAATCCAGCTCTAATTTCTGATAAAAATGCTCAGCAATATGGGAATAGAGGGATCATATGTCGACATAATAAAGGCAATATATAAAACACCTACAGCCAATATCATACTCAATGGGCAAAAACTGAAACCATTTCCCTTAAGAACAGTAACAAGACAAGGATGTCCACTTTTGCCACTCTTATTTAACATAGTACTGGAAGTCTTAGCCACAGCAATCAGACAGGACAAAAATATAAAAGGGATATAAATTGGAAAGGAGGAAATGAAACTGTCATTATTTGCAAATGAAATGATACTATACATGGAAAACCCCAAAGACTCCATCAAAAATTTACTAGAGTTAATAAATGAATTTGGCAAAGTAGCAGGATAGAAAATTAACATCAAGAATTCAACGGCATTCTTATACACCAATGATGAAGTCACCAAAAGAGAAACAAAAAACAATCCCATTTACCATTGAGGCAAAAAAATTAAGATACCTAGGAATAAACTTAACCAAAGAAATAAAGAACGTATTTGCAGAATACTACAGGTCATTGAAAAAAGAAATAGAGGAAGATATAAAAAAGTGGAAGCACATACCTTGTTCATGGATTTGAAGAATTAAAATCATTAAAGTGTCCATACTACCCAAAGCAATCTATAGATTCAATGGAGTCCCCATCAAAATACCAACAACATACTTCACAGAACTAGAACAAATACTTCAAAAGTTAATATGGAACCGAAAAGTACTGCAAATAGTCACAGCAATCTTGAAAAAGAAGAAAGTAGGAGGGATCACATTACCAGATTTCAGGTTATACTACAAAGGCACTGTAATCAATACATCCTGGCAATGAAAAGAGAACAGGCAGATAGATCAATGGAACAGAACAGAGACCAAGACAAGATGCTCAATTAATATTTGAGAAAGGGAGTAAGAGCATACAGTGGAGTAAAGATACCTCTTTAATAAATGGTGCTGGGAAAATTGGACAGCTACATGCAAAAAAAAAATGAAACTAGACCATCAATTTACATCATACACAAGAATAAACTCAAAATAGATAAAAGACTTAAATGTGACTCATGAATCCATAAAAATCCTAGAGGAAAATGTTGGCAACAAAATTTCAGACATCATACGCAGTAGAGTTTTCACTGATACATCACCTAAGGCAACAGAAACAAAGGAGAAAATGAACATATGGGACTACATCAAACTCAAAAGCTTCTACACAGCAAAAGAAACAACCATCAAAATGAAAAGGCAACCCAATCTATGGGAGAGCATAATTTCCAATGATACATCACATAATGGGTTAATTTCCAATATATATAAAAGTGCTCATACAGCTCAACAAAAGGAACACAAAGAACCCAATTAAAAAATGGGCAGAGATACTAGACACCTCTCCAAACAGGACATACAAATGGCCAAGAGACATATGAACAAATGCTCAACATCACTAATTATCAGAGATGCAAATTAAAACAACAATGAGGTATCACCTCACACCTGTCAGAATGACCACCATCAAGAAATCACCAATCAACAAGTGTGGTAGAGGGTGTGGAGAAAAGGGGACTCTAGTACACTGTTTGTGGGAATGCAGACTGGTGCAGCCAGTATGGAAAACAATATGGTGTTACCTCAAAAAATTGAAAGTTGAACTGCCACTTGACCCAGTGATCCCACTTCTAGGAATATACCCTAAGAATCCTGAAAAACAATCAGAAAGAATATATGTACCCCCATGTTCATAGCAGCACTATTTACAATAGCTAAGATCTGGAAACATCCCAAATGTCCATCAGTAGGCGAATGGATAGAAAAGCAGTGGTACATATACACAATGGAGTACTATGCAGCTGTAAGAAAGAAAGATTTCTTATCCTTTGAGTCGACATGGAGGGACCTGGAGAGTATTATCCTAAGTGAAAGAAGCCAAGCAGAGAAAGACAAATATCACATGATCTCACTTATTTGTGCAATATAATGAACATAACAGTCTGAGGAATGAGGTAGTCTCAGAGATGTGGAAGTGGGGTACAGACTGACAATCCCCAGAAGAGGGGGTATGGGGGGAGAGATAAACTACAGAACTTATATGCATGTGTGAATGAACAATGGACATGGACAACAGAGCTGGGGACAAGGCAGGGAGGGAGTGTGATGGGGAATCAGTGGGGGAAGAAGGAGAAACATCTGTAGCAAAAATAAATAAATTAAATAAATAAAAAGTTTTAAAAATTAAAAAAATACAAATATGTGCGATACATATATAATATTCAGCTATGAAAAAGAATACAATTTTAACATTTGCAACAACATGGATGAACCTAGAGGGTATTATACTATGTGAAATAAGTCCAACAGAGAAAGACAAGTACCATTATTATTTCACTTGTATTTGGAATCTAAACAACCAAATAAATGAACAAACAAAACTGAAACAGACTCATAGATACAAAGTAGAAACTGATGGTTTCTGGGAGCGGGTGGAGAGCCCTGTGAAAGAGGTGAAGGGATTAAGAAATACAAATTGGTAGTTACAGAATAGTCACAGGGTTGTAAAGTACAGCATAGGGAATACAGAGTTAACAAACATGTTTTCAATGAGTTAATCCAGAATAAATCATCTAGAAACAGCATAAGTCTGGATTTGCAATTTGGGTATTTTGATCCATCTTCATCAGTTATGAATTCCTTAACTCTCTTTATTTCTGAAAACTGGTAATTGTTTTAGAGAAATATCCTATGAAGGGGATTTCTTAAGCATTTAGAAAATACATTGATTAAAATGTTTTTTCTTTTAGGATTTGTTTTTCCTGTTGTGGAAGCAGAATAACATAAAACTTTTCAATCTGTATCCAAGCATTTTTCAGCTATGCATTACATTTAAATAGAAAATAAAGCCAATAAAGAGTTCATTATTCAAAACTAACTTTAACACTGACTCATTTATAAATTAAGTAAATTAATTGACAAACATTTGATTCTTGTCAAATTACAACCTCCCTGTCAATTAAGAACAGATGTTCTAAAGAAATATCTTGTCACTATGGCAATACAAATTTTACAATAATATAAATAAGAATGCATTGTTTTAAAAGAGAAGGACTTTTCTTCAGAGCATCAGATATAGAATAATAGGTATGCTATACCATTGGTATTAACATACTTCATTGACACACAAAAGTAAAAATAAAGAACATTGAATGTAATATTAGAGCTTTTCTTCTGGCATTTTTTAGGTAATTTACTTAAAATACCAATACCAGTTTCTAAGGTTATAATATACAATGCTCAATGTAAATATACTTCAGGTACCTTTTTAAGCATCATTTCCTCAAAGAAATCAAGTACTTGTAATTACTTTGCTTTATAGCTTTAGTCAGGCTTATTTGATGACAATTTTTAAAATTTATCTTTATTGTTGAAAGTATTACACATGACCCTCCTTTACCCCACCCACTGATCCCCTCCTCCCCACTCCTACCTCCACCCCCACCCCCAACCCACCCCTGCCTTCACTACACCATTGTCTCTGTCCATTGGTTATGCATATATGTTCTTTGGTTTCTCTCTTCCTGCCCCCCTCCCCCTTTCCCTCTGTGGTTTGTCACTCTGTTCCCTACTACCATGTCTCTGGGTCTATTTTGTTCATTAGATTCCACAAATAAGTGCCATCATGTGATGCTTGTCTTTTTCTGACTGGCTTATTTCTCTTAGCATAATACTCTCTAGGACCCTCCATGCTGCCACAAAGGGTAGGATATCTTTCTTTTTTATAGCTGCATAGTATTCCATTGTGTAAATGTACTACTGCTTTTTTTTCCCCCTCGCCCGAGGACATTTTTCCATTTTTTGTTCAGATAGAGTGGGAGGGAGAGAGATAGAAAGAAACATGTACATGTAAAAGACACATCGAGTGGCTGCCTCCCGCACAGCCCTGACCCAACCAGGGCTGGGAACAAACTGCATCCGAGGTACATGCCCTTAGCGGAAACCAAACCCGGGTCTCTCTGGACCAAAGGCCAATGCTCTAACCACTGAGCAAAACTGGCCAGGGCTACCACTGCTTTTTTATGCACTCATCTAGTGATGGACACTTGGACTATTTCCACATCTTAGATCTTGTAAATAGCACTGCTATGAACATAGGGGTACATATATTCTTTCTGATTGGTGTTTTGGGCTTCTTAGGATATAGTCCAAGAAGTGGGATGACTGCATTAAATGATAGTTCCATTTTAAATTTTTTGAGGAAACTCTATACTGTTTTCCACAGTGGCTGTACCAGTCTTTACTCCCACCAGCAGTGTACTAGAGTCCCCTTTACTCCACACCCACACCAGCACTTGTTGTTTGTTGATTATTGATGGTAGCCATTCTAGCAGGTGTGAGGTGATACCTCATAGTCGTTTTAATTTGCATCTGATGATTAGTGATGTTGAGCATTTCTTCATATGTTTCTTGATCATTTGTATGTCCTCTCTGGAGTAGTACCTATTCAGAGAACCCATAAATCGGCCCAAGCCATTGCACTCAATTAATATTTGAGAAAGGAAGTAAGAGCACACAAAAAGAGTAAAAACAGTCTCTTCAATAAATGGTGTTAGGAAAATTAGACAGGCATATGCAAAAAAATTGAAACTAGACCACCAACTTACACCATTCACAAGAATAAACTCAAAATAGATAAAGATTTTGTTGTAAGTCGTAAAACCATAAAAGTCCTAAAAGTAACCATAACAAGCAAAATCTCAGGCAAGAGAACAATGCCTAGGGCAAGAAAAACAGAGGAAGAAATCAACAAATGGGACTACAACAAACTAAAAAGCTTCTCCACAGCAAAGGAAGACAGCATCAAAATGAAAAGGAAACCCACTGTTTAGGAGGACATATTTGCCAATAATACATTGGATAAGGGGTTATTTTCCAAAATATATAAAGTACTCATACAACTCAACAAAAGGAAGGGAAACAATCCAATTTTATGTCAATTTTCAAATGCCCTCTCTCTTGCCAAATCTAAGATTCCATGAAAGAAGAGACTGTCTCTTATTTGGGTCATGGCATTGTCCCTAGTGACTGGGACATTGTAAGTCCTCAATAAGAAATTTGTGGAATAAATTAATAAGTCCCTGTACATTCTTTATCACAATTTTGACAATGGTCATAATTCTTTGTTTTTATTAATTCAACTTCTTACACTCAAATATATTAATTTATATGTATGTTTATACAAGAATTGGGGCTTCTGGTCTACATTAAAATTCTACCAAGAATAGAAAAGGTTAATCTGTAGCAAAACATTGTTTATCTGAAAAAAATATCGTACCCAAATATCCCCTTTTCTGGTGCCTTATATAACACCATTTAAGGATTTATTTCTGTTTTCTGCACTTCTTTTACCAATGGTCTTACTTTTGAACACAGATTCTTCAGGGAGGGGACGATGTTAAGAGTCTACAATACACAAGCACAAATTAGTTTTGCCATTTCGCTTTCAGCTGGCTTTCCCTAGACTTAAATGATCTTGGAGCATTTTTTAGTGTCTTCATTGGCACAATAATAATATATACAGGATACAGAGGATGAAAGACAAATATATTGAGAGGAGGGTCATCAAAGGTTTTAGGCACTTCTTCTTGATTGATTATTTTATTCAGTAACATTTTCAAATATTTAATTGTCTCATATCATATATCCTGAGGGTGATTGATTGAAGTGGTTAGTTGCTGAACCCTTCTGATACATTTTTTGGTAAAAATGTTATTGGCATAACAACATGCAGAAAAATGCTTAATTCAGGAATGTACAGCCTATTGCATTTTTGTAGTTAACACATTCATATAACCAGCACCCAACACACTGCCGACCCCATAAAAGTTCCCCTTGTGCCCCCTTTCAGTCACTGACTTTTGACACCAAGTATCAGTTTTCTGGCATTTTTAGCTAACAGCTCTCTATAGGATGTGTGGGCACTTATAACCTATTTTTTCTCAGTTTTTTTAGCTTTAGCCAAAATTCTGAGAAACTATACACAATCCCATTTGACATCCTCTGACATATTTGTAAGATTAAAGGACCAAATCTCTTGGAATAATTTTGATGTCCACAAAAAGGAGTTATAATTTTAATTTATACATTTAATTTTTGATATATTTCCTCAAAAAACGTATTAGGGAACTGATTCTATTTATAATTCTTACTTGTTGCCTTTAAAACTGGGGAGAGTCTGGCCGGTGTGGCTTAGTGGTTGAGCATCGACCCATGCACCAGGAGGTCACCGGTTCGATTCCAGGTCAGGGCACATGCCCAGGTTGTGGGCCAAATCCCTAGTGGGGGGCATGCAGGAGGCAGCCAATTGATGTTCTCTTTCATCGATGTTTCTATCTCCCTCTCCCTTTCTCTCTCTCTCTCTCTAAAAATCAATAAAGGGAAAAATAAAATAAAACTGGGGAGAGTAGCAGTGAAATTTAAAAGTAATTATTGTCAGAGACAGGTTCTAGTTAATTCTTTAGTTTTACTGAGTTAAAGAGAAGAGACATGCAAATTGTCAAAGAACTGCAGATTTAGAGGATTGGATCTGCAAGAGACCTTATTGACTATTCCATCCAGTCAATCCAATTTACAGATGAGAAAGTGAAGGGCAAGAAAAGCAAAATGTTTCACCACAACATTAGGTCAGGTAGACGTGACCCAGGGTCTAATTCCCCTATATCCATTGCATACATAGCTCTTTCCAAACTACAGGTAACGGATGTTTCTATGCAATAAGATGGACTGATTTTAAGCTCTGGATCCACCACTGCCTAGCTAGGTGAGCTTAGGCATATTGCTTGTGTCTCTAAGCCTTACTCTACTCATCTTCATAATGAGTTATTGTGTATATTTGGCCCATAACCAACACTCAGAAAATGATGGTTATTACTGTTGCTGATGGAAGGAAAGAAACCCATATGTGACTTCAGTGCATACATTCTCATAAGTATGAGGCATCAAACATTTTACAAAACTCTTAGGAATGTCATAATGGGGGTGGAACTCATATCTTTTATGCCTCCTTCTGGGGATTTTTATATTTAACAGAATAGAAGAGAAGGTAGGAATGCTGTGGGATGCCTAAATCTGCTCCCATCACACAAATATTTATATAGTCCATTACCCAATGTGCTTTGGACATAGCCATTCAAAACATGTGCAAATCTACTTAAGTGTACAGTTATCCAGTTCTTATGCTCTTTTCATCAAAACAAAGTGATAAAAAAAATCTAGTCTCCTACAGAAATATATGTACAATTGCTAAAATATCAACTAATTGATAACAGCTAATCATTTTAAGCTACTTCAGGTCAGGTTCCTTTTCCTAAAACTCCTTTAGTCTCAATTTTTGTTTTGCCAACTTAGAAAAACAGAAAAATTTTTGGAGTATACTAAACTCTTTCAGGGTTAATATTTTATTGAAATCCAAATACACAATCCCTGAAATAAGCAAAAGATTGAAGGTATTACTGGTCAGGTTCAGATACTGGAAATAACTTTGCACTCCATCCCGTCTAGCTGCCCAACAGAACACTAGATTATTCCATGGAATACACATCAGGTAACAGCATAAGATCCTATTACACAGTTCTCAGAGGTATTTAAATGTCCCAACATCATTCTGATTCAATAAATAAATGATAGTCCTAGTAATCTGAGGAATTTTCTACTCACATGGAGGCTTGCTTGTTCAACAATCTCTCTGGGAGTTTCAAGATACCCATCTGCAGCTGTTATACTTTTTACTGGACTTTATGAAACACATGTTTCACAAAGAAAAAAAAAAACAACCTGCTCATTCAGGTGCAGAATAATACTGCAGCATACTTTAGGAAGGGAAGAGAAAGTGACCACCACAAATGAATGTGGTTTTATGGGGGTCAGTGTAAGAATTGTATAACAGCCTGTCATTATGAAAAGCCTTAATTGATATAAGTAATGCAATGTAATCATGATATACTGATAGATTTGTATAGACTTCAGAAATTTTATCTTCAGGAATTTTTGTGATTACTATTTTTTTATGTGTACTAGTTATCTCTTTTGTCTCTCAACTACAATGTATTCTATAATGCTAGGGCTGTAACTCTGACAATTATATTTTCCAGACCCTTTTCCCAGTTAGATTCAACTAATAGAAGATACTAGTGAGATACTGGAAAGCAGGGGAAAAGACTGTGTTTTCATTTCCTGCCTCAACATCAGTTTAATTTCTTTTTGAAATTGCTAAAACCAGCTTCATCATGCCTACTCATAGACACCAGAAGTAGTCAAGTGTTCTTAACCCCTCAGATATCTGAGCTCCAACTATGTAATGTCACTTCTCTGAGATCCTAGGTTACTAGCAACAGCTGAGTGGTAACCTAAGTCTGAATACCAATTCAGCCAATCCTCTTCTTCTAGCTTCTAGTTTCAGGTTATCCCAATCTCTTCCCTTTTATATTCTCATACTTAGAGAGGGTAGTTGTGTTTCGTGGTTGTTATCTTTGGTTTACTTGTTTTCTTTGTGCTTTTTTAGCCCTCCAATACCTGTATACCCAATTCCCCACGTTAAATTCCTTCAGTTGAATACCTAGTGTGTTTTATGTAACTAACTGGACCATAACTGATATATGATAAAATTACTTTTTTTCCAGAATGCCCTCTAAAAGCATTTTTGAAATATTTCTTCTTGATAACAAGTCGCTTTTGTGTACATTTGTCTGGTGACCAAGTTACTGAAATGATTATTTGAACCCTAAAAATGAAAACAGACATACTTATTCAACAACTAGAAATATTTACTGCAGGGAAATAAATTTTGTTAAAGAAGACTGCAATAAAGTTTTTCTTGCTGATTATACAAATATTTTGCCAGTAAACAAGATTTGTTGGCCACCCACCATGAATAATGAGCCCCATATTGACAGTCTGGGTCTATACAAGCAATTAGAAGATGAGACTGATGGACACTGTTGTTTTTTACCTGCCTATATGGTAGTTGAGTACTTTCGACATGTTTCTTTAGTTTAACATCATAGAAGGCTATGAGGTAAATATCACCTCCATTTTATAGAAGAGGAATATAGGCTAAAGATGATAAATTACTGCCCAAGGTCACATAGCTGGTGTGGGACAGAGGAAGAACTTCAACCCAAAGGTCTTTTACCACTTGCACCATACTCCTTTCCTGATTAGAAGTCATGATCTCTGGCTTCAATAACTTTATAAACAAATCACACTGTCATAAAAAGTACTTAATATTTACAAAATTAAATATATACATATAATTATCAATAGTTTTGGAGAGAAAAGACTTGATCATTTAGTTTGCAGCTATCCATATTATATATTCTCAAATCTAGTTTTATTGGGCAAAATCAAAAGGTGAAAGAGTTAGAAAGTTATAAACAAATAATTTAATACATTCTTCTGCTATTAGACAAGTCTATACCTAATGCCCATGATAAAGTTATGCAAACAAAAAAGAAATAATTAGTATGGGAGAAAGAAGATAAAACACTAAACAATTTAATTGGATTTTGTTGAAGTAAGAAATGACAGACTAAGGGAAACAGTACAGTTATCTGGGTAGAATAGAAGTAATATCTGATCAGGGACATAGACACTGGGATTTCAAATCCCATTTTGTCACTGACTCACTTGGTAACATTTGACAAGTTATAAATTGCCTGCTTTTTACTTTTCCCAAAAGAAAACAGAGGAAAGATAATATAATAGTAATGCTGTATATCATAGGGCCATTGTGAGGAATAACTATTCAAAAAAATTGTTATAAAATACTTAGACAATATCAAATACTACATAATACAGTTTAATATACTAAATGATTCAAATTTCCAGGTTACTGTAATGACTAAGCTTTAAAGTGATCTTCTGAAAACAGTACAAGATGCTATATATAAAATTATCTGAGGAATTTCTTTCTATTTGCATTCCAGTCACTCCAAGAGAAAAGTCTAGCTTATATCGGTATAAACAAACAGGAATTGTGCAAACATTCTGTTGATCCAGTTCTTCAGAAGCCATTGACCCTAGCTTTATTGAATCAGATCCCCTGAATGTTAAGTTTTGCCCAACTCAGCCACATTTCTACAAACCAAGCCAAAGACTATATAAAGACATCAAGAATCTAGTATCTGTGAAAGTTTTATAGGTGGGCTCCCAGATACTTCAGCAGGCACATACCATACTGGCAGGGATGAAGTATCCAACAGGAGGGAATAAGTTAATTGTCATGCAGGAAAGTCCTGGGGTGGGGGGGTAATAGGGGACATCTATAATAGGGTCAACAATAAGTAAATGAAAATAATAAAAAAAAAATAGTAGGCTCAAAGTAATGGATCATTATAATCTGAACCATAATACAAATAATGAAACAATACAAGTAAGACTTAACTGAAATGCAAATGTAAAGCAAAATATAAGACCCAACATTTAATTCACTCCACCGGATTCAGAATCTAGTATAATTTTAGACAGATGCTGAAATCAGCACAAATGGGTTGATGGCATGAACCTAGACATAATGATACTGTGTTTTGAGAAGTAGGGCTGCATCTAGAAAATTTATTTGAGATAAGACAGGAAGATGTAGAATCAAGGACTCGGTTTTAAAAATAAAGCTAGTTTTGTAAAGAAAGAAAATCAGGCCCTGATCAATAAATGAGAAGAGAAAGCTTTGTCTCTCTCTTGCTCTAGAAACCTGAGAGACTCAAGTGCATAGGCAGATAAACTTCTAACTGCTCAATGGGAGATCAAAGGCATTAGATTCCAGAAGTGTCACTATGGTATTTAGAATGCCTAGGGTCAGTTGCTTTTCAGTCACTTCAACCCCCCTTGGATTTCTGAGGACCATTATGAGCCTTCTCTTTGCCCTCCCACCAGATATTTGCAGGAATTGCCAAATGTTGTCTCAGTCTGAATTGCACTTATTTCAAGGTCAAGGAGATGAATCCTGCAGATTACTGCAAGGTTAACTTGTTTAACTGAAGTGGAACATTCTTTTGTAAGTGAAGTATATGTTTATAAAACTATTGAAATGTTCCATTCAGTTCTGACTTCAAAATAATAAAAAAAAAAAAAAAAAAAAAAAAATTACCTTAAATTTTGCAGATATTTTACAAAGAACACAATTAACTTAGCAATTGGCCAAGAGAAAAGAAATATGTATATGTGGGGAACAAATGCATAGAATTCATTAACTACAGAAGGACTACTATCTGAAAACATTTTAGCAAGCCCATGGAGAGTTTGAATAAAAGTATACTGTAGAGGACTCACTCTAGCCACTGGAGAGGCTGTGGCGCAGGGAGATAAAAGGCAATTGCCCCTCTAAAAAAAGTGTTGAGACAGTGAAGTCTTAACAAAATTCTTCACATTTACCATGTGCCAAGCACTTTCTACAAATACTTATTTAAGAAGTCCTCACTATAAACTACTCTATGAGATGGGTACCAGTTTGTCCTCATTTTAGAAGTAAACAAACTGAATCACATAGAGGTTAACCAACTGGCTCAAGGCCACACAGTTTCAATTCAGGCAGCCTGATTCCAGAGTTTATGTTATTCAGCCCATTCAAGAGCTGACTCCAGACTGACGATTCTAGTTGTAAGGCAAGTTTCTAAAATACCTGACTCCATATTGATGATTCTGGTTCTAGGACAAGTTAAAATATATCCATGAAGACAATCCTGATAAAAGCCAGGATTTTGTCAATAATTAAATTTAATTACCAGATGTTTCCTCTTTGTAAAAACAATGGAGCTTCAGAATAATGCTGACAACTGGGAGCCCAACTGGCATTTGAATAACAGGCAAACCCTATACAAAAGTGGCTTTTATGGGTTTCATTAGTAGAAGCAGTAAAGCAAACAATGATCAGTCTAATAATTAAAATTTGGAAGAGTGGAACTCGAATCCAGTGTCTTAGAAGGTCAGATAGAAACAATATTTTACCCCAGTATTTGTAAGCCCCTTGAAACTGACTGAAAGTCGATCAGTGCAAATTCTCAAAGGTGTTCAAGAGTCACATGTCAACTTAATCAGTGACCATGTTGTTAAGTTCATGTAGAATCCTGTGCCTCATGCCCAGACACTATTAGTGCCCTCATTTTGCAGATACAAAAACATAATTAGGAACTGACTGGTCTGGGGTCAAACAAGAAGTTAGAAACTGGGCTATAGACTTCAAGTCAATCATCTCACATGTTCTTTGTCTTATGAGCTTGCTTCTCCACTCACCTCAGTTTAAATGTTGGCCAACAACAACAACAACAAAAAATGATGTCAAAAGAGAGAATGAAGATGAAAACATCAGAGTAATCCCTTCTTAGAACAAGCTTTAGCATTGAAAGCCAGATAACAATAGCACTTTTTAGCTCATGATTTAAAGAAAGACTCTATTTAATACCATCTTTGGCAATATTAACAATTTATAACTAGGTAGTTGAAGTTATTTAGTGTAAATAATTCACTGGTACAAGATTTACACTCTAAACTTCATGGACAACAGGGATAAAAACAGTTGCCATAAAGTATTTATAATTTGTGTTTGTATAAGTCAGAATTCTTAGCAGGAAACTCAAATCATTCTAGTTGTTTTAAGAAAGAAACGATTTAGATTAGGGTCTTAGGTGTTATGAAATATTGAAAGCCCTGGAGGATCAAGAATTAGGGCCATCATTGATACTCTTGGGTTTAAGAGCATGATACCATAGATGTGATCCAAGGATTAGGAGGCTGCTTCTTGACAACTGCCTCTGAATACCCACACGTTGGTTACTTCATTCTGAAACCCTGATTTTGATAGCCACCACTTTTTCTAGACACTCTCTTGGCTTCACAGCCTCTGTGGATCATCAGAAACAGCATCTGGGCGCTAAATCTTATATAAATAAATCTAGTTGAATGGAGATAATTCACATTTAGTATCCCAGCTGCAAGGGAGTCTGAGAAATGTAGTTTTTTGTTTCCAGACTTTGCAGAACCGATGATACATAAAAACACGTCCAATCATATTAAGCATGGTATTACTGTTTTTTAAACTTAATTATAGGAAAAACACATTTTAAACAAGGTTTTGAAATACCAAAGTATTATAGTAAGATTCCTTTTGTTTACCAGTGCATGTGAGGAGAAAGGGGTAAAAGGCAAGTGAATAAGGAAAATATAGTCTGAGTTTATCCTGTGTATTTTATTCCCGTTGTCCAGCTGTGTAGCATGGAGAAGAGACAGAAACTAGAGGATGTTTTTGTGTAATTACTCAATTATAAAATGTTAACAATGTTAACATCCCTGGATGAAGCCATGTTTTAAGCACCTATCAGTTAATACTTTTAAAGTTATTAGCAGGATTGCCCTGGCTGGTGTGGTGCAGTGGTTACAGCATCAGCCCATGCACCAAAAGGTCATAGGTTCCATTCCCCATCAAGGGAATATACTTGGGTTGCAGATTCAATTCCTGGTCCAGGTCAGGATGCATGTGGGAGACAACAAAATGATGTGTCTCTCTTCTTCTTCTTCTTCTTCTTCTTCTTCTTCTTCTTCTTCTTCTTCTTCTTCTTCTTCTTCTTCTTTCTCTCTCTCTCTCTCTCTCTCTCTCTATCTCTCTCTCTCTCCCTCTCTCTCGCTCTCTCCATCTCTCTCTTCCTCCTCCTCCTTCCCTCCCTTTGACCCTCTCTAAAAAAAAATGGAAACATATCTTCAAGTGAGGATTAAAAAATTAATAATAGTAAAATAAAGTTATTAGCAGGATTGACGGCAGGGTACAGGGATGGGATTCAGAAACAAATTCCATCCATTTCATATTCTTGCCCTAAAGTTAATTTAATACCAAGTGTAATTCAGACCTAGGTTTAAATACCAGACCCTCTACTCTTGTGATCTTAAGCAAATTGCTTAGACTTCCAATGTCTTATTAATTTTCTATGATAAGGATGCAAATAGCATACTTATAGCATTTTCTCAATTAAATTAACCAATTTTGTAATATTTACAGTATGAATGATAAATGACAGGGTGCCAATAACAAATACAATAATAGTTCAAAGTTTCAAGAAATTATGAGAACCTAAACTGTGTCCTGGGAGACCAACATGGCAGCTGGCAGGACTGGAGTGAGAGTGACAGTATGAGTGTGTGAGGGAGAGTATGTGTGTGTGAACGTGGGTATGTGTCTGTCTGTAGGCGCAGGGACTCAGGGTGGGCGATTTGGGCTCTCCTGGTAGAGGAATCACCAGCCGCCAATGCACACTGCTCAGACAGGTGCTTTTCGCTGCTCAGAATTAGAGGAAATGCCATTTTAAAGAATAAGAAGGAGGTCATGGGGAGTGGCTGCAATCCAGCACCCCTGGCCTTGTGGCCACAGCCAAGTACACCCATCCCTGCCACCACCACCAGCCCATCTTGCTGCCTCAACCCAAAGCACCCTCCTCATTGCTACTGCCCGGCCTCACCACCAACCTCTTACCTGGCTGGCCACATAGCCCACCACCAGAAGTTAGGGTAGGGAATTGTGGTGTTTGTCCTGGAGGGGACTGTCACCTCCCCAAGCCCAGGGTGTCACCAGAACTGAGGGCCTGACAGAAACTGAAAAAGCTGTAGACCTGTGGGAACTCTTAGTGGAGAACAGAACATGGACTGGACAGTGGGGCTCAGAATGGAAGATCAGTCCTGCCCAACAGGGGAGGTGGCTTTATGCCACCTACAGAACAACCCTCTTCTGCCCTGCCCTTCAGTGACCTGAGGCAAGGAGGAATGATGCTGGACCGGAAATCTGCACACCTTCAGCTGGGACTGGTGGTGCAGGGGAATCAGACATTGGGCCTGCATGGATGGAGCCTGGGCAGAAGCCATGCACAGAGGGGCCAGGTGGTACAGAAAGAATGGAGTGCTGCGCTGAGATGATTTTTTCCTTTTTATTAATATTTTAAGCCTCTCCTGCTTGAGGTGGCAGTGATGGGGTGCCAGCAAGCCAGGCAGAGGTAAGACATTGGAAGGAGAGGAAGTCTCCACCCCTATCCTACAAGCTACAGACACCACTCCCAACATGAGTCTGTTGAAACCATCGGGACCAGGACCCAGAAACCCTTGCAGAGCCCAGATCTGTGGAGGCAGAGAGAAGAGCTCAGAACAGGGACATTCAATGTGTGAGACCAGAGGCAGATACAGCCTCTGAGCTACAAAAGTCCTGCATGCCAAAGTATGTGGGGCTCCGCCCTGCCGGGATTCAGCCACATTGCTCATAGACAGGCAAGGATAGTGACTCACATTTGCCTGTACTAGAGAACCACCCAGGAGGCCTGGAACTGATACACCATGTGGCCAGAATCAACATCAAAGCAAAACACAGGGAGCTCCACAAATAGCAGGTCCAAAGTTAAATTCTCTTCCGTTTTGCTTCCATATTCTCCTTTTTGCTTCTTCACACCCATTCTAATTCTTTTGGTCTCCTGCCATTTAGTACTCCTTATTTTCTTTAGTCTCTCTTGTTTTGCTTTGGTGTTGCTATTTTTGTTTGTTTGTTTGTTTGTTTGTTTGTTTTTATCGTGTTGTTACTGGTTTGGTTTGGTTTTGTTCTGTCAGCATCTGTATAGGTGGCACAGCATGATTAAGGTTAAGCCTTACCATCACCAAACCTGAGGGGAGACACCACCCTCAAACAAAGCACAGAAATCAAGACCCAATTACAACAGAAAAGCCCAAATAACCAACACAAGGGACATTCCTAAAACACCCAGCTCAGAAGATCAAAGGCTCCACCACTAGGTCCCACGAGACACTTTCTACATAAGGCCACCCCATGAAGACTGGGAGGCACAGAAATTCTAACTAATACATAGGAACAAACACAAAGAGACAGATAAAATGGGGAGACAAAGAAACTCCAAATGAAAGAAAAGGGGTGATTGCTGGAAAATAATCTAAATGAAATGGAGGCAAGCAATTTATCAGATATAAATTTCAAAGTAATAGTTATAAGGATAATCAAACTACTTAGTGAGAACTACAAGCAACTTAATGAGAACTACAAGGAACTTGGTGGCAACTATATCAACATGAAAATGATATAAAAACCATGAACAAGAACCAATTGAAAATGAATAATGACATAGCTGAAATAAAGAATACACTGGAAGGTATCAATAGTAGATTAGAAGAAGCTGAGGACTGAATCAGAGAATTAGAAGACAAGGTAGAAAAAATACCCAATAAGAGCAGCACTTAGAAAACAGGAATTAAAAAGCATGAGGATAGTTTAAGAGAACTTTGGGACCATATAAAATGTAACAACATCCACATAATATGGGTACCAAAAGGAGAAAAATCTGCCCTGGCCGGTTTGGCTCAGCGGTTAGAGCGTCCGCCTGCGGTCCGGAGAGACCCGGGTTCGGTTCCCGCTAAGGGCATGTACCTCGGTTGCAGTATGTCCCCGGCCCTGGTTGGTCGTGCGGGTGGCAGCCACTCGATGTGTCCCTTCACGTCGATGTTTCTCTCTCTCTCTCCCTTCCTCTCTCTCCCTCCCACTCTATCTGTACAAAAAATGGAAAAATGTCCTCGAGTGAGGATAAAAAAAAAATAAATAAAAAAAAAAAAAAAAAAGGAGAAAAATCTGAGCCAGGAATAGAGAACCTGTTTAAGGAAACCATGACAGAAAACTTCCCTAACCTAGTGAAGAAAAAAGTCACAAAATTTCAGGAAACACAGAGAGCCTCAATCAAGATATACCTCAAAAGACCCACACCTAGATACATCATAATTAAAATGGCAAACATTAAAGGCAAAAATATAATCTTAAAAGCAGAAAAAGACAGACAGAAAATTAACTACAAGGGAGCTCCCATTGGACTGTCAGGTGATTTCTCAGTAGTAACACTTGAGGCGAGAAGGGAGTGGTATGAAGTATACAAAGTAATGAAAAGCAAGGGACTGAATTCAAGACTACTCTATTCAGCAAGGCTATTCTTTAAAATTGAAGGCGAAATAAAGAGCTTCCCAGACAAAAAAAAAAAAAAAAAAAAAGCTAAAGGAAAACCTTACCACCAAATCAGCATTGCAAGAAATGCTAAAGGGACTGCATTAAGAAGAAAAAAATGAGAGAGAGGAACAAAGGTATAAAGAAAAAACAGCAACAAATAAGTACCTATCAATAATAACTTTAAATGTAAATGGACTAAATGCTCCAATCAAAAGACATGGGGTAGCTGAATGGATAAGAAAACATGACCTGTATATATGCTGTCTACAAGAGACCCACCTTAGAACAAAAGATTCACACAGACTGAAAGTGATGAGATAGAAAAAAAAATATCCCATGTAAATGGAAATGCATAAAAAGCTGGGGTAGCAATACTCATATCTGACAAAACAGTCTTCAAAATTAAGGCAATAACAAGAAACAAAGAAGGTCATCATGTAATACTAAAAGCATCAATGCAACAAGAAGAACAACTCTTGGTAACATATATGCATCCAATACAGGACCACCTAAATATTAAAAAACAACAACAAAACAACAAAAAAAACCTTGATGGACTTTATGGAAAATACAGACAGCAATACAGTCATAGTAGCAGATTTTAACACCCCACTGACATCACTGGATAGATATTTCAGACAAAAAAATCAACAAGGAAACAGTGGCCTTAAATGACATGCTATATCAGTTGGATCTAATTGATATTTATAGAATATTTCATCAAAAGTGACAGAATATACATTTCTTTCAAGTGCAGATGGATCATTCTCAAAGATAGACCATAGGTTAGGACACAAAATAATCCTAAGCAAATTCAAGAACATTGAAATTATATTAAGCATCTCTCAAATCACAATGGCATGAAACTAGAAATCAACACAATAATAATAATTAAAAAAAAACAACTCAAAAACATTCTAACACACAGAGGTTAAACAGCATGTTATTGAACAATGAATGGGTTACCAATGAGATCAAGGAAGAAATGAAAAATTTCCTAGAAGCAAATGAAAATGAACACACAACAACACAAAATCTATGGAACACAGCAAAAGCAGTTCCGAGGGGAAAGTTCATTGCATTACAGGCCTACATCAAGAAACAACAAAAATTTCTAGTAAAAAATCTAACCCTAAAACTAAAGTGTTAGTTTTAAGAGAACAACAAGAAAACACTAGAGAAAGTAGAAAGAAGAAAACAATAAAGATCAGAGTGGAAATAAATGACATAAAGACTAAAAAAACATCAATACAAAAGATCAATGAAACCAAGTACTGGTTCTTTGAAAAGATAAACAAGATTTGATGAACCTTTAGCCAGACTCACCAAGAAACAAAAAGAGAGGACCCCAATGAATAAAATCAGAAAAGAAAGAGGTGAAGTAATAACTGACACTATAAAAATTCAAAGAATTGTTAGAAAATCATATGAACAACTATATGCTAACAAACTAGACAATCAGGATGAAATAGACAAATCCCTAAAAAGCACAATATTCCAAAATTTAATCAGGAAGAATCAGAAAACCTGAACAGACCGATAATAACAGATAAAATTGAAGCAGTAAAAAAAAAACTGCCCACAAACAAAAGTCCTGGACCTGATGGCTTCACAGGCAAGTTTTTCCAAACACTCAAAGAAGAACTAACACCTACTCTCCTCAAACTATTCCAAAAAACCCAAGAGAAAGGAACACTTCCAAGCTCTTTTTAGGAGGCCAGCATTATCCTACTTCCAAAACCAGATAAAGACACTGCAAAGAAAGAAAACTACAGACCAATATCCCCGATGAACATAGATGCTAAAATCCTCAACAACATATTAGCAAACCTGATCCAGCAATACATTAAAAAGATAATACACCATAATGAAGTGGAATTTATTCCGGAGATGCAAGGCTGGTATAATATTCACAAATCAATAAAAGTGATACACCACAGAAACAAAATGAATGATTAAAATCAATAGAAATATAATCAACATGATTATATCAATAGAAACATAAAAAAGCATTCTACAAAAGCCAGCACCCATTTGTGATAAAAACTCTTAGCAAAGTAGAAACTGAGGGGTCACACTCCACATAATAAAGGCTAGATATGACAAACCTACAGCCAACATCATACTCAATGTGCAAACACTAAAAGGGTTTCCGTTAAGAACAGGAAGAAGACAGGGATGTCCACTTTCACCACTCTTATTCAACATAATACTGGAAGTCCTAGATATAGCACTGAGACAAGAAGAAAAAAAATCAAAGTTTTCCAAATTAGAAAGGAGAAAGTAGAACTGTCATTATTTGCAGATGATATGATACGGTGCACAGATAAACCTAAAGACTCCACCAAAAAACTACTAGAGTTAATGAATTAATTCGGAAAAGTAGCAGGATACAAAATCAACATCCAGAAATCAATGGCATTTTATACAACAATAATGAACTCTCAGAAAGAGAAACAAAACAAAACAAAATCCCATTTACCATTGCAACAAAAACAGTAAGATACCTAAGAATAAACTTAACCAAGGAGACAAAAATACCTGTACTCAGGAAAACTACAGGACAATGAAAAAAGAAATAGAGGAAGATACAAACAAGTGGAAGCATATACCATGTTCATGGATTACAAGAATTAACATAATTAAAATGTCCATATTAGCCCAACCAGTGTGGCTCAGTGCTTGAATGTTGACCCATGCACCAAGAGATCGCCAGTTTGATTCCCAGTCAGGGCACATGCCCAGGTTGTTGGCCAAATCCCCAGTGGGGGCATGCAGGAGGTGGCCAATCGATGTTCTCTCTCATCTATATTTCTATCTCTCTCTCCCTATCCCTTCCTCTCTCTCTAAAAATAAATAAAGAAAAAAATGTCCATATTACCCAAAGCAATCTATAGATTCAACAGAATTCCTATGAAAATACAGATGGCATATTTCAGACATCTAGAATAAATATTCCAAAAATTTATATGGAACCAAAGAAGACCTGAATACTCACAGCAATCTTGAGAAAGAAGAACAAAGTTGGAGGTATGCCAATACTGGATATCAAACTATACTAAAATCCACAGTAATGAAAACAGCCTGGTATGGGTACAATAACAGGCATATAGATAAATGGAACAGAACACAGAGCCCAGAAATCAACACACATCATTATGATCAATTAATATTTGACAAAGGAGGCAAGAAAATACAATGGTGTAAAGACAGTCTCTTTGATAAATGGTTTGGGGAAAATTGTACAGGTGAATGAAGTCAAAATTTGAAACTAGACTATCAACTTACACCATACGCAAGAATAAACTTGAAATGGATAAAATACTTAAATGTCAGTCGTGAAAACTAAATAAAAAAAAAATCCTAGAAGAAACCATAAAAAGCAAAATCTCAGACATCTCATGTAACCAATACATCTCCTAGGGTCAGAGAAACAAAAGAAAAAATAGACAAATGGGACTACATCAAATTAAAAAGTTTCTGTACAGCAAAAGAAACCATCAGCAAAATGAAAGATATGTCAATGTATGGGAGAACATATTTGCCAATGACCATCTGATAAGGGAATAATCTCCAAAATATATAAAAAAATTACAGCTCAAAACAAGGAAGACAAATAACCCAATTAAGAAATGGGCACAAGACCGAATAGGCCCTTCTCCAAAGCGGACATAGAGATGGCCAATAGACATATGAAAAAATGCTCAACATCATTACTCATTAGAGAGATGCAAATTAAAACGACAATAAGGTATCACCTCACACCTGTCAGAAAGGCTACTATCAATTAATCAACAAGTGCTGGCGAGGGTTTGGAGAAAAGAGAACACTACTGCACTGTTGGTGGGAATGCAAACTGGTGCAGACACTGTGGAAAACAGTACAGAATTTACTCAAAAATTAAAAATGAAATTACCATTTGACCCAGTGATCCCACTTCTAGGAATATATCCTAAAAAGCCTGAACACCAATTGTGTGTATATATATATATATATATATATATATATATATATATATATACACACACACACACACACACACACACATACATATACACACACATGCACCCACACCCATGCATCCCAATGTTCATAGTAGTGTTATCAACAATAGCCAAGATCTGGGAACAAACCAGTGTCCATCAGTAGATGAGTGGATAAAAAAGCTGTGGTACATGTACAAAATGGAATACTCTGTGGCTGTAAAAAAAAGAAGGATTTCTTACTCTTTGTGACAGCATAAATGGACCTGGACAATATTATGCAGAGTAAAATAAACCAGTCAGAGCAAGACAAATATCACATGATCTCACTTAGAAGTGGAATCTAATGAACATTATAAACTGAGAAACTAAATAGGTCCAGAGGCAGAGGCATGGAACAGACTGACAGATCTCAGAGGGAAGGATGGGGGTGGGAAGAGATTAACCAAAGAATTTATATACATACATGCATAACAAATGGACACAGATAATAGTGTGGGGAAGACCAGGGTGGGGCAGGGGCTGGCAGGAGGAGGATTAGGGGGGAGAAATTGGGGGATATATGTAACACTGTCAACAATAATTTTTTAGAAAAGAAAATCCTGCCACACTCTGGCCTCTACATACCCCTCTGTAGAATGGGGACCACCAAGGTACCTACCCCATGAGGAAAACACGTTAAGATTCTTAAATTATCATCTGGACTCAGACTTGGGTTTAAACCTGAGCTGTGACTGTTCCCACTGAGGGATGCCTCAGTATCACCCTCTGGAACGAGATGGGGTTCATTATCTGCCACGTGCGGGGGCTGTTTTGAGACTCAGCTGCTTCCTCTAATGACACATTTATTAAGCACTTGCTGTGTGCCAGGCTCTGGCTGTGCCTGGTCTGTGTGCCCGTTTGCTCATCTGAGAGACAGAGCTCATATGTAGAAAGACTGGAATGAGAGCACATGGGCCCAGCTCCCTGCATGGTACCTGGCACGTGCCCAACGCTAGAAGCCTGTGAGCTGTGGTGACCTGTGCCCGCCCATGTCCTGTCATCACAGCGGTTGCTGTTTAAAGCATCTAGCACTGGTCTTGCACACAGCCCTCTTTGGAATTAAACAAAGCTGGGCTCTAACCCTGGCTCTAGGGCCTTGGACACACTTTCTCCACCTAAGCCTTGGTTTGCCCATCTGAAAAATGGGCTCACCGTGGGCACTCAGCAGATGCAGCAACAAGCACCCAGCAGAGCCGAGGACTTAGAGGCGAGGTGCAAAAGTGTTGGGGCGAGCATTCTTAGCTCGGCTTGGTGGCAATGTCCTCACTCCCTGGAGGGTCATCCGACCAACCAACCCCTCAGATTGTGGCACCCCTCCCCCACCTATGACCTCCCCCTCCGAGCGGCCAGTAGGAACCTTGAGGGGTCTGTGAGGTCACCGCATTCCGCTCCACCGAGACTCTTGTGGGGCAGGAGCTACTGGCTTGTCTCTGTCCCAAAGAAGCTTCTAAGTCCCTGCGACTCGAGAGCCGTGGTCAGACAAAGGTCCTGAGAGGGACACGGAGCGTTGAGGACCAAGGACACTCTACGTGCTGACCCGGGGAGGCCAGAACCAGGGGCAAAAGCCTTGGGGGCGAGCGGAGTGTCATTCAGCAGTTCCAGGAGGCCCAAGAAGCCCATGGCCTGGCTCAGAAACTGTCACCTCTACCAGACCACCATGATCCTTGGCTGGCTACTACTTCCTGTGATTGCTCCACCCCAGGGCACGACAAGCAACAAGATCTGCATCTTCTGTAAGCCGACTGACTCTTCAAACTGCCCTGGCTTCCCCAAGACCAGTGGTGACCACAAGGAGTGCTTTGTGGGCCAAGGTACCGCCCCTGGCTTCCGCCCGGTCATCAACAAAGGCTGCACGCAATCCAATTTGTGTGGCCGTGAGGTGTCTGTCACCTACAAGGGTGTCACCTACAGGCTGATCTTCACCTGCTGCTATGGCCAAATGTGTATCAGGGCCCCAACCCCTTCAGGCAGCCTGATTGTCTGGGCCACCACCAGCCTGCTGCTGGGCATGCTGCTGCTTCACTGACTGTGACCAGCATAGAGGGCAGGGCATAGGACTGGTCTCAGGGCTCCCTGTGCCCCTTGTGCCCCCTGCCTCTTCCCCTTCTGCATTAAATGGCCAAAGGCCGTAATAACCCCCCTGTTGTCCTGGTTTCATTTATTCTAGGGCTCCGCCAAACACCCTGAGGCCTGATTTAGTGGTGGGGACCATTCCAGTGGGTTTGAATGCACTACTGCATGTCATTGGTTCTAAGACGTGTTATCTTTCACATTTTGATCAGGATGCTTCCTTTCATAGGTGGCACCTTAGAGTCTATGAATATTAATAAATTATAGCTTATGGAAGTGGGGTAGAGACTGACAATCCCCAGAAGAGGGGGTGGTTGCGGAGAGATACAGAACTTATATGCATGCATGTACGAACAGTGGACATGGACAACAAAGATGAGGACAGGGAGGGTGGAATCAGTGGGGGGACAAGGAGAAACATCTGTAGCAAAAATGAAATAATTAATTAAAATAAAAAATAAAATAAAATATTCAAGGGGAAAAACAAGACAGCTTATGTTTATGGAAAAATATTACCATAACCTAGAATGAATTTGAGCTGTCATAGAGTAACTGGGACTGAAGTGGGGATTTATAGGTAGTGGAATTGGCAGAGAAACTGTAGACAGAGGAAGTAAGTTTTAGAGATGACAGATGGGAAGGAAATGGTGAGAAGGAGCTAGTCTAGGGACACTCAAGAGATAAAAGACAGGGATCATGTATGCCCTGGCTACTTTGTTTCAGTGGTTTGAGCATTGGCCCATGGACTGAAGGGCCACCGGTTCGATTCATGATCAAGGGCACATACCTTGGCTGCGAGTTCTACTCCTAGCCCCGGTTGGTGTTGTGTGGGAGAAAAACTATCTATTTGTCTCTCTCACATCCATGTTTGTCTCCCTCTCTCCCTCCCTCCCACTCTGTCAAAAAAAAAAATCAGTGGAAAAGTATCCTCGGGTGAGGATTAACAAAAACAAAATAAGTAAATAAAAGACAGGGACCATGAAAAATCGTATAACATGCTAGTCTAGTCAAACCTCAAGATAGTATTTACAAGTGGAGAAATGACAGGAAGTTCTTTTCTGTAGAATGCTTTTGTCAGGGTATACATGGTCTCTCTAAGCTGCTAATAGAAAATATACCTGATGTTTAGTTTTTTAATCTTTTTGTATTCATTGATTTTAGAGAGAGAGGAAGGAAGAGGGAGAGAGAAATGGACACATCGATGAGAGAGAACATCAACTGGCTGCCTCCTGCATGCCCCCCACTGGGGATCGGGCCCACAACCTGGGCATGTGCCCTGTCCAGGAATTGAACTGGTGTCCTCTTGGTGCATGGGTCAATGCTCAACCACTGAGCCACACAGGCCAGGCCGAACCTGATGATTTCTAACGTAGGAGGCATAGCATCCTGGAAAATGTCCATGTTATCTATAATGCAGATGTTTATGACTGAAAGAGCTGCCTTTGTGTAACTGATGGCTCACGTGCATTACGTAGACAACTTATATGTACATTCTGATGTGAGTCACATACTAGTAACGAAAGGAGGAACCCGAGAGTTGTACGGGCAGTCTCGGACTTCTCCATGCTTCATCTGAGTCCATCCGTTTCCTGGGTGCTTACAGTTACTAGTCAAGTTTGGTGCATGGTGAAATCTGTAGTTCTAAAGAGTCGGATTTAACAATCTGACCTTGTAAGTTACCTCAGTAGCATAAATGGTTCATGTAGCAGAGACGGGGTGGAGCACATCCAGTGAGGCAAGGACTTCTAGTTGATGTGATGAAAGGCAGTTGTCAGAAAAGGGAGACACAATGGATTTTTGGAGAGTTTTAAATGTGCGGTTTGGGGATTGGGATTTCATTCCATAATCAGGGAATGATACTGGTGGATGAAAGAGGGTGATGTGCTTCAACGCAGTAAAACAGCATGTAGGACAACAGGAAAGAGATGAGATGTCAGGTGAAAGGTCCTCTAGATGACTGTGCTGAGTCAGGCCAAAGGGAATAGAACACTGGGAAGGCTTGAACAGATGATTAAGAAATTATACTTAAGACAAACAGTTCTGAGAGATTTCTTGGTTATAAAATGAGTTCAAAGTAGTTTTCACACTGGGTGAAAGGTGCTGCCTGGGACAGTGACGGGTAAGTTTAGCGTTAGTTTGACAGAGGATGAATGCTAAGGACCCATGAATGACAGGAGCTCATGGAATACACAAGTGCACACACACTCTCTCTCACACATATATACACATAATCCACACTTGGAAACGTAGGGACATACACACGATCTCATAGTGTGAACCAGCGACCAAGGCAATTACCAAGTCCTCTGCGAGTGAACACAGTATGTGGAGAACCTACTGGTGACGGAAAGGAAAACCGCAAAATCACAGGAGAGGTCCCAGTGATCTCTCTCCTATTCTCCTTCCTCCGGTTTCAAAGTGTGACACATGGGAATAGTCAAATATTATATTATTGACTCATTTTGAATCATGCATTTTCTGTACCAAGGCCCTAGTATATTTGTTCCTTCCCTTGTTTTCAAGGGAAATTTCTGGGGTGTAAGTTGAGGCTCAAAACATCACTCGAAGAAAAATATGTACTGTGATAGCTCCACACTCTGGCTGCAGCACCTTGTTCTTCACTCCATCCTTTTCATGGCCATTTGTGTCCCTCAGAAACAAATTTGTGTATAAGCAGTTCATAACTCCCAAAGGTCATGTATCAGAAGCGAGCGTCTCTCCCCTGGTGTATGAGGACCAGGCGGAAGAGTGGAGCATTGTGGTAAACTGAATAGTGGTCCCTCAAACGTGTCCATACCCTAATCCCTGGATATTATGAATACGTTACTTTCCTGGAAAAAAGGAACTTTCCAGATGTGACTAAATTAAGGATCTTGAGATGGGGAGAGTGAACAAGATTTTCCAGGTGAGTCCAGTGTAACCACAAGGGTCCTGAAAACAGGGCGACAGTAGAGTTGGGGTGATAGAGGAGATGGGGTCATAGGAACGCAAGTTGGAGTGATGCCATTGAGAGTAAGGAGGCACGAGCTAAGGGCAGGCACTCTTGACCACCTGCAAAGGGCAATACTCCATGGGTACCTGCAGACCCGCTGACACCTTGCATTCAGCCCCATGAGAATGGTTTTAGATTTCTAATGTCCGGATAATAAATTTGTGCCGTTTTAAGTCAATAATTCTGTGGTAATTTGTTACAGCAGTGATAGAAACCTAATACAGGCTTCTAATCAGTTTTGGATCACCCATGTCATCTTGGTAAGGAAGACGCATTTGGCCTCCTTACACAGACAGAACATTATCAGTAGAATGTTATCTCTGATGTAGTGTGCATTTTACATCCCAAATTAAAACCTGAATATAATGTGACCCTTGCTACCTCCCGCAAGTGCAGAAAAACAGCATTATTCTACAAGAAAGTTCCCAATTCACGGGCTAACCCAAACTTATCTTTTAGCATTGCAGTCCCCTAGGTGATTATCACAAATGAAACTTTGTTAGAGATGCCCTCTGGGATAAATCAGAAGCATTAAGATGAAAAAGGCCCAAGAAAATTCCGTTAATGTGGCAACGGAAATTTTACTGATGACTTTGGAGAGAATACCTCCAGTTGAGTTGAGGGGGAAAGACAGACCACCTTGATCAAGGAGAGCTGGCTCTCAGCTGGGGCAATGTGTCCCCCAGGGGATGCTTGGCAATGTCTGGAGACAAGTTTGCCTGTCACAACTCTGATAAAGCTACTGGCTTCTGGTGGACAGAGCTCAGGCACGCAGCTGAACATCCTACAACATGCAGGACAGTCCCCTCCCCCACCACAACAGAGTTGTCCCATCCAACATATCAATAGTGCTGAGGGGAGAAACCCCGGCATAGAGTGAGTAAGCCTGTGTGACCATACTTAGTGTTCAAAAAAGGAAATGGAAACTAAAAGAAATCATCGAATTTATGTCATTTCAGTACTAATTTAATACCCACTTGCTAACCCCTCTCTTATGCTCTCATGTATACTGAATGTTTGTAGAAGTAGAAGACTTTTCAAGTGAAGAATAAACCTCAGGGTAGCCCTTCAAAAGTTTAATGGAATTTTGTAACTCATAGAAAGAGTAAGCTTTTCTAAGTAATTCAGGTCAAGTAATAATCTGTGTCATTACTTTATACAAACAAATAGCTTTTGTATAAATATAAACCTGACCTCAAAAGAAATAATAAACCTAACTTCAAAAAGAAATCAGTTAATCACTTGCAGAATTTATTCTGCAGGAAAAATTTGACTTCTTTGTTCAAATAGATTTTGAAATTTTTTCCTATGTTGACCATTTATTTGAAACTTTAATGAATAACGTCAATGTTGTTCAGTTAATTATATTTGAGGCGAAAGCAGAATTATTATGATATATTATAGGTGCTGCTATAAAACCAATATTGGGCATAAGATAATTTTGCAAGTTAATGATAGCATGTAAGCTCCTATAAATGATAAGAAGAAAAATAGACACAATTTATTTACTTATCCACCTAGTCAGAATAACAGAATATGCTTCCATCCCTTCATTTAGGAAATATTTATTGATCATCTACTGTATGTCAGGGCCTATGCTGAATGTTTAGGAAATGAAAACAGGCATCATGGAGCAATCATAAAGAAGTGAACAGTTAAGTGGAAAAGGCAATGAGAAAAAGTTAAAATTAAATTTGATAAATATAACAGTGGTATTACACGTTAGTTTCTATAGAATGCAGACTCTTGGAAGCTTAATTATGCAGGAATTTTATTAGCCAATGTACCATGGATCAACACCTATGGTGGATGAGGAAGAAGAGAAGTTTGATCCAGGGAAAGGCTGGTATGCCATATAGTCTCAACAATGTCCTCAGCTGACCCTATGGTGAGTTCTGAAGATGAGATGGCCCTTCACAGTTGTCCTAAGTTGAGAAAAGAGGTCCAGTCTTTATACCTCTATTACCAACAAGCCATTGGATGCAGTCTGCCCCTGAGAAGGGAACAAGAGCTTGAATGAGGCAGCTCTTTGCAGACAAGGCAAATATTCAAGGAGAGTTGACAGCATACACACATGGTACCAACTGAGAGAGCTACAGGGCTTAGTTGAAGGGAATAAACTATGATGTGAGTACAAAATACAGGTTGGGTATAATGCTGTTGAAGAGGTATTTGGACTAAAACATGGACTATGATGAGGATTATTCCAAGTAACAAAGCTAGGGAATTATTTTCCAGGCAGAGGGAAGAGCACATATAAAGTAGCTGACTCAAAAAAGCAAGGAATAATCCAAGAAATATCACAGTTTATTCAATGGGGATCTTAGGATAAATGTTAGGTGGGGCTAAAGAAAGAGATGGGAAGTGATTTTTTTTTTTTTTTTTAATCCTCACCCGAGGACATTTTTGCATTTTTTGTTCAGACAGAGCGGGAGGGAGAGAGAGGAAGAAAGAGAGAGAGAAACATCGATGTGAAGGGACACATCGAGTGGTTGCCACCCGCACGACCAACCAGGGCCGGGGACAAACTGCAACCGAGGTACGTGCCCTTAGCGGGAACCGAACCCGGGTCTCTCTGTACCGTAGGCCGACGCTCTAACCGCTGAGCCAAACCGGCCAGGGCAGGGAAGTGATTTTAAAAGGGCCTGTAAACTAGAAAAAGAAGTAGAGTATTTCTCCTATTAAGAAATCTAGAGCCCGGCCAGTGTCGCTCAGTGGTTGAGCATCGACCCCGTGCATGAAGAGGTCGCTGGTTCGATTCCCAGTCAGGGCACATGCCCATATTGTGGGCCCGATCCCCAGTGGGGGGCATGCGGGAGGCAGCCAATCAATGTTCTCTCTCATCAATGTCTCTCTCTCTCTCTCTCTCCCCCTCTTCTCCTTCCTCTCTCTAGAATCAATAAAGAAAAAAATTAAAAAAAGAAATATAGATATAGCAAGCATTTTAAAGGGAAGAAGTAATAGGATTTTATTTAAAGAAGATAATTCTGCAAGCATTGAGGATGGGTGATTGGAATAGAAGGAAAATTAGGGCAGGACAAGGCATTTATAATAACTTGAACACTAAACTGTGATAATGAGTCAAAATAGTTTTCGAGGAGAGAAAAGAGTGTGACAAAGTAAATAATGAAGCATAGTTTCTATAAAATTATCAAGTACCAATTTACCCCCTCCTACCTACATACACCTGATACAACACTGCCCAGAATAGAGGTACTTTCTAATTTTAGTACCAACATGAAATAATAAATTTTAACATTGAGGAATTCAGATAGAAGTTTTAAATATACAAATGCCTTCTAATTTAGACCAGAAAGGTAGATTTGAGTGGCAACAGGTGAACATGGAGGGCAACCAATGATAATCAGTCAACTCTACTAAGTGACAACTAATGGCATGAGTCTAATGTTTCTCATTCAATGGCAGGTAAACAAGCTAACAAAACCCCATGGCATAGGACATAAGACTATTCTATACTAGAGCTTAACACTTGAGAAGTAGAGAAGTATTTACTATTAAGTATACAGTCAGCCCTCACCACTTCGTGCTTCAACTTTCATGGCTTCACTCTATTGCTGTTTTTTCAAATATATTCATTAAAAAGTTGATCAAGCCCTGGCCGGTTTGGCTCAGCAGTTAGAGCGTTGGCCTGCGGTCCGGAGAGACTGGGTTCGGTTCCCGCTAAGGGCACGTACTTCGGTTGCAGTTTGTCCCGGGCCCTGGTTGGTCGTGCGGGTGGCAGCCACTCGATGTGTCCCTTCACGTCGATGTTTCTCTCTCTCTCTCCCTTCCTCTCTCTCCCTCCCACTCTATCTGTACAAAAAATGGAAAAATATCCTCAGGTGAGGATAAAAAAAAAAAAAAAGTTGATCAAGAAGTGAAAATGATACAGCACACACTCAGTTGTCTGAGTAAATTATACACCTCTGTATTACAATTAAAATTAAAATTACTGTATGTATGGACTGTAGGCCTATGTATTCGAGCACCCCAGGAATCCTTCAATACCAGGTGCAACCGCTAGAGTCTGGAACGGATTAGCCACGATAAATGAGGGACAACTGTATTATATAATGAATTCGTTTGTGACTTTAATAAAATCCAAGAAAAATAGTCTTTACAACAAGAGATAAAATATGAGCTAGAACACCTTGACAAGAATTTAGTGGCAGAAAGATACTGATTCATTTGACAAATATTTGATTCTTAGGTTGGCAGACCTAAAAGGCAGACCCTGAATAGAGGATTTGTTCCTATGCGAATGATTTAAGTCAGAGCTCCCAGAAAAGACTAGTGAGGGGAGTGGTGGAAGCCAGAGATAGAAAGGGGAGAATTCAAGCAAACTCTAAATTTCAGCCTGAACTCTCAGTTGCACTTCCAGTATTCTCACCAAGTCTTTGGCTAAAGCTCACCCAGAGTTGCTATGTAAACTCCCAAGCTAATCCAGCTCTCTGTGTGCCTAAGCAAAGAAGTTCCAGTAGCCAAAGGGTTTAGACACCATGCAGGTGTTAGGAACAAAGCACAGAGTAGCTGAGGCATAGGCACACAGAAATGGAAGAAGAGATACCAGGGGATCTAAGCACCTATGGCCGTCACCATTGGGATGGGCACTTATGACTACAGGGTGAACAATGCAGAAAGTGTGCCTGCAATAATAGAACCTGTATGCTAGATAGGGAAATGTAGACTATAACCAAAGAAATAAAAAAACATAAACAGGATAATGATGGTTTAGATAGATATAATAAAGTGGATCAACATGTAAAAGAGAGAATGGGATCTCTTATCCTTTGAGACGAATAAGTATTGGAGGGACCTGGAAAGTATTATCCTAAGTGAAAGAAGCCAAACAGAGAAAAACAAGTATCATATGATCTCACTTATTTGTGGAATATAATAAACATAACAGTCTGGGGAATGGGGTAGTTCCAGAGACATGTAAGTGGGGTACAGACTGACAATCTTCAGAAGAGGGGGTAGTGGGGGAGAGATAAACCACAGAACTTATATGCATGTGTGCATGAACAATGGACATGGACAACAAAGCTGGGGACAGGGCAGGGAGGGAGGGGAATCAGTGGGGGAAAAAGGAGAAATATCTGTAACAAAAATAAATTAATTAATTTAAAAAAGAGAGAGAATGGGGAGAGGGTATCTTATTTTATATTATGGAGTCAGAAAAGGAGATATTTTCTGATATCTGGAGTCAGACAAAGGGATATTTGTTCAGATACATGTAGTTTGAGTATTAATGAAATGTAAATAGAATAAGATAACAAGGAAATACTGTAATAAGAAGGGGGAAATATAGTGGAATAAAATATATTAAAAGCATAAAAGAAAAATAAAAGAACCACAGACAACATAGACTCCAAGTCCAACATAGCAGGTTCTCTCAGACAGTGACTTAAAACATGAGTTTTAATGGCCACATGTGGAAACAGGAAATAAATAATGCCTGGGATCTAAGAAGGGTGGAATTCACATCAAAGCTCCCATGTATATGTACAGTTCCTTAAGGGGCACACTTTCAGTGGGTAAACTAGTAAAAAATGGGAGTGATGTGTGTCTGTCTTCATCATTCTTCCGCATAAAATGGGAAGGACAAACAAAACCCCCAAATGCTATCCAGCCAGTGTGGCTCAGTGGTTGAGTGTCGACCCAAGCACCAAGAGGTCACTGGTTCGATTCCCAGTCAGGACACATACCCAGGTCGTGGGCCAGATCCCCAATGGGGAGCATGCAGGAGGCGGTCAATCGATGTTCTCTCTCATTGATGTTTCTATCTCTCTCTCCCTTTCACTTCCTCTCTCTCTCAAATCAATAAAGGAAACACATTTTAAAAAAATGCTTAACCACTCATCTGTATTCAAGTGGGTTTGGGTCTAAGTTCACACTGTATAGCCGAAAAAAATTCAAGATGGAAAAATAGATTATATGCTCCTGGGATGATCATGTTCCTGGGTTCCTAGCAGAAGCAAATACAAATTCTCATTGAAATAGTGCACTATAAATACAGGCAACAAAATTCCAAGAAACATGAGCTCACAATAAAAAGAATATCCCTAATACAGCCAGTGTGGCTTAGTGGATTGAGCATCAGCCCATGGACTGAGAGGTCCCAGTTCCATTTCCGGTCATCATGCCTCTATTGTGGGCTTGATCCCCAGTAGGGGGTGTGCAGGAGGTAGCCGATTGATGTTTGTCTCTCACATGGATGTTTCTATCTCTCCCTTCCTCACTCTCTAAAAAATCAATAAAACATATTTTTTTTTTTTTAAAAAAAGGAAATATCTAACTACATGGTTAAGACAGATAAACTACAAAGAAGATTTAAGAGAAACAACAACATACAAAATTAGACCCACTAAAATGGGAGATTTTAATTTTTATCAGATATAGAACAGAATATAAATTTGCTTAATGTATTTTATTTTTAATGTATTGAATGTATTGGGGTGACATCAATTAATAAAATTATATAGGTATACAATTATATAATATATTATCTGTATACTGTATTGTCTTCACCACCCAACTCAAGTCTCCTTCCATCACCATTTATCCCCCCTCTACCCTCTTCTACCTCCCTTCACCCAACCCCTTCCCTCTGGTAATTATCATGTTGTTGTCTGTTTCGATGAGTTTTGTTTGTTTGTTTGTTTTACTTAATCCTGTTACATTTTCATCCAGCCTCACAAACCCCCCTGCTTAATGTATTTATAGAACTGAACAATTAACAATAGAAGAAATATAAAAATCATCAACATTAATGATGCTGTCCAGTTTTATAAACATAGGCTTATTTAGTTATTTCCCAAACATATTTTGAATGATTGGGCAAAAACATTATTAATACACCTGGAAACCAGATATTGTTTGTTGATATTAGAAACCATTCCCACATCTTTATAATGCTCCCCTACAGGATGGGGGCATAAAGTCTGGAAACTATATTTCTGAGACTTCATTGCCAGCAGAGTTTCATCTAGATCATGCCAAGTAAAGGCACCTGCAAGAGATCTGGATGGAATAAGAAGAGCATTATTTTTCTCTGGCAATGGCATCTGGGAACATGGGCATCAGCAGATGGTAGATTTCCTAAAATCCACCCTTCTAACTTTTGTTCCCCTAGGCTTTAATGGTCGTGTGAGCCTCTAATTCCCAATATAAAACCTCTTCCTGCTGTAAATACCTATAGTAGTCGCTGTTTTCCTGACCAAGATTTAGCCAGGGATCTAAGAAACATAGTCAAGGACAGGAAGTAAAGATGAGTAACAGTATCCACAAAGAGCATGTAAAGGGAGTCCTGACAGCAATGATTTATAGTCAGGGATAAATTTTAACAACTGGATTAAATATTGAGGTTCAGAAACATGAGCTCAGCAATGGAACAGCTGTGCAAACTCTGCTGAACATCTTCTTTGATGCCAAGACAAAACAAGCACAAATAGACAGCTTCTGCAATATAATTAGGGGAATTTTTCAACTTATAAAAAATGGATCATAAATATTCTAAAAACCAGAACAAGATGTCAGACCCCATCAAATTAATGTGATCACAAACAAGATGATAAATTGGGCAAATGTCAAGTTTAAGAGCTCAAGTCACTGCCAAAAGTTAGGCTTATTCCTATAATAAAAGACTCTGGTGGCCATGTGAACTGATGACTCCCTTGTGATTATTTCATTTCAAGAATTTAATTGTCGCCTTTCAGATTTCAGGAAATGTGAACTATTTTTAGATGTTGCAAATGTTGCTGAACATGGGCCCCGAGAGCTTAGGGAATATGCTCAATTTTTCCTTAATAGAAAAAATGTGAATTCTATAATATTCAGGCTTCTGGACTGTAGAGATTTTTGCACACACACACACACAAAACCATTTTAAGCTTTTACAGTCTTCAATTACAAAGGTTGTAGAAATCACTTGGCAACCAATTTTAAACCACCACAATTTAGAGTTTTCATCCCACATCATACCAAGTATATTATAATGTACTCATATCCTACAGTTAATATGATATTATATTTAAAGGATTTTTACAATTTAGGTTTTAAAATTGTCTTTACATAATTTATTTAATTTATAATCAGGCATGACATCTCAGCAATCATGCTGCATACTTGAGAACTCTAGCAAAATGAGTTTTTCTTTTCTTGTTTTAGAGATAATAATTTTTTATTTCATATCTCAGACAATTCCATAAGCCCTTGAGAAACTGTACTTGGTATGAGACATGAGACCCTCAATAAACAATTCGCAACTTTGGCTGAGAGTATGAATTCATATGTTTATCTAACTAACTGTTGACAAGTATTCTTCTTTCCAATCTAAGCTACTAAAAAGGGATGAAGAGAAAAACCTCAATTTATCTGTCCAACCCCCTTTGTATTTAGAAGTCTGCTAGACTCTGGCATTGTCAAACAATCAATCTCTCCACTCCCACATCCTATGGGTCAAAGGTGCTCTCTTTCCAAACTGGCTACCGCCTGACATCCAGAAATCTTGTGGCCAATTTCTATCAGGCTTTGGAGTTTCAATGAGTCCAGTTTGGCTCTTATGGAGTTAGAGTGGACATCAACAAGGATCTGGAGTTCAGAACACTGTCACTACTCAGATGGAAGTGTCTAGTTAAGCTGACAGGACTCCTGGCTGACATTACTAGCCTTTTCTGCTATTTCACTAACTTTCTTAGAGAGCAGGTATTTTGATAACTGCCTTCCAGGGTAGGACAAACTGATTTCCTCCACTAGTAATCATGACTTTTATAGTATGAATGCCTGGATGGGTATCAGTTTCAATAGGAAATACTATTCTTCTCCATCTATTTACTCATCTTCCTAACACAATAACAGCTAATAAGACGTCTGGCCCTTTAAGAGATGGAATTTTTAACAAAAAGCTACTTTGTGCTAGATACTATGTGAGGGACTTCATATACATTCTAGTCTAATTATCATAATACTATTATGGCAAGTAGATACTTTCATTGTCCTGTTTTAAAAAGAAACAAAGTTATCAGTTTGCAAGCAGCTAAAATCCAACCCTTGGTTAGGAATGTAAACCCTCAGACATCAAAACCTGTCTGGGTCCCACTACCTCATCCTCTGCCTCTGTTTACAAAGCACTTTCTCTTCTTTTTCCTTTTTATTACATTTATTGGGGTGACACTGGTTAACTGAATCATATAAGTTTCAGGTGCACAATTCTACAACACATCATCTGTACACTGTATTGTGTGTTCACCACCCCAAGTCAAGTCTCCATCCATGACCATTTATCCCCGTATACCCTCCTCCACCTCTCCCTTCTCTCCTCCCCACAGAAGTACCACACTGTTAACTGTGTCCATGAATTTTTCTCATTTTTTTTTTTTGCTCAATCCCTCCACCCCTGCCAATTCACATGCATTCTCTCTTATTACAACAAAGTCAATCCCATCATTTTAAAGGGGCTAAGAGTAGTAATGAAGGTTGTCATTTTTAATTAACCTTTTAAGATATTCTGTCATAAAAGATACTGCAAAGACTCCACAGAACTTTCCATTAAAAATCTTTAGGCTGATAAAATACATTCTACAGGGATTTCCTTCCTAAGCGTTGTTTAGTCAGATACAGAGGAAATTCAAATAGAGTCTGAGCTAAAGAAAAATGTTTTGCTCTTCAGCAAGTTAAGGTGTTATAATAACTTCATGAACTGTTCCAAAGATAGCACTGTCATACCATAGATGCTACATAGAAACAAAGAAACAGACTTGATAAAGTCTATTTTAAAGTTATTATTAGTGGGTGAAAACAATATGTGCTATTCTGGAAGGCAACTATCAGGAAGCATGCGCCCTCCAAAATGTGGTGAAATAGCAGAAAAGTCCAGTTTTGTCATCCAGGAGGGCCATCAGCTTGACTGTTATTACTTATTTTCAATTGCATTATTTTAGTATATTTATTATTGTACATAATGTTAAATTTTAAAATATCTTACAAATATGCTTAAAATGGTTAGATAATAATGAAAAACAATCAGGCTAGCCTCAGCCATATCTGACACACTGAATGGTAAAAGACAAAGAAGCAATGTTTAGTAAATTTTATGGAAAAATGTGATTTCAAATTTTAAAGCCAACTATGTGTTGAACTATGGGAAAAAGCATCAGAAAGATGTTTGCAGGTATTCAAGAGCAGACAACATAAAGTATTTCATGCAATTTATGCAGAAAATATTTTTCCAACTTATTGAAAATTAAATAAAAAATAAAAGTTCAGCCCTGGCTGGTTTTTCTCAGTGGTTAGAGCATCAGCCCTTGGACCAAAAAGTCACGGGTTCGATTGCAGTCAAGGGCTCGTACCTTGGTTGCAGTTCATCCCTGGTGCTGGTCAGGGTCATGCGGGAGGCAACCAGTTGATGTGGCTCTCTCACATCAATGTTTCTCTCTCTCTCTCTCTCTCTCTCCCTCTCTTCCATTTATCTGAAGATAAATGAGAAAATATCCTCAGGTGGGGACAAAAAAAAATTTCAAAAATGAGGAGAACATGGAATACAGCATTCAAAATTGAACATTAAAGCCAGTTAATATAGAAATGTATAAATAATTCTATATAATAGAGTTATAAATTGGAACTTAAAAATACACCGTAACTCTTCAAATATAATATATTTAAAGTAAAAGTATATTATAACAATAATCCATCACTGAAAATGCTTTTAACAATGACCAAGAGGTAAACAAGGTAGGGAAAGTGAAGCATGTTAAAAATCTTGTCTCAAAGACAGAAGAGGAAAAGACAAAAGAGTTCAGTTCACAATAACTGATAAATAGAAATTGGTTAGACTGACTTTGAAATTATTAAAATTAACTACTAGAAAGACTGCAACTAAAAATAATTTGCAACTTTATTTTTATACAGACAGTATCAAAGCAAAACATAAATAAGAAAAATATATTTTATAATGAAGTGTACATTTGTAACATTATTATGAATGTCATGAACGTTTTAGTAGAAATTCTGACTTAGAGCCCTGTATGTGTATGGATAGGGTATTTAAACTGCCCACTTTAAGGTATTAGAAAGAGAAGTCAATATCAGTGTTTAGAACCTCCATGTGCTAGAATTGAGAAGGACATGGCTTGACTTCTAACTCCCTCTTCCAGCAACCCCCCTTTCATTATATCAAACACTAGCCCGAAAGAATGTCAACTCTCAATCCCCTAAATAAGCAATACTTAAGTAACTTAAATGTATCCCAATTTATCCTTCATGGTGCTTGTATGTGGGTATGTGTATGCATTTGTGTATGTGTGTGCATGTGTGTATATGTGTCTGTGTTAGAGAGAATGGGTAGGTAAAGAAGCTTCAGTAGTTCTTCAATAAAATCCCTAATATCATACCCACTTTCCACTTCTGCCCCCTCTCTGTTGATGCCAAGTCCAGGGCTTGTCTGCCAATTCTCTGAATCACCTTATAGCATGTTATCATCTATGCTTATTTTGCCTTTTGACTTACTCACATCTACTTTCTGAATCATATATATTCCTAGATATATATCCATCCATCCTTCCTCCCCATCTCCCTTGTTTCTACCTCTCTATGTATTTCCATTTATCTATCTAGTCTACTTAAATAGAAAGATATTAGAGATTACAGATTAAGCTCTCCAATTGTTAAATTTCCCCCTGGGTATAGGGATTTTTAACTTGTTGTTTTATTTTTCTTCTCTTAAATTGAATGTGCATACAGTCAATTAAATATTGAAATCATTATTATTAAAACATGAAATCCTCTACATACCCTCTCAGCTTGCAATTTTACTTAGTGGTTTATCCTGAAGATTAGTAAAATAACTGCTAAAGCCTGTGTGTATAAGCATATTTGTGGCAATTATTTTTTATGGTACAAAAAAAATAGAAAAAAAAAAACTAAAAAGTCATCAACAATGATTGATTAAAACATGATACAGCCAATGAAGAAAATATTATGCAGTTATTGAAAATTATATATTAGCATCAACATGTGGAAAGGCCTATTATAATATACAGTGTTTTTCAGTGTTTGGGGATATATGCTTAGAAACATTTGAAATGATAAATACCAAAACTTAGCAGAGGTACCATCTGGGTGATATTTTGGTTTTCTTCCTTATTTTTCTCTATTTTCTCTTCTTTTCTTAAAATAAGCATGAGGGACCTGGAGATTATTATGCTAAGCAAAATAAGCCAGTCAGAAAAAGGCAAGCATCACATGATCTCACTTGTATGTGGAACCCAATGAACAAAATACACAGAGAACAAAATAGATCCAGAGACCTGGAAACAGGGAACAGACTGACAAACCTCAGAGGAAAGCGGGCAGGGAGGTGGGAAGAGATAAACCAAAGAACTTATATGCATATATGCACAACCAATGGACACAGACAATAGGGTGGTGAAGACCTGGGGCACAGTAGGAACCCTGTGTAGGGGGTCAATGGGGGGAAAATGGGGAGACATCTGTAATACTTTAGCAATAAAGATAAATTAAAAACAGAAAAATAAGCATGTGTTATTCATGTACCCAGAGAATAAACCTATTTGTAGTTTAAAGGGGGTGGAATAGAGAGAACTGAATGAAATTATGATATTTATAGCAGTAACCAATACGATTTTGAAAGATGCTGGCATCTTAGTATTATATTCACAACATACCTTATATATTTGATGTTTTTAAAACTCCTTTTATAAGAACCACCCTTCCTATTATTTTCTTCTTTTATATAGCTACAAAAATTCAAGTTTTATTATTTTTTCAATTATGAGTTTTAAAGTTTAAATGCTATTATTACTATTTTGGTTCACAAAAATGTGGAACACTTCATTTATTTGCGTGCAATCCTTGCACAGAGGTCATGCTAATCTTCTCTGCATCATTCCAATTTTAGTACATGCACTGCTGAAGCGAGCACCCCTACTATTTTTCTTACCATTGTTTTCCCATTAGCAGTAGAGATATCACTAAATATATTCCACCATATTTGGTGGTGATTTAAAAAAGAAAAAACTGAAACACCTGAATTTTTGTTATATTGTTCAAATGTTTTGTTATATATATATCGAATGTTTTATAAAATAATAGCATTTTGTCTAGAGACTATAGCTTACAAAAAAAAACAAGCAAACTGGAGTGATCTATAACAATCATACTCAGTTAAATTTTTACTATTTATATAATATCAGCCTTCAAACTGCTAATTCAGGCACATTCTGTGAATATTTTTCTCTGGACCTTATTACCAGATGTTTGGTTCTATTTCTATTTTTGTATCACTCTGCTCCATATTTTCCTCAATGACAAGAGCAATATCACAGGTGTTAATGAGCCTTTCACCAATAATCTGAATTTCTCTTATATTCCATACCATCTTTCTTTGAATGATGCTATACATGTATTTTTATCTTCTTGTTTATGTTATCTTTGCTGAAACACCAAAGAACATCTAAAAAATCCTAAAATTCCATAGAACAGTTTGAAAATGAATAGTTTAAAGGCCTTCAGATATAGTTCACAATTTCCTCATTTCTGTAATAAATTCTGTTCAGAGGTTAGATCTTGCTGTATGTGTTCAGGAGGATATTGTCTTTTATTCATTTTGGAGGTGTCTTTTCCATAAATCCCACCTATTTTAGTTTCCCTTTCATTTAGACTTTACCATCTGGATGATTTGTGGCTTTTCTTTAACCATATAATCTTTCCACTTGGGTGCTAGTCAAATTTCTATCTTATATATATAGCTGGAATGACAAGTTGGAAATGTCCATAGTCCTTCACCTTGCAGTCTTCTTCCAGTGATTCTGTGCTTACTGAAACAAAATCTCTATTTGCCCCATTGTCCTCACTACCTTTTACTTTTAAATAAAAGGGATGTATAATAATAATAAAGTAACACTATCAATAAATTATCATTGTTAACACAACTGTCACCTTCCTGGCCTGCATCTTGTCTAACTTTCCAGCATCATCTTCTACCACCACTTCCCCTCAAATGCCCCATAGCTCAAATAGCTTGAATTACATGTCCTTCTTTGAATATCCTATTCCCTGATAGATCGGCTTAGGGAAAACTGCTTTCTTGTTTACCACTATAACCCTAGCACTCCTGGTATATAGTAGTAGCTCCATAAATATTTGTTAAAGAAATAAATGAGTCCAGTGGTATGGCTCAGTGTTGAACATCAACCCATGTACCAAGAGGGCACTGGTTTTATTCCTGGTTAGGGCATATGCCCAGGATGTGGGCCCGATCCCCAGTGGGGGGCATGCAGGAGGCAGACAATCGATATTCTCTCTCATCGAGGTTTCTATCTTTCTCTCTCTCTCTACCTCTCTCACTAAAATCAATAAAGAGAAAAAAGATGGCAGCTGGCAGAACCTGAGGGAGGGTGAGTGTGTGATAGAGTGAGCGAGTATGTGAGGAAGTGTGAGTGGACATGAAGGTGGATGACCAAATCCCAGCAATGCAGACCCATGGAGCAGAAGGTTCCTGTGCTGTCAATGGGAGCAGCCAGCTACCAAGGTAAGCGGCCCTTCAATGTGCGTCTCCCTGCTCCACAGGGAGGTCCCACCATTTTGGAAGATCCCAGGTCTTCCCTGGGAGGAGGCAGTGGGAGCGGCTAGGGCCCAGCAACCTGAGCCCACCAGCGCACCTGGCACCATAGGACCAGTGGATACTCTGTGTCAACACAGACCAATGCACAGTAGTGAAGCTCCCAAGGTGCAGGTTGCAGAAGCCATGGACAGCTGGGAGCCCAGCACCATCCCCCATAGTAGCAGCCCGTTCAGGTTCGAGATATACTCCCAGCAACAGAGGCTGGGGAGCAGACATCCATCTGCAGGCAACAGAAGCACAGACCAGAAGCTGAGACCCATCTCCAAAAACTACAGCAAAAGCTGAGCAGGAGTTGAGCTCCACAGGGCAGCAGCACTCCCCAGCTGCCAGTGGAGGGACCTGGGGCTCCATAGAGGCAGGTGCACTCCAGTAGCTTACAGGAGCATTGGGAAGCCAGAGCCACAGAGAGACTGGTGCAATCAAACTGCCTTCCCACGGGAAATGCAGGGTAAGGGGGCACCAGAGAGGCCTGTGCTACCCAGCAGGGACTGCAATCCAGTTACACACAGGACCTGCGGGGTGCTGAAGCCCCAGAGAAGCCTGGGCGAACCAGCAGCCCATAATATAGGCATAGAGCCGGGTCCCAAAAGGGACTGTGTGATCCAGATACCTGCAGGACCTGCAGGGTGAGGGGACAAAAGGAAGGCCTGTGCGACCCAGCTGTGCACAAGATAGGCTTAGAAGAGGTGAAAAGAGAGGCAGAGTGAATAGAAGCTCACAGACGATCTCCCAGGACCAAACAGGAATTACAACTAAAATAAAGAAAAATCCTGGGAAAAAGCAACAGAAAAGCAGCAGGACAGGACCATATAACCAGGAACACTGGTAGGATCTGCGGAAGCACGAGAGGGTGGCGGGCTGGTAGCCCAAGGACAGCAGCAGTCTTAGCTGTGAGCAGTGCCCATGGGGAATAAAGAACAAGAATGCTCAAGAGGGCAAAGAAGAGGGACACAGCACTAAAATAGCCACAGCCACTCACCTGGGGGGTACTGCAGAATGAGGGCAGACTGGGCTGGAAGTCTGTGGGGACACCGGGATTTGGCGGGCACTCAGAGTTTTTGCTGACTTGCAGCCACAAAGGACAGTGGCCAGTGTGCCCCTTCCCACAGCTATGGGGAAAAGCAATAGACCCCCCACCTTGGAGATTCAGCCTTTCCCAGATGAGGCAAAGAAATACAAATTGAGGCTCATTAACAACCAGCATCTATCCCACCCTCTGGAAATCCTCTTATGCAGAACACCAGGGCTACATTCTAAGGCACTGAGTAACTGAGACTACTAGCCACCAGGAAAAAGCTAGAGGATAACTGAACCTTTCCTGGGCTTGCAAATCGACCCAGGAAAGTAAGACTTGACAGTGGTGTTTAACATGGGCCCACCCAGGCTCATCCAAACTCAGTAGAAGGAGCCACAAACAGCAGAACACCAACACCCACAGAAAAAAATGGCAGCCTCCAATACCCACTGAGATAGCCAAAATGGTGAAACAAAGAAACAAATCCCAAATGAAAGAACAAGAGAAATCTGTCAAAGATGAGATCAATAAAACACAGTTAAGCACATTATCAGAGGTAGAGTTCAGAGCCATGATCTTGAGGAAGCTCAACAGCATGAGTAAGGACATCAGCACCATGAGTAAAGATACAGAAACATTTAAAAGAAACCAAGTTTGACATAGCAGACATAAATAACACATTAGAAGGACTAACCAGCAGAGTAGAGAAAACTGAGGACCGGATCAGTGAATTAGAATACAGGGTACACAAAACAAACCAATCAGAAAACCAAAAGGAAAAAACAATAAAAAAAACAAACAAACAGGAAGACAGCTTAAGAGAACTGTGGGACAACTGAAAACGTAATAACATTCACATCATAGGAGTCCCCGAAGAGGAAACAATAGGGCAAGGGTTAGAGAATCTATTTGAAGAAATAGTGACTGAAAACTTTCCTCACTTCGTGAAGGAAGAAGGCATTCAAGTTCAAGACGCACAGAGTTCCCAAGTGAGAAGAACCCAAACAGGCCCACACCAAGACGCATAGTAATTAAAATGACAAAAATTAAAGACAAAGAGAGAATCCTAAAGGCAGCAAGAGATAGGCAAGCAGGTTACCTACAAAGGAAACCCCATAAGGCTCTCAGCTGACTTCTCAACAGAAACACTACAGGCCAGAAGGGAGTGGCATGAAGTAATCAAGGTCATGAAAAACAAGGATCTGAATCTAAGACTACTTTATCCAGCAAGGCTATCATTCAAAATAGAAGGTCAAATAAAGAGCTCTCTAACAGCAAACCAGCACTGCAAGATATGCTAAAAGGACTGCTGTAATTAGTAGAAGAAATAGGAAGAAAAATAGAACCATGCTAAACAAAAATGGCAATAAATAAGTACATATCACTTATTATCTTAAATGTGAATGGTCCGAATGCTTCGATAAAAAGACACAGAGTAGCTGGCTGGATAAGAAAGCATGAATCACATATATGTTGTTTACAAGACACAGCTCACAACAAAAGACTCACATAGGTTGAAAGTGAAGAGATGGAAAAAAATCTTTCAAGCAAACGGAAAGGAAAAGAAGCTGGGGTAGCAATACTCATATCTGATAAAGTACATTTCAAAATGAAGACCATAACTAGAGACAAAGAAGGCCAGTACAAAATATTGAAAGGATCCATCCAACAGGAAGATATAAACTTGGTAAACATATATGCACCCAATATAGGAACACAAACATATATTAAAAATCTTTTGGAGGACTTCAAAGGAGAAATCAACAGCAATACAATCATAGCAGGGAACTTTAACACCCTGCTGACATCACTGGATAGATCTTCTAGACAAAAAATTAACAAGGAAACACAGACTCTAAATGAAGCGCTAGATCAAATGGATTCAATAGATATCTACAGAGAATTACACTACAACTCCGTAGAATTCACATTCTTCTCAAGTGCACATGGGACATTCACAAACATACACCCCATGTTAGTGCACAAACTAAGTCTCTACAAGTTCACAAACACTGAAATCATATCAAGCATCTTCTCAGATTACAATAGCATGCAACTACAAATCACTTGCAACAAGAACATGCAAAGACAGTTAATAACATGAAGGCTAAATAGCATGTTATTGAACAAATAATGGGTTACCATGGAGATCAAGGAAGAAACAAAAAACTTCCTGGAAACGAATGAAAATGAACACACAACAAAACAAAATCTATGAGATGCAGTGAAAGCAGTTCTGAGAGGGAAGTTCATAGCACTACAGGACTACCTCAAGAAACAAGAAAAATTTCTAATTGACTGTCTAACCCCACAACTTAAAGAACTAGAAAGCAAACAAAAAGAAAACCCCAGAGCAAGTAGAAGGAAGGGAATAGTAAAGATCAGAGCAGAAATAAATGACATGGAGACCAAAAAAAACAATTCAAAGGACCAATGAAACAAAGAGCTGGTTCTTTGAAAATATAAACAAGATTGATGGACCCTTAGCTAGACACACTAAGAAACAAAGACAGAGAACCCAAATACACAAAATCAGAAATGAAAGAGGAGAAATAATAACTGACATCACACAAATACAAACGATCATAAACAAATATTATGAACAATTATACGGCAACAAATTCAACAATCTAAGCAAAATGAACAAATTTCTAGAAACACGGAGTCTCCCAAAACTACACCGGGAAGAGATAGAAAACTCGAACAGACCGATAACAAAAAAGAAATTAAAGATGTAATCAAGGCTCTCCCAGCAAACAAAAACCCAGGCCCAGACGATTTCATGGGGGAATTTTACCAAACATTCAATGAATACCTAACACCCATTTGCCTCAAACTATTTCAAAAAATTCAAGAGGAAGGTAGACTTCCAAACCTGTTTTATGAGGGCAGCATAATTCTAATTCCAAAACCAGGAAAAGACACTACAAAGAAAGAAAGCTAAAGACCAATATCCCTGATGAACATAGATGCCAAAATCCTGAACTAAATAGTAGCAAATCGAATCCAGCAATACATCAACAAAATTATTCACCATGACCAAGTGGGATTCATCCTAGGGATGCAAGACTGCTAAAATATTCGCAAATCAATAAATGTGATACACCACATAAACAAAATGAAGAAGAAAAATCATATGATCATATCAACAAATGCTGACAAAGCATACGACAAAATCCAGCATGCATTTTTTATAAAAACGCTCAGCAATCTGCGAATAGAGGGATTATATCTCAACATAATAAAGGCCATATATGAAAGACCTACAGCCAACATCTACTCAATGGGCAAAAATTAAAAGCATTTCCCTTAAGAACAGGAACAAGACAAGGATGCCTACTTTCGCCACTCTTATTTAACATAGTACTGGAAGGCTTAGCCACAGCAATCAGACAGGAAGAAAAAATAAAAGGGATCCAAATTGGAAAGGAGGAAGAAAAACTCATTATTCGCAGATGACATGGTACTATACACAGAAAACCGCAAAGACTCCATCAAAAAGTTACTAGACTTAATAAATGAATTTGGCAAAGTAGCAGGATACAAAATTAACGTTAAGAAATCGACGACTGCCCTGGCCGGTTTGGCTCAGCGGTTAGAGCGTCGGCCTGCGGTCCTGAGAGACCCGGGTTCGGTTCCCGCTAAGGGCATGTATCTCGGTTGCAGTTTGTCCCCGGCCCTGGTTGGGTCGTGTGGGTGGCAACCACTCGATGTGTCCCTTTCACGTCGATATTTCTCTCTCTCTCCCTTCCTCCCACTCTATCTAAACATAAAATGGAAGAAATGTCCTCGGGTGAGGATAAAAAAAATAAAAAATTAAAAAATTAAAAAGAAATCGACGACATTCTTATACACCAATGATGAACTCACAAAGAGAGAAACTGAAAATACAATCCCATTTACCATCAAGGCAAAAAAAAAATTAAGATACCTAGGAATACACTTAACCAAAGAAATAAAGGACTTATTTGCAGAACACTACAGTTCATTGAAAAAAGAAATAGAGGAAGATATAAAAAAGTGGAAGCACATACCTTATTCATGGATTGAAAGAATTAACTTCATTAAAATGTCCATATTACCCAAAGCAATCTATACATTCAATGCAATCCCCATCAAAATACCAACGACATACTTCACAGAACTAGAACAAATACTTCAAAAGTTCATATGGAACCAAAAAATACCTCTAATAGTCACAGAAATTTTGAAAAAGCAGAACAAAGTTGGAGGGATCACATTACCAGATTTCAGGTTTCACTACAAAGAGACTGTAATCAAAACAGCCTGGTACGATCACAAGAACAGGTATATAGACCAGTGGAACAGAACAGAGAACCCAGAAATGGACCCAAGGCAATATGCTCAATTAATATTTGACAAAGGTGGCAAGAGCATACAGTGGAGTAAGGACAGCCTCTTTAATAAATGGTGTTGGGAAAAGTGGACTGCTACATGCAAAAATGAAACTAGACCATCAACTGACACCCTACACAAGAATAAACTCAAAATGGATAAAAGACTTAAATGTGACTCATGAATCCATAAAAATCTTAGAAGAAAATGTAGGCAACAAAATTTCAGACATCATACGCAGCAGAATTTTCACTGATACATCACCTAAGGCAACAGAAACAAAGGAGAAAATGAACACATGGGACTACATCAAACTACAAAGCTTCTGCACAGCAAAAGGAACAACCGTCAAAATGGAAAGGCAACCCACTCTATGGGAGAGCATAATTGCCAATGATAGATACATCAACTAAGGGGTTAATTTCCAATATATATAGAGTGCTCATACAACTCAACAAAAGAAAAACAAAGAACCCAATTAAAAAATGGGCAGAGGAACTAAATAGACACCTCTCCAAATGAGACATACAAATGGCTAAGAGACATATGAAGAAATGCTCAACATCACTAATCATTAGAGAGATGCAAATTAAAACAACTATCAGGTATCACCTCATACCTGTCAGAATGGCCACCATCAACAAATCATCAAACAACAAGTGTTGGTGAGGGTGTGGAGAAAAGGGGACTCTAGTGCACTGCTGGTGGGAATGCAGACTGGTGCAGCCACTATGGAAAACACTATGGTGTTACCTCAAAAAATTACAAATTGAACTTCCATTTGACCCAGTGATCCCACTTCTAGGAGTATACCCTAAGAAGCCTGAAACACCAATCAGAAAGAATATATGTCCCCCCATGTTCATAGAAGCACTATTTACAATAGCTAATATCTGGAAACAGTCCAAATGTCCATCAATAGATGAATGGATAAAAAAGCAGTGGTACATATACATAATGGAATACTATACCACTGTAAGAAAGATCCGTTATTCTTTGACACGACATGGAGGAACCTGGAAAGTATTATCTTAAGTGAAAGAAGCCAAACAGAGAAAGACAAGTATCATATGATCTCACATATTTGTGGAATATAATGGACATAACAGTCTGAGGAATGGGGTATTCCCAGAGACGTGGAAGTGGGGTACAGACTGACAATCCCCAGAAGAGGGGGTGGTGGGGGAGAGATAAACCACAGAACTTATGTGCATGTGTGCATGAACAATGGACATAGACAACAAAGCTGGGGTCAGGGCGGGGAGGGAGGGGGAGGGGGAAATCAGTGGGCGAAAAAGGAGAAATATGTGTAACAAAAATAAATAAATAAATAATAAATAAAATGAAAAGAAATTAACATTTCTGTAATTTCTCTTGTTATATATTTTTCTTTTAATGCCTTTTTTCTCACTCTTCCATCAGATAGGAGCCTTCGGTTTCCTACTATTATCTCATGTCATCTCCTGATAAGATCTTATTGAAAGTCTCCAAACTATGTTAGGTGTCTTCTCATCTCTTATAATGCATGTCACAGTATTATAATTGCTTGTGTGTACGTCTAATTTCCCCACTAGCCTATCAGCCTGAGGGTAGTACCATATTCCTTTCATAATTATGAACCCCCATATAATGATATTTAGTAAGTTCTTTATAACTGATTGCTAGATTAAAAGTTTTCTAACCCCAAATTTAGTATTACTACTTATAGTAATAATAAAATAATAAATGTTTACTATACCACAGTGGTTAAAAGTCAGACAGCCAGAGACTAAGTCCCAGATTTACCCCTTACTAGTTATTATACCTTGAGTATCTTATTTACTCTCTCTGTTCCTCAGTTTTCTCATCTCTAAAAGGAAGTTAATATATTCCTAGAAGTGGGGTCACTGGGTCACAAGCCTGAAACACCAATCAGAAAGAATATATGTACCCCTATGTTCATAGCAGCACTATTTACAATCACTAAGATCTGGAAACAGCCCAAGTGTCCATTAGTAGATGAGTGGATAAAAAGTTGTGGTACATGTACACAATGGAATACTATGCAGCTGTAAGAATGAAAGATCTCTTGACCTTGGAGACGGCATGAAGGAACCTGGAGAGTATTATGCTAAGCATAATAAGCCAGTCAGAAAAAGACAAATACCACATGATCTCACTTATCTGTGGAATATAATGAACAAAATAAGCTGATGAACAAAATAGACCCAGAGATATGGAAATGCGGTACAGACTGACAAACCTCAGAGGAGGGGGATGGGGGAGAGTGATGAGATAAACCAAAGAACTTACATGCATATATACATAACCAGTGGACACAGACAACAATGCTGGTTAATGGGGGGTGGGATTGGGAGGAGGGTGTCTGGAAGAGAAGGAGATACACCTATAACAAAAATAAATTAATAAAAATTGCAAAATAAAATGAAGTTAATAATAGTATCTGCTGGATATGATTTAATTAAGTAATATATGAAAAGTGATAAAAATAGTGCCCAACATCTAAAAAACTTTCAATACCTGTTAGCTATGCTATTATACCCTTAAATATGACAGACCTCATACAACATGCTTTATAATTTACCCCTCACCACAGTGTTAAGAGGCATTATTTTAAAGATCAGAAATATGAGACAAAGTAATCATTTTGCTCAAGATCACAGAATATTAAGTGTTAAAGTATGCCTAGTTCAACTTGGTATCGCACACATTTCTGAGTTTGAATATGTGATCATTAATTGCACCAGAGCTTATATTCTGCAAGTCACAACTTATTCTATTTGTTTGAAACATGCTTTTGTGTCATCTCCACTACACTTACTGTACAGACTGAATAACATCATATTTAAGAGCTGGCTGGAGTGCTACTGTCAGACTAACCAAGGTCCAATCCCAGTTTTAACATTATACTGGCTAGTAACCTTGGCCATTTGCTTACCCTCTCTAAGCCTTGGGGTCCTTTTGTAAAATGAGTATATTAATATCAACCTCAGAAGGTTATTCACTCTGAGAATCAAATGAGATCAAATATGTGTAACATGCTTACCAAAATACCTACTGCATTCAAAGCTCAATAAAAGCTGTCATCCACCACTGGTTGTCAACCTTATTTATCAATTTCTGTTTTGCATTTTACACGTTTTTTTTTTTTTTCCTTTGTTTTGTTTTATCTTATTCCAAAATTCTGGCAGTTTACTCTATTTTTCAGAGTATTTCTCTGAACAATACTACCTCCCTCTTAGGCTGAGTTAGGTTTACCTTCTCCTATGCTCTCAACTTTATTCAGAAACAAAAAATTACTGAACAGGAGCAGATCCTTGGATTCTCCCTTTATGTATGACAAGGAAAAAAGAGAACACATTTTTTAAAAGCACCTAAATGCATAATTAGGCATCCATGAGCCATTTCAATAGATTGATCTGTGCCATTGGAACTCAGTCTGTTTTCTCTAGGGAAGACAATGCCAGCAACACTGTAGTCTCCATACCAATATGCTGCCAACTATTGCAAAGTAGTGTGCTGGTACACCTGTAAAAATGGAGTCACCGGGGGGAAAAAGCCTTGATTTGCAGTTTTCCAATTTCTGTGATGTAAATATTCTTACTATGGCCAATTTCAAGTTACATATCAGCATGACGTCACTAAACACAGAGTTGGGAAGAGATGTACAGTCACCCCCATTACATAGCATTTCTACCATGCAGATAAGATAGATTTGACCTCGAGAGCATAAATAATAGCAAAATATAGTCAAAGAATTAAAAATCAATGATTTGGGGTATTTATCTTTCTTATAAGATAATTAATTGTAAGTTTATGTACCTTTATTTTTTTTAACCTATCAATAATCACTTTTTGTCCTTAGCTGTAACAACTCTTTTTTTTAATTGAATTTATTGAGGTGATATTGGTTAATAAAATTATAGAGGTTTCAGGTGTACAATTCTATAATACGTCATCTCTGTACTGTATTTTGTGTTCACCACCCCAAGTCAAGTCTCCTTCCTACACTACATATACCCCCTATATTCACTTATACTTCCCTGTACCCTCCTTTCCTTCTGGTAATCACCATGCTGTTGTCTATGTCTATGAGGATTTTTTTTATTTTTTCTTAATTACTCCACCTTTTTCACCCAGCCCCATAATCCCCCTCCCCTCAAAAAGCTTTCTCTCTGTTCTCTACCTATGAGTCTGTTTCTATTTTGTTTGTTAGTTTATTTTGTTCATTAGATTCCATATATGAGTAAAATCATATGTTACTTGTCTTTCTCTGACTGGTTTGTTTCATTTAGCATAATAATCTCCAGGTCTATCCATGCTGTCACAAAGGGTAAGAGTTCCTCCTTTTCTACAGCTGAGTAGTATTCCACGTGTAAATGTACCACAGTTTTTTATCCATTTACCTTCTGATGGGCACTTGGGCTGTTTCCAAATCTTGGCTATTGTAAATAATGCTGCAATTAACATACGGGTGCATATATTCTTTCAAATTCCTGTTTTGGGTTTCTTTGGATATATTCCCAGAAGTGGAATTGCTGGGTCATAAAGTAGTTCCATTTTTATTTTTTTTTAGGTAACTCCACAATGCTTTCTTTTTTTTTTTATCCTCACCCGAGGACATTTTTTTCATTTTTTGTTCAAGTAGAGTGGGAGGGAGAGAGAGGAACAGAGAGAGAGAGAGAGAGAAACATCGATGTGAAAGGAAGACATCGAGTGGCTGCCACCCGCACAACCGACCAGGGCCGGGGACAAACTGCAACCGAGGCACGCGCCCTTAGCGGGAACCGAACCCGGGGCTCTCAGGACCGCAGGCCGACGCTCTAACCGCTGAGCCAAACTGGCCAGGGCCACAATGCTTTCTTATGTGGCTGCAACAATCTGCATTCCCAACAGTGCGCAAGGGTTCCCTTTTCTGCACATCCTCGCCAGCACTTGTTATCTGTTGATTTATTGATAATAGCCACTTGACACGTGTGACGTGATATCTCACTGTGGTTTTAATTTGCATTTCTCTGATGATTAGTAATATTGAGCATTTTTTCATATGTCTATTGGCCATCTGTATATCTTCTTTGGAGAAGTGTCTATTCAGGTCCTTTGCCCATTTTAAAAAAATTGTATTGCTTGTTTGTTCAACTTTGAGTTAAATGAGTTCTTTATAAACTTTGGAAATTAAAGCCCTTATCAGCTGTATCATTGGCAAATAAGTTTTTCCATTAATTGGGTTCCCTTTTCATTTTGTTGATGGTTTCTTTTGCTGTACAGAAGCTTTTTAGTTTGATGTAGTCCCATTTGTTTACTTTTTCTTTTGTTTCCCCTGCCTGAGGCAATAGATCAGAAAAAATATTGCTACAACAAATGTGTGAGATTTTACTGCCTATGTTTTCTTTTAGGAATTTTATGGTTTCAAGTTTAACATTTAAGTCTTGAATCCATTTTGAGTTTATTCTTGTGTGGTTTAAGAAGGAGGTCTAGTTTCATTTTTTGCACCTATCTGTACAATTTTCCCAACACCATTTACTGAATAGACTGTCTTTACCCCATTGTATGTTTTTTTTCCTCCTTTGTCAAATATTAATTGACTATTAAGCTGTGGGTTTATTTCTGGGCTCTCTATTCTGTTCCATTGATCTATATGTCTGTTTTTATGCCAGTACTATGCTATTTTGATTACTATGGCTGTGTAGTATCCTTAATAGCTGTGTTTACAACCTGCTCACAAAATTCCTGATAATGTAACATTGGTTCTCACAGCATACAAGCTGACTCCAGCACACCACTGCCTTTGGAAGTAAAAATAAAGCATTCTGGACAGAGAGAGACAGAAGCTTATATAATGTAGGTCCCTCTTCAAGAAAAAAAGAATGCTTAAATGAACACACAAAAAAATATTGATTTAAAAGAGAATATTCATTTTGAATGCCCACAGCCACTCTGACAACTCTGACATGAGGGAGTGTGTAGGAAAGGAACTCAGAGTGTAAAGAGACAGCATTAACTAATTGCACTTAAAATATCTGACTTTTGCAAAATTTTCAAAAACATGTAATCATGTGAACACATTGGTAGAATCTCCCCCAGTGCCTTGGGAGTCACATAAGAGATAAGCCCTGAAACTTGAGCTTCATCCACTCAATAGCAAGTCTGTCTGTGATTCTGTGATTCTGAGGGATCATGATGGAGCTATTTTGATTATGTATCAGTGAAGGTACCACATGCTCTGACAAATACTTTGAAAAAGTAGGTCACAAACTGATGTACCTAGAGGAATCAACAGGTCACATGAATAAGTGAAGCGTGTCTGCTGGGTCCTATAGCTAACAGAGGGTACACACCCTGTTTAAAGTAGATACCTGCTGCTCAACTCAGGGTGAATTTTGTCATGATATATTATGGGCCCAGTATTACCAGAAATCCTAGTTTTTTTGAATAAATCATAAATCTGGAATTTATGTGAAATCTGATATTTCAATGCTAGCAACTAATTCAATTTTAAAAATATATGTACCCCTATGTTCATAGCAGTACTATTTATAATTGCTAAGATCTGGAAACAGCCCAAGTGTCCATAAATAGATGAGTGGATAAAAAAAACTGTGGTACATATACACAATGGAATACTATGCAGCTGTAGGAAAGAAAGATCTCTTATCCTTTGAGATGACATGGTGGGACCTGGAGAGTATTATGCTAAGTGAAATAAGCCAATCAGAGAAATACAAGAACCGCATGAACTCACTTATTTGTGGAATATAATGAACAAAAAAAGCTGAAGAACAAAATAGACCCAGAGACACAGAAAGGAGTATGGTTCAGACTGACAAACTTCAGAGGCGGGAGGTGGGGGAGGGATGAGATAAACCAAAAAACGTATATGCATGTATGGGTAACCAATGGACATAGACAACAATGCTTTCGGAGTGGGAGTGGGGGGGATAGGGAGGAGGGTGTCTGGGGGAAAAAAGGAGAAACATCTGTAACAAAAATAAATTAACTAATTTAAAACACACACAACTTGCCCTGGCCATTGCGGCTCAGTGGTTAGAGTGTTGGTCTGTGCATGGAAGAGTTACAGGTTCGATTCCCAGTCAAGGGCACATACCTGGGTTGCAGGTTCAAAACCTGACCCTGGTTGGGACGTAAGTGGGAAGCAATCAAACTATGTGTCTCTCTCACACTGAAGTTTCTCTCTCTCTGCCTCCCTCCCTCTCTCTCTCTCCCGCCCTTCATCCTTTCCACTCTCTCTCTCTAAAAAAAAAAAAAAAAAAATAGAAAAAACATTGTCATGGGAGGATTAAAAACTAAACAAAACCTGAAGGTCAAACAAAACAGGGGCTGCCATTTTGCAAATTCTGCCTTAGATAATAATAGAGTATGTTACTTGAGTACTTTGCTTTGTTCATATCTTTGACCCTGACTATCCCCCACCTCTCACTCTCGGGACCTGGGGAAATAAACACTATCTTAGTAATTATTAGGTAGTACCGTAATTACTAGTCAGTGGGTTTGTCAATTAGATCATGGTTCTTAGAGGTCATGGTTGATATATGCTCCTCTTTGTTTTGCTGGTGTACAGAACACTTGGGAGATAGTATCTGGCATGTTGAGCTGCACATGACATCTAGTATCACATACAGAGGCAGTAGAGTATAAAGGTAATAAGTATGGGCTCTGGAACCTAAGTACCTGGGTTACAATTCCAGCTACCATGTACTTATTAGCTGAGTGTCTTTGGTCTTCACCTCTCAGTAGCTGAGTTTACTCATATACAAAATGGGAATCATAATAGTCATCTTCTAGGATTGATGTATGGAGTAAATGAGCTAATGCAAACAAAGGGCTTAACAGAGCCAGGCATATTTGAAGCATTCAGTAAATACCAGTAAATACCAGACTATTTACATATTTGTTTCTGAAATGCAAATATTACCCTTAAATGTAAATCAAACATGAAAAGGCTATTTAAATATTTGTTTCTAAAATACAAACTGCTATCTGATAGAAAAGTAGGTATGATTTTGATTGATTTACATAAAAATAATAATAGTAATTACTTACCCTTTTTATTCCACAGTGACCTTTTTAAAAATCAGGTGCCTATACTTGTATATAAGGATTTCTGGTACTAAGAATTAACCAATCAGATGCAATCTTATTATGCAACGTGACCAATAAGATACAACTCTACTATATGACCTATAAATTTATGGTTCAAGACAGGGCATTCACACTGGAAGGCTACTGTTGTGTTAGCTGTTGTCATTTTTTAATTTGACAATCTAAAGGAAAAGAGGTCAGTCCCTCTGACTAAATAGTCAGGTACTGCATGTTTTAAAATTTTTGTGGCACGCTGGTTGAAAATAGCTTCTCTAGTGAATATAGAAAAACACAAAGAAGAAAGTAAAAATTATGTAACTACTCAGAAATACATAATTTGGCATACCTGTTTTTTCTTTGCATCCATTTGCTTTTAAAATTCAATTGGGATTACTCCCCAAAAAATCTTAATTAAAGATCCTCAGGGCTGGAAAAGGCCTTACAAAGCACCGAGTTTAACTTAGTTATTTTCCAGAAAAGGAAACTGGTACTGCAGCAATCAAATAACTGAGCTTGATTACATGGTCCCTTAGACCATCAACAGCGTGTATTCACAGGACACCTAATAACTGTACTAATCATTCTGCTGGGCACTGGTAAATGAGGTGAGAGAGACAAATAACAACCAAGTCCCTGCCCTTGGGGAGAATATAGTCTAGTTGGGGAAACAAGACTAACATTTATCAAACAACTAGAGGACAATGAGAAAGTATGTTATTAAGTACTAAATTAGGCATAACATACGATAAATGCTATAGCTATTCAAAGTGAAGGAAGAGACAAATTACTAAATCAGCTCAGATTGATCACTTATACTTGTGTTTATGACCATCTCCTATGTCATGGCCAGCTCTTGGAAAGGGATATTTTTGTTGCTTTAATACTTCCTTTGCCATGGATAATTAATTATCAGTTGAAGAAAATTGACTTATGTTGTCCCTTGAATTTGCTTAACAAATCACAGTATTCTCTTCCATTCAATGATGTTAAGATTTTTATCAAAATAAATGAACAAAATGTAGCATCAATATTATATTCACACTTTCTTAATCCTTTTTCAAAGCACCACCACAGAGATGATTTATTTCTGATTCCTTTGACACAGCCACACAGCCACATATACACACAGACCCCTCTTGAAGTCTATACGTCTTTACACAGTGACTGACTGCCTTTGTCTACTTAACTAAAACACTGCTCTTCAGAACCATCACCTCAAGTTCTCCTGCAGATTTCTTCTACCCAATCCTCAATAGGAACGTCTCACTATCTAGTGAGTATTAGATAGCGTCCCTGATCATCTCTGTAATTCTCCTGGAGTCTTGTAGGTGGTCCTGTCATTTCCAGAAGTCGTGGCAGATAAAGAAGGACCAGGGAGGTAACAGACTATCTTCTCTGTGCATACATGATTTCTCCATACTCCAAACAATGGCTCAATACTACGCTGACCCTTAAACCCAGTCTTGTTCTTTTCAACCTTTCCTAAACTTCTCAGGAGAAACTATTCATTTCCTGTGCTATACATGATAAACTTAACTATAATGATTTGTCACTGAGTTTTTCCTTCACTGATCTATAACTTCTTCAGAGAAGGTCTCTGTACCTTACCTTTTTACTCTAGCTAACTTCCTGACACATAGTAGGCCTCAAACTCATTTTTCATGATTGAGATCAGAGGTCATTAAAACTTAATTTCCATTAAATGTATTTATCTAATTGCTTCTCGGCCTTTTGGCTAAGATCAAGTGTAGTATTTGTTATTATCAATTTAAATGTATTTATCTCATTTTAAAGCAAATTTCTTAACAGAGGCCCAAGCTAAATGGTTTTCTGTCATAGGCAGTCTACTTCTAAATGGATCATATTCCTCTTCAGGAAAGTATTTTTAAGGGAACAATAACATGGGTATTTAAACAAAAATAATATGAGAGTTGTAAAATGTTGAGCCTTAGGCCACCAGTAAATATGGTCAAAGTTTATAGAGTAAACTAGATTTTATCAAAGCTTTCCCATGGAAAATATTGACTTCCTTCCTTCCTTGGAAACTCTGTACAGTGTCCTTGTATCTTGAGCACCAGCTTGACCTGTTTTGTCTTGTTAGTCTGACCCTGAAGTATAACCAATAACATATTAATAACCTTCTCTAAGGTACCTGGATTTTTATTAGTTGTATATGGTATATATACAGTACACAGGAAAAAAATACAATGGCATAATTCAGATTCATTGGTACCTCATGATGACTGGACCAATAAACTGAGAATGTGATGTAATGCAGACAAATGTAATATAATGTCTAGAGACAATGAACCAAAACAGAGAATCCATATTAAGTGATAGCAATGCAATGCAATGATCAGGAGAATGATTTAGGGATTCTTGCATAATAATGCTAGAAGCTAGAAGCTCAGAAATGCTTGCTAGCTGAGCAAAAGGCTTATATGACGTACAGAATACAAATCAAATTATATAGCAGCAATACTGTGACAACAACACTGGTAACACACCTAAACCTCTGCCTGTAACTCTGTCACTATTTCACCAGTGGAAAGAAGCACAACCAATTTCAAAATTGGTTGGTTGCAGCAAGATATGGCAAATGAATATATTTAAGTCAGCTATTGGGAAGAGCTTCTAGCCCTGTGGGCTGTAAAACATTAAAATTCTTCAGAAAAACAACAGAAATATCTTCTTTTATGAGACATTTTGTCACAGTGTTTTCATACTAACGATTTCATTTGCTCCTCAACATAAAGCTATGGGGTACATAGGAGAAAGGGTATTTATATTTTATAGAGCATTAAACTGAGATTCAGTAACCAAAGATAGTGGCAAGGATAGGTTACAAACACAGAGCTTATGAATATCATTCTAGTGTTCTTCTTCTTTTTTTTTTTTTAACCATACAATCTCTTTTCTAGGCACTGTCAAGGGAAATTTAGAGCTCACATCTGAGTAGATTTTTTTAAATCACATAGAAAGCTATATTTCCTCTATGACAGCAGAATACTGATTTCATTTTTAAAAGCACCCTCCCCAAAGGAGTTTTTAATAGTAAAATATAGCACTTTGAGCCTGGAAGAGTTTAAATTTCCTAACTATGAAGACAAAGTCTAGCAGTGTATATATTCCAAAAATGGCCACAACAATATCTTCCATCCCTCCCGCCTTTTTGCAATGGGATCTTGATGCTAATCCATTTGAGAGATGGGTCACCTATCTCTCATCTCCTGGAATCTGGGTAGGCTTGTGACTTGCTGGAAACCAAGTAGAATGAGATGGAAGTGACACTGAGTATAGGTCACAGAAGGCAATGAAGCAGTATTATCTCTTGAACTTTAACCCTCAGGAGGCTGTCATGCTATAAGGAAACACAGACAGGCCTTGACTAAAGACTGCATAGAGAAACCTGAAACTACATGTTGAAAGAGATTCCTGGGAAGCCGCAAATCTCTGTAGCCCCCGCTGTTCCAGTTCCATCTGCCTGCCAATACATGAGAGACTAGAGCCAGAACCACTCAACCAATCTCTTCCTACATTCCTGACCTGCATGAGAAATAATATAATTATCTACTGTTGGGCTAAGCGACTGAATTTAGGGGTGATTTGTTCTGCCTCAATTTGCTAGTAACTGGATATACATCTGTCTAAACCCCTAGAATGTACAACACCAAGAGTGAACCATAATGTAAACAATAAATTTGGGGTGACATATCAATTTAGGTTCATCAATTGTAGCAAATGTACCACTCTGTTGGGGGGTGGGGTTAATAATGGGACACATTATGCATGTATGGCAGTCAGAGGTACATGGGAAAACTCTGTACCTTCCTTAAATTTTGCTCTAAAAAAATAAAGTCAATAAAAAAGTGGGTTGATATCAAATCAATTGACCTATGGGGTGTGTCAGTTGTGGAGCCACTTGGGTGAGGCTCTGGTGCTGACCAAAGCCAGCTGCCAAGTTACTAAAGTTTGAGTCACTTGAGATGGGCTCTGGATGAGGGGGACAGGTTGGGGAGGGTAGGACCTCAGGGGAGTGTTGGATGGGGCAATTGCTTTTAGCCAGGTTAATGGAGAGCATCAGAATTTCCCCTGTGGGCACTGGGCCAGCCAGGGGGAAGAAGAGCACAATAAAAGAAATAAAGATCCCTGACTGGTTTGACTCAGCAGTTAAAGTTTCAGCCCGCAGACCATTGAGTCATGGGTTCAATTCTGGTCAAGGGCATGTACCTCCATTGCAGTTAGTCCCTGGTCCTGGTCCAGGACATGCAGGAGGCAACCAGTCAATGTCTCTCTCACATCAATGTTTCTCTCTCTCTCTCTCTCTCTCTCTCTCTCTCTCCCCCCTCCCCTCCCCTCCCTCCCTCCCTCCCTCCCTCCCTCTCTCTCCCTCCCACTCTATCTGTGGATAAACAGGAAAATATCCTTGGGTGAGAAATAAAAAAAAAATAATAATAATAATAATAATAATAATAATAATAATAATGGGGCCCTGCCAGCGCTTCTGTACACTGGAGAAAGTCCCCCCTGATTCCCGCTCCCTCTAACACTTGTCCTAAAAGTAGTCGATGTAATTCCTTCATGTATGCTCAGGTACTTTTCAAACTGCTGCCTCTGCACTGGAGCATGGTCAAATGCCAGTTCAATTTTTAATATTTTGAGGTAACACCATATTGTTTTCCATAGTGGCTGCACCAGTCTGCGTTCCCACCAGCAGTGTACTAGAGTCCCCTTTTCTTTACACCCTCGCCAACACTTGTTGTTTGATGATTTGTTGATGGCAGCCATTCTAACAGGTGTGAGGTGATACCTGATAGTTGTTTTAATTTGCATCTCTCTGATGATTAGTAGTGTTCAACATTTATTCATATGTCTCTTAGCCATTTGTATGTCCTATTTGGAGAGGTGTCTATTTAGTTCCTTTGCCCATTTTGAAATTGGGTTCTTTGTCTTACTTTTGTTGAGTTGTCTGAGCACCCGAGGATATTTTTCCATTTTTTGTACAGATAGAGTGGGAGGGAGAGAGAGGAAGGGAGAGAGAGAGAGAAACATCGACGTGAAGGGACACATCGAGTGGCTGCCACCCGCACGACCAACCAGGGCCGGGGACACACTGCAACCGAAGTACGTGCCCTTAGCGGGAACCGAACCCGGGTCTCTCCGGACCGCAGGCCGACGCTCTAACCGCTGAGCCAAACTGGCCAGGGCCCAACACCATTTATTAAAGAGGCTGTCTTTACTCCACTGTATGCTCTTACCACCTTTGTCAAATATTAATTGAGCATATTGCCTTGGGTCCATTTCTGGGTTCTCTATTCTGATCCACTGGTCTATATGCCTGTTCTTGTGCCAGTACCAGGCTGTTTTGATTACAGTCGCTTTGTAGTATAACCTGATATCTGGTATTGTGATCCCACCTGCTTTGTCCTTCTTTTTCAAGATTGCTGTTGCTATTCGATGTCTTTTTTGGTTCCATATGAACTTTTGAAGTAATTGTTCTAGTTCTGTGAAGTATGTCATTGGTATTTTGATGGGGATCGCATTGAATCTATAGATTGCTCCAGGTAATATAGACATTTTTATGATGTTAATTCCTCCAATCCATGAATAAGGTATGTGCTTCCACTTTTTTATATCTTCCTCTATTTCTTTTTTTCAATGTCCTGTAGTTTTCTTCAAATAGATCCTTTACTTCTTTGGTTAAGTTTATTTCTAGGTAACTTAATTTTTTTTACTGCCATGGTAAATGGGATTGTTTTTTCAGTTTCTCTTTCTGTGAGTTCATCATCGGTGTATAAGAATGCCATCAATTTCTTGATGTTAATTTTGTATCCTGCTACTTTTCCAAATTCATTTAAGTCTAGTAGATTTTTGATGGAGTCTTTAGGGTTTTCTATGTATAATATCATGTCACCTGCAAATAATGACAGTTTCACTTCCTACTTTCCAATTTAGATCCCTTTTATTTTTTCTTCATGTCTAATTGCTAGGGCTAAGACTTTCAGTACTATGTTAAATAAGAGTGGCGAAAGTGGACATCCCTGTCTTGTTCCTGTTCTTAAGGGAAATGTTTTTAGTTTCTGCCCATTGAGTATGATGTTGGCTGTAGGTCTTTCATATATGGTCTTTATTATGTCGAGATTTGATCCATCTATTCTCACATTGCTAAGTGGTTTTATTCAGAAATGGATGCTGGATTTTTTTAAATGCTTTCTCAGCATCTATTGATATGATCATGTGGTTTTTATTCTTCATTTTGTTTATGTGATGTATCACATTTATTGATTTGTGAATACTGTACCAGACTTGCATCCCTGGGATGAATCCCACTTGGTCATGGTGAATAATTTTTTTCATGTATCGCTGGATCCGATTTGCTAGTATTTTGTTCGGGATTTTGGCGTGTGTGTTCATCAGGGATATTGGCCTGTAGTTTTCTTTCTTTGTTGTGTCTTTTTCTGGTTTTGGAATTAGAATTATGCTGGCCTTATAGAATGAGTCTTCCTTCTTGAGTTTTTTGAAATAGTTTGAGGAGAATGGGTATTAGTTCTTCTTTGAATGTTCGGTAAAATTCCCCCATGAAGCCATCCGGGCCTGGGCTTTTGTTTGCTAGGAGAGTCTTGATTACCTCTTCAATTTCCTTAGTTGTTATTGGTCTGTTCAAGTTTTCTATCTCTTCCCGGTCCAGTTTTGGGAAGCTGTGTGTTTCTAGAAATTTGTCCATTTTGCTTAGATTGTCGAATTTCTTGCCATATAATTGTTCATAGTAGTTTTTAATGATCTTTTGTATTTCGGTGGTATCAGTTGTTACTTCTCCTCTTTCATTTCTGATGTTGTGTATTTGGGTTCTCTCTCTTTGTTTCTTGGAGAGTCTAACTAAGGGTCCATCAATCTTGTTTATCTTTTCAAAAAACCAGCTCTTTGTTTCATTGGTCCTTTGAATTGTTTTTTTGGACTCTATGTCATTTATTTCTGCTCTGATCTTTACTATTTCCTTTCTTCTACTTGCTCTGGGGTTTTCTTTTTGTTTGCTTTCTAATTCTTTAAGTTGTGAGGTTAGACAGTGAATTAGAAATTTTTCTTGTTTCTTGAGGTAGGCCTGTAGTGCTATGAACTTTCCTCTCAGAATTGCTTTTGCTGCATACCATAGATTTTGTATTGTTGTGTGTTCATCATATTCATTGGTTTCCAGAAAGTTTTTTAATTTCTTCCTTGATCTCCTCTGCAACCCATTCGTTGTTTAATAACATGCCATTTAGCCTCCATGTGTTGAAATGTCTTTGCATATTTTTGTTGCGATTGATATCTAGTTTCATGCCATTGTGATCTGAGAAGATGCTTGATATGATTTCTATCTTCTTGACCTTGTAGAGATTTAGTTTGTGTCCTAACATGTGGACTATGTTTGAGAATATCCCATGTGCACTTGAGAAGAGTGTGAATACCGTAATTTGGGGGTGTAATTCTCTGTAGATATCTGTTAAATCCATTTGGTCTAGTGCTTCATTTAGAGTGTCTGTTTCCTTGCTAATTTTTTGTCTAGAGGATCTATCCAGTGGTGTCAACGGGGTGTTGAAGTCCACTGCTATGATTGTATTGCTGTTGATTTCTCCTTTGAAGTCCTCCCGAAGATTTTTAACACATTTTTGTGCTCCTTTATTGGGTGCATATATGTTTATCAAGGTTATATCTTCCTGTTGGATAGATCCTTTCAATATTATGTAGTGGCCTTCTTTGTCTCTAGTTATGGCCTTCATTTTGAAATCTATTTTATCATATATGACTATTGGTACCCCAGCTTTTTTCTTTTCCTTTCCATTTGCTTGAAAAAATTTTTTTCCATCCCTTCACTTTCAACCTATGAGAGTCTTTTGTTGTGAGGTGAGTCTCTTGTAAACAACATATAGATGAGTCATACTTTCTTATCCAATCAGCTACTCTTTTTCTTTTTATAGGAGCATTCAGTCCATTTACATTTAAGGTGATAATTAATATATACTTATTTATTGCCATTTTTGTTTAGTTTCGTTATATTTTTCTTCCTATTTCTTCTACTAATTACAGCAGTCCTTTTAACATTTCTTGCAGTGCTGGTTTGGTGCTAATGTATTCCCTTAGCCTTTTTTTGTCTGGGAAGCTCTTTATTTGACCTTCTATTTTGAATGACAGCCTTGTGGGTAAGCTACTCTTGGATTCACATCTTTGTTTTTCATTACCTTGATTACTTCATGCCATTCCCTTCTGGCCTGTAGTGTTTCTTGTGAGAAATCAGCTGATAATCTTATGGGGTTTCCTTTGTAGGTAACCTGTTGCTTATCTCTTGTTGCTTTTAGGATTCTCTCTTTGTCTTTAATTTTTGGCATTTTGTGGGCCTGTTTGAGTTCTTACTTGGGGCTCTCTGTGCTTCTTGAACCTGAATGCCTTCTTCCTTCACCGAATTAGGTAAGTTTTCTGTCACTATTTCTTCGAATATATTCTCTAACCCTTGCTCATTTTCTTCCTCTTTGGGGACTCCTATGATGCAAATATTATTACGTGAAACTACTTTTTTTAAAAAAAAAATTTTAACATCTGGAAAGTAAAGTGCTGGATGGATGCAGAAATGAATGAGACATGGTTACTACACTCAGGAGCTTTAAATGTAGTAGTTTCTTGTCCTGGCCAGTGCTGCTCAGTGTTTAGAGCACCGGTCCATGAATTCAAGGGTCATAGGTTCAATTCCCACTCAAAGGCACCTACTTGAGGTTGCAGGTTTGACCCTGGGTCCCAATTGGGGCACACCCAGGAGGCAACCAATTGATGTGTCTCTCTCATGTCGATCTTTCTCTCTCTCTCTCCCCTATCCCTTCCTCCCTTCCACTCTAAAAAAATTAAAATCAATAGAAAATATATCCTCATTAACAAAAATCTCATGTACCCAAGTCACTAAAAAGAAAATAAAAACAGTGTTTCACCCTGGCCAGTTTTGTTCAGTGGTTAGAACATCATCCCACAGACCAGAGAGACCTGGGTTCAGTTCCTGCTAGGGGCATGTAGGCACGTAACTCAGTTGCAGTTTGTCCCAGCACCGGTTGGGGTTGGGTGGATGGCAACCATTCAATATGTCTCTCTCACATCGATGTTTCTCTCTCTCTCTTCCTTCCTCTCTCCCTCCCGCTCTATCTGAAGATAAATACAAAAGTGTCCTCAGGTGAGGATAAAAAATAAATAAATTAAAATAAATAAATAAATAAATGAAAGGAAGGAGGAGGAGGAGGAAGAGCATAGAGAAAGGGAATCAGCAAAATTTTTCTGTAAAGGAACAAATTGTAAATATTTTGTACTTTGCAGGCCATATAACCTCTGACACAGCCACTCAACTCCATTGTCATAGTTAGAAAGGAGCCATATTTCATTGTAAATGAATGAGCATGATTGTATGCCAATAAAAGTTTATTTTTTAAAAACTGGCTATGGATCATAGTTGTCAACCGCTACAATAGATTTTTTTTTTTTTTAATTAGAGGCATAATAAGCAAATACAACATGTAGCGCATATTTGGGTTGGAATGCCAACTGTAAAATTATTTAAGAAATAATCAGGCAAATTTGAGCACTAAGTGGATATTTGATGATGTTAGAATTATTCCTATTTTTATTAGAAAATATTACGGCAATTATGTTTTTAAAAGTCCTTAGATTTTGCCTGGCCAGCATGGCTCAGTTCTTGAGCATCGACCCATGCACCAGGAGGTCTCTGGTTCAATTCCTGGTCAGGGTATATGCCCAGGTTGTGGGCCTGATCCCCAGTGGGGGGGGGCATGCAGGAGGCAGCCAATCGATGTTCTCTCTCATCGATGTCTCTATCTCTCTCTCCCTCTCCCTTCCTCTCTCTCTAAAATCATTAAATATTAAAAAAAAAATTTTTAATAAAATAAAAGTCCTTAGATTTAGAGATACACATTAAGTATTTAAAGATAAAATAATCTGATGCCTGAGATTTATTTCAAAATAATGAAATGGAGATGGGAGAGCTACTACAGGGTGAGGTAATAGGTCAGTGGTTCTCAAAGTGTAGTCCTTGGACCAGCAGTATCAGTGTCATCTGAGAACTTGTTAGGGATGCAAATTCTCTGGGCGTCACTCCAGACTTAGTAAACCAGAAACCCTAAGGGTGGGTGAAGTCCAGAAGTCTGTGTCTTAACAAGGCCTCCAAGTGATTCTGGCACATGCTAAAATTTGAGACCACCCACATAAATAAAACAAAAATGAGCATGATGTGATAACTGTTGAAATTTTGTGCTGAACGTGCAGGGATTCACTATGTTATTCTATATTTCTTTTTTATGTTAGAAAACTTCCAAATATTAAAATAAAAGAATATAAGAAAAGCAAAGCAAAGCAAAGCAAAGAAAGAAATCACCAACAATGACTTCCTTCCAAAGAGCACAGTATTAAAAAATGGGGAAAGAGTAATTTTATAGTGGAAGAAACCAGGCAAGCACTACCTCAGCTAGGTGATTAAGGTCAAGATCATCAGGGGTAAATCATGTTAACAGCATGCATTCCTTTTTTAAAATATTTTTTATTGATTTTTATAGAGAGAGAGGAAAGGAGAAGGAGATAGAAACATCAATGTGAGAGAGAAACATTGATTAGTTGCCTCTTGCACGCCCCCTACTGGGGATCGAGCCTGCAACCCAGGCATGTGCACTGACTAGAATTGAACCGGGACCTCTCAGTCCATGGGATGACGCTCAAATCACTAACCCACACTGGCCAGGTGATATTATGCATGCTTGATGTGATGTGATAAGAACGGCACTTTATCTCCGTGATCTTCCATAACCACAATCCAATCATAAGAAATACACTGGAAAAACTCCAATTGAGGGAAATTCCACAATATTTCTGAGTAGTACTCCTTAAAGGTTATCAAAAACAAGGAAAGTTTGAGAAACTGTCAGAACTAAAAGGGACCTAAGGAATCACGATGACTAAATGTAATATAGTATCCTGGAAGGATAACAGAACAGAAAAGAGTATTAATGAAAAACTGAGGAAATCTGAAAATATACAGACTTTAGTTATTAACAATGCACCAATGTTGGTTTATTAATTGTGACAAATATTCCATACAAATATAAGATGTTACTAGTAGGGGAAATTGGGTGTGAAGTATATGGGAACTCTGTAATATGTCACAATTTTTCTATAAATCTAAAATAAAATATGTATCAAAAATGAAAGAAATATGCCAGGATAGAAATACCTTGGCCTGTCCAAGATTAAGACCATTTAGGCACTTGGAGTTTAGAAAAAATAGTGAAGGTCGGAATAGTCGCATGGAGTAGTTTCCAAGCAGCCCGGCAAGTAGGGACAATTGTGAGGACTCTGAATGTCAAGGAAAGCCATTGGTCTAACATTCAGAAAACAAGCACTAGTGAATTGGCCCTACAGAGGACAAAAACAGGAGCCAGCACTCAAAAAGTTCCTGAAGGGGGCCCACTCCAGGTATTTGGATGAACCATGAACTTGATAAAGGTTTCAGCCTCAGGGAGAAACTCATTTTACTATCTATTGGAAAACTATTTTGCAGTGTTTCCTCAAGACTGAGCCCAAGTCACCCACAGCAGTAAACTGCTTTCATTTCCCCTTCCTCGGCCGGTGTTTCCTGGGATCACGTCCCAAATGAACCATTGGCCTTCAAGTCCTTATCTCAGGGTCTACTTCTGGGTGGAACCCAACATAATACATGGCCTTTCACAATCTACCTCTTCTCCACTTCAACCTGGCCATTCCTCTGTCTTTTTTTTCTTTATTGATTTTAGAGAGAGGGGGGGAGAGAGAGAGAGAGAGAGAGAGAGAGAGAGAGAGAGAGAGATTGATGAGAAAGAACACTGATTGGCCATCTCCTGCATGCACCCCACTGGGGATTGGGCCACAACCTGGGCATGTGCCCTGACCGGGAATAGAACCGGCGACCTCTTGGTGCATGGGTCGATGCTCAACCATTGAGCCACACAAGGTAGGCCCAGTCCTCTCTTTTAAGCTACAGCTATACTGACCAATTTTACAGAGTTCTCCAAAGGTAACATGGTGTCTCACACTTGGTTCCTTTGCAGATGCTGCTCACCTCATCTGGAATAATCAATTTTAATTCCACCTTTCTTCACCCAGTAAACTCTAGCCTGTCCTTCCAAACACAGCACAGTATCCATCTCTTCCTTGATCAGTGTTGTCCCCTCCCCGAAATAACAGTCTCTCATATGTTCTTATGTCAGCCTGTACTTACAAACCTTGTCTCCCATTGATTGCGGTGTCCTTCAGGCCCTTCTCCATCCACAGACCCATCCCCTGTGCCACCTACACCCCTGACATGATGCTAGCAAGTCAATAAAGGACATAGCTTTCTTGACCTATTATCCCTTATGTTCTCACCCTTGGAGAAAATATTCAATAAGAAATTTACCATCTAGGTTGAGAGACAAAAACTGTTTTCTTATATTTCCAAATAATTGTTGTATAATTACAAGCAATATCAGAAACTAAGCTATTTGCATAAATATAGCCAGATACTAATTTTGGTTCAGCACTGTTGATAGGTTTCACCAAGATCCTTAGCTTTCTAGCACGAATGTTTTATTATTATCTCTGCATTTCAGTATTACCTTCCAGGCTCTACAATTAAGCAAATACTTAGGATTTTAAGCAAATAAGCTTGCACTGTTTTAAAGTGGCAAAACACCCCAGGGCACCACTACTTAATCCTCTGATTCTCCCCCACACCTTTTTTTTTTTTATTCTCCCTTTTGAAGGGGTTTCTCATCTGCTGCTCACAGTTTTATGTCTGCAGAGCAGAGCCTCCTTGTCCAACAAGGCTGGGCTTTCCCTTATCTGCACCAGGGTACTCTGTGTCCTCTGCAGAATATATTTATTTGCAGCATTTCAGCAGGAAGACCCTGGGAGGATGAGTCATCGTCCTTATCCAGAGAGTTGCCCTTGAGGCCACACTGAGAAAACTTTCTCCCTCTTATTATATAGAACAGGCTCCAATCAGAAAGCAAAATAATCTGTTTATAGGAAAGTTTCCTACCTAGACAGAAAATGACACTTCAGAAATGCTGGAAAATAAATGCAAGGGGGATATAATATATTTTTTTTGAACCCAAATGCCCTACGAGGTAATACATCCAGTTAAAAATGCACTGAGCACCCACTAGATGGATGAATCTCTGTTAAGTGCAAGAGAAGCTACAGAATATAAGACAAGGTTCCTGCACCCTGGCCCCATACCTAGGGAAATCATTAGTTTAGTATTTTGATGATATTCAAGGATTTGAAGAATCTACATCAATGACTAGTTATAGAATCATACCACTCTCATGCTTGTATGTAAGTGGACAAATGTGGGGACACTTGATTCTATCTCTGTATTCTATACTCGTATGTCATTAACAGATTGGTGTGCTAGTCAGAATCCCTTTGAAGGCATTTTTCTGGGAACCCCCATTATTACAGCTCCTTCTTGGTATCACTTTTGGTAGCAAGAACAATGAGGCAGCAGGTGAATTACACAGGGAAAGCAGAAGTCACACACAGGAGGCCCAGCTAAGACTGAGGGATAAGCAGATGTGAAGTTAGTTGCAGGGAGTGGGAGGGAGCAGGACAGGCCTGAGGCTTGACTCTGGACTTCAAGAGCCTTGAACAGAAAACAAGCACAGCAAGTATCAATGATATTAGGTTCAGAAAGTCCAAGAAGGCATGCTAATCTCTGTAAGTAATAAAGCTTAGAGCAGCCAGGTGTGCCAGAATCCAGTCAGCATAAGATGCCAAGAGTATGGGATGCAGTAAAGAAGCTTGTGGAAAACTTACAAAAGTGTGGGGCACTGGGTGGGGCCAAACTCTGGAGCCCGGCAGTTTCAAAGCTTTATTCTACTAACTACTAGTGGCAAGTTATTTAAAATCTCTCTGCCTCGGGTTTCTCATTCGTAAATGAGAACAAATAATATGTTCTTTCCTCAATTCTAACATTACCCTGATTGTAAGATGCATCAGTCTTTTTACCATTTTATCTATTCTTAAAAATATTCAAAAAATGGATAATTCTAGGATATACACAAAAAAGAAAATTACAGCCCACTCCTACTTATGAAGATGATCACACACAAAAATTCTACATTAAGTACTAGCAAAAATTTCAACAATTTCAAATCTTATACAAAATGACAAGTAGAGTTTTTTACTAGAATGTACTATGACAACACAAATATGAAAAAAGGAGGGACATCTGTAATTTCAACAAAATAAATTTTAAAAAATAAAATAAAATTATTTATGTTTGTATGTGTATATGTGTGTGTGTCACATTGAAAAGTCAAAGAAGAAAAGCTAAATGTGTCAAAGAAACTTTTAATAAAATTTGGTATCTATTTCTGAGATATTTCTTGATAAACAAAAATGAAAAGAATGAGAGAGAGAGAACTTCCCATATGTTAAACACATCATAAAACTGCAACAATTAACACAATGTATTTGGCTCATAATATGCATTCCATAAATATTTTAATAAATACAACACAAATCAATATGTGGATCAATATAAAGGATGAATTTGTATTGAAATGAACCATAAAATATATGTGGGATATTTTTAATAAAAGGAAAACTTATCAAGCAGTTTACAATAGATGTGTGTTCAAAGGTCTATGGAACTATACAAATATATATACTAAATATATAAGGCAATTGCTAACAGAACTAAAATGAAAAATAAACAGCAATACAAAAATAGTTGTTGGACTTTAATACCCCACTCTCAACCATGCATTAATAAGAATTATTAAGACAGTGAATTAATAAGAAAACAGTAGATTTGAACAATACTACATAACAAGGAGACCTAACAAACATATACAAAACAGTCCATCCAACAGAAAAAGTATACATATTCTCAAGTGTATGTAGAACATTTTCTAGGATAGATAATAGGTTAGTCCATAAATTAAGTTACAACAAATTCAAGAAAAGAGAAGTTATATAAAGTATCTTTTCCTATCATGATAGTATGAAACTAGAAATCAGTAACAGAAGAAAACTGGAAATTTCACAGATATGTAAAAATAAAACAACTCAACCTGAACAACTAGTTGGTCAAAGCAGAAATCAAAAGGGAAATCAAAAATATCTTTAAACAAAAAGAAAACCCCAGAGCAAGTAGAAGGAAGGAAATAGTAAGGATCAGAGCAGAAATAAATGACATACAGTCCAAAAAAACAATTCAAAGGATCAATAAAACAAAGAGCAGGTTTTTTGAAAAGATAAACAAGATTGATGGACCCTTAGCTAGACTCACCAAGAAACAAAGAGAGAGAACCCAAATACACAAAATCAGAAATGAAAGAGGAGAGATAACAACTGACACCACAGAAATACAAAAGATCGTTAACAACTACTATGAACAATTATATGGCAAGAAATTCGACAATCTAAGCGAAATGGACAAATTTCTAGAAACACACAGCTTCCCAAAACTGGACCGGGAACAGATAGAAAACTTGAACAGACCAATAATAACAGAAGAAATTGAAGATGTAATCAAGACTCTCCCAGCAAACAAAAGCCCAGGCCCGGATGGCTTCACGGGGGAGTTTTACCGAACATTCAAAGAAGAACTAATACCCATTCTCCTCAAACTACTTCAAAAAATTCAAGAAGAAGGAAGACTTCCAAACTCGTTTTATGAAGCCAGCATAACTCTAATTCCAAAACCAGAAAAAGACACAACAAAGAAAGAAAACCACAGGCCAATATCCCTGATGAACATAGATGCCAAAATCCTGAACAAAATACTAGCAAATCGGATCCAGCAATACACCAAAAAAATTATCCACCATGACCAAGTGGGATTCATCCCAGGGATGCAAGGCTGGTACAATTTTCGCAAATCCATAAATGTGATACACCACATAAATAAAATGAAGAATAAAAACCACATGATAATATCAATTGATGCTGAAAAAGCCTTCGACAAAATCCAGGATCCATTTCTGATAAAAACGCTCAGCAGTGTGGGAATAGAGGGATCATATCTTGACATAATAAAGGCCATATATGAGAGACTTACATCCAACATCATACTCAATGGGCAGAAACTAAACGCATTTCCCTTAAGAACAGGAACAAGGCAAGGATGGCCACTTTCGCCACTCCTATTTAACATAGTACTGGAAGAATTAGCCACAGCAATCAGACAGGAAGAAAAAATAAAAGGGATCCAAATTGGAAAGGAGGAAGTAAAATTGTCATTATTTGCAGAAGACATGGTACTATACATAGAAAACCCCAAAGACTCCATCAAAAGTTTACTAAACTTAATAAATGAATTTGGCAAAGTAGCAGGATACAAAATTAACGTCAAGAAATCGATGGCATTCTTATACACCAGTGATGAACTCACAGAAAGAGAAACTAAGAAAACAATCCCATTTACAATTGCGGCAAAAAAATTAAGATACCTAGGAATAAACTTAACCAAAGAAATAAAGGACCTATTCGCAGAAAATTACAGGTCATTGAAAAAAGAAATAGAGGAAAATATAAAAAAGTGGAACCACATACCCTGTTCATGGATTGGGAGAATTAACATCATTAAAATGTCCATATTACCCAAAGCAATCTATAGATTCAATGCAATCCCCATCAAAATACCAACTGCATACTTCACAGAATAAGAACAATTACTTCCAAAGTTCATATGGCACCAAAAAAGGCCTCGAATAGCCACAGCAATCTTGAATAGAAAGAACAAAGTTGGAGGGATCACAATACCAGATTTAAAGTTATACTACAAAGCCACCATAATCAAAACAGCCTGGTACTGGCACAAGAACAGGTATATAGACCAGTGGAACAGAACAGAGAACCCAGAAATGGACCCAAGGCAATATGCTCAATTAATATTTGACAAAGGTGGCAAGAGCATACAGTGGAATAAAGACAGCCTCTTTAATAAATGGTGTTGGGAAAAGTGGACAGCTACATGCAAAAATGAAACTAGACCATCAACTGACACCCTGCACAAGAATAAACTCAAAATGGATAAAAGACTTAAATGTGACTCATGAATCCATAAAAATCCTAGAAGAAAATGTAGGCAACAAAATTTCAGACATCATACACAGCAGAATTTTCACTGATACATCACTTAAGGCAACAGAAACAAAGGGGAAAATGAACACATGGCACTACATCAAACTCAAAAGCTTCTTCACAGCAAAAGGAACAACCGTCAAAATGGAAAGGCAACCCACTCTATGGGAGAGCATAATTGGCAATGATACATCAGCTAAGGGGTTAATTTCCAATATATATAGAGTGCTCATACAACTCAACAAAAGTAAAACAAAGAACCCAATTAAAAAATGGGCAGAGGAACTAAATAGACACCTCTCCAAATGAGACATACAAATGGCTAAGAGACATATGAAGAAATGCTCAACATCACTAATCATCAGAGATATGCAAATTGAAACAACTATCAGGTATCACCTCATACCTGTCAGAATGGCCACCATCAACAAATCATCAAACAACAAGTGTTGGCGAGGGTGTGGAGAAAAGGGGACTCTAGTACACTGCTGGGAATGCAGACTGGTGCAGCCACTATGGAAAACAATATGGTGTTACCTCAAAAAGTTAAAAATTGATCTAACTGCCATTTGACCCAGTGATCCCACTTCTAGGAATATACCCTAAGAAGCCTAAAACACCAATCAGAAAGAGTATATGTACTCCCATGTTTGTAGCAGCACTATTTACAATAGCTAAGATCTGAAAACAGCCCAAAGGTCCATCAGTAGACAAATGGATAAAAAAGCTGTGGTACATATACACAATGGAGTACGATGCAGCTATAAGAAAGAAAGATCTCTTATCCTTTGAGACAACATGGAGGGACCTGGAGAGTATTATCCTAAGCGAAACATGCCAAACAGGGAAAGACAAGTATCATATGATCTCACTGATTTGTGGAATATAATGAACATAACAGTCTGAGAAATGGGGTAGTCCCAGAGACGTGGAAGTGGGGTACAGACTGACAATCCCCAGAAGAGGGTGTGGGGGAGAGATAAACCACAGAATTTATATGCATGTATGCATGAACAATGGACATGGATGACAAAGCTGGGGACAGGGCCGGGAGGGAAGTAAAAGGGGGTATCAGTGGGGGAAAAAGGAGAAACATCTGTAACAAAAATTAATTAATAAAAAAAAATATCTTTAACCCTGGCCAGTTTGGCTCAGCAGTTAGAGCATCAGCCCACCAACCAATGAGCCACTGTTCAATTCCAGTCAAGGGCATGTACTTACATTGTGGTTCATCCCTGGCCCTGGCCAGGGTCATGCAAGAGGCAACCAGTAAATGTGTCTCTCTCACATTAATGTCTCTCTCTCTTTCTCTCTCTCTCCCTCCCTCCCTCCCTCCCACTGTATCTGAAGATAAACAGAAAAATATCCTCAGGTGAGTATATATACACATATGTATGTATGTGTGTGTGTGTGTGTGTGTGTGTGTGTGTGTGTGTGTTTATCTTTAAACAAACAAAAATAAAAGCACAATATACCAAAATTTATGGGATGCAATAAAAGCAACATAATTTATAGCTTTAAATACATATGTTAAGAAATAACAAAGATCTCAAATAAAGAACCTAAAATATTAACAGAATGAAAGGAACTAGGAAAAAAAGAACTAAGTTCAAAGATAGCAGAAAAGGAAATAACAGATTAGAGTAGAAATAAATTAAATAGAGAATAGGTAAACAATAGAAAAATTAACGAAGAATTCGTTTTTTGAAAAGATAAAATTGACAAACCTTTTGCTAGACTAGCCAAGAAAATAAAGAGAGAGAGATAGAGAGGAGTCAAATGAATAAAATTACAAATGAAAGAGGAGACATTATAACTGATAGCACAGGAAAAGGATCAACAGACACTACTATGGATAATTTTATGCCAACAAACTGAACCTAGAAGAAATGCATAAATTCCTAGAAATATACAACCTATTAAGACTGAATCATAAATAAATAATCTGAACAGACCAATAATGAATAAGGAGACTGAACCAGTGATCAAAACCTCCCAACAAAGAAAAGCACAGAACCAAATGGTTTTATAGGTGAATTCCACCAAATATTTAAAGAAAAATTAACACCAATTCTTCTCAAACTCCTTTAAAAAACTGAGGACTCATTTTACAAGGTCAGCATTAGCCTGATACCAAAGCCAAATGAAGACACTACAAAGAAAATATAACTGCAGGCCAATATCCCTAATAAATATAGATATAATAATTCTCAACAGAGTATTAGTAAACCTAATTCAACAGTGCAACAAAAAGATGATACACAAAGATCAAATGGGATTCATCCCTGGGATGCAAGTATGGGTCAACATATGCAAACAAATAAATGTGATATATAATATTAATAGAATGAAAGAAAAATCATATAATAAATTTCCTCTAAGTGTAGAGACAAGACTTAGGTGTCCACTCTCACAACTCCTATTCAGTATCAAACTGGAAGTCAGAGCCAGAGCAATCAGGCAAGAAAAAGCAATAAAAAGTATCTAAATTAGAAAGGAAGAAGTTAAATTGTCTGTGTTGGCAGATGACCTATTTTGTATATAGGAAATCCTAACAACTTGACAAAAAAACTGTTAGAATCAATAAAGAAATTTAGTAAAGTTGCAGGGTACAAAATCAATATACCAAATCAGTTATACTTCTATACACTAACAATGAACTCTGAAAAAGAAATAACATAAGAAAAAACAATATTTAGAAATACTTTAACCAAAGAAGAGAACTATCAGTATAATGAAAAATAAAAGACATTGATGAAAGAAAATGAAGAAAACACATACATGTTCCATGTTTATGCATCAAGATAATTAATATTGTTAAAATGTCCCACACTACCCAAAGCCATGTATAGATCCAATGCAATCTCCATCAAAATTCTAATAGCATTCTTTTACAGAAATAGAAGAAGCATCATCAAGTTCATATGACACTACAAAAGACCCCAAATAGCTTAAGCAATCCTGGGAAATAACAAAGTTGAAGGCATCACACTTCCTGATTTTGAATTATACTACAAAGCTATACTAATCAAAACAGTGTGGTATTGGCATAAAAACAGACATAAAGATCAATAGAACAGAATCAAGAGCCTAGAAATAAAGCCATAACTATATGATCAAGTAATTTTTGATAAGAAAGTCAAGAATAGTTAATGGGAAAGTTATTCTCCTCAACAAATTGTATTGTGAAAACTGGATGTTCACATGCAAAAGAATGAAACTGGGCCTCTGTCTTAAAATTCTTGCAAAAATTACCTTGAAATGGCTTAAAGACTTAACTGTAAGACCTAAAACCATAAAAATCCTTGAAAAAATATAGGAAAAAAGCTCCTTGACACTAATATCGATCATGAATTTTTGGATATGACAACAAAAGCACAGTATCAAAAGCAAAAATCTACAAGAGGAACTGCATCAAGCTTAAAAGCATCTGCACAGCAAAAGATACAATCAAGAAAATGAAAATGCAACCTAGAGAATGGTAGAAAATATTTGTAAACCATATATCTGATATGGGGTTACTATCTAAAATATATAACTTATACAACTCAATAGCAAAAAATAATAATAATCATCTAATTTTAAAATGGGCAAAGGAGCTAAACAAACATTTTTCCAAAAATACACCAATGGTCAACAGGTATAGGAAAAGGTGCTCAACATCACTAATTATCAGAGAAATGTACACCAAAACCATAATGAGATATCACCCCCATCTATTAGAATGGTTTTTATCAAAACAAAAGAGGTAAGTGCTGATGAGGATGTGGAGAAAGGGGAACACTATGCACTGTTGGTAGGAATGTAAATTGGTACAGCCACTATGAAAAAGAGTAATGCGGTTCCTCAAAAAATTAAAGTACCATATGATACAGCAATTTCTCTTCTAAGTATATATCCAAAGGAAATAAAATCACTATCTCGAAGGATATTTACACCCCCATGTTCATTGCACCATTATTTATCATAGCCAAGATATGCAAACAATCTAAATGTCTGTTGATGTATGAATAAAGGAAGTGTGTGTGTACACAATGAAATATCATTACTTTTGCTGATGAGAATACTGTGGCATGGAGTTATTAAGTAATTGCCTAAAGTCACAAAAAGGATATAATATTATTAGATTGTGATCCAGTTTGCAGCTTTGTCTCCTGACTACAGAGAGCAATGCTGAGGAGAGAGAGAGAAAATGCAATTAAATAATGTCAAGGCTGGTAAGCTTGGAGATAATCTTATTGATTATTTGTTTTCTTCTTTATTCTTTTGTGAATGTCTAAAATTTCTATTTGTTGACTGCTTTAGGAATGAGAATGATAAAAGAACACTCAGATGTTACCAGCATGTATTATATCAACTCATGTTTCAGACTGAGATTTGACTTGTTTATAATTCTGCACTTATGCATAATTTATTCTGCATTACCTAAAGATATGTTAGTTTTTCTATTGTTTCCCATGGGAAAGAGAAAAATATATTTCCCACTTCATTAAGTTATGCTCCTGATTTTCTCATCAGAATGCCTGACAGATAATAATTGTAGCTATTCATAGATCCATGCATTTACTATACTAATACCCAGTGTACTGAATGTAGGACATTTGTGGTGTAAGATAACAAGTTAATGAGGTTTTTCTCCCGAGTAGCTGGCATCAGGTCCAGTAAACATTATCTATTTTTGCACAAAGCAGAACACATAGTAGGCATGCGATACCTATAAACAAAATAATACAGAAATAAAGCCCTCTAAACTTCAACTTGGGATTTCAGCCATGTTTCATCATTTAAAAATGGCAATAGTATTTCATTCCACAAATATTTCTGAGCATAGGCTCTGCACCAGGGTTAGAGAAGCAACAGTGAAACAAAGCCGAGGTCTCTGCCTTCACAGGGTTTATCAGCAATTCAAACCCTACAACAGGAATCAGAAAGCTATGGCAGGCAAGCCAAATCCAGCACACTCTTTTTGTATATCCCATGAACTCAGACTAATTTTTTAGTGGTTAAATCCCTGAAAAAAAGGTAAAAAGGAGAAGAATATTTCATGAAACTTAGAAAATATATGGAATTCAAATTGTGCCCAAAAATCCATTTTTATTGGAACACAGCCACACCAATTTGTTTACATATTGCCCATGGCTGTTTTTACTTTACAGAGTTGAGTAGCTGGGACACAGATCATGTGGCCTGCAAAGCGTCAAATATTTGGGATCTGACGCTTTACAGGAAAGGTTTGATGACCCCTCCATCTATTTTAATGAAAGACCTTTGAGGCCTGAGTCTTTGGCAGAGAGAGAGAGAGAGAGAGAGAGAGAGAGAGAGAGAGAGAGAGAGAGAGAGAGAGAGAGAGAGAGAAAGAAATGAAAGAAAGAAAGAAAGAAAGAAAGAAAGAAAGAAAGAAAGAAAGAAAGAAAGAAAGAAAGAAAGAAAGAAAGAAAGAAAGAAAGAAAGAAAGGTAATGTAGTACATGGAGTGCTAACCCTGCTTCTCAGACTTTCTGATGCACACAAATCCCCTAGGGATCTTGTTAAAATGCAGATTCAGATGTAGCTTTGGCTAGAATACAGATTCTGTGTTTCTAACACCTCCCAGGTAGGGATTTCTAGCTAGGTCTGGAGACTGGGTCCTTTAAATCACTTCAAGAACTTGAGTCAAAGAGGAAAAATATATCACAGCAGAAAAATGTCGCTTCAGAACCGAGCTTAATGCAATTGATGATTTTCTGTCACAGGTTATCATTGTGGGGAAGATAAGTGACAGATATGTAAATTTCACTGCTCAATTGACTTTTGTCATCATGCTTTCTTAGCAGAGCTAAGGTGAACCATTTTCCAAAGAGTCAATAGGGATTGCAGCTGTTTATTTGTCACTATTAGCTATTTGTAAAGTGAACATGGGGAAAACTAATATTTGTGGCTGAATTTTGTTCAGAGAAAATGAAAAAAGACAAACTTATACAAACACTATTAATTTTTGAAATAACTTTTTGCATCTTTCATAAGAATGGAATATTAATTATCTAGTTTTACGTCCTCTCATTAATCTTTATTAACAAAAAGATGATTAAAAGCTCTCAGAACATACTGCCCAAATTTTGAAGCTTGATTATTTACTGTCAACACTCTGATTAAAAAACAAAAACAAAAGCTATATGCTCAATATAAAGTGGAGCAACTAGAATCCTCATGCACTGCTGGTGGGTATGTAAGTTGGCATAACCACTTTGAAAAACAGTTAGCTAGTATCTACCAAAGCTGAATATGTGTGGTTCCTTATGACTCAATAATTCTGCTTCTAGTATATACTCAACAGAAATACATGCATATTGTCTATTAAAAAAACTTTTAAAAGCATTTTTATTGCAGCATTATTCTTAACAAACTCAGCAAACAAAAACTCATAGAAACAGACAAGAGTATGATAGTTACCAGAGGAAAAGGGGTGGAGCCATAGTAAAGGTTAAAAGGGAGTCAAATATATGGTGATGGAAGATTTGACTTTGGGTGGTAAACACACAATATAATATACAGATGATGTATTATAGAATTGTGCACTTGAGACCTGTATAATTTTATTAACCAATGTCACCCCAATACATTTAATTAAAAAATAGAAATAGAAAATGAAAAAAAAAATCCCAGGTTGCTATCACCTGGAGAAATCTGGGCTACATTTAAACATAGCAAAATGAAAAGAGAACTCACTGTATCGGAGAATATATTTGCCAATGATACATCTGATAATGGGTTAATTTACAAAATATATTAAGAACCTATACAACTCAACATCAGAAGACAAACAATCCAATTAAAAATGGACGAAGGACCTGAATAGACACTTCTATAAAGAGGACATATAGATGATCAAGAGACATATGAAAAAATGCTCAAGGTCACTAATTATCAGAGAGATGCAAATAAAAACTACAATGAGGTATTATCTCACACCTGTCAGAATGGCTACCATCAGTATCAACAAACAAGTGCTGGCGAGGATGTGGAGAAAAGGGAACTCTAGTGCACTGTTGGTGGCAAAGCAGACTAGTGCAGCCACTGGGGAAAGCAGTATAGAGTTTACTCAAAACATTAAAAATGGTCCTGGCCGGTTTGGCTCAGCAGTAGAGTGTTGGCCCTCAGACCAATGAGTCTCGGGTTTGATTCTGGTCAGGGCATGTACCTTGGTTGTGGTTCGTCCTCAGCCCTGGTCAGGGTCATGAGGGAGGCAACCAGTTGATGTGTCCCTCTCATGTTGATGTTCTTTCTCTCTCCCTTTCTCTCCTTCCCACTCTATCTGAAGACAAATAGAAAAATATCCTCAGGTGAGGATTTTAAAAATGATAAAAAATGGAACTGCCTTATGACCAAGAAATTCCAATTCTGGGAATATATCCTAAGGATCCCGAAACACCAATCAGAAAGAATATATGTACCTCTATTTTCATAGCAGCACTATTTACAATAGCTAAGATCTGGAAACAGCCCAAGTGCCCATGAGAAGATGAGTGGATAAAAAAGCTGTGGTACATTTACACAATGGAATACCATGCAGCTGTAAAAGAGGAAGATATTTTACCCTTTGAGATGGCATAGAAGGACTTGGAGAGTATTTTTCTAAGAGAAATAAGCCAGAGAAAGACAAATACCACATGATCTCACTAATATATGGAATTTAATGAACAAAATAAACTGACAAACAAAATGGAACTACAAGTATGGATACATGGAACAGACTGTCTGGTGCCCAAGTGAAGGGGGTTGGGGGTGACTGAATAAAGAAGGTGAAGATATTAGCTAAAGAATATATATGCATACCCCATGGACACCAACAATAATTTGGTAAAGACCAAGGAAGGGGTAGGCGGTTGAGGGTAGAGGTGGGCTGGTTGGGGGAGGGGGACTCCTGCAATAATGACAACACTAAAAAATTTTTAATAAAAATAAATAAATTTTAATTTGTAACTTTTGGTTAATCCTCACCAGAGGATATTTTTTCTATTGATTTTTAGAGAGAGTGGAAGGGAGGGAAGAAGGGATGAGGGGAGAGAGAGAGAAGCATTGATATGAGAGAGACACATTGATTGGTTGCCTCTCACACAACCCTGACCAGGGCTGGGGATCGAACCTGCAACCCAGGTACATGCCCTTGACCTGAAATCGAACCCATGACCCTTTGGTCTGTGGACCAATGCTCTAACCACTGAGAAAATCCTGTCAGGTCTGAATTTGTATTTTTAAGGGACAATTTGACTCAGCAGTAGGAATAATTTTTCTCCCACATTTTTGGTTATTCTTGTTCCATCTCTTGGGTGGGCTTTCCCTTTTAATGTTGGTGGTGTCCATGGATGTGTTCTAGGCCTGCTCCAGAGAGCACATAGGTCAGGGGGTAGTGGTCAATGGCCTACAGGCCAATCAGGACATTGCTTGTTTTGTTTTGTTTTGTTTTTTTAAATAAAAGTTGTACTGCACCATAACCAAAAAGGGAATCTCAAAACCAGAAAAAATACTAAATGTTCCTCAACAGTGGAAAAAAAATGGTGGTATATTTATTATGGTGAAATGTACACAGCAATGACAATTAAAAACAAACAAACAGAACTGCACCAAAGTATATGGTTGAATATCACAGACATACTGTTGGAATAAACAATCCAGGCATAAAAGAAAATAAATCGTGAAAAGTTTGAAAAAGATAGAAAATCTACCTATACTGTTACAAGTCAGATATTAGTTACCTGGGTAGGGCAATTAGTGACTAGAAGTGGTTACAATGGGGCTTCTGGGGTGCTGGTAATGCTGTTTGGGGACTTGTCTGAGAAGTCCTATGCTACTTTAGAAAAAATATAATCAATCTAATAATTTTAATGAATTTATCCACACAGCCACAGGGCCCTCATGTAGATACCTACTGGCACAGTGATGTGAAGGGCGCATGTAAGGACTCCCCACTCCAAACCCATATGCTGCCTTAGGAACTAAGGAAGGCTGAGGTCAAAAGGACCTTCTTTATAAACAATAACTGTAGAAGGAGGAGTGGTATTCCCATCACAGTTTTAACATCACTTTAGAAAGGAACTCAGTTACTCCTCTATGCTGGATCTTTTCTGCCTGTTGCTGTCATCAGGAAGTTAGCATGTCCTCTCTTTGGATTATTCCAGTTTACACAGGAGTTTAAAAAGCACAGACCAGGAAAAAACTGAGAGCATCTCTGATGTACCTCTTTGTACCCAGTGTTTATATAAAAATATAAATTACAAACAATGCTTACTTCAAGCATGAAGGCATGGTCAATGAGACATCATTGGGAACAACCTCTGGTTCCAATAATTTTTATGAGATTGCATCCTAATGTCATAATCATCAGGAAAGCTGGACTTGGCTCAGTCCTGTTTATATCTGTAACCTCAGCACCTCACACAGTGCCAGACCCGTAAAAATTGGCTGAGTGATATATTTTGTCAATTGAAAAATTATGTTTTCCAAACATAATGATTTAGGAAGATGCTCACAACATAAAAATAAGTGAAACAAATCAGGGTATATATAAGATAGATAGATGATAGATAGATAGATAGATAGATAGATAGATAGATAGATAGATAGATAGACAAATAGATAGATAAATTTTATTTTCTACTGTTATAAAACCCACAAAAAGGATATGCAAATATCAAAGGAGAAAAAATAAAAAATAATTAACTAAAAATCATTGAATTATTGGCTATTTGTTTACTTGTTCTCACTTATCCATATTTACCTAAATTTTAATAATTAACATGTATAACTTTTTAAAATAGTCTTTAAAAGATGAAAGGATATAAGTTTGTCAGACCCATAGAAACACCAACCACGGACAAGAATAAAAGGTGAAACACGTCAAGGGTCCGATACACGCACCAACTCAAGCCACCATCCTGTAATCCCTTCTCTGCTGACACTGACCCATGCTCCCCTTTTTCTCCCCTATTTGGGCCAATAGCCTGAGGCCAGGTCTCCGTCAGGGCATCCCTTTCTCTTCTATTCTAGGAGAGCAAGCAGGTCACCACTTGCCTCCTCCTCCTCCCATATTGGAGGCAGTGGTTTAGAACTCTGGTAGACTCCCAGGACACTGTGTTACCTGTTCGTTTACAAGTCTATAGATATACTTCTTTTGTTTCTTTGCTTTAGGTTTCTGAAGGTCAATCTACTATGTAAGGAAAAGTGGACAGGCCTCAGAACACCTCTAGTTTGGAGCCTTTGCTGAATCTACATAATCTGCCTCCATCTTATCTGTTAGACCAATTGGCTTCTGCTCATATTTTCTCTGTCTCAAGTTTCCTTCTGTTCTAAAACCAACTTCTGAGCACTAGTTCTCCTTGGGACCCATGCCAAACCCAGCTCTTCACCAACTCAGATAATCTCTACCAAATGACTCGATACACAATCTGAAAATCCATAATTATTCCACATTAAACAAATACTCCCTCCTCCCAATATCACAGATTAAATGATAATCAAGAGATGCTGCACCCGGCTGGTGTGGCTCAGTGGTTGAGCATTAACCCATGCACCAAGAGGTCGCCGGTTCAATTCCTAGTCAGGGCACATGCCCAAGTTGTGGGCCCAAACCCCAGTGGGGGACGTGCAGGAGGTGGCCAATTGATGTTCTTTCTCATTGATGTTTCTACCTCTCTCTCCCTTCCTCTCTCTCTAAAATCAATAAAGAAAAAAAAAAAAGAGAGATGCTGCATGCCCTGAGAATGGATTTATTAGGGAAAACAGACCTATACAGCATTTCTGGCAGGCCTTAGAAAAGCAGAAAGAGGTGAGGAGAAATGAGAGATTACCAAAGATAATACAGGGGTGGGGAAAAGTAGGTTTACCGTGTCATTGGATATTCTTTTGAGTTACTGAAGCTACTGTAATAATCACAGTCTGCATGTCTTTTCCCACATGAACCACTGTAAACCTACTTTTGCCTACCCCATTTGCACTTTTATAGTCAGAGAGACCCTGTAGCCAGAGAAGTCAATGATTGTTAGAACTTAGAAGAAGCCTCTGAGCTCACTGACACTCATGTTTTACTCCAAAGGGTTTGATGGATTTCCTCACAAATATGTAGTCAGTAATCAAGAGAATACCCATACACTTTCTATGTCCTTGCATCTTCCACGACAACTGTGTTCCAAGACTTTGGGATTTTTACGGACAGGTTCAATTCTAAAAACAAACAAAAGCCCTGTTGGTTGCTGGGCATATACACATTTGTCAACCTGTTATTCGTGGAGTAATTCTATTTATTTATTTTTTTGTTTTTCCTTTATTGATTTTTAGAGAGAGAGGAAGGGAGAGGGAGAGAGAGATAGAAACATTGATGAGAGAGAACATCGATTGGCTGCCTCCTGCATGCCCCCCACTGGGGGTTGGGCCTACAACCTGGGCATGTGCCCTGACCGGGAATGGAATCGACCTCTTGGTGCATGGGTCGATGCTCAACCACTGAGCCACACCGGCAGGGTCAGTAATTTTATTTTTAAAAAAGAAAAAAAAAGGGGGGGGGACACCTATCATCTATGGTGACTATAATTTTATGGAAGATATAACCTCAAAGAAGACGATACTGATTTAAATTGTAGCAGTGTAGACTGCTTTAGATGACCCACTGGCTCATTATATCCTACTCCAGTTTATCAACCAATTGCTATGTAAATGGGTTCTACCTGATTACTAAAATATGGGAATATTGGTTCTACCTCCATGGACACATATTAATATGCAGTAGGAAACTATATTGATTGTCCATGTCTGTTTCTAGTTAGTGTCTTCGTTTGAGGTCCCCAGAAGCAGACCCTGAGCCAAGGATTTGAATATAAATAGTTTATTTGGGTGTTGAGTAGAGACATAAGGCAGGGAAGGGAAAGAAGCAACTACAGCATGCACTGTGGGCAACTGGGCTCAAGAAGGAACTGCTGGGGACTGCTAAGCAACACTTTGGACAGGGATCAATCAACTCCCTGTGCATCACTGGTTGAGGACCAATTCCAAAAGCATTAACTCCTGGTACTATTGGTCTACTCCTATGACTGTTTGAACCTGCTCCTGTAACGAGAGAAATTCACAAAAGAATTTGTAGGATTTAAAATAAAAGCATTTACTGTATTGCCTGGAGTTTCCAAAAGGCATTCTAGATACACCTGGTGATCTCTTTTTTTTAATAAGAAGGCTTGAAACATCCAGGAGAAAACCAGAGTAAGAATTTAGGTGGCCTCTGGAGCACAGAAGGTGTTGGGACTGACTAATGTTGGCTTTTCCCCCCTCAGGCAGTTACATAATGGGAAAGAAAAAACATTTAGTACACGATGGATTTAGGGACAGTCAGGAAGACTTTGTAAAAAAAAAGAAAAAGAAAAAGAAAAGTTAAATTTATTTCACCTTCCTAATAAGCTAAAATTAGTCACCACTGAATAAATCACAAAGGCTACTTGAAACCTCTTCTCAAAATCTTGCCAAGATCTGATTTGTAAAGCTTCGTTATTTGTGCTGTAACTTTGGATTCATATTTGTTTGTAACATTGTTTTACCCATACTGTCTCTTCAAATAGCCATCTGCGGCCAAATAGATAGCCATATTAAGACACAAGGAAAAAGAGGGTCAAGATTTATTGAGCCAGCTCCTGGGAGAAGATTTGGTTATTCCTTCACCCCAAAGATATCTGCTGAACCTCTATGACATCCAGCACAAAGTACAGGTTCACGATTCAAAGATCAGGAAGATGTTTTCCTGTTCTTGAGAAGCTCACAGTATAATAGACAAAATTCAGATGAAGCATGGAAAATGAAGAATTAGCCCTGGCCGGTTTGGCTCAGCGGTTAGAGCATCGGCCTGCGGTCCTGAGAGACCCGGGTTCGGATCCCGCTAAGGGCGCGTACCTCGGTTGCAGTTTGTCCCCGGCCCTGGTCGGATGTGCGGGTGGCAGCCACTCGATGTGTTCCTTTCACATTGATGTTTCTCTCTCTCTCTCTCTTCCTCTCTCTCCCTCCCACTCTACCTGAACAAAAAAATGGAAAAATGTCCTTGGGTGAGGATAAATAAAAAAAAAAAAAAAAGAAAAAGAAAATGAAGAATTAGAGTACCCATTATTGTCAAATCAAACCAAGGGTTTGGGTCCCAGAAATCCAATTTAAGCATAGTGTCTCAGTGTCCAAGGAAAGAGCTTGGGTAAATAAAGTTAGATAACAGCAACATTAATGAGAGTATAGAAGTGAGCCTAAAACTTAGCCAGAAATTAGGCCCCTGTCTTCATTCATGTTTTTCTCCTGGAAACCGTTCCCTCTCACAAGGAAGGAACATCAGTCCCACCATCTGGACCCTAGTCCTGTTGTAGGCTCCATAGCAGGGATACATGAGGTGAGTCCTGGGTGCCCAATATCTTGCCCTCACTGTTACTGTGTTTGTTGATCTTATAGCATTGAGTTTTTACCTTAGTACCACATAAGTACTGAGCACTTCTCTAAACCTCAGCCCACTTGACCAGAACCCTAATTCCTTTTGACATTTAAGTACATTCTTCTTTCTTAGATGAATAGGTCACCTTGCCACATGTCTTCCTTTACATCCCGCTTTCAAGCTTTACGTGTCCACTAACAACCATTAATGTGATAAACATACCATTACACTTTCACCCCTGCCCCTGACAAAAAGGTTCACAAGGACATGTGGAAAGCATTTATTCCATGCAGGCTGTATCGGTTGTTATTAAGTAAATTCTTAATAACATATTAAGTAAATTTAATGTTTACTTAATTTAAGTAAAATTAATATGTTATTAAGTAAATTCCAGGTAGCTATTCATTAAGTAGATCTCAAAACACCTCTACTTTCTGAACAGTTATACTACCTGAAAGTAACAAAACTATATTTGTGTAATGAATTTGTATTTTTTAATTACAGTTGATATATTAGTTCCAGGTGTATTTTTTTAAATGCCTTTTCCTTCAAAATAATTTATTGTTCAGAATTATGCAGACTACTACACTTCCATTAATTCAAAATTAGTACACATTTGCCATAACTTACCATCTAACCCCCTTCACCAGGAAAATGTCCCTGATTTCAAGAAAACAATGCCTTCTGGGCCTGCTTTCTTCTTGGAATCTTTATTGTCTCATTTCCAGAGGATTTCTAGTTTTATACACATTTACCAATACTCCAAGATCAGAGTTACTCCTCAATGAAGAAATACAGGGAGGAACAATAGGGTTTGCTGTGCCAAATTCTGTCCTCACTGGGGTTTCAATAAAGAAGCTTTTAAAAATTTTTTTTTCTTTATTGATTTTGAGAGAGAGAGGAAAGAAGAGGGAGAGATAGAAACATCGATGATAGAGAACATCAACTGGCGACCTCCTGCATGCCCCCCACTGGGGATCGGGCCCACAACCTGGGCATGTGCCCTGACCGGGAATCGAGCAGGTGACCTCTTGGTGCATGGGTCGGTGTTCAACCACTGAGCCACACCGGCCAGGTTTAATAAAGAACTTTTAATGTCCTCCTATTTCCTATGCTGGATGGTTGTCTGGCACACAAAGACATGTTGGAAATACAAACATAAACAGGATTAATGTCTTTCCTTCAATAAGAAAAGAATTCTTCCTTTTCAAGGAAAGACAAGGCTGGATAGTGGCCTAATTTCATCAGGATATGCATTCCAATTAATGAAAGAAACTCCATGAAGAGAGATCATTGAGGAAGTAATCCTCTGAGGAAAAACCTCTGCTATCCCTTCTGCTAGATACTCCTTTAAATTTTCATTAATGTATGAGACTATATTATACAGATCAGAATGTTAAACAGTATTCATCATGTTACTGCTTTAAATTTTTTAGTGAACTATAGGTCTCAATGAAAACAAAGTTTTGAAACTATCAATCCCCATGAGGCATTTTGCAGTTTGTTATCTCACTGTCTGGTTCAAACTTATTCCTAGAGCAACTCATTTCTCAGTTCCTTTAAAATATTTTGGTCATTAATATTGGATTATCTCCTTTGAAACAAGGTTAAAACTTATTGGGCCATTACACCACTAAGTAGGATTGTTCAGTGAGTAGTAGATAAATTTTCATGTTCAAAATATTTATGGTTCCTTCATGCCCCATAATATGCAGAGAACAACACAGTAGACTTATTTTCCAACTACCCTACTGTGTTGTTCTCTGCATATTATAGAGCATGAAGGAACCAAGCAATAGTTGCCCCCTACAAACAGTATCTAAAATCCTGCAGAGCCGAGCTTTATCCAACTGTGTAGTTTGATGCTGTTCTTTAGTACAGAGATGACAAATAGGAGTGCCAGCATGCTGCTCCCCTCACCAATATGTTACAGACACCACAAATCAATCAGAGCTCTAATAACTAATTAATTCTTCTCAATTAGACCCTATAGGCAGTTGTACGAACAGACCAATGTGGACACCAAGATGAAATCAACAGATCCCTGACTGTTCTAGCTAATGTGCTCCAATATCGAGATGTATTTCCCACCAGGCAACTTATGCTCACTTCTAAGCCAAATGTGCTCAGTCCAGAAAGTCAAATAATAGGTACATATGATCCTCAACTATGTCATCCAATGAGGAAAATGTGAACTGAGAATTGCTAAGGTCTTGATCTACGTACTTGGCCTCATGGGTTTCTCATCAACCACGAAATGTAAAATACAGCCACAGCCTCACAGTTTAAAGGGGAAAAGTTCTCCCTGAACACAGGCCATAACTTTCTCGAGAACAAACCTAAGCACACAGTCAGCAAAATGTTTTTAATGAATGAGTTATTGAAATTACAATCCACTCTGAAATTTGAGGGGCAGGGCATGCTGCCTCTCCACAAAACAAATGAGTGAGAATTAACCTCGTCCAACCTGGGGTGGATACAGTAGTTAAAAATGACAAACATCTTTATAATTTTGTGTCTCTCTACAAAGAAAAGAAAACCTAATTTGGTGCCCTGCTCCTTGAATGATTGGATTTACAGCATGGCTTCACATCATCTCATAATCCTTAACCTTGAGATTTCAAGCAACCTGTCACAAGGCCTTATAAAGGAATTCTCTGCTCAGCCACCATAATTCAGAAATCCATTCTGCCTTAGTTCCCATTTCTACCTATCAGATAACATTGTCAAGAAGCAGGCAAATACACAAAGAAAATTATACTCTTCTGGACACCTTATTCCCCCTATTTCCATCCAAAAGTTTTCTTTGCAACACCGTGTCTTCAAATGAAAAATGCTTATTGTCTATAATCTATCTACCCTTCTATAGTTTCCATTTTTCGCCCATGGACATGATCTAAACCAGTAATTTCTAACCTTTTCAGGCAATCCTAATAGTCCAGCCAACCAACTAATGGTGTGTAGTCTTTTGTTTTTCATTTCAAGAATGACACTTCCCATTGCAGACCAAACTTGCTATTATTACACTGGTCTGTACATTGCTGCTTCCCTTTGAAATTGCATTGTCTATTTCTGACATGGTCTGTGCTCTTAACAATTCCAATGAGAGTCTTTTTCAGTGGTCCTGGAAATAATGCCCCCAAGTTTTAGTGGAATACAGAAACACAAATTGAATAGGAATTCCCTAATATCTAAGGAATTAGATAGAGACCTTTGTTTCTCTCCCAACTTTGTTGGCAACCATACACATCACTGATGAAAGGTAGGGTGATATGTGGCAGATTTACATCGAATATACATAATTTAGATACATTTCTATAGGGGGCAACTATTGCTCGGTCTAATCATTCAGGGTATTGGAAGTTAACTGCAACTGTCATTGGTGCCAGAACAAGACATGCAGCTACCCTTCCTTGAGCTTAAATTGAGATTACAGAGAGGTGATTTAAGAAATGCCTGGTGCTACTCCTCTAACCTCAGTGGGAGCATGGACTTCTTCCATCTTGTCACAGGTCAGGGGGTATAATCAAAGAGGCCTGCCATCTGAAAAGAGTCAGTCAGGTAATAAAGCACGAAGGAGAAAAAAGTAGATTTGGATGTATTCCACAGAGAGCCTAGCATTGAAAATAATGTTTCTGAACGTGTAGGCTCACTTTTCAATGGATAAACTATATGTATTGATAGGCAAGGATGAGGTCAAAAATAATGGACTGGCCCTGGCCATTTTGGTTCAGCGGTTAGAGCATTGGCCTGAGGACCCAAGAGTCCCAGGTTCAATTCCAGCCAAGGGTACATACCTCAGTTGCGGTTCATCCCTGGCCCCGGATGGGGCATGCGGGTGGCAACCAATCGATGTGTCTCTCTCACACTGATGTTTCTCTCTCTCTCTCTCTCTCTCTCTCTCTCATTCTGTCTCTCTCACTCTCTCTCTCCTCCCTCCCTCCCTCCCTCCCACTCTGTCTGAAGATAAATGTAAAAATATCCTGGGATGAGGATTAAAACAAAGAATAATGGACTGTACAATTAATGTTTGATTTATAAAAGAGTTGATCGACATAACTAAATGCATACACACTAATAAAAATACACATGGCAAATTTGGTATCAACTCTAATAGTTTCTCAAAAAAAGAAAAAGAAAAAAGGTAAAAACCTTGGTCAGCACTACCTTAGTCTTCTTCTCTTACTACTTGGGTTTACAATTCACTACCTCTATGCCCTTTACTTATTTACATAGCAGTTTGGAATCATCTCATCTTTGTTACAGGGGTAATTAAAGAACTCTACAAAACTCTCAGTCTGTCATCAATGGTCTAACATTCCCTAGATTTTGCAATTCCCCCTTATTTCCAACTCTGTTCTGTGCTATAAGAAGGTTTTCTCTTTTGATGTATTACCTGCAAATAGGGGCAGTTAATAGCCTTATGGTTATCTCAGAATGGTTCCTCCCTCTGAACAGTAGTGTATGAAATGGAGTTCTCACTCTGACTGCCCTGAATTCCTGAAAGAGGTAGAACACGTTCTAGCATGTGTCTTTTTCTAAAGAACTCCCCAGCAGAAATCATGGCCTCTTGATTTTCTTGCCATAAAATTAATCATTTGCTCTGGCTACACTACGTCTGCCATTTAGTCATTTCATGCCCAATCCTGTGTAAGCTACAATAGAATGGACTTTATTTTCCTAGGAAAAGATAATCGTAGAAAATGTGACATTCATTTCCATCCCCAGGATCAGAGAGCTCTAGTTCATCTTGTCAGTAACTCAATGCACAGTGCTTTCTGAGAACCCACCATGGGATTCTCTGTGGTCACCCTATGGGTCCTGGAAGGAAGTGTGACAGAGAAATTGAGAAGGTTCTCCTGAGTCATTTCTCATCTCAGTGGACAGACAGGCCCAGCAAATCCACAAAGCTTGTCCCAGAAAAGCAGAAACACACTGTGGGTTGTTAATTCATTCTCTCTCAGCTCCTACCTGGTCCCCATCTTCCCTGGGCTGGTTTGTGATGTAGGGGCTGGGACTTCGCAGTCCACATTTCTGCTTTGCTGGCTGGAGTCCTATTAGTTTCTAGAAGGGACTGTGGGGTTGGAGGAAGGAGGAGGGACTTGCTCCTTCCTGTCTTCCTGTGAGGATTTCTCTACCAACATTTCACTGCAGTGGCTGAATGCAGTTTGCAGATTTTTCAACCCTTGTAGAACCGCTTCGTTATTTTCCCCTCAGAAACACCAGAACCAGCCATCCTCAGAGATCTGGGTTTAACTCCATGGACACCCTCCTCTGAGGTTTTAAGTTTTGAGAATTCTAAACTCTTCTTTTTTTCCCCCGTAGCCCCAGAGGTGGATGCTGTTTCCTATAGTTTCTTCTTCCTTGATTCCTTAGTGTTTTCTTTATCTTTTTCATGTCTTAGTTAACAATGTTAAACCTTGTTAACAATTCTTGTACATGAAGCACAACAGGTCCTCAGATGATGTCATTTCGTTCAACATCATTTCATTATAACATTGATGAGATGTGATAGGAACTTAACTCTTATTTATATCAATCATCCTATGGTAAAACTGGCTTTTCTTATACGTTGTTTCACTTAAAGTCCCAGAACCTATTGATGTTAAACGAGAACTTATGTTACTGGTGCAGTTTCTGCCACCTAACTGGACCCTCACTGATACACAATCCCAAGAATACTCAGCCTTTACAGGTACCCACAGGTTTCCAGAAACCAGCTGAACCATCTGACTGCTACAAAAGCCCATTGAGCACTCAAGTAGGTGAATTTCCCTTTATTTCACCAAAGGCAGCATCCTCCACAAAGTCATGAGATTTAAAATATGTATATTAACTTGTAACATCTAGTAATGTATAAAAACACAAAATTATGTATATAATTCTTAGGACTTTGTGCCAACCGGTCCCTACCTGATACTCCTGTGCCCCACAGTACACATAGAAGCCTTAAAACCTGTCTTCAATGAGGACATGCCGGATGGTGGTACTAGGAGCCTCCTGGAGCTGAGACTGTCCACTGCCTCCTACTGGCATACCCATTCCCTATTCCTGAGCTTCATCTACCATACGGGGTTGGTTCCACCTTGGCCTGAGCCCCCAAACCCCTTGCCAGCTTCCTTTCCTGGAGAGCTGGAACCTGGTCTTTCCACTTGATCAGGCTCTGCCTCAATCTCAATCAACTGCCCTGGAAAAAAATTGCAACCCTGAGATGCCTGATGTCAAGACCCCACTCAATGCTTGAGTCTTCCGGATATGATGGTAGTCCAACTCTTACACATTTACTAAAGCCTGTCTGGCTCGTGTGGCTCAGTGGTTGAGCGTCGAACGATGCACCAAGAGGTCATCGGTTCACCCTGACTGATTTGGCTCAGTGGTTAGAGCATCGGCCCACAGATCAGAGAGACCCGGTTTCGGTTCCTGCTAGGGGCATGTACCTCGGTTGCAGTTTGTCCGCAGCCTTGGTTGGAGTTGTGTGGGTGGCAACCACTCGATGTGTCTCTCTCACATCGATGTTTCTCTCTCTCTCTTCGTCCCTCTCTCCCTTTTGCTCTATCTGAAGATAAATGCAAAAGTGTCCTCAGGTAAGGATAAAAAAAAAAAAAAAGAAGTCACCAGTTCAATTCCCAATCAGGACACATGCCCGGGTTGTGGGCCTGATCCCCAGTGGAGGGCATGCAGGAGGCAGCCAATCGATGTTTTCTCTCACTGATGTTTCTATCTCTCTCTCCCTCTTCCTTCCTCTCTAAAATCAATAAAGGAAAAAAAATTTAAATAAATTTACTAAAGTCTAAGACACTTAAGACACTGATTCTAGAGCTGGGTTAATCCTTCTAGGGCCCTCAGATCTCTGCTTATGCCCCTGTCCTTCCCTGCCCCAAGCTAGAAGTCCAGCGAGCCTGTCAGCCAGAGACACACACTTTATGACAATACATTTCCTTGCTCAGTACCCCTTTACTTATTTATTTTTTTATCCTCACCCAAGGACATTCTTGCATTTATCTTCAGATAGAGCCAGAGGGAGAAGGGGGGCAGAAAGAGAGAAACATTGCTGTGAGAGAGACACATCAACTAGTTGCCACCCACATGACCCCAACTAGGGCCGGGGACAAATTGCAACTGAGGAGCATGCTCTTAGTGGGAACCGAACCCAGGACTCTCTGGTCCACGAGCCAACGCTCTAACTGCTGAGCCAAATTGGCCAGGGCTCAGTTCCCCTTTAAATCAAAGATTCTATTTGGAGGCACTGGGGTCTAAAAGGTGTGGCTATGGAAAAATCGTCCATGTATGATCCATATTGTTTAAAGATTATTTCCAGGGAATATGAGGTGACTATCTGGCAAGATTTTTAATAAGTGGAGTTGGGCCAGGAAGACTCTAGGCATGAGCAAACATTGAATGAGGAAACATCACCCCAGGACTAGACCCATTCCCAAGCAGAACCTTGATGGTAACTGAAAAACAGCACTTAGCTCCCCCAAAAGATATATCTTTCTCCTCCTTAACCCATACTTCTCAGCTCCAAGAGAGAGCCAATACTGTGATCATCTCAGCTTCCTTCCTATGTCCCCAAAGACCTTGAAGACAGGGCTTGGCATGAATGCTAACATCTGCCTCAAATTTATTTTTTGTTTCCTTATGATCTGATGTGTCATGCCACCTGTTTTATACATTTTGGGGAAACACAGCCATGCCCATTTATTTGCACATTGTCTATGTCTGCTTTCCCACTAACAGGGAAGAGCTAAGTAGTCACAACAGAGACCATGTGGCTCTCAAAGCCAAAAATAATCACTATCTGGCTTTTATAGAAAAAAATTTTGCTGGCTCCTATTCATAATCACTGAGGGATGTATATTAACTATGTGAGGTGATGGATGTGTTAACTAACTTGATTGTGGTAATTATTTCACAACCTATACACATAGCAAATACTCAGATTGCATACCTTAAATAGATAAAATTTATATTTGTCCACTATACCTCAATAAAACTGAAAGAAAAAACAGGAACTACTTAAGTTTACTTTAGTAAAGCTCTATTGCTGTCTGTTTTAGGATCATGGCGAAGACGTATAAAACCAAAGACCTAAAAATAGCTGACCACATCTGAAGCCCTGAAAATTAGTTACTTGTCATTATTATTTCCTAGCAATCAGAGATTGCACTGCCTATACATTGTTAGAGTACTGTTAAGAGCTCTAACGTGTTATTTCATATACTCTTCACAATCATAACACATATAGTTATTCTACTTTTACAGATGGGGAAATATACTCAGAGAAGTTAAGTAACTTAAACAAGTTTATAGAGCCAATCATTGGTAAAATACAGGATACAAATCATAAGGCAATCCATTATACAAGTCTTCTGAAATCCTAATGTGCATAGAAATTATCTGGTGGACCTTATTAAAATGCAGATTCTGATTGAGGAGGACTGGGCTAGAGCCCAAGATTCTGCCTTTGTATAACAAGTGCCCAGGTGATGCTGTTGGATTTCAGACCATACTGAGTAGCAAGACAGTATATCATACTGCACAATGTTGAATGGATTTAATGGGAAATCATTCCATCTTTCTATCTAGATCAAAGCCTGAATGGAAAAAAATCAGTGACCAGAGTTGGAAGGAACAATTTAAAAATAGGGGCAGTAAGAATAGCTGACATTTACCAACATGTTATTATGAATGCTTGATGTGAATTGTCTCCTTTTACCCTCACAATCACCCTAGGAGATAAATATAATTTTAACCCATTTTACAACACAGGAAACTGAGGCACAGAGCAGTTAGGTCATTTATCCAAAGTCATACAAATAGTAAGTAGAAATGTTGAAATTCAAATTTCTATCTATATAATATAGTATCTGCTCATGATCACTAGACTCTACTGCATGTGTTCAGTTACATAACAGTGATGATTGCTGGCCCCACCTGCGAGTGGGTGTCAGTCCCTGTCTTTACCAGACACTCCCACCTGGACTCACCAAAACTTGGCTCTTCCACAAGGCTTAACCATGGTGTGACATTTATTAGCAACCTTGGCCTACTTTCCAATGGGCTGGAATCAGCCTTGCTTTCATTGACATACTATCAAGTGTACCATACGGACTCTGCCTCACATAAGCCCCATCTCATGTTGAAACAGTCTATATAACAAGCTTTCATCCTGTTCCCTTCTGCCTAATACTTCAATGTTATATTGGCAACAAAATCCCACCATGAACCATAGCCTACTTGGGTGGGTTCCTGACACCTCGCCAATTACTTGTTCCTGAGAATTGAGTAATCTCAAGACTATCTGACTGGCAAGTTGTCTGGAACCACAATAGCCTCTCATACCAGATATCTTGTACTAACAGCTGTGTGAATTGCAGAATAAGGATGACAACACTTTTATTTACCATTAAACTGAACCTGGTCTAAGATAAACATCTCTTTGGATTCTGCATCAGTCTTTTGAAGTCATCCTCCATTGCCAAACCAGTTTCCCTCATTTCCATCTCCCTTTCTCTCACCTGCTATCCATCCCTGCCCCCACTGGCCCATCCTTGGGGACCCCAACCTATCTGAGCTAGGACATGCAAGCCTCAAAAACCATCCAGGTTTTAACTCATGGCTGCCATCCATGAAATCTGTGCCATGCCAAGAAAAGAATATTCATATGAAAGTCAGACGGTGTAGAAAATGCCACTTGATGTTCTCCCTGAATGATCTTTAAATAGCCACATACACATTAATTAATTTTCTGCCATACTTCATTGGGGTTGCAATCTTTTTCAGCAAATTGAGACAGACTCCATAACGAGAACGAAACTATATCAAACACCATTTCAGCAAAAATTGAAAAATCAAAAGCAATAATATTTCTGAAGTATTGGCTATGTTGAAAAGAAGGAATGCCATCAAACACATCTATTTTCCTGTCAAGTGCTATAATGAGTCTGACCGAAAAACAAGTTGTCAAATTAATCCACCCTTAAAGACTGCTGTCTTTTCTTCCATCAATTTTCTATTCCTATCATTTAGGAATATCAATAAACTCTCAAAGAGAAGCTTTGGTAGTTGTTAACATTGTCATTTGTGTTTCTCTTCCCCTACAATGATTCATACTAAAGACTTAAGTCACTGCTATCTCCCTCAGTAGTAATGCACACTGCAAAGAACTGAGCATAAGCTCTTGCCCCAAATCCTCCGTTTGAATAGTTTTATCAACTACAAGCAGTTCCAAAGCCCCCGAAGAAGGCATTACAGACTTCTGTCGCACCGGATTGCCTTTTTTATCCCAGATTATCACCACTGAATATGTTTATTGGGAATGGTTTCCGTTTCTTACCTTCCTCATGTTTCCCCAGCCTATTGTTAAGTCCTTGAGCGTAGTCAGGAAATCTGTTCGAGTGTGCTTCGTGGAGCTCGAGAGTTAGCTGTGTGATCTTGGAAAATTAACAAAATATTTATGCCTCAGTTTTCTCATTTGTAAACTGGATTGCTTTTAGAGGGGAAAATTAGGTGATGAAATTATGTAACATAGAAGAAAGGGGGCAAAGTACTTAGAAACCTAAGATTCATAGAGTCCCGTGTATTATTTATTTTGACAATTATTGAGATATAATTCACATAGCATACAATTCATGCATTTAAAGGGGATAATTCAATGGTTTTTGGTATATTTACAGTTTTGAAACAACCACCACCATTTAATTTGAGAACATTTCATTACCCAAAAAGAAACTTTATAGCAGTCACTACTCATTACCCCTCTCACCTTTCTCCCAAGTCCACTTCACCTCCCACTGCCATCCTCTGCCATAGGAAGTCACTAATCTACTTTCTCTATGTATATAGGCCTATTCTGGACCTTTTATATAAATGGAATAATAAAATAGTGGTCTTTTGTGACTGGCTTCTGTCACTTCAGCTGTTTTCAAGGATGATGTATGTTACAGCATTTATCAATACTTCATTCCTTCTCATTGCTGAATCGTAGTCCATTGTATGGATATAAGACATTTTATGTATGCATTCATCAGTTGATGGAAATTTGGGTTATTTTCACTTTTTGACTATTATTAATACTGCTTCTACTTACATCTATGTACAAGTCTTTGAGTGAACATGATTTTATTTCTTTTCGGTAGATTTCTAAGAGTGGAATTGCTGGGGCATATGGTAACTTTATTTACTTGTTTGTTTTTATGGTAACTTGATGTTTGACATTTTAAAAAACTTCCAAAATGTTTTCCAAAATGACTGCACTATTTTACAGTTCTACTAACAATGTACAAGGGTTCAAATTTCTCTGTCACACCCTCACCAATACTTGTTATTCTCTGTCTTTTTTATTACAGCCATCCTAGTTGATGCAAAATTAAAACTAATAATTTTGAGCATGCTTTCATGCCCATTTTTCCTGGGGTTAGTTGAAATTTTTCTAGAATTCCATTTTAATTTACCTTTAGTGCTTTTTGAGTACATTATTTATATGACTTTTTAGTGGTTTCTCCAGGTATCACATGACACATCCATAACTTATCAGTCAACTGGTATCATTATTTTGCAATTTGATGAAGTATAGAAACTTTACTTTTTTTATGTCCCTTTTCCCTCCCTGATTATAATTGGTTTAACTATTACTTCTACATATATTTAAAACCACATCAGACATTGTTATAATGTTGCTTTAATTGTCAAACATAAGTTAGAAAAATCAGTCCGGCTGGTGTAGCTCAGTAGTTGAGCATCAACCCATGCACCAAGACGTTGCCAGTTTGATTCCCGGTCAGGACACATGCCCAGGTTGTGTGCCCGATCCCCAGTGGGGGGCATGCAGGAGGCAGCCAACTGATGTTCTCTCTCATCGATGTTTCTATCTCTCTCTCCTTCTTCCTTCCTCTCTCTCTACAATCAATAAAGAAAAAAAAATTGTTTAAAGTTAGAAAAATCAAGAAGAGAAGGATACACTGTTGTATTTATCCATATTTGGCTTATTATTTTCTTTCCTCCTTCCTAATATTCCAAAACTCCTTTTTTGATCATTCCCTTTGTATTTGGAGAATGTGCTTTAGCCATTGTTTTAGGTTATGTCTGCTAGCAATAAATTCTCCTCACTTTCCTTCATTCAACAATATCTTGATCTTATCTTCATTTCTGAAGGTATTTTCTCAGGATATGGAATTCTGGGTTGATCATATTTTTCATTCAGCATTTGAAAAATAGTATGCCACTTCCTTCTGGCCTCCATGATTTCTCATGAGAAATCTGTTATCATTTATACTGGTGTTCCCCTACAGGTAATATGTAATTTCTATTTGCTTTTAAGAGTTTTTCATTGTCTTTAGATTACAGAAGTTTGATTATGATGTGTCTTGGCATGAATTTCTTTGGATTTATTGTGTTTGGGATTTACTAATTTTCTTGAATCTGTAGGTTTACACCTTTCATGAATTTGGGAAATATTCTGTCCTTATTCTGTTGAATGATTGCTCATACCAATATTCTTTCTCCTCTTCTGGAACACCCCCCCACACACACACAATGACATGAATATTAGAGCTTTTATTGTCCACAGATCCATCCAGCTCTGTTATTCTTTCCATCTATTTTCTCTCTGTTGTTAAGGTTTGGTCATTTCCAATGCTCCTTCTTCAAGTTCACTGATTCAGTCCCCTCTCATCTCCATTCTTTCACTGAGCCCATGCAGGGAGATTATTTTGATGATTATATTTTTCAGTTCTAAAAGTTCTATTTGGTTCTTCTTTATATCTTCTACTTCTTGCTAAAACTTTTTGTCTCATTTGTTTCAAGTTATGTTCATAATTAATCAATGACATTTTTTTTATTATGGCTGCCTTTAAATCCTTTTCATATAATTCAAATATCTCTTTTTTTCCTCAGTGTTGTAATCTATTTATTTTTTTCTCATTCTTCCTGGATCTTGGTATGATGAGTGACTTTCAATTCTGTTTTAGACATTTTGTGTATTATGGACTTTGGATTTTATTTATTTTATAATTCATTAATATATTTTGTTACAGATGTTTCTACTCCCCCAACAGACACCCTCCTCCCTATCCTGTCTCCCACCCCCACCCCACAAGCATTGTTGTCTACATCCATTGGTTACACATACATGCATATTTTGGATTTTATTTAAACCTTCTTTTCATAAGTCCTCCACTGACCCCATACAAGTGTGGGAAGTCAGACCCTGCCTCATTATTGCCAGGCAGATGTGGAAGTCCAAGCTCCCCATTCTAACTTAATACACACTGTGGAGAAAGTGAGGTATGCCTCATTACTGCTGGGTGAGGGTAGAAGTCCAGACTTCCCATGTGGTTGCTATTGATGTGATAGGGGTGGGATGTGGAGATGGCATCTCATTACCTCTGGGTAGTGCTGAAAATATATTCTTGGAGCCTTGGGTTCCTTGAACACCACCCCAGTGGGGAGAGATAGGAGTATATCATTTCCAATGGGTAAGGTTAGAAATCTAGGCTCCACATTTTGCCTTTGTTGATAGGGCCAGGAGAGGTACACTGCGCTGTTTGTTTTCTGTGATGCATGGGTAGAGCAGTTATTGTTAAAAAGTTTTCTTTCTAGCTAGACTGATCCTTACCTGGTCCTTTGGCTTAAAAGTACCAGTTTTTCGGACTTTCAGTCAACATGGCAGCTTAGGTAAAGGTGGTATCACCTCCTCCCACAACAACATCAAAATTACAACTAAACTACAACACAACCATCATTCAGAACTGCCTGAAATAGAGCAGAATAGAAGTCCTACAACTACGAAATTAAAGCAGCAGCCACATGGAGACTGGTAGGAGGGGCGGAGGCAGATGGGCTGGTCCCACACCCATGTGTGGTGGATAAAAATCAGGAAGACACCTCGGCTGGAAAGGTCCTCCCTGAGGAGTGAGGGGTCCCCGTCCCACACCAGGTGCCCCGTTCAGGGTTCCAGTGCCAGGAAGAGAAGTCCCCATAACTTCTGGCTGGAAAAACCAGCGGGAACTGAGGCTGAGGGAGCCTGTGGCTGCGGGAGCCCCAGGCAGCTCCTCTTAAAGGGCTCAGACCCGCTCCCTCTGAGCCCAGAGGGGAGGCAGCTTGAGGGGCGCCAGAGACATACAGAGAAGAACTGAGCTGTTTGGCCTTGGGATGAGGGATGGAAAGGCGGCTTTCTCCTGGACAAACGTGCTGACGGAGTCCTCTGTTCTTTGGTGAGCCCTTCCCTGGGACGGAAGACACAGGCCATATCTGGGACTCCAGCAACCTGGTTCACACTGTTGGCCCCACCCTGGTGATTCCCTGAGGCCCCACCAAATTTTCAGGCCCACCCAAGCTGTTTCCAAAGGCTTTACCATACGATTGGCCTGTCTTGGATCCTGTTTCAGAGTTTCCTAAAATCTCTCAAACCAGCAGCATCTGGTCTCAGCAAGCCCCATACTTCTTGTTAAGTGGCCCCAGGCCTGGCACTAGAAGCAGCCAGCCTTGGTTCACAACTTGGCTTTTTCTGGGCACATCCAAGCCCAGCACAAGAAGCAGCCATCTGTAGATCACTTTATAGCTTTGCCAGGTGGCCCAGGATAGAACACAGGCAGTGGCTGACCTTGCCCCAGAGCTAGCACACCCAGTGAACAGCTTCAGACCACATCAAGACACCACCACCCAACCACCTCCACAAGTGACACACTCAATGAGTGGACTCAGTGGGTACCAGAGCCCTGCTGAAGTAAGTCTTGCTCTGTGTGGTGGGCCCCTGCACAGCTGATCCTCCAAGGGAGTCAGAGGTCAGTGGTCAGTGGGCACAGCCAGTCCTTGCAGCTGATCAACCTGAGTAAATCCCTCGCATTGATGTGCCAAGAGCAATCAAGACTCAACTACAACAGAAAGGCATACAATCCACACTAGGGGTACACCTCAAGGGCTCAGCTGGGGTGATCAGGGAGGTTGTGCCACTGAATCCTACAGGACACCTACAATAATAGGCAGAGTTCAAAACACTGGTTCTAAGGTTGCTCAAGGAATTTGGTGAGACATTCAAAGAACTTAGTGACACCTTCAAGGAACTTAAGGAGACTTCCAAGGAACTTAGTGGGAATATCAACAACATAAAAAAGGACAAGTCAGAAATGAAGGATGCACTAACTGAAATAAAGAATAATTTACAGAGAATCCATAGTAGAGTAGGTGAAGCTAAGAATCAAACCATTGAATTGCAATATAAAGAAGCAAAAAACACCCAATCAGAACTGCAACAAGAAAAAAGAATTTAAAAATATGAGAACAGTGTAAGGAGCCTCTGGGACAACTTCAAGCATTCCAACATTCACATTATGGGGGTGCCAGAAGGAGAAGAGAAAGAACAAGAAATTGAAAACCTATTTGAAACAATAATGACAGAAAACTTCCCTTACTTGGTGAAGGAAGCAGACATACAAATCCAGGAAGCACAGAGAATCCCAAACAAGATGAACCCAAAGAGGTCCACACCAAGACACATCATCATCAAAATGCCAAAGGTTCAAGACAAAGAGAGAATCTTAAAAGCAGCAAGAGAAAAGCAGTTTGATACCTACAAAAGGAGCCCTCATAAGATTGTCAGCTGATTTCTCAAAAGAAACTTTGCATGCCAGAAAGGAGTGGCAAGAGATACACAAGGTGATGAAAAACAACAACCTACAATCAAGATTACTCTGTCCTGCAAAGTTATCATTTAGAATCGATGGACATATCAGGAGTTTCCCAGACAAGAAAAAGCTAAATGAGTACTATATGAAATGTTGAAGGGTCTTCTTGAAGGAGAAGAACAAAAAAAAAAAAATATGAACAATAAGATGGCAATAAATACATACCTATCAACAATTGAATCTAAAAACAAAATGAGGAAGCAGACTAGAAACAGACTCATAGATACAGAGAACTTATTGTTGCTTGCCAGATGGGCAGGGGCCAGGGGGATGGGTGAAAAAGATGAAGAAATTAAGAAGTACAAATTGGTTGTTAGACTGATGAACCTCAAAGGGAAGGGGGGCAGAAGGGTGGGATGAGATAAACCAAAGAACTTCTATGCATACATGCATAACCAATGGACTCCAACAATAGCGTGGGGAAGGCAGCAAGGGGGCGGGATTGGGGAGGAAGGGTCAATGGGGAAAAAAGCAGGGGACGTCTATAGTACATTTAACAATAAAGATGAGTTAAAAAAAAAAAAAAAAAAGGAACCAGTTTTTCTTAGGGCTGTATTTTTGGCCATGCCTGTGAGTGTTTCTGAGTTGTAACCTTCTCCAGCACCAAATCCTGGATAATAAATATAAAGGAGGCAAAAAGAAAACCCATGGAACTCATCATTTTGTCATTCCACAAGGTCTAAAGTCCTTCACTGGCCTGCCTTCTTCTCTCTAGATTTTAGAATTTCCTTGTTTGTTTTATATATAAGATAAGTAAGCAGGAGGAATAGGGGGAAATGTGCCTACACCACCTTGTCCAGAATCAGAAGTCTCCCCTTTTCATTTTTAAAATAATATTATTTTTATTTCATTTTTTCCATCACCATTTATTCCCCCATACACTCCTCCACTTCCACTTACCCCCACAGTCACCAAGCTGTTGTCCATGTCCGTGAGTTCTTTCTCTTTTCACTTTTTTTTTTTTATTATTAAAAATGTGGCCACTAGAAAATTTTAAATTGCATCTGTGACACATCATGTTTCCATTAGACAGAGCTTCTGTATACCTCAGCTTTCTCACTTGCAAATGAGGGGATAAGAAGAGATATTCTCTAGTCTGTCCTTTCCACCTCTAAAATCCCATGATTCTAAGGATTATTGTTTGGCTTCTGTAGATAATGCAAATGATGTAGATAATACTGTTGTTCTTTCCACTTACCTACATCAGAGTTATCAGAAATGAAATAGTCCTGAAAAGCCCTTCAAATACCTCAAAATAGAGCCAAGGGATAATTGAAGGTTATTATTTTTTAAATGAATGCCAGTATGTTAAAATTTCCATAGGAAGTGGCTGGTAAGCAAGAATTTCTCCAAATTAGTTTATAGCAGGTGCTAATCAGCTCATTATATATATATATATATATATATATATATATATATATATATCCTCACCAGAGGACACTTTTTGATATTTTGTTCAGATAAAGTGGGAGGGAGAGAGAGGGAGAAACATCGACGTGAAAGGGACATATCAAGTGGTCGCCACCCACACAACTCAACCAGGGCCGGGGACAAACTGCAACCGAGGTACGTGCCCTTAGCGGGAACTAAACCCGGGTCTCTCCAGACTGCCGGCCGACGCTACAACCACTGAGCCAAACCGGCCAGGGCCACAATATATTTTTTCATTGTTTGTGCTGAAAAGAGAATGAATTACTTCAGTGGCCCACTTCTTCATATACCTAAATAATGCATCCCCCATTCTGTGGAGAATAAACTAAATTTGACAGAGAAAGGTTTAATGCATAGCTAAAAATGGCACTATACTCTCCTTGAAGGAACTCCCAGTACTCCCTCTCCCTCCTTCTAGAAACTTTCCTTTTCTGAAACTACTAATGAATGGTTTTTGTTTCCTTGTGATTCTCTCTTTCATCCTATCCTCCCACATATTTTGAGAGACTATTAAAGTTCATTTCCTTCCAATATTCATGATAATTAATCTTAAAATCCATTGGCTCCTTCACAGAACAATCCCAGTAACTTGGCCATGAAATTCTGATTTCCTAGAAGCCTTATTTAAAAATTAAGACAGTGCCTTTCAGCTTTCAGTACAAGATAGAAAGTTCTCTCCTCGTTATACAAAGTTCCCCAGTGGTCCAGTTATCTGTTATCCCAATTGCTTTCCTTGCAATATGTGCTCCTCTGTTATTCAACAAAAAAGGGCCTTCCTGAAAGTCATTGACTTCTTTCTCTCAAATTCTGTAGTCTATTTACCACGCCTTCTCATCATTCTTTTCTCTCACTTCATATTACAATGCTCTCTTCTGATTCTATTGAGTATTTCTTATTTTTTTCATTTGGCTCCCTGTCCTTCTCTTCTCATTATCTAATAATATTAATTCTCTGATCCCTTAAGCTATTCTTCAACCTATCTTTTGTTCCTTTATTTCCTGGGAAGAATATCCATTCTCAGTTTCAACTACAGCTTCTATGCCGATTATGCTCCTATCACTATTCCTATCTTCTCATCTAGACTACAGTCCCAAATCTCCCGTCCTACTTAGCATTTCCACTTGCATGTCCCGACCACACCACAAACCAGACATGTCTGAAACAAAATTCTTTTTGCCCTACAAATGACTTCCACTTGAATTTCCTTGTCAAATGGTTCCAAAGTCTTTTGCTTCAATGAGTCTCCAATCCGTAAACTTGAGCTACCTCTGAGTAACACTCCCTTCATTCCATCTTTAGAACCAGGCACCAAATCCAGCATGTTTTCCCCTATAAATGCATTATTTTTTAAATTTTTATCCTCATCCGAGGATATTTTTACATTAATCTTCAGATAGAGGTGGAGGGAGAGAGGGAAGAAGAGAGAGAGAGAGAGAGAGAGAGAGAGAGAGAGAGAGAGAGAGAGAGGTGAGAGAGACACATGGAGTGGTTACCACCCACGCGATCCCATCCGGGCTGGGGACAAACTGAAACCTAGGTAGGTCCCCTTAGGGGAACTGAACTGAGGTCTTTCTGGTCCACAGGCCGACGCTCTAACCACTGAACAAAACTGGTGAGGGCTATAAATGTATTATTACACAAAAAGAAACTTATTGAAACAAACAAGTTGATTTTTTAAAATCCACTATTTTCTTCCTTCTATGGAAATAACTGGCTTATATAAAAAAAAGAAAGAAAGAAAACCATATGGATAAGTTCAAGACCTACTTCAAATCTACTCCTACACTGAGCCAGAACTGGCATGAGGTGAGCCATTGAGGCACCCATGTTGGGGAAACACTCACTCTCAGGGTCTTAGGAAAGCCTATGGGCTCAGCCCAAGAGTGAGTGTCACTTTAAATTTTGCTTCTGGGGTGCCTGCTAACCTCACCCTAGTCCCAGACCTGTGATTGGTCAGATCATCAAAGCCCTCGGTGACATCACATTAACTGTTTCCCTAGGTAACGGGCTATATAACTGCCTACCTCCGGGGCAGTATGGTCTGTTGCTTCAGAGCCTGAAGGGAAAGAGGTCTCAGGTGACATCTCCCAACCTGAGGTAGGCGATCGGTCTGTACCAACTCTACAATGCAGCAATGGCCTGGGCCCCAGAACAGAAGGGGGCGGAGCCGAATCTAAGAGACCTCAGGGCTGGCTGGGCAGGCAGAGATGGCAGGGACCCCAGTGGAGGCGGAAGCGGCAGAGGCGGCAGAGGCGGCGGCTGGAGCGGCTCCTCCAGCCACCCGGGGCCTAGGACCACTGGCCCCCGAGGACCTCCTCTTGCCTTTAAGATACAAAATAGTATGGTTGGTGTAGTGATTGGTCGTGGCGGATCAAAAATAAAAGACATTCAGAGTGTGACAAACACTAAAATACAGATCATAAAGGGTGATACCGAAGCAGAGGTAAAAATATTTGGCAGCAAGGAGATGAAAGCAAAGGCCAAAGCAGCTATAGATATTCTTGCTGAAAAACCAGAAAAAAGCTACAATTCTGAATCCATTCTTGATAATGCTGCATCCAAACCCTCTGGTGGAAGGGACTTAACCACAGATAATATCGTTAGAGAAGTTCGGCCCTCTATAGACTGGGATAAAATTAGGGCAGGAGTTTCCCAATGGGAGAAAAGAAAATGGGCAGATTTACCACCAATTATAAAAGACCTTTACATAGAATCCGAAGCAACAAGTTCACTGTCTCAAATGGAGGCAGACATTTGGAGAAAGGAAAACTTCAATATAATGTGTGATGACTTGAAAGATGGTGAAAAACGTTCTATCCCCTACCCGACTCGTACATTTGAAGATGCTTTCCAGGATTATCCTGACTTAATGAACTATATTAAAAAAGCAGGATTTCAAAAGCCGACACCAATTCAATCACAGGCATGGCCAATTGTCCTACAAGGGATAGATCTTATAGGAGTCGCCCAAACTGGAACAGGCAAAACATTGTCTTATTTATTGCCTGGATTCATTCACATTACTTCTCAACCAACACGTAGAGGACAAAGGAATGGTCCTGGCATGCTAGTCCTTACACCAACTAGAGAATTAGCTCTCCAGGTTGAAAATGAATGTTCTAAGTATTCATATAAAAATCTTAGAAGCATTTGTATATATGGTGGTGTAAACAGAAAAGACCAAGTAAATGAGATCGCCAAAGGCATAGACATCATCATTGCAACTCCTGGGCGACTGAATGATCTGCAAATAAATAACTTCGTCAACTTAAGAAGCATAACCTACTTAGTCTTAGATGAAGCTGATAAAATGCTAGATTTGGGATTTGAGCATCAAATAATGAAGGTTTTACTAGATGTGCGCCCAGATCGGCAGACTGTTATGACAAGTGCAACTTGGCCCGATACCATTCGTCGACTTGCACAATCATATTTGAAAGACCCTATGATTGTTTATGTTGGTACTCTAGATCTAGTTGCTGTAAATACAGTGAAGCAAAATATAATTGTTACCACAGAAGAAGAAAAACGATCTCTTATCCAAGAATTCCTACAAAGCCTGTCACCCAAAGACAAAGTCATCGTGTTTGTCAGCCGAAAACTTGTTGCTGATGACTTATCCAGTGATTTAAGCATCCAAGGCCTATGTGTACAAACACTTCACGGAGACAGAGAACAGAGTGAACGTGAGCAAGCATTAGATGACTTTAACAGAGGAAATGTAAAAATACTGATTTGTACTGATTTAGCATCCCGAGGTCTTGATGTTAATGATATCACACATGTATACAATTATGATTTCCCACGGAATATCGAAGAATATGTACACAGAGTAGGGCGTACTGGAAGAGCAGGGAGGACTGGCATATCCATCACCCTTATGACTAAAAGTGATTGGAAGACTGCCCCTGAATTGATTAAAATTCTGGAAAGATCAAATCAAAGAATTCCAGAAGCACTTGCAATAATGGCTGAAGAATACAAGTTAGGTAAACAAAAAACAGGAAATACAAGACTGTCTCAAAAAAAACCCAAGGCGTTTCATTGAGATCTACAGTGAAAAAGAGTTGTAACAGACTACTAGAAGATTCAACATGTGTTAAAGATACACAGTGTTCACGATACATAAAGAAGTACTGGAAACATACTGGCAGTGTGAAGACAACCAATTCTTAAATAATACCACTAAGCTTTCAACACTGTGTACGCTCTTTAATAAAATAAGAAGTGTTTTGAAAATGAGAGAGTGAGACATTATGTGGGGGAAATAGATACTATGTGGTTATTAAAGTTTAGATTCTATTATAGCCTACCATAACCATCTATGTCTTCTCGAAAAGACTTGGTACTAGATAGCAATGCTTTTCTTGCTTTAAAATAGATGTACTGAATTGAAAGATAGTTTTCATCAAGTTTATCTCAGTCAAAATATTCCATTTTCACCCAGCAGTCGGTGCCACGACAATCCCTAAAAATACCTCCACTATAATTCCCTAATTATTTTGATTCATAAGAAAATAACTGCTAAATCTTCTAGAAGATTCCAAAATTCTATTTATTTTTCACAATAGATATGCCTAACAGAGCAGGGTGTCTGACTCAGTGGGAATCAGACTCTCATACAAACTCTGTTACAAACCATTGGTTAAAAATTTGGGGGAGGTCACTTGCCTTCGGAGGTCTCACTTTCTTCACTTTTACATTTGCATGGTTGTATTAAGTAATATTGGGGTACCTTTCACCTCTAAATTCTATGATATTGTAACCAAAATCATGTAGCCTAGCCTTATATTAACACTTTATTTTCTAATCTAGTGGAAAAGCACATCCTTGTGTAACAAATTGAACAATGAAACCCTTTTTAATAACCAGAATAGTGCATTTTGCTTTTATATTGATTTTTGTGATGTGAATCGCAGGTTGTCTATTTTCTTTTCATCAGATTTTATTTTTCAATTTGTCTTCAAAAGGTCAAAACCACATATATACTTCAAGGGGAAAATGTGAAAGAAAAATATATCTTATATACTGGGAAAAACAGTAGAAACAATCAAACGACACTTCTGCCATAGGAACCAATTTTAGTACAACTCTTAATTTACAATTCTCTCTCTGATGTTTTCTTCAGATGTAATATGCATCTTGTCACATCACAAAAAATCCTCACAATGATGCTACATTTTAAAATTCAGTGTTTTGTTTTTGGGTTTGTTTGTTTGTTTTTTTTTTTTAGAACATTGGAATTAGTCAAGCTTTAAAATTTCTGAAAAAAAAATTAATGTAACAATTTTTTCCCCCAGCATGCCTCAGGTGTGACCACAACAACTAAGTCAGAAATTAAGTGAAATAAAGAGTTAAACACTCTAAGTATAGGTGTTTGAGGTTTCAAGTCTGGCTTTATTTATTTATTTATTTATTATCCTCACCCGAGGATATTTTTCCATTTTTTGTACAGATAGAGTGGGAGGGAGAGAGAGGAAGGGAGAGAGAGAGAAACATCGATGTGAAGGGACACATCGAGTGGCTGCCACCCGCACGACTAACCAGGGCCGGGGACAAACTGCAACCGAGGTACAGCGGGAACTGAACCCGGGTCTCTCCGGACTGCAGGCCGACGCTCTAACCGCTGAGCCAAACTGGCCAGGGCTCAAGTCTGGCTTTAAAGGTTCTTTATATAGGTCTCCATATCTCTTGATAAAATTAAGACCCAGAATGGTTAATATTTTTGACCATCTGATATACAACAGGTGCTTTATCTTATAACCTATAATCTATATAAAAAAAACAAACAAAAACACTCAGAGTATAAAGACTGAAATGGAGAGTCTTAAGATGGCGGCGGGCAGGACTGGAGAGAGGGTGAATGTGTGAGAGAGTGAGCAGGTGTGTGAATGGATGTGAAGGTGGACGACCAAACCCGAGCAGTGCAGAGACGCAGAGAGGAAGGTTCCTGTGCTGTGGATGGGAGCAGCCGGTTGCCACGGTAAGCAGCTCTTCAGGGTGCCTCTCCTTGCACCACTGGGAGGTCCCACCATTTTGGAAGATCCCGGGTCTTCCCTGGGAGGAGGCAGTGGGAGCAGCCAGGGCCCAGCAACCTGAGCTCACCAGCGCACCTGGCACCATCAGACCAGTGGACACTCTGTGTCAACACAGACCAGTGCACAGTAGTGGAGCTCCCAAGGTGCCAGTCGTGGAAGCCATGGACAGCTGGGAGTCAAGCACTATCCCCCATAGTAGCAGCTCAATCGGAGTCCAGATATACTCCCAGCACAGAGGCTGGGGAGCAGACATCCATCCCCAGGCAACAGAAGCACAGACCAGCAGCTGAGACCCATCCCCAAAAACTATAGCAAAAGCTGAGCAGGAGTTGAGCTCAATGGGGCAGCAGCACTCCCCAGCCACCAGCAGCGGGACCTGGGGATCCACAGAGCCCTGTGCAGTCCAGCAGCTCACAAGAGCAGTAGAAACCTCAGACCTAGAGAGACTGGTGCGATCCAGCAGCCTGCCCACTGGAATTGCAGGGTGCTGGGGTACCAGAGAGGCCTGTCAGACCCAGCAGAGACTGTGCAATCCAATGAACCTGTGGACCTGTGGGGTACTGAAGCACCAGAGAAGCCTGTGCCACCCAGCAGCCCATAACATAAGCATAGAACCAGGTCCCCAAAGGGACTATGCCAACCAGTTACCTGCGGGACCTTCAGGGTGCGAGAGCATCAGAAAGGCCTGTGTGACCCAACTGCACACAAGATAGGCTTAGAGGATGTGAAAATGGAGGGTGAGTGAATAGAAGTTACACAATCCTCCCAGGACCAAACGAGAATTAAAATTAAAATAAAGACTAATCCTCATAAAAAATTAACATAAAGGCAGCAGGACAGGACCATATAACCAGGGACACTGGTAGGATCTGCGGTGGCACGAGAGGGTGGTGGGCTGGTAGCCCACTGACATCAACAGTCTTAGCTGTGAGCAGCGCCCTTGGGGAATAAAGACTAACCCCACTCCAAGTGCAGAGAGAGTGGGCAGAGCACTAAAATAGCCAGTCACTCACTTGGGGGCTACAGCAGAGGGAGGGCAGACTGGGCTGGAATTCTGAGGGCACACCTGGGATTTGGAGTGCAATCAGACTTTTTCCTGAGTTGTGGCTACAAAGGAAGGTGGCCAGTGTGCTTCTCCCCAGAGCTGTGGGGAAAAGCAGAAGCCCCCACCCTTGGAGATTCAGCCTTTCCCAGGTGAAGCAAAAAAATGAAAATTGAGGCTCATTAACAACCAGCATCTATCCCACCCTCTGGAAATCCTCTTATGCAGAACACCAGGGCTACATTCCAAGGCACTAAGTAACTGAGACTACTAGCCACCAGGAGAAAGCTAGAGGATACTGAACCTTTCCTGAGCTTGCAAATCAACCCAGGAAAGTAAGACTTGACAGTGGTGTTTAATGTGGGCCCCCCAGGCTCATCCAATACCAGTAGAGGGAACCACAAAAAGCAGAACACCAACACCCACAGGGAAAATGTGGCAGGTTCCAAAATCCACTGAGATAGCCAAAATGGTGAAACAAAGAAACAAATCCCAAATAAAAGAACAAGAGAACTCTATCAAAATTGATCAATGAAATGCAGTTAAGCAAATTATCAGAGTTAGAGTTCAGAGCCATGATCTTGAGGAAGCTCAACAGCATGAGTAAGGACATCAGCACCATGAATAAAGATATAGAAACATTGAAAACCAACCAAGTTTGACATAGCAGAAATAAAGAACACATTGGAAGGACTAATCAGCAGAGTAGAGGAAGCTGAGGACCGGATCAGTGAATTCAAAAGTTCATATGGAACCAAAAAAGACTTCGAATAGCCACAGCAATCTTGAAAAAGAAGAACAAAGTTGGAGGGATCACATCACCAGATTTCAGGTTATACTGCAAAGCCACTGTAATCACAACAGCCTGGTACCGGTATAAGAACAGACAGATAGATCAATGGAACAGAATAAAGAACTCAGAAGTGGACCCAAGATAATATGCTCAATTAATATTTGACAAAGGTGGCAAGAGTATATAGTGGAGAAAAGACAGCCTCTTTAATAAATGGTGTTGGGAAAATTGGACAGCTACATGCAAAAAGATGAACCTAGACCATCAACTGACACCATATACAAGAATAAACTCAAAATGGATAAAAGACTTAAATGTGACTCATGAATCCATAAAAATCCTAGAAGAAACTGTAGGCATCATATACAGCCGAATTTTCATTGATACATCACCTAAGGCAACAGAAACAAAGGAGTAAATAAACACATGGAACTACATAAAATTCAAAAGCTTCTGCATAGCGAAAGATACAATCATCAAAACAGAAAGGCTACCCACTGTATGGGAGAGCATGATTGTCAATGATATATCAGATAAGGGGTTAATTTCCAATATATAGAGAGTGCTCATACAGCTCAACAAAAGGAAGACAAAGAACCCAATTAAAAAATGGGCAGAGGAACTAAATAGACACCTTTCCAAACAGGACATACAAACGGCAAAGAGACATATGAAGAAATGCTCAACATCACTAATCATCAGAGAGATGCAAATTAAAACAACTATGGGGTATCACCTCACACCTGTCAGAATGGCTGCCATCAACAAATCATCAAACAAGTGTTGGCGAGGGTGTGGAGAAAAGGGGACTCTAGTACACTGCTGGTGGGAATGCAGACTGGTGCAACCACTATGGAAAACACTATGGTGTTACCTCAAAAAGTTAAAAATTGAACTTCCATTTGACTCAGTGATCCCACTTCTAGGAATATACCCTAAGAAGCCTGAAACACCAATCAGAAAGAATATATGTACCCCCATGTTCATAGCAGCACTATTTACAATAGCTAAGATCTCGAAACAGCCCAAATGTCCTTCAGTAGACGAATGGATAAAAAAGCAGTGGAACATATACACAATGGAGTACTATGCAGTGGTAAGAAAGAAAGATCTCTTATCCTTTGAGACAACATGGAGGGACCTGAAAAGTATCATCCTAAGCAAAACAAGCCAAACAGAGAAAGACAAGTATCATATGATCTCACTTATTTGTGGAATATAATGAACATAGCATTCTGAGGAATGGGGTAGTCCCAGAGACGTGGAAGTGGGGTACAAACTAACAATCCTCAGAAGAGTGTGTGTTTGGGGAGAGAGAAACCACAAAACTTATATGCATTTATGCATGAACAATGGACATGGACAACAAAGCTGGGGACAGGTGGGGCAGGATGGGGAGGGTGTATCAGTGGGGGGAAAAGGAGAAACATGTGTAACAAAAATTAATTAATTAATTAAAAATAAATAAAGACTGAAATGGCCAGTGGAAAAAAAAACCCACTCAGAAAGTAATCTTATCCCCATTTTGCAGAGGATGAAACAAGGTCAGGGGAACTAACTTGCTGACATTGCAAGACAATATGCTTGTCCTGAGATTGTTCACATGTTCATATTTAGTGAAACAGAGAGGTATGTACAAATGTACTCCAGTGCAAAGCAGTCTATAACCAGACCTGTGACAGAAGCTCAAATGGCCTGTTACTGTTCACTCAGAGGAGAAATGATGCATGTGTAGCACGTTTGAGTACATGTTTTTTGCCAGAATTCCTCCCAGGGGCAATGCTATATTTGTAAGAGGAAAATGTAACAATTAAATTACTTGAGATAGAGAGTGAGGTACCTCAATCATGTTCAAGAAACAATAACAAAAATTATCACTCAATGTCTATGAGTAAGAAAAGGAGAGAAACATACATTTCTTCTCAAAGAAAAGGTAGAAAAGATCCACTGTATTAGGACATGTAAGTAGAGGTAGAATGGTGGTTCTCAACCAGGGGCCCCTTTTGCCCTTCCCCTCCAGATGTTTAACAATGGAGACAGTATTTGTTTAACTACAGGGGGTGGAGGTGGGGTTGCAAGGTACTGCTGGCACCTGGTAGGTAGAGACCAATGGTGCTGCTGAACAGCCCTACACAACAAAGAAAGATTTGACCCAAAACATCAATAGTACTGAGGTGGAGAATGCATGAGAGAGCAGAAGCAAACATAGCTAAGTGCACAGTAACCAAGAAAGGACTTCGGAGCAAAAAAATTAGAGGATTTTACAGATAGGTCTTTTGGGTTATGCAGAACAAAATCCTATAACCTTCTTTTTTGTTATTTATTTATTTTTTTGTTACAGATATTTTACCTTTTTTACCCCATTGGCACCCCCCTCCCCACCCCACACCTGCCCCGTCCCCGGCTTAGTTGTCCCTGTCCATTGGTCATGCATACATGCATATAAGTTCTGTGGTTTATCTCTTCCCACACACCCCCCCACCTCCTCTTCTGAGGGATGTCAGTCTGTGCCCTACTTCCATGTTTCTGGGTCTACTGTATTCCTCAGACTGTTATGTTCATTATATTCCGTATATAAGTGAGATCATGTGGTATTTGTCTTTTTCTGCTTGGCTTGTTTCACTTAGGATGATACTTTCCAGGTCCCTCCATGTTGTCTCAAAGGATAAGAGATCTTTCTTTCTTACTGCTGCATAGTACTCCATTGTGTATATGTACCACTGCTTTTTTATCCATTCGTCTACGGATGGACACTTGGGCTGTTTCCAGATCTTAGCTATTGTAAATAGTGCTGCTATGAACATGGGGGTACATATATTCTTCCTGATTAGTGTTTCAGGCTTCTCAGGGTATATTCCTAGAAGTGGGATCACTGGGTCAAATGGAAGTTCAATTTTTAATTTTTTTGAGGTAACACCATATAGTTTTCCACAGTGGCTGCACCAGTCTGCACTCCCACCAGCATCCATTTCTGATAAAAACGCTCGGCAATGCGGGAATAGAGGGATCATATCTCGACATAATAAAGGCCATATATGAAAGACCTACAGCCAACATCATACTCAATGGACAGAAACTAAAAACATTTCCATTAAGAACAGGAACAAGACAGGGATGTCCACTTTCGCCACTCTTATTTAACATAGTACTGGAAGTCTTAGCCACAGCAATCAGACATGAAGAAAAAATAAAAGGGATCCAAATTGGGAAGGAGGAAGTGAAACTCACTATTTGCAGATGACATGATATTATACATAGAAAACCCTAAAGACTCCATCAAAAATCTACTAGACTTAATAAATGAATTTGGCAAAGTAGCAGGATACAAAATTAACGTCAAGAAATCGACAGCATTCTTGTACACCAATGATGAACTCACAGAAAGAGAAACTGAAAAAACAATCCCATTTACCATCGCACCAAAACAATTAAGATACCTAGGAATAAACTTAACCAAAGAAGTAAAGGACCTATTTGCAGAAAACTACAGGTCATTGAAAAAAGAAATAGAGGAAGATATAAAAAAGTGGAAGCACATACCTTGTTCGTGGATTGGAAGAATTAACATCATTAAAATGTCCATACTACCCAAAGCAATCTATAGATTCAATGCAATCCCCATCAAAATACCAACAACATATTTCATAGAACTAGAACAAATACTTCAAAAGTTCATATGGAACCAAAAAAGACCCCGAATAGCCACAGCAATCTTGAAAAAGAAGAACAAAGTAGGTGGGATCCTATAACCTTCTTATCCTTGCTTTAGTCTACATCAATGGTTCTCCACCAGGGCCAATTTTACCAGTGTCCGGAGACAGATTTAGTTGTCACAACTCAGGGGAAGAGTGTTAGCATATCCTGGGAAGAGCCCTGTGGTGCTGCTAAACACCCCAGAATACACGGGAAAATCCCTCAAAACAAAGAATTATGGGCCCAAATATCAGTAGAGCCACAGTTGAGAAATGGTGCAATAGATCAAGCACAACACGCCCTGCCCCCAAATTCAATTGCAGAGAAGCCAAGAAGGAAGTTCAGCAACAAAAACCAAAAACAGGATATTTTATTTTTTATGCACTGTTCTATATTAAACCCTCCACCAGCCTTCCTATCTTTGTTATACTCTATAGCAATGAGTTTCTGAGTTAATTTTACCCTCTAGGGAACATGCGGCAATATCTGTAGACATGTTTGGTTGTCCTGCTGAGGCAGCAGGATTGCTACTGGCATCCAGTAGTGGGTTGAGGTCAGGGATAAATATCTCAGAATGAATGCACAGGCCAGCACCCTACAAGAATGGGGTTTTCAGCCCAAAAAGTCTTTGGTATTGAGGTCAGGAAACTGGTTTACATTGATCAACAAATTTCATGTGAGTGAAATGCTATTTAGAAACTCAAATACTAAGTTCTGCAACCAAATTGAAACAGTGTAACAACAGGGCACTGAACATGCTTTGACACAGGAGACAATGTATGAGGAATCAGCTGACCTCAGAGTTATTCCAATAAAATGCTTAGCATGGTGATTCATATTTAGTAGGTACTCAACAAATATTAGATCCCTTCCACCTTGCCTCGCCCATCACCCATTATATAATGCTTGGTCACAATTCTAGAAGCTGTTACATTGTTTCCTGCACTTGGAATGCCCTTTATCCTTCCTCTCTGCCTGGTCAAATCAGATTTATTATTCTGGGTCCAGCTGAAGTGCCACATCTTCCCTAAGATCTTATCTGCTCTCCTCCATTTCAAAACTTCTATGGCTCTCATTATCTACCAATAGTGTTGACATCTGTACTATACTAGTTTGCATTCCTACAGGGACAATTTTGAAAAATTCAAATTGATTGAGAGAAATTACACTACCAAATACTTAAACATATTATAAAAATATGAAAGTTAAAACAGTTCTATCTTACATGACTTACAAATCATAAGAGAACTTTCCAGGGCTAAATCTGCCTAAGAACCTGTATACAATAATAACATAAGTTTTGAATCAATGACAAAAGGAAAGTCTACTCCAAAACAAGTTTAAAAATTAAAAAATACATAATACATACATACACACATACCAGGACAGTTGATTGGCCATAGAAACTCCTATTTAAAAATCCCCACTATTCTTGTTTATAAAAAACTAAAAGGATTTAAAGCTCATATAGGAAAACAATTTCAGATAGAAAAGTGGAAAACATTTTAAACATGAAGCAACCACAGAAAATGTCAAGGTAAATATTAATAGGTTTAACAGTATAAAAATGAAATATCAAAAATACCATGAAAGGCAAAGGAAACATCAGAAAAATAATCTAAAATATATAACACAATCATAGTTATTATTATTTAATATACAGAGATTTTTAGAAAGAAAAAATTCAAAATACACATATGGACAGAAATGTGAAAGGCAATTCACCAGACAAACAAGTGAACAATAAACATGTGAAAAGTGCTTAACTTCTTTATAATCAAAGGAATGAAAATTAAACCAATCACATAACTTTTTGCTCTAGAAAATTTGGCTTTGATTAGAAAAAAAAAAAAAAACACTTGGAAATAGCTAATACTAGTAAGGATGCAGAGAAATAAATACTAATAAATTATAAATTGGTAAAATTATACTCTTGGAGGGATAGTTGAGATTATATATAACATCTGTATATGTATAATAGACTTTGACCCAATAATATAATTTCTAGACATTTCCCTTAAGCAAATAGCCATATACACATACCAAGATATATATACAAGGCTATTTATCATAGGGTTACTAAAAATAATGAAATTTTATGGGGAAAAATCAATTTTCAGTGATAAGATACTAATTAAATGGCAGCATATCTACCTCTGACTTGGAATAGAAGAAATCATGTTCTTAAAGAATATTTAGAAGTATGAGGGAAATTAGTTTATGAAAATAACTTTTTGTTTTTAAAAAATTGCATTGGTCCATACATCCATATAAAAAAAAAAAAACACAGGTGAGATTGACACATGTAGACACACATTAATGATAGCAATAGTTCTCTACATTATGTAATTATAGGTGTTTTTTTTATTTAATTAATTGGGATAACATTAGTTAATAAAATTAAATAGGTTTCAGGTGTACAATTGTATAATACATCACATGTATATTGTATTGTGTGTTCACCACCCCAAGTAAAGTCCCCTTCCATCACCATTTATCCTCCTTTTACCCTCTTCTACCTCCCCCACCTCCTTTCCCTCTGTAATCACCATACTGTTGTATATGAGCTGGGTTTTTTTTGTTTGTTGTTTTTGTTTTGCTTAATCTTTTCACCTTTTCACCCTACCCCTCAACCCCACTCCCCTCTGACAGCTGTCAGTCTGATCTCTGTATCTATGAGCCTGTTTCTATTTTGTTTATTTTGTTAATCAGATTCTACATGTGAGTGAGATCATATGGTACTTGTCTTTCTCTGACTGACTTATTTCACTTAGCATAATACTCTCCAGGTCTGTCTATGCTGTCGCAAAGGGTAAGATTTCCTTCTCCTTTTCATGGCCACACAGTATTCCATTGTGTAAATGTATCACAGTTTTTTTATCCATTCATCTACTAGTGGGCACTTGGGTTGTTTCCAGATCTTGGCTATTGTGTAAATAACGCTGCTATGAACATAGGGGTGCATATATTCTTTCAGACTAATGTTTCGGGTTTCTTTGGATATATTGCCAGTGGTGGAACTGCTAGGTCATAAGGTAGTTCTGTTTTTAATTTTTTGAGGTAACTCCATGCGGGTTTCCACAGTGGGTTTCCTTTTATCCACATCCTCGCCAACACTTGTTTATTGATTTATTAATGGTAGCCATTCTGCCAGGTGTAAGGTGATTTCTCACTGTGGTTTTAATTTGTATTTGTCTGATGATCAGTGATATTGAGCCTCTTTTCATATGTCTATTGGGCATTTGTATGTCCTCTTTAAAGAAGTATCTATTCCGGTCCTTTGCCCATTTTTAAATTAGATTGGTTGGGTTTTGGGGTGTTGAGTTTTATGAGTTCTTTATATATTTTGAATGTCAACCTCATCAGATATATCATTGGTGAGTATGTTCTCCCATTCAGAGGGTTGTAATTTCATTTTATTGATGGTTTCCTTTGCTGTGCAAAAACTTTTTAGTTGGATATAGTCTAGGTGGTTTGAATCTTTATTTTATCTTCTAAAATTTGTATAAAATAAAATCACCTTATAATAATAAAGTAATGTTGAACATTATTCTTGAATAATTGCTTCAAAAGTAATTTAATGAATAATTGAAGAATTTACTTCAAGAGGCATTGTAGAAGCATCTCTTCTTTTTCTCCATTAAAATATAAACATTATTAATAGGAAACTTTTCTCTTTTCCACTACTGTGTCTTAAGTGCTAAAAATGATGCCTATGGAACATAGTAGGAGCACACTAAATATCTGAATGAATATATGAGTGAAATAAGTGCACTATTATATTTTCATTCAGCACAAGTAAGCATTTCTGTTTCTGTTCCTCATTTTGTCTGGTAATATCTGTTGGCATATACCTCACCTTCTGCTTAATAATAAGAACAATGTTGTATGTTCTTACTATGTATACACACACACACACACACACAGGAAAAAAAGACACAAAAAGACAAAGGGACACAAGAAAACTCTGGGAGGTATTGAATATCTCCATTGCCTTGATTATGGTGATGGTATCACAGGTGTTGGCATATGTCCAAACTCATCAAATTGTACACATTAATATGTGCAATTCTTTGTATATCAATAATACCTCAATAAAGTTTTCAAGAAAAAGGACAGAAAAGAATGAGGCATGGCTTCCAATTTAGAGGCCTGTTGTCCTTTTATATGTGACAAGTGGAAACACCATTTCTGTTTTTGTTTTTTGTTATTGTAATTACATGGATTTCACAGTCAGGGCTTTCTAACTCTCATATATCAAAATAAAAAGTCAAAAATGATCATATGATGTTGTTAAAAGAAACAAATGATGTTGCAGTACTGTTAAAGAATATGATTCTAGTTTTGTTTAAAAACACTAACATTGCATATAAATATATTCATGTGTGTTTGGCAGTGCATAGGGACAAATTTGTCATGATACACCAAAACAATAATGGCTGTCTCTGGGGAGTGAGATTGGGGAAAGCAATCAATTATGTTGCTCTTTTATTTTTGTAAAAGGTATTTTATGCATGAATACCAGAGATGGTGTGTTATCAAGACTAAGTCTAAAATGTGAATTTTTCAACTTCTTTGTCAAGAAAACAAACTGAAGGACCTCACAGAAATCTACTTTTGGGCAGAAATAAAATGTGTGGGCTCTTCTTTTGTTTTACTTGCAAATTTTTTAATTGTTTTCTTTTTAGGATGAAGCAATTATTGCATGAAAAAGTAAAATGAGAAAGATAATTACTTGTACAGATTATATTATAAATTATGTCCATGTGAATAAATAGCTTCTAATGTCAGAAAATAAATGAGCAAGGAGAAAGGAAAAGGAGAAAGAGGAAGAGATGATGATTTGTTGTTTGTGCCATGGAACTCACGTGAAGGAGCATTTTTACCTCATTTTACAGATCAGGAGACAAATACTCAGAGACCACATAGCTTTCCCAAGTTCAAACAGTAGGTAAGTAGTAAAGCTGACTAGCTCATTGCTGGAAATTATAAATTCAGTAAAGAAGCAGGAAGAGTATACAGAACATAGATGAGAAAGACATTATTAGAGAAAGCATATTGGGTACCTCATTTTGTACCAAAAACATATGCTGTACAGGTATTTTCACAGTAGGCAAAGTTTTCCCTACACTTATCCCTGGGCCTGAAGTGTCTCTGTAGCTCTCTAGCACTGGAGAAACCAGCGTGGTGAACTGAAAGTTTAAAATGACAGAACTATAAGCATCGATTAATACAATCAGACTTTTCTGAAGTCCTTTTAAAAGATTAGTCTGAACAGTATAGTCAAATATCTCTTCAGTTAGGCATTTAGTAAACTATGAACCACAACAACAATAAAACAAAAGTAAATCTCCAGGTCCATCCATGCTGTCACAAAAAGGAAGATTCCCTCCTGGACCATAGCTTTTTTATCCACTCCTCTACTGATGGACACTTGGACTGTTTCCAGATCTTAGCTATTGTAAAGAACTCTTCTATGAAAATAGGGGTGCATATTTTCTTCTGAATTGGTGTTTTGGGATTCTTAGGATATATTCCCAAAAGTGGGATCGCTGGGTCATAAGGCAGTTCCATTTTAAATTTTTTGAGGAAACTCCATACTGTTTTCCACAGGGGCTGCACCAGTCTGCATTATGCTCAGTGAAATAAGCCAGTCAGATGAAGACAAATACCATATGATCTTTGTTATATGTGGAATCTAATGAACAAAACAGAAACAGAAGCATGGAACAGACTGATGGCTATCAGAGGGGAGGGGGGAGAGGAGACTGGGAAAAAGAAGGTGAAGGGATTAGCCAAAGAACATATATGCATAACCCATAGACACAGACAACAGTGTGGTGATAGCCAGAGGAAAGGCGGGCAGGGGCTGGGTGTAGGAATGGGAACATCTGTAATAGTATCAACAATAAAAATTAAGTTAAAAAAATGATATGACGAACGATTGCAATAAAGCCTTATATTCCTGGTTGAGGGCAGGAATGGGAATATTTGGGAAATGCAAGATAAGCCAAAGAACCAGTGTAACAAGTCATGAATTCAGTAATCAATTTATAACCTCTAATGTCCAACTTTCTGGCAATAAACTTATGAAGTGCCACCTTAGCAATATTTGGGGTGGGAGACACTGGTGGTTTATCCACAGAACAGCCTTCTCCACCCCCTCCCTCCTATGCCCCTTCCTATTTTCTGGCACAACTCACTTCCCATTATTAGGTTGAAAAAGCCAGAAATTCACTGTCCTAGCTTCCCTTGCAGCTAACAGGAATGTAACTCAAACATGGCCTATGGGACTAACAGAAAAGTCGTCTTGACAACTTATTATTTATTTTTTTCTTTATTGATATTAGTAGAGAGAGAGGGGAAAGGAGAGGGAGAGAGAGATAGAAACATCAATGAGAGAGAATATCGATTGGCCACCTCCTGCATGCCCCCCACTGGGGATCAGGCCCAAACCTGGGCATGTGCCTTGGCCAGGAATCAAACTGGCGACCTCTTGGTGCATGGGTCAACACTCAACCACTGAACCACACCAGACAGGCAGCTTGACAACTTTAAAGAAAGGCCTTCCTCCAGTAAAAACAGAGGCAGGCAAGGACAAAATGTATCTTTATTGTTGAAAGTATTACAGATGTCTCTGACAGTCATTTTTAAAAACTGAAAAAATAAGTCTGAAGAAGAACATGGGCATGTTAAGCATGAACAAATGTAAATGTGTGAAGCACCTGGACCCCGATGGCATAACTGCACTGCTACATTAAATCCTATGTGGCAGCTGTGGAGGTGTGCCACTCTGATCTCTGCTCAAGAAAGAGCTTGCTGATCAGTTGCAAGAAGTGAAGTTAGCTGACAGCCCCCAGCTTCAAACAATCCATGACAGCATCTGAGAGGAGGCAAAGCTTTTCCAAGAAGTCCCGGCCAATAACTGAGAACAGTGGGTTAGTAGGGCCTGGTCATTTCTGCCCAGCATGGGACTCCTCTACCAGCCATGTTTTTTGGTAGAGCTCCCTGTTAAGCTGGCTGTGCATTCTCAGAGCCTCACTGTAGTCCTAGGCTCCTTCTACTCAATCCTTCTTCCTTCCCCCAGCCCTTTCACAGGGAGCAGACATGAGCAGTGGTCTGAAGGATTTCTCTTACTACTCCTCATCCTTTTCCTCTTTATCTTTCATAGGTGTTAACATACAATGAATATTGGACCCAGAGAATACATCCAAGAATCCCCTACCTCTGAAATTTGCATTATATTAAATAATAAGTGTCTTTATTGTTTAAGTCAATGAATTTCAACCTTTTTCATCTCATGGCATATATAAACTAATTACTAAAATTCTGTGGCACGTCAAAAATATATATTATATTTTTTATTTTAAATTTATCTTTATTGTTGAAAGTATTACAGATGTCCCCCCTTTTCCCCTCATTGACATTCTCCTCCCTGCTCCCCACCTACTACCTTCACTGCACTACTGCCTGAGTCCTCTGGTTATGAATATATGCATATAAGTTCTTTGGATTATCTTTTTTAATGATCTGACAAAAGTATAGGTATACTTCTGATTCATTTGCACCAGATGGCTATTGTTGTCAGCTGTTGTAATTTTTTTTATTTGACAATCTAAAGGAAAAGTGGTCAGTTCCCCTGACTAAATAGTCAAGTATTGCATGTTTTTAAAATTCTTGAGGCACACCAATTGAAAAATCACTGGTTTAAGTCATTATTAGTTGAATATTGTATTACCAGCAGCCCAAAACATCTTAATTGATAAAATGGAAAAATAGCCATACAGTACCTTGCATTGAGGCAGTGAATTTTTTCATTATTGAGAAGAGGCTCCAATGAGGTGTACTCTAGGACGAGAGTTGACTACAACAAGCAAATTAAGTTCTTCCCCTAGATGTTTATTTAATCGGGACACTAAAAACACGGGGTTCTATAGGGAATTACTGTAATTTTATAAGAAATTGGAAGCATATCAAACAAGCCTGGCTTCTGAACACTCAGCAGCAATTAGAGGAAGGAGCAGAAGGAGAAACCAGCAGAATAGAAAACTTGAAGACACCCAATATCAAGGTCATCTGAGCCAATAGCTTTAACAGCATTCACACTTGGCTACACCTTGAATACATCACTGGCTCTGACAGATTTGAAATGTAGCCTACCGGAGAATTTCTTACAATCAACAACATAGAGGGCTCAGGGTAAATTATTCTACCTAATGGAGATGCATAGCCAAAAGCAATGGGAATCTTCTCTTGAACACAAGGAATTAAAATATATATATATCTTTTCACACAGAAGGGGGATAGAGAGAGAGAAATTAATAGGCCATCTTTGTTTTCTCACCTGAGCTTGAAAATCCAATTAAAAAAAAAAAGCAGAGAGTAAGTACTTTCTAAAAGAATGCTGTTAAAGTCAGCAAAACATTACTCTCCCCCACCTCCCTTCCTATAACTCAAGTACTCTTCCCTTAATAAAAAATGGTAATTCAGGATTTCTTGGTGTATTGATTGAATAAAAATCTGTAATTAATTGGGAGAAAATGGAAGGACTGGTCCTCTCTCCTTATGCTGACTCCTCCCTTTCACTTCCCAAATACTGCTGAAGCTGTTCAGTGCCACTAAGGTACAGTAATCATTGACATCTATTCCTCACCTAACATACAAACAATAGTGAAAGCTCTGAATTGCTTTCCCACCCCATGTAAATGTAACTCTTCAGGTCCCTTCTCCTACTAAACTTCTATTTTCTTCTAGACCTTCCAACAGGGTAAAATCTCTACAATGATATTTACCCAGCTTAAATAAAGTCCATCCAATCATTTAAAGCTTGCAATTTGTGATGAACTTTCAGCAATAAGTACACTAATGTGTTCTGGGGTCCTAATTAAAATTTCAATTAGAACCCATTTCTCATATTCAGCAAAATCCCTTTGAAGCTTGAACTAATTGGTTTTAGGCTTGTGTCCTGAGAGGACCCATATGGTATTTTACAGAAATGTTTTAATTTTCTCTGGAACCAATAAATGTGGCCTTGTCACATCTCTTCCAGGCATTTATGCTTTGGTTCTGTTTGTAGGCCTTCCAGACAACACACTCTCTTTCAGAGTACCTTCCCATGAAGCACCAAATGACAGTCCATTTTATCTTTACTCTCTCATGGATAACAGAGCGTGAAATGATGTTTAACTGCAGGGAATAAGCATTTTCTGCTTCTAGGAAAGAGTCTCCTCTCCCCTTCCACAGTGTACACACACACGTGTCCAGTTTTGTTGACAATACCCAGCCTGCCTGACCACTACCTCCTCCAGAGCTCACTCGATCATTCAGAGCTCAGAACACCATGCATAATATGTAGACTTAGCTCAATTTACTGTTCCTGTTGATGAGGGAGTAAGATATTTCCTCCTTTTTGGAAGATACCGGTTGTTGTCCCCAGATTCAAGTATAACATAAAGGGTAAGGGTAAAGTCTTAAGAGTCAGAATGACCTGCCCATGAGTCTCATATTGGCCACTCAAAATCAGTTACAAAGTCACTATAAAGGCCTTAGGTCTTGGTTTCATTAGCTGTAAAAGATGGATGGAGATTTTAATTTCTACCCCATGAAGACTAAATAATATACATATAAAGCACTCAGGATAAAAGAATATTAACAATATACTCAATAGTTATTTTAAAAAAAAAAACAGGAGAAAATGGTATAGGTAGATGATGGTAACACTCAGGCTAATTCATCTTAATTGTCACTCCCACAAATAATACATGTTAACATGTTACTGTGTTACAAAAGAATACAAAAAACATAGTAGTTTTGTTTTAGGAGGTACTTCCATGGAGAAGGCACTTGTTGAGACTCTCCACCTATGAAACTTGTACGCTCTTGAACTCTGTTTCTCTCTGTGTGTCTGATTCATTCTTCTCCCTCCCCAAACTGCATTATTGCTGTTTCTCCATGCCCAAGGTAGAAAATGGCTCATTCTACAGTTCTCTGCTTTGTATTACATCTGTTCATGATATCACTCTGGATTGAGCGAGACTGTCTCAGCTCCAAGGTTATATCTCTGTAAGAGACAATGTGACTGGACCAGTTTGGATCCGGTCTCGACTTAAGGTCCAATCAAGTATTCTGAGTAGGGAGGCTGGTGGTAATAGGGCATTATAACAAAAACGTAGTTGTTAGGACCTCATCCCTGTATTTTGAGGGAAGGTAAACTTCAGAGAGGAGTGACTTTAGAGGCTACAGTATTAAACTCTCTTTCTTATAATGAAAGCTCATATATATTCAGCATGTTACTTATCCAGTTAGTAGCTCTAGTTGTCACACAGACAAAAATTCTTTGTAGGCATTTCTCTAACACATGAGCATTTGAATACAATCTAGAGAATCAACTCACTGGTATATCCATTATTATTTAATCTTATCACATATTTTAACTCATTCCTAGAAACATTCGTATGATCATCTGATGAACATTTACTTCTAATTAATTTGAACCATTGTCAAAGGACAGTATTCACAATAATATTTATATCATAATTTCCCAAGCCTATTCTTTGTAAAATCGGAAATTGTTCAATTAACAAAATTTCACGACTAAAATAAAACAACTCAAGGATCCAAGATGGCAGCTGAGTAGGTAGAATTTACACTCTCCTCCTCCTAGGACAAAATTAGAATTACAACTAAATTATAGAACAATCAACCTGAATAACCAACTGAAGACTAACTGAACAAAAGTCTTATAACTAAGGACATACAGAAGAAGCTGTGTGGAGACTGGCAGAAAGGGCAGAGATGCAAAAAGGGCTGCCCTGTACCCATGTGTGGCGGTTAAGAATCCAGAGGTATATCTCAATTGCAAAGGTCCCTTCTGAGAAGCTAGGAGTCTTAAATCTATGTTGGGTTCCCCAGCCCAGAGCTCCAGTGCTAGGAAGAGAAGCCCACATAACAACTGACTGTGAAAATCAGCAGAGATTCCATCCATTGGGGTGAGACAGGAGTCTGTTAGCAACTTAGGCACCCTCTTAAATGGACAGCACACAAAATCTCATTTGTGGGTACTCACCCTGGGCTCTGGCATAGCTCAGGTTGGACTGGAGTCAAGGAGAAATTGGGTTGTGTAGCTTCTGGGAGAGGGCCATTGTCCCTGTGCTGAGTCCCTCTCTTAGACTGTCTAAAACACTCTTTCCTGGGTTGAGCACTGCCCTCCATACAGTGTCTACCTAGCGAGTGCTACTGGCCCTACCCTCCCTACTTCCTGTGGCCTCACTGTGCCAAGCTTGAGCCCTACCAAGAAATCAGCCTATTTCAGAGAGCCTCAGCTTACTGCAGTCTTTCTTATAAGACTCTGAAGATGGTCTAGGCAGACTCAGGGGGTGTCAGAGACACACAGGGAGAGACAGAGTTGTGTAGCACTTGGGCAAGGGCCATTTTCCCCCCACATGCCTCAACTGGCCCCACAATTCCTGTGCAGAGCCCTCAATACACACACCGAATATTAATCTGTTTTACCTAATGAACTTAACTTGCCTCACCCTGATGACTGAGACCCTGCCTTACCACAAAGTCCCATATACAAGAAAAAAATAAAAATGGATTAAAGACTTAAATGTAAGACTTGAAACCATAAAAATCCTAGAAGAAAACATAGGCAGAAAAGTCTCAGATATTTTTCTTAGCTATATTTTTTCTCATATATCGCCTCAGGCAAAGAAAACAAAAGAAAAATAAACAAGTAGGATTACATCAAACTAAAACGTTTTTGTACAGCAAAAGAAACCATCAAGAAAACAAAAAGATGACCTACTATATACGAGAAGATATTTTCCAAATATATCCAGTAGGGAGTTAATATGCAAAATTTATAAAGAACACATACAACTCAACAACAACAACAAATCAAACAATCCAATTAAAAAAATGGGCAGAGGACCTGAATAAACATTTCTCCAAAGAGGACATACAGATGGCCAGTAGACATATGAAAAGAGGCTCGATGTCACTAATCATCAGAGAAATAAAAATTAAAACCACAATGAGATATCACCTCATACCTGTCAGAATAGCTGTCATTAATAAATCAACAAACATAAGTATTAGGATGTGGAGAAAAGGGAACCCTCATGCACTGCTGGTGGGAATGCAGACTGGTGCAGCCACTGTGGAAAACAGTATGGAGGCTCCTCAAAATATTAAAAATGGAACTGCCTTGTGACCCAGCAATTCCACTTCTGGATATATATCCAAAGAAGCCCAAAACACTAATTTGAAGGAATATATGTACCCCTATGTTTACAACAGTTAAGAAATAGAAGCAACCCAAGTGCCCATCAATAGACAAGTGGATAAAAAAAAAAAAAATGTGGTAGTACATATATACACTGGAATATTATTTGGCCATAAAACTGTAATTTTACCATTTGCAACAGCATGGATGGACCTAGAGGGTATTATGCTAAGAAAAATAAATCAGTCAGAGAAAGGCAAATACCATGTGATTTTGCTTATATGTGAAATCTAATGAACAAAATAAACAAACAAACTAAAAGGACTCATAGATACAGAGAACAGACTGATGGTTGCCAGATGGGAAGAGGGTTGAGGGGGGATGGGTGAAAAATATGAAGTGATTAAGAAATACAAATTGGTAGTCACAAAATAGTCACAAGTATGTGAAGTACAGCATAGGGAATATAGTCAATAATATTGTAATAACTACTATGGTGCCAGGTAGGTACTGGAAGTATCAGGGGGAACACTTTGTAAAGTATATGATTGTCTAACCACTATGCTGTGCACCTGAAACTAATACAAAATAATATTGAATGTAAGCTGAAAATGAAAACTAAAAAAGAAAGTAAAAATAAAAATGAATTAAAATATGACAACTCACATCACTTAAGTTTATCTGGCCCAAAAACACTTTTATATGAAACCTATCCATTATGGTATTATCAAGTTTAGAAATTTACTTATTAGCTCTAAAATATATGTCAAGCTTTATAGTCGTGATTTAGGTAAGACAAGGCTATTTCTTGGCTCTACTTTTCATCCTCAACCACAGAGAAATTGATTTAGGGTAATGCTCTCAAATACAACATATATTTTTTCCTTATTTACCACAGATCTAAATCATTATCATATTTTGTTCATTTATTATTGATGTCTCATCTCAATATATCAGTATGCTATGCTGAGATTTAAGTAGTTCATGTAGAAAACTAAATAAATATTAATCACATTGGCTGCTTCAGAAAATATCTTAGAGTACAATATTGGATATACCAATAAATATAAATCTTAAGATTTCACAAAGCATCACTTGAGGTCAAAGAACCTTGAAAAGAAGGAAAATGGACTATGTGGTTAAATCTAAACCTCTGAGGAAATGTTTCAATGGCAAAATTGGCTAATTCAGAAGAAAGATTTCATGAAATTTTCCTTCCCAATATTTTCTTTGTTATCATATTGATAGGTCAGGTATATTTTTGAGACATAAAATCATACCAGGTTTATGGTAAGACTTGAAGTTGAAGGGTTTTTCCCCAGCTTAATGAGATACAATTGCTATATAACAATGTGCAAGTTAAGATTGTACATGTTGATTTGATACTTATGGATTGCAAAATGATTACCACCATAAGTAGCTAATACTTCAATTATGTCACACAATTATTTCTTTCTTCTGATCAGAACATTGAAGATCTACTCTCTTAGTAACTTTCCAGTATATAATACATTGTTATTAACTATAATCACCATGCTGTACATTAGATCCTTACAACTTATTCATCTTAGAACTGAAAGTTTGTACCTTTTGACCATCTTCCCATTTCTCCCTCCCTGAAGGACTGATATACGCACTGTCAATCCCAAATCTAAACCCCAGAGGCTCCGAGCTCAACCATAATTGTGTGGAGAGAAAAGAAGAAATGGCCCAGACCACTGGATTTACATGCTTAGACAGACAGGGCAAATGATCTGTAGCACAGCAGTCAAGGCCCATTGTTGATTCAGAAATCCAATTCTGTTTTCATGGCAAACCGTGCTGCCTCCTGAGCCCTCAGACATGAGCTGGTGGAGATATACCAGAACCAAATGCAATGCCTGGGCTCTTGTGGAAAATTTCTCAGAAGTAAATGACAGACCAACTAGCTTGACTTCCCAAGATGGCCTGAAGACTTCCATCTTATTGCCTTATTTATCGGTAGCAAAGTGAGGAAATGTACAGGCACAAAGCCGCATGTTTAGAGTGATGGCAAAACTTCTGAAACATGGAGTCTCTGACAAGTATACAAACCCCAATCTAGCAAGTGTGCCTTGATTCATCTGACTCTGGAGTGTGCAAAGAAAGCATTCATTATTCTGCCAGCGATTCCACCATTTAACCACCTGTACTCCTTGGATATCAGATCATGTGGCCAAAGATAGATCAGGGGCCTCCAAGGATACGATGACTAAACAAATAACCATTTTAAACAATGATATCTAACCAACCGTGTTCCTAATAGTACTGGTAAAAGAAAGCTGTATCTGTGAGGTAGGGCTAGGGTCTCTCTTCTGGAACCTAGGCACTGAAAAGCTCTCAGAAGAGAGACCTTTTCTGAGGTCTCTGGCCCAGCCGGTGTGGCCCAGTGGTTGAGTGTCGACCCATGCACCAAGAGGTCACTGGTTCAATTCCCAATCAAGACACATGCCCAGGTTGTGGGCCAGATCCCCAGTGGGGGGCATGCAGGAGGCAGCCAGTTGATGTTCTCTCTCATCAATGTTTCTATTTCTCTCTCCCTCTCCCTTCCCCTCTCTCTAAAAATCAATAAAGAGAATATATTTTTAAAAAAGAAAAGAAAAGCTCTCTGGCTTTAAAAGCAAATAGATTTAGGTCTAGTACAAGTTCACCAAGTTATTTATATTCTTTTTTAAAAATAATTAAACATACATAAACTTTAAAAAATAACAGACAGCTACACCTAAATTGGACAAATGTTAATATTTTGTCATATTTATTTTGTTAAGAGATTAAAGACTATAGAGAATGTGAAAATTCTCCTAACTTATTCTATTTCCCTTCCTTGCACTCTGGAGATAACTACCTTCTTGAAGCTGGTGTGTATCTTTCCCATGTATATATTACATGTTTACTACTTATACATGTGCCCATGAACGATTTATAGTCCTATTTTTCTTGCTTTACATTTAACATAAATAGTGTCATGCCATATGACACATTTGGATTTTTTCTCATTATGTAGTGAAATTTAACAAAGGTGGTTTATATAGATCTGGTTAATTCATTTAAATTGCTGAACAGTGCCCTGGCCGGTTTAGCTCAGCGGTTGGAGCGTTGGCCTGCAGTCCAGAGAGACTCAGGTTCGGTTTCTGCTAGGGGCACATACCTTGGTTGCAGTTTGTCCCCGGCCCCAGTTGGGGTCATGTGGGTGGCAACCACTCGATGTGTCCCTTTCACATCAATGTTTCTCTCTCTTTCTCTCCTTCCCACTCTATCTGAACAAAATATCAAAAAATGTCCTCGGGTGAGAGTAAAAAAAAATAATGAAAATAAATAAATTGCTGAATAGTTATAAGAGAACATAATTGCCAATGATACATCAGATAAGGGGTTAATTTCCAAAATATATAGAGTACTCATACAACTCAACAAAAGGAAGACAAAGAATCTAATTAAAAAATGGGCAGAGGACTTAAATAGACACCTCTCCAAACAGGACATACAAATGGCCAAGAGACATACGAAGAAATGCTCAGCGTCACTAACCATCAGAGAGATACAAATTAAAACAACAATGAGGTATCACCTCATACTTGCCAGAATGGCCGCCATCAACAAATCATCAAACAACAAGTGCTGGTGAGGATGTGGAGAAAAGTGGACCCTAGTACACTGCTGGTGGGAATGCAGACTGGTGCAGCCACTGTGGAAAACTATATGGTGCTTCCTCAAAATATTAAAAAATTGAATTGCCATTTGATCCACTTATCCCACTTCTAGGAAAATACCCTAAGAAGCCTGAAACACCAATCAGAAAGAATATATGCACCCCCATGTTCATAGCAGCACTATTTTTTTTTCTTTAGTTAATTTTAGAGAGAGAGGAAGGGAACAGGAGAGAGATAGAAACATTGTTGAAAAAGAACATCAGTTGGCCGCATCCCCCATGCCCCCACTGGGGATCGGGCCCACAACCTGGGCATGTGCCCTGACCAGGAATGAAATTGGTGACCTCTTGGTGCGTGGGTGGACGCTCAACCACTGAGCTACACTGAGTAGCACTATTTAAAATAGCTAAGATCTGGAAATAGCCCAAGTGTCCATCAGTAGATGAGTGGATAAAAAAGCTGTGGTATATACATACACACAATGGAATACTATGCAGCTGTAAGAAAGAAAGATCTCTTATCCTTTGAGATGACATGGAGGGACCTGGAGAGTATTATGCTAAGCGAAATAAGCCAATCAGAGAAATACAAATATCACATGATCTCACTTATATGTGGAATATAATAAACAATGCAAGCTGATGAACAAAACAAACCTAGAGACATGGAAATGCGGTACAGACCCACAAACCTCAGAGGAAGGGAGGGAAGAAATAAACCACAGAACTTATATGCATGTATGTGTAATTAATGAACATAGTCAACAATGCTGGGGAGGGGGCAGAATCAGGAGGAGGGTATCAATGGGAGAAAAGAAGAAACATTTGTAACAAAAGCAAATTAACAAAAATTGCAAAATAAATTGCTGAATAGCATGCCATTCTATGACTATATGACAATTTACTCATTACGGACAGGCATGTAGGTTATTTGCAGGTTTTTTTCTATTACAAACAATGCTGTAACGAATATGCTTACACACATCTCTTTGTATATGTGTGTAAACATTTCTCCAAGACATATACAAGACTAACATTCAAAGGAAATACATAAATATGACCAGGCTAGTTATTTGCAGCATATACTTATTCTGGTTGGTTTATTGGTACTTCTGATAGCAGTTATGAAATATTTCAAACATCACCCCTGGATAGATATCTAGAAGAGCAATCTCTGGGCCATAAAGTATGTGCAACTTCACCTTCCCTAGACATTACCAAACAGCTCTTCAAAGTGGTTAAACCAATTTACACTCTCCACTGGCAATTTAATATGAGCATCTCCGTTTCCCCACAATTGACATTGTTAGACTTTTTTTGTCCACTGGTCTGATGAGTGTGAAATGGTATCCTATTTTAATTTGCAGTTTCCCAATTACTAGTCAGGTTAAACATTATCTGTTTATCAGCCATTCAGAACTCTTCTTCTGTAAATTGTCTGTTCATAGCTTTTACTCCATGTTCTATAGGGCCGCCTACCTTTTTCTTTTTGATTTGTAAGTGTTCTGCATTGATTCTGCATATCAATCCTTTGTCTATTATAAGGGTTGCTAGTATCTTCTTGCCACCTGTACCTTATGTTTCACTTTCTTTATGGTGTCACTCTACAGAATAGTATCATTTTTGTTTTGTTTTTTGCTATGTGTATTTGGATAAACCAGTTAAACTCTCAAAGTTTCCATTTACTAATTTATAAAATGAGGGCAATAATGCTTCTTTGCAAGATTTTTGTGAATAAAAATAATGAGCAATAAATGTACGAGGCAATATTAAATAAATAAATAGTAGTTTTCTTCCTGTGGCCCCACCTTCAAACAGAAGAAAAAAAAGCCTGTTACTATGCAAATATCTTCACTGAGCTATGATGTGTCAAAGAAGAAATCATATGGCTACTTAAACAGAATGACGAGTTGACTGGATTTTATAACTCACTAAATAAATATTTATTGAACACTTTCATTGTGCTAGGTGTAGAATTAGAATGCAATGCAAAACAGACCAAGGCTTGCCTAGAGGGAGAGAGACAATAAGCAAAAGAAATATCATTTACTACAATGTCATGATGAATAAAACCAACCAAGTTTAAAGGGATTACAAAAATAGGGGGTACACATTTGGACTGGGTATCCAGAAAAGCCCTATCATGGAGACAATTGGAGCAGAAATGCAGAAGAATTGAGGAAAGGAGCCATGTGAAGGAAGTATATGCAAAGACCTTAAGGCCCTAGCATACTTGTCAATCAAGGAAAACAAAGATAGTATGAGGGAAGGAAATAGCAAAAGAAAGAATGATAGGAAACATAATAGGGACCTGATAATGACCTTGGAGGACATGATAAAAATTCTGAATTATTTTATAAGTGTGTTGGAATGTCCCTGGAGGGTTTTGAACACCTAAATGACATGTTATAAGTTATATTTTAAAAGAATCAATCCAACTACAGGATGAAGAAAAGGCTGTAGGAGTACAAGAGGAGAAATAGGGAAACCATAGGAGGTTGTCCTTGTTGAACTGAAGCTATATAAAGCCGTTCTGATAGTTTTCCAGGACTCATAAAAATCAGATACTCCGAACTGAAATCTCAAATGCAGCAAATGGCATTATTTCTATTTACTATTATTAGACAATCCATGTCTAACCCAGAACCCCACAAAAGATGAAAGAAATTAAGAAGTACAAATTGCCAGTTATAAAAATAGCCACGGGGATGGAAAGAACGGGTTAGGGAATACTGTCAGTAATATTGCAATAATTACGTATGGTGCCAGATGGGTCATGGATTTATTGGGGGAATCGCTTCATAAGGTATATATGTCTAATCACTATGTTGTATATTTGGAATGAATATAATATCGTATGTCAACTGTTATTGAAAACTAATTTTTTAGAAAGCAGGGAAAAAGAAATAATGGCAAAAACAAGAAACAATAGTGCTGAACTTGTTTACCTCTCATTTGCACAGGCTAGTTGATGCATCTTTCTTTGGCTCAAAGAAATCAAGGCCTTTTGCCCTGGCTGGTTTGGCTCAGCGGGTAGAGCGTCAGCTCATGGACCAGAGAATCCCGGGTTCTGTTCCCACTAAGGGCACGTACCTCATACCTCCGTTGCAGTTTGTCCCCGGCCCTGGTTGGGATCCTGTGGGTGGCAGCCAGTCAATGTTTCTCTCTCCCCACCCCATTCCTGCTCTATCTGAAGAGAAATGCAAAAATGTCTTCAGGTGAGGATTAAAAAAATAAATAAATCAAGGCCTTTTTAGGACAGTTCCTCTCTGTGGATTTAAAAGTGTCGCATGCCTTGGGTAAAAGCAGCAGTTTTCCCATGATTATTTTCTGAGCATTATTAGTTGCTGATATGGAGAGGTCATATCTAACTTTCCTTCTCAAGATATGCTGCCTATCTGATAATGAATTTTCCCAATATTATCTCCCTCTCCAAGGTGTTCTAATTGATTTTTCTCCCTGTTGTTTAGAATCTAAAGCTATTTAATTATGGGTTTCTTTTACACAAATAGAAAAACTCAGCACGACCAAAGTCAGAGTGGTCAACTGCTCAGCGCTTCCCTGCCTCCCAGCTGTAATACCTTATTAGGTCTGATCCCCCCAGCCTGCCTGCCAGTCCACAGTGGCTGCACATTGTGTTCTTTAAAAAGCTTCTGCTTCTGCATTTAAATCACCACTTTTTTTATTTAAAAATTTTAATGCTGCCCTGGCCAGTTTGGCTCAGCGGTTAGAGCATCAAGCCTGCGGTCCTGAGACCCGGGTTCGGTTCCCGCTAAGGGCATGTACCTCAGTTGCAGTTTGTCCCCAGCCCTGGTTGGTCGTGCAGGTGGCAGCCACTCGATGTGTCTCTTTCATGTCGATGTTTCTCTCTCTCTCTCTCTCTTCCTCTCTCTCCCTCCCACTCTACCTGAACAAAAAAAATAGAAAAAATGTCCTCGGGTGAGGATAAAAAAAAAAAAATTTAATGCTGACATTATTGCTGGTGTCCCCCCTTTTCCTCCCCTTTGCCCACCTCCACCCAGCCCTGCCTCCCTTCTCATTTCTCAAGAAATTATTACTAGAGAAGATCTTCCCAAATTTTCATGTGAAAATAACCTATGGATCTTATTAAAATGCAGCTTTGAATTTAGTAGATCTGAAGCAGGGCTCAGGATTGTGTATTTCCCAGGTGATGCTGATGCTGGTGGTCTGAGTGCCACACTTCAGTATCAAGGTCCTAGGTTTAAAGCAACCACAGCTTTAAGTGTTATTAAAATAAATATGCATATATTTTCTTACTATATATATATATATATATATATATATATATAGTGTTATATATGCCATATATAACGTGTGTGTGTGTGTGTGTGTGTGTGTGTGTGTGTGTGTGGAAAATCTGGGGTAGCTCTGGTCGGTTTGGCTCAGCGGTTGGAGTGTCGGCCTGTGGAACAGAGAGTCCCAGGTTCAGTTCCCGCTAAGGGCAGGTACCAAAATAAATAAATAGCCCTGGCCGGTTTGGCTCAGCGGTTAGAGCGTCGGCCTGCGGTCCGGAGAGACCCGGGTTCGGTTCCCGCTAAGGGCACGTACTTCGGTTGCAGTTTGTCCCCGGCCCTGGTTGGTCGTGCAGGTGGCAGCCACTCGATGTGTCCCTTCACGTCGATGTTTCTCACTCTCTCTCCCTTCCTCTCTCTCCCTCCCACTCTATCTGTACAAAAAATGGAAAAATATCCTCGGGTGAGGATAAATAAATAAATTAATTAATTAATTAATTAATTAAATAAAATCTGGGGTGCATTTAGAACACATACTACTTGTGGATAAAGAAGTGTCAAATGACTTGGGTAGAAAGTAGCACCATGATCTTATTTTTTTAGAGCATCATTACTTGGTGGCAGAGAGGGTTCAATTCTAAACGTTCAAATTTTCAATTTGAAAGCATACCTAAGCATGGTATGCGAACTAATTTACCACCTTGGATTAATAACCTCAATAGCTATTTCCCCTATCAAATAAGATCTTTTTAGGAAAGGAGAAATGTATTATTTGTCTTTTTCTTTATTGGGCTTTTTCAAGGTCAATAGCTCACAATGTTGAATGTGTAAAACCCTCAGCTCTGGTCCTCAAATTATACTCTTAGGACTAGAAGCATCAGAATCACCTAGAAAGTTTTTAAAATTCCAAATTTTAGGCCCCACCCTAGACCAACCGAATCAGAAATGCTGTCCATAGGGCATTACTATCTATGTTTGAACAAACCCTTCAAGTGATTCTGAATTTTGAGAATTACCGCTCTACAAGACTAGTTCCTTTATCTCCATTTCTAGATAAATAGCATTTGTATGACTTTATTAAATGTATAGGACTAGTTTAAAAATGTAACTCCCATAAACTTCATCTTACAGTGCTTTGCACACATAAATTAATGAATAAATACAAACCTGGCATAAGAGGGAAAATTAGTATAATTTTTCCTGCAATTTACAATAGACCTACCTTCTTTACTAATGAAACTATTAGCTATTCATTGCATGAAGGAGGAAACCCAAAATGTGACAGAGACATTAGCATTTAAAATTTTAGGCAATTTATAGCAAGCAGTAAGCTCTCTGGAGGCCAGCTTGATATTGCTTTGAGGGCCACTTCTCAATTTCTTATACAAAGAATATCTAGACATTGTTCTTTTCTCATCTCAAAGTTTATTCCTCCTGGGAAGAATCCATTTGAATCATCCCTTCTATATAATTGACTATTTATATGCAGCTATTACTGGAGAACTTTACACTCTTGAGGGACACTAACCATGCCTGGGCCTGATTCTGGGGTACTTTTATGATGAAATGTCACTAGAAGATGAGAATCTAACTATGGAACACTTCCACAATAGTTTTTCTTAAATCTCTTATGGAAACGTGTCATCGAGGGCCACACATGGGTCTACTTCAGTCCTGGGTCCTGCAAAAAATATATTCTTCAGAAGTAATTGGTAAAGTCTAATAAATTTCTAAGTGAGACAGTTCCCCTGAGTTTCCATCATCACATTTAGTACTGGCAGTAGCCCTGGAAATAGCCAGAAATAGTTTCATGTCATCATTTAGGATTAGAATCTGTAACATTTCAACATAAAATGTACTTCATAAATCAAAAATATCTCTGCACTGCACTTTAATCTGAACTTTTTTCAAAAGTTATATTTCTTGTCCTAAATTTTGCTCACCTTTTACATTGTTTTAATATTTTAACCAATATATAACTCTCATTTCAAAAAAATATTTTAACCTCCTTAGAATTGACAAATAACCTAAAAGGAATGAATTAACACCTTTACAAGAACTTAATATTAATGAACAATTTAAACAACATTATTAAAAAACTGTGATAGTTCATTTTATGTATCAATTTAGCTATGCCTCAGTGCCCAAATATTTGGTCAAAGATTATTCTAGATGGTTCTGTGAAGTTTTTTATCCAATTTTTGGATAAAATTGACATTTAAATTGATGCACTTTGAAAAAAACAGATTACCCTCCATAATGTAAATCGGCTTTATCTAACAAATTGAAGGCTTTAAGAGAATAAAAGCAATCTCCCTTAGGAAAGAAGTTTTGCCCATATAATAATACCTTTGGACTCAACTGCAACTCTTTCCTGGGTTTCCAGCCTGGTAGCCCAGCTTATCAGATTTTAGATTCACCAAGCCTCCATAATTGTGTGAGCCAATTTTTTAAACATGTTTTTATTGAATGTTTACAGAGAGATGAAGGTACAGAGAGAAAGAAACATCAATGGGAGAGAGAAACATCAATCAGCTGCCTTCTACACACCCCCTACTGGGGATCAAGCCTTGAACCCGGGCATGTGCCCTGACTGGGAATCGAACTGGGACCCCTCAGTCCATGGGATGATGCTCAGTCCACTAAGCCACACTGGCCAGGCAGGAGACAATTTCTTAGAATCAATAGAGATCTTGATCTCTCGATCTTGCTCTCTCTCTTTCTCAAATCAATGCTGGATACTATATATATATATGTGTATATATATATATATATATATACATATATATATATAGTATCTGTGTACACATATGATATTAGCAGGAAATTGTATGTACAACCTTGCCTTTTTTTTTTTTAAATCCTCACCGAGGACATTTTTCCATTTTTTTTGTTCAGATAGAGTGGGAGGGAGAGAGAGGAAGAGAGAGAGAGAGAGAAACATCGACGTGAAGGGACACATCGAGTGGCTGCCACCCGCACGACCAACCAGGGCCGGGGAGAAACTGCAACCGAGGTACGTGCCCTTAACGGGAACCAAACCCGGGTCTCTCTGGACCACAGGCCGACGCTCCAACCGCTGAGCCAAACCAGCCAGGGCAACCTTGCCTTTTCTCTTGGTATTTACTGAAAACCAATCTGCAAAGTTTATCTAATAAAATAAAATAAAAACAGATAAAATGTTGCCTTTCAAGCAGCCACGTGGCATTTATTTACTGACGCAGGGGCAATGACCTTCCAAAGAGAAATTCTTCCTGGGAAAATAAATAGGCCTTTAAAAATAAGATAGGCTCTTTTTTTTTTTTTTTTGGCATATACTCAGCATGGGACAGTCTGAAAAGAGAGAGATGAATACATTAAATGGATCTGTAAGGATTGCCCCTCCTCTGCAGTGTGGTGATTCTTAATTTCTTGGTTTAGTACCTACCACTGCTAAAAATCAGTTCCCCCTTCTTCCTTGGCAATAAAAGACCCACCCATCAGTTCATTCAAGGCTTTGCTCCAGCTATGGAAGATAGAAAAGTAGAACTTTATCATCTTGACATATATTGTTTTAACACTTAGTGAAATAAATGGTTTCTATATTGCACATCATAATTCATATCCTAAAACCAGGTTTTTTGGGAAACATCTGAAAAAGATTTGCAACTTGAACCATCTCATTATTTTAGATTTTCTCCAGCTATGTTTAGGGAGTTCCATGTACTTAAAAAATCATAAATATTCACTATTTAGTCTGTAAGGAGAGCAGAGAAAAAATACTAATATCCTGTCACTGAAAAATTCAAATGAGAGAACCAGTACACTGTTTCACCCTAAGTAGCAGTTTCAAGAGCTGAGTATCAATTAAAAAGTTAACTGTCCCTAAAAATGCTAAAATATCCTTTTTCTCAGAAAAGTTCAGGCTTTTGTTTATAACTGAAAATAAAGGGGCTTTAATTTTGTGCTATCCAAACTCAAAGTAGAATCCATTGATCATTATATACAACCTCAGATCAGATTCCTAATAAAAGTCCAAATCCTGTGCTGGACTGCACAACAGAAGAGGGAGTCAGGGTATCACCAAAGAGTTCAGAAACAAGAATGGCCTGGATGGAAACAGCATTTCAAAATAAGATCTTTTCTTATTATTGTTGTTGAAAGTATTATAGGCATCCCCCTTTTTGCCCCATTGATATCCTCCTCCGCACTCCCACCCCCTCCTGCTTTCCCCAACCTAATGTCTGTGTCCATTAGTTGTGCAAATATGCATATAAGTTCTTTGGCTTATCTCTTCCAGATCTTTTTTAGCATGTTTTTATTTATTTTTGTTAGTCCTCACCCAAGGATATTTTTCTATTGATTTCTAGATAGAATGGAAGGCAGGGAAGAGAGGGAGGGAAAGAGAGAGAGAGGGAGAGAGGGGGCGTGCGTGCCCGAGAGAGAGAGACAGAGAGAGAGAGAGAGAGAGAGAGAGAGAGAGAGAGAAACATGGATGTGAGAGAGACACATTGATTGGCTGCCTCCCAAACGACCCTGACCAGGGCCGGGAATTAAACCCACAATCCCTAGGTCTATGGGCTGATGCTCTAATCACTGAGCAAACCAGCCAAGGCGCAAAATAAGATCTTTACAGAGAAACAAAAAAGAAAAACGAAGAGACAATTTAATGAGTAACTTCAATTGCTAAAAAGCGATGATGACTAGCTAAGGAATAGTGATGCCATTTGAAGTGGGGACCAAGCTAAAATAGTATTAAATTGTACACAAACAGATTGAGTTAGACATAAAAATAATATTCTCTCCAAAACAAAGATTGAAAACACTAACATATAGAAGAAAGTTGAGTTTTTCTATAAATGTATTGACAGAAAATCTGCCCCTGCCACCTGTTAGACCTCTTTAGTAATCTCTCCTTCTCTCCCTGTTGCTTACTCTGCTCCTGTTATACTAGCCTCTTTGCCCTGCCTTAAACCTCCACACATATTTCTACTTTAGATCTCTGCACATGTTGTTCCCTCCACCTGAAAATTTCTTTTTTTTTTTATGTTTTAATATGCTGTGATTGATTTTTTTAGAGAGAGTAGAAACATTGATGTGAAATAGAAACATTAATAGGCTGCCTCCTGCATGCCCCCTACTGGGGATCAAGCCACAACCCAGGTATGTGCCCTGACCAGGAATGGAACCGGGACCTCTCAGTCCATGGGGCCATTGCTCAATCCACTGAGCCACACAGGCTGGGTAAAAATTTCTTCCTGCAGGAAGAAACTTGGGTCATTTCTTCTTGCCTTCCTCAGGCCTTCATTCTAAAACCACCCTCTCAGTGGAGCCTACCCTGGCCTCCTTACCTTTTAACAGTTTCTATCACTCTTCCCTGATTTATTTATCTTCCTTAATTCACTCTCTTATCTTATCTTATCTTATCTTATCTTATCTTATCTTATCTTATCTTATCAAAAACACAAAGGAGCTGAGGTCATTAGTACAACAGTTCACAAGGAAGGGAATCCTTCTAACAACCACATGTGCTTGGAAACTGGTCCTTCTGTCAAGACTTAAGATGACAAGTGCTTTTCTTTCCTTGTATTCAAGAACATGTTTACATAATCACAACCATAGAGGTGGACTTTGGGAGAAATCGTCCCATCTTTTTAATTAAACAGACTTCCAAATTAGTAGCTAGATTTGGGCTCCCTACCATGTCAAACTTTCTGCATGATGACTGAAGCGTCTTTAGTTTTCAGCTGTAACAAGGAGGGAGGAGGACAATTGAAGTACTTTTTTTTTTTTTTTTTTTTTATCCTCACCCGAGGACATTTGTTCAGGTAGAGTGGGAGGGAGAGAGAGGAAAAGAGAGAGAGAAACATCAACGTGAAAGGGTCACATCGAGTGGTTGCCACCCGCACGACCAACCAGAGCCGGGACAAACTGCAACCGAAGTACACGCTCTTAGCGGGAACCGAACCCAGGTCTCTCTGGACCGCAGGCCGACGCTCTAACCACTGAGAAAAACTGGCCAGGGTGAAGTATTTTTTAAATGCTGCTATCAGCATGTCTTGCCAGTGTGGCTCAGTGGTTGAGCATCAACCCATGCACCAAGAGGTCACCAGTTCAATTCGGGTGAGGGCACATGCCCAGGTTGTAGGCCCGATCCCCAGTGGGGGGCATGCAGGAGGCGGCCAATCGATGTTCTCTCTCATCGATGTTTCTATCTCTCTCTCCCTCTCCCTTCCTCTCTCTCTAAAATCAATAAAGAAGGAATATTTATGCCCTGGCCAGTTTGGCTCAGCGATTAGAGCATTGGCCTGTGGTCCTGAGAGACCCGGGTTCGGTTCCCGCTAAGGGCGCGTACCTCGGTTGCGGTTTGTCCCCGGCCCTGGTCGGTCGTGCGGGTGGCAGCCACTGGATGTGTTCCTTTCACATCGATGTTTCTCTCTCTCTCTCTCTCTGTTCCTCTCTCTCCCTCCCACTCTACCTGAACAAAAAAATGGGAAAATGTCCTCGGGTGAGGATTAAAAAAAGAAAAGAAAGAAAGAATATTTATGAATAAATAAATGCTACTATCGGCAAAGAATTTTAATAGATCTATAGGCTCTTATAAAGCTTAAAAATTCACACAGAAGTGTGTTATAGTAATTCCCAAAGGATACTATCTTTCCTTTATCATACTATCTTTCCTTTATGAAGTTTTTTATCTTAGTTGCACAGAGGGAAAAAACAGGAAGTGAAGAGAGAAGGCACACTTTACCCTAAAAGGCAGTACCTAAAACACAGGCCATGGTTGGTTAGTAAGGGCTGGTATTTCATTATTTTTCTTCATTTTAAATCAGAAATCTTACAACAGAAACTCAACAGCAACTTACAAATACCCAAGATGATTTAATGACAATGGGTAAAAATGTTAAGGGGAGCAGTACAGAAAGACCTGTAACTATAATTTCAGGTTGCTCTATAGTTTTTATTCTTATTCCTGCCCAAGGGGATGAATATAATTGGATCATTATATAAACAGGGCCTAGAGAGATTAATAGAAAATAAGTACTGCCTTGTTCATATGATTTTTTTTCACTGAATTTAAAAGCTTTTATTTAAATAGTTTCACTATTCTGAGTGCTTTAGAAGGTTGATCATGGACTTTCTGCTAGATCAAATTCAACTGTCCATACTTCTGACATTGAATTGCAGGTACCTTTTCTGGTCTCCACACTGAACTATTCTCACCCAGACACAGCTATAACACAAGTCCAGAAAGGTACTATCTTTGCAGAAAAATGTGAGGTTTCATAGTATAGCTCACTGTAATTCCTGTACTGACTTTTCCTGAAAGATAAAGTCAAAGGTGATCAATAGTGAATTAAGATACAGAATAAAGAAAAATGTTATAGCACTTTGTATGTGTAAAAGAGGCTATGTATTTGGTGGTCCACACACTTGATCACAAATCAAAATATTTGAGTTCTAGTGTAAACTCTACTATTGACTATGTAATTTACTTTCCCCAGATCATGTTTTCATCTTGAAATTTGAAAGTAACTAAACCAGTCTTTTTACGTTAATGAAGAAATTTACTACTTCATGAGTAATAGTGACAATCCAAGGTATAGAATTCAGGTTTCTGAGTCCCCACATGTTCACTTTTGAGTTATATAAATATAAGGTTCATAAATACTGATTTTAGGTCATAGGTGCTTTATAATTATCAAAGTTATAAAAATTCAGTTGAAGAGTGATGGTTTATCATTGTCAATGTATTCATTACTATACAAGTGATCATATATGATTATATATATACATATATATACACACATATATACACGCACACATAGGTATTATGTGTGAATTAATTATATAAATAAGGAAAACTAAGATTCCTTTGTAAAATAAGTTGTTTAAGAAAAAGATGCTCCAGAAATCCTATGAGACATCTCTGATGTACACAGGGTTCCATGGCAGTTGGAGTTGACTGCTTTATTGCATTCTTTGCAGGGTTCTGCACACCAATAGCTCTGTACATGTGTTGGCACACTCATGTGCAAGGTGGAGAAGCAGAAAACTGGCTAATATGATTGACCAACACATAGGTGACTGAGCACCAAGCCCATCCTCACTCTCCTGGTTAGTTCTGTCCTTGTCCCTCCTTCACCACTGTAATTAAGGTATTGAACTATTTTTGTCCATTGTTTCTTCCTTGGAAATCTGATGTTGCTTCTCTTCCTGAGGAGCTATTCTCAGAGTCTGTCTCTTATGTGGGATTGTCATTCAATGTTTCGGTCCAAAACTTATCAACATTCATGCCTCTAAATTTCTCTCTTGTCTAATGTCCATTCTCATCGTGCAATCTCGAGCAAAGGAGGTTAGGAGAAAATTTAGAGTAACATTTTAATACTGGGAATTGAGAGTACCTGAAGAGCCTGGCTACCTATGATGGTATTTTCATATTGGGGATGGGGCAGGGGGGAAGGGGAGGAGGAGGTCAATAGGGGAAAAATGAGAAACATTTGTAACAAAAACAAATTAATAAATTTTAAAAAGTATAGTTGTGTCCAAACCAAAAAAAAAGTACCTTTCATAATATTTATTGCAAACATTACATTTTTAATATTATTGTAATAAAGTTTCTCATGCAGAAAATATAAATATTAAGAAGACTAAAAGTGACCTTTTACCTATCATCTGGAGATAAAAACCTTGATGTGTATAGTTCCAGGGGTTTTCTATACCTATATAACACTTTATATACACTAGAAATAATATAATAGAAACATTTAAAAACCTAATGTTTTCATTTAATATGACATTCATAACCTTCCTTGTAATATTTATCTATAATTTTATTATCAATAGATGACTGTAATTCCAGATAATAGGCATATAATAATTTATTAAGCTGACTACTATAGTACTATAGGGCATTTGAGTTGTTTCAAACTCTTCCGTATTACAATTTTCTAACACATTTGTTATTATTAATCCTCACCCAATAATATTTTTTCCACTGATTTTCAGAGAGAAGAGGGAGGAAGGGAGGGTGAGAGTAAGAGAGAGAGAGAGAAACATCAATCTGAGAGAGACACATCAATAGGTTGCCTCCTACGTGCACATTGACCTAGGCTGGGGATTGAACTTACAACCCAGGTACCTGTATTCGACTGGGAATCAAACCCTTGACCCTTCTGTGCTGGGGCCAACACTCTAACCACCGAGACACAACGGCCAGGGCTTAACACATTTTTTAAAAGTATATCTATATTATTTTTGGAGTAATGAATTTTTTTTTTTTACCAAACACATATATTTTGCTATCATTCACAAAATCAAGCAATACTTTAAAAAGCAATTAAACTAAAATGTCATCATCTATATATCTAGTGTTATTTTATGAGCATCTCCCTGTGCATATACATTGATACATAGAGAGATAAATAATAAATAGATGATAGATTAATTGATATACATACATAAATCATCAAAATTACTTTAATAGTGAATTCAAATATACATACATGTGTGTGTGTGTGTGTGTGTGTGTGTATACACGTTACTTTTTTTGGAAATACCAAATTTAATTCCACTAAAATATAAAAGAACAAAGGGGAAATTCTAGGAAACACTGAATATAACTGTTCCTTTGCTACAAAAAGTATATGTTTCTAAAAGACCCATCTAAGGTAGTGGTTCCCAAATAGGAGGAATTTTGTCTTCTAGGGAACATTTGGCAGTGTCTGAAGATATTTTTGGATTTCACAACTGGGTGCTACTGGCATCCAGTGGGTAGAGGCCAAGGATGTTGCTTAAACATCTTACAGTGCACCAGACAGCCCCACACCAAAATCCATACAGCCCAAAATGTCAACAGTACCAAAGTTCATATCATTAAGGGGAAAAATTAGAAAACACTTAAAGATTAAAGGCATTATTTTTTTTAATGTACTTGCTTTGATTTTAAATGTTAGCAGACACTAGGAAGATGAGGTGATTATCACACTTCAACTTCTCTGTGCACACTGCATTTGCAGTCATAACTCCTCAGGTGTTTAATCTAGTTCTCAGATATTGTTGTTGAGAGATTTTGTTTTGATTTTAAAGAACTTCCCAAGTTTTTTCCAGTCTGGGAGTGTCTGCTGTGGTTTCTTTATTTAAATAATTACCTGGCTGTGTGTAACATTGTTGAGTCACACTTTCTTCTTCACTGAAACGTGTAGAAATTTCACTATTGTATTATGGCATTAAATGTTACTATAGAGGATTCCGAGGCTGCCCAGATTTTTTTTTTTTCCTTGTGAATCAATTAATCACTCAAATTGTTTTCTGAACTTTGTACTGTTCCTTGTAAAATAAGATTTTTAGTCTTCTTGCCCCAGAATATAAGAGCATATAGTCATAAATATTTTTCTTGATTTTTTTTCCCTGACTTGCTTATTTATCCCCTTAACTATGATTCCCCCCCCAATTGAGTGGTATTAAGTAGAATTCTTGGGATTTTACTCAATCCTCCTTTGTTAAGTGTTATTTCATGCTGTACTAGGACACAGAATTTGGGGGTGAGGGGCGGGTTCTGCCATGTTTCAAGTTGATGGAATAAGCTTTTCTCATTTTCCTTGTCTGGTTTCTGCTTATTTATTTTTGACTCCTTTTTGGACAAATATAAACACATTTTCTGTTTGGTCAGTTAGGCTTCAGGAGAGGAATTATCTGTGACCGTGCCCCCTTTAGCCACTGTTTCACAGTCTTCTATGTATATCATTATTTTATTTAGCTTCTATGACTTTAAGCTTTCTTTTGTTTTGTATAGTATAACACTTAATTATTACAATCAAATCCACTGCCAAATTTATAATCTTTTTATACTACCTAAGGGCTGTCTATATAGAGGTAATTATATCTATTAAGGGGAATAACTACTGAGTGCTCTGTGAGGAGCAATTTAGAGGGCATGCACCATGAACCACCCAAGTGTAATAGTCAAAGTATAAATACATGGAAAGTTTCATATTTTATGTTAGAACTTTGGCTATGTCACCTGTAAAGTTTAATGTGTTCAAATGTGTCTTGTTACAATGCCAGATTTCACACACCCTGAGAAGGAAGAGAGTAATTTCAAAGACAGGAGGTGGGACTTCCAGTTTTCTGACCATCATTCTGAATGGACATATCACGGTCTCTCCCCACTTCTCAACTGCAGGATACCCCTTCATAACCTTCTATGTCCACTCTGAACCAACATCATTAAAATTAAAATGATTTAGCCCCAAATTCAAGTGAGCTTACTCACATATCAATCAAGTCATCTTGTTTACATCAGGCCCAATGCCTTCAAACTCAAAAGCAAAGTCACCCAACTCCCTATAAAAGTACTTTATTTTCTTTCTTTTTTAAAAACATGTTTGAGGAATGGGGTAGTCCCAGAGATGTGGAAGTGGGGTACAGACTGACAATCCCCAGAAGAGGGGGTAGTAGGGGAGAGATAAACCACAGAACTTATATGCATGTATGCATGCACAATGGACATGGACAACAAAGCTGGGGACGGGGGGGGGAGGGGAATCAGTGAGAGGAAAGGAGAAACATCTGTAACAAAAATAAATAAATTAATTAAATTAAAAAAAAACATGTTTTTATTGGTTTTTAGAGAAAGAGGAAGTGAGAGGGATAGAAACATCAATGAGAGAGAAACTTCGATCTGCTGCCCCCTGTGCACCCCCCTCTAGGGATTGAGCCTGCAACCTGGGCATGTGCCCTGACCAGGAATTGAACTGGCGACCTCTTGGTGCATCAGATGATGCTCAATCACTGAACCACACTGGCCGAGCTTTCTTTCCTTTCTTAGAGTGAGTATAAATTTGGCCACAGAAAACACCAACGAAGAGGCATTAGTTTTGGGGGTGGGGAGAATGCTAGGTCTGAGGCATAGGATAAGATGCAGAGGAGTTATCTTTCCAAAGTTACTCAAAACTAGTGAGTCCATTTAACCTTCATCAAGATTCCAGATTCTGGGTGTATTTGAACTTTGGGTTCAAATACAATGACAAAGTATGTCATTGTCCACTCTGAGTTTGCTACACTATATCTTTTCCTAATTTTCCATATAAGAGTGTAATTTTTACTGTGAAGGTTATGAGTAGATGGTAGTGGTGTACTGGGTAATATTTAACAATTGGCTCCCTGTGGATGGAGTGGGGGAAAGCCTTGATTTCACATTTATAAGTAGTGTGGACACTGCCACCACAGCTAATTTCAAGTTATCAACATGATGTCACTGGACACAACATGGAGAATAGATGGGCCATAAACAGCTTCTCTCAAGGTGGCGGGAACCAGTTCCAGCACACCACAGATAAAAAGCTTAAAATATGATATTGTGGCCCTGGCCGGTTTGGCTCAGTGGTTAGAGCGTTGGCCTGCAGTCCAGAGAGACCCAGGTTCAGTTCCTGCTAAGGGCACGTACCTTGGTTGCAGTTTGTCCCCGGGCCTGGTTGGGTCATGTGGGTGGCAGCCACTCGATGTGTCCCTTTCACGTCTATGTTTCTCTCTTTCTCTCTCCCTCCCACTGTATCTGAACAAAATATTGAAAAATGTCCTGGCGTGAGGATTAAAAAAAGAAAAAAACACAAAATATGAAATTGTGATAACTTCAACAATAGTTCAAACATATGCAAAATGACCCTTTCCCTGCCAACACTGCCATGCAGTTCTTTCCTGTTCTAAAGGACAATGTTGTTAGAAGGCAAAGTAAACAAAGAGAAGCCCTCTTCTATTCCCAAATGACTTTGGAAGAATTCCTTCTATCCAAATCCTACAAACATATAAAATCCAAATAATAGCAGTTTGCCCTTTAGAATTCCTTTTTTTTTTTTTTTTTTTTGTTCAAAGTCCTTCAGGTATTAGTATGAATAGTGATAACAAAATGTTATCTCTTATTGTAACTTTTAACTTCTGGAATTATAGTTATTAATGAGGATTAAACAAATGGCTTTTTTAAATTAGGGCAAAGCCCAAATGCAATTAAACTGAAACCACTGTAAGAATAAGTAACAGGCACTACTACAAGGTTATTTCATTCACTGTTCAATGACAACTGCAGCAGTGTCACTACTTAAGTGTAGTTTTGAGGATCCAAGATGGCACAGAGTAGGTGGAAGCTACACTTATCTCCTCCCAGGGCCAAACTGGAATTACAACTAAAATATAGAGCAATCAACCTGAATAACCAACTGAACACTAGCTGAAGAGAAGTCTTATAACCAAGGATTTATAGTAGAAGCCACAGCAAGACTGGTAGGAAGGGCAGAGATGCGAAAAGGGCTGGCCCCGCACCCATAGGTGCTGGCTAAGATTCTGGAGGGATACCTTAGCTGCAAAGTTTCTCCAAGAAGCTGGAGTCTCAGCCCCATGTAGAGCTCCCCATCCGGGAGCACCAGAGCCAGGAAGAGATGCCCACATAACATCTGGCTGTGAAAAGCATCAGGGTGTCTGTCTCTCAGGGAGAGACAGGAGTCTGCTAGTGACACAGGTGCCCTCTTAAAGGACCAAGGCACAAAATCTCATTCACAGCCACTCACCCTGGGTTCCAGAGGAGAAGGGGCAGAGTGGACTAGAGTCTTGTGAGAAAAGACTAGGGTTTATGGCTCTGGGAAGAGAGCTGAGCAGACAGCCACCAGAATCCCTGTGCCAAGGCCCTCTCCAGCACCACAGATACCATCTTTCTTGGGTGGAGCACTCCCTTCTTTATGGCGTCAACCTGGGGGAATACAATACCCTTACCCTCTGGACTCCCTGCTTCCCTGCCCTATAGAGCTCACACTCTGATGAGGAGTCAGTGTAGAGGTCCTGAGTTATCAGTGACTTAAGTGCGTGGCTTTGAAGTGGGGGCTATTACTCCCCACTTTTCCGTGAACCTCACTGGCACCTACCCTGCACCAGAGATCCACTAGCCCCAGCCTCCAGGCTCCTGGCAGCCCCACGTTTCCATCTCCCAGAGGCCTGCTCTGCTGAGCTAAGGCATCCCGCAGAATCTGGACTGACTGAGTTGTGTGGCTCTAGAATGGAGGTCATTTTTCCCTCACACTCCTGACCAGTGCAGAGCCCTCCCTTCGCATGACCATAGCTTGGTCTGTTTGAGCCCTAATGAACTCTGCTGGCCTCAACCAGAAGACTCCCTGAGGCCCCACCTCCCACAAAAGTCTGCAGGTAGCCAGAGGGGTACAGCTAGGCTTGGTAAACCCTGGGACTTTTGCCAAGTGGCCTCAGAACCAGCACTGGCACCTAGTTTGAACCTGTGTCAATCTTGGCAATGGACATTAATAGACACTTCTCTACAGAGGACTTACAGATGGCCAACAGACATGAAAAATGCTCAATGTCACTGATCATCAGCAAAATGCAAACCACAAAGAGATACCACCTCACACCTGTCAGAATGGTCATCATCAATAAATCAACAGAGGGAACCCTCATGCACTGTTAGTGGGAATGCAGACTGATGCAACCACTAAGGAAAACATTATTGTTTCCTCAAAAAATTAAAAATGGAAATGCCTTATGACCCAATGATTCTACTTCTGGGAATGTATCTGAAGCACAAATTTGAAATAATATATATGCCCCTATTTCATTGCAGTGTTATTTACAATAGCCATGATTTGGAAGCCCCCCAAGTGCCCATCAGCAGGTGAGTGGGTAAAAAAGCTGTGGTACATTTACACAATGGAATACTACTCAGCCTTAAAAAGGAAGAAAATGTTACCCTTTGCAACAGCATGGATGGACCTGAAGAATATTTTGCTCAGCCTTAAAAAGGAAGAAAATTTTACCCTTTGCAACAGCATGAATGGACCTGGAGAATATTTTGCTAAGTGAAATAAGCCAGTTAGAGAAAGACAAGTACCATATGATGTCACTTACATGTGGAATTTAACAAACTGAACTACCAAGCAAAATAGAGAAAAACTCATAGATACAGAGAACGGACTGACAGCCATCAGAGGGGAGGATGGTTGAGAGACAGGGTGAAAAAGGTAAAGGGATTAAGCAAAGAAAAAAGTTCACAGATACAGGCAACAGTATGATGATTACCAGAGGGAAATGGGGGTGGGGAGAAGTAGAAGAGGGTAAGGGGGAATAAATGGTAAAAGAAGGAGACTTGACCTTGGGTGGTGAATACACAATACAATATACAGATGATGTATTACATAATTGTACACCTGAAACCTAGATAATTTTATTAACTAATGCCACCCCAATAAATCCAATAAAAATTTTAAAAAATAATTCATTGACACCACAAGGTTAAAAAATAATACTAATGTGTAGTTTTGAGATGAATACAATTTATTATGAAAATATGCTATGTGCTACTCTTGGAGATGAAGACATTTAAGTGGGTGATGGAGAAAAAGATAAAGCAACAGCAGAGCACAGTCTGAAAGAGAACTTCAGCGATTGTGATTTATTTGGAAAGAATCTGTAAAGTCCCTTTAACTTGACACTTCTCCAAGTTCAATATATTCCCCCATCTTCTCTTATTCAAAGAAAACTTAACTATCATATGCCTCAGTCCTTCAGATTTCTAGACTCTTCCTTTCAGTTTCCAGATGTTTAACTCATAAGAATGTCAACCTTGATGCAATAATGTCTAATAGCAAAAACTAAGTATACCTCCTAGGCATAAAAGATATCTTTGGAGAATTCCTGAATACAAAGTCCTTTTTACCTAACCTTTATTATTATTTTTTTTGAAATTTTAAAATTTTTATTTGGAAACAATCAGATATACAAAGTATATTGCAAAGAAATGTACAGGAAGTCCTACCCTTACATTTTTTTCAGTTTTTTTTTTAAATTAAGTTTTTTGGAGTGACACTGGTTAATAATATTATATAGGTTTCAAGTGCACAATTCTATGATACATCGTCTGTATATTGCATGGTGTGCTCACCACCCTAAGTCAAATTTTCCATCACCATATATTTGACCTTCTTTACCCTTTACTGCCCTCCATCTCCCTTCCCTGCGGTAACCACCATGCTGTTGTCTGTGTCTACGAGTTTTTGTTCAACCAATCTCTAAATAGCATGGCTCACATAGAAAATGAAACTGGCCCTGGCCAGTTTGGCTCAGCGGTTAGAGCGTCGGCCTGCGGTCCCGAGAGACCCGGGTTCGGTTCCCGCTAAGGGCACGTACTTCGGTTGCAGTTTGTCCCTGGCCCTGGTTGGTCGTGCGGGTGGCAGCCACTCGATGTGTCCCTTCACGTCGATGTTTCTCACTCTCTCTCTCTTCCTCTCTCTCCCTCCCATTCTGTCTGTACAAAAAAATGGAAAAATATCCTCGGGTGAGGATAAAAAAAAAAAAAAAAAAAAATGAAACTGTTTGCAAGGCACCTAGCAACTCTGGATGACCAGCTGGGCTTCCATTTTCCCTAGACTAGGCTCAGTCATGCTGAATGGTGAGAGAATTAATATATCCATGCAACTTAATCTCATTTATTACATACCAGTGTCCCATGTTACAGTGGTTGAGAAACCAACTTAACCTAAAGTAAAAAATCTTATTGCAAGTTGGGTTCCCTAGTAATCACTCTCTGAGGTGAAATTTAGAGTGCAGGGCATTTATTAAAGAGTGCCTTTGGTACCAACACCTGTGGGAAGGAGGGAAGGAAGCAAAAGTGGCCAAAGAGAGAGTCAAGCTATAGTCCAGGTCAATGAAAGCCTCAGCCAAACCCACATTGAGCTCTGAAGCTAGAATGGCCCCACAAAGTGGTTCTGACGTAGGCTGAGATGGCCATGACTTTGTATTCCCATATCAATCAGTCAATGAACATAAGCTACCTCAAGAAGGGGTGTGACTTAGACAAGACTGTCCTCCACAACTGTGGCAATTCCTGAAGGGGCTGAAAATGAAAGGTTATTTGCTGGCAGCCCTCCTAGCATCTGAGAGAACAAGTATTTCAGTGAAGAGGTATCTGGGAAGTACATCACAATCCCTATTGCAGATCTCCAAACTAGAATTCTTCAACATTGCTCAGCCTCAGCACCATTTACTCATAACTCACTCCTGTTCAGAGCATCTTGCAGTAGATACAATGGGGAGAGGGACAGGGAAAAAGACACTTTCATGACTCTGCAGGCATAACTGCTTCTCTCACCAACATGAAATCCTCAAAGGTCTGTCCCCAAGAGAAGAGTCCTTCACCTGTGCTCTCATCTCTTTAAAAACATCCTGCATTAGATACCTATTCTTTTTTTGGTCTAACCACTGTCCCAACTTTAAGTATAGATGTCTAGTTCACTCACCTTATTCAGACCTAGGTTTGATTCTCACCAATGCACTATACTTTAGAAGTACTGAGTTATCACCTAAAATAGGGTTTGCTTTTTCTTTCTGTCTTCACTCTGAAATGTCAGTACTCCCTGAGTGGCACTACATTTATGGCCAGTTGTCATTTAGGCTCAGTGATATTCATTTATCAAATTGCTTTATCAGGATTGTAGAGCACACCCAAGGCACCATATGAAGCTATTGCGTAAAAGTAATAACCATGCCCAGCCAGTGTGGCTCAGTGGTTGAGTGTTGACACATGCATCAAGAGGTCACCAGTTCAATTCCCAGTCAGGGCACATGCCCAGGTTGTGGGCCCGATCCCCAGTGGGGGGCATGCAGGAGGTGGCAAATCGATGTTCTCTCTTATTGATGTTTCTATCTCTCTCCCTCTCCCTTCCTCTCCCTCTAAAATCAATAAAGAAAAAAAATTTTTTTAAGTAATAACCATACGAGTGGGGAAAGGGAGAACATAGGAGCAGAGTGGGCTAATAATAATAATAATAATAATAATAATAATAATAATAATTGTTGTAGAAGAGTTACATTTTCCAAATTTTGCTTATATTTGTCCCTTTGTATAATGCCATAGGATATTTTCACCCAATACTATGTGGGAAATAGAGAATGTGTTCAATAATTTTTCAAATAACAAGAAAACAACATAACAAAATATTTTTTAAGACTTGTTTGAGAGAGAGGGAGAGACAGAATCATTGATAAGAGAGAACATCGATTGGCTGACTCCTGCATGCCCCCTACTGGGGATTGGGTCCACAACCTGGGCATGTGCCCTGACTGGAAATCAAACCAGCGACCTCTTGGTACATGGGTTGACGTTCAACCACTGAGCCACACTGGTTGGGCATATAACAAAATCTTTTTTTTTTCTAATTAATTCATTTATTTTTGTTACAGATGTTTCTCCTTTTTCCCCCACTGATTTCCCCCTCCCCCTCCCTCCCTGCCCTGTCCCCAGCTTTGTTGTCCATGTCCATTGTTCATGCATCCATGCATACAAGTTCTGTGGTTTATCTCTTCTCCACCACCCCCTCTTCTGGTGTTACCGCAAAAAAATTAAAAATTGAACTTTCATTTGACCTAGTGATCCCACTTCTAGGAATATACCCTAAGAAGCCTGAAACACCAATGAGAAAGAATATATGTACCCCCATGTTTGTAGCAGCACTATTTACAATAGCTAAGATCTGGGTACATAACAAAATCTTAATATGACCTTGTGGAAATGCAAACACAAGCATAGTTTTTTAAAAAAATTTTAACTGTTCAATGATAACAAAACTGACTTTTAAAGGTCAAATTGATAGAAAAAAAAATCAATTGTGAAGATATCCACATAGTTGCAGCTGTTATTCCCTTCACCTAAACACTCCCCGTGCTTCCACACCTTCAAAGCTTGCCTACTCCAATATTCATGCAGTCTTTTCCAATCACTCCAATCCCTTTTCCTACCCAACTGCATAATGCTCAGTATCTCTGCAAAATATCTGATCTTCATCATTATTTTGGTCGTCTTTGTATTAATGTCCTCCGTGTGCCAAGTACATGAATCCTTGCATGTACCGTCTTAGCTCTGAGGATCCCCATTTGATATAGAAGAGAGCAGAGGTCCAGGGGGTCAATTAGCACTGCAGGTAAAATGGGAGTAGACATTAAATCCAGTTTAGATATATTACAATGCCTGTGTTCTTACTACTGTGCTGCTATAATGTGTGTGATTCTCATTTCCCTCGGGTAGACCATACACTTCTGGAGAGAAGGAGCTGTGAATAATACCCCTTCCTTGTACTTCTCTGTATCCACCTCGTGTCATCTTGAACAACAAAGAGCATATAACATCATGCACATGTTAGAGAAAAACAAGGAGAAAAATATGAGATAGGGAAGTCAATGAGTAGATTTCGACAAGTATTCCAGATTATTCCTGATGAATTAAAAATGTTACGAACGAATACATAGTTCGTAAAATGATTAAAAACAATTTTACATCAGTCTTTCTCTGTTTTCATGTGCTGGTGCCAATTTGTGACTTAGTTAAGACTTTGGCCTTCTCACACAGTAATACAGAAAGCAAGTGACTGGGAAAGTCAATTAAGAGTAGGGTTATCAATGGCATGAGGAAACTTAACAGATACATGTCTGCTTGCCTTTTATTAAAATAAATTGAAATGATTTATCTTCAAATGATAACAATTCAAATGGAAACACTTGGCAGTTCCCTGGAATATATAATGAAGGATTACTCTCACACCCACATTTATATCCTGTAGTGTGCATAACACTGAAAGAAGGCCAGGAAAGTGACAATTCCTTAATTAGTTAGCGCTTGGTGACAAATTGGGGAAACTTGCTCTGAAATATGTAGGGAGGGAGGCAATGGTAGAGTGGTTTAAAAGTCTCTCTCCTCTATTATATGTTTCACAAAGCATGCATATTTATTTCATCGTTAAAGGTGTACAAACCCAAAGAAATACCATTCACTAAATACCATGCTGGAAACCATACAAAGGGTTTTGCTTCATTTAGCACCTGAATCAACACTACTTTACCTACCAATTTTCCTTGTGATAAGAGAAAAGCAATTAGAACCAACTACCAAATTTCATTCATCAGTGCCCCTGATAGGCAAGCTATATGGGAAAAAAAAAAAAAAACTATTTTATGTAATATTCCTTAAAATGTTACCCTGTCAGTAGTTGTGCCCTCCTTCTAAAATTATGACTCAAATTATTTATTGAATTACATCAAAATGCCATAAAGAATTTAGTAATGATAGCTGCATGCAATAATTACATGCTACATTGCCTCCATTGGAAACCATGGTAACCAATCAGTTACTGTTTTAGTTGGCTGCCAGAACCGAGTGGCACAGAGGAGAAATAGGGTACTCTAGCCATCATCACATACATTCAATCTTGTGATAACTGCAGAAGGGCTATTTATTTGTAATTAAGCTAATGCAGTGTTTTAATAATAGCCACAATTTCCCTTGGGATTGATTTATGCATGCAATCATGAAAGGGGGTAATGAGAGAGGGGAAAGAAAGAAGGGGGTGAGGAAGAAACAATATAGACATTTTTAAATAGCGATTTGTTTTCCTTTCTAGGAAGAGCTATAATGATAAGAAACGAAGATATTTTCTTAGAAACCTATAAAATGATAGCCAGCCATAGCCTTGAGTTTTAGGATGGACAGGACTTGGAGACTATCTCCTCTTACTTTTGAATTCTTCTCTGAATCTTCCCTAATGAGTTCTAGTTTCTTTCTTTTTTTTTTTTTTTTTTTTTTAGTGAAAGTAGCATTGCTTTTGTTTGTTTGTTTGTTTTCTGTTTTTTTCCCTCCAATTTTTATTGATTTATTTTTGTGACAGATGTTTCTCCTTTTTGTCCCCTACACCCCCTCCTCCCCAACCCCTAGCATTGTTGTCTATGTCCCTTGGTTATGTATGCATGCATATAAGTTCTTTGGTTCATCTCATCCATCCCCCCTGCTCCCCTCCTCTGAGGTTTGTCCTCCACTGGAACATAACATGTGACAGAGGGATTACTATCCATTTCATTGTTGGATGTTGTCATTGGTTTTAAGGTCCTCCAAACCCCATGAATCAAAATCTACCTCTGGTCATCTGGCCCTTTTAACATCCTCATGTTACCCCATTTGGAACTTCCCTGGACCATGCCAGGTTCACTCCTTTCTCAGAGCCTTTGCATTTACTCTTGTTCATATCTGGAATCATCTTCTACTAGCTCATCTTATGGAGGCTCCATCCTGTCACTCAGGATTTAGCTCAAATGTCATCTCCTCAGAGAGGCCTTCCCTAACCAACTGATCCTGCAAACTAAACTAGCTTTCTCCAAGTCTATTGCCTGGAGAGCATTTACCATTTTCTGAAATAATAATGGCATGTGTTTATTTATGTGTATATTACCTATACACATAATGAACTGTGGGGCATGTAACCACTGGGTTATTGCTTCGTATAGAACAGCCAGCTTGTCTTTCTTGTTCACAACAGTAATCTGAATGCCTGGTTCCTTACCCAATGCCACACATAGTCTTTCCTCTCAAAAGCAAATAAAGGGTAGAAAAGATCTGCCCTTGGTCTTATCCTACCTAATATTTTAATTATATGTATATTTCAATGACATGTACGCAGTAGGTGCTCAATAAATATTTGATGAGAAAAAATTGGAAAGGTGAATTAATGAAATGTTAGTCCTTTTTCCTAGTGACATCCCCCTAAAACTACATGAAGAAAAGTATACGTTATTTGGGACTCCTCTCAAACCTATACATTCATGATTTCTTCAATTCTTCTTCTTAAGACCCGTTTTCAATTTCTCTCATCACTTAATTACATCTCTTGGACCTAGTTTATGAGTATCCTATCTTGAAATCTGGCATACAGAAATGAGTAAGAGTTTTCAGGTGTTATCTAACCACCACAAACATGGTTACTGATAGACATGGTAAAAAATAGTGTCATCTCATGAGTCCTGCTCAAGTCACAGGTCAACCTTCCAGCTTCGCAAAATGATGTTATTATTTTGTCTCTGTAATGGTAACCTGTTCAAGGTGTGATAGAATGCAGTGCTCCTCAAAATTCCGTGCCCACACGTCCCCTGAGAACCTAGTTAAAATGTAAATTCGGATTCAGTAGATCTGAGACGAAGCCTGAGATTCTGCATGTCTTCTGATCTATGGGCCACACATTGAGTAGCAAAGTATATTGGAGTATTGACCCTAAAAATAAAAGTGCTAAATTTTAATTGCAGTTCTAAAATGGAATAGCGGTGTATAGTGAACAAATTCATTAGTTTTCTTATCTGTAAAGTAGGGATAAATATAATTGTCTTAGAGAGACTCTCTAAGAGTTAAATAAGTTACAGAATATAGTTGGCACATAGTGAGGATGTAACACATATATTTTCAATGAATGGGCTTCTACCAGTGAATATTGGAGGCTCATACTGGTTTATAGGCAGAAAAAAACTTTTTTAAATTAAAAAAAAAAAAAGCCAAATTTCCTCTCATCCAGCATTTGTACAGTTGATTTTTTTGAACTCAAATATAGGACATAACATTTGTACTATTAAATTTCATCTTGTTAGCTTTGGCCAGAGTTCCAGCCTGTCAAGAATGTTTTGAATTAAGATTCAGTTACTCAGTGTATTAGCTATTGCTCCAAGCTTTATGTCATCTGCAAATTTGATAAGTATGCCTTCTATGTCATTATACATATCATTAAAATGTTGAGTGGGACAAGACCAAGGGCAGAAATATTATACATTTTATTTGTTTTGAAAGAAGGACTATCCATGGGGTGGGGGAAGGAGTTGAATTGTTCGACAAACCAGAAATCTGTTTAACTGAATATTATCCAGCCTACATTTCTATATTTTTTCTCTATGTAAATTCCATAAAATGTTCTTGTGAAATATTAATTAAATCAAAATACATTTCTCTTACTTTCCATCTATAACTCAAACTAAACAGTGAAACAAGGTTAGTTTGGCATGACTTATTCTTAGTGAACCTATGCTATCTCCTAGTAATCACTGTTTTCTTTACCAAGCCCTCAACTGCAATCTATTAATCTAGTTTGTAATTTCAAGAAGTAAGAATTCGTGTTATACTCATTGGTAGCATATGTATTTTGTGACTGGAGAGTATTAGACTTATTTTTTCCAAAATTCTAATAACTCTTTTATATTTGTTATCATATGCAAACATTTTCCTGTATCCTTGTAAGTAATTCATCTGGTTCTGAAGATAGATTAATTTAAAGAAGCTAGGCATGCCTTCTTTCTTACCTATCTTTTTGTTTATTTCCCTCTTAATCAGTTTCATTCTATTTGCTATACTTTTAGTACCATTCTCCTCAAAGAAAAAAAAACTAAAATAGGAATTGAATAATGCTAGTTATTGTTTCCTTTGTAATCTCTCTTTCTTTTGGAAATGTTTTTTAAAAATCTAGACTGATGAGTGATTTCCCTTTGTCTTCACAACAGTGTCTATAGATGGCTCCCTCTCCAGCAGTACATTGTTGATCCTGGTCCCTTCTCAGTTATATTTCAACTCTGGTTTAAAATCAGTGGCAATGAGATCAAACCTTTTCCTTTTTTGAATAAATAATGATCTTTTTAACTAAAAAATGTTTCTTCTCCTATTTTGACATTGTAAATCACCACACCTTTCTCATTCTTATTCATATATAATGAATCATTTAAAACAAAAGGTGGTCTTACATTGCTTGTGTTGCCCTGATATGCCATCAGACTCAACCATTTCTCTCTCTCTCTCTCTCTCTCTCTCTCTCTCTCTCACACACACACACACACACACACACACACACACACATCCTGGCTCTATCACATTCCTTGTTTCTCCACTGACATTTTCACTGTTCCTCCATAGGGCCCAATTTTGTAATACACTATGTGGTAAAAAAAAATGCTCTAGATAACTCTGGCCTCTTCTGAAACCAGTGATGGAGATCATAAAGCGGCTGTGGTAAGCCCTACTTGCAAGTACTTGTGAGGTGCAGGTTCCAAACACAATTTTTGCCAGTCTCAAAGAGAACGAAGGAACCTGACACAGTCAGGCACACCGGTGTGTATATGTGCATGCACGTATATGAAATGGTTGAGTTAGCTTTGTTTAAAAAAATTTTTTTTCTTTATTGATTTTATAGAGAGAGGAAGGGAGAGGGAGAGAGAAATAGAAACATCAATATGAGAGAAAAACATCAATATGAGAGAAAAACATCAATTGGTCACCTCCTGCATTCCCCCCACTGGGAATCAGGCCCAAACCTGGGCATGTGCCCTGACCGGAAATCGAACTGGTGACCTCTTGGTGCATGGGTCGATGCTCAACCACTGAGCCACACCAGCTGGGTGAGTTAGCTTTGTTTTAATGCAAAGTAGAGAAACTCAAATAAATCAACATTCCTAGCTATTTTAACTGATTCATTTAATATAAACAACACGATGGTACATAGATATGAATAGAAGGTGTAGTTTTACAATGTGGGCTCAGAGAGGAACAGGTGACATAGCCAGTAAGAGGTGGAGTCTGGATGCTACGTCAGCTTCTGGAACTCCAAATATCATGTGAACACAAGACACAAGCACTGGCGAAATATATGTAGTGAGCTGCAGAAGATCAAGGTGCATGGGAATTTAGGGTGGTGTAGAAAAGCATATGGAAAATGCATTTTATTCTCTTAAATATTTATGTTCACAGTCAAACTATCCCTTCCTTTCTTAGAATTTCAAAGTCGTCCTGGCCCTAAATTTTCCTGTTAACCTGTGGAAGCAGAGGTTTTAAGTAGTTTGGGAAAGGTTCAAGCACATAAGTTTGGATGATACATAGCTAGCAGCCAGCAGCCAGCAGCCATGCAGCCAAGAGAAATTCCAATGACATCACAGGAGTGTCCCAGGAAAAACCTCAGACGTTTTTGCCACTGCCCTCTACTTCACACCAATGCAGCTAAGACTGGACACTACAACCATACCTTACATGCCTCAGAAGAAAATGATTTTACCACCATGACTCTCAAAAGAACTGCTGGGTCATGCCACATGGTGCTTGCTTCTGCCTTTCTGTTCTCCAGTATACATATTATCCCTTTGGCAGAAGCTAGATCACATGAGAAACACTAGCTTCAAGGGAATCTGGGTAATGTAGTCTTTAACATCCCCACCTTTGGGCCACTGTAAGGCAAGTGAATGGAGATTGGGGTGGCATCGAGCAAGCAAGTCTGTTGTGTGATACATAGCAGAGGACTACTTTCTAGATCCCCATTAACCTTTTTAAGAAATTCAATTCACATCTCATGCAAACTCACAGGATTTCTCACGCACGCAGTCCCAAGGAAAGGCTTGATCAAAATTGGTGCCATCTCAAGGTGTTTGTTCTCTTCTAATAATGTTACAGAGCAACGAATGTTCAGTGTATACATCGTCAGTCTTGTATTTTTGCTACAGCTTTTTCAAAAGCAATTAGGGCTTAGAGGGTGGGTTTTTCTGTTTGTTTTTTGTACTTTTCGTGTTTATAAAAACGCTGGTGGTATTGAAAGGGCAGCTGAATAGGCTCTCTAAGTGTGCACGGAAAGCAAAGACAAAACTGTCAATTCCATAAAGCATCGCGCAGATTCCCCTTTATTGCCAGCACAATCTGCTGCTGGCTTTGAAAACAATAATGGCATCTTTTCATTTCTCTCTCTTAACAAATTATTTGCTCCAATTCTCGAGGAGAAAACTTTTCATTTTTTCTATGCTTTCAAGAAGTTATTAATCTCAGAAGTCAATTATTAGAAGAAAAAGGATACCACTGAACGAAACATGAAGTACAGATCTGGGAGATGAATGAGCAGAGGGAAACTCAAGGGTATTTTAAAGTTATTACTGATTCCTTCCCCAGCGTGAAAACCAAAGGTTGACGATTCTTAAATTAAGGCCTTGAGGTAACATTTTTGTCTGTAACAAATGAGGAAGCCATGTGTGGCTAAACCCTAATTTTTACCATCAAAAAGGAGGTTTGGCCCTGGCCGGTTGCTCAGCAGTTAGAGCATCGGCCTGTGGTCCAGAGAGACCCGGGTTCGGTTACGGCTAAGGGCGCGTACCTCGGTTGCAGTTTGTCCCCGGCCCTGGTTGGGTTGTGAGGAGGCAGCCACTCGATGTGTCCCTTTCACGTCGATGTTTCTCTCTCTCTCTTCCTCTCTCTCCCTCCCACTCGATCTGAACAAAAAATGAAAAAGTGTCCTCGGGTGAGGATAAAAAAAAAATTTTAAAAGAAGGTTTGTGCTTTAGTGGTCTCACTTACCTCTACTTGTACCTTAAGACACCTTGGTGAATGGCACCATCCTAAAATGTATTTATTTATTTATTTTTTTTGTTCCGATAGAGTAGGAAGGAGAGAGAGGGAGAGAAAGAGAGAGACATTGATACGAAGGAGACACATCGACTGGTTGGTTGCCTCCCACACAACCCCTACCAGGGCTAGGGACAAACCACAACCGAGGTACATGCCCTTGACCAGAATCAAACCCGTGACTCATTGTTCCACGGGCCGATGCTCTAACCACTGAGCAACCGGCCAGGGCCTAAAATGTATTTTTAGAAATGAAAGATATGGAATTTTAGGGCCAAAATACCTGCATTGTAGATGATCTACTTATATGGACTCAGAGTTAGTGGGCACCTCTGGGTACAGAGCACTTGCGTGTCCTTTAAAGATGCACAGAGGTGGTCTCCCTTATAAAAGAATGATTTGGCTAACCTACTACCCATTGCTTAATAGACATACAGTTAACGTTCTATAGGAGTAAAAACACTATATAAGAGGTTATTGTTTATATGCTTGCATAGCAGACGAATCATTTTCCCCAAATTACTTCTCCCTGATATTAGATAGCTTTTAAATTTAATATATTGTTCTATCAATTAATTTAATTTGAACAACAAATTACTATTTGAGAAAGATAGAGCTTAAATCAGTGGGTTTCCAAATTCAGTGTGCATGAGAATCACCTGGGAGGCTTGTTAAAGCCCAGATTGCTGCACACCACACCTAGCGTTTCTGATTTCCTAGATCTAAGGTAGAGGCTAAGAATTTGCACTTCTAAGAAATGCCCAGGCAATGCTGTTGCTGCTGCTCTTAGAACCTCCTTTTGAGAACCACTACTCTACCGATGCTAGGTTTGGATCACTGGTTCTCAACTATGGTTGCACATTAGAATCACTGGGGTACATTTCAAAAACTAAAATTTAGGGCTCCATCTCAGATAAATTAAATTATAACATTGCGGGGAAGGGGCCCACCAAGGTGTCCAACTTGCAGTTTTAAATGCTTTTCCAGTGATTCTAGAACGAGGCCAGGGTTGAACAGAATTGTTTTTGGATAAATGCCAATCAATTTTAGCTAAAATAATTAGTTTTTTTAAAGTAGCAAATACATTTGACCTAGATTTAGTCATTATTCCTAGGGCATGTGACCTCACATCTGCAAAGGATGATATGTGGTTAATTTGTGGAAATCACTAATACACACCTAAAGAAAAGAATGTAAGTAAAGAAAGAAAATGCTGCTCTAATCACACAGGAATGGATTTTTGCACTTTAAAGTTTCTAGTAGCAGCCTCACAGGAAGTGGGATATATTGAATGTCATAGGTGGGAAAGAAGATGGCATTTTCTAGAAAATTATGTTAGAGGACCAAAAAGAGTGACTCTCATGATCATGAATTCAAAGATACTGTGCACTAACTGATTTAGACATACTCTCATATTCAGGCATAAAGAGAATTTTTGGCTGAATCAGTGATATCATTCTTGGGGAAGTGGCATTTGAGGTGGGTTTCACATAATAACTAGGTATTCATCAAGTAATTCAAGAGTGGAGAAGCCCCCTTTTTTTTAAATTTTGTTGATTTTATTTTCACATGTGTCACAAAACCCTATTTTTAAATTTATCTTTATTGTTGAAAGTATTACTAATGTCCCTATTTTCCCCATTGACCCTCTCCTGCCCGCCCCCACCACCACCCAACCTTCACTGCACGGTTGTCTGTGTCCATTGGTTATGCATATATGCATATACGTTATTTGGTTTATATTTCCCACCCTCAACCCCCTTCCCTGTAAGGTTTGTCAGTCTGTTCCAACACTGCAGGAGACATCATTTAGGAAAGAGGTTGAATAAACATAAAATGTATTTATCCTGATGTTAAAGGCTCCATAATTTAGCAGTGTATTACTTTTTTGGTTTGGTATCCTCTCTAATAGAGAAGTCTTTTAAAAGCAGAGGAATCCACATGAGTAAAGTAATGGCAGCAACAAAGCAAAAGGTGAGTTGTGAAGATACCAAACCAAAAAATAGTACTGTACACTGCTAAATTATGGAGCCCTTAACATCAGGATAAATAAATGTTACTTTTATTCAGACTCTTTCCTAAATGCTGTCTCCTCCAGTGTTGGAAACTGCTTATTGCTTTTCACCCTCTTCATCCTTAAAAGACATCTTGAACTTTGAAACTCTCTTTTTGTTTTCATCAATTTTTATTTTTTTATTCCTTATTTTTTAATTAATTTATTTTTGATATAGATGTTTCTCCTTTTTCCCCCACTGATTCCCCCTTCCCTCACCCTCCCCACCCTGTCCCCAGCTTTGTTGTCCACGTCCATTGTTCATGCATACATGCATATAACTTCTGTGGTTTATCTCTCCCCCACCCTCCCTCTTCTGGGGATTGTTAGTCTGTACCCCACTTCCACATCTCTGGGACTACCCCATTCCTCAGACTGTTATGTTCATTATATTCCACAAATAAGTGAGATCATATGATGCTTGTCTTTCTCTGTTTGGCTTGTTTCGCTTAAGATAATACTTTCCAGGTCCCTCCATGTCGTCTCAAAGGATAAGAAACCTTTCTTTCTTACAGTTGCATAGTGCTCCATTGTGTATATGTACCACTGCTTCCATTCGTCTACTGATGGGCACTTGGGCTATTTCCAGATCTTAGCTATTGTAAATAGTGCTGCTATGAACATGGGGGTATATATATTCTTTCTGATTGGTGTTTCAGGCTTCTTAGGGCATATTCCTAGAAGTGGGATCACTGGGTCAAATGGCAGTTTAATTTTTAATTTTTCGAGGTAACACCATAGTGTTTTCCATAGTGGCTGCATAGTTTTCCACCAGCAGTGTACTAGAGTCCCCAGATTTCAGGCTATACTACAAAGCCACGGTAATCAAAACAGCTTGGTACTGGCACAAGAACAGGCATATAGACCAGTGGAACAGAACAGAGAATCCAGAAATGGACCCAAGGCAATATGCTCAATTAATATTTGACAAAGGTGGCAAGAACATACAGTGGAGTAAAGACAGCCTCTTTATTAAATGGTATTGGAAAAATTGAACAGCTACATACAAAAAGATGAAACTAGACTATCAACTGACACCATACACAAGAATACACTCAAAATGGATAAAAGACTTAAATGTGATTCATGAATCCATAAAAATCCTAGAAGAAACTATAGGCAACAAAATTTCAGACATCATACGCAGCAGAATTTTCACTGATACATCACCTAAGGCAACAGAAACAAAGGAGAAAATGAACACATGGGACTACATCAAACTCAAAAGCTTCTTCACAGCAAAAGAAACAATCATCAAAATGGAAAGGCAACCCACTGTGTGGGAGAACATCATTGCTAATGATACATCAGATAAGGGGTTAATTTCCAAAATATATAGAGAACTCATACAACTCAACAAAAGGAAGACAAAGAACCCAATTAAAAAATGAGCAGAGGAGCTGAATAGACACCTCTCCAAACAGGACATACAAATGGCCAAGAGACATATGAAGAAGTGCTCAACATCACTAATCATCAGAGAGATGCAAATTAAAACAACAATGAGGTATCACCTCACACCTGTCGGAATGGCTGCCATCAACAAATCATCAAACAACAGATGTTGGCAAGGGTGTGGAGAAAAAGGAACTTTGAAACTTTCAAAGATAATTCTAAATGGTGGGTTAATACTTGTATTGCTAGTCCTCAACTGAAACTACAAAACTCTATAGTCATATGGGCAGTTAGAGATTCTGAAGAAGAAAATTATTTATTACATGAACTTAGTATTTCAGTTATCTCTTAATGTGTAATAAGCACCCCAACATTTAGTGAATTACATAAACAATTTTTTTCCATGATTCTGTGAATTTAACAGGCATTTGTTCTGCTCCAGATGATGTTGGCTGAGACACAGGATACCTGAAAAATTCAAAATGGCTACACCCATATGGCTGGCTGCTAGGTGGATGTTGAACCAGGAATTTCAGGAGGAGGATTTAGTCCTCCTCCAGATAGGATTCTCCACATAGCTACTTGGGCTTCTAGATAGCATAGCATATGGGTTCTAAGGAGGACCATTCCAAAAGATGAATGAGGAAACTACAGATCTCTTAAGGTTCATCCTTGGGTGTTATACACTATCTCCTGAGCTGTATTCCATTCTAAACATGTTACCAGGACAGGTCAGACTCAAGGGGAGGGAAAATATTCTCTACCTGTTGATGGAAGAGTGGAAAAATCACATTGCAAAGAGTATATGAGATGGGAGATAGAGTTGAGGCTATCTTTGAAAACACAATCTACCATGCTTACACACACAAGTCTAGACACCAATCCACACACAGAGACTTCAAGACTCAACAATAAATGCGATGAAAAACTAGTGCAAAATGATATAACTACATTTATAAATTGTTTTAAAGACTAACAAGAAATTAAAAATTAGCTTAGGCTGAGAAAACAAAGATCTATCCTGCTGTTCCTCAGGATGGTATAACAGACACAGGTAAAACCAGCTACAAAGTTATCAACTAAATGGTAGCTATTTGGACCAGCTAAATGGACTATAATAATTCAAAGTAGCAAAATAGATCTGAGTTTTCATTAATAACTATGATATATGTATTTTTCTAGAACATCTTTCTTCTTCAACTTGATTAGGTAGTGATGGTGATAGCACCAGCAGGAGCAGTAGTAGAATCAATAAAAAATATCATAACAACCACTATTTATTGAATTATTACTCTATGCTGAACACTGAAAGCCCTCATTTAATTCTCATTCAACATTAAATTGTTAAGACCAGCCTATGACAAAAGTACCACCAACTCAATGTTACAGAAGAGAAAAGAAGAAGATTAAAGAAGTTCTTTGACCAAAGAACACAGCAAGTTGGAAAGACAGGGTTCTAACTCAAGGGTTGAGATTTTTCTTTTCTATGAAAGACCAGATAGTAAACCTTTTGGGCTTTGTGGGTCATGTGATCGGTTGCAACTACTCAACTCTGTAGTTGTTGTACAAAAAGCAGCCATAGACAACATGTGAATTAATGAGTATGATTGTGTTCTAATTAAACTTTATTTACAAAAATAGTCTGTGGGCCTGATTTGGCCTTTAGGCTATAGTTTTCTGGCCCCTGTTATTACCTGAGACTGATTCAAACTTCTTGACTCAGATTATATGAAAAAAAAAATGTCTTCTCCATCTTTACATCTCAATACAACATCTAACACAGAGCCATGTATTCATAGGCACTCAATAAATATTTGTTGATGGAGTGACCAATAAATAAATTCAACTAATGCTTTTTGAGTGCCTAATATTTCCCAGGTACTGTTATAAGCACTAGACATATATCAGTGAACAAAACAGATAAAAATCCTGGCCTATAACGAAATTAAAATCTATAAATCCACAAATCACACAGCAAGACTGTATTAGTTTTCTATTGCTGCTATAACAAAGTACCACAAACACAGTGGCTTAAAACAAATCACTTATTATCTTACTCTTCTGTAGGTTACAAGTTCAACCCAAGTCTCATCACACTAAAATGAAGGCATTGGCAGGGCTGTCTTCCTTTCTGGAGGGTCTGTTTCCTCAAGAAAGCTAATATGGTTCTTGGCAGAATTCAGTTCCTTATACCTCAAACCAGCAATGTATCACTGAGTCATTCTCTTGCTACCATCTTTCTCTCTTACTATAGCCAGGGAAGGTTCTTTGATTTTAAGGACTCATGTGATTATATAAGACCCACTTCGATAATCCACAATAATCTCCTTATCCCAACATCTTTAACCTTAATCATATTTTCAAAGTCTCTTTTGCCATGTAAGGTAACATATTTACAGGTTCTGGAGATTAAAACATGTACACCTTTGAGGGAACATTATTCTGCCTATCACAAACACCATCACAGAACTTTATATTAAATCTGATTAATTTAATTTTTACTGCTAGATTCTATTACTAGTGACCCACTATATGATGTAAATCATATTCATTTTAATATTTGTGATAATCTATTCATATAAGATACAACAATTACACTTTTCCTAGCCTTGCCCAAACCTGTAGGCATAGACCTGATGAATTTTGAGCTAGTTCTCAATAATGCTGAAGTGCTTCAAAAACTCTTACCTAACACTGAAAACATTTAAAGCAAGTCTTTTTATTGTAAGCCTGACATATCTGAGAGAAACTTTCCATTTTGAACACATGCTTTGCACTGGATCCTCCCTAAAAAAAATAGATTTCCTACGTCATTGACCTGAAGCTTTGTTTCTGACCCTGGCACATGAGCCTAGGCCGTTTGACTGGGCCTCTGCCTTGGTTTTCTGATTTGACTTTCAATCTCCTTGAACTGATCAGCTTTAGCTAAAAAGCTGACATTATCCCTGACCTTTGCCAATCCCTCCCACTGCGCTCATGTTCCAGGCACTGGTCAGGTCCTCCTCTAAATAAGATGGACAATGCCCAACCATCACCCAAGACTCTCAGTTCCAGGAGTCACTTACTCAAGACATCTGCCCAACCATTTACTGATGGCAGACACTACCTAAATTGGGCCAAATTTCAGTATTGTGGCTTGGTCTGCTCCCCAAACCCAACCCTATATGTATTCTTCACCACCATTCACTCATGCTCAAGTTAAAAACTTTGAGGTAATGTTCAATTCCACTCTGCCTTTATTCTCCACCTTTAATCACCATATTGTGCTGCTTACCCTCAGACATACAATATAGAAGGAAGACTGAGTTTGTCAAGGAAAATAACCATTTCCATTTTAGAGGAAAAGCCCAACTTTCTATACCAGTCCTTCAGAAACCCTTGACAATGAAGCTCCCTAGGTCAAGGGAGAAGTTTCTTGATAATATCTGGAACGAACAGAGATTACTATTGGGTTTTTAAAGTTCTAGTTCTAGGAGAAAGACTATTGATTTTGGAGTTTTAAAGACATGGTTCCTTAGCCAGGCTCTGTCATTTACTTTGATAATGTTTTCAACTAGGAAATGCAAATAGCACCTACATCATGGGTTGTTGTGAAAATTAAATGAGATAATGAATATGAAGGCACATTGTGAACTGCAGATGTCAGCTGTTATCATTACGATTATCCCACTAAAGCCCTGCTATCTCGACCACAGCAAATACAACTGTTCAGGGTACAGAGTGAATATTTTAACACTAATCATTCAGATTCATTCAAGATACCATTTGCTTTTGTTTTTACTATGTTAGCAGAGGTCATTTCATTCTAATTCGGTCCATCAAGTTACATTTTGGATAGGGTTCAGTCTAATCAAACCTGCCAATATTAGGCTTGGCTCTACTTAAAAGATTCATTCAACTACCATCTCTGAAAGCACAAGCCAACATTTGTGCATATTTGTATCATAAATCATACACTAACAAGATGCCAAAAGCAGTCACTTCTTTTATGAATCAGTCCCTGATTCCCAAGACTGAATTAGCCCCTTCTTTCTCTATTTTCCATCATGTGTTGCCAACACTGTTACAGCATTTATAATATGGCATTGTAATGATGTCCTTGACCTTCCTTCCCATAAGACTGTGAGCAACTCTAGGGTAGAGATTTAGTCTTTGTATTCTTCTTTGTGGTACCCAGTAAATAACCAATGAATATTTGTTGAAGCAAAGAGGAAATATAAGAGACCCAGGCTATAGGGGACGTTGTCCCTTATAAAGCTAAGCATATATATATATATTTTTTTATCCTCACCCGAGGACATTTTTCCATTTTTTGTTCAGATAGAGCAGGAGGGAGAGAGAGAGAGAGAAACATCGACATGAAAAGGACACATCGAGTGGTTGCCACCTGCACGACCCAACCAGGGCTGGGGACAAACTGCAACTGAGGTATGTGCCCTTAGCGGGAACCGAACCCAGGTCTCTCTGGACTGTAGGCCGATGCTCTAACCGCTGAGCCAAACCTGCCAGAGCAAGCTAAGCATATTTTATGGGTTCAGGGATTTCACATAAAGGAGAAACAAAGTAAAATATATCTATCCTTTCCAAAAATATCCAATTAACCTTTCTATAACATGCTTAAAAGGTGTTATCAGTTGTTTGCATGTGCAATGTAAATTAGATTAATCATTCCAAACACTTCACATTAGAGATATGTGAAAAGAGAAGCAGTTTATTTGACTCCGTCAGGCCTGAAATGTGATGCCCTGTACCTTCTAAAAAGAGGGCGGTTGGGTTTTATTGAGAAAAAATAAATTCAGTATTACAAGTAGAACATAGGTGTGCTGATGTGAGAGAAGATCAGAAAGGAGGGATTTTTCTCATTTAGAAAGGTTTTTCTATAAGAATTTTAATTATACACTTTCAAAATTATAACATCATCTCTCATGATATATAATCCCTTCTTAGTGTGACTTCTTTAATATATTAGTTAAAAATTAGCCATGCAACCCTTGAAATAAAAGCAAAAATAATTCTGTGCTGTATGATGCCATTTTTTAAATTGATTTTTAGGTAGAGAGAGAGGGACAGAGGGAGGAAGGGAGAGGGAGAGGGAGAAAGGGAGAAAAGGTGAGAGGGAGGGACGGAGGGAGGGGGGAGAGAGGGGGAGGGGGGAGAGGGAGAGGGAGAGAGAGAGAGAGAGAGAGAGAGGGAGAGAGAGAGAGAGAGAGAGAGATTTATTGTTCCACTTATTTATGCATTCATTGGTTGATTCCTGTATGTGTCCCGACTGGGGATTGAACCCACAATCTCGGTTTATCAGGGCAATGCTCTAACCAATTGAGCTACCTGGCCAGGGCTGTGGAATACCATTTATGAAGGTACTACTACCACTGGAAAATATGATCCTTCTGAACCAGTTGAGAGTATATCAGCTGGGTTTCAGTGACCACCAGACTATGCTTTAGTCTCATGCTTCTCAGATTTGAACATGCATAAGAATCCTCTGAGCGTGTTGTTCAAATGCAGATTCTCATTCAGTAAGTCTGGGATGGATCCTGAGAGTCTGCATCTTTTTAATTTATCTTTATTGTTGAATTACTACAGCTGCCCCTTCCATTTTCCCCCATTGACACCCTCTTCCCCCCTCCCGCCCACCCCTGCCTTCAACACACTATTGTTTATGTCCATTGGTTATGCATATATGTATATAAGTTTTTTGGTTTATCTCTTCCTGGCCCCCCACACTCCCTTCCCTTTAAGGTCTGTCAGTCTGTTCCCTACTTCCATGTCTCTGGATCTATTTTGTTCGTCAGCTTATTTTGTTCATTATATTCCACAAATAAGTGAGATCATATGGTACTTGTCTTTCTCTGACTGGCTTATTTCGCTCAGCATAACACTCTCCAGGTCTCTCCATGTCATCTCAAAGGGAAAGAGGTATTTCCTTCTTACAGCTGCATAGTATTCCATTGTGTAATATACCACAGTTTTTTTATCCACTCATCTACTGATGGACACTTGGGCTGTTTCCAGATCTTAACTATTATATATATTTTTTTTTTTTCCTCACCCGAGGACATTTTTCCATTTTTTGTTCAGGTAGAGTGGGAGGGAGAGAGAGGAACAGAGAGAGAGAGAGAGAAACATCGATGCGAAAGGAACACATCGAGTGGCTGCCACCCGCACCACCGACCAGGGCCGGGGACGAACTGCAACCGAGGTACGTGCCCTTAGCGGGAACCGAACCCGGGCCTCTCAGGACCACAGGCCGACACTCTAACCGCTGAGCCAAACCGGCCAGGGCAGATCTTAACTATTATAAATAGTGCTGCTAGAAAGACAAATATCACATGATCTCACTTATTTCTGGACTATAATGAACATAACAATCTGAGAAGCGGTGTAGTCCCAGAGACATAAAAGTGGGGTACAGACTGACAATCCCCAGAAGAGGGGGTAGGGGGAGAGATAAACCACAGGACTTATATGCATGAACAATAGACATGGACAACAAAGCTGGGGACAGGGTGGGGAGGGAGGGGAAGGGGGGTATCAGTAGGGGATAAAGGAGAAACATCTGTAACAAAAGTAAATTAATTAATTAATTTTTAAAAAGTAAGTGGAACAGTAAGATATAATTGTCTCCTATAAAATTAGCATATAGGTAAGAATATTACAGCTTTCTTAGAAAGCACTTTGAGACACTGTTAAGAACTTAAAAGATGAATTTGGATACCTAGCCTAAGGAAATAGAGACACCAATTAATATTTCTACAGGGTTATATATCATTCTGAATAATTAAAATCTATATGTACAATTTTCAATATTTGGTGAATGAATAAATAAATTACCATAAAATAAAAAATAAATAAATAGCGCTGCTATGTGAATTGAGTCATAGAAGAAGGAACTTTTTAAAGGAAAAAGCATAGCTTAAATATTATTTATCTTGTCTGCCAGGGACATTATCATTTATTAATTATTGCATGGGCTGCATTTTACATAGTGACTAAATTTGTACTAACTAAAAGATTCAATCTGTTTCAAGGATGTTTACTAAATCAATTATTTTCTTAAATAAAAGGTGTTAATAGGGAAAATCTCCATAACTACTGGCATAGGAGAAACAGTGGCAGTGTACCTTAGGAATTTAACTGATGGTGAATTTTCTTATTCACAATGTCTATTACAACCTTCTTACCCATGATATTGTCCACAGACCAGGAGCTTGGACATCACCTGAGAAATTGTTTAAAGTGCACCCCTGTATTCATAGAGTCTGCACCCCTATGTTCATAGAGTCTTCACCCCTAAGTTTATAGAATCTACACCCCTAATTCATAGAGTTTGCACCCCAAAGTTCATAGAGTCTGCACCCCTAAATTCATAGAATTTGCACCCCTAAGTTCATAGAGTCTGCACCCCTGTGTTCATAGAGTCTGCACCCTGAAGTTCACAGTGTGCATTTTTAACAATTTCTCAGGTGATGTCCAAGCTGCTAGTCTGTGGACCACATCATGGATAACAAGGTTCTAATAAATACAGTGATACCTCGGTTCTCGAACGCCTCGGATTTCAACCAAATCGGTATTCGACCAGGAGATTCGAGAAACTTTTGTCTTGGAATCCGAACAAATATTTGGAACTCGAACTTCCGAGATGAGCCGAGTTGAGCCGAATGGCGTTCATTCGGCCCAGCGCGCCTTGCTTGCGTCATCAGTGTGAGTGCAGAGAGAGTCACGCTTTGTGGAGAGAGTCACGCTTTACACTGAATGTAACCCTTAGACATACTGTACACTTTTATTTCTTGTTGAGACTTATGTTTTTCTACATATTATATACAAATTAGGCCAGTAAATAGGCATTTTCTGGGGCTTGGAACGAATTAATCCAGTTTCCATTATTTCCTATTGGGTTTCATTGCTTCGGTTCTCGAACAATTTGGTTCTCGACCGTCCTCCTGGAACGAATTATGTTCGAGAACCGAGGTATCACTGTACTGTGAATAAGAAAATTCACAATCAGTTAAATTCTTAAGGTACACTGCCACCGTTTCTCTTATGCTAGTAATTATGAAGATTTTCCCTATTAACACCTTTTATTAAAGAGAATAATTGCTTTAGTAAACATCCTTGAAACAGATTGAATCTTTTAGTTAGTACAAATTGAATCACTATATAAAATGCAGCTCATGCAATGATTAATAAATGATAATGTCCTTGGCAGACAAAATAAATTATGTTTAAGCTCTACTTTTTCCTTTAAAAAATTCCTTTTTCTATGACTCAATTCACATGTGGCTTCTGAGATATGTTATTGAAGGCGTAGTCTGTTAGTGATGTACTATAGAATTCAGTAGCCCCACCCAAAAGCAAAGCTGAAATGTCCGTAATGTGTAGGAATAAAACAGATTCTCATCTCATGTGAGCATTTCCCAGTAATGAGATAGCTCTTGGGATAATTTGAATGACCAGGAGAGCCAATCCAGACAGCTCTTAATCAGTAATGACAAATTGAAGAGCCTTAAAGTTAAAATAAGCTGTGTTTTTCCAGTGCTTGCCATATTAGATTTTAGCCATGCCCTAGAGTTATAAAACTGCATTCTCATCAATCCATTCTCCATAAAACTAAAATCACTTATTTGGGCTAAGGATTCAAGAGTCTAATTTTGAAACAAAAATGATCGAACTACAGTCATTAAACAGCATAAATTCTTCCATGAAAGTATTCAAAATCTGCTAACCCTCACACTCAATTTGAAATTTTTCCCTTTAATTTTCTCAGTCATTAATCCTCTTTGTTCTCAGTTTCCTCCCTGCCTTAATCAGTTGATATACTGTGTAAAGTTGTGCCTAAACTAAATTTCGATGACAGAAAGCTTATTTTAAATCTACTTAAAATAAGTTAGTGTTTTCTGTGATGAATTCTATGTAAAGAAATAAATCCCTCTTTATGAATAATCATTCCCGAACACCTGCTAACATATTTTCCAAGTTCTATACTCATATATCTTAGTACTTAAATGCAGAACATATCTGTATTTTTACTTTATGCATGACACTAAGTATTTTTGTTTTGTTTACTTCAACAATAGGAAACTAACATCCATGGGATAGGGAAGTACCTGGAGCTAGCAAAAGCAAACTGGCTACCCAGAGCAGGCTGAAAGGACAAGGGGAGCGATCCATTACCTACAACCCAGGGAGACCAGCAGTTTCACAGAAGGGCCACCCTATTTCCCTTTAAGACAGTAATATAGTCATGTCCTTCCCACTGGCCAAATCCAACCTTGGTTGATGATATTCATCGGAATCAGACTCCTAAAGCCCAGAGTAGCAAAGGATACAGATGGAACTTGTAGGGCCAAAAAAGAACTCCAAGCATAGTGGAACAAGGTACAGGTAGCATATAGGAAATAGGTGAATTAAAGAGAAATTCACTTACTGAATTTTGAGACCAGAATGTCAGCAGCCAGGCTTTGATGATCAAGGCAGGAGATTGGATGGTTCATCTCTGAAAAATGAAAACAAAATAAAAAATTACATTAAAAATTTGGAAGATAAAATTAAGAAAAATTTCCCAAATCTAATACAAAAAACAGAAATGAAAAATAAGATAAAAAGAAAAGTAGAGAATCAAGCCAAAAGTTTCAATATTCAACATGACTAACAGTAATGGAGTTCTAGAAAGAGAAGAAAGAGAAACATGAAGGAGAAAACATTATCAAAAACTATACTTCAGGAGAAATTTCCAGACAGATTTCCATCACCAACTACCCAGCACAATAGATTAAAGCAGGCCTTCACCAAAGGAACATTACTATGGAGTTTAAATACATTGGGACAAGGTGAAAATACAAGCTTTCAGAGATGGAGGAAATAAACAGGTTACATAAAAAGGATCAGAAATCAGACTCTTTTTTACTTTTAACAGCAATACAAGAAGCTAGAAGGCAATGGAGCAATGCCTCTGAACTTTTGGGGGAATATAATATCCAACCTATAATTCTGTACTCAGCCAAATTATCAATTAAATAAAAACATTTTCAGGTATACAAGATCTCACATTTTATCTCCTAGTCTCCCTTCCTCATTTAGCTACCAAAATATGTGTTGGGCCAAAATGGAGGTTATAAACCAGAAGAAAAGAGGAAACAGAATGCAGGAAACATGGATCTCATTGACAAAGGTATTGCAGAATGACTCATGCATCAGACATAGAAAGCAATCAGTCCAATCTGGAACATAACAAAATATGTTTGAAAACATTAGGGGGAGATTTAGATAATTTGGTAATGGAGCTGAATTTGTGAAAAGTGCATAAAAAACTAAGCAAAATACAAAGCAATTATTAGCTTCAAGGAAAAATATGTTTGCAAGAAACAGAAGAAAGAAATAATCACAATATATCATATAGTTCAGTTATGAATCGTGTTTATATATTTATATTAATGTAAACTCTGAAGATTGCACTAATGTACACTCTAACTATATTAGGAAGAGAGAATGACAGGAAGTCTGACAGTGTATGGATGGAGAGAAAACAAAAATAAATTTCATTTTTCTCTCTGGAATGTCAATCAGTAATATTCAAATCTGGGAAATGAAGAAGTAGAAATAAAAACATGTTATTTAGAGAAATGGAAAGAAAAACCCAAAGATACAGCTAAAAATGCATTTTTCTGTATTCAAAACTTTAATAAAAATTTTAAAATAAATTAAAAATATAACAATTTTAAAATTTAAAGGTTAAATACCATAAAGAATGTGTTTCTACCATTTTTTAGGTATATCTCAAATTATAGCATGCAATTCTTATATTTCATTATTTTTAATATGTTTACCTGCAAAGGTAAATGTTTTTATTCTTGTTTCATAAAGCAAGATTAAATAAAGTCTGTTAGTCTTAGGGTAAATTATTCCTCTCTTTATTATAACATACACAAATAAAGAACCCAGGAACTTCTTTGAGAACTTCCATAATTTCTATCACATTGATTAACCCCTATACCATGCTTATACTATCATGATTGACACTCCTTTTGAAAATAGATATCGCCCCTATTGAAATATTGAAATTTTGAAGTAACTGAAACCCTTGCTATATAATAGAGGAAAATTATAAATTTTATTTTCTAAGATTAACATTCTTTGTCAATACTCTAATGACCAGTCGTGGCTGGTGTGGCTCAGTGCATGGGGCGTTGTGCCATGCACCGAAAGGTCACTGGTTTGATGCCCAGTCAAGGGCACATGACCAGGTTGTGAGCTCAAATGCCAGTAGGGGGTATGCAGGAGGCAGCTGTTTGATGTTGTACATGTTGAGCTCTCATACAGATGTTTCTCTTCCTCTCCCTTCCTCAGTCTCTAAAAAAATCAATAAACTATTCTTACGAAAAAAAAAAAAAAAGATACTGGCCTGGCTAGTGTGGCTCAATGGATTGAATGTTCTCCCATGGACTATGAGGTCCCTGGTTTGATTCCTGTTCAAGGCACAGGCCCAGGCTGTGGGCTTGATCCCCAGTAGGGGGCGTACAGGAAGCAGGCAATGGATATTTCTCTCTCACATGGATATTTCTATCTCTCCTTCTCTCTCTCTTAACAACATCAAAAAAATAAATAAAAGGTACATATTTTATGAAAAAAAAATATTCTGATGACCACATTCTAGTAATGACATTTTCCTAGGACAATTTGAATATTATACTTTAGAACTCTTAAGTTTTGTTGCTTCATTATGCCAACATGACAGCACATCAATGTGATTTTTCTCCTCCACTTTGTATAATGTCTTTTAAAATCTATGAGAGGAAAAATATACCTTACCCATTTCAACATTCACCTAACTAGGAAAAAAAGTAAATGATGGCTGCATATTGTGTTTAATGAGTGCATGTAAAATTAGAACTATGCTAAGAAAATATAAAGACAGGCATATAGACCAATGGAACAGAACAGAGAGCCCAGAAATCAACCCACGCCTTTATGGTCAATTAATATTTCACAAAGGAGGCAAGAGCATACAATGGAGTAAAGACAGTCTTTTCAATCAATGGTGCTGGGAAAATTGGACGGGTACGTGCAAAAAAAAAAAAAAATTAAACTAGACCACCAACTTACACCATACACAAGAATAGACTCAAAATGGATAAAAGACTTAAATGTAAGTTGCAAAATCATGAAAATCCTAGAAGAAAACATAGGCAGTAAAATCTTAGACATCTCTTGCAGCAATATTTTTTCCAATAAGTCACTAAGAAAAATGGAAACACAGGAAAAGATAAACAACTGGGACTACAACAAGCTTATAAGTTTCTGCACAGCAATAGAAACCATCAACAAAATGAAAAGGGAACCCACTATATGGAAGAACATATTTGTCAATGATATATCCAATAATGGGTTAATTTCTGAAATATTTAAAGAACTTATATAACTCAACAAAGGAAGACAATCCATTTATTTATTTTACTTTCTTGATTTATTTATTATAGATGTCCCTCCCTTACCCCTCATTGACACCCTCCTCCCTGCTCCCACCCCATATTCACAGTATTATTATCTGAGTCCATTGGTTATGCATATATGCATATAAGATTTCTCTCTTCCCACCCTCCCACACCTTTCCTTCTCACTCTGTTCCCTACTTCCATGTCTCTGGGTCTATTTCAAACAATTCCTTTTAAAAATGGGCAAAGGAACTGAAAAGACAATTTTCCAAAGAGGATATACAGGTGACCAATAGATATATGAAAAAAAAATCAACATCACTAATCATCAGAGAGGTGCAAATTAAAACGACAATGAGGTATCACTTAATACCTATCAGAATGGCTCTATCAATTAATCAACAAACAACAACCACTACTGAGGGTGTAAAGAAAAGGGAACCCTAGCACACTGTTGGTGAGAATACAGATTGGTGCAGCCACAGCGGAAAAGAGTATGGAGTATCCTCAAAAAATAAAAATGGGAGGATGTGAAAAAGGAGGCGGAGTGAATGGAAGCTACACAGACAATTTCCCAGAACCAAATGGGAATTAAACTAAAATAAACACAAATCCTCAGAAAAAAAGCAACAGAAAAGCAGCAGGACAGGACCATATAACCAGAGACACTGGTAGGATCTGTGGAGGTGCAAGAGGGAGGAGGGCTGGGAGCCCACGGACAGCAGCAGTCTTAGCTGTGAGAAGCACCATTGGGGAATAAAGACCAAGCCCGTTCCAGAGTGCAGAGCGCCAGGACAGCGCTAAAATAGCCACAGCCACTCACCTGGGGGCTACTGCAAAATGAGGGCAGATGGGCTGGAACTCTGTGGGAACATCCAGGATTTGGAGGTCACTAAGAGTTTTTGCTAAGTTGTGGCCACAAAGGACAGTGGCCAGTGTGCTCCTACCCAGAGCTGTGGGGAAAGCAGCAGTCGAGCCCCTTGGAGATTCAGCCTTTCCCAGGAGAGGCAAAGAAATGAAAATTGAGGCTCATTAACAACCAGCATCTATCCCAACCTCTGGAAATCCTCTTATGCAGAACACCAGGGCTACATTCCAAGGCACTGAGTAACTGAGAATACTAGCCTCCAGGAAGAAGCTAGAAAATAACTGAACCTTTCCTGGGCTTGCAAATGTACCCAGAAAAGTAAGACTTGAAAGTGTTGTTTAACATGGGCCCACCCAGGCTCATCAAACTCAGAAGAGGGAGCCACAAACAGCAGAACACCAACAACCACAAGGAAAATTATGCAGGTTTCAAAACCCACTGAGATAACCAAAATGGTGAAACAAAGAAACAAATCCCAAATGAATGAACAAGAGAACTCTATCGAAGATGAGATCAATGAAATGCAGTTAAGTAAATTATCAGAGGAAGAGTTCAGAGCCATGATCTTGAGGAAGCTCAACAGCATGAGTAAGGACATCAGCACCATGAGTAAAGATATAGAAACATTGAAAATGAACCGAGTTTGACATAGCAGAAATGAAGAACACATTGGAAGGACTAACCAGCAGAGTAGAGGAAGGTGAGGACCGGATCAGTGAATTAGAATACAGGGTAGAAAAAAATCAACCAATCAGAACACCGAAAGAAAAAAAAAAACAATAAAAAACAGGAAGATAGCTTAAGAGAACTGTGGGACAACTAGAATCATAATAACATTCCCATCATAGGAGTCCCTGAAGACGAAGAAAATGGGCAAGGGTTAGAGAATATATTTGAAGAAATAGTGAAAGAAAACTTTCCCAACTTGGTGAAAGAAGAAGGCATTCAAGTTCAAAAAGCACAGAGAGCCCCAAGATAGAAGAACCCAAGCAGGCCCAAACCAAGACACATAGTAATTAAAATGCCAAAAATTAAAGACAAAAACGAGAATCTAAAGGCAGCAAGAAAAAAGCAACAGATTACCTACAAAGGAAAACCCATAAGGCTCTCAGCTCCTCAACAGAAACACTACAGGCCAGAAGGGAGTGGCATGAAGTAATCAAGGTCATGAAAAACAAGGATCTGAATCCAACACGATTCTATCCAGCAAGGCTATCATTCAAAATAGAAGGTCAAATGAAGAGTTTCTCAGACAAATAAATAAATAAATAAAAATGGCTAAGGGAATATATTAACACCCAACCAGCACTGCAAGATATACTAAAAGGACTGCTGTAATTAGTAGAAAAAATAGGAAGGAAAATAGAACCACACTAAACAAAAATGGCCATAAATAAGTATATATCAATTATCACCTTAAAAGTGAATGGTTTGAATGTTCTGATAACGACACAGAGTAGCTGACTGGATAAGAAAGCATGACTCACATATATGTTGTTTATAAGAGACCCACCTCACAACAAAAGACTCACATAGGTTGAAAGTTAAAGGATAAAAAAAAAATCTTTCAAACAAATGGAAAGGAAAAAAAAAAGAAGGGGTAGCAATACTCATATCTGATAAAGTAGGTTTCAAAATGAAGGCCATAATTACAGACAAAGAAAGCCACTATATAATATTGAAATGATCTATCCAACAGGAAGATACAACCTTGATAAACATATATGCACCCAACATAGGAGCACCAAAATGTATTAAAAATCTTCTGGAGGACTTCAAAGGAGAAATCAATAGCAATACAGGGGACTTCCACACCCCGCTGATATCACTGGATAGATCATCTAGACAAAAAATTAGCAAGGAAACAGAGACTCTAAATGAAGCACTAGATCAAATGGATTTAATAGATATCTACAGAGAATTACACCCCAAAACTACAGAATTCACATTCTTCTCAAGTGCACGTGAGACATTCTCAAAGATAGACCACATGTTAGGGTACAAACTAAGTCTCTACAAGTTCAAGAAGACTGAAAACATATCAAGCATCTTCTCAGATCACAATGGCATGAAACTAGAAATCAATCGCAACAAGAACTTACAAAGACATTTGAACACATGGAAGCTAAATAGCATGTTATTAAACAATGAATGGGTTACCGAGGAGATCAAGGAAGAAATTAAAAACTTCCTGGAAACCCATGAAAATGAAGACATAAGAACACAAAATCTATGGGATGCAGCAAAAGCAGTTCTGAGAGGAAAGTTCATAGCACTACAGGCCTACCTCAAAAAACAAGAAAAATCCCTAATAGACTATCGAACTCCACAACTTAAAGAACTACAGAGCAAACAAAAAGAAAACCCCAGAGCAAGTAGAAGGAAGGAAATAGTAAAGATCAGAGCAGAAATAAACGGCATAGAGTCCAAAAAAAAACAATTCAAAGGATCAATGAAACAAAGAGCTGGTTTTTCGAAAAGATTAACAAGATTGATGGGCCCTTAGCTAGACTCTCCAAGAAACAAAGAGAGAGAACCCAAATACACAAAATCAGAAATGAAGGAGGAGAAGTAACAACTGACGCCACAGAAATACAAAAGATCGTTAACAACTACTATGAACAATTATATATCAAAAAATTCGACAATCTAAGCAAAATGGACAAATTTCTAGAAACACATAGTGTCCCAAACTGCACCAGGAAGAGATAAAAAACTTGAACAGACCAATAACAACAGAAGAAATTGAAGATGTAATCAAGAATCTCCCAGCAAGCAAAAGCCCAGGCCCAGATGGCTTCACGGGGGAGTTTTACCAAACATTCAAAGAAGAACTAACACCCATTCTCCTCAAACTATTTCAAAAAATTCAAGAAGAAGGAAGACTTCCAAACTCGTTTTATGAAGCCAGCATAATTCTAATTCCAAAACCAGAAAAAGACACTACAAAGAAAGAAAACTATAGGCCAATATCCCTGATGAACATAGATGCCAAAATCCTGAACAAAATATTAGCAAATTGGCTCCAGCAATACACCAAAAGAAGTATCCACCATGACCAAGTGGGATTCATCCCATAGATGCAAGACTGGTATAATATTTGCAAATCAATAAACGTGATATACCACATAAATAAAATGAAGAATAAAATCCACCTGATCATATCAATAGATGCCAAAAAAGCCTTGGACAAAATCCAGCAACTATTTCTGATAAAAACACTCAGCAATGTGGGAATAGAGGGATCATAGCTAGACATGATAAAGGCCATATGTGAAAGACCTACAGCCAACATCATACTCAATGGGCAAAAACTAAAAGCATTTCCCTTAAGAACAGGAACAAGGCAAGGATGCCCACTTTCACCACTGTTATGCAACATAGTACTGGAAGTCTTACCCACAGCAATCAGACAGGAAGAAAAAATAAAAGGGATCCAAATTGGAAAGGAGGAAGTGAAACTGTCATTATTCGCAGATGACATGATACTATACATAGAAAACCCCAAAGACTCCATCAAAAATTTACTAGACTTGCCCTGGCCGGTTTGGCTCAGCGGTTGGAGCGTCGGCCTGCGGTCCGGAGAGACCCGGGTTCGGTTCCGCTAAGGGCATGTACCTCGGTTGCAGTTTGTCCCCGCCCCTGGTTGGTCGTGCGGGTGGCAGCCACTCGATGTGTCCCTTCACGTCGATGTTTCTCTCTCTCTCTCTCTTCCTCTCCCTCCCACTCTATCTGTACAGAAAATGGAAAAGTGTCCTCGGGTGAGGATAAAAAAAAAAAAAAATTACTAGACTTAATAAATGAATTTGGCAAAGGAGCAGGATGCAAAATTAATGTTAAGCAATCGATGGCATTCTTATACACCAGTGCTGAACTCACAGAAAGAGAAACTAAGAAAACAATCCCATTTACCATTGTGGCAAAAATTTAAGATACCTAGGAATAAACTTAACCAAAAAAAAATAAAAGACCTACTCGCAGAAAACTACAGGTCATTGAAAAAAGAAATAGAGGAAGATATAAAAAAGTGCAAGTACATACCCTGTTCATGGATTGGAAGAATTATCATCTCTAAAATGTCCATACTACCCAAAGCAATCTATAGATTCAATGCAATCCCCATCAAAATACCAACTGCATACTTCACAGAATTAGAACAAGTACTTCAAAAGTTCATATGGAACCAAAAAAGACCTTGAATAGCCACAGCAATCTTGAAAAAGAAGAACAAAGTTGGAGGGATCACATTACCATATTTCAGGTTATACTACAAAGCCACCATAATCAAAACAGCCTGGTACTGGCACAAGAACAGGCAGATAGACCAGTGGAACAGAACAGAGAACCCAGAAATGGACCCAAGGCAATATGCTCAATTAATATTTGACAAAGGTGGCAAGAGCATACAGTGGAGTAAGGACAGCCTCTTTAATAAATGGTGCTGGAAAAATTGGCAGCTACATGCAGAAAAATGAACTAGACCATCAACTTATACCCTACACAAGAATAAACTCAAAATGGATAAAAGACTTAAATGTGACTCATGAATCCATAAAAATCCTGGAAGAAAGTGTAGGCAACAAAATTTCAGACATCATATGCAGCGGAATTTTCACTGATACATCACCTAAAGCAATAGAAACAAAGGGGCAAATGAACACATGGGACTACATCAAACTCAAAAGCTTCTGCACAGTGAAAGATACAATCATCAAAACGGAAAGGCTACCCACTGTATGGGAGAGCATAATTGCCAATGATATATTAGATAAGGGGTTAATTTCCAATATATATAGAGTGCTCATACAACTCAACAAAAGGAAGACAAAGAACCCATTTTAAAAATGGGCAGAGGAACTAAATAGACACCTCTCCAAACAGGACATACAAATGGCTAAGAGACATATGAAGAAATGCTCATTATCACTAATCATCAGAGAGATGCAAATTAAAACAACAATGAGGTATCACCTCACACCTGTCAGAATGGCCGCCATCAACAAATCATCAAACAACAAGTGTTGGGGAGGGTGTGGAGAAAAGGAGACTCTAGTACAGTGCTGGTGGGAATGCAGACTGGTGCAGCCACTATGGAAAACAATATGATGTTACCTCAGAAAATTAAAAATTGAACTTCCATTTGATCCAGTGATCCCATTTCTAGGAATATACCCTGAGAAGCCTGAAACACCAATCAGAAATAATATATGTACCCCCATGTTTGTAGCAGCACTATTTACAATAGCTAAGATCTGGAAACAGCTCAAATGTCCATCAGTAGACGAATGGATAAAAAAGCAGTGGTACATATACACAATGGAGTACTATGCAGCTGTAAGAAAGAAAGATCACTTATCCTTTGAGACTACATGGAGGGACCTGGAAAGTATCATCCTAAGTGAAACAAGCTACACAGAGAAAGAGAAGTATCATATGATCTCACTTATTTGTGGAATATAATGAACATAACAGTCTGAGGAATGGGGTAGTCCCAGAGACGTGGAAGTGGGATACAGACTAACAATCCCCCAGAGGAGGGGGTGGTGGGGGAGAGATAAACCACAAAACTTATATGCATGTATGCATGAACAATGGACATGAACAACAAAGCTGGGGACAGGGCAGGGAGGGAGGGGGAATCAGTGGGGGGAAAAGGAGAAACATCTGTAACAAAAATTAATTAATAAAAAAAATGGGAAGGGAGAGGGAGGGCTAGCTTTTCCAAAATATTTTATAATAAGTATGTGTTACTCAATAGTGGAAATAATAAAATTGTTTTATTGTTTGAAACATAAAAAATTAAAATTAAAAAAAAGAGCCCAGAAATAAACCTATACAAATATGGTCAACTAATTTTCAACAAAGGCATCACAAATACATAATGAGGAAAGAACAGACTCTTCAGTATATGATGTTGGGAAAACTGGATATGCCCATGCCAAAAAAAAAAGAAAGTAGACCTTTATCTTAAAGCATACGCAAAACATAAAGGATAAAATCTTTGACATTAATGTTGGAATTTATTTTTTGGATATGACATCAAAAGTACAAGAAACAAGAGTAGAAGTCAACAAGTGAGACTACATAAAACTAAAATTGTTTCTATACAACAAAAAAAAAGAATCAAGAAAATGTAAAGGAAACCTGCAGAATAAACGAAAATATTTGTAAACTACCAATCTCATGAGGGGTTAATATCCAAAATACATAAGGAACACATGCAAGTGTGTGTGTGTGTGTGTGTGTGTGTGTACACACACATATCTATTTATCTATCTACACACATATATGTAGATGATAGATAGATAGATAGATAGATAGATAGATAGATAGATAGATAGATATAGATAGATAGATAGATAGATATGGAATATTATTCAATCTTAGAAAAATGAAGAATATCCTGACATTTGAACAACGTAAATGGACCTGGAGGACACTGCACTAAGTAAAATAAGGCAGACACAGAGACAAATATCACATGATCTCACTGATATGTGAAATATATCTTTTTAAAGAGTTGAACTCATAAAGAGTATAATGGTGGCTGGGGGTTGGGTAGAGGGAAATATTTATGAAAGGGTATAAACTTTCAGTTATAAAATACATAAATTCGGGGGATCTAATGTACAGCATGGTGACTCTAGTTAATAACAACATACTGTATACTTGAAATTTGCTAAGAGAGTAGATCTCAAGTGCTCTCACCACACAAACAAAAATACTGTAAGCATGTGAAATAACAGATGTTAATTACCTTGATCGTGGTAATCATTTCATAATGTATTCATATATCAAAACATCACATTGTACACCTTAAATATATACAATTTTTATTTGTCAATCATACCTCAATAAAGCTGAAGAAAATAGAAAAAACACTAAATTTAAATATGCCACCAAACATGAAATCCACCAAAATGCTAATTTATGTTTTCATCTATATAGACTTCTTTTGTTTGACTCATAACTTTGAATTGTGTAAGTTTTTACTTATTTGGGGATAAAATGATTCCCTGGCCACCTTATCCACACAATACTCACACCTCTACCATGTTATTTTATCTTCTTACCTGGTTTAATTTTTCTCTATAGTACTTATCACTATCTACCATTATATTATGTACTATATTCATTTGTTTATATCTTTGCCTCCAATATAAATTCCTTAAGAACAGTGACTTTGGCTTGTTTTCTATAAGCCTTGTAGCTACAACAGAGCCTAGGACATAGTAGGCCTCAATATTTTTTGAATGAATGAAAATAGACGAATTGACAAATTGTGTTTCACTTGTAAAGAGATATCATAGAAACAAAGGAGACAGAAACTCTAGACACCTTAGCATTATATATCATATAGTTAAATTCCTGGTGAGCTATAACTTGATGTCCATTCAGAAGTCCTTATATTCACTTTACAAAGTATTATTACTTTGAGTCTATTTGTAATTTTATCTCACTCTGATGTCATTATCCCTAAGAAATGAACGTCTACTCAAAATGATGCTAGAGTAAAGGTCGTTCTTTTCAAAACTCAGTGACAAGATAACCTAAATGATAGATACAATTGTTCAATGATTAGTTTTTCTAATTCATTTTAGTTCTGTCTTTTAAAAATAAGGATAGCCATGTAGATTGAGAACTATTCAAAAGAAACTGTTTCCTTCCTTTATATAATTTAAAACCTTTTCATTATATTCCCAACATTTTTATCACTCATATGCTTTGCTCCAAGCATTTTTTAAGAGGAACTTCATGAATAAAATGTAGCAGTGTCTGTAAAATTTGTAAGAAATATACCTCAGGCATACTTGAAATGAAGCACATTTTTGACACTTCACACCAATAATAATTCACACTCTAGGGACCTCTTTCAATCTTATATATCAGGAAGATAGAAAAACTCTATAGACAGGATAAGTAAATTTCCCAATCCTGTGTGTCATGTTTCCAAAAGAAGTGGGCTAGGGCTACCTTCCCATATATGACATTTTCAAAACTCCACATCAATTAATGGCCCCTCAAGCAAAACCTTGGTATCCTTTAGTGATGCTGAGACATCATACTCTGTATATATGAATACATATCTCTCAGTAACATTACTAGCAGTGCTCAAAAGAGGAGAATTGCCTGGTTTAAGTGATCCTTACTTTTTTTACCATCTGCTAAAGGATAGCAATACAGGTTCGCAAGATAAATTATCATTGCAGAAAATGTGTTTCTTAATGTGAAAAAAAAAAAGTCATGACATTATTATCCACCTCAAAATAAACATTAATTGGGCCAAAATGAATACATGAAGTATTTCCTAAACACTTCTCCCATGTCTAGTAATTTTACTACAATTTCATGGTTTCTGTTATCATAATGCACCATTCAAAACTGACCTCCAAAGCATCACAAATACTATACCACATATTGAAATACAGCTTCTCTTGCTGAAGACATTGATAACCTCCTCGTTGCAGAAACTATATTCAGTTAATTTCAGTGTTATCTTGCTTGAATACTCTCTCCAGCATTTGAAGCTACTGAATCATTTTTTTCATTCATTCAAAAAAAGTATTGTGCACTTACTTTATGCCCAGCAGAGGAAATATAATACCTAATTTTTTGAAGTCTTTAAGCTCGAGGGAGTTTAGAATCTAATGGCAATAAAGTAGTTACAAGATAATTATAATACAGAGTGGTCCTGTCACAAAATAGTAAAAAATATATTGCAAAAACGGGGGACTCCAGTCCGACTTTGGAGGTTAGGAAAGACCACTATAGGCGGTATCATTCAAATTGATTCTGGAAGAATTGCTTACATCATCTAAGAAGGGATTTAGGGAAAGGGAACTGCAGAAAAGGGAGTAGTGTGTACATGAGCCCAGATGCAAAAAGAAAAATAAATAGATAATTTGGATAACTTTCAGTAGCTCAGGATGGCTAGGGCTTAGGAGTATCAGGAGCAAAATGATAAGAGAAAGGGACAGAGGTCTGAGCACATTTGTCATGGTAGAGAGTTTAGGGTTCATTTGGAGAGGAATGGAGAGCCTTGAACTGCTTTCAGGAGAGCAACATGATCAGCGTGATTTCCTTATGGAGAAATGATCAAATAGGTCAAAATAGGAGGCAGAGGGGAATGTTTGGAGCACTTTGATGGTGGCTTCAAGGAGTGTGGATGCAGTAAAGGATAAAGAGAAGTAGACAACTACATTTAATAGCTATTTGGAATGTGGAAGCAATAGTTTTTCAGAGGGTTAGTGGTTTGTTAGATATGAGTAGTAATGGAGGATAAGTTAAGGTAATCCTCAGGTTTTTCATAGAAACCTTCATGTTCAAGCTGAGTTGACCAGAAGATGGAAGGATATATAAGTCTGAAGCTCAGCAGAAAGAAATGGATTGAAAAGTAACACTACTCTGGTTGCTAGTCTACCTCTCTGGCTTCTGCTTTTCTGAACTTAATTTATTTGACATATAGCATCGTATTTCCCATGCCTTCATCCTCAGACATATTACTTCAATCCACAGACTATCTCTGAGTGATTCATGTATGCACTCAATTTTAACAACCATGTCTTTGGATTCCCCACAGAAACAATGTATTTGGGAGGTGATCCTGGGGAACATCAATTCAGCAGTTTTAAAGGGAGATAGATTGGGGGGGGTAACTAACAAAAGGTGAACTTTCAAGCAAGTTACCACTAGGGGTAACTAGATATAAACACTACTGGGGAAGTCTAGGAAACTATGTAGATTTATCTTAGAGATATTCAGCTTCAGAAGTAAGGGGGCTATCAGTCATTGGTCAAGGGCCACTGGTCTGGCTCTTCTAGCTTGCTAGGAACATGGATACATGTGTAGAGCAGGCTCTAGACACTAGGAAAAATCCTTAGTCATCAAGATACAATTGAAAGTCTGTACTACAATGTTAAGGCCCAGGGATGTATGGACAGGACACCTACAGAATCTGTTTCAATATATGTGCAATGATTCTCAAATCTATAACTTAAGTAGGACAAAATTGACAAATTGATTTCCATTGTAAAGCTGTAAATCTCATTTAAAATTAGCTGTTGATCAAATGGACCGAGAGAAGAAAACTAAGGTCCAAGATATGGTACCAAATAAATACAAGAGAACCAAAGAAGGTGGAAACAAAGAGTAGGTATTTGGAGTGCAGTTGATGGCTATAGCCTTGCTACTCAAAGTAAGTTCTGAGGACCAATAACAATAACTTCTCTTGAAAAAATATTAGAAATACATACCAACTGAGTAAGAATCCAGAGTATCAAGATCCCCTGTTATTATACTTATACATTACATTTTGAGAAAGGCTTTTCTCTCTTCTTTGGAACTTGGATTTTCATAATGAAGGCTTTTTTTAATGCACTCCTAGCTTATATTTGGGTGGACATCCATATTCATTGCCTGCATTTCTTAATCCTTTTAAATATCCCCTAGCTCTACTAAATTATCTAAGCCAAAAATCTCGAGTCCTCTCTATTACCCTTCCCCCACCATCCATCAACTATTTTTATGACTCTCTGCCAATATCATAGGTCAAGTCTGAATTCTTTCCAAAAGATTATTGTAATACTGTTTTTATTGGTCTTATTGATTTCTGGATCTTCTTGCTCTAATTTACCCTCCAAAATGACACAGAGCAATTTTAAAAGTACAAATTACCATACCACTCCCTCAGTAGTTGCCCATCAACTTCAGGACAAAATTTTCACTACTTGGTCTATCACCATGAGTTTGTCCACGATCTGGTATTGACAGAGTCTCCTTGCAAATATACTGGCCTAATATAGTTACTGTAATTTAAGCATTAAATTTAGTGTTGAACTTTCTGTCAATCAAGGCATGAAGGACATAAGGGTTACACAATTTTTAGCTTTAAAAGTTTGGTGCTTGTAAAATTTCCTTTTCTGCCCTGGATTTAACATCAGGTGTTCCATAAAAGGCTCCCTCCTTCCTAGTATGATGTTTCATGGGTTATCCCCAGGTTCTAGCCCATGACCTGCTTTAAGCATTACATTCCTCTGTTAAATACATAAAGTATTATATTTAAGACTTCCTCTGAAAGATACTTTCAGATATCCTTTACTTGGGACACAGAGAACAGTTACCCTTTTTCTTGAACACTGAGGTCACAAATCTACCACACCTAACTCCAGCCAGGGGAACTTCAACAAGAGTCATGAGAATCCTTCCCAAAAATGAGGGAAAATCAGGCAACCATCATGTTATAATAGATTTTTAAAGGGATAAATACGTTACTGATATTATTGTGAATGACTTTATTACTAGGGCCATAATATAAAGGGAATCAAACAACAGTATAGACAGACAATGTCTTTAAGAGTATTTTGCAATAATAAATATATGCTCATATTTTAATTTTATGAATGATAGATACATGTTAAGGATGTGATACATTTTCAATCTCAAACAAACCCCATTGGACTTGGAATCAGAAGGCTTGGATTGCATTCCAGATGGCATTTGTTGCCAGCATGAACCAAAGCCAGTAAGACTATTAATTTCAGTTTCCTCACAGTAAATGTGAATAATAATACTTAGTTGAAATGTTGGTATGAGAATTGAATTAGCAATCAGATGTGAAAGCATCTAGAACAGTGTCCAACAAAGAATAAGCAAAAATAAATAAATATCAGTGTCCTTTTTGTATTCCTCAAACGTCAAATATCTATCAGCCAGGACAATTTTCAGGACTAGAAATTATTTCCTATAATAAACTCACCATTTACAAAAAGGAGCAGACAAAAAGCACAGGACCAAGCAATTTCTAGAATTATCAATATGGCTAATATGAAATTGTTCTTGCAATAACACCTAGCAATGCTCATCAAAAATAAAACATTTCTATATACTAACAACTAAAATCTGAAAAATAAATTTAAAAAAATCCCATTCACAATAGCATAAAAATTTAGGAGTACATTTAACCAATGAGGTGAAAGATATGTATAATGAAAAATACATACTCAATGGGCAAAAACTAAAAGCATTTCCCTTAAGAACAGGAACAATGCAAGGATGCCCATTTTCTCCACTCTTATTTAACATAGTACTGGAAGTCTTAGCCACAGCAATCAGACAGATTGAAAAAATAAAAGGGATCCAAATTGGAAAGGAGGAAGTGAAACTGTCATTATTTGCAGATGACATGATACTATACGTTGAAAACCCGAAAGACTCCATCAAAAATTCACTAGACTTAATAAATGAATTTGGCAAAGTAGCAGGATACAAAATTAACGTCAAGAAATCGATGGCATTCTTATACACCAAGGATGAACTCACAGAAAGAGAAACTAAGAAAACAATCCCATTTACCATTGCGGCAAAAAAATTAAGATACCTAGAAATAAAGGACCTATTCACAGAAAACTACAGGTCATTGAAAAAAGAAATAGAGGAAAATATTAAAAACTGGAAGCGCATACCCTGTTCATGAATTGGGAGAATTAACATCATTAAAATGTCCATATTACCCAAAGCAATCTATAGATACAATGCAATCCCCATCAAAATACCAACTGCATACTTCACAGAATTAGAACAAGTACTTCAAAAGTTCATATGGAACCAAAAAAAGATCTCGAATAGCCACAGCAATCTTGAAAAGGAAGAACAAAGTTGGAGGGATCACATTACCAGATTTCAAAGCCACCATAATCAAAACAGCCTGGTACTGGCACAAGAACAGGCATATAGATCAGTGGAACAGAACAGAGAACCCAGAAATGGAACCAAGGCAATATGCTCAGTTAATATTTGACAAAGGTGGCAAGAGCATACAGTGGAGTAAGGACAGCCTCTTTAATAAATGGTGCTGGGAAAATTGGACAGCAACATGCAGAAAAATGAAACTAGACCATGAACTTACACCCTACACAAGAATAAACTCAAAATGGATAAAAGACTTAAATGTGACTCATGAATCCATAAAAATCCTAGAAGAAACTGTAGGCAACAAAATTTCAGAAATCATACGCAGCGGAATTTTCACTGATACATCTCCTAAAGCAATAGAAACAAAGGAGAAAATGAACACATGGGACTACATCAAACTCAAAAGCTTTTGCACAGTGAAAGATACAATCATCAAAACGGAAAGGCTACCCACTGTATGGGAGAGCATGATTGCCAATGATATATCAGATAAGGGGTTAATATCCAATATATAGAGAGTGCTCATACAACTCAACAAAAGGAAGACAAAGAACCCAATTAAAAAATGGGCAGAGGAACTAAATAGACACCTCTCCAAACAGGACATACAAATGGCTAAGAGACATATGAAGAAATGCTCATTATCATTAATCATCAGAGAGATGCAAATTAAAACAACAATGAGGTATCACCTCACACCTGTCAGAACGACCGCCATCAACAAATCATCAAACAACAAGTGTTGGGGAGGGTGTGGAGAAAAGGGGACTCTAGTACACTGCTGGTGGGAAGGCAGACTGGTGCAGCCACTATGGAAAACACTATGGTGTTACCTCAGAAAATTAAAAATTGAACTTCCATTTGACCCAGTGATCCCACTTCTAGGAATATACCCTAAGAAGCCTACAACACCAATCAGAAAGAATATATGTACCCCCATGTTTGTAGCAGCACTATTTACAATAGCTAAGTTCTGGAAACAGCCCAAATGTCCATCAGTAGACGAATGGATAAAAAATCAGTCGTACATATACACAATGGAGTACTACACAGCTGTAAGAAAGAAAGATCTCTTGTCTTTTGAGACTACATGGAGGGACCTGTAGAGTATCATCCTGAGTGAGGCAAGCCAAACAGAGAAGGACAAGTATCATATGATCTCACTTATTTGTGGAATATAATGAACATAACAGGCTGAGGAATGGGGTAGTCCCAGAGACGTGGAGGTGGGGGACAGACTGACAATCCACAGAAGAGAGGATGGTGGGGGAGAGATAAACCACAGAACTTATATGCATGTATGCATGAACAGTGGACATGGACAACAAACTGGGGACAGGGCGGGGAGGGAGGAGGATGGGGGAATCAGTGGGGGGAAAAGGAGAACCATCTGTAACAAAAAATAATTAATAAAAAAGAAAAATACAAGGCTTTGATGAAATAAATTGAAGAATACACAAACAAATGGAAATATATCCTATGTTCATGGATCAGAAGAATTAATATTGTTAAAATGGCCATACTACCCAAAGCCATCTATAGATTCAATGCAGTCCCTATGAAAATCCCAATATTTTTTCACAGAAATAAGAAATAAAAATCCTAAAATTTGTATGGAACTCCAAAGACCCCAAATAGCCAAAGTAATCTTGAGAAAGAAGAAAGCTGGAGACATTACAATTTCTGACTTCAAACCATACTACAAAGATAGACTAATCAAATCAGTTTAGTACTGGCATAAAAATAGACACATAGACCAATGGAATAGAATTGAGAGCCCAGAAATAAACCCTCACATATTAGGCAATTAGTATTTCACCAGGAAGCAAAAAATAACAATGGGGAAATGATAGTTTCTTCAATAAATGGTGGTGGAAAAACTAGATAACCACATGCAGAAGAATGAAATTGGATCCCTAGCTTATACCACCCACAAAAAAATAACTTGAAATGTATTAAAGACTTAAACATATAACTTGGAAGCACAAAACTTCTAGACAAATATATAGGGAAAAAGCTCCCTGATTTGGTCTTAGCAATAATCTTTTTTGGATATGACACCAAAAGCACAAGTAACAAAAGCAAAAATCATCAAGTGGGACTACAGAAAACTAAAAAGTTTCTGTACAGCAAAAGAAACAATCAACGAAATGAAAAGGCAACCTATGAAAGAAAAGAAAAAAATATTTGCAAAACATATATTTGATAAGGGATGAATATCCAAAAAATATAGGGAACTCATACAAATCAATGGGAAAAAAATCAAATTTAAAAATGGGCAGGGGAACTGAATAGACATTTTTTTCAAACATACGAATGATCAACAGGTACATGAAACAATGCTCAACATCACTACTCATCAGGGAGATGCAAATCAAAACCACAATGAGATATCACCTCACACCTATTAGAATGGCTATATTAAAAAAGACAAGAAATAAGTGTTAGTAATAATGTGGAGAAAAACCCATTTGTACACCATTGGTGGGGATACAAATTGGTACAGCCTATTTGGAAAACAGTATAGAGGTTCCTCAAAAAATTTAAAATCGATCCATCAATCCCACTTCTGGGTATGTATCCAAATGAAATGAAAACAGAATTTCAAAGGTATATCTGCCATACCACAATCATTGCAGTATTATTCACAACAGTGAAGACATAGAAAAAATTATGTTTTTCACGAATGGATAAATGTATAAAGGAAATGTAATATATATTTACAGTGGGATATTATTCAACCATGAGAAAAAATGAACAACATGGATGGACCTAAGTGGCATTATGCTAAGTGAAGTCAGACAGGAAAAAGCAAAGACTGTATGATCTCACTTACATGTGGAATCTAGAAAAAAAAAAAAAATCATAGAAACAGAGTAGAATTGCCAGGTGGCAGGGTAGAGGGGGTTGGGGAAAATGGGGAGATGATGATCAAAGGGTATAAATTTCCAATTATAAGATGAACAAGTTCTGGGAAATCTAATGTACAGAAAGGTGATTATAGTTAGCAATATTATATGATATATTTGAAAGTTGCTAAGACAGTAGATCATAAATATTTTCACCACCATAAAGAAATGGTAATTCTGTGACATGATGGGCATGCTAGTTAATGCTACAGTGGTAATCATTTTGCAACATGTAAGTATATCAAATCAACACATTATACACCTTAAACTTAAACAATGTTATATGTCAGTTACATCTCAATAAAGTTGAAAAAATGAAATTACATAGTCAGTGCACAAGAAATAAAAGGAAAATTTTATATCCCAGAAATGCAGAAGGGTTTGAAGGTCAAAGCAATACACTAGCTAATATGGCAACCACCCTAGGGGTTGATATTGGGAAAGAAAGTAGATGTCTTTGTTTTTAATGAAGTTTATTGAGATATAACTTATATATAATTAAAACACATATTTTTATGTATAATCCAATGCATTTTGGTAAATGTACATAACATGTAGCCACCATCACATTTGAGATATAGAACATTTCAAACTCCAGAAAAAGGACCCAGATACCTCTACCCAATCAATTCCTCTTTCTTCTCCCAGCCCAGACAACAAATCATCTGCTTTATTTCACTATAAACTAGCCTTGCCTTTCTAGAAGGTATACGAATGGAGTCATACCATATGTACTTTTTTGTGTTTGGCTTCTTTCACATACCATGTGTTTCAGATGCATTTATCAAGAATGCATCAGTAAACCATTCCTTTTTTTTTAGAGCTCAGCAGTATCCATTATATGAATACACAGTACCTTGCATATCCATTCACAGGTTGATGGACATTTGGGTTGTTTCCAGTTTTTAGCTATTATGTGTAAAGATGTTATGAATACTTAAAGTCTTTGTAGAGATATATGTTTTCATCTTTCTTGGGAAAATACCAAGAAATGGCATTTCTGGATCATACGGTAAGTGTATATTTACCTTTTTAAGAAACTGCTAGGTTGTTTTCTAAAGGTACTACACCATTACAAATTTTACCAGCAATGGATGAGACTTCCAGTTGTTCCACCTACTTATCAATGTTTTATATTGTCAGCCTTTTGAATTTTAGCCCTTTTAGTAGGTGTTGTTTTAATTTGCACTTCCCTGATGAGTAATTACTTGAGCATATTTTTATAAACCATTTGTATATCTTCTTCTGTAAAGTATCTATTCAAATATTTTGCCTTTTTTTTACATTGGGTTATTTAGCTTTTGTTATGAATTTGTAAGATTTTTTATACATTCTTGATATGGAATTCTGGTTTTCATATATGAAATATAATAAATGAAGGCTTAGAAGGGTATAAGACAAGAATTTGGTGTTGAGACATTGTTCATAAAACTAGAACCCTCTAAAGAATGACTGCATATCCAGGGAAAGACCTGCTCCACCACCCCAGTGAAATGGCAAGAACAACTGCCTCAGCTTTTGGTCTCTAAATCGAAAAGATTATTTCATGAGAAAGTGAGATTTCAAGATGGTGTCACACATAGATTTAGAGTCGAAACGTGCCCTCCCTAGTGATGCTGGATTTTCTAAGCTGAGATAGTAACGTAAAAATTGGTCCAAAGCCAATAATACTGGGGTGACAAAAGAAGCAACCAGAAACCCACTCTGCACATGTTTCAGTAGCCCAAATATATTAATTCCCATTGAAAAATCCCACTGAAGATGTTGAAATTTTTTTTTTCTTAATGAGGACATGAATCCATCATGAAAAACTTCATATGACCAAAAAAAGTCTGGCTCGTGTGGCTCAGTGGTTGAGCATCAACCCGTGAACCAAGAGGTCGCTGGTTTGATTCCAGGTCAGGACATATGCCCAGGTTGTGGGCCTGATCCCCAGTGAGGGGCATGCAGGAGGAGGCCAACCGATGTTCTCTCTCATCGATGTTTCTATCTCTCTCTAAACATCAATAAAGGGGAAAAAAAGCAGAAAACATGATATGACATGAAAAGGCAGGAGTAGACTACAAAATCTTTAAATTAGTAAAACGTATCTTAAAGGATTAAAAAGTGTATTAGATACTATGAGGAAAGAAAAAATATTCTATGAAAAAAACACTGGCAGATTTGAAGATAAATTGCATTTGACTTTTATAATGAGAAATATAGCTTTGAGGCCTATGATATGCCTGGCTGGGAGGTGAGTTTTAAATGGTCTTTAAAATCCCATTCATTGCTGTTATTCTTTAATTTCACAATCGGAGTGATTGCCATTTCAGATTCTGCCAATCACCCTGGGAACAGGGAGGTAGTCTGTATATGCTGTGCCCTTGTTTCTTGTCCCAGAAGGTTACACAGGAGACAGCAGAGCTTTGACCGGCAACACTAAGTTAAGGCTTTTAAAATAGCTAATCATCTAGTATGAGAAGGTGTGAATGAGAAACACACAATGATGGAGAATGAGTCTCCTCAGAAATAGAGTGAGAATCTTCTAATCCTACCTTTGAGCCAACACTTGAATTCTCCCACAGTGGCCTGACTAGTCAATCATTCAGCCTCTGCTGGCCTCGCTTGTGACAGGAATTTCACCACCTCCAGCAGTTTTCAATTCCATTTTGAAACTACTTTACCAGAATATTGTCTTTTTACTGAGACAAAATCAGCTTTCTTATTTCTCCAAATATTGTCCAGTTCTGCTATCTGAAGTTATTCCCATCAACCTTAACCTCGCTGCAAAAGAGCATATGGAAAACAGTTATGCCCACTTGGCATCCAAATGCAATACCGCTATTTCCTTTCACTAGTCACCAAGTGACATGCCTGGCTTCCTTGGCCACTCTGATCATTCTTTTATTATAGCTGAGATCCACTTTAGGGCTGTTTTTCTTAAAAGTGACAACCAGAACTAAACGCAATTTTCCATTTGGAAAAGTAGAATTGAATATTTCAAGATATGTGAAGTGAAATATTAACAAGAAAAGAAAAACTTTAAAAGTAAAACATAGTCATGATGGGAGAATTCAAATACCTGTCTAAGTAATTGGCAAATCACATAAGCAAGGAACAATTCTTTTTTTCAGATCATATAAGACCTTAATAAATCACTGCAGAACTTATGTAGAACTTGATATTAATATCAAAAAATAAAAAATTGGAGCCACTAAGAAAATTAAACATTCTATTTAGAGTGACTGCAATTAAAACAGAACCCAAACTTCATGTGTAAACTGTTTACAAATTAACCACACTAAGAAGTCTATATGTGAAATTTACAAAATGTAGGCAAAGCATAACTATTCATAGTATTAAAAGTCTTTTAACTCTATATAAAATTTGAAAACAAATTAACTAAGAAGTCAACATAAGAATTTAGAAAAAAATCACAGCAAAATAAAGAAGAAAAATCTTAATTAAAAAATCGAAATAAAATGAGAACTAGAATTATTTTAAAAATCAAGAGATGATACTTTTTTTGTGTGCTAGCTTTTTTAATACCTAATTTATTAATATTTTTATTACAGATGTCCCTTCTTTTTCCCCTTTGACACCCACCCCAGCCTTCACCATAGTGTTGTCTGTGTCCATTGGTTATGCATATATGCACATAATTTCTTTGGTTTATCTCTTCCTGCCACCCCATCTCCCTTCCCTCTGAGGTTTGTCAGTCTGTTAGAGATGATACTTTTAAAAGAGCAATTAGCCCAGCCAGTGTGGCTCAGTAGATTGAGTGTTGCCCCATGGACTGAGAGGTCCCGGTTTGATTCCTGGTCAGGGCACACACCAAGGTTGTGGACTCGATCCCCATCTGGGGTCAAGCAGGAGGCAGCCAATCAATATGTTTCTTTCACATGGATGTTTCTATCTCTCCTTCCCCTCTCTCTAAAAAAATCAATAAAAGGTATTTTCTAAAAAGAGCAATTAAATTTCCAGCCTCTGGGAAATCTCTGGAAAAGTAGAAACTGCAAATATGTAACATGAGAAGTCAGAAACAAGATTTAACCACAAGAATGGAGATTTTAAATACATTTGTTCTAATAAATTTTTTAAATATTCATGAATTGATGATTTTTCAAGTAAAATTATAAATTGGCAAAACTGACCAAGAAAAGGTAAATTTTTAAATTAAACAATATTCAGAGGAGAAAAAAGTTTGGGATTCAGAGGTTCTTGGAAAGAATGAGATTACTAATATTAAAGGAAAATATAATTTCTTTGTAATTTAAGCTAATAAAAATAATTTTCAAAAATTACAAAAAATAATAAAAGTGAGTCTACCTATTGATTTCATAAAGTTAGCGAAACCATAATACCAAACCCTAAAGAGGGTAGTAGCAAAAACTGAGGCCAACACACATACAAGCAATGGAAGTAAAAAACCTTAGATAAACCAACAGCAAAGTCAATCCATCAGAGGATTTAAAATTAATTCACCATGACTGAATTGGTTTACTTCAGAAATGCAAAATTGGTTTAACTTTTGGATGTCTATTAATGTATGATCAGTCTGATAGAAGTTGACAGAGCATCTGATAAAATTCAACCAGCATTCATGATTTTCAAATAATAAAATCTCCTTGTAAATTAGAAATTAGAGGGTACTTGCTTGACATTAAAAACATATCTATCAAAACAAACAGCTACCCACATCATTATGTTTAATCATGAAATAGCAGAGGCATGACCATCATCATTAGAAACAAAATTAGACTCAACTAGACCATAAACACTGAGAGTAGAAGCCATGCTGAGTTTTTCCCACCACTGTATGTATCTGTAGTGCCTAACACAGTGCCTGATACTCATAGTTTTTCTTCAGTCTCACTAACTTCCACTTATCTTCCCAACCTATAAATGCTGCCTACTTCTTTTTCCTTTTTTTTATCCTCACCCGAGGACATTTTTTTCCATTTTTTGTTCAGGTAGAGTGGGAGGGAGAGAGAGAAAAAGAGAAACATCGATGTGAAAGGGACACATCGAGTGGTTGCCACCCACATGACACAACCAGGGTCGGGGACAAACTGCAACCGAGGTACATGCCCTTAGCAGGAACCAAACCCAGGTCTCTTCCTACCGCAGGCCGATGCTCTAACCGCTGAGCAAAACTGGCCGGGGCAAAGCTGCCTACTTCTTTCTACTCTTTAGATATGCTCCCTGGGTGACCTCACCCAATCCCATGGATTTAAAGATCTTCTGTATGCTAATAATTCATAATTCTGGTGATTATGTGACTTCTTATTTTACTATTTAACATTTGTAAACCAGAATTATTGGCCTTTGCCATTAATAGACATCCACTCTTCCTCAAGTCTCCCCTTTCCCAGTAATGGGTACTGCTGGTCAATCAGTGACTTAGGCCAGAGATTTATACACTTTCAATATTTACACCCTGACTTACCACCTATTAACTGTAACTAGCCATCTGTCAGCAAATCCCACTGGCATGAATGCCAAAATATATGCTGAATCTAACCACTGTTCTTTTTTAAAAAGTTTTTTTTTTTCTTCATTGATTTTATTCATCTTCAGATAGAGCTGGAGGGAGAGAGGGAGGAAGAGAGAGAGAAACATCGATGTGAGAGAGACACAGACTGGTTGCCACCCACACGACCTCCACCAGGGCTGGGGACAAACTGCAACTGAGGTACATGCCCTTAGCAGGAACTGAACCCGGGACTCTCTGGTCCGTGGGCTGATGCTCTAACCACTGGGCAAAACCAGCCAGGACTCTAACCATTGTTTTTAATGGCACTGCAAGCCACCAACTCTTCTCACTTAAATGATTACAAAAACTTCAAATTAGTCTCCCTTTCCACTCTCAATCCTCTATTGTCCATTCCACCCAGCAGCCAGAACACTCTTTTTTTTCTTTATAATCCTTACCCAAGGATATTTTTCCATTGATTTCCAGATAGAGTGGGAGGGAGGGCGGGGGAAACACCAATGTGAGAGAGGCATTTTTATTGGCTGCCTCCCGCAGGACCCCAACCAGGGCCAGGAATTAAACGGAAACAAGGTACATGTCCTTGACTGTAATCAAACCTGAGACTCTTGGGTCCATGGGCTGATGCTCTAACCACTGAGCAAACTGGCTAGGGCTGCCAGAAAATTCTTAAAGCCAAATGTTATCTTTCCCTTGTTTCAAATTTTCCAGTGGTTTCCCTTTGTAACAAGAGGAGGGAGCATCAAACACATGCACTCTATCTCTTTGACCCGAAAGCCTAGCTTTTTCACACCCACCACGCAGCCGCACTAGCCTTCTTGTCCCTTGAATGTGACATGCTGGTTCTACCTCAGAGCCCTTGCCCTTGCTGCTCACATCCTGGCAATGCTCTTCCTCTAGATTTTCATATAGTTGCCTTTTCCTCTCATAAACCTCATTTCAAATGTCACCTCCTCCAACGGGTCTTTTCCAATTATAAAATAGCACCCCCAGCCCATAGTTCCTCTCTACTGCATTACCCAGTTACATTTTCTTCATAATCTTATCACTTATGCCTAGGCAAAACTGTATTTATTGTTTATTGGTTGACTGTCTCACTCCACAAGAATGTAAGTTCCTTTTAAAGTAATGAATGCATGAATGCAAACATTTTGTGTGTTTTAATCAGTGAAGTTCCCTCATGGCCTTGTGTATTTATTCTTTGAAATGACCTTTAAAGTCATTTAGTCAATATGAAAAATATTGTTTAAATTTTTACTGGAATTGCATTAACCTTAGAGTCTAGAATATAGAAGGCACTTAAAATAAATCTTTTGAATCAGTGAACAAGGGAATTTGTGAAGACTATGGGGCTAGAAATTATTGTTTTTGTTCAACATTGTCTCAGAAGTTCTAGAAAATGTCATATGATATGTAAAATCACCAAGAGATTTAAATATTCCAAAGAGACAAAACAGTAATTAGTTGCAAATAATATGATTACCATTCTAACATTCCAAGAGAGTCATCTGAAAACAATGAAAACTAATAAGAGATTCAGCAGGGTGGCAAGTGACAATTTATTTTAAAAATATCTCCCATATGCCAGAAATAACCAGTTATAAAATATTGTGAAAATAACATTAAATTATATCTAGCAATAAAATATATAAAACACTTAGGAAGAGACTTGTAACAAAGTATCGTCATAACAAAAACATGTAAAATGTGTATAAAGGAATTACAATACTTTACTTAGCAATACAAATAAATACTGAATAAATATAAAATTATACTATGTTCCTCTAAGAATGTTCATAGTTTCAAAATTACAGTTTTCCCCAAATGAACCTGTAAGGTTAATACAATTACAATAAAAATTCAAACAGAATATACTTATTTGACTAAATGACTTTAATTCTTATATCGACTAAATGACTTTAAAGAGCAGTTAAAAGAATAAATACACATAAAAGTCAAGACTCTCTTGATAGGAAGAATAAGGATAGACTTGTCCTATCAATTATAACACAAAACCACACTTTTTAAAAATTCAGCCATTGCGGGGTTATATACACATGGATCAAGGAATCAGAATAGAAAGCTCAGAAACACCAAAATATATAATATTTTATGTATGATAAAAATGGCATTTAATATTTTGAGGGAAGAATGATTATACAATATGATGTTAGGAAAACTGTCTATGTTTTAAAGGAAAAAAATATATAATCCCTCATCTCACTTCTTATACCAAATTTTAAAATATTAAAAAATAAAAAGATAAATAGCATATCAAAATAAGAGATTTATACAGATGACCAATGGACATATGAAAAAAGGCTCAATGTCACTAATTATGTCACTAATTATTAGAGAAATGCAGATTAACACCACAATGAGATATCAGTGTACACCTGTCAGAATGGCAATAATCAATAAAGTCAGCCTATTGCAAACAAGAACCACAGTCACTAGTTTGTAACAACAATGTGTACTTCTTAATCCCTTTACCTCTTTCATCTATCCCCTAAACCTATCTCCTCTGGCAATTGTCAGTCTGTTCTCTGTTTCTATGAGTCTGTTTCTGTTTTGTTTGTTCATTTATATTGCTCTTTAGATTTCACATGTATGTGAGATCATATGGTATTTGTCTTTCTCTGACTGACTTATTTCACTTTGGAACAGTTTTTTGTTTTGTTTTTTTAATTCTTTGCCCTCACTTTAAAAATATTTTTTTTCCTTTACTGGTTTTAGAGAGAGAGGAAGGGAGATGGAGGGAGAGATAGAAACATCGATGAGAGAGAACACTGATTGGTTGCCTCCTGCAAGCCCCCCACTGGGGATTTGGCCCACAACCTAGGCATGTGCCCTGACTGGGAATTGAACCCACAATCTCGGTGCATGGGTCAACATTCAACCACTGAGCCACACCAGCGGACCGGAACAGCTTTGATTGCAAATTTCTCACTGAAAAAACTTTCCTCTCTGAAAATAAAGTGTTAATTCCTTTGAATCTGAAGCAGCCTAATTGGGAGGAGGAGGAGTTGCTGCTGGTTCCAGGAATAACATCAACCAATCAGGAAGGCTTTCTGAAGAGTCTGCACTGCTGACTGAGGGGGAGTCCTGACACCAGCCCAATGAATTCTGAAGTGATATGTAATTGTCTATTTTTGTAAGAACTGCATCCCCATTTTCCGTCTGAAGGACCATCATAAAAACTGTCATCAAGGGCTGTTACATAGGTAAATGAGCAGTTATTTGCATGTACATTAGATGGGAAGTTTAATCTGTGTATATGACAACCCAGAACACCCCTATTTTAAATTATGTTAATAAAATATAATGCCATGTATGGAAGAGACTGCTATGGTTAAGGCTGAAAAGTCAATTACCTGCTAAATGCCATATGTTTATTGCAGTTCAATTTTCTGTTTCCTGCCTACATGAAGCTGTTCTGAAACAGCTAGAGCAAAGATGAAAGTTCCTTTAAGTGGCATGTAGTTTTTTTAAGTGAAAATGTTGGAAGTTTTAAAAGAAAATGAGTCAGCTTCTAGATTTTTTAAATATACCAAATTTTTGAAGCCTTTTATAGTATATTGTTTTAATAAGGAAAAAAGTCTACTTTGTATGAAATTTTACAAAAACTACATTATCCTAAAATCAGCCTATTGCAAACAACAATCACAGTGACCGCTTGTTCTTACACCCTACAAGTACCTAAATTTTTTCTGATATTTTTTACCTTTATGTATTTTCTAATTTGGTTGTATAACATTTTCAGGCTATCATATGCTAATGACCTAAAGTGGTTAAATAAATCCTGTTTATAGGCATCCGTGCTTGAAAAAGCTAAATAATTCTAAATCCCTTCCCTGAAATTCAAGACGTAAGTACTTCAGAAGCATTCATCTTTACTCATAAGCATCAATGGTTCAATTTAGTAAAGAAGAAGAAATGGACCAGGATCCTAATAAGGAATTGCTAACTGGTCGCTAGTGCTTGGTTTGTAATCGTTTTTCAGCAGGGCATCAATACACATACTGTGAGATTGATAGCATACTTGTACTACTTTGACATTCACAATATCAGGAAAGAGCAAAGAATGCTCACATTGCTCTTTTATCCACCAACCAATCAGCATTCAACACAAAACCCTTGGTTCACATAGGAGCAAAACCTTGCCATTATTAAGGCAATCTTTTTTAAAAATATGTTTTAACTGATATTTTTTAGAGAGAGAGGAAGGGAGAGAGAGACAGAAATATCGATGTGAGAGAGAAACATCAATCGGTTGCCTCCTGCACGCCCCCTATTAGGGATTGAGCCTGCAACCCGGGCATGTACCCTGACCTAGAATCGAACTGGGACCTCTCAGTCCATGAAACAATGCTCAATCCACTGAGCCACACAGACCAGGCAAGGCAATCACTTTTTTATGATTTTTTTTCATTGTGGAATAAGATGTGTTAGTCTAATCAGGAGAGCAGAGTCAAGTCTATGTTGATTTACTAAAACTTCTCAGTGGAACCACTCCCCCCAAAATTATTTCCCATTTAGGATGGCTGTAAACAGCTGCCATTAGGACTGGTGGCATAATTTAGCAATCTCAACTTACTTATCCCAGAGCTCTGTAAGTAAAGCCCATGAAGCCCATAGGAAATAGCAAGCGCTAAAATAACTACCTCAATAAGCCATTCTCATTCACACATTGCAAACACACAGTCTTGAAGTCATTGTACCAATAACCCACTAAATAAGTGATTCTTAGTCAATGAGGATACTACCCCTCAAACAAAATCAGAGGTCATTTTACATATGTGTTCCGGTTTCTAAATCCTTGTCACTTCCATACACACTAATGAAACATAGATATCTATGTTCGTGGTGATTACATAGTAATATTCTTATATAGCACTGTTTGGGTAATACCAACCAATTCAGGAGTTTTATTGATATGATTCAGAATCACAACTGTGGTCACACAAAGCCTGCTTATTGTCCTAATACATACTCATCTTAGAGATAAGCAGAAGGGAGGATATAAATTTGATAAAAATTTATATATCGGCAACAATCCAGGCATCATTTAATCTATGACTCACCACAGGCTCAAACTACATTATTTTAGTATGGTTGCTTTTCTTGAGACATAAATGCCTTAGAAATAATAAAGACTGTGATGTGCCTGTGTGTTTTATCTCAATGTCATTTTCAATTAAGCTAAATTTTCAAGTTTTTATAAATGATTTAATAAAGTACATACATTTTACAAATAAATGCCATTTTAATTAGATATAAACATTTTTCTTCTCTGTGTAGTCCTAAAATTGGTATAACTTCAATATAATGTTTCATGGTTCATGATCTTGCTTTAGATGACTTAAAAAGTGGTTACAAACAGAATACTAGTATAGAGATCTAGACTCACAAAAAATAAATGTTAAGCAAACACAGCTAGAAAGAAAAGAGCTGCTTAGACGGAGCATAGTTCCATATTTTTGACCATTAAAATGTAGTATTAATAATTTAGTTCTAAAATAATATGCAATATTGGATCAGAGAAAAATTATTTGAAAACAACATATACAATATTTAAAAACAATGAAATGTTATAGTATATGCTTTTAATAGCATTAGTACTATTAAATGCATAAATTACATATGAAAAATAAAATGACCCCAAATAAAAATTTAATCTGTATTATTGAAATGTTATAACTGCATGTTTCTTTACCAGTTGGGCATTCGAAATCCTAAGATACTTGTACAGAGTATAATAGTAAAGTTGGGCTGTGTTATCTAGATACACACACACACACACACATACACACACACACACAAACTTCACTTTTTTTTTTATCACATTTGAATTACCTTAGAATAATTCAACCATGTAATTTTCTCATCACTCAAACAATTGTACCTCTTAGATAACAGCTTTAGAATATCTGAATTTATCAAGAAAATAAAGCTTTCTTCTGCTTAGTGAACTCATACCAAGTATTATATTTAGCATGTCTGTATGGTGCTCAAACTCTGGGTATACAATTAAAGATATTGTCCCAAGACACCTCTCTCACAGAAAGAAATACACTGCAGGGATAATCCTATGTTTAGTGAGTAAGAAACTAATATTTAACAGATGCTTGAGAGACCCAAGAGACATATTTTTTCCCAAAGTATCTTCATTTGCCTTCTATGCTGCCCTGTATCAAACATAATATAGTCATCTTAGGATAAATATTATTGTATATCTAAAATGGAAACAAATGAATGTAGTGGTGATTGTTAGTACCAGTAATTAAGGGGACTGGATTTTAATGTCCATGTAGAAAAAGAGGTAAGACCTTAGACTCTGTAAAAAGCAAGATGGAATGTGACTCAAAGGAATCCAGGAACTTGGAAGGACTGCACCTTCAGTAAAGGGGTCTGCCAGGAAAGGTCTGCCCATCAGTACAGAACATTAACGGGGAAGCTCCCTCTGCTTGGGTGCTGCATCTCATGAAGATTTACATTTAAAATTTCAAATCCACACAGTCTAGGAACCCTCAAATTGAGAAAAAATTAGTCCTAAGATGGTGATACCCCTGAGCTCCTGGCAAAAACAAAGACAAAACTACTTTGGAGGAATGCTTCCATCATCACCCAGGCATCATTGGGGAGAGGGAAGACAAGACGAAGTCCCACTAAATGTTAGTTTCTAATCCAAAATTACAAAACACAATAGGAAGTGATCACCATCAGTGAGCATTAGCAATAACACACAACAGAAAAATTAAAACACAATAGCTTGAGATAACAGACTAGCAACCAGAAAGAAAATTGAAAGTACATATATATGAAATAATAAACTCATAAAATAAAAAAGATAGACATGTTATGACCAAAAAAAAAAGGCAAGTTTAAAAAGGAACTGATCAGAAAAACTAGAAATAAAAAAATGGTTATTGAAATTAATGGAAAGATGGTTAAACAACATTTTATTTTAAAAGAGCAAAGAGAGCCCGGGCCGGTTTGGCTCAGCGGTTAGAGCGTCGGCCTGCGGTCCGGAGAGACCCGGGTTCGGTTCCCGCTAAGGGCACGTACTTCGGTTGCAGTTTGTCCCCGGCCCTGGTTGGTCGTGTGGGTGGCAGCCACTCGATGTGTCCCTTTCACGTTGATGTTTCTCTCTCTCTCTCTCTTCCTCTCTCTTCCTCCCACTCTATCTGTACAAAAAATGGAAAAATGTCCTCAGGTGAGGATGAAAATAAATAAATAAATAAATAAATAAAAGAGCAAAGAGAGCCCAGCCGGTGTAGCTCAGCGGTTGAGCATCGACCAACACACCAAGAGGTCGCAGGTTAGATTCCAGGTCAGGGCACATGCCCAGGTTGTGGGCCAAATTCCCAGTGGAGGGCATGCAGGAGGTGGCCAATCGATGTTCTCTCTCATCATGTTTCTCTCTCTCTCTTCCTCTCTCTCTAAAATCAACAAAGAAAAAAAAATTTAAAGAGCGAACAGAAAATAGAAAATAAGGCACAAACAATACAGAGATATGAAGAGAATATATTAGAGACAGGGAGAGTATAATTAGAAGGTCCAACATGCATCTAATAGTAATTCCATAAGAAAAGATTCCAAGGGAGAGGTGAGTGAATTCACTGCCACCCAACACCCCACCTTCCCTCTGTCTATTACCATTGCGGCCCTCTCCACTAGACTTATGGGGGCGATCACTTCGTAAATTATATAAATGTGTAACCACTATGCTGTCACCTGAAACTAATATAAAATAATATAAAATGGCAACTGAAATTGAAAAATGAAAAATAATGTTAAAAAGGATTCTCCTATAGCCCTGGCTAGTTCGGCTCAGCAGTTAGAGCGTCGACCCACGGTCCAGATAGACCCAGGTTCGGTTCCTGCTAAGGGCACGTACCTCAGTTGCAGTTTGTCCCAGGCCCTGGTTGAGTCCTGCAGAAGGCAGCCACTTGATGTATCCCTTTCACGTCGATGTTTCTCTCTCTCTCTCTCTCTCTCTCTCTCTCTCTCTATCCCTCCCTCCCACTCTATCTGAACAAAAAAATAAAAAAATGTCCTCAGGTGAGGATTAAAAAAAGGAAAAGAAAAAGGATTCTTCCTATAGTAAACACAGAAGAAGCAGTGCTGTAGTCCTATGAGTTGGCAGGAGAGCACTGGAGGAGTTCCCCCCAAGAGCTGCTAGGAGAGTTGCAATTATTTTCATCAATTCCTCATCCCCCAGCAGTGCTATGATGCTGCCATTACAGTTCTGTACAAAAGCCATGCTTGACCAATCACTGTTGATTTTTGTCTCAGGGGAGCTGAAATGAGCAGCAATCCTCTCCAGGCAACATGACAGAGAGGCAAGAAATGAACTTCGAAGCTTTTCCCAAAATATGATTCAGCCACTGCACCTGCTGACCCTAGTTCCAGCCTACCATCCACCAACCAAGAGCCTTCTGTGTCCCGAGGGATCAACCACAGAATTTATGTCATTCACTCTAATCCATGCTTGCTTCCTTTTCTGTGGTTTCTATAGAGCTGAGCTTGGGGTAGGGAGCCAGCCACCTGTGCCCCTTTACTATATTTAAAAATTTAAAACTTGCTATCTTTTTATTCATATTTTATGTTCTGTTTCTTAGTGTATTTAAATGTACTTGCTACCCTGCTAAACATCCTTGCCTATTTCAAAAAGTGTGCCTGTAGGTTCTTTTATGTTCTATACACAAAATCATATCACCTGAGAATAGTAATTGTATTTCTTAAATTATGATCCTTATTGTAGCTTCTTTTAGCTGTCTCAAACAGACTGCCTAGGACCCCCGTTACCACGTTGAATGACAGTGGGCAGTCTTATCTGGAAAACACATAATGACTAAGCAAGGCTTGGAAATTTTGCAGTACCCCTTATCAGATTAGGACATTCCCTTTCATATTTATTTTGCTAAGAGTTTTTATAATGAATTGCTGAATTTTATTAAATCTGTGTGCTGCATCTACCAAGATGTATTTTCATCCTTTACATATTCATGTGGTGAGTTGCATTATTAGATGTTTCCAATGTTAAAACAACCTGTATTCCTAAAATAAGCCAACTTAGTCATGACATAGTATGAATTTTGTGCATTGTTGGTTTCAATCACTAATAACCTGTTGACAGTTTTCACATCCATATTCATGAGTGAGATGCCCTATAAATTTTCTTTCTTACACAATTCTTATTTCATATGGGTAGCCAGGTTATACCTCCCACAAAAAAATGAGCTGGGGAATTTGTAAAAAATTAGATTTATCAGTTCCTGCAGTATTTGGTATATCATCCGGGTCTTTCTTTGAAAGAAGAGTTTCTACATTTAATGATTCACTTTTTCTTAGAGAATATAGTCAATAATATTGTAAGAACTATGTATGGTGCTGGGTGGTTAATGGAAAAATCAGGAGGATAATTTTGTAAAGTATATTGTTAGGAATCACACAGGCGATATAATTCCTAACAGTCCAGTTTGCAAGCCTCCATGCCACAAGAGAACAAAAATCAAACTTCCCGCCACAGGAGAACTGGCAGGACAAGAAATGCCACCAGATACCAGGAACCAGAGAGGCGCCCAATCGCACATCCACATTCTGTAGACCCAACCCCCTGCCCAATCCCACCAACCAAGACCCCAAAACCCACCAATGACAAAAGCTTCCCACCAGTGGATGCATATAAGGACAAAACTCCAGCTCCTAGGGGCTTCCATCATTGACCCAATACCCCATGGCTCAGTGATATGTAGTACTTCCCTTTGGATACCCCTGTCCCCCAGCCTCTTTTCCTTAAATAAACCCAATTTTTCTTTATTCACCATCTGAAATTGCTCTTTAGCACGCCTGCACACTGTGAACCACTGCCTTTCACCTTTCAGTTATGTATCTGATTTATTGCTTATTTGTACATTTGTATCCTCTTTCTCCTTTTTTTCATCAGTCTAACCAGAAGTTTGCAAATTTTATTCTTTTCAAAAACACAATATATGGCTTTGGGCTACTATATCTTTATTTCCTGTTTAATTTTACTTTCATATTTTTTCCTTCATTCTTTGAGCTGTCTCTTATTTTACTAACATCTTAAGAGGCTTAAATCATTTATTTCGCCCTGGCCGGTTTGGCTCAGCGGTTAGAGCGTCGGCCTGCGGTCCGGAGAGACCCGGGTTCGGTTCCCGCTAAGGGCACGTACTTCGGTTGCAGTTTGTCCCCGACCCTGGTTGGTCGTGCGGTGGCAGCCACTCGATGTGTCCCTTTCACATCGATGTTTCTCTCTCTCTATCTCTTCCTCTCTCTCCCTCCCACTCTATCTGTACAAAAAATGGAAAAATGTCCTCGGGTGAGGATAAAAAAAAATCATTTATTTCACTTTTGTACATATTTAATATTAGAAATGTCCCTCGGTTGCTCTAGCTATATGACACCAATTTTGATATCTCGCATTATAACTAGAATTTGGCTTTATGTACATTATTTCTTCTTTCATGTATGAACAATCAAGATGTGCTTTGAATATAAAATATAATTGTTTTGTAATTTAATTGTACTGTGGTAAGACAATGTGCTCTATTAGATATCAATACATTGATACTCGTTGATACATTTTAAGTCTAATATGAGGCCAATTCACATATATTTTCAAAGAAAGCAATATACATTTGAAGTATATTTTTTTGAAATTTATCTTTATTGTTACAAGTATTACAGATGTCTCCCTTTTCCCCCTCCAATGACCCCTTCCTCCCCATTCCCACCCTCCGACTCCAGCACACTATTTTCTGTGTCCATTGGTTATACATATAAGTTCTATTTATAATTAATTTATTTTTCTAATTTTATTTTTGTTACAGATGTTTCAAATTTTGTACCCCATTGACAAGCCCCTCCCCATCCCCCTGCCCCATCCCCAGCTTTGTTGTTGATGTCCATTGGTTATGCATACATGCATACAAGTTCTGTGTTGTATCTCTTCCCACCCCCACCACCCCCTCTTCTGACGGTTATCAGTCTGTACCCTACTTCCATGTTTTGAGGTCTACCATATTCCTCAGACAGTTATGTTCATTATATTCCGTATGTAAGTGAGATCATGTGGTATTTGTCTTTTTCTGCTTGGCTTATTTCACTTAGGATAATAATTTCCAGGTCGCTCCATGTCGTCTCAAAGGATAAGAGATCTTTCTTTCTTACAGCTGCATAGTACTCCATTGTGTATATGTACCACCGATTTTTTATCCATTGGTCTGCTGATGGACACTTGGGCTGTTTCCAGATCTTAGCTATTGTAAATAGTGCTACTATGAACATGGGGGTACATATATTCTTCCTGATTGGTGTTTCAGGCTTCTTAGAGTATATTCTTAGAAGAGGGATCACTGGGTCAAATGGAAGTTCAATTTTTAATTTTTTGAGGTAACACCATAGTGTTTTCCATAGTGGCTGCACCAGTCTGCATTCCCACCAGCAGTGCAATAGAGTCCCTTCTTCCCCACACTTGCCAACACTTGTTGTTTGATGATTTGTTGATGGCGGCCATTCTGACAGGTGTGAGGTGATACCTCATTGTTATTTTAATTTGCATCTCTCTGATGATTAGTGATATTGAGAATTTCTTCATATGTCTCTTAGCCATTTGTATGTCCTGTTTGGAGAGGTGTCTATTCAGCTCCTCTGCCCATTTTTTAATTGGGTTCTTTGTCTTCCTTTGTTGAGTTGTATGAGTTCTCTATATATTTTGGAAATTAACCCCTTATCTGATGTATCATTGGCAATGATGTTCTCCCATACAGTGGGTTGCCTTTCCATTTTGATGATTGTTTCTTTTGCTGTGAAGAAGCTTTCTAGTTTGATGTAGTCCCATGTGTTCATTATTTCCATTGTTTCTATTGCCTTAGGTGATGCATCAGTGAAAATTCTGCTGCGTATGATGTCTGAAATTTTGATGCCTACATTTTCTTCTAGAATTTTTATGGATTCATGGGTCACATTTAAGTCTTTTATCCATTTTGAGTGTATTCTTGTGTATGGTGTCAGTCGATGGTCTAGTTTCATCTTTTTGCATGTAGCTGTCCAATTTTCCCAACACCATTTATTAAAGAGGCTGTCTTTACTGCACTGTATGCTCTTGCCACCTTTGTCAAATATTAATTGAGCATATTGCCTTGGGTCCATTTCTGGGTTCTCTATTCTGTTCCACTCGTCTATATGCCTGTTCTTGTGGCAATACCAGGCTGTTTTGATTACAGTCGCTTTGTAGTATAACCTGATACCTGGAATTGTGATCCCACCTACTTTGTTTTTCTTTTTCAAGATTGCTGTAGCTATTCAGCGTCTATTCGATTCCAAAATGGCGGCGAAGTGAACGGAAGCTACACAGACCGTCTCCCAGAACCAAACTGGAATTACAACTATAACACAGACAAACTGATGGGAAAAAGCAGCAGAAAAGCAGCTTGTGAGAACTATATAACCAGGGACACTAACTCGATCGTGGTAGGATTGCGAAGGCGGGAGAGGGGGCTGGGATCCCACAGACAGCAACAGGCTTAGCTGTGAAAAGCACCCTCAGGTTAAACTCCCAAGCAGCTCCACAGGACAGAGGCTAAAACAGCCACAGCCACTCACCCTGTGCTCCAGCAGAGGGCGGGCGACTGGACTGAAACTGTGTGGGAACACTCGGAATTTGAAGGGCGCTCAGAGCTTTTCTGAGTTGCTGCCAAGCAGGACGGTGGACATCTTGCTCCTTCCCAGGGCTCTGGGGAGAGGCAGCAGTCCCTCCCTTGGAGATCCAACCCCACCCTGTGGGCCATTGAAATGCTAATTGAGGCTTACTAACAACCAGCATCTGCCCCACCCTCTTGAAAGCCCCTTGTGCTGAGCACCTGAGGGAGCTTTTCAATCAACTGACAACCCAAAACTCTTCAAGTAACCTCGACTGCTAGCCTCCACGCAAAAAGCTAAAGCATAACAGTACCTTTCCTGGGCTAGCAACTTTAACCAGGAAAGTAAGACTTGACAATGGTGTTTAATGTGGGTCCTCCCTCGCTCATCTAAACCCAGGAGAGGGAGCCACAAACAGCAGAACACAAACATCCACAGGGAAAACTGGACAGGCTCCAAAGCCCACTGTGATAGCCAAAATGGTGAAACACAGAAACACAAAAGCCAAATGAAAGAACAAGAGACCTCCACCAAAGATGAGATCAATGTGGAGCAGTTGGTCAAGATAACAGAGCTAGAATTCAGAGCCATGATCTTGAGGAAGCTCAACAGCATGAATAAGGACATAGAGATGCTGAAAATAAACCAATTGGAAACTAAAAACCACCAAGAAGACATAAAAAATGACATATCAGAAATAAAGAACACATCGGAAGGTCTAAAAAGCAGAGTAGATGAAGCTGAGGACCGGATCAGTGAATTAGAAGACAGGGTAGAAAAAATCAACCAATCAGAAAACTAAAAGGAAAAAACGATTAAAAAACAGGAAGCTAGCTTAAGAGAATTGTGGGACAACTGGAAACGTAATAATATTCACATCATAGGAGTCCTCAAAGGAGAAAATGAGTAAGGGTTTGAAAATATATTCAAAGAAATACTGACAGAAAACTTCACTAATTTGGTGAAGAAGGCATTCAAGTTCAAGAAGCACAGAGAGCCCCAAGTAAGAAGAACCCAAACAGGCCCACACCAAGACATATAGTAACTAAAATGCCAAAAATTAAAGACAAAGAGAGAATCCTAAAAGCAGCAAGAGATAAGCAACAGGTTACCTACAAAGGAAACCCCATAAGGCTCTCAGCTGACTTCTCACAAGAAACACTACAGACCAGAAGGGAATGGCATGAGGTAATCAAGATCATGAAAAACAAGGATCTTAATCCAAGACTACTCTACCCACCAAGGCTATCATTCAAAATAGAAGGACAAATAAATAGCTTCCCAGACCAAAAAAAAAAAGGCTAAGGGAATACATTAGCACCAAACCAGCACTGCAAGAAATGATAAAAGGACTGCTGAAATTAGTAGAAGAAATAGGAAAAAATATAACCAAACTAAACAAAAATGGCAATAAATAAATATATATCAATAATCACCTTAAATGTAAATGGATTGAATGCTCCCATAAAAAGACACACAGTAGCTGATTGGATAAGAAAGCATAACTCATCTACATGTTGTTTACAAGAGACCCGCCTCACAACAAAAGACTCACATAGGTTGAAAGTGAAGGGATGGAAAAAAATCTCCCAAGCAAACGAAAAGGGAAAAAAAGCTGGGGTAGCAATACTCATGTCTGATCAAATAGATTTCAAAATGAAGGCCATAACTAGAGACAAAGAAGACCACTACATAATATTACAAGGATCTATCCAACAGGAAGATATAACCTTGATAAACATATATGCACCCAATATAGGAACACCAAAATATATTAAAAATCTTCTGGAGGACTTCCAAGGAGAAATCGACAGCAATACAATCATAGCAGGAGACTACAACACCCCGCTGACATCACTGGATAGATCCTCTAGACAAAAAATTAGCAAGGAAACAGAGACTCTAAATGAAGCACTAGACCAAATGGATTTAATAGATATCTACAGAGAATTACACCCCAAAACTACAAAATTCACATTCTTCTCAAGTGCACATGAGACATTCTCAAAGATAGACCACATGATAGGACACAAACTAAATCTCTACAAATTCAAGAAGATTGAAATCATATCAAGCATCTTCTCAGATCACAATGGCATGAAACTAGAAATCAATGCAAGAACATGCAAAGACATTTGAAAACATGGAAGCTAAATAGCATGTTATTAAACAATGAATGGGTTACCGAGGAGATCAAGGAAGAAATTAAAAACTTCCTGGAAACCAAAGAAAATGAACACACAACAACACAAAATCTATGGGATGCAGCAAAAGCAGTTCTGAGAGGGAAGTTCATAGCACTACAGGACTACCTCTAGAAACAAAAAAAAATTTCTAATTGACTGTCTAACTTCACAACTTAAAGAATTAGAAAGCAAACAAAAAGAAAACCCCAGAGCAAGTAGAAGGAAGGAAATACTAAAGATCTGAGCAGAAATAAATGACATAGAGACAAAAAAAAAAAAAAACCAATTCAAAGGATTAATGAAACAAAGAGCTGGTTTTTCGAAAAGATAAACAAGATTGATGGACCCTTAGCTAGACTCACCAAGAAACAAAGAGAGAGAACCCAAATACACAAAATCAGAAATGTAAAAGGAGAAGTAACAACCGACACCACAGAAATACAAAAGATCGTTAACAACTACTATGAACAACTATATGGCAACAAATTCGACAATCTAAGCGAAATGGACAAATTTCTAGAAACACACAGTCTCCCAAAACTGGACCAGGAAGAGATAGAAAACTTGAACAGACCAATAACAACTAAGGAAATTGAAGAGGTAATCAAGACTCTCCCAGCAAACAAAAGCCCAGGCCCAGATGGTTTCATGGGGGAGTTTTACCGAACATTCAAAGACAAACTAACACCCATATTCCTCAAACTATTTCAAAAAATTCAAGAAGAAGGAAGACTTCCAAACTCGTTCTATGAGGCCAGCATAATTCTAATTCCAAAACCAGAAAAAGACACAACAAATAAAGAAAACTACAGGCCAATATCCCTGATAAACATAGATGCCAAAATTCTGAACAAAATACTAGCAAATTGGATCCAGCAATACATCAAAAAAATTTTTCACCATGACCAAGTGGGATTCATTCCAGGGATGCAAGGCTGGTACAATATTCGCAAATCAATAAATGTGATACACCACATAAACAAAATGAAGAAGAAAAACCACATGATCATATCAATAGATGCTGAAAAAGCATTCAACAAAATCCAGCATCCATATCTGATAAAAATGCTCAGCAATGTGGGAATAGAGGGATCATATCTCAACATAATAAAGGCCATATATGAAAGACTTACATCCAACATCATACTCAATGGGCAGAAACTAAAAACATTTCCCTTAAGAACAGGACCAAGACAGGGATGCCCACTTTCTCCACTCTTATTTAACATAGTACTGGAAGTCTTAGCCACAGCAATCAGACAGGAAGAAAAAATAAAAGGGATCCAAATTGTAAAGGAGGAAGTGGAACTGTCATTATTTGCAGATGACATGATATTATACATAAAAAACCCTAAAGACTCTATTAAAAATCTACTAGACTTAATAAATGAATTTGGCAAAGTAGCAGGATACAAAATTAACGTCAAGAAATCAACAGCATTTGTATACACCAATGATGAACTCACAGAAAGAGAAATTGAAAAACAATCCCATTTACCACTGAGGCAAAAAAATTAAGTTACCTAGGAATAAACTTAACCAAAGAAGTAAAGGACCTATTTGCAGAAGACTACAGGACATTGAAAATAGAAATAAAGGAAGATATAAAAAAGTGGAAGCACATACCTTGTTCATGGACTGGAAGAATTAACATCATTAAAATGTCCATACTACCCAAAGCAATCTATAGATTCAGTGCAATCCCCATCAAAATACCAACGACATATTTCACAGAATTAGAACAAATACTTCAAAAGTTCATGTGGAACCAAAAAATTCCCTGAATAGCCACAGCAATTTTACATATAAGTTCTTTCGTTTATCTCTTCCAGACAACCCACCCCTTCCTCTAATAAACTATTTTTTTAAAGTTATGTGTTGATTTATCACTTTACATATTTGAAGCTATGCTCTTAGCAACATAAAAGTAAAAATGCTATATTTCCTTGCTGAGCTCACCTTCTATTACTGTGCAGTAAATTTATTCATATCTAGTAATACTTTTTACCTTAAAATCTATTTTGGTCAATCTTCATAGAGCTTGTGATTGGTATTTACACAGTATACGTTTTCCTACTCTGTTGCTTTCAAGACCCTGCAATTTTTTTAGTTAGATATGATGCTCATAACATAATTTAGTTGGGTGAGTGTTGTTGTTTTTTTCAGAGTTCAACTTCTTATTGAGCATATTACAAAAGAGGTTTAGTCAAAATAATCAAAACCCATGCCATCCGTCATCAGACTTTTCCAATTCCTCTTTGCTTCCGCTCTCTCCTCCTCAGCTGGGGCAACAGTGCTGGAGGGGGCAGGACTCCTGCTGATGCATGCCCTACATTGCACATAAGGCTCCCAATGTTGACACTGGCCAGAGCCTTTGCAAACAAGCCTCACCAGAAAGGTTCAACATTTATACTGACTGCTTTAATGAGAGCATTGATCTTATCCTCCATGACCATGATCTTAACCATCACCTTATCTACATGCAGGATGAGGGCCTGGTAGATGCAGGTGAGCTTCCAGATGGAGGCCATGGTGTGGGCAAGTGCTGGGCGAGCACAACCAGGTGTGGTGTTAGTCACAGAATGAAGTGAGGTCCTCACCCTAATGTAGCCTTAGCTTTCTCAGAAGGACCAAGCACCTTACTGGTAGCTGAAGAAAGCTAGATGAGTGTTTTAATTCAATCTTACTCTTTGTCGTTTTTGAAAAATTAGTTCATTTACATAAATTGTGGTACATGTGTATAGATACATTTGGATCTCACAATTATATGGTGTCCTTACTATTTGTCCTGCTTTTCTAATTTCTCCTCATCCACTTTGACCTTTTTTTCTTAAAAATTATAGTGCTTTTTTAGTTAATTTTTTCTTTCTACTTTTTGGATAGAGTCTCCTTCTATTCATTCAGTGGTCACTCTGGATAATATAGCAAACATACTAAAGCTTCTAAAGTAAAACAATCACTTTTCTAAAAAGGTTCCAGCTTTATTGAAGTATAATTGAAATAAAATGTATATCTTTAGTAGGTAAAATGTGATGATGATTTGATATATATAAACATTGTGAAATGATTACTACAATATAATCACCTTCCTCCTGAACAATGCAAAGATTCAAAAATGCTCTAACTTCAACCGCACTTTTTCAAAATTTTGCTTATATTTTCCAATATAATTTTACTTGGATTTTAATCCCATAAATTAGACATTATTATGATTTTATACCATATTTTTCTATGCCCACATATTTACCATACCTTGTCTTTTACTCTGAGTGAAATGGGAAGCCACTGCAGAGTTCTGAAAAGAGGTTTCAGGCCCAAAGAGGTATGATCCCAGCTACCATTCTCTCTCACCTGGATTACTACAATAGCCTCCTATCAGGGCTCTCTGCTTCTGCCCCTGTCCCCTATAGTCCATTCTCAACAGAGCAGCCAACAGAATATTTTAAAAATATTTAAGATTATTCACTCACCTGCTCAAAACTTTTAATGGCTTCCATTTCACTCACAGTAAGAGACAAAGCCCTGGTCAGATAGCTCAGTTGGTTAGAGCATCATCCAGATATGCTCAGGTTGTGGGTTTGATCCCCCGTCATCAGGGCACATAGGAGAATCAACCAATGAATGTATAGATGGGTGGAACAAGTCAATCTCTCTCTCTCTCTCTCTCTCTCTCTCTCTCTCTCTCTCTCTCCCCTCCCCCCCCCCGTCTTCCTATCTCTAAAAGTCAATAAAAAAATAATTGGGGGAAAAAAAGAGTAAGAGACAAAATGCTTGCAATGCCATACAAAACCCTCTTTGATCTGTGCCCCTCTTACCTCTGTACTAATCTCTGCATTCATTGCACTCCAGTCACGCATATGTCCTTTCTATTCCTTGAATGTGCTAATGGCATGCACTTGTGTCCTGCACAATGGTTGTTCTGTCTGCCTAGAATGTCTATTTTCCAGATATCTGTATGTGTAACTACTACCTCCATCAAGGTTTTACTCAAAAGTCATTATCTCAACAAGGCCTGACTACCTTATTTGAAATTGTAATCCTTTGACCCCAGCATTTCCACTATTCCTTACTCTGTTCTAATATTGATTCTTCCCATGGCACTTATGATCACCTTACATAGTCTATGATTTACCAATTTATTATTATCTATTGTCTCCCCCTGCTAGAATGCAAACTCTACAAAGATAGGAATCTTTGTTTTGTTCCCTGTTATCTCAAGTGCCTAGAGTGCTTGTCAAGTAATGAGCATTCAATAAATGTGTGTTAAATGAACACATGTGAGTAATTTCATGGCGATCGACTGTGAACAGAAATGATGCGTACAACATCCTGATCATTCCATTAAACACAAAACCACATGCCCTGGTCTGTCTTTCCCTTTCTCCCTAAAACAAGGACCTAGAACTGGTGAGACAACTGTATTTATGCAACTAAGTACAGCACTGTAGGAAATGGCAACACAACATGATGGCTAGAACCTGAATCTGTCCACAGAAGTGTGATGATTTACTTTTGGATTAAATGGGAGTCACTTTCAGGGAGATAAACAGAATGCTAGTTCTTTTCCATTTGCCCCTCTTAATCCATTCTCTGTCCTTCACACTGCTCTGTGTGCCAGGATGCTAACCTTTATGAATTATATCAACCAGGCCTCCTTGCCCTCTCTCTTCCAGGTAAGTTTCCAATGGAAAGCACCAGCAAGAGATTAGAGAACAAAAAGTTTGGAGGGTTTATTTCCCTGCTTCCTCTCTACTTGGCTGCAGTTCAGTAGTGGCCGAATTCATCTACCTATGACCAGATAACCCATCAGGGAGACCCACAGGCATAGTCACAGTTCCTGCTTGGTCTAGTAAGAACTTCCTCCCCTTTCCCTTTCAGGCCTAAGGTTGACAATGGCTTCTTGCTCTTACCAACACTGAGTACTTGACCATTCCTTGTTGTTTCCCTTAGCTATGCCTACCCTGCCACACACACCTCTCCAGTTACTCTTTGAGGTGTGTCACTTGTTTACTGTAGTGATCCTTATCAATATAAAGGACAAGAGCACCAAACACACTCTTTGCACTCTTAAATTTCTCTAACCATAGAGGTTTTTCAGTCATCTGTCCTACTGAAATCCCCCATCACAAAAAAACTCTTTTAAAAATAACTCTAGGCCTGGCCAGTATGGCTCAGTGGTTGAACATCGACCCATGCACCAAGAGGTTGCCGGTTCAATTGCCGGTCAGGGCGCATGCCCAGGTTGTGGGCCCAATTTCCAGTGGGGGCCATGCAGGAGGTGGCCAGTAAATGTTCTCTCCCATCGATGTTTCTAACTCTCTCCCTCTCCCTTTCTCTCTCTGTAAAACCAATAAAGAAAAAAATTACAAAAAAATAAAAATAAAAATTATAAGTGTTTAGTATTTTCTACTATGCCAAGGGGAGCAGCTTGTGTGAGAGTGGAGGTCAAAGGCACTGAACCTCCAGGAGTCTAGGAGTTGTATTTTTCCTTATCTTTCCCATTTGAAAGGAAGACTGTCACTCTAACTGAAGCATGAGTGAAGAGTATTTTCAAGGCTTTTCTTTTTTTCTGTCTTTCATTATTTTTATGCCAAGGAGACCAGATTGTAAATCAAGTCTTAGACCTCCTCCACTTCCTTGCAAAGTATTTTAACAATAGTTAATCTAATCTCTTCTCTGCTGAAATACTGCATGCATCTGAGGCTGTCAGAATGCCACACAAAGAAAATATTGGTTAAGAATTCTATTTCCAGCAGAAGGAAAAAATGTGGCATTTCCTAAGTAGGATTTTAGGATTATTGTACATATTAACTTATGTTATCATCTGCACAAAACCTACAAGCCTCTAGAAACATGGATTTAGAAATATAGAGGCAACTGGTTCAGTATTTATTTTTCCTAATAAATAAGTTTTCCTCTAAGATCCAGGAAAGATAACCAGGCAGTTGCTGCTGAAGCATTTCTACTGTGTCACAGAACCTAATATGAGCTTTTAAATATTCTTTAACAGTGCATTTATTATTAAAAATTTGTTTCTTTATGTTAAACCAAAATCTTCACAATTAAAACATTCTACCAGTTGGAGTGAATAACACTCTTAGGAGGCAATAGCTGTGTATCCAAGAAATAATTCTCTCCTTCGTGTGTTTTCTCATTTCACTTGCAGGACAGAGCATAATAAGCTATCAAGGTTAATGAAGAATTTAAATTAAAAAAAATTTTATTTTTTCATTTTTTAATATGTTTATATCTATTTTTTAGGGAGAGAGAGATAGAAATATCAATGCAAGAGAGAAACACCCATCAGTAGGGGGCCGAGCATGCAACAGGGGCATGTACCCTGACTGGGAATCGAATCAGGACGTCTTAGTCCATGGGATGACGCTCAATACACTGAGCCACACCGGCTGGGCTAAATTTAAAAACATTTTAAAGACACCTAGAGTACATCAAACTTCTCCCCAGGTCTTCAGGACAATCATGTCCAATTCTTTTAATCTTCTATTGATGGTTTCTAAACACATTATAATTGATTGTACTCATTTGAACAAATTCAATTTGTACATGGCCCTATGAAAATGTGACAATCAGGAATGAACAAATAGCCCCAAATATAGGTTGATGAGACAATGGTTAAATGGTTTTATTTCTTTATTTGCTGTATTTAAAGAACATTATTTCTATTAACTGAATCTAAGTGTGCGTTAGCATGTCTTATAACACTACTATTGGCTCACACAGAGCTTTCACGTAATTAAAACAGTCAGATTTTTAATCTATTCATTCACCAACTTACTGCCCAGACTGTTGTAAACAGTGAATAACACAAGCCAAAGACCTACAATTATTCATTCTTTGAAGGTTTGAGATTGTTTTAAAACAAAACTGTATTAATAGAGGAAACGTGATAATGAATAAATAAATAAATGCATACATATTATAGTGATCAGTAATAAGTGCTATTAAAAACATGAAGCAGGGTAAAGAGTTAAGGGGAAAAAAGATTGCCCTTTCCAGTGTGGCACAGCGGTTAGAGCTCTGGCCCGTGAACCAAAGGGTCTCGGGTTCGATTCCCAGTCAAGGCCACATACCTGGGTTGCAGGTTTGATCCCCAACTCCATTTGGGGTCATGCCACAGGCAACCAATCAATGTGTCTCTCTCACATCAATGTTTCTCTCTCTTCTCTCTCTCTCTCTCTCTCTCTCTCTCTCTCTCTCCCTCTCTCTCCCTCTCTCTCCCTCTCCCTCCCCCTCCCTCTCTCCCACCCTTCCTTCCACTCTGTCTGAAAATCAGTAGAAAAATATCCTCGGGTGAGGATTAACACACACACACACACACACACACACACACACGATAAAGAAGAGGCCACAATAACTCTAGGTGCCAGGGAAGACCTCTCTTAAGACATGCCATTAGAACAAACATTTGACATACATAAAGTAACAAGCCACGCAAAGATCTGAAAAACAGCTTCCTAATCAAAATAATTACAAATGTTATGCCACACAACTGGAATACTTGAGGAATAAGAGGCCACTGTTATATAACCAGCAAAGAGAAAATGAGGGGAAAGGGGGAAAGGTGGTAGATGAGTGGTAAGAAATGAATGACTAGATCATCTTATAAAATGGTTAGAGATTTGGATTTTATTCCAGGTATTATGGAAAGCCATCATAGGGTTTTGGGCAGAATTATGTGATCTTATTTACATTTATAAAAAACAATCTCGCCCTGGCCGGTTTGGCTCAGCAGTTGGAGCATTGGCCCACGGACCAGAGAGTCCTAGGTTCAGTTCCCGCCAGGGGCATGTACCAAAAAAAAAAACAAAAAAAAAAAACAACAACAACAATCTTTGAAGAGCAGACAAGGGTAGGAACAGGAAGATTGATAGAAAACTTCACAATAGACTAGTGAGTAAGGACAAGCATTTGAATTAGAGTAACAACCCAAGTACAGAGATTTTTGTATTGATCTTTTTTTAAATTAATTTATTTATTCTTGCTACAGATGTTTCTCCTTTTTCCCCCACTGATTCCCCTCTCCCCCTTCCTCCCCACCCTGTCCCCAGCTTTGTTGTCCATGATCTTTGTTCATGCATACATGCATATAAGTTCTGTGGTTTTGATTCGATATTAAACTCTTTTATTTTAGAATGGCTTTAGATTTAAAGAAAAGTTGCCAAGATAGTACAGGAAACCTCATATACTCCACAACTAGTTTCCTCTATTATCATCTTACATTCATATGATGCTTTTGTCACAACTAATGAAACAATATTGATATATAAACATTAAGGTCAATCCTTTAATCAAATTTGTTTAGCTTTTCCCTAATATCCTTTTTTATCTTCCAGATTCCATCCAAGAGAGCATATCATATTTTGTCTTCATGTCTCCTTATACTACTCTAGATCATGACAGTTTCTCAGAATTTCCCTTTTTGATCATTTTGATAGCTTTGAGGAGTTCTATTCAGGCCTTTTGTAGGATTCCCTCAACTGGAAATCTGATGTTTCACTCATCTGATGTTTCACTCATGATTAAACTTGAGGAATGGGTGTTTGAGAGGAAAACCAGAGGTAAAGTGCTATTCTCATCCTATCATATCAAGAATATAATTTTTCAGTATGACTTTTCAGGGGTGATGTTAACCTTGATTACCTAGCTGAGGTAGTGTTTGTCAGGTTTCTCCACTATAAAATTATTCTTTTCTCTATTTTCCATATAGTCATCATTGGAAGGACTCAGATGTGCAACCCCACACTTAAGGGGTGGAGCTTTAAACTCCACCTCCTTGACAGGGGAGTGTCTATATGCAAATTTGGGAATTCTTCTGCACAAGATATTTGTCTCCTTTCATTTATTTATTTAATCATGTATATCAGTCTGGACTCATGGATATTCCTTTTATATTTGGGGTTATAATCCAATATCATGTTATTTATGTTGTTGCTCAAATTGTTTCAGCTTTAGCCATTAGGAGCTTTGTCAATTGGTCCCTTTGTCTTTTTGACATGTCCCCCCACCCTCATCATTGTTGCTGTTGTTTTCATTTGCTTTTTTATGTGATTTCTTTTTTAATCCTCACTCGAGGATATTTTTTCATTTATCTTCAGATACAGTGTAAGGGAGGGAGAGGGGAAGAGAGTAAGAGAGAGAGAAAAACATCGATGTGAGAGACACACATGGATCGGCTGCCTCCCGCATAACCCCGATCAGGCCCAGGGGCCAATTGCAACTGAAGTACATGCCCTTAACCGGAATAAAACCTGTGACTCTTTGGTCCACAGGTTGATGATCTAACCACTGAGCCAAACTGGCCAGGACTACGTAATTTTTTTAAAGCACTTCCACACTTTCTGGTGCTATAAGATACTCCAGGCTTATCTTGTATATTACCTGCCCCAACACTAGAATCAGCCACTTCCAAAGAGCCATGGCTCCTTTTATTAGAAATTGATATTTGAAACCAAGAGCTGAGCACTAGTTGTGTTCATTTCTATCAGGGAGTTATAGCTTCTAGGTCTGCTCAGCTGATAGAGAAAGGAAATATTGTGTGTGTAGTAACCTGTGCATGTACACAGATTTATAGATATTTCAAATGAATCCATCCATATTAAGCTAAATGTGAGTTCATACAGATGTCTCCAAGTCTAATCCATTACCACACAGATCATTCTAGCTTTCACCACTTGTCAGTAACATTTGCACCTTTGTAAAAAAAAAAAAAAAAATCAGTTGACTATATTTCCTACTATATTTTATCTTGTTAATTTTGACCCGTCATTCCATATGGTCAAAATAGTTTTATATCTTCATTTTGTCAGCAAGTGTATCTTTTATCCCAGAATCAATAATAAATAAGTATATTCTCTAACAAACATTTGACAAGCATGTTAAATAGTTCAGTATTGTGGAGAGAGCCCAGAAACATTTCACTAGAAACTTCCTCCAGGCAGATGTTGATTCAAGAATTAAGAGTTTCCTTTGGCTTTTCTGCCATTTTCATAATTCTTCAAAATATATAAACAGTGATGATGTACATGCATATGTGGATTCTGACAGTTTCCCAGCGATAATCCATCTTGACAAAGTTGAATTCACTTGAAATCAGGAAATACTCTGCAATTATCTTCTCTTATATCTGAGGTTTCAGTTTGCCCTCAATGGAGCTTTTGTTGCCCTTTCCAATTTGCAAAGGTATATAGCTCTCTTTGGTCCACATTATGGGTCATCATTACATAACCCTCCTGAAGTCCTTTGTTGTTCTTGTTGAATAGAAGTTAACTAAAAATTTTTGTAAACAAATAGATCAATGAAACAGAATAAAGTCTTTAAATAGACCCACATAAACATAGTCAACTGATCTCTGACAAAGGAGCAGAGGTAATACAGGGGAGCAAAGACAGTCTCTCCAACAAATGGTACTGAAACAACAGGACAGCTACATGCAAAAAAAAAAATACACACACACACACACACACACACACACACACACACACACACCACAGACCCTACACCCTTCACAGAAATTAATTCAAAATATATCATAGACCTAAATGTAAAATTCAAAACTATAAAACTCTTAGAAGACAACATAGAAGAAATCCTACCTGATGTTTGGTATAGCCATGACTTATTACATACAACACCAAGGACAGAATTCATGAAAAAAATAATTAATAAGCATGAACTTCTTTAAAACTAAAAACTTATGCTTTGTGAAAGTCAATGTTAAGAGAAGGATTAGACAAGCCACCGACTAGGAGAAAATATTTGAAAAAAAAACACATCTAATAAAGGACTGTTATACAAAATATACATATAACTCTTAAAAAATCAATGATAAGAAAATAAACAACCTGATTAAAATATGGGTCAAATACCTTAACAGACACTTCACCAAAGAAGATACACAAATGGTAAATAAGCATATGAAAAGATGTTCCACATCATATGTCATCAGGGAAATGCAAATTCAAACAACCACGAGATATTACTAAGCACCTATTAGATGGCCAAAATCCAGACACTAACAACACCAAATGCTGGTGGGGATGTGGAGCAATAGAAACTCATACAGTGCTGGTGGGAATGCAGAATTGTACCATCACTTTAGAAAACAGTGTTTATAAAACTAAACATATTGTTTTCTGGCCAGTGTGGTTCAGTGGAGTGAGCATCATCCCATGCACCAAGAAGTTTGATTCCAGGTCAGGGTACATGCCTGGGCTGTGGGCTCAATCCCCAGTAGGGAACGTGCAGGAGGCAGCCAATTAATGTTTCTATCTCATTGATGTTTCTCTCTCTCTCTCTCTCTCTCTCTCTCTCTCTCTCTCTCTCTCTCTAAATATCAATAAAAAGTATATTTTAAAAAACTAAATATACTGTTTACATACCACCCTTCACAAGAACTCTTTGGTGTTTATCCAAATGAGTTAAAAATTTATGCCCACTCAAGAACCAGCACCAAATGTTTATAGCACCATCATTCATAATTGCCGAAACTTGGAAGCAACCACCAGGTCTTTCAGTTGGTGAATGGATAAATCAACTGTGGTGCTCCACATAATGGAATATTATTCAGTGCTAAAAAGAAATGAGATAACAAGTAATAAAAAGACACGAAGGAACCTTAGATTCATATAACTAAGTGAAATAAGCTTATCTGAGAAGACTATATACTATATAATTCCAACTCTGTGACATTCTAGAAAAGGCAAAACTATGAAGGCAATAAAAAGATCAGTGGCAGCCTAACCAGTGTGGCTCAGTTGGTTGAGTACCCTCCCATGCACCAGGAGGTCACTGGTTGGATTCCCAGTCAGGTAAAACTGCAGCCTCAATCTCCAGAAGGTGGCATGCAGGAGACAGCCAACTGATGTTTCTCTCCTCATTGTTTCTATATATCTCTCTCTCCCTTCCTTTCTCTGAAATCAATAGAAACATATATTTTAAAAAAATTAAAAAGAGCCCGACCAGTATGGCTCAGTGGTTGAGCGTTGACCCATGCACCAACAGGTCACTGGTTCAATTCCTGATCAGGGTACATGCCCAGGTTATGGGCCCAATGCCCAGTAGGTGGCATGCAGGAGGCAGCCACTCGATGTTCTCTCTTATGGGTGTTTCTCTCTCTCTCTCTCTCTCTCTCTCTCTCTCTCTCTCTCCCTCTCCCTTCTTCTCTCTCTAAAATAAAAAAAGAAAAATTATTTTAAAAAATTAAAAAGATCAGTGGGATGAATAGATAAAACATAGGTGTTTTTTAGAGCAGTGAAAAGACTCTGTATGACATTATAATGATGAATACATGTCGTCATATATCTGTCCAATCACACTAAAGTACAACGCTGAGAGTGAACTGTTAGGTAAACTATAGACTAGGGGTGATTATGATGCATCAATGTAGGTGCATCTTTGGTAAAAATGTATCATCTTGGTAGTTTTTAGTTAATAATGGCAGAGTATATGCATGTGTGGGGACAGGGGGTATATGGGAAATCTCTGTACCTTCCTCTCAATTTTTATAAACCTAAACTGCTCTAAAAAATAAATCTTAAAGTCATTTTGGTACTTGCATTTCTGGATTTTATCTTCACTGACACTCTCCTTTTGGGATTAGATCACTCTCATAGATTTGCCCTTGATCATATATTTTTTGTTTTAACCTTGGTAAAATGTCCTTTTAAAATTTGAGCTCATCAGACTAAAGAAACACATATAACAATTAAAAGTAATTGCATGTTCATTACATTATTCAAGTTAGAGGAACAGTGTAGACCCAGAGACATGGAAGTAGGGTACAGGCTGACAATCCTCAGAAGTGGGGGGGAGGAAAGAGATAAACCACAGAACTTATATGCATGTACGCATAACCGATGGACACAGACAACAAAGCTGGAACTGGGGGAGGGGCGATGGGGAGTAGGGTGTCAATGGGGAAAAAATGAGATACATCTGTAACAAAAATAAATTAATAAAAAAAAGTAATTGCATGATTCTGAACCAGATCTTTTTGCTACAAAGGTATCATTAGAACAACCGGTGAAGCTTGAATGGTAGTAAGACGCCAGTGCTAACAGCGTTAAGTTCATCATGTTGATTGTTGTATAGCAGATATGTAGAAGAATGTCCTTGTTTGGAGGAAATACACATTAAGGTGTTAAGGAAAGATGGAGCTCCATGTTGGCAATTAACTCTCAAAGGGTTTCACAAAGAAGGTTCTTTGTACTGAACTTGCAACTTTTCTGGCAGTTCGAGATTGTTTTAAAATAAAAATGTAGTAATTAACATAATTTTTAAAGTGCACTCTTCAGCCCTGGTCGGTTTGGTTCAGCGATTAGAGCATCAGCCCCTGGACCAATGAGTCAGGAATTCAATTCCAGTCAAGGACATGTACCTCGGTTGCGGTTCATCCCCAGCCCTGGTTAGGGTAGGGCTGTGCAGGAGGCAACCAGTCGATGTGTCCCTCTCACTTCGATGTTTCTCTCTCTCTCCCTCCCTCCCACTCTATCTGAAAATAAATAGAAAATAACCTCAGGTGACTATTAAAAAAAAAAAAAAACAGTAAAGTACTCCATTGTGTATATGTACCACTGCTTTTTTATCCATTCGTCTACTGATGGACATTTGGGCTGTTTCCAGATCTTAGCTATTGTAAATAGTGCTGCTACAAACATGGGGGTACATATAGTCTTCCTGATTGGTGTTTCAGGCTTCTTAGGGTATATTCCTAGAAGTGGGATCACTGGGTTAAATGGAAGTTCAATTTTTAATTTTTTGAGGTAACACTATATTGTTTTCCATAGTGGCTGCACCAGTCTGCATTCCCACCAACAGTGTACTAGAGTCCCCTTTTCTCCACACCCTCGCCAGCAGTTGTTTGATGATTTGTTGATGGCAGCCATTCTGACAGGTTTGAGGTGGTACCTAATCCGAAGTGAAACGAGCCAAGCAGAGAAAGATAAGTATATGATCTCACTTATTTGTGGAAGATAATGAACATAACAGTCTGAAGTATAATAGGGTAGTCCCAGAGACGTGGAAGTGGGGTACAGGCTGACAATCCCCAGAAGAGGGGGCAGGGAGAGAGATAAACCACAGAACTTATATGCATGTATGCATGAACAATGGACAACAAAGCTGGGGACAAGACAGGGAGGGGGAGGAGGGTGTCAATAGGGGAAAAAGGAGAAACATCCGTAACAAAAATAATTAATTAATTTTAAAAAGAAAAGTAAAAAAAAATAATAATAAAGTGCACTCATCAGACAAATTTAAGGTCATCCTCTTTAGTTTCTTAAAGCAACCCCCTCCCCCTTTTCTCTGTGAAGAAATTATTCACAATCACGAAACTGGAAATTCCTTCTTCAGAGTCTACCCACCCCTTCTATCCTTATTCCCCTTCTTATTACTTATTTATTTTTTAATCCTCACTTGAGGATATATATTTTTTCTATTGAACTTCAGATAGAGTGGGAGGGAGGGGGGAGGGTGGGGAGAGAGAGAAAGAGAAAGAGAGATAGAGAGAGAGAGAGAGAGAGAGAGAGAGAGAGAGAGAGAGAGAGAGAAACATCAACGTGAGAGGGACACAATGATTGGCTGCCTCCCACATGACCCCAACCCGGGCCGGGGATGAACAGCACCTGAAGTACGGTGCCCTTGACCAGAATTGAACCTGTGAGTCATTGATCTGTGGGCCGAGGCTCTAACTGCTGAGCCAAACCAGCCAGGGCTCCCTATTCCCTTTTCAAGTTTCTGTATGAGTTTATGTGGTTTTTCTGTCCTTTTTGAAAATCATCTTTCTTGTCCATCCTTGCTGATAAATTTGTAGATACCATGTTCAATCAATCCTGTTCCCTCAAATTCCCCGTTCCATACATATTGGCAACCATCTCTTGGCCACTAATTACAAACAAGTTCAGCATAGCAGCTCTCCCATGTCTTCCCCACCTACTGGAAGAGAAAATTATCAGTTCAGGTGATAAAATATCTTTCATTTGAAATGTTTATTAAATGTATTGGGATGACGTAAATTAATAAGATTATATAGGTTTCAAATGCAGATTTCTATGATACATGATCTATATATTGCATTGTGGGCCCACCACCCGAAGTCAAATCATCTTCCATCACCATGTCTTTGACTCCCTTCACCTTTTACTACCTTCTACCCCCTTTCCCTCTAGCCACTACTGTACTGTTGTCTGTCCCACATATGAGTGAAATCATATGGTTCTTGGCTTTTTTCTATCTGACTTATTTTGCTTAGGATGATATTCTCAAAGTCCATCCGTGTTGTTGCAAATGGCAGTATTTCATCCTTCCTATGACTGAGCAGTATTCCATAGTACATATGGACCATATCTTCTTTATCTCATTATCTATCAAAGGACACTTCAGTTGTTTCCATGTCTTGGCCAATGTGAATAGTAAAATATTTGTCAGATTCTCTGTCTTTGTATTTCTCCTTTCATCCTCACTCTTTACTGTGTTTTCCTCCCTCCTGACTGGGGCTTTACATACAGATATGTGCCTTCCTAATTTAAAAGAACTGAGTTAAATTATCAAAAGTCTTACAGATCACATTAGAAGGTCTAAATTCAGATATTTACTTGAATCAGAGAAGGTATGATTAACTAGCCTGCTTAAGACTTCTAAATCTTTCAATCAAAGGGCTTAGGATATTTTTGAGCATGAGGTTTTCTGAAATTTCTTGCTGACTCTGAGTAAATATTCTCAGTAATGAAAATGGTTAGGGTTACAGTATGTCTCGTTCTTTCTTGGTCCCTGTTTATAAAGAAATACCCACTTCTTTTCAAGCATTTGGAAGAAGAAATGAAACCATGACTAGTCTTAGGCTTCCCTCTCGCTCACTCTCTTGCTCTCCTCTCCTCTCCTCTCTTCTCTCTCTCTCCCTCCCCTTGCAATAAGTTAATCTAAGATTTTAATTTCTCATGAGTTTTATAAAAAGCAAAAAAACCCTGCAACTCCTGTGTAGCTTCTACTTTTCCTTTATTTTATGTCATTGAAAAAGCATTTTGATGTGTGTAGGGAGAAAGCAGAATAAGTTCCAGATGCCGAAAGCAAAAATGCACAAAAAGACTTTGATGTCAGGCATTATACAATGGTCCAGGTTTCATAAAACTTTGTGTTGAACATGGGAATTACATGGTCATTATTCTAGAAAGCGAAATTCTATTATAGCAGGCCCTTTTGTAATGATTGTTCAACAATAATAATGTGAGGTATTAATCAAATTGGAAAGCCCTGGCCAATGGCCTATAAAGCAATTTCCCCCTCATTTGACATCATCCAACTTTAAAATGCATTGGTATTTACTTCAGGGCCTTTAAAACACTACTTGTGGTTTCTTTTATCCCTAAGGTATGCTGTGTTGATTTTTTCCCATATACATAATGCACAGAACTAAGCAACTATGTTTATAAGACAATAAAGAAAAACAAATTGATAGTCAATCAAAAACCTTAACCACAATATATTAAAATTTAAAAGGATCTCAGAGGATGAGATAATTCAAAGACAGTGAGTCAATAACCTAAAAGCAAACCACTGTATAAAAGAGGTCTGACTGAATATTGATTAACAAAGCGCTACCCTTTTGATCCAAGCTGGGGAGAGTTGCTTCTCAGGCACTCTGTTAGGAGATAGGGAAATCCTACTGTACTTTTCAACAAATCTGTATTTCCTGAAAGCCTGACTTGCAAATAGTTCTGATTGCCTCTCATGCTACTTTTCAGCAGGTGATTAACCCTTGCCATGCAATCACATGGATTTTGAGTATGAGGGAGCAATCAGGTTGAGCCAGAATTCCAGATCTAAATTTAAATTCTCTTTGCAAAGGTTAAAGTGTTTGATTTACCCTGGGTTTGAATTGGAATAGTGTGTCTCTAAATCTGAAGGAAACTGTTAGTTGACCATATGTTTCTTCTTCCTAGAAACCCAACTAAACTACATTTCCCACTTGTTCTGACAGGTGGGTGCAGCCATCGAATAATTTGTATCCAATAAAATGTGAGAAGAGACACATGCCACTTCCAAGCTTGGCTCATAAAAGCCATCCCACATAGGATCCTTCAGCACTAAGAGTCAAACACTCTGCTAATGAGCAGCACTGTGAATGAGAAATCCCTTCGTGTTGCGTTAAAGGGTTGAGAGTTGGAGGTTTCTCTTCCAGCAGCTAGCATCATCTTAACTAACATACTACAGTTGTTATCATTATTTGCAGGGGCTCAAAGGCAGAGGCATCTCACATTACAGTGTTGTCAGAGTCACAATCTTCCCAAGATTGAAACTGCCTGATATTCACATGGCTAGGCAATGCCAGAGCAAGAGAAGGCTTTGCTTGTGCTGGTATCCCAGGAGGAAACAGAATTCTGCACCAGGGAAGGAGACTCGGAGTGAGTCCTTTGCCCTTCTCCACATCAGATCCATGCTCAAAGGAGAGAAAAAACTGTATTAACTTTCCAAAATAAAAGTGTATAACTAAAATAACAGATTCACTGGGAAGTCAATTATACATATATACACGCACACACTTTACACATTTTTTATTACTTCCTTTCATATGCTATAAAACTCTCATTCACTCATTCCACAAAATATTCATAATATTAAGTAATTAGGAACTGGAAAATATTTCATCAGAGGTGACATGCAAACCAGTGCCTCCAGCTGTTGAATCAATTTCCTGAGAAAAGATGAGAGCTACGAAAGTTTTAGGAGTAAACCCTAGGTAAAAATTAAATTTATTTAGCAGACCAAATTTTTGATATTCTGCTTCAATGGCAGACTATGTCAAATAAGACTTGGGGTTTTTTTTGTTTGTTTGTTTGTTTTATCCTCACCCGAGGACATTTTTGCATTCATCTTCAGATAGAGCAGAAGGGAGAGAAGGAGGGAAAGAGAGAGAGAAACATCAATGTGAGAGACACATCGACTGGTTGTCACCCACACGACCCCAACCAGGGCCAGGGACAAACTGCAACCGAGATACGTGCCCTTAGTGGGAACCGAACCTGAGTCTCTCTGGTCCATGGGCCAAGGCTCTAACTGCTGAACCAAACCAACCAGGGCAATATTTCTGTTTTTTAATGAGAAAATATAGTGACCATAAGCATGATCCATATACAATATTTAATACGAACAAAATGGAAAGAAAGTTCCTCATTTCCAGTAGAAATGGATATCTGGGCCCAAGGTGACTTAAACGGTAATAAATGTTGTTATTTTTCAGGTAGGTGTTGTCATCAGAAATACCACCACTGCAAATCTGGAAGCGCTTCTGCCCCAACAGGAGTAACAAAGTAAGCACAAGCTTCAGACACACAGGAAGCATCAGAAGGAACTAGAACCCTGTCTAGACTTTGACCATTGGGTCTAAGTAGACAAAGCAAAGTGAGGACAATATTTCAAAAAGACAACGAAGTCCCAAATTAGTGGAAGAATCAGGAGAGTCAGTCTCCACACAAGGGCACCCTGTGTGAGACAGTACGTATTTGCTCCCTCTCTGGATCCTCTCTGCTTAGCTCTTGCCTCCGTTAACACTCTGTTGTACTGCACTAACCTCATCTATTTGCCCCTCTCCTGTGAGCTCCTCAATGGCAGGGACCATCTCTTATTCATATGTATATTCCTCCCTGGCATTGAGCTCAGTGCCTTAGAAAGAGGAGAGGCTCAGTAAACGCTATGGGAAGGGGCAGATGGATGGATGGATGACAAATATTTGCAGCCTGCCACAGGCATCCCCCTCCCTCCTCATCAGAGCAGTGCAGGGCACCAAGCAAACACAAGATTATCCTTCTGAGTGGTCCAGCCCTGGCACCAAGATGACTAAACTGGTAGCACAGTCTTAAATTCAAAGAGAACCAGTTCCATTAGATAGCCAAACTTACATGCCTTTTAACCTGTACTAAGTATTCCCTGGTTGTCTCTCGGGTGTGTGTATGTGTGCGCACACACACACACCTTAGAAGCAAATCATCATTGCTGACTAAAATTTTTTTTCTTTATTGGTTTTAGAGAGAGAGAAAGTGAGAGGGAGAGAGAGATAAAAACATCGATGAGAGAGAACACTGATTGGCCACCTCCTGCATGCTCCCACTGGGGATCGGGCCCACAACCTGGGCATGTGCCCTGACCAGGAATCGAACTGGCGACCTCTTGGTGCATGGGTCGATGCTCAACCACTGAGCCACACCGGCCGGGCTAAAATATAAATTTTAATTTTTAAAATGTTTTTCAATCACAGTTTATATTCAATATTATTTCGAGTGTACAGACAATCATATGCTTTGCAAAGTGTTCCCCCAATATTTCCAGTCCCCACCTGGTACCATACATACTTATTACAATATTATTGACGTATTTCCTATGCTGTGACTTTACATTCCCATGACTATTTTGTGACTATTTTCGTCCATTAGGATTATCTTATTCTAATCACACTATTATTTTAAAATATAATTTCTGAGAACTACACACCTAATGTGGGTAAATAATTGCTCTTATTATTAACCATCTGCAGATAATAGGCCCTATTCATAAGAGGCTTCAAAAGAAATTACACTACTTTACTAATAAGTGTTTTTATCAGAATTTGTCAGAATTGCTCCACCCAAATTCTCTTTGAGACGTGGTACTTCAGACATAGACATGATCACAAAGAATGATTCTGGAAAATCCTTTAGGGTTCTAATGTAGTTATAATGGTACCAAAACCATCATAAAATGGTAAATTCTGCCATTTGCTTCAGATCTAAAAATAGAGTTTGGAGACATTTTATACAGGGTTGTTAGTCCTAGCTACATTGGGGGGGTGGAGCTCAATTTTAACTATGTAATCAAAGCAATTTTCAGATTTTTTCCAAATATGAAGCAAAGGAAAATACAGACTTATTGGAACATAGACTTTCTGAATTGAATAGTTGGCCTCTAGAGAAATACAGAAAATTTTAAGTAGTGCTTTTTTCCATATTAAAAAATATTTAAACAGTTTCATAGGTATATTAAAAGAAATAGCTCTAGGGAAGCAAGGCTATCTGGTAAAAATGTACTTTTATGAACTCAACTGACTTGGACAAAAGTGTTGTGAACATTAGATCTTATTTATTATATAACTGCAAAGTTACTTCTCATGCTATACATATAAATTTTACTAATTTTAACTAATGTTTATATAATTTTTATATTCTTTTTTGGTTTGAATGAGTCATAAACACATTTCCATGGATCCGCATTATCTATGTTTGTCATTTTAATGTTTGTGCATCATTCCTTTTGTCAATGTATCACAGATTTTCTCATTCCCAAACTAGTTGGTGCTTTTATCCAACTAGTATATAATTTAGTTCTTTTTGAGGTTTTTCATCTGATTATGTTCCCAAAAGTATCTATACCAGAATCAAAGTGACATGACTCTTTTTTTTTTTTGTAATTATCTTCAGATAGAGTGGGAGGGAGGGAGAGAGAGAGGAAGATAGAGAAACATCGCGAGAGAGACACATCGACTGGTCGCTACCAGCATGACCCCAACCAGGGCTGGGGACAAACCACAACCGAGGTAAGTGCCCTTAGCGGGAACCGAACCCAGGAGTCTCTGGTCCACAGGCCTACACTCTAACCACTGAGCCAAACTGGCCAGGGTGTGGCATGACTCTTGTAATAGATTGCTAGGGTGTGTGTTGCCCACAAGGTAAAATCATTGTAAAGTGTAGGTAGTGGCCCTGGCCGGGTAGTTCAGTTGGTTACAGCGTCAACCCCATATGCCAAGGTTGCAGGTTTGATCCCCAATGAAGGCACATACAAGCAGCAATCAATGAATGCATAAATAAGTGGAACAACAAATCGATGTTTCTCCCTCTCCCTTCCTCTCTCTCTAAAATCAATACAATAACTTTTTTAAAGTGCAGGTAGCAATGCCCATCAAACCTAAGACATAACCAGTTGTAAAACATACCATTGTTCTCTACACCACGTATAAAGTAAAAAAAAAAAAAAAAAAAAAAAAAAAAAAAAGCTGCCAATTTAATGGTGACTCAGTGTTATGATGCCATATATCATAAGAAGCATCCTGATCCCAAAGACATTAAAATGTTAAGATATGTGCATATTACTATCATTTAAATGCAGGATTCTTTTCAATGCTCCATTAACACTGGTTATATCAGCATTTTTTCTTTTGATAGTTTAAGTTTAATGTGTATATTGTGTTCCTGAAATGTTTAAATTTGCATTTTAACTACTACTAAAGCTGAGCCTTTTTTTTTCATGAAATTATTTCCTCATATGTACATTGGTTCTTCATATCCATCTATTAGTAGGGGAGAATTTTATAAATATATATATAAATATATGTAAATATCTATAAATATATATAAACTTATATATTTATATATGTATGTATATTTGTGTATATATATATGTACATATATATGTATATATATATTTTTACAATCAGAGAATTTAGCAGGTATGTTGGACACATATTGAGCTTCTCCCACCCTGTTGTGTCTCCCTTTTTCTGTTTGCTATATTACTTTTTAAATGGCAAAAGCTATTTAATTTTATATATTTAAGTTTATCTGCAAACAAAATCTTAATTTCTCCAATAATCAGAAATGCATCTCCTCTCTGCATAGCATGGAAGTATGATATGGCACTCTTTGCCTTTTTGTGTTATTTCATATTAACTCTTTATTCCAACTCAAATTTATTGAAGTGTATAATGTGAGGTTTGGCTTAGTTTACATTAATGAGTGCTCATATTACCTTCCAGTTTTCCCAACCAAATATGTTAAATTTGTGATCCTTCTCTCATAATTCAGTTGCTTCTAGCTTTATATATATATATTTCATATATATTTCCATATATATATAAATTATAAGTAGTAGATGTATATTAATAATATAGTTTACAAATGGGTTTATTAGGCATGTCACAATCTCCTACAATATCTATAGCTCTTTGTGATAGATAATTCAAATGAAGAATTAAATAATTCAGAAAAGTCAATAAAATGCCCAAAGTTACACCATCAATGCATGACAGAGCCATGACAAGAATCCTAATTCTTATCCTGATTCAAAATTTTTCCATTACCCCACCCTGATAGAAATAGTGATTTGGATATTTTTCAGAAAGCTCTATTCTACTCTGTCATTCAATGATTTTATATCTAACTTGATACCAGTCAGTTCTTACACCTATCTATTTAGAAGACATTTTGAGGTTTAAATACATGTGTTTATTCTGTTGGGGACCATCCACCATCATTACACTTTTATTTTTTAAATGTTAATGAGCAGTATTAGCCATATATTCTTCCAGATGAAAATCATGACTATACTTCAAAATTTATTAATTAACCTATGAAGGTGTTAGATTATAATAAATCTATAAAATAGCTTCAAAAAACTGGCATCGCTACTGCAGTTATATCACCTTATTTGTATATCTTCTTTAATCTCCCACAGATTTTTACTCTGTAATAAATTCTATGTTTCCTGAATTATGTTACTATCAAAATCATTTTAAAGCTATTGTGAATAGAGTCTTTATTCATTGCACCTTCAAGCTGTCTTTCATTAATATATCAGTGTGAAATAAATATTTGTGAGTTCACTTTATAGCCTGCAACTTGCCTGCACCATAATTTCTTTGGTTAATACCCTAGGACATTCTAAACAATTGGCATCTTTTAAAAAGTGATTTGTTATCCCTTTTTATAGATGTACCCTTAATTTTTTCTTTACAAGGAGTTATAGCTAGAATTTCTAATACTATGTCTAATGAGGGTGGTTTCAAGTGGCAATTCCAACTTTTTTCTTTTTTAAGCAATCAATTCATTGTTTTCTATGCTATTTAGTTTTAAATACAACCCGTGGATACTTGATTTTTAGTTTAATAGATATTTTCTTAGATGATTTCTTGGCATCTACTGAGATAAGGATGTATTCTTTCTACCTTTCAGTGTGTCGTAAACTATAAAGATAAACCACAAAGAATTGCTCAACAAACACTTGTTGAGACCTGCTGTCAGCACTTGTAGAGATGCACTGCTGAACAAAGCAGATGAAGTCCTTGCTCTCATCAAGCTTAATTTTCACTGGGATGATAATTACTTGGTCCAGATGGAATATTATTCTAATGTAGTAACATATTCTGTATGCTAAATTGTATTGAAGAATTCTGGATCCATGGTAGAGAAGAGAAGGATTAACAATGGATCGATACCTTGATTCCTTCCTTCTTGGGGAATCCCTGAATCCATTCTATCTCAACCAGACCTCTTTAGAAATATACTGATACAATTTACTAGCTAGAAGTTCTGGAATAAGCCAGTCAGAGAAAGACACATATCACATGATCCCACTTATTTATGGAGTATCATGAACAAAATAAGCTGTCGATCAAAATAGATCCAGAAACATGGAAGTAGGGAACAGACTGACAAACCTCAGAGGGAAGGGAGGGTGGGGGAGCAGGAAGAGGGAAACCAAAGAACTTATATGTATATGTGCACAACCAATGGACACAGACAACAGTGCAGTGAAGGCAGGGGGGTGGCAGGAGCTGGGAGGAAGGTGTCAATGGGGAAAAAAAGGAGAAACATCTGTAATCCTTTCAACAATAAAGATATATTTTTTTAAAAAAAAGAAGTCCTGGAAGAGTTTCCTAAGGAGTCCTTTCTTCGGGGTATGCCTGATCTGTCTGGATTGTATACTGTAAATAACTGCAGTTTATGGATATATGAGCTGATAGAAGAATGGAAGTTAGTTACCTAGGCCTTTTGGCTATATGGCTAGCAAGGTATACAAATGAGAGACCCCAAAACTAAGTAGATTTCCTAGATTTTTTCTTTAAGTTTTTTTTTTTAAATCCTCACCCGAGGATATATTTTGTGGGTTTTTTGTTTTTGTTTTTGTGTTTTTATTTTTTAGAGAGAGAGGGAAGAAGGGAGGAGAGAGAGAGAATCACTGATGGGAGAGAGAAGCAGTGATCATTTGCCTTCCACACAGGGGATCAAGCCCACAAACTGGTATGTGCCCTGACCAGGAATCAAACGCACAACCTTTTGGTGTATTATGGGATAATGTTCCAACCAACAGAGCCACCAGGCCAGGGCTCCTGGGTTAACTTTTACCACTCACAGTTAGTCCTCACTATCCCCACTATAAACATATCCTGACATGGAAAAAGGATTAGGAAGGTGCATCTCATGGATTTGGACATTCCAGTTATCAATGTGGTATTTGCTGAGGTTCCTTTCACATATTCTTTGCTAATCACTGGTAAATCATAGTGCTGAGTAAGATTTCTGTCGTATATGACTCTGACTGGCAATTTAGCCCTGTGTGTAGTCATAAGGAGAACGTGTCATCCTGGGTTTTCCATCTCCTCCTCAGCGGATATAGTCCCTTCTGGTCTATAACCAAGACAACAGAATCAAATTCAGTTCAACACATATTAAATGTCTGGAAGTGTGTCAGGCACAGACTTGGCACTAAAAATACAAAGGCAAATCAATTACGTGTCTGGCCTTTATTCAATTATAATCCACTGAATCAAGAGACTCAGGCCTTTCAAAGGTGCAGAATAAAATTTGTCTTGCTGACATGAGTCTGGTATGAGATGTGCCTAAGACAAATATTTGTGGCCCACACACTCACCGAACTGCAGCTTTCTTCAAAACTCAATCCTACCACTGACCACATCTTCACCAGTCACACAACAGAGATCCTGGCATGACTTCTGTTTCTGGAATCTCTGCCTTAATGGATCAGGAGACTCACATAGGATTGGGGATATTTGACAGGCCTTGCCCAACCTATACTCAGGGCCTACTCTGGAGATCTCCTACAATGAGGTCCTGTATAAACTGCTACCTGTGTCTCTGCCTACAGGCATTAAGTCTGCTGGGTCTGCACCTGGGGCAGCCGAAAAGTGTGGCCTAGTTGATATCACCAGATCAACCTCAACCAATGAGGGATGAGAGTTGCTGGATAAATACCCCAGCATTGCCCAGCCAGTGTGATTTAGTGCTTGAGCATTGACCCATGCACCAAGAGGTCGCCAGTTCAATTCCCAGTCAGGGCACATGCCCAGGTTGTGAGCCCGATCCCCAGTGGGGGGCATACAGGAGGCGGCCAGTCGATATTCTCTCATCAATGTTTCTATCTCTCTCTCTCTCTCCCTCTTCCTTCCTCTCTCTAAAAATCAATAAGAAAAAAAATTTTTTAAATACCCCAGCATCTTCACCCTTCAGTGGGACCATCAGTTCTGAAGCATGCTTCCCCCAGTCTCTCAGAGTACCAGAGTCCAAGTACAATTGACCACAGGTTTCCTTTCTTTCTTTCCCTCTCTCATTTCCTTCATCTTTCATCATACTGCTTGAGATCACCTCCCAAATAAACTATTTGCATATGCAGACTTGTATCAGGATCTGTTTTGGAAGAATCTAAAGTAAGACAACAGGAATTTTTGCAATTTTCTTAGCTGTGACAATCATCTCCCTTCAGGGTTAGACCCCCATTCCAGGCCCCTTAGCCAAGAACCAGAGATCTGCTAAATTCAAAACAAACAGAGCAGCTATCATGGCCCCTGCTCTCCTCAAAATATTGGAGAAATTGGGTGTTTATCTCAGACTCATGTACCACAGCTTCTTTAGAATAGTGATCAACAGGTATCAAGACCATTTCTAAAGCCAAATGAATAATGATATCCCTGATACATACCACTCTGAAAGGCTTCCCTCCTAGTCACTACAATAAACTCCAGGCCTATATGAAATAACAGCATTTTTAGCATTGTACTGTTTATAGCTGTCAATTCTCTGTCTCTTTCACTACATAATAATTTTGTGGATGCAGACTATTTTGTATTCAGTGCCTGACACAAAGAGGCTTTCAAAAACAGTTCATATATGAATGAATGAATAAATAGCCAATATCCCACTAGACATCACCAAATAAGAGATCATCAAACTTTTCAAACTCAGTGTATTAAAAACTGAATTCGTCATCTCCCACTCCCCAACTTTCTGCTCTTTTATTTCCTAATTCAGTGAATGGTATTATCACTGTTTTTAGTTAATCGCTGTACATTGAAACAGTTTCTATAATACAGAAATTATTCCTTAATGATTTGGTAGAATTTATATGTAAACTATATGGATCTGGTGGGTACTTTAGGGGTAGAACTTTGACATTCAATTATTTTTATTTGTGATTTTATTAATTTATACTTTTAATTAATTGAGCCAATGATGTATAAATTTTGTCCATTTTGGTCATAAATCACCTACTGGTTATCAATCCTTTCATGGTTTTTCTTCTTTTATTTACTTATTTTTATGTGCATTTTTCCCTTTTCTTGTTTTTTATTTTTATTTTTCAACTACAGTTTACTTTCAGTATTATTCAGGTGTACAGCATAGTGTTTAGACAATCATATACTTTACAAAGCAGTGCCCCCAGTATTTCAAGTACCCACCTTGCACCATACATAGCTGGCAAAATATTAGTGACTATATTTCCCATGTTGTACTTTATATTCCCATGACTATTTTGTAACTACAAATTTGTACTTCTTAATCCCTTATTTTTATTTTTCTGTTTCAGTATAAATTCTGTTTTTTTTTTCTTTTTGTACTTTTGATTAATATACATATTCAGTGAGAAAGAAATGTAGCTACTTACTATTTAGGCTGCAACATTATTTTTGTTTGTTTTATGTTTTTAAAAATGCTTTATTGAATGTAATACTGTGCAGCTATAACAAATAGAGATCTTTTACCCATTGAGATGACATGGAGGGACCTGGAGAGTATTATGCTATGCGAAATTATCCAGTCAGAGAAAGACAAGTACCACATGAGCTCACTTATTTGTGGAACATAATGAACAAAATAAGCTGTTGACCAAAAGAGATCCAGGGACATAGAAGTAGGGAACAGACGAACAAACCTCAGAGGGATGGGGGGTGGGAGGGGTGGGAAGAAATAAACCAAAGAAATTATATGCATTTATGCACAACCAGTGGGCACAGACATTAGGCTGGAGAAGGCAGGACAGGGGTGGGAGCAGGAAGAAGATGGGTAAATGGGGGGAAAAGGGGGACATCTGTAATACTTTCAATAATTAAAAAATGCTTTATTGAGACATGATTGATATTAAAACACTGTACATATTTAATGTACCCAACTTGATAAGTTTAGAGATATGTATATACCCCTGTGAAATCATCACCATGATCTATGTCATAGACCTATTCATCACCTCCAAAAGCCTCTTCCCAGTGTCTTATTTATTAATTTTTTGTGTATGATAAGAACACAACACAAGATTTGTTAACTATGTGAGGCCATAAAGTAGACCTCTGGGACTTATTCATTTTGCATATTGGAAATTCACGAATGCCTCCCTGATTCCCATCTCCAGCCCTCGGCAACCATTGTTTCACACTCAGTTCCTATGATCAACAGACCTGAATTTTATCTTGGTTCTGTCATTCATGGTCTATGTGACTTTAGAGGAGTTACCTACACTCTCAAGGCCTAGTCCCTCTCCTATTAAACAAAGATATTTCCCTGAAGTTTTCCATGAAGATAAATTGGCATAAATATGAGAAAGATTTATGCAAATCTCTTGAAACATTGATTGTGATGTTACAGTTTCATTTGTATTGCTATTATTGCACTGGATTTCCTCCCTGATTCAGGAATTATTTAGAGAGTATTCTATTTCTATGTGGGTGCCCTATTTTACAACTTTAAACAATTTCACTTATCTTAAAATGTGGTAGATGATCTCGGCATCCATGTGTCCACATATGTGATTTTCTCTTTAAAAGTTATGTAGACTTAAAAATCAAATATATTTTTCTATTCACTAAGATAAGATTTTCTTTCACATTGCTGAATAATGTAATTTCTATTTGAGTCTTTTCCATAGTTTGTTCTATTATGATAGTAAACACAGAAACCAATTTTGGACGAGGGTCCCGAGTTTCAGGATTAGAGAGAAGGAATAATAACACGCTGAGGTGGATTTGTGAGTACATATCAAGTGACTGGACAGTGGCAGAAAAATACAAAAGTCAAAGAGAAAAGTGAAGTGCAAGCAGGATTAAACTCTCTGATGACAATCAGAATTCTGTCCATTTGGAGCCAGACTTTCATTTTGTTTTGTTTTTTAGATGTTTGTGGTACCATAGTTGTTATACAAGAATTCAATATTTGGGTTAGGGTTGCTTCATTTATATTTTATTGGGATAATCAATTTGCTTATAAAATTTTACTTTCCCTAATACCAAAATATCAGCTTCTAGTCTCATATTCTATATTAATAGAATAAATCTTAAATGATCCAATTATTTTTTCATCTGTAAATACATATTAGTTTTATATGTCTTATTTTATTTCGTATTTTATTATAGCTGTTGACCTTTCTTGTTCACATTTAATGTTATGATTGATTTTATATCATTCTCTATCACTCTGTGTTCATTTCAAATATTTTTATTGACTTGCTCTTTGTATTAATCTATTTCTGTAGATGACTTCAAAACCCTTAGGCTGAGCCAAAAGATAATTTGATCTACATTTCTAACATCATCGTATCCACTAAAATTTTTCTGAAGTTTTACATTTCATAAAATATTTTATGAAGCATTATTGTGTGCATGTTAATTCAAGTATTTCCAACATTCTCTAATAGAAATCTTTATTGTTATTCCCAATACTTGCCCTGTCTTAACTTAGCATCTGAGTAACTGGGAAATATCACAAATGTAGGTGGGCCTTGTCCAATGAATTGAAGACCTAAACAGGACAAAAAGGCTAAGTAAGAGGGAACTAGTCCTACCTGACTGCCTGGAGCTAGAACACTGATTCTCTCCCACCTTTGGACTCAAACTGAAACATCTCTTTCTGGGTCTTGAGTTGGCTGGCATGCAGATTGAACTACAACACTGACTCTTCTGGGTCTCCAGCTTGCCAACTGCACATCTTGGTACTTGCCAGCCTCCATAATCATGTAATCCAGTTCTTTCCTTATAATCAATCAATCAATCTCTTATTATCTATCTATCTACCTATAAACATGCATGTATGTTTTCTTATTCTCTCGAGAGCCCTAATACAAGCACAAACTAAAAATCACCAATTCATTCTTAGGCAACCCTGAATTACTTGGGTTATTGATAGAAATGACATCTGCCATATTGTTTAAATGTCAAAAGAAGCTCAACTGCTGTCCATTGTATGTTAGCATTAACAGCAGAGTTTCTTCTTAAATCTTAACTGAATATTCCCTACTGTTTTGTCCTCAGTAGAAAAGAAGGCCATGATCCGTTGAAGATTCCAGCATATTCTTTTATTTTTGTTTGGCTCATGCTTATAATTTTAATTTCTTTTTTAAAATTTATCTTTATTGTTGAAAGTATCACAGATGTCCCTCCTTTTTCCCCCCATTGATACCTTCCTTCTGGCTCCCGCCCCTCCCCCACCCTGGCCTTTACTGCACTGTTGTCTGTGTCCGTTAGTTTCCAGCATATTCTTGAACACCATTATTAATTCCTCCTCAGGTGTTGTGTCCTTTATTCTGAATAATTTCACTTTATCCTCTCCTCATAGGTTTTAACATTATTTGTTTTCATATGAACCCTATCCATGTTCTCCCCATCCTTGATGTTTAATAAGTAATATATTATATAACATTCAACTAAACATACTTAAATCAAAGAATATCTCCCAGTGATGTGGTCAGTTTGTCACTTGTTAGAATCCAGATATCTCCAGATCTAGAGAAAAGCTCCCTGCTCTGTCTCTCTGAGCCTATTTCCTGCCCTGGTCATCCTTGACTCCCAATACTTCTCCACTATACCAATTTTGCTGTAAATTCTGATATTTGTGCCTACATGTGCCAATTCAATCATTATTACAATTTCAGTCATTCATGTAATATGTAAATAACCCAATGGAGTCACAACTAGTTGGGGACAGAACTGGCCAATGTATAGAGTTACCTACAAATTTTGTCAAAGGTTTCTGCTCACTCTCCCACTCCCACTCCCACTCAGCTTATTTCCCATTGCCCTTTTAAGAAACACCCTCTAGCCCTGGTCAGTTTGGATAAGAGGTTAGAGCATCAGCCCACGGACCGAAGAGTCCCGGGTTCAGTTCTCAATAAGGGCACGTACCTCGGTTGCAGTTTGTCCCCGGTCCCTGTTGGGGTCGTATAGGTGGCAACCACTCAATGTGTCCCTCTCACATTGATGTATCTCTCTCTCTCTCTTCCTCCCTTTCTCCCTCCCACTCTATCTGAAGATAAATGCAAAAAAAATGTCCTCGGGTGAGGATAAAAAAAAAGAAAAGAAACACCCTCTACTCCATCACAAGTCCTAGATGAGGATATCAAACAAGTTATCTCCAAACTTACAATTAAAAAATTCCACATAACACCCAGTTAGTGTGGCTCAGTGGATTGAGCACCGTCCCATGGACTGAGAGGTCCCAGTTCGATTCCAGGTCAGGGCATATGCCTGGGTTTCAGCCTCAATCCCCAGTGGGGGGCGTGCAGGAGGCAGCCTAACAATGTGAACAATGTTTCTCTCTCATATGATGTTTCTTTCTCTCTCTCCCTTCCTTTGTCTCTAAAAAAATCAATAAAAACATATTTTTAAAATCCCACTTAATTCGCCTAGGGGATAGCAGTAAAAAAAAATTAAAAACTCTTAAGTGAATTACCTGAATTAGTTTCCTCAGGAAAAATGGGTACCAGTTCATAGTCTTCTAACATTCACAATGTTCCCTCCATGTTATAAGCTTTCCTTCAGTCCATTGAAATTACCGTTTTGGCCTCTCTTTCCTTTACCAAGTCTGTCTCCCTGTCACAGAAGGAAATTAGATTAGAGAGTGCTTACTCGTTCTGAAACCACCCTAGTTACTGAGCGATATACTCCATATTTCAGGATATGTACAATTTTATCTTATGGTGAGGCATTCCCTTACTTTGGCACATAAAAAAGCTAATTTCTTGATTTCTGGTTTCCTTTTAAGTACTGGTACTCTATATTGGAATACTTTTCTCCTGGATTTGCACATCTTATGAGTTCTCAAAATTATAGTAAGCCTTGAGCCCACTTATTCTAGGAAGAAAAGAAGGTACCACTCTTTAATTTGACTCCTGGTTTCCTATACTGCTGAGAAGATGGGCTTTAAAGAACTGGGGAAAGGACTGTTGTTGCTGATATGTGGAGCTAGTTCTGCACTATAATTCTTAAGATTTTTTTTTTCTAAAACGGGCAGCTATGTCAGCCAATGTTTTCTTAATGGAGGAATTCATAATAAAAATTGTGTGTTCATCATGCATGTTATCTTAAAGCTGCAGTCCCCTTTCAGTGGCAAAGGGCTTTTGGATTTTGTTTATTCCTTTTTAATTTTGGAAAAGTAATACATGTATTTGGTTTTTACAAAATACAGAATCCGAAGGATTTATTATGAAAAGCAACTATCCCTCCTACACTCTGCCACACACATACATCAATCCCTCTCTCCAGAAGCAAACTGTAATAGGTTTAATTTATATTTTTCCTGGGAGTTATCTTCCCAATCTACATAAAATGCATTTAACTGTACCCTCCTTCCAATTTGGGGTAGTATTCATTTTAGTCATCTTGGCAGGGTATACGATTTTAAATTTAAAGTGGTTTTGCCTTTTATTCCTCTCTCCATTGTCTCTTATCTTCCAGATTGGTAGAGAAATCTGATGCAAGTGTGATTTCATATATATTTTTTTGCAGGTAAACTTCTGCCCCCACCCCAAAAGCTTTTGTGATCTTCCTTAATCAGCTCTATCCTGACACTTTATAATGTGTCTACCTTTGTCTTTTTTATTCCTTTACTCCACGTTCATTGTATTCCTTCAATATGATAACATCCTTTTTTTTTTTTTTCAGTTTTAGGAACTGTACTTCTAATATGTCTTTGATTATTTCTTCCCCTTAATTTTTCATTATCTTTCTAGAACTCCTATTAGCTGGATGCTAGTCCTCCCAGAGGGATCCTTTATGTTGCTTATCTTCTCCTTTATTTTGTATATATTTTCTGTCTATTCTGAGAGTTCTCCTTGATTTCATGTTCTTAAACTTCTGTTTAAAATTACATGTTGGACCATGGCCGACTTGGCTCAGCAGTTAGAGCATTGGCTCATAGATCATAGATCAAAGAGTCTGAAGTTCGATTCTGGCCAAGGGCACGTACCACGGTTTGTCCCCAGCCCTGCTCAGGGTCATGGGGGAGGCAGCCACTCGATGTCTCTCTCTCATATCTCACATCGATGTTTCTCTTTCTCTCTCTTTGTCCTTCTTTCCCTCCACCTCTGTCTAGAGATAAATGTAAAAATATCCTCGGGTGAGGATAAAAAAATAAATTAAAATTAAAAAATTTACATGTTGGCAATCACAGGTTTATTCTCCAAGAGCTTTTTCTTATTCTTTAACTTTATTTTACTTTCCATATTTGTTCTGCTCTTATGCT